>NC_080697.1:13032121-14282121 GCF_030445035.2 Dasypus novemcinctus
TACAGTGTTGGCTTTAAGCAAGATGGGTCTTTACTAGTTGAGAGACTGTGGCAGGGACTCCTATCTTTTCACCAAAATCCAAGTTCTTATCTTCTTCCTAGACTATATTTCTTCTTCCCTTAAAGGTAGGTTTGGATGTACAACTGAGTTCTGGGAGGAAAACATGAGATGTTCCCCACTTCTAGAAATCAGCAATACTTGTTCCTCTGTAACAATTTTCTCTTCTTGCTTTGGGGGACAAGCCTCAGAAACCTTGGAGATGGCCCTCAGGGTAACTTTGGAGGCTGAATGTTGAAGAAGGTTCTGCTTTCCCTCAGCCTGGATTCCTAAATGACTACTTGGAGGAGGGCCAGACTACTAATGAGTAAACCAAGATTGTCAGGTCTCCACAAAATATAAGCATTTATTCATTTGGGACCATGATAAAATGATGCCTGTTTATTTAGCAACTAATCTAACTAATACAGTTACCTTCAGTGGGGAGAATTGAAAAAATAAGGAATCAATTTGTGAGTGTTTGCAAAAAAATCTATTAGAAGGCTGGGCCACAAAACATGTGCTAGATGAAGAAATCATTGAGGATTTGAAGATATGGTTGAGAACAAGAAAATGGTGAGATTGATGGATTGGAGGCTCTGATGTACATGAAGACTTTCTGGAGCTGAGTACTAAATTAGATAATGAGGAAAGATAAAAAATAATGTTCTGATAGTGGGAAGTTGGCAGCAGAGATGGTGGCATGGGTTTGTAGGTTAGTGAGTAGCTGATGTGGGATGGAGGACCAGATCACTGGAGGTGACAGGACTGATCACCTATGTGGATCCTGACGTTGCTAAAAATGTTGTCACTGGAAAAACAAGGCTGCAAGGAAGAGAAGGTTCCGGAAACAGCACAGACCAAGGGCAATGTTGTTGCTTAAATGGCTGAGGACTCACAGATGTATATGTGTTTGTATGTGTGTGTGTGCTCATGGATTCCATGCTTGGAATATGGAATCTGCCCTCATTACTCATGGATTCCATTTTTGTGAATCCACCTACTCATGAAAATTTATTTGTAACCCCAAAATCAATATTCACAGGGCTTTTGCAGTCATTTGTGGACATGCAAAGTGTGGTGAAATTTTTGAGTTGCCTGGCACACGTGATCCCAGCTGAGGTTGAACGTGGTGACAATGGCCTTCTTGTTTCAGCTTCCAGATGTAAACAAGTGTCCTTTGCACGGTTTATTTAGTGTCCTGTTTCTTGCATTTTTGGGCTTTTTTGCTGGTGATTACAGTGTTTAATATGGACCCAAGCATACTGCTGAGTTGCTGTCTAGTGATCCTGTGAAGTTCTATACGGAGAGTAAATACATGCTCGATAAGACTTGTTCAGGCCTGGATTATAGTGCAGTTGGCTGTGAGTTCAATGTTAATGAATCAGCAATACATATTAAATAATGCATCTTTAAACAGACACATACATAAACCAAATTTATGTATTGATCAGTTGATGAAACAGAGGTACACAGGAACCTAACCCTGTGTTTCTCCCTGGGAGCCACGGTTTGGTATTGACTAATGTGATATTCTAGTGACTTTATAGAACATAACTACCAGGAATAACAAGAATCAACTATGTATTCCATAATCCAGAAGATCAATGTGCTGGAATAGGGGCTTGTATTCTGGAAATCAAATAAGCCATAATACTTGTAAGGGCCTGGGAAAGTCAATGGCCCCTTTTTTGTGAACCTGGGACAGAGAAGAGATGAGACTATTGTCTAAAGGGGGCATTAAAAGACCTAGAAAGCAACATGAAATCTTGCCAGGGAAGATGGACAGGTAGCTGATGGCTGGACAATAAAACAAATGCAGTAAAACAGTAGTAGTACAGTTTAGGTATAATAAAATGTTATGAAAAATTTACCCAAAAAAAATTAATATTTAGCAACCTGCCAATGCCAAGGAAGAAAAGCAGAAGGTCAGGCAAGAGCAGCATTCAGAGGCATGTTGTTGTCTCAAGTTGGGTGAAAGCTCAAATCATGCTAACGAGGAGTACCAAGTAGGGAAGATGCCCAAATTCACTTTGGGTAACTGGGTATCTTAGCTGCAGTGAAACTCGACAACAAGCACGGGTATATCCATCTTTGTGAATGCAAGTTTACAGGCTGCTGAGTGAAGGGGGTGGGAAGCCAGAGGGAAAGGACACATCTCCTTCCAAACTTCTTTGGATGCCTGCCACAGAGAACCACTGTCTAAATGAATCATTTTCCCATGATAGCCAACAGGTCAGAATGGGAAGGAAAAGAAGCAGAGCAAAAACAGAAGACGTTCGTTGTAACGCATAATTACTTCCCATTCCATTCCTATGGGTTTGAAACATTAAAACAATAATGGTAATAACAGCAAGTGGTAGTGGGTGACACCGGGTGAAGGGGTTCAGGGTGTTTGGCATTGTATTCAGTACCGTCCGAATCTCTTTTAATTCATAAACTCGGCTTTTGAACTAAGTGCTATGAATTAGCCTGATTTTTATGGATGAAGAATTTGATGCTTAGAGAAGTTGGGTAGTTTTGCCAAGGCCATATACAGGATGAGCAGCAGTTCAAGCATTCTAACTCAGACTGCCTCCCACCAAAATCCTTGTTTTTACCGCTTATTGTGTGATATTAACACAGAGCAGCTTCCATGAACCGGAAACTGGGTTAACTAAAATAATTCTTTTCTCAAGGAGCTTATAGCCAAGGTGAGGAGGTAAATACACAAGGGAATAAGTGTGACACAGTTACTATGAATGCATAGGTGAAATTATGGATAACCTGGAAAAATTGGTGTGGGCCTGCGTTGCTGACTCGGCTTAGCCATCTGCAGCCAGTGAAGCCAGCTCCCAACTGGCAAGCCTAGCAGCTGGATAAAGGAGAATCGCTTCTGGGAATGACAGCCCTTCTCTGCCCTGATACCTTGAGCAAGCTGTCCTTAGAGTTTGCTGATAAAGTACCAGGGATGAAGCAGCAAGGTTTCTGCGAGCACTGCCCACCTAACGCCTCTCTACAACTTTCCCAAAAGACAGCACCTAGGAAGGAAGGTCCTTAAGTCTTCCTTGCAGGTAAACGCACCAAGACAGCGCAGGTGGAACAACTCGGGATGTGAAGGCAGCATCCCATGGAGGGGTGCCTTTTGACTCTCCATCACCCAAACTATAAGGACTCTGCTGGGCCCCCCGCCCTATTCTCTTTAAATGTAATACCTTTCCAGGAAATTGGACAGTGGGTTAAAGAAGAGGAACGCAGGCAGGCGGTGTTTCCTCTTTCCATCCCTCCACTTGGGCCTTCCTGCTAGGAACACGAGCCCCAGGTCCGGAAGTCTGCTCCCAGGGCCTGGAGCTGAGTGAACTTCGGAGAAAATCCTTGGTCTGTGGCCTGAGCAGCAGCCCGCAGGGGGAGAGGTGGGGACGCAGGGAGGGGAGCAGGGGAAATGTAGCTGAAAAGTGGGTTCCGCAGGCATCTTCAGAGTTCTCTTAGAAACTAAAGTGCTTGGAAATTGAATGTCAAAGCCCAACCAGGTTTTTCTTCCCTCAGGGCACCTTTTCTCATCTGGAGAAATATTAAATTCATTTTGAGACTGCGTTCCTGGAATTCACAATCGGTATCGGTTCCGGGGAGAGCTGCAGAAGCAAGGACGGGTGGCCCCCCCCACGGAGCCTTCCCAGGCCAGGCTCCTCTGGCTCTGCTCTCGCCCAGCACGTGCTCCTCTGCATTCCCCAGCTCTCCAGGGCGTCTCTGCCTCGCACCCTACGCAGCCACGGCCCCTCTCCTGGAATTCGGATGATCAAGAACTTTGTCTCAATCATCTTGACTTCCCGGTTGCTTGTTAGAGTGGGAAGAGCATGGCTGTCAGGTCAAGCCTCTCTAGTTTGATCCCCTAGTGAAATGACTTACTTGGGTTATTTATCCCCTTTGGGGTTCCCAGTACCTGGAGAAATAGGAATACGGGATCATTAAAACAAACAATGCAAACTCACATTTATTGGAGGACTGCTTTGTGCCAGGCCCTACCCTGAGCCATTTAACAGGCATTGCCTCATTTAATCTTTGTAACAGACCAAGAGGAAGATCCTAGAACAAGTTCCATTCAGTAAATTAGGCAAATTGGGGATTAGAGACGTTAAAGAACTTGCCTGGGGTGCTCAGCGTGGAAGGCAGGCACTCACCATCATAACAACAGCGGCTGTGCTTTCTTGTGCTCTGTATGCCAGGGATGTGCTTTCTTGTGCTCTGCATGCCAGGGATGTGCTCAGCACCCTACTTGGATTATCTCACGTGGGCTCCATGAGGTGACTCAGCCCTTCTCTCACCTGAGGAAACTGCATCTGAGGAAGATGAAGCAACTTGCCTTGCCCTTCAGTCATCAAGTCACAGAGCAGAGATGCACTCCCAGGTCTTTCTGAGTCAGCGCCCCGGAGCTTCATTATCCAACACTGATGCCCTGTAGGTGGCAGTTCACCCTTCAATAGCCCCACAATGTATTTTGTTACATCAAGGAGAAACCACTGGTTTGTTGTTTGTTTTGTTTTTAGATTCTTCAGACATGAGGGCCTGAAAGAGAGAAAAGAAAGCACTGGATGTGAAGAAATAGGAACACTCATTCATTGCTTGTGGGAATGGAAAAGGGTACAGCTGCTGTGGAAGACAGTTTGGCAGTTCCTCAGAAAGCTAAGTATAGAATTACCACATGACCTGGCAATCCCACTACTGTGGGCATACCAAAAGCAATTGAAAGCAGGGACATGGACAGATATTTGTACGCTGATATTTTTCATAGCAGCATTATTCACAGTTGCCAAAAGATGGAAGCAACTCAAGTGTCCATCAACTGATGAAAGGATAAACAAAACGGTATATACAAACAGTGGAATATTCAATATTAAAAAGGACTGAAGTTCTGATTTATATAACAGCATGGAAAAATCTTGAAGACATCATGTTGAGTGAAATAAGCCAGACACAAAAGAACAAATATTGTGTGGTCTCACTGATAATTAGAACCAGCAAAGTCATAGAGTCAGAATCTATCATATAGGTTTTACCAGGGGTGGGTTGGGGGTGGGGAATGGGGAGTTAATGCTTAAATTGGACCAAATTTCTGTTGGTGTAGATTGCAAAGTTTTGGAAATGGATGGTAGTGATAGCAGCATAGGATTGAAAATTTAATTAACAGCACTGAATCATGTACAGGAATACAGGCTCCCACTAGGGTAACAAACAGTGTGCGATAACAGAAGGGTGCTCGGCCTGAGACTCGCAGCGCATCCCGCCTGCTTCTCCCTGCCCGGCCTCATATGGAAGAGGCTGCCTCCAGCATTGCCGAGGCCCTTCAAAGTGTGCTAGAGGCACACTCAAGAATCCTGCACCTGCACACGCAGGTACACCTGTGTACGTGTTGTGTGTAATTCTTGGAAGTAAGTTCAGGCCATTTGAAAGGTATCGAAAATTTACTACCACACTAACCTAGGAGTCTAATTTCCTGCCCCAGTCTCTTTCTGGTTAATCAATAAGAGGCTGCCTATCTCGCTGCACTTTTCCTTTGGTGAAGTTAAGCCTTCCCTCCTGCCTCGACTGTAGGTCACGATCTTGGCTGCTCCCTGCAGGTGCAAAAGGTGGACTTCTAGAGCTATGGGGACCCGCTTCACTCGAGAGGGAGGGCCTGAGGTGCTGCACCCTCTTGGCGTTTCCACGTCATTTATCACCAGCGCAGTCTCACGCATGGAGGTGCAAGGAGATCTAAGGAGCTGGCATCTGCTCCCAAGGCCTCCTTAGTGGAACCGTGCCTAACACACTGCTTAGCTCGCTTTGCCACTGAATGTGACTCCTCGCCAGCACTTCCATCTTCTGACAGAACCTCAGAGCTGTCAGCAAAGGAAGAGATTTACTCAGAAATCTTAGTCCCATTGTACTGAAGCGAACCTACATCCACTGAGTTAGGTCATAGCCTGTCTTTGTACTCCAATTCCCAGGCCTCAAAAACGTCCAGAAAGAGCTTTTTCTTTAAAAAAAACAAAAAACAAAAAATCACCTGAATGACCAAGAAATCTTCTAACACCACGTAGAAAACTAACCAACACTACTTCTCTGTGTTTGAAGAGAGCAGGGTTTTATGCCACAATTAGATTTCCGCTTCTCATTATTTTGTTCCCCAAACCCACCACTTCTCCTACTCTCTTCAAACATAAAAATATAACCATTAAAACCAAGGAGAAAAATGTTCTGAGTCTGTAGCTGGTGTTCTTTGATTTCTGCTTCTAGAAAGAGGATTTCTGGTTTCACAAAAACAAGGCCCTAGGAGCGGGGCCTTTATGGTAAAGGGGTCACTATTGGGATTCCATCAGTGAAAGGAGTCATACAAATTAATTTTCCAATTCAGAAATCACTCAGAGTTGACATTTTCTCCAGAAGTGCAGACACTCTTTTGAAATATGAATATTCTGTTCAATCAACAGAATGTCCTCCCGTCACTTCCACCCACCTCATTCTTGGGTTAGGAAGACGTGGGGTAGCACATCCCCCTACATAGGCATTCAAAGCACTAAATCCATCCCACTCTCCACATGCACATTATTCCTATACCAGGAAACACAGCAAATAAAACTGGCTCTTATCCTATTCTTCTACATGCCACCATGACAAACACACACTAATCACATACCACTTTGGCATGCCACCTCTGCACAGACACACACATGCTAATCTCATATTCAGCATATCGCCTCTCCACGCCACCTCTACATACACACACAAATCATATACTCAGTGTATCACCTCTCCATACTACCTCTACATACACACACTAATCACATACTCAACATACCACCTCGACATGCCACCTCTGTACACAACACACTAATCACATACTCAACATATCACCTCTACATGCCTCCTCTATACACAGACACACACACATGCATACATAAAATGTTTCTGTTGTTTAGACCTACACTGCCTCAATTAAAGAGATTTATTTATTTGAACATCAGTGTCCTCTGAAGTTATGATAAGCCATTGAGACTGAAACAATTCTCTGGAAGAAGAGGCATTAAACTGGTCAGACTTCTGCTTATATACTAGAGATATAGCTTCTGTGACATTTATATGATTGTAGACTTACTAAATTATTTCCAAACCTTTGCACAATTATAAGTGAAGCTATATCCCATTTTATTTGTTTTTAAGCTACAGAGAGGAAATAACCAGTCATTCAATTTTGTCCATGTAACTTAGATTTGAACCTCTCTCTGTTTCATAGGAGATCTGCTCAGGCCTCTCTTTTCTGTATACATTTGTTCTGCTAATATCTACAAACCAAGGTCTACTTGTAAATTATGGAGGTTATACCTCCTTTATTCTGACTGCAAGTTTATACAAAGTATAAACAATGTTTCCTCTCCAGGTTGGAACTAGTAATAAAATTTCATAATTCAAGAAAATTCATTGACTTTAAAGAACTTCCCCTTGTTAAAGTGGAAATTCTCCTGGGAGGTATAATATAAAGAGTCAGTATGTGGCCCTGCCCCTCAGAGTATGTGTTGACACCTTTTATTACATGGTAGTCATGATTTAGACAAAGTAGAAATTGGGAGAAATGGGACTAGAGTCTGGGCATTATGTGAAATGTCTTGATATGCATGGGAGTCACCAATAGTCATTTGGGGGGAAAGGCTCAGAGAAGGAAAGAGAAAATTATGTAAAAATCACTGTTTTTCTTCTTTTCCTTTCAGCCAAGGTCCAAAGGTGCTACCCATGTGCCAGCCGTAGAAAGAAAGGCTGTCATCTGGAAGCTGAGATAGTGATATTGATAAATAAATGGTGCGAACATACAAAGTTTTAGGTGCTTCACATATACTACCTCAGTAACAGCAACACATTATTGTTCCATGCTACAGATGAGGAAACTGAAGTACAGGGAGACCACATAACGTGGTAACGTGGTCTAGGTTGTATGGAATTCAACCAGTCTGGCCTTAGGGGCTACCCTCTTGACCACAGTCCTCAGCATCCTTGCTGGTGGTATGAGGCATGGTCCAACACTGCCCTTGGATGCTGACTTTAGACTGGTACCTGTGGAGGACATGCCATCAGGTGAGTCACAGTGAGCCACTGTTTTGTATAAGCCTCCCCTTGAGGGGAGGAAGAACCTGTGACTTGCTTCTAGCACAGGTGATGTGATGGATAGTCTCTCATGGTTATGTTGTCTGACATAAATACCTATCTTAGACTGGACTAAGAGATTCATTCTCCTGCTGGCTTTGAAGAGGTAAGCTGACATCTCAAGAGAGGGCTTATGAGAAGGCCATGTGGTGAGAAATTGGCAGCTAAAATCACCCCCAGCTGATACCAAGAAAAGGGACCTCAGTCCGACAGCCATAAGGAAGTGAGTTCTTCCCCATGAACTTGGAAGAGGAACTTGAGCTCCCCATGAGAGCACAGGCCAGTTGACCCCTTCACTGCAGCCTTCTAAGACCCTGAGCAGGGGATCCAGCTAAGCCACACTCAGATGCCAGACGACGCAGGGAATCTGCAAGAAATGTGTTGGTTTTAAACTGCTAAATTTGTGGCAATTTGTTGGCATTCCCATTTTTTGGGCATGCTTGAGCTTCCATTACTGCAATAGCCTTCTAAAATCTTCTTTCCAGTTTTGCTTTCCTTCAAATTTGCCTACCATAAGTACCTTTGAAAAGGTACTTTTATGTCTGATCCACCCATAATACCCAAAAATCCACAGAATAAAGCTCAGACTCCTTTGTATATTGTGCAAAGCTCTTTCCAGTCTGGTCCCAAATTGCCATGTTTCCCATTCTGTGGCCACTCCCTCCAGGCACTGTTCATTAATCTGTGCTTTCAATCAACCTACGGTTACCCAATGCCTGCTTTTTACCAGAAGCTGTTCTATAAACCACATGTACAAATCCTGTAAAGATAACACTTCTTCCAAAATTGGTTTCTAATCTAGTTGAAGACAACTTAATTATCACAATTCAGCATAAAAAGTTCATGGCTTAGAGAAATCAAATATTAAAATTCCAATTCTACCACTTACAATTTCTGAAATTTGGGGAAGTCAGTTTTTTGTCTCTAAACCTCACTGTTCTCACCAGTAAATGATGGAGGTTAACATCTATCTCATAGCATCATTGAGAGTGAATTAAACTAGATGATTAAATAAAGTTATTAGCAAAGGGCTGAATACAGAGTGAAAATCCAGTAAGTCAGAGTTAAATTTCGATATTCAGCTTAAGTTTCTATTTACATATTGCAAACAAAGGGGACAAAAATCATAGAGGGAATGGCGAGCAAGAGTGCTCAGGAGGAATAACCCTTGGGATGAGTGTGGGAGGGTGGCTTAGCTACCAGAAAGGAGCTTCTAGGCAAAGGGGCAACATGTGTGAAAACACAGATGCTGGAAATAGCATATGTTGCAGACACAAGTAGCTGGGTTTGTCATGTGGGAGAATTAGTTCAAAGTCCCTCTTATTTCTTTCCCCCATGTCCATCTCTTTACTCCTTCACAAGATGAAATAGAGAAAAATTACCTCATGCTTTCTATGTGCCAGGCATTGTTCTATATCAGGTGTTCTTAACCTTTTTTGACCATGGACCCCTTTGCCAGTCAGGTGAAAACCACAGACCTCTTACTAAGGCCACACTATACTGTGTATTATTTAATAACTATATCACCAACACGTCCCCACAAGAATAATGTTTGTTTTTTTAAAATTTCAATTCAATCTCATGGGCCCTTGGTTAAGAACCCCTGTTTCTCTCTGCTTTATAGAAATTAACTTACTGGATCCTACCCAAGGGATGTAGCTACAACTATCACTCTCATTTTATAGATAAAGGAAAGTGAAAATAAGTGGGAGTAAGTATTTTTCCAAGGTCATTCATCTAGTGAGTGGTAAGCTGAGATTTGAACTCAAGCAATTGGAGAGCTCTTCACCTCCATGTGGTATACATTTCTGAAGTCCACCATAACTAATAGATGCAAATAAACATAAAAGCAAGGAAGCAAATAGAGAAAGCAATTAATTGGGAGATGGGCAGTTATATACCCTGTGCAAGAGTCTTCAAGGTAGAGGAAGGATTAGGGCAAAGACCTGAGTCAGGAGGATACCTGGCATATGTAAGAAACCAACAATCTGCTGTTAAACTCTATTCCAAATTTTCTAAATCATTTTCTTCTTCTTATGAATGCAGGTTGAAGTTTATAATATGCTTCTGATTCTGTGTGGGATTATGTTGTGGTTTTTTTCTTTATTTTTTTTAAATTTGATGAATTACATTGACTATTTCCTCATATTAAAATAATCTGACATGCTAAGATAAACTCAATTTCATAATGATATATGATTCTTCTTTTATATATTGCAGCATTTGGCCTGTCAATGTTTGCAACTGTTCCATGTGTGACAAAAAAGAAAGGTTAGGAAACTGTATCTATAGCTATATAGATATATTTATTATGTAAATTTTGTTATAAATGTTCAAATCTTAGAAACATCTGTTATACTGTTTTATTTTTTTTCTTATTTAAAAAAAATATTATTTTATTTTATTTTTTATCCTAGGACCAGGGATTGAAATCTAGACCTTGTATGTGGGAAGCCAGTACACAACCTCTGAGCCACATCGTCTACTTTATTCTGTTTTATTTTTATCTGATTGTTTTTCAATTACTGAGAGATATATTAAAATTTTTCTGGTATGAATGTGGATTTGTCTTTTTTATCTTTTCTTTCTAGTAATTATTGCTTTATATATTTTGAAGCTATGCTTTTATGTGCATACATGTGTAAAATTGCTACATATTCCGGGTGAACTGAAATTTTGTTCCATTACATAGGAATCCATTTTTCTCTAGTGATGTTTTTAGGCTTTAAAATCTATGTGGTCTGATATCAATAAAGTTATATTAGCTTTCTTTTGGAATATCACTGGCACATTTTTTTCTCCTCCTTTTATTTTCAAAGTGTGTGTGAATTCTTGTATTTTATTTGTATCTCTTGTAAACACATTGCAGTTAATTTTTTTATCCAGTCTGACAATCTTGCCTTTTATTCTGGAACATTTATTCCATGGATAATTATAAACCTTACTTCTATTCTTTTGAAGTTGCCCAAGAAATTTCAACATGATTATTTAAGTAATCTGAGCCTTAATTTACTCCATTTTTCCTCTTCTTTCCAGACAATCAAAGATCTTAGAATATTTTAACTTCAAGTATATCCTCCTGACTTAATATATTATCTTTCTTGTTTATTTTTATCTAACCCTGAAATACACTGTTATGACTGGTTATATAGTTAATATTTTTTTAGATTTAATTATGCATTCACTTTTTTTATACTCCTTCTTATGCCTTAGATTTTCTGTCTGAGAAGTAATTCATTCTGCTTTAAGTACAAATTTTAGATTGCTCTAGTGAGGTTGGCTACTGTTGAACTGTCTTAGGGTTTCTTCTCTGACATTGTGTTCACTTCTTCCCTAATTTTAAAACATTTTAAAATATTTTAATTGGGCAGGGATGTTAGATTGGGAGTTATTTTCTTTCAGCAGATTGAAGACAGTATCCTTTTGTTTTCTGGCTTCCATTGGCTCATTTGAGAAAGAAGCTATAAATTTAACCAACACTTCTCTGAAAATTATTAATATCTGTCTTCAGACCACTCAGCTTTGTTTAGGATTTTCCCTTTGTCAGTTGGTGTGCACTGTGATGTATCCTGTGGATTTATTTATTTATTTACTTCCCATGTGGTATTTGTTAGTACTGAGGCTAAAGATAGAGTCTTGGCAAAAATTGAACCATTACCTGTCAACATTACTTCTACTCTACTCTCTCTCTCCTGTACTTCTAAACTTACAATGGAATCAGTGCTATGCCTTCTCTACCCTCTTCCCGGGTCTTTACATCTTCCATATTTTCCATCTTTTAGACTCTCTCTGATGCATTCTTATGCATTTGTCTTATTTTCCAATTCATTAATCTCCAACTGTGATGGTTAGGTTCATGGGTCAATGACTGAATTATGGTGCCCAGTTGTTTGTCCAATTAAGCACTGTCCTGATTGTGATTGTGAGGGTATTTCAAGGATTTGAGTCATTAGTCAATTGATTGCATCTATGGATGATTACATCTACAATCAGGAAAGAGATTACTTCCATCAATGAAAGATGTCTCATCCAATCAGTTGAAGGCTCTAAAGGGGGAACTGATGATTTCAGCAGTGAAAAAGAATTTGTGTCTCTACTTTGGCTAGCCATCTTCTCCTGAAGAATTCTTTGGAACCTTCATTAGGATTCTCAGCTTGTGGTCTGCCATACAGAATTCAGACTTATCAATCTCAATGGTCACATAAGCCAATTCCTATAGTGAATCCCATAATACTTACAAACATTTATCATGTAGGTACTGTTACCTGGAAAACCCTGAATCATAAACCAGGTATTTTCATTTCTTCTATTAAACTAAGCTTATGGGATTTTAATATTACTTTTTAACAGTTTTATTGAGATAAATTCATATACCATACAATCTATCCAAAGTGTATATAATCAAAGGCTTTTAGTATAATCACAATTTATGCATTCATCACCACAAAAAAATTTTAGAACATTTCATTACTCCAAAAAGAAAAATTCCATACCCCTTAGCAGTCCTTCCCTAGCCCTACATAACCATTAATCTCACTTCATCCTCATAAATTGATTTATATTTACATTTTATAAAAACGGACTCACACAATATGTAGTACTTTGTGTCTTTTATTCATTAGCATAAAGGTTTTTTTGGTCTATTAACATCTTGTAGTGTTAACATACATTTGATCAATTTCAAAGAAAAGCAGTCTTCTATATGCAATTTTACCCATATTCATATTTCACATGCAGTTTTACTATGCTATACAGTTCCTTGTTACATTTTTTATCTTTCCTTTTAATAATAGACTTTCCCTTTAAACCCCTTTCATACCCACATAATTGTACTGCTAGTTAGACATTACGTTGGGCTTTCACCTTTTCTGTTCATTTCCAAAGATTAACACACATCCTTTTTACCAATTCTACACAAGTTAACTCACAGCTTTCCATTCTCTAACCTCATTCCATTTTCTAGTAGCCCATATTCAAGTTATTAACTCCATGAGATTATGCAATATATTTAGTTCATAGTAGTGCAATCATACAGAATTTGTCCTTTTATGACTGCCTTGCTTCCCTTGACATAACGTCCTCCAGATTTATCCATGTTGTCATGTTTTATGACTTCATTTCTTCTGCATAATATTCCATCGTGGTATACACCACAGTTTGTTTATCGTCTCATTGGTTGATGGACACCTGGGTTGTTCCATCTTTTGGCGATCATGAATAGTGCTGCTATGAACATCGGTGTCCTGATGTCTGTGTCTCTGCTCTCAGTTCTTCTGGGTATATACCTAGTAGTGATATTGCCAGGTCACATGGCAAGTCTACATTCAAATTCCTTAGGTTCAACTTCCAACAATCCTCCACAGTGGCTATACCATTCTACATTCCCACCAACTGTGAATAAGTGTTCCTAGCTCTCCACATTCTCTGCACATCTTATAATTCTCTGTCTTTTTTTAAAAGTGGCCTTTGAGGGCTAAAGAGACCCATGGGAGTTATGGTCATGGCCGATGGGGTTAACTACCAGGGCAGATGGCCCCTCTTTGGAAATGGTGTTTATGTGTGATGAATCTGGACTCAGATGGGATCTCCCTTCATAAGACTTTCATGCTAATGTGCTGGTGGTGCAGTTAATGTTGGGGTTTAAGATATATTTAGGGGATTTGAATCTCTGGACTGACAATGTGATAGCCAGGTCCTGAGCCTCAACAGACTCCAGCATCTACAATCTGATCTATTGGACTTACCACACTCAGCTAAGATGGAGTTGAAGAAGGACAACCACCACACCATGGAGCCTAGAGTGATTACAACTGAAAATGGGAGGATTGCATCCAGCATCCATGTGGAATCTGAGCCTCCTCTTGACATAGAGGTGCAATGGACACAACCAATCCAATGTCCACATAGAAGAGGTGGCATTGGATTGGGAAAAGTGGACATGGTGGATGATGGGTATGGGGAAAGGCAGGAAGAGATGAGAGGTGGAGGCGTCTTTGGGACATGGAGCTGCCCTGGATGGTGCTTCAGAGGTAATCACCGGACATTGTAAATCCTCACAGGGCCCACTGGATGGAATGGAGGAGAGTATGGGCCATGATGTGAACCATTGTCTATGAGGTGCAGAGGTGCCCAAAGATGTACTTACCAAATCCAATGGATGTGTCATGATGATGGGAACGAGTGTTGTTGGGGGGGGGAGAGGGGGGGGTGGGGGGGTGGGGTTGAATGGGACCTCACATATATATTTTTAATGTAATATTATTACAGTCAATAAAAAAAAAGTAAAAAAAAAAGTGGCCATTCTAATATGTGTGAAATGATATCTCACTATAGTTTTTTTTTTTTTTTTGCGTTTCACTAATTGCTAGTGACATTGAACATTTTTTCATGTGTTTCTTTACCATTTGTATTTCTTCCTTGGACAAAAATTTGTTCAAGTCTTTTGCCCATTTTTAAATTGGATTATTTATCTTTTTATTATTGAGTTGTAACATCTGCCTATATATCATGAGTATTAAATATTTATCACATATGTGTTTACAAATATTTTCTCCCATTGAGTTGGCTTTCTTTTCACCCCTTTGACAAAGTCCTTTGAGATGCAAAAGTGTTTAATTTTGAGGAGATCCCATTTATTGTTTCTTTGGTTGCTTGTGCTTTGTGTTTAAGGTTCAAGAAAACACCACCTACCACAAGGTCTTTAAGATGTTTCCCTACATTTTCTTTTAGTAGTTCTATGGTCCTGGTGAAGGATGTAGAATGACTGAATACCTAAAAGTACCTTGTTTCTCTCCCTGTTGCTGGGACACAAAGGAAAGAATTATATGTAAATTAGAGGATAATGAGATGCAACCCTCTCTTAGTGCCAAATTCCTCTTCTGGTGGTCAAGAATATCCTGTTGAAGCAATGAGTAGGAAAACCAGCTCCATCCAGTTGACTGTACCTGTGCAGAAGCCCCTTGCTCTCCTCACTTTGACTTGCTTAATTTCCATAGTAAATATCCCATCCCAGGGTAGAGTTATCTGCCCCTTTTTTCATCATGCAATATATGTGCAAGCATGATTTCCTGAATATACTAATCATGCAATTATATAACTATGTATGTCCATCGATATGCATAAAAGCTAACGAACATAGTAAATGCTAAGTAGTAACTTAGGTATTTAAGTAAGAGTAAAACTGCAGCACAGGGAGTCGGGGCTGAGTAGCTTTAGATGGACCGTGGCTCCTGTCTGCAGACACAGTAAATGTAAGTTCTGCCTAACCCTCATGTTAAAGTTCATTTGTTTGTTTGTTTTTTTCCTATTTCTCTGGTTATCCCCAAAGGACCAGCTTTAGAACCTAACAAAGTTAGCTTTAGAACCTAACACTGGCTTTTACATTTAGGTCCTTGATCCTTTTTGAGTTGATTTTTGTATAGGGAGTGAAATAAGTGTCCTCTTTCATTCTTTTGGTTATGGATATCCAGTTCTCCCAGCACTATTTGTTGAAGAGACTGTTTTGTCCCATTAAAAAATGGCTTTGGTAGACTTGTCAAAAACCAGTTGGCCATAGAGGTGAGAGTTTATTTCTGGATCCTCAATTCTATTCCATGGATCAATGTGTTTATCCTTATGCCAAATATCATGATGTTGTGACCACTGTAGCTTTGTAATATATTTCAAGGTCAGGCAGTGAAATTTGTCCCATGTTACTCTTCTTTTACAGAATGCTTTTGGTTAGTCAAGTGCTCTTTCCCTTCCAAATCTGGT
Organism: Dasypus novemcinctus; assembly: GCF_030445035.2. Taxonomy (NCBI): domain Eukaryota; kingdom Metazoa; phylum Chordata; class Mammalia; order Cingulata; family Dasypodidae; genus Dasypus; species Dasypus novemcinctus. The sequence continues at coordinate 13,048,058 of NC_080697.1, forward strand.
CATTGCTTTAATGTAGGCTGTTGAAGTTTTGATTGGTATTGAATTGACTCTATAAATCAATTTGGATAAGACTGACAGCACATGATATTTAGTCTTTCAATCCATGAACATGGAACATCTTTGTATTTGTTTAGGTCTTTCTTGATTTCTTTTAGCATTGTTTTGTAGTTTCCTGCATGGTCTTATACTTCTTTGGTTAAAATTTATTCCTAGGTATTTGAGTATTTTTATTGTTATTGTAAATGGAATTTCCCCTCTTGATTTCCTTCTCAGATTGTTCAGTACTAGTGTACAGAAACATTACAGATTTTTGCATGCTGATCTTGTATCCTGCCACTTTGCTGAACTTGTTTATTAGCTCAAGTAGCTTTATCATAGACATTTCAGGATTTTCTAAATATAGGATCATGTCATCTGCAAATAGTGAGAATTTTACTTCTTTTCCTATTTGGATGCTTTGTATTTTTTTTTTTCTTGTCTAATTGCTCTAACTAGAACGTCTAGCATAATGTTGAGTAACAGTAGTGACTGTGGGCATCCTTGTCTTGTTCCCAATCTTAGAGGGAAAGCTTTCAACCTTTCCCCATTTAGTATGATGTTGGCTGTGCATTTTTCATGTATCACTTTTATCATATTGAGGATTTTTCCTCTATTCCTATCTTCTGAAGTGTTTTTACCAAAAAAAAGTACGCTGGATTTTATTGAATGCCTTTTCTGCATTAAATGAGATTATCATGTGGGTTTTTTTTCCTTTAATGTGTTAATGTGGTGTATTACATTAACTGATTTTCTTATGTTGAACCAACCTTGCATACCAGGAATAAATCCTACTTGGTCATAATGTATAAGCCTTTTCAAATGCTATTGTATTCTATTTGCAAGCATTTGTTTAGAATTTTTGCATCCATGTTCATTTTGTTTAGAATTTTTGCATCTATGCTCACTGTAGTGTCTTTATCAAGCTTTGTTATTAGGGTGGTATTGGCTTCAGAAAATGTGTTGGGTAATTTTCCCTCCTCTTAAACTTTTTGGAAGAGTTTAAACTTCTTCCAAAAGTTGTCTCAAAATGCTTTACAGAATTCACCTGTGAAACCATCCAGTCCTGGATTTTTCTTCACTGGGAGATTTTTCGTGACTGAGTCAATCTCTTTAAATGTGATTGGTTTGTTAAGTTCTTGTGTTTCTGGCAGTGTCAGTGAAGATTGTGCATTTCTAGGAATTTGTCCATTTCATCTAGGTTATCTAGTTTGTTGGCATACAGATTCTCATAATAGTTCCTTATGATCCTTTTTATTTCTGTGGAGTCAGCCATAACTTCACCCCTTTCATTTCTCTTATTATTCATTTTCATCCTCCCTTTTTTTCTTTGTTAGTTTAGCTAAGGGTTTGTCAATTTTATTGCTCTTCTTAAAGAACCAGGTTTTGGTTTTATTGATTTTCTCCACTGGCTTTTTGTTTGTTCTTAATTTCACTTATTTCTGCTCTAATCTTTATTATTTATTTCCTTTTGCTTACGTTGGGAGAAGTTTGATGTTCTTTTTCTAGTTTCTCCAGTTGTTCATTTAGATCTTTGATGTCAGCTCTCTCTTCTTTATCAATATAGGCTTTTAGGGCTATAAATTTCCCTCTTAGGACTGCCTTCACTGTATCCCATATGTTTTGGTAAGTTGTGTTCTTGTTTTCATTTGTCTTATTTACTAATTTCACTTACAATTTCTTCTTAGACACACTAATTATTTAGGAGTGTTTTGTTCAAACTCCAGACATTTGTGAATTTACCTCCTTCCTGTCTATTATTGATTTCTAGTTTCATTCCATTATGATATGAGAAAGAGCATTGTATAATCTAAATCTTTTTATATTTACTGAGACTTACCTTGTGAGTTAACATGTGTTCTATCCTGGAGAAAGACCCATGAGCACTTGGGAAGAATGCATAACCTGCTGAGTTTGAGTGCAACATTCTGTTCTATTCATTCTAATATATCTGTTAGGTCTAACTCATTTATCATATTCTCATATCTGCATTCTCTGTTTCCTTATTGATCTTCTGTCTAGTTGTTCTATCTAATGATGTGAATGGTGTGTTGAAGTCTCCAACTATTATTGTAGAGATGTCTATTTCTCCCTTCAGTTTTGCCATAGTTTGCCTGATGTATTTTGCAGCACACTGGTTAGATGCATAGATATTTATGACTTATTTTTTCCTGGTAGATTGTTGCTTTTATTAATATATAATGGTCTTCTGTATCTCTCACAACTTTTTGCATTTAAAGTCTGTTTTGTCCAATATTAGTATAGCTACTCCTGATCTTTTTTGGTTACTGTCTACATGGAGTATCATTTTTCAACATTTCATGTTTAGCCTGTTTGAATCCTTGGGTCTAAGGTGAGTCTTTTGCAGGCAGCATATGGATAACTTGTGTTTTTTATCCATTTTGTCAGTCTATATCTTTTGATTGGGGAATTTAATCCATTCACATTCAATGATTTTACTGTAAATGCATTATTTACTTCCATCCTTTTATTCTTTGGTTTTCATATGTCATATCTTACTTTCATCTGTCTTTTCACTCTTTTGGTTATCTTTTCTGCTAGTCTTTCTTCTATACTCTCTGCCAAGTCTCCCTCTCCTATCTTTTTCTTTCAGGCTGTAAGGTTTCCTTTAATATTTCCTGCAAAGATGGATTCTTTTTTATGAACTTTCTTAGTTTCTGTTTGCTTGTGAATATTTTGAACTCACCTTCATATTTGAAGGACAATTTTGCTGGATAAAAAAATTTTCTCTTCTAGTATCCTAATTGCATCCTACCACTGTCTTCTTGCCTCCATGGTTTCTGATGAAAAATCTGCACTAAGACATACTGGGTGTATTAGTCAGCCAAGGAAGTGCTGTAGCAAAATTCCAGAAATTGGTTGGTTATTATAAAGGATATTTATTTGGGGTAGAAGCTTACAGTTACCAGGCCATAAAGCACAAGTTACTTCTCTCACCAAAGTCTACTGCCACATGTTGGAGCAAGATGGCATGCTGATGTCCTTAAGGATTCAGGCTTCCTGGGTTCCTTTCTTCCAGGAGCTTGCCTCTCTCCAGGCTCAGATGCTCTGTTATCTCCACAAGGCCAGCTGTAGACTCCTAGGTGAATGACTTGTTTCTCTTCCCAGGGCCTTCCCTCTTTCCTCATGACCAAGCTCTTCTGTGTGCTTACTTCCCAGAGCCCCAGCTCAAGACTCCCACCTCCCTCCCTTAGAAAAATTGGTGCAGTTTTTCTAAGTCCCTGCTCCCTGGGGGTGGGGATTCAATATCCTACTGACTTGGCCTTATCAAAGTCTTAATCATTATTTAATCAAGTAAAAGTAAAACCCCTGAATCAAATACACTCTAATATGCTCAGAGGAAAAGACCAGTTTACAACAATTATCCAAAATTTCTTCCTGGAATTTATCAATAATTTCAAACTGCTACACTGGGCATCCCTTGTATATGATTGTTTGCTTCTCCCTTGCTGTTCTCAGAATTTCCTGTTTATCTTTGATGTTTAACATTCTGAGTAGTATGTGTCTTGGAGTAGATCTATTCTGATTTATTCTGATTGGGGTATGCTGTGCTTCTGGGACAAGTAAGTTCATTTCTTTCATAAAAGTTGGGAAGTTTTCTGCTACCATTTCCTCAGATACTCTTTCTGACCCCTTTCCCTTCCTTTCTCCTTCTGGAATTCCCATGACATGTATGTTCTTGCATTTCATATTATTCAACTTCTTGGCTGCCTGCTCAATTTTTTCCATTCTTTTCTCTCTTCAATTTCAGCTGTTCTGTCTTTGGTAGTACTTATTCTTTCGTCTCTCATTTCAAGTTTGCTGTTGTGTGCCTCTAATGTGTTTTTTATCTCACCTATCAAGTCTTTCATTCCCATGAACTCTGTTACTTTTCTGTTCAGGCTTTAAAGTTCTTCTTTGTGTTCACTCTATGTCTTCTTGATGTTGTCTATCTCTTTAGCCATATTGTCTTTCAGTTCATTAATTTGATTTTGGAAATTTATGTGCTTCTTGTTGATTAGTTGTCTCAAATTTCGCATCTCTCCTGGGGATTTGATATAGTCCTATTCTAGGGCCATGTTTTCTATTTTCTTAGTATGGCTTGTAATTTTTTGCTGATGTCTAGGCATATGACTAGGATGGTGAGTTTACTCAGATACTCAGTTTCTCTCTCTTTCATAGGGACTTAGTGGACGGAGTCTGTGTGTTACTGCTGTTCTTTGATTCTTGATTCAACCTGTTCTGGCTCTTTAGGATTGTCCCTCTTAGCTTCTCAAAACTGGGCTCTGGACCCAGTCATGGGTTGCAGACCTGCTTCCTGGGGCCTTAGGGAATGAGGCTGTAAATGTGGGAAAAACCTCTCTTACTTATTTACTCTTTTTTTTTTTTCAGTTTTTATTATCTTTTTTTAAAGCTATATAAATCACACAAAAATATAAGAGGTTCCCATATACCCTACTCCCCACACCCCCCACTCCTCCCACATCAACAACTTCTTTCATTAGTGTGGTACATTCATTGCATTTGATGAGTACATTTTGGAGCATTGCTACATAGCATGGATTATAGTTTATGTTGTAGTTTACACTCTCTCTCAGTCCATTCAGTGGGTTATGGCAGGATATATAATGTTCTGCCTCTGTCCCTGCAATATCATTCAAAACAATGCCAAGTCTCAAGAATGCCCCAATATCACACCTCTTTTTCCCTCTCCCTGCCTTCAGCAACTCCTGCCACCACTGTCTCCGCATCGGTGATATAATTTCTTCTTTTAAATTCATCACTTCCTTGGTCTGACAGAAGATGGCACTTTTTGGCAGCCTTCTCAGTTCAATGTCTGGTCAGAGTGTTTCTGCTGCAACATTGTCCAGATCAGTGTTATAGAGGTTCCTGCCTGGATGCTAAAAGCTTTGTGTTTCAAACTTTCTCAGAGGCAGTTCTACAACCTTTGCTAGCAGCCTCCTCTCTGTTCCTGTGTAGGAAATAATTCTACTCCCCTCTGGATCCTTAACAAACAGTCATTGTCAGTAGAGGCGGAGATTGAGAGGATTGGATCTCTTTAGTCCCTTGATGGCTCCCAAGGCAAGCAATGGTGTGGCCCCACCTAGTCTGGAAGGGTGCATAGAACACAGTAGAGAAATTTGTGGGTCAAACCTGAGTCAGCCTTTGACTGTGTCTCTCTCTTTCTCCTTTCCTGGTGTAGTAAATCCCTGGGGTCCCTTTATAGCCCCCAGCCTCAAGGCCTGAGGTTTCAAAAGTGTTTATAATGTGGGGGAGGTTTCTGGGAGTAGCAGCTGCCCCTTTTAACTCACAGTTTTGTCACTGCAATTCTGTTTCTTTTTCCTCTTTCTTCTGGGCAGTGTCCAGCCTTCTCCTGGTGTCCAAATTCCTAGAAGATTTTTTCCAGGCTGTTTCTTCCTGGTCTCCAGATATTTTTCTGGGAGAGAAGAGAGTGCCATGTCTTTCTCATCTGCCATCTTTCCAAAATTCTTAATATTACTTTTTATACTTTTCATTTCTACAAATGTTATTTTATGTTCTTTATTAGGTTGCTTTATATCTTCTCTGTAATTTTTTTTTACAATTTCCTGTTTCCACTTGGTGTTTTCCAGGTTTTTGTTTTTTTTTAATTTCTTTAAATATGTAAACAGAGTTGTTTAAAAGTGTCTGTCTGATAATTCCAACAGTTGCAGTATTTGTGGGTCTTTTTCTACTGTCTATTTTTTCCACTGGTTATCCTTCATGGTTCTTTTTTCCTTTGGTACTAAATTCCTTTTTACTGTGTACTGTGCTTAACCATTAAAATGTATTTGTGATAATTATTTCTGTCATGAGGCAAAGGCTCTTTCCCTCAAAAAAATTCTGTTTGCTTTTCAATAGTTGATATTTTCAATCTTCTGAATTTTTGCTATTAATACAGTTCCTAGTATTAAGGTCTTCTCACCTTCTTGAGATTGATTCTATTTTATAATAGATCATTATTGTTTACAAGCTATTGAAGTCTATTAGCTAGAAATGGTTTAGGACATTTGGATCTGTAATCATTAGTGAAAATGGTCTAATTTTTCTTGTACTGGACTTTTCTTGTTTTGGACCAAAAGTTATATAATTCTTATAGAATAAGTTCGGTCATTTTCTATCTTTTTCTATTTCCTGATAAATTGTATGTCTTAATAACATTTTCTTCTTTTGTTTAATATCATTACTTTGCTTTCTTTTCTCTTTTCCTTAACTTCTATTGGACTAACAAAGGAAAGGTATGCATATTTTTTCCCTCCACTGGTTTGAAGCTATAAATTATGCTACTAATCTTCAAATAAGTTACCCAATTTTAACGATGTGTTTTTCTAATAAAGCCTAAAGTTATCCAATGTTTTCTTCCTTTCAAAACTGTATCAAAAATTCAGCATACTTTAAAAAACTTTACTTCTCTCATTATGCTATTGTTGTCTACATGTTTAGTTTTTACCTTTTTAAATTGAAATACAAAAATTATTTTTAATATACAGACCATAGTTTTCTTTTTACTGGTCTTACTTTTTTCTTGTTATCCTTGCTTGAGTTCATGTTTTCCCCTACCTAAATACCCCCAATAATAAATATTTCGGCATTATTTTCTAAGTGGTAAATAGCTTTTATGTGATTGAAAAACACCTTTACTTTTCCCTCACTCTGGAATTATAATTTAGTTGAGCATAAAAGTCTAAATTAATAGTGAATTTGCCTCAGGACTTTGTATATATTACTTTGATGATTTCTGGACATTCTTATAGTAGATGTGAAGTCTTCTTTCAGTCTAATTACCATTCATCTTTGGGCAATCTGTCTTTTATCTCTGATAGATTTTAAATTTTTTATCTTTATCTTTAATGTTTAATTATTAACTCTTACGTGTCATGTTGTGGATTTGTTTTTATTCACCCTGCTGTGCACTTGATGCATATTGCTTGACTAAGAGCTCAAAATTTCTTTTATTCTCAAAGATCTCAGCTATTATGCCTTGAAATGTTGCATCTCCACCAGTCATTCCATTCATTTCTTTCAGAATTCCTTATAGACAAATAGTGAAGCTTATCAATTTGTACTACACTTACTTTATGATTTTCCTTTTTTCCCTCATTACTTGACTCTAGATGAAATCCTCAACATCATCTTTAAACTACTGCTTAAATTTGCTTCAGGTGTGTTTTTGTTTCCAAGCTGCTATCAGAAATATCCTATAATGGGTTGTCTTAAACAAAGGGAATTTATTGGCTCACAGTTTTGAGGATAGGAAAAGTCCAAAATTGAAGCATCAGAAATAATAACATCTTCAAAAGTCCTATTACAAATGGATTCAAACCCACAGGTCCAAGGTTTGAGACCTAAACATGCCTTTTGTGGAACCATGACTCAATCCCCAACAGATCCATTCCATATTTCCTTGAACCTATTATGTCCTTTAATTTCAATGCTTATAAATACCAAGATTTTAATTTGACCCTTTTACATATTTTATTTCAGTTTACTTTTTCCATATGTAGTATTAATTTTAATGGATGTTATAAAATTATTTACTTTTTGACTTTAAGTATACTTAGATTCAGTATTTAAAATTATATCATAAAATTCATTTCTCCATACCAAGTCCACAGAGAAACAAAGTAGACTATAATTTACCTGAGGATTAGAGAAGGGGGAGTAAAGGGTGTGTATGTTTGATAAAAATGGAATGTGTATAAATAAAATTAATTTTAAAAATTCATTTCACTAGAATAAATTTATATTAGAAATATAAATTACATTAGCTTTTTCTCCTATAACATCTGATTTTTTCAAATGGTTTAGAATTGTATTTGAAGCCTCATTTGAGTTACAGGAACTCTCTCACTCTGTACTGAGTGACTGCTCTCTTTGTAGAAAGTTGGAGATTGCCTTATGCCAGACCCCAGAATTAGATTTTATAATACCATGTCAGGATTTTGCCTGATACTGATTCTGAAATTATTACAGACTCAGATGGTGACTTTGTTCATTTCTTTGTCACATGGTCCTTTCATTTCCCCCTTGCCTCCCTAGCCTACAGCTTGCTCTACGGCCAAGGATCAAGCACATTTTCTGTAAAAGATTTTTTCAGCCTCCTTTCACTGTGACAAAGACACTGGACTTCACCGCTGCCTTCAATCTAACATGGAACACTTCTTTTCACAGATACTCCATTGACCTGAACTTCTGTCCACCACTGCTTACTTTCTGATTAGTTTTAGCCTCTAGCAATAAAATGGTAGCTTATAGCAGGACAATGCTCTGGTCAAGATGCATTGAAAAAAACGAGATAGAAATTTTTTTAAAAAAATCTGTTTTAAGGTTTTGTCAATATAATGAGACAGCTTGGACCTAAGGGCCATATCTTAAAGGAAAGGAAGCACATTGAAGTGAGCAAAATTTTCTGCAAGTGATGTTTATTCTTATCACAAGAGATGAAGCTGAAGCTGAGAGTCTTGGCAAAGTCTTGATGAAAAAAAGATGAAATAAACAGCAAAAATATTGAAAACTTCATCAAGTTAATGATTAAAGACACATACACATATGCATATATGTGTCAAGTCACCTAGGACTTAGAAAAACAAGATCTGTGAGAGAGAGAAGAAAGTAAACCTGATAATTAGTGATTTAGACCTGGGTTTCTCATCCTCAGCACTATTGATATTTGAGGCCAGATAATTCTTTGCAGCAAAGGACTGCCCTTTTCAGTGTAGGAAGTTTAGCAACATCCGTGGTCTCTATCCAAGATACTAATGGTCCATCTTTCTCAGAATTCTGAGAACCAAAAAATGCTCCAGGCATTATCAAATGTTCCCTGGAAAGCCAATTCTTCCTTGGTTGAGAACCACTGGTTTAAACCTTTTGAATATTTGCCAAATATTTAAACCATGGAAGATAAGAAGCTAAAAAGCTAAGTAGAATAAAGTTGCATAACAGAGCAGAATTTTCAAACCACAGGATATTAAGGATACAAAAAATTAGAGTTTCTGGGAAGGAGGGTGGGAATCCAGGCTCTAAATTGGTACATATTTATAGAGAACTGCACCTGAAAATTACAATAATCTATTTTAGTCCAAATCCTAGGACAACTGCAAAATTGTCCTTAATGAGTTTAGGCTCTGAAGGATGATCAGCTCTATGATAGTTGTTTGCCAGACAACAAAGGGAACCCTCCCTGGTAAAAGATAATATCACCCAGAAACTCCCCAATTTTTTATGCACAAGCTTATGTATTCAATAGAAACTTACAATGTAGACCAAGAAATGAGACCAAAGGAAAATAAAACAGATAATAAAATAGATCCACAGGTGATCCAGGTATTGAAGTTTATCAAATATGGACATTAAAATAAATATTATTCAAAAAATCTATACCACACAGTCAGAAAAGTAGATAAGATTGAAGTTATAAAACGTAAATCTTTAAGGAAGGAACAAATGCAACTTTAGAACTAAAAATACACTAACTGATATTGAGAAATAAAGAAGATCAGTTTAATAGTAGATAGGACACAGATGGGAAGAGGATTTAAAGCTAGAAGAAAGATCAGTAGAAAATATGTAGACTGAATTTTGGAGAGCACATACGATGAAAAATACAGAAGACAGCAAATCATTTATATGTAATCTGGTGAAAAGGGAAGTATCAGAGAGGAAAAGATAAAAATAGTATAGAAGTAATGTTTTGAGATTGTTTTCTATTAATAAAATAATAAAAGGTATTAAGCCACATACTCATAAAGTGCTACAAACCCCAAGTAGCTTAACTAAAAAGAAAGAATATCTAGGCACATCATAATAAAATATCTGAAAACCAACAAAGAAAAAAGTACGTTTTAAAGGCATACAAAAAAGAAGAAAAAAAAGCATACAGACAGGACTTCTGGAAAGATGTCTTCAGAGTGTATAGGCAGGGCTCAACTCTCTCACAAAAACAATGGAGGAAGGGCAAAAAGCTGTCCAAGAGAGCTGCTTTGTGGATCTGCAGACCAGAAGAGTGCTATGCATCCTCCAGGAGGGTGAGGGACAGAGGGATGAAAAAAACAAAATGAAAACCCTGAGTTACTAACCTCACAGCTGGCAATGAGACCCATCCCCCACCCCCCAAGGTGAACAGCCTGGATAAGAACTGTGGCTCCCTGCATTCAACTGGGAGGGGAACAGACATTTTCCTCCCCAGAAAGAGGGAGTGTGTGGTGGAGGGTGGAGAGTTTCTCTTCAGTGAGTTTGGCTAGCACAGTTCACATTGAATCTTGGCTCTGGCCAGACCAGAATCACTGGCAAAAGAAGGTTGAAAGAGGCACCTCTGAGGAACGCTTCACCAATGAGTGCCATCTACTGGCCAGCCATGAATCTGCGAGGAGAAAAACTGTACTTAGGAGTCTCTTGTCTCAGGCCCCTCAGAGCAGGTCTGCACCCCATTACTGAGTCCCTGGTCTTATTTTGATAACTTAAGCTGGACAATTTTAAAGACTTAGAATAAGCTGAAGCTAAATAAAAGAAGAGCTGTGAAACAAAACCATTAAGTAAGAAAGAAACTGACCATCAGAGTAAATTCGCCAACATATTCAGATGCCTAGCAAAAAAATTATAAGCCATTCTAAGAAACAGGAAGAAATGGCCCAGCCAAAGGAATAAAGCAAAAATCCTAATGAGACACATGATTTAAGACAGCTGTTCAATGATAATCACATAAATCTCCTAAATCAATTCAAGGAGTTAAAGGAAAATATGGCTAAAGAGATAAAGGATATTAAGAAGTCATTGGGTGAGCATAAAGACCAATTTGAAAGCCTCCAAAGAAAAATAGCAGAGCTTATGGAATGAAAGACACAATGGATGAGATTAAAAATACATTAGAGGCATACAACAGCAGATATGAATTGATGGAAGACAAAATTAGTGACTTGGAGGACTGAGCATATGAACTTGAAAAGACAGAACAGAAAAAGACTGTAAGAGAATACTATGAACAACAGTATGCCAAAAAATTAGATAACCTAGATAAAATGGGTAAATTCTTTGAAACACACAAACTACCTACATTAACTCCAGAAAAAAATAGATCTCAACAAACCAATCAGTAGTAAAGAGACTGAAACAGTAATCAAAAACTTCCCAACAAAGAAAAGATGCCTCACAGATGAATTCTGCCAAATATTCCAAGAAGGCTTAACTCTAGTTCTTCTCAAACTCTTCAAAAAAAATTGAAGAGAAGGGAATACTAACTAACTAATTCTATGAGGTCCCCCTAGCATAGCTGAGTAAAGATGCCACAAGAAAAGAAAACTACAGACCAATATATCTTAAGAATATAAGTACAAATATCCTCTACAATATTCTAGCAAGCCAAATCCAACAGCATATTAAAAGAATTATACACCATGATCAAGTGAGATTTATCCCGGGTATGCAAAGTTGGTTCACCAAAAGAAAATCAATTAATTTAATATATTACATTAACAGAATAAAGGGAAAAAGTCACATGATTGTCTCAATTGATGCAGAAAAGAAATATGACAAAATGTACACCTTTTCTTGATAGAAACCCTAGGAATAGAAGGAAACTTCCTCAACATGAAAAGCCCACCACTAGCGTTCTACTTAATGGTGAACACTGAAGACTTTCCCTCTAAGATTAGGAAGAAGATAAAGCTGCCAACTGTTGCCACTGATAATATTGTATGGAAAGTTCTTGCCAGAGAAATTTGTCAAGAAATAGAAATAAAAGGCATCCAAATTGGAAATGAAGAATTAAATGGTCCTTATTTGTAGATGATATGATCCTGTACACAGAAAATCCTGAAAAATTCACATCAAAACTTCTAGAGCTAAACAATGAACTCAGCAAACTGACAGGGTACAAAATCAACACCCAAAAATAAGCAATATTTCAATACACAAGCAATAAACAATTGGAAGAAGTCAAGAAAAAAATTCCATTTACAATAACAAATGACAGAACTACAAATCTAGGACTAAATCTAACCAAAGATATCAAGGACTTATACAAAGACACAGGTAAGTATAAAACATTGCTTAAAGAAACCAAAGACGACCTAAATAAATGGAAAGACATTCTGTGTCCCTGGATTGGAAAACTAAATATCGTTAAGATGTCAATACTACCAAAAGGAATTTATAGAGTCAGTGCACTTCCAATCAAAATTCCACAAACCTTCTTTGCAGAGCTGGAAAAGCCCATCAGCCAATCACTAAATTTATATGGAAGGATAAGGGACCCCAAATGGCTAAAGCTTTCTTGAAAAAGAACAATGGGAAGTGGACTTGGCCCAATGGATAGGGCATCCGCCTACCACATGGGAGGTCCGCGGTTCAAACACCCGGCCTCCTTGACTCATGTGGGGCTGGTCCATGCACAGTGCTAATGCACAAAAGGAGTGCCGCGCCAAGCAGGGGTGTCCCCCGCGTAGGAGAGCCACACACGCAAGGAGTGCGCCCCGTAAGGAGAGTCACCCAGCCTGAAAGAAAGTGCAGCCTGCCCAAGAATAGCGCTGCACACACAGAGAGCTGACACAATAGGATGGCGCAGCAAAAAGATACACAGATTCCCTGTGCCGCTGATAAGGATAGAAGCGGTCACAGAAGAACACACAGTGAATGGACACAGAGAGCAGACAACTGGGGGAGAGGGAAAAGGGAGAGAATTAAAAAAAGAAAAGAAAAATGAAGATGAAGGACTCACAATTTGTGATCTTAAATTTTATTACAAGCCAAAGTTATCATAAGGTTTTGTGCATAGGCTTCAACTGCATAGTTCTGACTTCTGTGATCTATACCTCACATAACCTTTTTATAAATTCAATTTTATTGAAACATATTCAAAAACCATACAGTTCATCTAAGCATACAATCAATGGCATCTGGCATAATCACAGAACAATGCATTCTTCATTTCAATCAATATTAGAGCATTTTCATTATTCCAAGAAAAGGAAAAAAAAAAAAGGAAAATAAAACAACAACAACAACAACAAACCCTAGAACTCTGTCCTTCCTGTACCTTACCACTCAATTGTTAAAGAATGGTCTCTTCAACAAATGGTACTGGGAAAACTGAATTTCCATTTGCAAAAAAAAAGTATCCCTATCTCACATCATATATAAAAATCAACTCAAAATGGATCAAAGACTTTAATATAAGCACTAGAACTATCAAATTCCTAGGAGAAAAATAGGGAGGCATCTTCAGGAGCTTGTGCTAGGCAGTAGTTTCATGGACTTTATACCCAAAGCACACGCAACTAAAAAAAAAACAGATAAATGGAACCTCAACAAAATTATAATCTTTGGTTTCTCAAAGGACCATTTCATGAAAGTAGAACAGCAACCTCACAATGAGAAAAAATACTTGGAAACCACATATCTGATAAAGGATTAATTTTCAGGATACAATAAAGAAATCCTTCAACTTAACGACAAAAAAACAATCAGCTAAAAAATGGGCAAAAGACTTAAACAGACATATTTCCAAGTAAGATATGCAAATGGCCAGGAAATATGAAAATATGCTCAACATCATTAACGATCAGAATAATGCAAATCAAAACCACAGTAAGATACCATTTCACACCCATTAGAATGGCTACTATTAAAAAGAAGGAGAGAAACAAGTGTTGGAGAGAAAACAGAGAAGTAGGAACACTTATTCATTGCTGGTGGCAATGCAAATTAGTGCAGCCACTATGGAACATACTTTGGCAGTTTCTCAGAAAGCTAGATACAGAACTACCACAAGACCTGGCGATTCCACTACTCTGTATATACCTGCAAGAATTGAAAGCAGGGACTCAAACAGATATGTATGCCCAGATATTCATTCATAGAGGCATTATTTACAATTTGCCAAAAGATGGAAGCAACCTAAGTATCCATCAACTGATGAATGGATAAATAAAATGTGTTATACACACACTGTGGAATATTATTCAGCCATAGAAAGAATGGAGTCCTGATACATGCATCAACATGGATGAATCTTGAAGACAACTTGTGGACTGAAATAAGTCAGACAGAAAAGGACAAATATTGTATGATGTCACTATTTGAAACAATTAGAATAAGCAAACTCATAGAGTCAGAATCTAGAAATAGATTACAAGGGGATGAGGTCAGGATAGGGAATGGGAACTTAAGGCTTAAAACATACAGGGTTCTTATGTGGAATGATGGAAATGTTTTGGTAATTGATGGTGGTGATGGTTTCACAACATTTTGATTGTAATTAACAGCACACTGAATATATATCTGAATGTTAGCTTATATATATGGTAACAGAATAAACTTTTTTTACAAATTCATGGAACTACACTACACAAACAGTAAACCCTAAGTCAAACCATGGACTTTAATTAATAGTACAATTATGAAAATATGCTATCATCAATTGTAACAAATGTTCCACAGCAATGAAAGTTTTTATTGGTGGGGTGGTATATGGGAATCCTGTATTTTGTGCCTGATTATTCTGTAAACCGACAACTTCTCTAATGAAGGAAAACAAAATTCCAAGGTGAAAAAAAGTAATACGAAAAGGTGCACACAGAAAATTACAAAACACTGTTGGGAAAAACAGAAGACCTCAACAAACAGCGAGAGATATCATATTTATGGATCAAAAGACTCAATATTCTAACTATATCATTTCTCCCAGATTGATCTGGGCCCTTTTTATATAGTAATTAACAGGCTATTTCTAAAATTTATACAGTTATGTAAAGAATCCAGAATATCCAAAACAATTTTGAAAAATGACAAAGTTAGAGGACTTACACTACTGAATTCAAGAATTTCTACAAAGTTAAAATAATCAAGAGAGTGTAGCATTGAGACAGATGTATAAATGAAACATAATAGATATTCCAGAAATGGACTGACCCACATATAGTTGATGGATTTTCAACAAAGTTGCCAAAATAATTCAGTGGGAAAAATACAGTCTTTTCAAAGAGAGTTCTGGAACTACAATATATGCAAAATTGAACATCAACCTTTACTCTACATCATATACAAAAATTAGCCTGAAATGGAGATAGACCTAAATGTAAGAATTAAAACCACAAAATTCAACAAGCATAGGAGAAAATCTTTGTAATCTTGGTTATAAATAGCACAAGAAAAACACAAACCATAAAAAAATGGTAATTGGAGTTTATCAAAATTAAAACATTTTTCCTTCAAAAACAATTTTAAGAAAATGAAAAGGCAAGTCACAGAATGAAAGAAAATATTTCAGGAGATGTAGATTATTTCCAGAATATACAAAGAATTCTTACAACTCTAATATGAAGCCAAAACAACTCGATTTAAAAGACTGAGGAAAATGTTGAACAGACATTTCACTAAAGAAGACATTTAAATGGTAAATAAGCACATAAAAAGAATTTAATTTCATCAGGAAAATGCAAATTAAAACCACAAAGAGATACCGCCACACACCCACTGAAATGACTAAATTTAAAAGAGGAACTGTTAATATATATATTGGGCGGCGGACTTGGCCCAGTAGTTAGGGCATCCATCTACCACATGGGAGGTCCGCGGTTCAAACCCCGGGCCCCCTTGACCCGTGTGCAACTGGCCTGTGGATGTGAGCAAGGAGTGCTGTGTCACGCAGCGGTGTCCACCGCGTAGGGGAGCCCCATGCGCAGAGAGTGCGCCCCATAATGAGAGCCGCCCAGTGTGAAAGAAATTGCAGCCTGCCTAAGAATGGCACCACCCACATGGAGAGCTGACACAACAAGATGATACAACAAAAAGAGACACAGATTCCCATGCCACTGACAACAACAGAAGCGGACAAAGAAATAAGATGAAAAGTAAATAGACACAGAGAACAGACAACCGCGGTTGGGGGGGGGAAGGGGAGAGAAATAAATAAATAAATAGATCTTTTAAAAATATATATATTTATAAGTATTTATTGTAATAGCAAACTCTAAGGAAGATTTGTAGAAACTAAAATTCTCATATATTGCTGATAAGAACGTAAATTTTACAACCACTTCAGAAAATAGCTTGGCAGTTCTTAAATATTTAAACATACACTTATACTATGACTCCGCAGATCTACTCTTTGGTATTTACATGAAAGAAATAAAAACAAAGACTCAAACTAGTACTTTCACAGCAGTTTGTTTCTTAGTGTCAAAAATTGGAAAGTAACCATATGTTTATCGATGGCGACTGGATAAAGAAATTGTGGTACATCCTTGCAATTCGAAATTACTCTGCAAAGAGAAGAACAAATTATTTATACAGGCTACAACCTGGATGAATCCCAAAATATTACACTTAGCTAAAGATTCTAGAGAAAAACATGTGTGAATCAATTTTTATGAAATTCCAGAAAAGTGAAAACCATAGGGACAGGAAACTTCTGTTTTCCTAGAGTTCTATAGGAGCTTGTACCTGAGCAGGCACACGGGTGATAAAAAAATTCCCATAACGTGATTCATTGTAAAAACTGATCAAATTGCATAGTTTAATTTGGTGAATTTTATGAAATGTAAATTATACTTCAATAAAGCTGATGTTTAAAATGGAAAGAAAATTGTTAGGTATTGATATAGTAGTACCCAATTCCAGTATTAAAATCCAGAAAAATAATCTTGGACTTGCTATATGGCCAATATCAACACCAGGTAAGTATATGTGACATAAATAAATGATGTTCCTGAAGGGTATAAAGAACTTGAATTGTTTTCTCCACCAGTGTTTTAATTTTTCCCCCTACCCATGAGAATTCCTAGGAAATTCCCTAAAAAACAGTTTTAACAGTATCTTTATTCTATTTATACAGTAAAAATCTGGTTGGCAAAGTAGAGGGATGGAAGCAAGTGGAAGTGATTTTCCAAGGCTGGGAATGAGTTAACGGATTCCCTTAAAGATTATTGTAAATTGTACATTTTTCATCTAACCCATCAAACAAGAGAAGGAAAAAGAATTTGCAAATATAATAAATATCCTCTGCCCTAGTAGTTTGAAACAAGACTTAATGTGGAAAACTCCAACCCTGTGCATTACCCTAAAGAGAATCTGCCTACTGTAAAATAAAGGGGGTTCTGCTCATACCAGGTGAGATGCAAGCACAACTGGCAGGCGTGCAGCTTCTCTCTTGAAAGAAATTGTTAAACCATGAAGGGCATGCCAGAACTACTCTCATGCTTTTCAGAATACTAAAGAGTTCACCAGGAAAAAAGCAGCATATGCATATCATAGCAGTGCAACTTAGTGCACCATTCCATTTAAAATGCAGCATTATGAAGAACTCGTTGTTTTACATATAGGACTTGACTCCCAGCGGGCCTGAGACGCCATGAAACCCTCGTTATGCAGCACAGTTGGGGATTGGAGGGCTAGAACTAATCCTTGTTGACACAGAAGCACTGTGCAAATGACAAATGGATCAGTAACTGTCAAGAAGTTATATTAAACAGTGAATCTTTATAAGACTTTTTATCCAAAAAACCTAGTAAATGACTGGGAAAATTATTTGCCGCATATGTAATAGTCACAGCATTAAAACCCTTAATATAGCATAATACAACTACGAGCAAATGATAGACACAAAGAAATTCCCAGAACTGATGAATATGCATAAAATGATATTCCACCTGGCGAGTAATCTAGCAGATGCAATTTTTTTTAATTAAATATAATTTTTAATCTTTAAAATTGACATCGAGGAGAAATTGAGGTGAAAAATGTCCAGGGTTGTCAATAGTGGGAAAAAATGTTGATAGTGGTGAAAATTGGCCCTACCTTTGTGGGAGACACTTCGGCAGTGTCTATCCACACTGTAAAGCACCATTTGTCTGGTTTCTTCAATTCTTCTTCCAGGAATTAGTCCTACTTAAATATAAACTCATGTATGCAAATATGTTTACTGCAGACATGCAAAGATTTTTAGATGTATTGTTTGAAACAGGAAAATATTAGCAAACATTTAAATATCCATTGACAGAAAATTGGAAGGTGAATTTATGCTACTCCCACACTATAGAATGCTTATTACTTGCAAAAAAGAGGTTAATAGATCTACATACAGGGCTATAGAATCAGGCCCAATGTAAGGAGAAAAACTAAAGTATAACCACATTTTCCAAAGTTTTACTCTGTATAATTCTGTTGACTATTTTACAATGATCAGAGTTTATTTTTATATTGTTTTAAATCCAAAGAAAGAAATATTACTTAATATGAATGGATCAAAAGATTGTATTTTTGCTCTTTCTTTTTTCTGTCTTTCCTTTTTCCTTCTTCTCTCCCTCTCTCTTTCAATATTTATCAAATGATTTATATGAACCAGTTACTATTCTAGATACTAGGATATAAATATTTAGTACATATGGGGAAGATAACACAAATAAAGAATTACAATAGAATACGATCATGTCATTATAGAGATATGCACAGATCCTGATATGAGCACAGAGAAACAAGTGATTGAGTTCGAGGAGAAAAGGGAAAGTATCAGAGAGAAAGCAAGAAAGATGTGAAAGCAACATGTTTTCCAGACAAATTATTAGACAAAGTTGCCTCATGCAGAGATAACCAGAGTTTAGTATCAAACAATAAAGCTTCCTGATTCTAAGTCAAGGCAAAAGAGAAAAAAGAAAACAATTCTGTACAAAACCAGACAAAAGCTATCAGAATTCATTAGAGCACTATAAATCTGACCACAATTTGCAAGCATGTGAATTATTTAGTTCTTAACTAATGAAAAGTCTGTGAAAATCTCAAGTGTCCGGAATGTCCCTTTACCCTCAGGGTAATGGAAATGTCTCCAGTTGGGGTTTTTGGGTTTTTGTTTTTTTCCCCTACATCTGTTTGTGAATTTTTCCAAATTTATAAGCCATCAAGAAAGCAGAGGCTGGCAAATCTTAATAAGATGGCCATCATGTATTGAGTGTCCTAATTCATGTTAGTCACACTAAGTATATCACAATCACAATTTCAAAAGGAAAGCAGAAGAATTTTAAGGGGAAGATATGGTTTTCCCTACTTTCAGATGAGAAAAAAAAGAGAAAAGGTTAAGTAATTTGTCAGATGTGAAAGCACTCTCAGTCTGAATTGAATTACTGGTTTTGGGCTTCTGTACGGGTCTCACTCCACCACCAGTTCTTTAAGACCAAGCTGATGTCTTTTTCTGATTGTAAGGACAGAGATCATGTCCGAGATGTTTAATAGCGCAAAGGAGGAAAACATTTTTTTTTTCATTGCTTAAATCAATAAGGTGTCATAGCAACAAGGAACATTTAATCACCAGTTACACC
The DNA here is from genome assembly GCF_030445035.2 of Dasypus novemcinctus. Lineage (NCBI taxonomy): Eukaryota > Metazoa > Chordata > Mammalia > Cingulata > Dasypodidae > Dasypus > Dasypus novemcinctus. The sequence goes on from NC_080697.1 coordinate 13,067,416, forward strand.
TAAATTTATAATATTATAGATTGGTTCTAGAGTCTTTCCCCTGCTCAGCAGAGGTTGCCATCAGTCTGTCAAAAATGAGTCTATGAAAGCGAGTTTATACAGCAGTGATATTACTAAGAAAAAACAAAAATGTTTCCCTTTACTAGAAAATATAAAGAAATATTAATTAACCTCATTTGTCTCCTTAATACTGTTTAAGTTTCTCTCTTGGGGTATTTACCATATTCAACTTTAAATTATACTTACTTTTGCATTGCTCGGTCCTTGTCAATAATATTTGTTTATTTCTCTTTCTATCCCATATGCTTAGCATTATGCCATACTAGGTGTACAATAAGAATTTGTAGGATTAACTGATGAAATATTAAATATCAATAAATTAAACAAAATAGACTTTTACATTATATGTATATGACAGGCTTTGAGGAGCTCAAAAATGCTTGTTGACTTTTGAAGAGAATTATGTTTTCATGTAATAAAAATAAACACAATACTCATCTTGAATATTGAATTTCATCTACATCAAAGGGACATGGAAAAACCTGGAGGCAGTACAAGAACACAGACACAGAATCATCTTAAGGAAAGAGAAAGGATTGGAAACTATCTGATGTATGGGGGGGGGAGGGAGAGTGAGAAACTATGTTGCACGAATCTTTAATGTATGTTAAGTATTTATTTTGTGGTTTAAAATATGAAAACCATGGTTCAAATAATTCTTAGAAAATTACAGTCTTTCCTTCCAGCCTTTGTAAAGTTTACTGCAGTGGCAAGATCTCTTGTGTGATGCATGAAGAAATCATGAAGAAGAACAAAGATTAATATGTAGGTCAAGATTTGCCTCGCCAGATAGTGAGATTGGCTGACAATTTGGGAGCAGCCGCTCTAGAGAAAAGCTGAGGAATTCTGGTTTTATTTGTACATCTCCTGTGCCAGATGGGGCCCCTGCTTGGAGAACGAAGGTGGAGTTTGGATCAGCAGTGGGACTGGCATTTTGAACGATGAGCCTGTAGGTCAATGGATCACAATCTGCTCAAGAATACGATGCCAGAAAGATGACACGACCATTTGACATCCCAATAATGTCCTCGGTAACATATGCAATCAGTTCACAAACCCAACCCCAGCGCAGTTGGCCAGAGTTGGGGGAATGGGTGGAGACTCATTGGCACTCCCAAGAAGACAGGTGGAGCAGCTGAGAATTAAGCTGTTTGCTCAGCCAGCAAAGAGAGAGATGTCAGAAGCTTCAGCCCTTTCTTTCTTTGGTCTGGATATGTTACCTATTAAAGGGCCCTCACCTGACTTCAAAATGAACCATAATTCCAACTGCAAAGGTTTCTCTTCCACCAGATAGGAAACTCCTTGAAGGCAGAAACTAAATTATTGTTATTGCCTTCCCACACTGCCTAACAAGATGTATAATGAAGGTTTCTTTGTTGTAGATATTTTTTGAACAACAGAATGTATGTGAAGGTAATTTACAAATTGTAAAGTGCTACTGAAATGTCTTTGATGGTTTCAAAAGAAATGGAAGCAAGAGAGAAAAAATGTAATTTTTAATTTTAAACAAAAACAGGGAATTTCAATATACCAATGCCATATCCTAGAAGCAAAAGTCTTGCTCTGCACAACAACCCGTAACACCATCATGTTTCCCTAAGCACCTTCTTTTATTTAACTTTGTAAGTACAAAATGAGTGTGCATTGGTGTTCTTGAGTCCTCTTTGGGATGCACCTAGAATGCAAGTGCTGTCATCAGGCAATCAGTGAAAATGGGAAATGAAAAAGGGCTAACAGTGCATTGTTATTATGGAAGAATCCCAAGGTGTGGGGAAGTTCACAACACACTTCAGAAGCATCAATCAGGCTTTCACTGAGTACTTAGAAATAGAAATGTGAATATAAGAGCAAAAGCCATTATAACAGGATTGTAATAATAATCATACTTTATGGAATTCCCCCCCCCCCATGCCAGTCATTGCACTAAGTACTTTCCATGACTTTGTCTCATTTCACCCTCACCACAATCTTAAGAGTTATCTTAGGGTTCCTCCTATCTCCACTGTGCAGATGAAGAACCTGAGGCTAAGGGAAGTTAAGGAACTTTCCCCACAGTGATCTATTGAACCAGGTTCAAGCTTCAGACTCTCAACCACCAAATCATTTCCTTTATCTTTAAGATAAAATATAGCTTCGACCAGAGACAGAAGAGTGGAGGGTATCTAGAATACCTGATACTTCCTTGTTGGATCTAAGAGTTTGAGAAGTCTAGAGAAATTTAAAACATTTTTCTATAATTAATTTCAGCCTTTCCTAAACCATCATTGTAACATAGACCCAAATTTAACAGATTTTCCCATCTCCATTATTACTTCCTGATCTCAGCCACCATCATCTTCTCTTGGGTTATTGCAATTATCTCCACCTTCCTCCTTTATCCTTATAGAGTCTACTCTTATCTCGGTAGTCAGTGATGCTTTTAAAATAAAAGTCAGTTTATGCTTTCTTTGTTTAAAAGCCTAACCAGAGGCTTCCTATGTCATTTGCAGTAAAAACCCAAGCCCTTCTAATGGTCTTTGAGACCCTGCATGGTCTTGCCTCCAACCTTGCTCCCTCTTCTTGCTCCCCTGCAGCCACGCTAAGCTCCCTGATGTTCCCGGGCTCTTTGTACTAGGCTGGGGGGACACTTTTCACCAGATAGCCACATGAAGTTCTCCCTCAGTTCTTTGGGTTTCTGCTCAAGTGTCATCTTATGAGGTCTTCCTTGATTGCTTGAAATAAAAGGCACCCCTCCCTAGCATTCCCTATCTCCCTGTCCCTATACTATTTGTCTCTAGAGCATGAATCACCATCTGACCTTCTAATTAGTTGTTTGTTTGTTTTCTGCCCTAAACCCTGGAATGTGAGCTTCACAAGGACTTCTTCTTCACCACTGCATTTCCAATTCCTACAGCAGTGCCTAGCATGGGTCCAGTAAATATTTGCTTAATGACTCAGTGCAAAACAACTTCACTTTAGTGTTGGCATATCTTTCCTTGTTTATTCTGAATCATGAAAAGTCTATTTACTGTGAGAGAAGGAAGCAGGACCTCTGGTGGAAAGAGCAGAGGAGTCAATGCTAAGTTAGGAACTTGACGGGCAGGAACAGATGAATCAGGTCAATAAGAAACAAAGGAGATGCAAAATCATTTTATTCCATTATCAGAAGCTGGGAAGGGAACTCGCAGGAACGATGAACAACACTCTTTGGGGCCTGTCCCTTCTACTGTTGGCGTATGAAAGCCTAGGGATACGCTTTCTGAGAAAATCCTTATGGCCCATCATTGTCCAATCAATCGCAGCAGCTCTTGAGTAGAAAGAGATGCTAAGGAGTCCTAAGGATCCTAGCTTAGATGTCATCCAATTGGACTGTCAAGCCCTCAGCAAAAGCCTAGTGGCAACAGCACAGGCATTTTATAATAATGAATCATCATTTTTAGGTGGGTGGGGGAGCACACTGCTTAAAATTGCCACATTACTGCAAAAAATATAGCCATCCATGTCAAATCCCCTTTAATAAATTGCATCAGTGCACACTGATAAATTTTCACAAAGGTCCACATGACAACTTAGAGGTCATTTTTAGGTCCATCATAACATGGTTAAATATGTCTATTTAATCCATCAAAACCAACCTTTTTTCAAGAACATTTTTACAGGGTTCATTTTACTAGAAGGCTCTACTACTTTGGTTGAATTTTATTTTAGAGGTGTTGATTATTTGTAGATGCTAAGGAAGAGACAACCAAAAAGGTTTTTAGAAGTTCTTCAGAAAGTTTTAGAAAACAGGAATAAAGAAGTCAATGCAACATAAGGAAGCAGAATCTAAGAAAGTCAGGCTGGCCTCCCTGGCACCGAGGGATCACTACCAAATACCAGCTGATGATGCAACTAGAAAATGACCTTGAATTAAAGGTTCAATGCGGACCAGCAGAATATCCCTGTCTACATATAATAACAGGAGTTTAAAATGCTGTTTGACCTAATGTAAGGGGGAAATGGAAAGGAGAAATGAGTTTATATGGCTATGAGTCTCTAAAAAAGAGTCTGGAGGTTGTCAGAAGGATTGCCCTTATGCACACCTGAGCAGAGTCTCAGAGACAGATAAAGTAGATACAACCCCAGGTACTGGTTCTTTTGAGGGCTAAAGAGACCCACAGGTTCTATGGTCATGGCAGATGGGGTTCACTGCCGCGTCAGTTGGCCCTTCTTGGGAGCTGGTGTTTTTGCGTGATAGAGCTGGACACAGATGGGATCTCTTTTCACAAGACTTTACTGGAATTGTAGTTGGTGCTGGGGTTTAAGATATATCTAGGGGATTTGAATCTCTGGACTGACAATATGATAGCCAGGCCCTGAGCCTCAACAGACTTCAATTCCTACACTGATTTATTGGACTTACCCCACTCAGCTAACATGGAGTTGAAGAATGTCAACCACCACACCATGGAGCCTAGAGTGCCTACAACTGAAAGCAGGAGGATTGCATCCAGTATCCATGTGGAATCTAAGCCTCCTCTTGACATAGATGTGCAATGGACACAACCAATCCAAGGTCCACAGAGAAAATGTGGCATTGGTGTGAGAAAAGCGGCCATGGTGGCTGCTGGGTGCGGGGAATGGGAAGAGGAGATGAGATGTGGAGGCGTTTTTGGGACTTGGAGTTGTCCTGGGTGGTGCTTCAGGGACAACTACTGGGCATTGTAGATCCTCCCAGGGCCCACTGGATGGAACGTGGGAGAGTGTGGACTATGATGTGGACCATTGACCATGAGGTGCAGTGCTGCCCAGAGATATACTTACCAAATGCAATGGATGTGTCATGATGATGGGAGAGAGTGTTGCTGTGGGGGGAGTGATGGGGTGGGGGTGGAGGGGTTGAATGGGACCTCATATTTTTTTAATGTAATATTTTTTAAAAATGAATAAAAAAATTAAAAAAAAAAAGAAAGTCAGGCTGGTCTAGGTAGTGTTGAAGAAAATGGATTCTGGATTCCAAGTTTGAAAGCCTATTGTGTGATGTCATCTTGGGCAAACAATCTACTCTCTCTAAGTTTCCATTTCTTCATCAGTAAAAATGAGAAGTGACTATTCACTTAAGAAAGCATTTGTGAGTCATAAATGAGATAGAGTTTATAAAGCACAAGGCTCACGGCAAGCACACAATCAATGATGATTCCCACCACCTGTTCCTTCTGTCGCTGCTGCCCACTCCCCTCCCCCTTCATCATTCGACTCCCTCAGCTTTGTCAAAACCATGGTAACTGAACACAAGCATCAAACATCTGACAGCCATCCATTAGTGAAACAAGATTTTTTTAAAAGATGTATTGATGTATTTCTCCCTACCCCTTTGTTTACTGTATCTGTTCGTTGTGTACACCAGAGCGAATCAAACCTGGGACCTCCCATGTAGGAGGGAGGTGCCTGCTTTGTTGTGTCTCTCATTTTATTTCCCCCTGTGTGTCTCTTGGTGCATCATCTTGTTGCGTCAGCTCACACCAGCCCATCACGTCAGCTCACTGTCTTGCTCGTCTTTTTTAGGAGGCACTGGGAACCAAACCTGGACCTCCCACATGGTGGTCGGGAACTTGCTCGCTTGAGCAATCCACTTTCTGAGACAACACTTGAGGCCTTTGCTCTCTAGTCTGGTTATTTACTCACAGAAGAAGTCAGCTGGTTTGAGAACTGAGTGAACTCTTTCGATGCTACCAACATCTTGCTTCAACAGTCAAGTTTTACCAGTATGCCTGGGCGATTCCAAAGATGTACATCATCTCTATGCAAAGCTGCTCCTACCACATCTCCTCTTCAGATGTGAGCAGCCACAGACCACCCCACAGAAGTCAGTTATTTGTTTTTAATGTGTTTCTGGTGTCTGCTCCAGCCCCTGGAACACATACTCTCTTCTCCAGTTTAAACAAAACAAGTAAGCTCTTGTTAGTGAACTGATAGTGAAGCTCTATCAACCTGTTGCCTGAAAGAAAACAAAAAGTGATCCTGGAGCCCTTGAACAGCTTTTAAAATTTTATAAAATTGAACACATTAGTGATATGTAATTTATCTTATGCAAACTGGGCCACTGGAAAATATCTTGAATAATCTTTCTCCTTTATTAAAAAAAAATTTTTAAAGTGAGAGTATTATGAAGCCTAAAGCCCTTGTCCATTCTCAAATTACAACTGTGCGGCAATTGAAACATGTTTAGAAATAAAATCAATCAGTCCAAGCTTTATCAAGGCCAAACTGTATCTCTGGGAAGATGGATGTCTGCACACGAGCAGCGGGTGGTCAGCCCAAGCCTGGCCCTGGCAATGCTGTTCTCTAGAAATCATGACCCCAGAAGTCAAAGACTGAGAAAATGGAACATTTGGCTCTTCATTGGCCTCCTCAGTGCTTTCTCATCTTAGCGTATTTCATTTTCTTGGCACACGTCAGTGGCATATCACTAAGTCTTTTTAACACTTCTTCCATCCTTGTATTTCCGATTCAAGATCATTAATAAAACAGCAGCTTGAGAAGGCAGCACCCCAGGCAAACCACCATGGTGGCAGGTGGGATCTCTGCCTGATTTTCACAGCCATTAGCATAGGTGAAGTTGAATTTCATAAATGGAGTGTAAAGTTCATGGAACGATAAGTAGACATAGACACTCTATTTTGCCCCTATTGAACGTTAAAGTAGAAATTAATTTATGAAGTTTCCAGTTTCTTCTGTTCCCATTAACGTTTGCTTTCCTGTTTTAAAAGGACAGTCTATGCATATTTAAAAATTGAGAAAATTATAGAGAAGAAATTAGAATGTCTCATCGTCCCTAATTACATTTTCTTCCAGTTTTTTTATGTCAATTTTAACTGTCCTTTTTGAGCTTCCATTTTGTTTCTTTATAGTTGGAACAAGTCCCTGTAATTTTGTATTCTGCTTTTCTACTTTAACTCTGCAGTAATTTCTCTTCTAATTTTGGTTCATCCTGACTCTCTGGTAGTGATATTTTTGTGATACAGGGCATGCCCTCAATCACTGAATGAATCACAGAATTTTCCTCCAAACAGAACTCACTTACAACCAGTTTGTTTTCTTTATTCATCCTCAAATTTTACCTAGCTGACATGAGCCCTCTCCTATGAACTGCCCTTAAAAGCCTGAAATGACCCTAGTTGGAGGTACCAGCTGATGATGTGAGACAAATAACTGTTCAGTCTCTGCTGAACTTGAAGCATGTTTGGGGATTAAATCAATCAATACAAATTTAGTCTGGGATAAGGCATACCTCCTTGGAAATGGAGCTAAATGTTTAATGACTTTTCAGCCATTCTCATGCCATTTCCAGACACAAATCTTTGGTTTCCATTTAAGCCAATGGAAGTGCCTGTAAATCACCATTATTATCTCCTCAATGCTGGGAATTCATTACTTAATATATAGAAAATTCCAAAGCCTTTTAGAGTAGTGATGAGATATAAGCTATATCATACATTTCTCTACTAATTAATCTAATAGGTATTAATCTGTTAGTGATTCACATCTTTCTACTTGCTTTCAGTTCTCTCTTGCTTCTCTTCTCAACTCACTACCTGCTCCTTTTGGGTCTTCTTTAGGGAATTCTCTTCATATCCCCAACCTCTCCAGGGCTCTGTCCTTGTACCTTCTTTTCTTTCTACGCTCTCTTCTCTATCATGACTCTAGATGCCTCCCCCAGGCTGACAATTCAGCTATGAGCACCTCCAGACTACAATCTCTGACTGCTGGGCTGAAACTTCAACGTCTTTGTCTGACTGTCTGCCTAGCCTTTTAAACTCACCTACCCCAGTTCCTGAACTCCTGATGCTTCCTCTCTTGCTTTCTTGCTCTCTCGCTTCCTGCAGCCAATGATGCAAATGTCCCCTTGCTAGAAAGGCCTTCCCGCTCCAGAACGACTCCCTCCCTGGCCCTAGAGTCCCCCTGCTCCTTACCCTGTTGGGTCCTTCTGCATGGCACTTTTCATTATTCGATACACTGAGGTCACTTGTTATGTGGCATTCTTTTCCTCCTCTCCCTAGACTATATAAGCTCTTTGAGGATATGGATAGGGGCTTTGTCGGTTTTGTTCAGAGCTATATCCTAGCATCCAGAACTATGCCTGGTCCACAATAAGCACTTAGTAAATACTTTATTTTAAAATTAATCAATTTTTAAAAAATTCCCCCCCCCCACCCATTGTCTGCTCTCTGTGTCCATTCACTGTGTGTTCTGTGTCCGCTTGCATTCTTGTCAGCAGCACCGAGAATCTGTCTCTTTTTGTTGTGTCATCCTGCTGTGTTAGCTCTCCATGTGTGCAATGCCATTCCTGGGCAGGCTACACTTTTCTCTCATGGGCGACTCTCCTTGAGGGGCGCACTCCTTGTGTGTGGGGCTCCCCTACACAGGGGACACCCCTGCATGGCAGGGCACTCCTTGCATGCATCAGCACTGCACATAGGCCAGCTCGCCACATGGGTCAGGAGGCCCTGGGTTTGAACCCTGGACCTCCCATGTAGTAGGCAGACATTCTATCGGTTGAGCCAAATCCGCTTCCCAATAAATATTCTTGAATGAATGAATGGGTGAATGAATGACAATACAGTCCGCGAGCAGATATTTACAAAGTAATTCCAACTCTGCCCTAGTGAGGCCAGTGGGGCTCAGGTTAGTTTCCCTGGATTTGTTCTTCATGAAATGGTTAAACCTCAAGCAAGGATGGACCAGCCACGGCTTGAACCCCAGTCATCTGCAGTCTAGTTCATTAACGCCGCAGTGTTGATACTCAAAGCAGAAAAAAAGAGCAGAAAATGTTTCTCCAGGTCTTTGTGATTGAGAGGGGCTTTCTTCAGATAAGAAACTTAAAGTGATCTAAGCAATACCTTAAAAGTCTTGGTGTATTTTGCTTTTGTTCAATCTTTCAAAAAGAACGAGAATTAAATATTAAACAAACTTGCCCAAATCAAAAAAATGTTGGATCATGAGTCCACTTCTCCTCTCTCCTTTAGCTGTGTCCTTTTCCAGGGATGTTGACTCGGCGCCTTCATACCTTCCGCAGTAGCTGAAGCATTAGCAGTAGCAGTAGCATTTCCTTTCGGGCCTGGCCCGATTTTCTGTCCTGTGTGAGACTAAGACATGCTGTCGGTATTTCCAGAACCCACAGTCCACGGAGGTCAAGCCAGGGGGACTGACAGAAGCTGGGTTTTCCACCCATTCACTAGAAGTTTGCAGAGAGGAGAGAGCAATGTGTGCTGGGGCTGTGAGAGAAAATTCCTGGGGCGGTGCTTCTTTGTCTGCTTTTTTTCCCCATAGTCCCTCCCTGTATGGTCAGCATTTGATTTCCGTGCTGACAATCACTCTGTGTGTATTCACTTGCTCCCTTTCACTTGACTGAAAGTCAAGAAGTCACCATGAGAGTCTGAACAAATTGGAGGAAGGTTCATTCACTGGTTGCAGTGTAGACATTTCTGCATGGAGCATGCAGCAGAGACAAAGCTGCAAACGTGGGCCTCTAGCTCATAAATGGGTTTGCATCTGGGTTGTTTTCAAGCCTGGGTTGTGCTTATTCTCTAAGAACCAATATGGATGGATGCAAAGCCTAAGAGATGCCTTTCTGAAATATTTAATAAGGTCATTTGTTTCTTTAGGGGGTTGACAAATATAAAAGCATTTATTTTCCATCACCCTGCAAACCAACCAGTTTGTAAACTCACATTATTCTCCAGTTTGTCCATAATCTAAATTCTAATAATATCAGTTCCTAAAATCCCTAATGCAGAAGAAAAAGGTTGTCAACGGCTTAAGAAGGAATAACAATAATAGATAATTCTTGCTGCGCACTTACTATATACCAGAAAGAGCTGCTCATGCTTTATATGTCTGGACTCATTTTATCCTCACAATGTGTTAGAGCAGAATTTGCCACAGCTTGGAAGTTTGGTGTCTATCTTAAAAATTCCGTGTTAACTCTCCCTGGAATCCCATTCATTTAGACTGCCTTCCAAATACACTGACATCTAAGAATTTTAGGCAAAAATTGTAGTTGTCGAGAATACTTTGAACCACACGTAACAGCAGAACGCCTCCAGTTAGCCATTAATTATTTCAGATGCACTAATTTTTAACCCAGCTGTGTGATCCTGAAGCGCAACATGTGAACTCTGAAATTTCTGTGTCTCTATTCAACAAATAGGGCATGCTCCAGGGAGATGACATCTACTGTTCAGTGCGCTTAGATGAAAACTGCCATTTCTTATGGGAATACTTTAGCCTGGGCTAGCATGGTGTGAAACGAGACCACGAATTCATAATTTAACAGTTCGGTTTTCAGCAAAGGTGGTGACATGAACACAGAATGTTCACATTCAAGATCATTTCCAGCTCCATAAAGAGAGGTCTAAGAAGGGGACTAAAATATTTCAGAAGGAATAATGGCAAAAGAATACAGTTGGAAGTGGGGAGAGGAAAACTTAACTTTTTTTTTTTTTTAGAGAGTCTGTAGCAACTTTAGCCATGCCCACAGGCATCTCTTGAGTGGGCACTGTTTCAAGTACATAACAGTTTCAGTTTTTATACAGGTTGCAGATTTACATTATAATAAAATGGAAATGGCTTGGTGGCAATACTTACTGATGGGGACATGAGGATTAATCAATGTATCTGTCCAAAGCTGTCACCTCAGTTACTGGAAGCCACTCGGAAATTCAGATTTGCCTAACATTCAAATTCTCTTTTTTCAATTAAAAGACTGATGAAGTAGAGCCAAACGGCAGCTGCTAGAAAGAAAGAAGAGAGAGAAGAGAGAGAGAGAGAGAGAGGAAGGAAGGAAGGAAGGAAGGAAGGAAGGAAGGAAGGAAGGAAGGAAGGAAGGAAGGAAGGAAGGAAGGAAGGGAAGGAAGGAAGGAGGGAGAAAGGGATTAATAGCTGTTTGAATTTCCTCACGGAGCAGATAGACAGAACCATGTTCCTTGAACCATCACTCTTGGGTAGGCAGCTGTCTCCTTGCTGAGCCACTTGGGGAGGGCTGCTTGACTTGTCAGCTGAGACCAGGCTCCCAGTAGGCAACTCTGGAGGGACATTTCTTATACCCTAATTGATTTTGATCAGCCCAAGCTGATCTTTTCTCTGTGAGTGTAAGACAAACAATCCACATGAAAGCAGAATTTCTATCACAATTTTGTGTATCTACCGCTGATTTGGCAAAATTGTCTGGGACTCCATTGTCAGGGCCTTTAAGTTGCTGCCAGCCTTTTCTCCAGATTCACCATTTTCCCTTCATTTTTTGTTTGTTTGTTTGGAAGAAAGAGTCTCTAGCCACACATTTAGGTGGAAGGAGGAAAGAGTTGACCTCTAAATTTCCTTAAAACTCTCAGACTTGTAATCAAGCTCTCTTTAGGTCCTCTTTACATGAACTAGAATTTTTCTGTCTTGCACAGGAAGTTGACCCTTTTTACACACGAGATTTGGCACCTTCATTACCAATTTCCTTCAAAAATACCTTTTCTCCATGCCCCAGTATTAATAAGAAAAGACAAATCTCAAAGGAAGCTTGAAATATTTAATGGCTTTGACTTTTAAACATAACCCAGATTAGATAATAACGTCAAGTGATAATTCAATACAAAAAATATATAAAACTGAACAAACTGTGCTCTTTATAAAGTTTAACTCTGATACAAACTCTCAAAGACTTAGGGCATTAGTTATGAGAAGAGAGAGGGAATAGTATAAAATTTGAGATTATTTAAGGAGAAGTCCATTAAGTTCAAGTAGAGACGACTCCTAAATATAACATCATAGCTAGGACAGAACAAATCAAAAGGAAGTACCATGTAAAATTTAATAGAAATGCATTTATTTAAAACTATTAAATATTTAAGAAGACATATATTATCCTATACATTATCATATAAAAGGAACTTATATAAATTTACCAAAAATTGTCATAAGATTATTTTTTAAGGATGTTTTAAATTATCTTAGCTAAACTCAGAAGGTAGAGGGAACAGGAATGAGGGCCGACTATGGTAAGCACCCTACTGATTGACATACCGCTTGCTGCCACAGACACAAGTTCCATGGAAATGACTTCTAAATGGACCTTCTCATCTCCTTGTCACTGGGCAGGAACTGCCAATTGGCAAAGCCTATGTCATGATACTGGACCCTTTTGACAAGATGAGAGATGGAGCCTCTGACTTCCTTTAAATTCCAGAACGGGGCCTTCCACCAAGACTTATGATGTTGGAATAGTTCCTAAGTAGGAAGGGGATTGAGCTATTTAGATATCCTAAATATGAAAACCGCTCCCTATATGAAGTCAGCCAAAGTATTCAGTGTGAAATTTGAGATTATTTAAGAGAGGTTTCACTATGTTCAAGTAGACACAACTTATAAGAAGTATCCTTTAGCAGAAATTTACTGGAACTTGCTCTTATGAGTATAAAAATATGTATAGTTACACACAGATAATGGAGTTCAAGTTCTTAAATCTAATCATGTTTCTGGTCAAAACATGCCTTTTCTCTCTCAGTTGTTATTTGATTGACAAAATGAATTCTTCCAAGATTTATACAGAGTGAAAAAGAAAATGCAAACAAGTTAAGGAGAAATTATTAGATTTTAGTTAGCTATATGTAGGATGGTGTATGTGCATGTGTATGAAAAAGAGAGAACAAGAGATAGAAAGGGTGAATTAATTTTTGTTTAAACGATGGATATGATTAATAATTCCTTTATGATAAATTAGCTTATGTTTGTCAAAGAATATAGTTCTAAGGCAACTAATTTTAAAATGTTTTCATTCGAATGTTTTTGGAATTATGGTCAATACCAGATACTTTATACTATAATTCACTTCTGCTTATTGCAATTTTGAATCATGATTCAACTCCAAATGCCTCCCTTGACTGGGTCCAAACCGTTAATGGCAATCCTTAAATAAATACACTGTGTGCAGTTGTAACTCAGTGGTTATTTGATGTTTACGACAGTGAAGAGAGAGAAAAGGAAATAATTATAGTGTTTAAGATGACAGGTATGTAAATATTACGATGGTTAGGTTCAGGTCATGGAGCTCAGTTGTTTGGTCAAGGAAGCACTGGCCTAATGGGTACTGCGAGGACATTTCATAAAATTAAATCATCAGCAAGTTGATTGTATCTATGGCTGATCACATCTGCAATCAACTGAGGAGATTGCCTTCAGTAATGAGAAATGTCTCATCCAATCAGTTGAAGGCCTTACCAGTAGAAGTGATGATTTCAGCAGACAGAAGAGAGAATCTCCACCTCTACTTCAGCCAGTCAGCTTCTCCTTGGGAATTCATTAAAAACCTTCATCAGAATTCCCAGCTTGCAGCATGCCTTCTGGAATTTGGAGTTGTGCACTCCCACAGTCATATGAGACAATTTTATAAAATGCCATATTTACAGATATCTCCTATGGATTCTGTTTCCCTAGATAACACTTAATAATACAAATATTGAAAGCAGTTTATTAACCCTTCAGAGATGACACTTTTAGATCTGTCATGAGAGGGCCAGGACTCCCATACCCTAAAACATCTAATCCTAAAGGGTCTTTACCCTCACCCTTGCTTAAATGTTTCCTTATAATTAGAATCTGCTTTTACTAATTAACAATTACAAGAGATAGTCTCATAAAAATCTGTCTCAAAACCAAATAAGAGCAACATGCTTTCAGTTCAAACTTGGCTCAAAATCTTTCTTCTGCCCCTTTTTCCCTTCTCTCCCACAAAGAATCAATTATTTTTATTCATCTCTTTAAGGTCTAGGATCTAATTCTCCCACTCTTCTTCACTCAGGGTCCTTATCAAAAATAGCACCAGAAACACTTCTCTTTAGCTAATAATATATTACTAATGGAACTGTTTTATTACAGTTCTATTTTCGTAAAGAAGGTAATATGAGACTAACTCTGGTCTGATAGGATTTAGCAGGCTTAAAAAATTACATTTGATATCAAGTTACCCATTGGGACAATTGTTTATATTCATTAAAATTTGAAGCTGTTTACAACTTCTAAGATTTGGCTTCAGCCTTCGGAAACATAGAGGCAAGCATCTATGTATGACATGCAGAAACATGCAGATACACACACACACACACATATATATGTATCTTATTCTAATAGCTAAATATTCTACACAGAGGAGCTAAGAAGGTGAGCACCATAAAATTAGATGGATCTCAAGTATAGATGATCTGATTTCTATAGTACAGATCTCACTGTAGAAATGCAGCATTCAAACATTCAGTGCAATGCCTGGTAATCTGGCATTCCTTTGACCCTTCTAATTAGACAGCATATAGCTCTTATTTCTCATCAAAATCGAAGCTGTTTGCCTTCCTGTTATACTCATTTACAATCAACAGGATAGAAAAATTAAAAAACAAAAGCAAAACAAAGTCTTTGCATCAAAGGCTGATCATTCAGGGGACAGAAAAATAAGCAATTACTGTGTGTATATTGACATTATCACAGTGTAACTCCAAGGCTCTACGGAGTCACAGAGAAGAGATTAACATTACCTGGAATGAGGATAAGAACTCTACTCTGAGAAAGATCTGGGCAGCTGCTAAGGAAGAATACCTCCTAAGGCCTTTGAATTTTATCCCGTAGATTTCTAGCATGGGGGGTGACATGGTCAGACTTGAAGTTTAGAATATGGCTCAGAGAACTGTGTGAAGGATGGATTGAGAAGGGATGAAACGGAAGACAAGAAAGCTAATTAAAAATTGAAGAGACAGGGGACAAAAATCAGTGGTCAATAGGATAAGAGAATGGTAAGTGGCTCATGGGTATGCACTGGACTGGATTTAGATGGGGCCATATTGAAATCAAAAGACATAGGAGTGAACTGAAGATGCTCCGCCATGAAAAAGATGTGCTAGCTCTTGCAGATGGGTGGGATCTTATTTTCCCTCTGGCCCCAAGAATGACTCTGTGAAGAGCAATTGCTTCCTGGGGGTTGCATCATCTCTCAAGGATTGCCTTTTTTGCAGGAGGTCCGACAAATGACTCCATATTCCCAGCAATAAATCAAACATAAGAACAGTGTGGCTGTGTACAGCTATAGCCTGGGCTGAGGGAAATCTAATTGTCTTTCAATTCATTCTAAAGAATAAGTATCTCTTCATTTCAATTCAATTCGACCTAAGTTTACTTGGGATAAAAGCAAGAGAAAGAAAGAGAACTGAGAAAAGAAGGAAAGGAGAAAATAAAAGTAACTATGTAATAACTGCTGATGTGATCCATACTAGATGTAGCATCTCATTAAACTCATAATCTCAATCTTGAAGGAGCTAAAGGTCTGAGGAGGTAGGGAGGGGGGAGACTAGATAATTACTATTCTTTATATTTAAAATAGTTTAAGTAAAAGTTCTTTTTCCTCTAAACAACAAAAAAAGGTGTTACTTTTAACTTATAACTGATATTAGAAGGCACAATAAACCTGAAACCACAATCATAGGTTGGTGTGTATTGCAGGAATCATGTGCACTTGGAACGTGATACAGTCAGAAGCCAACTGGCCTTCACCACAGGTGAGAATCAGAACAGAATGGGAGCAGGGGGTGATCCCTGAGTGCAACCAGCAGAACTGAGAAATCACTTGAACCTAACAAGTTGCTCCTTCCTTTCTTGCAGGAAAGTTACTCCCCATCCTCATGAGAGCCCAGTAGATTATGACATTAATTAGCTTCTTGGCCACCACACCATGGAGCCTAGAGTGATTACAACTGAAAATGGGAGGATTGCATCCAGCATCCAGGTGGAATCTGAGCCTCCTCTTGACATAAAGGTGCAATGGACACAACCAATCCAGTGTCCACATAGAAGAGGTGGCATTGGATTGGGAAAAGTGGACATAATGGACAAAGGGTATGGGGAAAGGCAGGAAGAGATGAGAGGTGGAGGCGTCTTCGGGACATGGAGCTGCCCTGGATGGTGCTTCAGAGGTAATCACCGGACATTGTAAATCCTCACAGGGCCTACATGATGGAATAGAGGAGAGTATGGGCCATGATGTGAACCAATGTATATGAGGTGCAGAGGTGCCCAAAGATGTACTTACCAAATCCAATGGATGTGTCATGATGATGGGAACGAGTGTTGTTGGGGGGGGGGGGGGAGAGGGGGGGTGGGGGGGTGGGGTTGAATGGGACCTCACATATATATTTTTAATGTAATATTATTACAAAGTCAATAAAAAATAAAAAAATTAAAAAAAAAAAAAAAAAAAAAAATTAGCTTCTTGGCCTTACCACAAAGGCTGGGAGAGTCCCTTCTCCCTTCATAGTTAATGCCACTTATCTGCTTGAAAATAGCCAGGTGGCTTCTCACTGCCTGACCCATCAGATAAAAAGCCATGCTTTGCATTTTGACTTGGGTCTCACTCGTCTTTTCTCTAACTAGACTTCAACTATTCCCCCAAACAATCCTGGGCACCAGCCTGAGCTCAATTCTTAGAAGTTAATTCAATGACAATGCATGCAAAGCAAGTAGCTGCTGCTCTGCATAAATAAAGGAGACCGTCAGAGGTTCCACTCATTGGGAGAAGATTTAGAATTTCTGGCCTCTGTTCGCTAATGACAATTTCCTGATTTACCCATAGCTTCATCAGCCAATAAGCAGTCCAACGCATATATCTTTAATTGGAAAAAGTCACCCCACCAAAAGAAACTGAGAGTTACTATAATCTAGGTGCTGATCAGTCAGTACTTATTTTTTCACATGGAAGCACACTACTTATGTATTCTTAGCCAAACTGCTCAAAGTTTTGGTTGGTAAATACTGGGGAAGTGTGTAGAGAATCAATATGTCTATAAAGGCATGAAACACAATTTAAGGAAGGTCAGTAGGCAGAATGATTCTAAGGGGAAAATCCTTCCTTCAAAGGTATAACAACGTTTAGTCACATATTCTTTTGAAATAACAGCTTCCATAGCCATCCCTTTAGGAAATGAGTTTATGTAAACGAGAACATTCTGCTTTGTGCTGCTGAAGTCACAGAGTGTGCCAGATGTTCACAATCCCAGGGCTCGGTTGCATGACGTTGGTGAGTATTTCATAAAGCCCAATATTGGAAGGATTCGGTACCTACTGTGTTTTCCTTTCTCCATGCTGAACATTTTTTAGATGTCGTATTTCATTGTAACAATGCTATTTTTAAAATGCAACTGCCTTTATTTAAATGGCACGATTCGTCTTATAATGGTATTTAAGGGGATTTTGTGGCACCATGCCAGATTTATATTATTAGAACCTAGGCGTTTGCAAATGAACCTATTTCAATTAGTGTTTCAGGAAGCAATTAAACTGTCTAAAGTGTATTAATGAACACGCTGGAATTGGGAAGCCGAGCCTCCTAATACTCCCATTATTAATGCACCAGCTGCTTTGCTGCCTTAGGAGTGCCCAGGATCTCTAAGCTCGGGGCCATGGCACGCATACGTTTTGCTCAGGAGGGTCACTGAAGCATGCATTTGCAATCAGGTTCAATATTCCATACAATATGTGAGCATTATGTGTAGGTTAAATAAATATATTTTTCTCACATTTTCTACAGGTGCAAACGAAGACTCATGTGGCCTTTTTTTTTTTCCTTTCTTTTCATTCTCTTATGTGTCAAAACACTAACAGCTCTGTGAATATATTCCAGGATCTGCCATTCCTGCTAAAAGCATGAGTGCTGCATGTACGACCTGTGATTTTTAAGACTAGCAGTAGGATCTCCGATGAGGTTGTCTTTTTTCATTAATGAAAGATGCAATTTGCTAGTGGGTTGTAGCTTTTATCACAGGGAGTGGTCCGGGTTCCAAGGCATTTGCCAGTGCCTCTTTCCAATCCTCTCCTCAGGCTCCCCGCCAAAGAACAGGGTTCTGGAGAAGCCGATGTTTAACTGAGATACCTTCTGTTGGCTTTTTGACCAAAAGGAATCCAGAATTTGTAGGACATGTAGTAGTGGGGAGTAGTGGGGAGGATAGATGTGAGTGCAGGGAAGGCCTTGCGTTTGTCCACCTCTCTGCTCCATGCTAGAAAGTCTGCAATTCACCGACAGCTCTTCAAGAATTGCATTGGATCTGCTGACTGATTGGTGCTTAGGCAGCCAAAAGAAAAGGAGAAGAAATGTTGCGTGTTTTAACAGTTTTCAATCCAGTAGAGGAAAGACACCCTAGGCAAAGCTGTGAACTGATGTAGGGGAGGTCTTCATAGAGGGGGGGTAGGGAAGGAAGGACAAGTTGGGGAAGAAGATCCATGAAATGTATGGAATCTATGAAAGTAAACAGGAGAGGGAAACTTCCCACAGAACCCAACCTGTCTACCTCCATTTTCATTAAATTTTGTCATAATTAATTATGCAATGCCCAACATTCCTCCTTGATTACAAGCTCTTTGAAAACAAGAACCATGTTGTCTTGTTTACCTTTGTAATGCTAGCCCTTTGCACAATTCTAGGTTTATAACAGTGGTTCAGTACTTTGGGATTGAATGAATTATTTAGGATGAACAAATAATGAAGAACATGGAGAAAGTTCTTCTGCTTGAGAGAGAAGGGCATTTCTGGCAACCACTGGCGTGAACATGAAGGTACTTCAGAGGACTGTGGAATCATGGAAAGCCACTTTAGCTTCTAAGGCAAGAAAGAGGAAGGGTGTAGAAAGGTTCACCTCGTCACAGACATACCACATCCTCTGCTGAGCCTTTGGACATGCTGTGCTTCTCCATAACCTTCAAGTCATAGCAAACACATAGATGCTCATTTTTCACACATTGATGTGATGGATGGAGGTGTGTCCCCAAAAAAGTTATGTTCAAATTCTAACCCCTGGAACCTGGGAGTCTGACCCATTTAGAAGTAGGGTCTTTGCAGATAGAATCAGGGTAAGAGGAGGTTGTCTTGAATTAGGGTGGGCCCTAATCCCAAAAGACTGATGCTGTTTTAAGAAGAGAAGAAACACAGACATGGAAAGGAGAACACCATATGAAGATGGAAACGCACAAGGAGAAGATGGTCAGGAGAAGACAGAGGCAGAGATTGGAGTTATGCTGCCCCAAGTCAAGGGATGTGGAGGTCTTCAGGAATTAGGAAGAGACAAGGAAGGAGTCTTGCCTTGCGGACACCTTGATTTTGGACTTCTAATCTTCAGAACTGTGAGAGAATACATCTCTCTTTTTCCAAATTACTTGTTTGTAGTAATTTGTACCAGCAGCCCTAGGTAACTAATGTCTCTGCTAAATGACTGTCATCATGTGCCTTTGCCATTTCTTCACCCACTGATGACTCCCTCACTAAAAGTGTGAAGTCACAGGGAGCTGCCTTCATGGGACACATCTGCTTCATTATCCAGCTGTTGTTTTAGAACTGCACACTTCAGCCATTGAAGGTAACTTGAGGGGAGGACAAGTATGGCAGGGTGAAAAGGCGGAAGGGAAAATTTGTGAAGAAAATAAAATTCGTAGACATCTTATTATAGGCTGGACTCTGTGCTGGATACTGCAAACACACCAGCTCTCCCAGGAGGATATTATAAACCCCCATCCACAGAGGAGAGGAGGTGGCTCAGAGAGGTACAACCCACTCCCCAGGGCCACGTGTCTCACCAGTAAAGGAGCTGAGGTTCTGATTCAATGCCCGTGTGCTCTTTCAACTTCAAGTTTTCTCTCACTTTGACAGCAGTAGAAAATCAACACTCCTTTCTGTGTCTGTGTATGCTCTGCTTTTCCTCTTGTCCTCTCCATTCCCAGCCTTTTAACCAAGCTGGCCACTCATCCTCTGCCTAGCAGCTGGCACAAAAAAGCTATAACTTCAATCAAGTATGGATGTCCAGGCCATGTCCCAGGTTATTTCTGTCTTGTATACCATCTTATACTAACCTTCCTCTTCCCTGGCGCCTCAGGTTTCTGGCTCTGTATCCTCGCTCTGACCTATTAGATCTGGTTCACTGACAACTGGCTCCCCACTCTGCCCTTGGCTTCACTTGCTCCTTTCATTTCTATGTCCTCTGCAGACATATTCCACTCCTACCTCTCACCAATTCACCCAATCCTCTTCCCATGAACAGAGGAGCGGCATTTGAAGGTTTCCATAAATATGATTGAACTTGTGAGAGTAGAGGGGACTTAGATTAGGATTCAAGTGAGCTGGCATTCAACACAGGCTTACTGCCAACTAGATATGTAGGTTGGAGGCAGGCACTAGTTTCCCCACCATTATAAAAATAAGAGTGCTGCACAAGAGGCTTATCGCCTTTTTGAACTAATAATCTATTATTCTTTCCATAAAACAAGGACCTTCATAACACCACAATGGCTTTGTTTGTACTTTGACATCATTTCTTTCAAAAACACTGGTGACTCACCAAAGAACTTATTTGGATTCTAAAAATTCGACTTTGGGACAATAAATCATCCTACAAGAATGTACTTCAAGAACTATAATGCCATCTAGTCTGGAAGTATTAAGGAAAAATTAGGTAAGGTAGGAAAAAGATGTTGGCTAAAATAGTGGCCTACTGAATGCATCCTATATGAACACTGTTAGTGCTTGTCAATAAGTCTTCACATAGAATACAGAGCATTTCTAGGTCTATCTAGCAAGCACTTATTTCCAGTACCTACTCCGTGCATGCACTGAAGATAAACCAGAGCTGAATAAGAACTCAAGGGCCTTATATATCAAGGCACTGCTGAGGTCCTGCTCTTGAGGCTTTATAAATGATTTGATGGACACCATACTCACTCATGTGCAAATAACTCATTTCTTAGCATGTAAGATAAATAATTATTTAGTGTTTTGTCTGGCCAGTAGCAATTTTACAGAATTACTGCAAAAATGTTGTACATTCTTCTATAAATAGAACTGGTCCAGGGAAAAGGCAGAGAGAGAAGAGGTGAAAAAAAAAATATTTCACTTCTTTGACTTCAATGAAACCAATTCTCCAGCCATCAGGTTAAAATTTCCCACTGGAATTTCTGAGGTACACAGAATGACAATTCAGTCCTTGTGTCCAGAAGGCTTTCAGAAAACTATATGTTACTGTTCTGGGCTTATACCCTAGTAGCTCATTTCCCTGGTTATCTCTCTGGCACCTTGTATCCCATATTCTTTTCCCAATTCAGATCATTCTCAGTTTTCCTTTATCCTGTAAACATTCAAATTCTCCTCTTTTAAAATGCTTTTCTTGAATAACTGGATAAAATTATTTCCCCTCCATGTAAGGTGACCAACCATTTTGCTCTGTTCAGAACTGTCCCCAAAATTTTCACATGCCAGGGGACCTCTCAGTCCCAGGCAAAGTGGGACTATTGGTCACCCTGCTGGCATGACCCTCCCTACACACTCCGAGAAATGTTCTTTTTATGTTAACTTTTATTACCTCAGATGCACTTGCACTTGCACACAGGGGCCATGTGTCATGACCTTGGGGGAGGACAGAGGTGTCTGTGTGTTCTTTTAAGCAGTTTTAGATCCCAGGATCACCTTTTCTTTGGTTGTCTTGGCCAGGTTGCATCTAACCTGATCTGTCAGTGCACATGAACTTGTAGCAGGTGGCCCGAGGAACAGGCTTAATTCCCAGCTAGTGATTAGAAAAATGGAAACTCAGTAGCATCTACTAATTCTCAGATATTTAATTTATCTGACACCAATCAACCAACATATAAGTCTTTATTGACGTCTCCTTTGATTGGTTTTATAGGCAGGAGCTCAGGGCTGATAATTTTTAAAAAATGGTTTTTAATCCAGCTTTGGCACTTCCTATTTGTCCGAGTTGAACATTTGTTTAATCCCTTTGAGTTTCAGTTTCTTTATCTCTAAAACAGAAATAATCATTTCCACTTTTCAGGAAAGCTATGAAAATTAAACAAAGATTTGTGAAAGTGACTAGCATAGTGTCTTGTAAATATTAACTAAACTCAATAAATGAATCCAGGCTTATAGTTGGTATAATGAAGAGCACAAAAGAATAAAATAGAATTATGCAAAGTCTACTCAGAGATGCAAGTGTCAACCTTTTTTCCTAAGTTTTTTTTTCTTTCATCTATTAATGTGGTGTATTATACTGAATGATTTACTTTCTTGTTTTCCTTATAATTATTTATTAGGGAAGTTGTAGGTTTACAGGAAAATCATGCAGAAAACACAGAGTTCCCATATAAACCACATCCCATTATTAACAACTTGCATTAGTGTGGTACCTTTGTCACAAATGATGGAAGAATATTATTAGAATAGTGCTATTAACAGTAGCCCAGAGTTTACATTAGGGTCATTGTGTTGTACAGTGTTATGGGTTTTTTAAATTATTTTTTATTCTATTAATAGCAATATATACATAACCAAAATTTTTTGGTAAAAAAACAAATTCAAATATATATTTCAGCGCAGTTAGCTCACACCCAGTGCTTCAGTGGCCATGTACTCCTCTAAGACTCCCACATTGGTAGCTCTTGCCCAGGTCTTCCCCTGGAGCTATGGCTCTATTGTGAGCTCCACTGGAGTGACTGAAAAATACGTGAAACTCAAAGCCTCAACAACAAACCCACGCTCTCCTCCCTGTCATGTCTGCTTCTCTTCCAGTTTCTCCAGCGACGAACAGTACCGTCCAGTTACCTGTATCAGAAACCTTTGTCTCCTTAATCCTGCCCCACTCTTGCGGTCATTTTCCCTCCTAAATCACTCCCCCTCTCTCCATTCTCTATCACATACACTCTGGCCTAAGCTATGTCTTTCCTGGATCACTGCAAAGACTTTCAAAATGGTTTCCCCCAAACTACTTTTGCTCTCATCGAATCTTTTCTGAGGCAGCCACAGATTGAAATTTGCAAAGCACAGCTCGTGTTTCCGCCCTGCTTCAAAGCCCTCCGTGGTTTTCTACTGCTCACAAAATAAAAACCAACTTTCTTTGCAAGGACCATAAGCCACCACATGCTTGAACCCTGCCATCCTCTGCAGCCTTGTTTTACAGCAAGACTCCCCACTCTCCAAACCACGCTGACGTCTGTTTGCCACCACCTTGGAGATTTCTGCACATGCTGTCCCCCACAGCAAGAATACTCTGTCTCTCTTTTGCTTTCTCCAACCAACTCCTGTTTATTTTTCAGACTTCAACTCAGAAGTTACTTTGTAAGGAAAGGATCATATTCATTCTCAAAGCACTGTATCTTTAGCCTTCAAAAAGCATTTAAAATATTCTTAACTTAATTCTACTTATGATTGCTTGATGTTGGTGTCTTTCACCAGACCAAGCTCTGTGAGGGTGATCTGCCTCTGTTTCTGTGCCCGTGGAGGCTATCACAATCCTGGACTAACAGTACAAACTCAACAAAATTTTGTTGCGTGAAAAGTCAGAGAGTCACTAAGAATCAAAATGCCTAGCAAAGAAGAGTGAGGAGAAGAAATCTGTGGAGGGTAGGGGAGGCTTCCCTAAGCAGGCAATGACCAGAGGAGGTAATGACAGTGAAACTGGGAGTAGAATTTAGGGAGAAAAAGAGGTGAGGGCATGTGGGTGGTACTTCCAGGTATAGAATCCAAGTAGGTGCAAAAGACTTGAAAGCTGGAATAAGCGTTTCATATACAGAAATCCAGCAGCCTCACCATAGAATGACATTAAAGACCCATGTCCACAGAGTCAGCGTTAGACCCGAGGAAAGGCAGCGTGCCTATTTCAAAGCCTAGAGGGAGGCACATCGTTTGTCTTTATTTCCAACTGAGATTGGTGTTTCAAAGGAGTGGTTTAAATTAAAGCAAAAACTGAAAGTTTCCTGGATGGACAGTGATGACCAAAAGTTCTTTTGCAGGAAAGGGACTGTCATCTGTTTGTCTGGGTCACTATGAGCATTTGTTTCACTCTGTGCCTCATCTGCCATCACATTATTAACTGTAGTGGCATTTTATTTCTAAGTCAGGGGATAATCTAAGGCCAAGCAAAGAGGAAGCATTGAGAAGGTCCCTTGTCACAGGCTGCTGGCTATGTGACATTTCAGAATGAAGAATCATTGCCTCGGAAACATTCCTAGCATTCCTTCAATACCCCTATCGGAGAACTGTTACAGTAAAATTCAGAAGTGAGTTTGTTCAATCTGCTAACTCACTGCAGGGATAATGAAGCATATTTCAAGCATTTAAAATAATTAAAGTCCACTGCTCCTTGGTCAGTGATAAAGATGTGCCAGTATACCTTTTGGCATCAAAATATTATCCTGTATTGCTTTGCAAATGAGCTGCAGGGACTAAGTTGTATGATATGAAGGGCTTATGCAGTATGGGAGGAGGAAAACCTCTGGTGGGAAAAGTAAGTGTATGAAATCATTAACTACCAACTGCAGGAACCAATTAGCACCGATGTGGCCATAGCCTAATAAAAGACCTAGCCAGAAAATAAAGAGGGTAAAAGTAAAAATGATAACTTAGGGTGAGAAGAGTGGTTGGAAGCACACTGTAAATCGAAACACAAAGATTAGGAGACTAGTTGACAATAGTCACAATGACATTTGAAATTCTTTGTGTAAATTAAAATTCCCATGAGCTAGATGCCCCAAATCGGAGGAGAAAGTCTGAGTTCAGCTGCGCAGGACTGCTTGGGTCACACATGTTATTGTAACCACCTATGACTTAGTTCCAGAGTACGACAGAATTCAATATCTTTATCACCTACTCAATATATTTACTGATGACTGAGATGAAGGAATCGACAATGTGCTCATCAAATTTCCAGACTATACTAAGTTAGGCAGATTTGCTAATACTTCCACAAGACAGAAATAAAATTCTAACTGACCTTGGCAAAATGAAGTGACTCTTCAGTGGTTCACTTTGGGACAAGGGAAAATAAACAAGGGATCCAAGTTGTACGCAAACTAAACACAAATATTCTAGGCTCGAAGTCAATCCCCCATACCATCATGATAGTTCTTGGTTACATTTTAGACACAAAACCTTAAAAAAGGATGTGAGTAAACAAGAAAGGGTTCAAAAAGGAGTAATGGACACATAATCAGAGGAATAGTGACTGATTAGGTCCGAGCATACAAAAGGTGCTTAATAATTGTTCAATGGAGAAGGATGGGGGGGGAGGAAGGAAGGGAGGGGTGAAAGAAGGAAGAAGGGAAAGGGGGTAGGAAAAAAGAAGTGAAACATACATGATTTCTTGACCAAAAAAGAAAGCAACACAAAGCACTAGAACAAATGTGATTGTTGTGGTAAAATCTCTGTAACCTTTATGGGAAGAATTATTACTCAGAGCTGGAAAGAGTAGATATTCATCAAGTGAAAACAGGAAGTACTCCAAATGATTTCCCTACACTCCCCTCACCTTTGGAATTTTACAATATCTAACATAACTCTTTTTCTGTCACTTGTAATAAACAAGAATCACACTCAGGAAATGAACCTAGGAGAAAAACTGTGTTCAGACATCACTTTCCTGTGCCGTCCCATCCAGCCTTCTATGCCTAACCCTTCCCTGTGCAGAATTCCATGCTCTGCCCACATTTTCTCTAGATCCTGAAGGTAATACCATTTTTATTTCACAGTTAAGGGAAATGCACATATTCCAAAGGTCCATCTCATATCTGACTCAGAACTAAAGCTATTTTGAAGACAGGCATCCATATTGCCTTTACAGCAATGGGTTCTGAGCTTGATTGTCTAATATACACAGGGAAAGTTGAAAATCTTCCAATGTCTAGACAGACCCAATCCTGATTAAATCAGACAGTCAGAGATTGGGTCCGAGGCATTAAGCTTCTTTTAAAACTGTCCAGGGATTCCACTGAGCAAAGGTGTCCTGGTTTTCCAGCTGCTATGACAAATACCACAAAATATGTTGGCTTAATAACAACAGGAATTTATTGGCTCATGGTTTCAGAAGCCAGAGACTTGCTTTCTCCCAGCAAGGGAGATTGACTGGAAATCCTTGGGTTCTTTGGCTTTCCCATCACATGCAGATGCCTCTTCCTTCCTCTTCCAGGTTCTTTTTACTTCTGGCTTTCCTCCGCCTTGTGGCTCTGTCTTCATAAAAACCTCCAGTAACCTCATTCCATAGGGCCACACCTTAACTAAAAATAACAACTTCAAAGGATCCTATTTACAATAGGCTCACACCCACAGGAACAGATTAAGAGTATTTTTTTTTCCTGCGGTACATAATCCAACCTACCGCACCAAGTGATACCAATGATGCTGCTCTAAGGGCCATACTTTGAGTAGCAAGAACCTAGGGGAAGTTTTATTGACTTCAAATATTGTGACTTCTGAACTTTGGGGTCCCCAACTAAAGAGCTCTCCGCTGGGCTAACCTTGATTAGATCCAAGCCAACTGACCCTTGATCTCTTTAAAAACAAAAAACAACTTATAGGTACACAATCACTTCTGAGCACAATTTTCCTGCATTGTTAGGAATGCCAAGCTTTTTAACAGACCCTAGATAACAACAATAGAAAAGGAAAATTGGCCTGATCCTAAGGTGTAAAAATTAACAGTCTCAAAGAGAACATCTGCATTTGGAAGTCAGCCATATTTAGAACTTCTAGGATACAATCCCCTGAGTGCAGAGCTCTAGCCTGGGCTAGGGTTTCCCTGATCTCAGACAGCCAGTAAGGATCAAGTCTCAGGAGAGGGCTGGTGAAAATGAAAGGATGTGCAATAATAATTTAACAAAGAACTACTTGGCATTATCATTATCATTTTCATTACCACCACTTCCTCTTTTTAAGGAAAAGAGAACTCAACACTTAGGAAATAGTGACTATATCCTTTCCAGACATTTAAAGACTACTTGGAAGTATTCAGGAAGAAAGAGGGGCATGCATATGGGACCACAAAGTTGATCTGAAGCTTCAACTTCACACTGACTTGCTCTGCAAATTTGAGATAGTCTCAAGTCTAGTTGGAAGTAGGTTGTCTCCTTGGCAGAGAGGGAATGTTTATCATTTAATGACGGTCACATGAAATGGTAGACACACAAGTGCTTTCAGCATGAAATACGATGTGCATGCAAGAGTTTCCTGAGGTTAAGCAGGCTAGCACAGGAATGGCCACCAACCACAGAATCTTCTATTCAATTTAACAAACATTCATTGAGCACCAACTGTGAGGCAGAAATAATTAAGGGGATGACTTTTCTAGCTTGTCAAGAAACACTGCCATAGCCACAGGACCCAAACAGTTGACAGTCACATAGAAAAGGCTCCCTGCTTGCAGCAGCCCAGGCATTGCCTTGGCCACGGAGACCATAGAGAGGAAGCGATATGCTGTGTAGTTTACACGTGAGTGTGGCGTGAAGCATAAATAAAGAAGTGAGGAGGAAAGATGGGTTTTTCTTTGGTGCCAAAACAAATCAGAGCCTGCACTCTAAGCCATGGAAAGAAATCCTCATGCATATAGTGTGGCTTGGTCAGCAGACGGGCAGGCGCCAGGTCTACCTTGCTCTTGCCTACTTGACATGTGACTGAAATATCACTGACCTTCTTTAAGCTTCCATTTTCTCATCTGTATATCTAGTGCCTTTGTTTCCTACTAATAATATAATGAAGCCCAGAATCTCCAAATAGACCATTTCCTTTGGGAAGATATATGGAGTAGCAACCCCCTTCCTAGTCCCCAGAATTGCCATTCTTTGATGTTCTTTCCCAAAACCGCTGCTACCGCTAGCTAGGCAGAAACTTAAGATATAGTTTCTGCCATAAAGTATTGGCCCAAAGGGGGAGTCAAATTCCTTCCTTTAATACCCCATCATATATTTTGAAGGCAGTTTATAAAAGAGAATATTTTTGCCAAGTATCTTAAATTGTGAGAGAAAAGGAGAGAATAAAATAAGCAAAACCCACAAAGCACACACTTTGATAACTTTGATAATCCACTTCCACAACACAGCTTGCCTTCTGATGCTCCCAGCCTCCCTGGGACCAGGAGGCTCTAACCCAAGAGTTGTGTTCCTGTTTTCAGAGTCGAAACCCAAGAGGATAAAGCTGTGAGATAGTCTGCAAGTTTTACCACTTGAATCTATCCAGAGTCTGTCTTCCAAATTCTGGGTTTCCTTGCAAAAACCAGCATCTTCACGCATGATGTCCAACTCCTACAGGAGATACCAAAACAAGCCTTAGGATATTGTAATAAAATAATATAATCCAACTTTCAGGGAGGAAGTTCTCATTCACAGTGTCAGTGATCATTTCATTATAACTACATTATCATGCTTAATAAATAGTAGGTGATGCCTTTGCTGTCGTTGTGATTATAAATTCAGCATTTAAACTTTAAGATTAAAATATTTGTAGAGATGATGTAAGTGGTGTCAGATGAGCCCCGCAATGTTGCTTATGATTTGGGGGCTATGAAGGTTTCTTGATCACACCTCCATGAAGCCAGTAAGGTCAGCAGTGTTGGTCATTTGGCACAACTTAATAGTCATCAGACATGCAGGATCCAAGAGCTAGTGAGAGGGGCTCGGGTAGCGCGCTCAGGGCCGTGCGCAAACCTCACAGCTGCCCCGATGGCTGGGGTTCTTATACTCCAGCGGGTCAATCCATTGTCTGAAATGCCTCGATTCAAAAAAGGATTGATAATCACGAGCTTAGGGAGCCTCTGCACCATATAATGAGCTTAGTAACTGAGATGTGTGGTGACAACCCAAAAGTAAAGCAGAAATATCAAAGTTGGGTCGATAGCATGGATTTTTTTCCCCTTTTAACAATGTCTTAATGATCACAAAAAGGGCTGTTCTATTTTGATATCTTTTTTTGGCCTTTCATGTTGGCCTCAAAACAATTTATTTGATAGGAACAACCCTAGAAGTCCTGCTAATAAGTGCAAGGGCTGACGTTCCCACAAGCTGTCTATTTCCAAAGGAGATGAACAGGGTGTGTAACGAAGTGGCGGCCTCTCATCTTTCTCAAGAAAACAACCCATTGATTTGGGCCTAAGTCAAATCAACATAATTATGTCTCAAAATGTTCTTGAAAACACTTTGTAGTAACTGAGGGAAGAGAACAAATGGCCCTTTGTTCCAATTTTGAAATGCAAGCTGTGCGCTTAGGCCCTGTTGCGTCCTGTGTAGTTTACACCCAGGAGGCTTCAGTTAGGTATTCCAATGAAATGATTTGGCACACACCGATACATGGCAAATTTCCAGACAGAAATCTGGAGCAGCGTCTGGGGTCAAGGATCATACAGAAATCACCTTCCAACTTCGTAGCCAGTACACCAGAAGGCTGTTCCCTATCAATTTCATCTTTTTCCAAGGCTACTTCCCCCAAACTTTACTGCAGATTGCTGTTCTTGGAGGACTGGGAAGCCAAAGGGCCACTATCTCATTGTTTACCAAATGCTTAATTAGGAAGCTCTCATTTTTTGTTCTGCAATTAGGAAAAGCAAAACATCATTTACAAGAGGAACTACTGCCAAAGGTCAGTCCTGAGGGGTGACTGATGTATTTCCGCAAGGAGGGGACTCATTCCAAGGCTGGCGGTGGGTAAACACATTGTTCTCCCTCCCCGTGGTGGAAACATACAGCTTTCTGGAGTCAGGGAAGTGGCCCTGAACCTGAGCACGGCTCCCCAGGCCGTGGGGAGGACAGCAGCAGGTAGTGTGGTGGCTGCTGGGCAGAAGCCAAGCCTCCAGGCAAGGCTGCCGCCATCACGGGGCCATTAGGAAACGCAGCCCTGGCTGTCGGAGGGGGGCACTCGCACCTGCCGGTCACACAGGCTCACTCTTGGCTCTGCTAGTGCCAGGGGAGCTCCAGGAGGAGGTGAAAGGCCTGCAGGACAGTGGAACCACCAGAAAGTCTCAGCCATTTCCCAGACTCAAGGGGGAACTGTGCCCTGGAGGTCTGGTTATAGGAAAGGGGGCTTTTTCATCCCTGCCCTCCTGGGGCTCAGGATTTGGAACCGATGGCCGCCTTTGTCTCTGCAAATTCCTCTGGCAAGATCAGATCACAGCAAAACTCTAAGGGAGTAGTTCCTACTTTCTCTGCTCTGTGCCCGGCTCCCTGGTACTTGCAATATGCGAGCTGCCGCTCCAGAGCACTCAGTAGGAAGGGTGATTAGCCCAATCAGTTATGTCCCTCCCTGACTGTAATGCTTTAATGACTACTACTGTCCAGGATTCCAAAAGCCCGCTGGCTCTAGGGCTTGAGAGTTCCAGGACAAAGGAACATAGCACCTCTGAGAAAGTTCATCTTGGCTGTTCGCAGCACCAACCTCCTGGGGGAGGTGACCTCTACTGAAATTTCCCCTCTCAGAGTCCCTTTTGTTATTCATGGTGGGCCCAGGTCACACCTGTGCTCAGGAGATGACAGGGTGGGGCCACCCACACCAGAAAGGCCAGGGATGAGCGGTAGGGGTAGGGGCTTCCAGCCACCTCCTCACAGCCCAAACTGGCCCACCTCTGAGAAGGGAGGGGCCTGAAGACTGAGTGCAGCTACACGGTCAACGATTCCACCAATCACGCCTGCCTAACGAAAGCCCTAGAAACTCAGCACGTGAAGTTTGAAGGAGCTTCCACTATGGATAAGACACATCCCTGTGCCAGGAGGGTGACCCGTTCTGACCACATGGAGAAGGCACAGGAGCTGGCGTTTGAGACCCTCTCGGACTTAACCCTATACGTCTCCTTGTGTATTTTACTCCTTATTGGTATCCTTTAACTATAATAAAACTATAATCGTTAAGTACAGTGCTTTTAGGAGGTTCAGTGAGTCGTCTAATGAGTTACTGAACCCCAGAGTGTGATGGGAACCCCCAAATTTATAGCCGGTTGGCCAGAAGTGTGGGTGGCTGAGGCCCCTTAACTAGTTACTGGTGTGCATAGGACAATCTTGTTGAAGACCGCCTTTAACCTGTGTAGTCTCGTCTAACTCAGGGTAGAGTCAGAATTGAATGGAGTTGAATTACTGTAATGTTTGTAGTTGGGATCAGAATTGTTGGAAGTTGCAATCATTTTCTTTTTGTATTATTTTTTTATCTTTTTTTAAAAAAGATACATAGATCACACAAAATGTTACATTAAAAAATATAATAGGTTCCCATATACCCCACTCCCCACACCCCCCACTCCTCCCACATCAACAACCTCTTTTATCAGTGTGGTACATTCATTGCATTTGATGAATACATTTTGGAGCACTGCTACACAGCATGGATTACAGTTTACGTCGTAGTTTACATTCTCTCCCAGTCCATTCAGTGAGTTATGGCAAGGATATATTATGTCCTGCATCTGTTCCTGCAATATCATTCAGGACAATTCCAAGTCCCAAAAATGCCCCATATCATACCTCTTCTCCCCTCTCCCTGCCCTCAGCAACCACCATGACCACTTTCTCCACATCAATGCTAGAGTTTCTTCCATTACTAGTCAGAATAGTTCTATTGTAGAATACCATTAAGTCCACTCTAATCCATATTTTATTCCTCTATCCTGTGGCCCCTGGGATGGTAATTGCCACTCCACCTCTAAATGGAGAGGGGGGGCTTATATCTTACATGACTGATGGATGCAATTCTCCTGCTTGCAATTGTGGACCCTCTCAGTTCCCTGGTGTGTGGTTGACCATCCTCACCTCCCTGTTAGCTGACCTGGGTAAGTCCAATGAACTGGAGAGTAGGTGTTAGTTACAAACATTTTTGTATTTTATAAAAGGCAACAAGCTCACTCATAGGTTGCTGAACATCTACACTGATATCCTATATTGAGAAAGGAGAAGAAGAAAGGAGGAAGACAAGACTATTTCAAATCTGGTCCAGAGTCTCACATTCTAAAATTTAACATGAAAGTTTAGATAATTTAATAATTTGTTATTACAATCACACCACCCCATTGAATCCCATAAACATAATATCCAACATGATTTAAATCACTCAATAAATATATATTAAGCACATAATATATAGGTATGGTATTCAAATCTGAGGAAAACAAAGGTTCTACTACCAGTCAGAGCTCTTAGTTACAAACTGAAAAATAGTTTATTAAAAGGTAGTTTAGTGTCCTGCACTGCTCCATGAAATACCATGAAATGGGTTGGGTTAAACAATGGAATTTTATTGGCTCATGTTTTTTTGTTTTGTTTTGTTTTGTTTCTTTTAAGGTTTATTTTATTTATTTATTTCTCCTTCCCTCATTGTTTGTGCTTGCTGTCTGACACTCTGTGTCTGCTTGTCTCTTTAGGAGGCACCAGGAACCCACCCTGGGACCTCCAGTGTGGGAGACAGGTACTCAATCACTTGAACCTCCTCCACTCCCTGGTTTGTTGAGTTTCTCATTGTGTTTCTCCTTTGTCTCTCCTTGTTGCATCATCTTGTTGTGTCAGCTCACTGCACCAACCTGTTGGGTCAGCTTGCTGTCTTGCTCATCTTCTCTAAAAGGCGCTGGGAACCGAACCCAGGACCTCCCATATGATAGGTGGGCACCCAAATGCTTGAGCCACATCTGCTTCCCTTGGCTCCTGGTTTTGAGTTAGGGAAAATGCCCAAATCAAGGCATCATCAAGGGGATGCTTTTGTCCCAAAGACTGTTGCATTCTAGTGCTAGTTGCTGGTGATCCTTGATTCTTAGCTTGTCATATGTCAAAGCACATGGCAGTATGTCCTAGTCTCGCCTTTCTCTTTGAGTTTCCAATGATATTCAGCTTCTGCTGCTCCCTCTGTGGCTTTTGGTCTCTGTCTGAATTTCATTCTGCCTACTAAGGAACCCAGTAATAGGATTAAGACCCATCCAGATTGAGGTGGGTCACAACTTAACTGAAGCAATCTCATCAAAATGTCCTACTTACAATGGGTTCATGTCCACAGGAATGGATTAAATTTAATACATGTTTTTCTGGGTTATGTATAGCCTCAAACCATCAAAGAGGGTCACTAAGCAGTTTGTGATAGCAACAGGAAGTCCAAGTCCAAGAGCCAGCCTCAGATTATGGCCAGAAACCAGAACCAGAGGCACAGGAACGTCTGGATGGGACAATACTGACATGACTGTCAGGCATTGGAAGTCACTAATGTCACCATAGACATGACTCCACCAGGCTTCTCCACCCCACCATGGCTGGAATCAATTCTAAAGAACTCCTACACGTGAATATCAATGCTCCAATTAAGGTTCTTTGTAGGACCATCCCAAGAATGCTCCCATGTCCTACTGTTGGGAGCAGAGTATGATTATTAACCAGAACATTTGAATTCTATGGTCAGAAACAGGTTTCTCACCATAACTTAGATGATGACAGATTATACCAGAGGAAAGGAATTATGATGGCAGACTATCAAGACAGAAAAAAAGAAAGAAAAATATCAACCAGAAACTTCAGTAGGTAGGAGATGGGGATGAAAGCAGGATGATACATAAATGTTCATAACTTTGACACCAACAATGTATTTGTGACATGCCAGTGTCAGATCTTGGCACATAAGGAAAGAACGCTACTCTGGCTGAGAGCCAGGGAAAATTTCTTATCAAAATAATTTTCAGCTGAATAATAGGCAAGATTTCAAAATATCTTAAAGAATATTCCAAGGAAGAAATATCCCCTGCAATGTTAGAAGTCCTTCCAAAATATAAAATCAAACTTTGTTGGATAGATGGTTAGATGAATGAACAGATGCTTTATATACAGCTGAGAGCTTCTTCTGCCAACTTAACTTTTTAGTAAATCTTTCCAAAACTGAACAAATTCACCTGACACTCAGGGAAAGTGATATTCATCACCTTATTTTTAAGTATTCCCCAGGCAAAGATAGAACAGGAAGAGTTATACCCTATCGGATTCATCTTAACTTCATTCACATCACAAAGAGGAAATTAACCCAGGCTAAATATCTAATCTCTGCTTTTGCAACAAGCAGGGCACTAGTACTGACAGCTGGACAGGTGCAGATTATAAACACAGAAGAAACCAAATGGGAAGATGTTGCCTCATAACTGAATTTAGTTTCTAGGCTCTTGAACAGGTTGAGAAACTGCATACAATCAATTATATTAAAGTAATTCATCAATTTCAGGAAGATCTATTATAGAACTTTCCTGTGAGGGAAGGAAACTCTTTCCATAATGTGTCAGAATACTTTACATGACCACCAATGCTGGGATCTAATTGACTTGCTTACAATTTTCTCCATAATAACTTTTGGAGTTTTATTTGTAAGAAAAAGAAGTTGTTGGGGATTGAATCATATATCCTCCCAAAAGACGTGTCAAAGCTCACTCCTCATTCTGTCACTATGAACCCATTTGTAAAGAGGACCTTCTGAAGATGCTGTTAGTTAAGGTGTGAGTGAATTGAGTAAGGGTGGGTTTTAATCCGTATTACTAGAGAGAAGAAATTCAGATGAAGTCAGTCAGAGAAAGTCACAGAAAGAAGTCAGAGAGGAGAGAAAGAACACCAGAGCGTGAGCAGCTCTGAAAAAAAACATGGTCTTGCCAATGTTTTGATGGACTTCCAGCCTCAAATCCATGAGACAGTAAATGCCTGTTGTTTCCCCTTTTTGTGGTATTTGTTATAGCAGTTCTGACAAACTAAGACTGAAGAAAACTGTAAATTGAAGGAAAGGAATTTTTCTTATATGGAAATGTACATATTGCAACATCCTTGTATAAAAGAGGGTGAACTAGATGGCGGCATCTGGAATGTTATATACATGAGGAATAAGATAAACAGTTATGAAGACCTAGAGCACAAAGGCCAGAGAAGATAGGACTCAAAGGAAATCTTAAGATTATTTTTATATACCTGAGTGGCTGCAAGATAAAGCCAGTAATAATTAGAGTAGTGTAGTAATGGATTCAGCTACAAATAAGAAGAGTAAAAGTATTCAAACAGAAATTAGATAATTATGTATTATGGTAATAACTGCTGAAGTCCTTCAAATTTCTAAAATGAAATTAGCAGAAGGCATCATTGCATATTGGTTTGTCTAAATCTCCTTAAGATCCCAATAAGAAAATTTATATATATATAAAATTTTGAAAAAATATATTGTTTGCCAACGAATGAATGAATCATTCCTGTGTAAAGATTAGATTATAAAAGACCATGAATTTGGGTTTCTTTAACATTGACTAAGGCATTATTAATTTTTCCTGGAGGCCAGAAATAACTGTTTCTGTAAATAATTTCTGAAAATTAAATATTTATTGAATAAATGATTTCTTCATGAAGATCCAATAAAATTTAATCAAGCTCTTGAGTTCCCTTGTCATCATCTGAGTGACACTATCTGCCCCCATTGGTATTCTCGCTGATCCCCTCATGCCCCCCACCCCCCCAGTAACTGGGCCACCGCCACACTGGCATCTCCAGACATGCCAGCTGTGACTTTGCTTCAGAGCTTTTGCACTGCCTGTTACTTTGGGCTAGAATATTCTCCTCCAAAGAAGAACCCCACTTCTTCAAAATTTATTAAATTTCCATCTTCTTGGGAAGACTTTCTTTGACCACCCTATTTGAAATTCCCCACTATCTCCCCACCAGAACTCATAGACACATGCACATACACACATGTGCACACAGACACATGGATGTGTGGACACATATGGCAGGGTCAATGCCCTTGACTCAGGGTTTTTGTTTACATAGTACTATCACCTTCTAAAAGTCCTCCTTTCTGATTATGTTTATTGTCTCTCTCCCCCTTTTAGAAATTTGAAACTTTAAAGTGCCAGAAAGCAAATCAGATCTATGCATCTTCAAAAAAATACAATAAATAAATACCTATTATCTTAAAAAAAAAAGAAAGCATATCAGTTGTGATGCTGTAATTGGATGAGATCATGAAGATGTGAGTGTAAAGCAGTGAAAAGGAAGAAGTACTGAGCCCCGCGTGACTCCAAACTTAAGAAATTAGAGAAATAAGAAGGAATTGAGGATGAAGACTGAGAAGGAACAGTCTGAGGTTGGGGGGACACCAGGTGGCTGTGTTTTACTGTAAACCAAGCTAAGAAACTGTATTCAGTGGGACAAAGTAAACAAGTGCATCCGATACTGCTGATAGGTATGGTAGGGTGAGGGTTAAGAAGTTAATTACTGGATTTATCAAACAAAGGTCCTTGGTGATCTTGTCATGAGCATTCTCACTGGAGTGGTGGAGGTGAAAACTTATGGGATGGATTCAAGGGAGAATAGGGGGAGAAATTTGAGACAGAGTGTATCATAAATAATCTTTGAAGGAAATCTCAAATCTTTAAAGGATCAAAATGGAATGCTGGTTGGAGGGAAAAATGAGACCAAGGCATATGTTTTACTTTGTTTTAAAGGTAGGAAAAATAAAGTGATGTTTGTATACTGATAGAAAATAGACCATTCTCTAGAGTCAGGTATTCCTCAGAGTATCAGAATACCTGACAGCCTTTTCTGGATAAAGGAAATATACCCATATATGTTCATAAATTCCCTTGAGATTTTGAGAGCTGGTCTCAAAGAAAGAGCTGATTTTAATCTTTGCAATCTCCAAATTAGACAGCCTTAGAGAGGGGAGAGATAAATAGCATCTCTGATGTCTTACAGCCTCAATTGATGTTGACCAGCATGACAGTGCTTGTAATTGAAGAATCCATGATTGACTTAGCCCTGCCGCCTCCACACCCTGTTCCTGAAAGTTGAAGGGCTCCTGGAGTGAGAAATAGACTGAGCTGTGCAGAGAAAGAGAGCGGGGAGCGCCGGACTTGACTTCCAGGCAATTCCTGCTTAAATGTCCAGCTTACTTCACTTTGATGTTTTTGATTTACTCACTTTTCTGCTTCCCAGTCCACATCTCTGACTTTGTCACATGACATGAAGAAGAAGAAATATAGCACACCATGGGATCTTGGATTTTCCTTTCTTTTTCTGTATTTTTTCATCACAATTTTGAGGATGGGGGGGGAGGAAACATCTTTCCTATATATCACCCCAAGAGAGACCCATCTCCCTTTTCTAGATTGGGCTTTCCCATCCCTCGTCCCTGTATATAGATTCTTTCCATTTTTACACGGCCACATTGCCTGACAAAACACAAACTGAATCAGGGGTGAAATTGCAAGGACGACATGGAGTTCGGCTTGGACAATGATTAAACTCAGATGTAATAACCAAGGAACCATGTAAGCCATGGGCAGGCGGCTGATCCCCGGGAAACGAGGACTTGATTAGTATGGACCCAGGGTTAACAACGAGGGAAAATGAGAAAAATGATTAACAACAAGAAAGCACTGAGCAGTGCCATTCCCTGCTGGGTCCTGGCGGCCAAGGCTTTGAGGAGTCCTTCTGGATTCTTGGCTTCTTGAATTCAGTCTGTCCCCACCCGCTGTGGCTGACAACTTCTGGCTTTTCTCAAAACACGTTTCTTTTGTGTTTCTGCAATCTTAGGCAGAGCTAGGGAGGGTTCTAACTTGAGGCCTCTCTCTGCCTTGAGGCTGATTCTTGCTCTCCCACAGGGTACCCACCCATGATTAGGCACAGCAGCGAGAATGTGCACTTGCAATTTACTCGACTGTCAGGTGCTTCCAAAATCAAATTCAGAGGCCTTTTGAATTTTCTACTGTTCCTCGTCCCTATTACCAAGTTCTCCTTCCCAGTCCAAATCTTGTAGACCCTCTCTTTGAACCCATTCCTTGACCACCATACCCACTTCCTCTTCTTCTTCTGGACCCCACATCAGAGTAGCCTGGCCTGGAGGTCTTAATTGTGCCCTTAGACAGTAGGTGCTTTTCCAACCCCAGTCTGTATGATTTTGTGATATCTTTTTAATAACCCCATAAATGTTTCCCACACGAAGGAGACAGCAAGCACTTCAGAAAAAATACATAATCTGTGTGGTTTATGGTTACAGCAAACTAATAAGTGGAACCCATGAAACATGACTTACCCAGGCAGGTAGGTAATAAACCTCGGCCCATGGTGTGCTAAGCCAAGGAGCTGCAGTCCTTAGCAAAGAAACCACAGTCCCCTTAACAAAATAGCCCTTGGCTCAATGGGAAAATTCACAGAGCGGTGTCTGGGGCACAATGGGCCAATGTGCATGGTAAGGGCTATTTTATCAAGTGCTCAGTCCCTTCTGTTTACAGGAACTTCACACCGCAGAGAGGCCTCCCCAATCTGGCCTCTGACTACCCCGCCAGCCTCCGCCATCAGGCTCCTCTGCATACTTCCCTCACTCAACCCAGCTCCCCAAAAGCGCCAGGCTCTACCCGTTCTTCTTGATCACACAGACCTCTGGTCCTGGCTTTTCTTTAGCCCCCCTATGCACTTGGGGAACACTCACCCTCAAGATTTCACCTCAAAGGCCACTTTGTCAATGAAGCCTTCTCCATTGCATGGCTCTTAGCATAGTACCAGGAACCCACAGAAAACTCTCAGAATGGTCTTGTGGCTTGAATGATTGTATTTTAGAATTGTCTTGAATCCTTTACTTTGTAGACCTCTTAGCTAGATGGGTCTCTTTAGAGTAAATTTGAAACTAGCCCCCAAACCAAGGCCCCAAATTAAAGATAACAGCAATGACTCAATAACCCTTTGTGTAGGAGTGAGAAAGCTCAGCCCCATCATCATGTACATTGAGCAGGACACTGGGGTGAAAATCCAAATATTACCTGTGCTCTGATATTACTCCACAGGTATATTTCAAGTGGGGTAATTGTTATCTTTCTAAGACATTCAGTTATGCCTTAAATGCTTAATTGACCCCCACTCATCTAAGAAAGTCAAAGAAAACCCCTTTTGCAAAACAAAATCCTTCCCTAATATGATCATTTATTCCAAAATGTATCTAGTTTGTAAATTTAAATTTCAGCAAATTTGCCTACCTCAAAGCAATATCCACCATCATTACTGCTTGTCATTCAAAATAGAAATGTAATTATTCAACTATATTAAAAAAAACAAAATAGAATAATTTGTTAAGATGTAGAACTGGTTAGGGCATCTCTACTTATTTCTCTCTTAAGAGCAAAGATAAATTTTACAATTAAAATACTCTCACAGCCTTGATTGCAGCTAATCTCTACAAAATCACTACAAAGTAGACAAGGAAATTTTTATTATTATATCCATTTTGCAGATGCAAAAAGTGAAGTCCGGAGGGGCAAATCAAAGAGCTCCAAGTTAAGTAGTGGCAAAGCTAAGACGAGGCAGACCCCTGGACTCGCCATCCTGTGCTCTTTGGGTTTTCTATGAAGCAGAAAACCAAATGAAGTTACTGCTGTCACAGTTACAACTTGAGGTGATTTCTGAAATATCTACCTCAATGAGCCTGAGTGAGCAAAAGCTTAATCTTTTAGTGGGAGAGAAGTTTTTACTCAGGGACCCGTGATAAGAATAATATTATTGTATGCCATTTTAAATAGGTGGGCTTCACTTTAAAAAAAGCTCATATAATATGCAAAAGGAGATATTACTCACATAATTATAGTCCTTGATATAACACAATTTGATATATGCCAGAAATGATAACCTTTTTCCAACCTTCATGACAAACTGCAAGGTAAGTAATAGCATCTGTATTTTATGGATGAGAAATTGAGGCTGAGAGGAGTTACTAAATCATCCAAGTTGAAATGGAAAATTCTCCAGAATCATCTCCCTGATTCCTGGCATTGTGCCTGAAGGGTGAGGGCTCTTGACAAATATTTTTGAATGAATGAATGAATGAATGATTCAGGTGTGTCCCTCTACATCACATTCTTCACTTTCTAAGTAAATGCATTGCTGGCTTCTTTAAAGGGAGACTGCCCCAGAGCCTCTCAAGAGGAAATTGAGAGTTGCACATACATTATCAGGAAAAAACACTGTTTAAAATCCAGGATTGTAAAACACTTCCTCCTGGGAGCTTTAAGACCACCCATGTCTGAGTTCCACTGCTGCCTTCCATTTGCCAGTCACCTGCCCTGGGCACATGTGCAAAGCCAGGCGAGTCTTAGTGAGTTACTCAGGCCCCTCAGCTTTGGCTCTCTGACTCCACCATGCTCTATGGGATCTCCTCCTACGTTTCCAGGGTGCTACTTAAAAGTGTCAAAGAAATGCACCCGAGTATGTCCTGTGAATGGGATTCTGGATAGGGGCTGTGGGCAGCTTTGAAAAGAGCCCTAATTCTATTAATACTAAGGAGACAAGGCCAGTGTCAGGTGGGTGCAACTCAATCCATCTCACTAAAGACAAAAGGTGTTCACTTGGCCTAAAAGAACAGAGATGGGATTGGAAAGCATTTGCCAAACTATGAATCCCCAAAGGAAACTAGACAGTGAGGTAAAGCAGTGTCCTC
Source organism: Dasypus novemcinctus (assembly GCF_030445035.2). NCBI lineage: Eukaryota > Metazoa > Chordata > Mammalia > Cingulata > Dasypodidae > Dasypus > Dasypus novemcinctus. The sequence continues at coordinate 13,107,701 of NC_080697.1, forward strand.
TCTAAAGGCAGGTATATTACACAGGGTTCTCCAGGGAAACAGAACTGGCAGGAAGTATCTGTAAATATGACGGAGTTTTATAAAAATTGTCTCACATGACTATGGGGATGCACAAGTCCAAATTCCATAGGGTAGACTGCAAGCTGGGAACTGATGAAGGTTTCCTGTGAATTCCCCAGAAGTAAAGATGAACATTCTTTCTGAATGCTGAAATCATGGCTTCTCCTTTTACAGCCTTCAGCTGATTGGATGAGATATCCCTCATTGTTGAAGGCAGTCTCTTCAGTTGATTGTAGATGTGATCAGTCATAGATGTAATCAACTTACTGGTGATTTAAGTCCATGAAAGTTTCCTCACAGTAACCATCAGGCCAATGCTTGCTTGACCAAACAACTGGACAGTAGAACTTGGCCAGCATAACTCAAATGAACTTAACCATCACAGCAGGTGTTTGTCTTCACAGCCCTGAGTCCCTTGCTGTGCTTAAATTCTCAGTTAAGCAGTCAAAGAGAAGCTCACAAACCAGGTAAAAAGGAGGGAGGGAAGGCAGACCATATGACATGCTCACATTGACCCTCTCCTACAAGCCTGCCACCAGGTCATCCCACTTCCTCCTTATTTTCACCAAGGTTCTTCAAATCTATTATTGTAAAGTGCAATGATTTCATGAACTCAGTGACTCATTATGATCCCAACTGTGGTCAGGAGATAAAGAACCCCATATGTTGGAAGGCTTGCAAGAGGGTGAACAACTGGCCAAAGGCAGAGACGGGCACATGGGAACCCAGGTGTTCTGTCCAGGGCAAGGCTGGGAATTAGAGACAAGAGAATCTCGTCTGTTGAACATCAGTCTGATGGGAGAAAAGCCAGAGAGATGGCAGGTCTCAAGGAGATAAAGCCTTAGCAGAAAATTGCATTTCCTAAGGTCCTCTGGTTTAAAAATCTTTGCACCACAGACCACACTTAACAGTCTGGAAATACAACCAACTCCCTCCCCATTGTAAGTTGGGTTTTCTCCAGAAGGAAGGAAACGGCAATACAATCTGGTGTTTGTATAGAAAGCACAACAGCAGAGAAAGGAGGAGGCGCACACCAGAACATCTGCTCAGAGGCACAGTCTGAGAAAGAGTCAAGTACTCACAGGATGGAAACATCTGTGCAGAGCTCCAATTTCAGAAGCCTTGAATTGGAGGAGAGGGGGAACCTAGAGAGAGAAGCAGGAAAGGGAAGGCAGAAAACCAAAAGGAATCAGAACAAAATGGTTCAGATCATGTGGAAGGAGGTGCCGAGCATAAAGATGCTGAGGTGGAACAGAGGAGGCAGAGAAGAAACAATGCCTCCAGACATGCTGTTAGGTGAGGCTTTCAGCACAAATGATGATGTTGTCCTGCTGGAGAGAGAACCAGCACCCTGAGCTCCATGGAACAACCAGAAGGAGCAAGATGCCCCACTGCCGATGGCTGAATGGCTAGTAACTTGCCTAAAGTCACACATTGTAAACCAAGAGCTTGGGAAAATCCAAGTCTCTGATCTAGAGTTGATGCTGGTCCCTCAATCTATTACCCCAGAAAAACAAACTCTTAATTTGCATCCATTCCTGTGGACCTTTTGATGAGGTAATCCACTTAAGGCATGGTACAATTGAAGCAGGGTGTCTTTATGCTATTAACGGAGGCCTTAGCAGGCCACAGAGAAAGAAAGCCCTTGGAGCAGCCAGAGCTGGAGGTTAACGGAACCCAGAAGAGATAGGAGCAGGTACTACCATGTGTGTCTGCATGTGACTGGAAGGTCAAGGAACCCAAAGATTGCCTGCCAGCCAGAACACACGGGCCCTGGGAGGAAGCCCATCTTCTAGGGTCTGGAACTACTAGCCAATAAATTTCTGCTGTTAAGCCAACCTATTGCATGGCATTTGTTTTTAGCAACTGTGAAACGTACAGGAGCTCTTTGCAGCATTTTTCACAATAATAATTATATACTCATCCCTGGAAAGCCTTTCTTTGGCCTCTGTGACTTCTCTCTCTCTGGGTTCTCCCCTACTTCTCTGTCCAATTCTCCCCATCATACTTTTTTCTCTAGCTTCATTCTATCTTTCACATGTTCCCCATGCCTCCTTTTAATCCCCTCATGGATATTAGCCTAAAGGCTAATATTCTGCCCAGATCATCTAGCTCTTCTACTTCTGTTTATGCCTACATGCTGAAAGCTCCTAGATCTATATTAAACTGAACCCTCTCCTTAGCCCCAGATCCATATAAGGAACTACCTGCTGCATAGCTCCACAGGCATCACAATCAATATTTACCAAACTGAACTCTTTCATACCTTGGCCAGCTATATCTGGCTGGCCAGTCTACTTCCCGAGGCTACTACCCTTCTCATTTCAGTCCCAGCTGCCTTGGATACACTTTTATCCTCCCATAGTTTCCAGGTAATAATGTTATTACATTCTATACATCTTATCACAATACATATTAGTTGTTTGTTCACTGTTCTCTCCAATGGACTGTGAGCTGCTCAAGGGTTGGAAACAGGTCTTATTCCTGTGGCTCTAAATACAAGGTTGGCAGTTAATGTTTCTTAAATGAATAAATGCCAAGCTTAACCCAGTTAGAGGCGCCACCTAACATGGTCACACAAGTCTGAACTCATCCCAGATGCTTCTTTTTCTCTCACTCTTGAGTCCAATTAGTTGCCAAGCTGTATACCTATTATTTCCTATACAACTTAGGAACATTTTGTACATCTGTACTGTATACAACTTCAGGACATTTACGTTTTTAATCAGTCTTCTTCCTGTCTTCAGGCTCTTGTCAAACTTTCCCCATCTCTCTTCAACGCTGGAAGATCCAGAGGCAATTAGAGCTGAGAAAGAACATCAGAAACCCTAAAAGATGAATAGAGAAGAAGACAACCAAACCTCCCTTTTCATGCAGGCCAGTGGACCAAAAGTCCCAAAATACAGGTGGGAAGAAACTTCCACTTTAAATAAGTGTATAGTTTTGATTATTACATTCCATGGGAGTGTACATCCCAGTAGTTGAACCAAGACTGGGGAACCTTTCATAACCTGCAAGTGATTAGAGAAGCCGTTGAACTTCCTTTATATCTAAAGAAAAGGGGAAGAGCTACCCACAAAATGGATTTGAAGGGACAGAGGGACACTAAAACAGAGATGTGATATCACTGTGATATCAGCACAATGGTTATCTAATTTGTATGAAACTATGCAAGATTTTAGTCAAGCTATAGTTGAATAGTTTACATGACTCCATGGTTTATAGGCATCTGATTAAAATCATTTTTATTTTGATCTGGCAGTTTCCCAGTTAGAAAGCTAATATTTTTCCTCCTCCACATCACAAACAATTTGTAAAGCTCCTGGGCCCTAGGCACTGCGCCTGCAGAGCCTAAATGATAAAGTGGCAATAACTCCTTAGGCTCAGCCAAAGTGCACTTTTAAAAATGTAAATCAGATCACGTGACACCTCTGCTTAAAATCCTCCCATTAATCCTAATCACCCACAGGATAAAGTCCTAATTCCTAAATGGGAGACCATGCCCTTCACAGCCTGACCCCACTGTCCCCTCTCCGGGCCCTCCTCTTGCCACTCCTCCATGCACCTCCACGTTCCATGAGTGCTCATTCATTGACTCATAGGTCATGGTGCAGGAAAAAAAAGCCCTGCGTTCTAGTTCTCCGTAATATTGAGCAAAATCAATCCACTCTCTGGGACCCAAGTATCTCATCCACTCTAATTCTGGCATGCTGTGATCCTACTTCCATCGGCCCAACGTTCTTGGGATGTTCTCTACCCCACGGCCTCCTAGGATTTCTGTTCTCCCGAAAGCTGCTCTCTCCTGCCAGCTCACTCGGAGAATTCATGATGACTCTGGTTGCCATAGGAATGATTCATCTATCATAAAGGTGGTTGCATAAGCTCCCAAACACTCCAAGGAGAGCCGGAAGAGGGGGGGGATGATACTCAAAATCAAGAGAGAGCTGCACTGAGAGTGGATGACAGCTTACTGAGAGCGGGAGCTAAGACTCATGCATTTTCTGTAACTCTCGTGTGTGTGTGCATGCACTTCTCTGAGAGGCATAAGTGCAGATTCACTGTCAAATCTGTCTTCCGTGATCCCTCCCCTTACCCACTCGAGATACTTCCTTCACAGAAACAGAATGTAGCCTGTGGACTCTAAGGAAGCAGCACTCTCCTCACCAGTCAACTGTTGAAAAACGGAAGCTCAGTGAGCCTCTGGAGATCCTGAGAGCCATGTCCGGGGCATCCACCGCAGGATGCTTGTATATGATAATTCATCTGTCATTAACTAGAAAAGGCTGCAGACTTTCTTGAAAAGATCTGGTTGTTTACATGGATTGTTTGGTACTCAAACTCACAGCTTTCATTCTTGAGGTAGAACTTTTTTTATTGCAATATGATCTAACTGCCAATACTGCGATGGTCATTTTCTTTCTTTCTTCTTACCGACTGGGATTTCACAACAGCATAAATCCTAATTGCAACCCCAGGCTGAGTATTCAAACTCAGTTGTAAGCGGAACATCCAGCCAAGCCCAGTCTTAGACGAAGCTCTCATCCCAGCCATAAATGGCCATTCTTCCAACTCTAGCCCTGAGCACAACTTTAATTCAAGCCAGTTATTTCACAATGACCCTGACAGTGACCAGAGGAGAGGTGGGTGGTCAGGGCAGGCCTGTCCCACAATGGAGCTACAACTCAATGTGCATGTATTTCTAAGGATGGGTTGGGGACATTTTTATTATGAAATATGATACATTCATTTTGTGGCTTCCTAGCAACAGGATGCCAAGCAGCCAGATGTGATTTAAGGATTCATTGTCTTTGTTATGAAAGAACTGGGGGCAGGGAGGGAGACTTCCCAGCACGAGGTAGAGCTGACGGAGTTGAGGGTGAGGAGACCAAGCCTGTAGAAAGATGAACCTCAGAGCATCTGCCTTTCTTCCTTCAGACTCTTTGAAACAGGATTTTGTCCTGCTGCTACTGCGGCTGCTGGCTTCCTGCTTCTGCATTAATTACTAGTATCAGTGGGTCCAATTTCAAATCATATGGCATGTTTTTGAATCACGCACTGTGCTTGCTCCATGCTCAAAATATTGGCAGTCGAACACAAACCAGAGCAGGAACAATAAAGCTTCTCAGGCTACTTCCCCTAGAATGTTGGCCGGGCTTTAAAACTCCTGCCATCACTAAGTCAGGTGGCTAGGTCATGGCGACATTATTCTCATTCTTTTTAGCACCTGCAAATTTATTACATAAGATATTATTTTGTACTCAATTTAATTAGTTAGAACTATTTGTAGTCATTTGAAATACACTCCATGTTGATTAAAATAATTAGTGCAGGGCTACTAAATATTTACCTAAGATATGATTCCAGGGGGAATTTGATAAATTTAATTAGCAAGAACTAATTATTGTTATGATAGGAGTTAGGGTTTAATAAATATAATTACAGAGCACAAATGACGGTTTCTTAATTAATAGATACTAGTTGCAAACACAAGAGCCATTATCATATTTTCATGCAGGACATGCTATTCAGCACATCTTCCAGATGTCAACTCTAACAGCAATGGCAACTTACAGTAAGAGGAGCTAACACTTACATAGTGCTTATGCTGTCAGGCACAGTTCTAAGTGCTTTTAGCTTATTAATGTATTTAATCCTCACAATAACTCCCACTGCTGCTTACATTTTACTTAGATGGAGACTGAGGCATGAGAGTAAAATAACTTACCCAAGGTCACACTGCTAGAAAGTAGCTGAGCTGGCATTTGAGTCCATACTGTCTAGTTCAAGTGTCCGTGTTCCTAATCACAATCTTTAGTGCCAAGCTCCCTTTCCCAGCTGCTAATACAAACACCATAGAGCGGGTTGGTTTATTAACAGGAATTTATTGGCTCATGATTTTGAGGCTAAGAGAAGTCTAAAATTGAGGCGTCAGCATGGTGGAGCTTTCTCTCCCAAGATGGTAGCTTTCTGGGGCTGGCTGCTGTGATCTTTGGGTTTCCTTGGCCTTGCTGTCACATGGCAATGCCCTCTCCTTGTTCTTTTGGTTTCTGCTGACTTCTGGCTTCCCATTTCTCATGGTATCCTCTCTTGGGCCTTCTATATAAGGCCTCCAGCAATAGGATTAAGACCCATCTTGATTCATTTGGCCCTCACCTTAACTAAAAATAACGTCTTCAAAAGATCCATTTCACAATGGGTTCACACCCATAAGAATGGTTTAAGATTAAGAACTTATTTTTCCTGGGGTACATAATCTGATCTGATAAAAAGGCCTACAACAACAACAGCAACAAACAAACAAACAAGAGTAATGACAACAAAAATGGAAAGGGTGAATGTTCACGGAGTATGTAACCAAAACCCTCAGCTCCACATTTGCTATTCAAGTATAACAGGCTGCTCATATTTTCAGATATCGTTGCCCTGATTTTGGAGATGGTAAAGAAACCCTGAAGGTCTCTGGCCTGTGATCACTTGCAGTTTTGCTCAAGCTTGGATTATAATGTGAGATGTGGAATTCCAGGGTACCGAAATTGGTGAGGCAGTGAGCAAACCTGGCTGAGTTCCCAGAGCTTCATCCCAATAGTGCTGGTGATGTTTGTTGGGTTTGTCCATTCTATGGTAGAATTTTCCACCATGATTGTGTTAGCGAGTTTGCGGAGTCAATAAGGGATAAAAGGTCTACTACATAGTAACTTTGGGTAAAGTACAATTTATACTTCAACAAATCATGGGCACTGTACTCATTTAATTTTGGACATATAAGGCCAAATTTCCTTTCTTGATGAGATCCTGACTTTCATCAACATGGTCTTCCATTGCTGCCTTCACTGTCCAACTCCCCATCAGGAAATGCCCTTCTCCAACAGTATCTGTCTTGCTTCTGGGGTGATATCAATATAGGGATTCAGTGATGATCCTGAGCTCTGACAGTGACCTCACAGGGAATGCATAGACCATCCTATTGCATCTCCCTACTGCCAGGAATATGTCTGGAAAACACAATGGCTTTTATGTGAAGACAATTATATAAGATAATACATGTCAAGGAGGCTGCCACAGCACTGTAGAAATGTTCAGCAATCACTGCATATTTTCCTATATTTGTAATAAAGAAAAAAATGGAGGAGACAAAGAAGCTATGCGGATTCCACTGTAGGTCAGGATGCCCAGTGGAATGGCCTAACCTGTGCTTGTCTACATTCATGGCTGGATGAGCCATAGCTGGGACAGGTATGAAAATTACTGGCAGAAGCTCCCAAATGAGAGCCAGGCAGGAGGAAACATGGAAGAGGGGTCCTGGCCAAGTCAAGTCAAATGTGCTATGCCAGCAGCCAAAACTTGCAGCTCTGTTCCCCCACCCCCATTTCTCTTCAGGTGGCTGGTAAGGAGACTCCTTGCTTTGTTCTTGAAACCTGTAACTTGATGCAGGTCATACATCCTTTGGGCCTCTAAGGACAGCCTGGCTTGCAGAGTTCTGTTTCCCCAGGTAGATGTTTTGACAGCAAAGTTTATGAAGAAGAAGTCAAATATGCAGAATATTTGCCAGGGGAGACATCAGCTACAACTTTCTTGTACCACATTTGTGCCTCCAGCTCTGCCCAGACCAGAAGTCTCTCCTGAAGTCTCCCGATTTGGGTAGTGACCTTCCATATCAACACCTACTTGGAGAGGCAAATTAAATTGAGGGGTGCTGTCCACCCCAAAGTAATCTCTCAGAAATACCCCATTCTGGCTTATTTCTAAAGTTCCTCAAGGTCACATCCACAGGTCACCTTACTCTTAATTAAGAGAAGTTGCCATAAACTCCCCTTAGTTTCTGTGCTGAGACATGTCAGTGACATTTTCCCATGCTCTCATGGCTTCCAAATTCCAGCCACTACACAAGTCCTGTTCAATAGGAGCTCAACTCATGGGAAGAGATTTTAATGAGTCTCAGAATCAAGCCCACGTCATTTCTCAAAGAATGATCTTTCTGTCCTTGATACCACTCAACAAGTGAGTGCCTTCTTCTAGCCCCACTGCCCACACATGTTGGCCACCCTTAAGACACAAGAGTTTTAAAAAGTCAATCATTTGTTAAATCTTGTAGAAGCTGTTGGTTCTCAATGAAACCATCTTCCTTCTTTCACACATGAGCTCAATGAAATCCAGAGATGGGAAGAGAATTGTGAGATTCACAGTAGTAGAGGCAGATCTAGAACTCAGGCATCTGGACTCCCAACTCAGTGTCCCTTCCATTAAATGCAAAATGATGTTTGACATCTTTCTACAGGCCCATGTCCTATAGGCCTTGCTAGTTGGTATTTTGAAATTTTGAACATGTTGAGAATTTCTTTGTCTAAGTTCTCCTAAAATGATAAATTATTCAAATTAGCAACATGAGACAAAAAGACAATTAGAGATTCAACCAAAGCTTCCTAGAGCTTTACTTCTAGAAGGAAGAGCTTCATCGGCTGTAGCCACAGACACCTTTGCCTGATCTCAGCTTATAGCCTTGCCCGATGGGCTACCCATTAAGAATTCTCAGCATTTCACCAGGGTCTTGTGGGCTGCTAGGCTTTCATTCATAGGGCAAATAGGCAATTATCAAGAATAGGAAGAAGCTGCTCTAAAGGGAGACGGAAAATCCCAGATTGTCTAAGACGCAGGGACTTTCTATCTGAAGAGTCATCCTGGAAGTTCTGGGCTGGTGCCATAAAGCAGAGCAAGTGTAGAGATCCCCTCCTTGGGGCTTGCCCTTGTTCAGGAGAAATGGTGCTTTTCCTACAGGTTATCACCGAGACACAGTGTAATCTAAGGGAGCAACACAGGAAGGAGTCAAAGAAGATGGGAAAAACCAATAAACTGTCAAAACAGGAAGCACGAAACGACAGGCCTGGATGTGCAATTCTTTTTTGTGCCTGTTAAATGAACTCTGGTGGGGCTGAGGAGAAAGAATTATCCTATTTATATATTGAAAGAAATTTTAAATATGCATAGGCAGAGAGAGAGGATCCACTGAGATTGAAATGCAAAATGCAGTGTGGTCTGTGCATCTCCCCTTCTATCTCCCAGCACCATTAGCAAGTTTCTTGCACCAATTTCTGGAAAGCTTCTTCTAAAACTCAGAGCCATTTTTCTACTTACTCAGCATTTCTGTCTTGAAAAAGCAATTCCATTTTTAAAAAAGTATAGGTCTTCACTTGCAAAACACCTTGCAAATAAATGTATGCACACTGAAACATAGCTCACACTTCTACACTGACACACATACACGCACAACCAACCTATCACAGGCACTGGCACACACACACACCTCCACCACCACCTTAGACTCTGTGCCACAATCTCCTGGCTGCTTGGCCCTGGGGTGGCAGAGTTACAGTGCAGGTTGATCACATGTACATGAAAAGAATATCTCAGAACACCACAGAGATGTGGGAACATGGTTTAAGTGGTGTGGGGAACTTGAAATCATTCCACTGAACACAATCACTTTGGAAGCATGTAAGAGACAGACAAACGACCATATTTCCTCAGGCCTTTATCCCATCCACATTTAGAAAGCAGCACTATGTCCCACCCCAGTCTCCACCTCCTTACCTAATCTTTCCCACTCATCCACTCACTAAGCACAGATCACCTCCTTAAAAATCGCCCCAGCTGTTGTCCCGAATAGCTTCACTGAGGGAAAAACAAATCCTAGAGCACCCGCTGCTGGCTTCTCTTAGTGTGGACCAACACACCCTAAATCCCAAAACAAAGTTCTGAAAGAAAAAGGAAAACCCTTTGTAAGTCATCTTACCACCACCCCCCAATCCCTCATCTCTCCCTTCGCTGTCTCTCTCAAGACCACACAAAGTCCCGCCTCTCTTAAGGAGGTCTGTAGTTCTAGAGGGGAAACAGACATACCTGGATATGCCAATTCTTATTTGGCCACCCACCTGGGTATTACTTTGGGAAAGTCACCATTCTCTGGCTGTTTATAGGCGAGACTATTGTTTTAAGAATATAAAGTCCGTAATGGTCAAGACTTTCAGATTTTTACATTTCCCATTTAAAAATTGAAACATAGGAAAGAAAGGAAAGGGTAGGAGAGAGGAATTATGAGAGCATATGCAATACCCCAGTTTGAGCACACTGTATATTGTGCTTTGATTCTCCAAGCAGAAAGAGATCTTGGAGGTCTAGCTATCTAGCTTGCCCGCCCACCCAAGACCCAGGAAGTAGTAGCCCTTTGCTAAACTCCTGACCTGGTCTCAGCTCAATGGCAATCTGCAGTGTTTGCCAGGTTAAACCCAGTCATCCCTTAAGTTTAGTGCCTCTTCCTCAAGGAATCTGTCTCAGGCACTTTCTGTCTGAGTGGTTGTGGTTTGGAGTAGAGGGATGGAGAGGGCAGGAAAGTTGACTCATTTCATATTGGATGATGGGGGATGTATGGCTCCCATGGACAATCCAGCGGTGACAGGGTGAACAGGTGCCTCTTTGGTCTTGGATTTCAGGGGCAGAAGAACGGGCTCAGAAGCAACCAGGGAAGCCCCCACTGTGTGACCTGTCCAGAAGGCACCGGGGTGGGGAGGTCCCCAGAGATGGCACAGGCACGGCGCATCCCGCATCCCGGGGCAGCCGCCTCGCAGAGGGAAGATGCCGCATTCTGAAGAGAGAGATGAAGTCAGAGCTCTCGGAGGAGGCTTTCTACGGGCCCAGATTCGTGATACCAGGGACAATAGGAATCATCAGCACTGTAATTACGTGCGTGTAACATTTCTCACTGAGCATCTAGGCGCCTGCTTACATCTACATTAAGCTTTCAGGCAATCAAAGACCCGGATAAAAGCCTGAAAATGGTATTAATGTGTGAAAAACACTTACAAAAAAACCCCGCAGATATCTTGAGAACAACCTCGGCTGTCTACACCAGGCTGTCTACAATTCACAGCTTCAGCCTGAGCACAGGCTCATGAAGGCACATAACGGAGATGCCTTCCTCCCGGAGGAATTGGCACCTGAGTCATCCCCTGCCTTCAAGGGCCTCACCTTCAGGAAACAGCTCTCTCCTTGAACGCCAAAACCTCCTGCATTTCCTTAGTGTTGATTTGCACATGAGAGATCGGGGCGGGGGGTGGGGGGGAAAGGTCTGAGACACCCCCACCCCCGTCTCTATTTAGATGTGGTTCTTGTCAACCAGTCATCCTGCACTCCCGAGTGGCTTCATGTTCACCTCTTAGCTCTTCCGTGCATCCTTCTTGGCAGTGAGTCAGGCCAGATGACATGCTAGGGGATCTCTTCTCTGGTGGAAGCAGAGCTGTCATTTGGTAAACAAACAAAAACCCCACAGCCCTGGTACCAACACCAACTACGAAGGGTGAGTGTGATGAATTTGCTCTCTCATTGTCAAAGGGGACTGGCTCCCTTGGGCTGCTCCAGTTGCAGGCACTGCTGGGACCACACCGTACCTTCCTCCTGGAAGGCTGCAGTGCTGTTCCCTGCTCCCAGCCCGAGGGCAACTTCTTCTCTGCACCTCCACCTCTCCAATGTATCTACCTTTATAGCCATGTATACCACCGGCAACTTTTTACAATCTCTATATACTTGGTTCCTCCTCTGCTCTTGCCACTTTCCCTCTGGAAATGAGTGCCCTACCCATCTCCATTTATTCAACTGCTTGCTTGCCTAGCCCCGCTCCCACGTGCACTGCTGCAAGTTTGGAGATTAAGAACGATGATTCAGGAAGGGCTCTATTACCTCACAAGTCCCCCTAACACTAATACACAAGCTGCGCAAATGATATGCCTCAGCTCAAGGATACCAGATCGCCGTTGTCTTCCCAGTTTGTCATAAGATCACACTCAAATTTAAATGATCCTGGGGGCTTGGGTCTGAGGAATGCAGAACAAGATTGGAGCCTTTTATTCCGTTTCCGCTCAGGGAGTCTCTATTGGGCCTAAGCACCATTCTCTCCATTTCCATTAGTAAGGACACATATGTAGCTCACAGGCACCTCATTGTGAGGGTGCCACCAGAACCCCTGCAACCTTGAGAATGCAGCTGGCCTTCCTGTGGCTTGCCAGGCTGCTCACGTTCCATGGCTCAGGTGAAGTGCCATCTCTCATGCTAGCCAGCAGTGCCGATGAGCTGACACCACCCAAATACGAATGCCCACACAGGCAGGGAGCCTCCTAGCCACTTCCTCAGCCTCCCAGGCACAACCTGGGGAGTTCCATCCTGGACACATCACCCATACCTGACCCTGCCCTCGCTCACAGCCCTATCCTGGCTTATCAGAATGTGGCAGTATGTCATGGGTTAAATCTCCCTCCAATTCTTTTCACATACAGAGAGCAGAGTGATCTTCCTATAACGTGTATCTGACTTTGCCACTCCACTGTTAAAACCCTGCAGCCCCATAATTGGTTTCCCAACCCACAGGATCAAGTCAAACTCTGGACCATGGCTTGCCAGCTCTTCCATGGTCTGGTCCCTCACCAGATGGAGCCCAGGTGAAAGACCATATGCACCGGACAATTAAGAGATGGTATCATTCAGGCTGTTGTAATTGGAAGTACATTCATTAATGAGCAATAACTCAAAGAAAATGACAAGGGCCTGGGATTGTATGGAGGAAGTCTTCCGTGAGTCTTAATGGAAGTCATGGAGAAGGATAGGGATGCAGCTATTGAGAAATATGCAAGAGCAGAGAAGTCCTTTGTGGTTAGCTTCTCTTGGAACAAAGAAGGATGGGAAGCTTTCTGAACAGTTGTTATTTCCAGGCACACATAACTCAGGTAAAGTTCAGCATTGTCCCTCGTTTCACCTGACCACTCTCCATTGTACTCCAGCCTGAACGCAGTTTCACACCCCCCCAGACGTAGCTCAATCGCTCCCTCTGTCTGCAAAGCCCTTCTTGGCTTTATAGGAATGATGCATCTTTCAAGGTTCAGTTCAAGGTTCAATGACCTTCTGTCTAAATCCTTAATCAAGACCTAATTTTTCCAGTTATAAGGATGAACTAAGATGATACAGAGTACCTCGACTGTGTCCTATACCAGACATCTGTCTTCTTACCTGCTCACCCAACTGACTTGTTGCCACAGTAACACCCTCTTGCCCTTCCTTGGTTCCTTTGACAAGTTTCCTTGCTCCTCACTGGGGCTACAACAGCAAACCAAGGAGTGCTACTGCGGCCCTTAAGGAGCTGAGAGTCCAGCAGGATGCTGACGAGCAAGTAGGCGACAGTAGTGCACTGATAGGATACATCCCCTGCTCTGGGCACACAAAAGTGGTCATCTGACCAGACCTGGGCAGAAGGTTGCAGACATTTCTCAGAGGAAGCCACATCTAAACTGAGGTGAGGGGAGGACTATTCAAACACATAATTTGCAAGAGATCTAGAAGTTGCTGTGGAGGGAGGGTGAGAATTAGGCAATGCCTCATTAAGGTCAAAGGACACATCTTCTTTTTCTTTGCATTTCCAATTCTCTCTCCCTCTCTCACACTCACAGAGGCTCACACAGACACTTTCTTCACGGCTTATCTTTGTTCTGCCTATAAGCTTCAAGGTGTGAAGAATGAACCTTTTATCCTACATTTTGGATGGATCATCTGTGCCTGAGTTCTTTATTTCTGTGCTGATAGGAATCGAAGTCATTAACCCCACTAAGCACCCTTTTAATTTTTTTTTTTCTCCTTAGAAGGTAAGTGGGTCTAGGACTTTCCTCCGAAGAAGATCTGGGAGAAGAGAAAAAGCATGATAAGCACTCAATAAACATTTCCTTCTTCCGTTCCCAAGCCAAACCTTTTAGACAGGGAGTGTAATGAAGTTTGTGAACTGTGTGGATTGTAACATTCGCTATTGTCAGATAGAAGCCAATGTTTTGAAAAGCTTGGCCCAGGCACCATGCCCAGGTACAAACTACCAGGACTCCGAGAAGGGGCTCTGTGGTGGGCGGGGCCCCTGCTGAGCACCTGGGGGGTGGGCCCATGCCAAACAATAGACAAGAGGTGGTCAGCAAATGCCCAAGAAGCCTCTCTGGGAGGACAGAATTCATTAACCTCAACATCTCCTGGCATGCTCATCCATCTTCTGTAGAGAGAGGTTATTAACATGCTCTTTAGACAGGCGCGTGCACTGATGCTGTAGATGGACCTCTCTGGGGTAAAGCGTGCAAGCACCGGTGGTCAGCTGGAGGCATGGCTCCTGCCCTTTGCCACCCAAGTGAGAGCACTAGGGCTCTTCTCTGTTCTGCAAGATGCCCGCCCTTAGCCTCCACAGATAGATGAGGGACACTCAGCAGCAGCCTCGAAATTCCATTCACCAGAAAGGTCAGGTCAGCCCATTGCCCCTTCCCTCCCACCCCTGCAGAAGAGGGTCATTGGGCAAGGATGCCTGGGGAATTGTTAGGGAGCTGAGAAAACAAAAGCACAAAGGAAAACAACAACAGATAAAACAGTGTAACAACAGGAAGGTCCTTTGGGATCCAAGACCGGCTACATATCTTGTGAGACTCATGGCAGAGTGAAAAGGTGAGGCCTTTTGTTCAAACATTAAGATGCTCAAGATGACAAACCCAGAACCCTTCTCAGGGTGGGGCCTGAGCAATGACGCAGGTCACACATCCACAAAGACAGCCCTGCTTAGAGCCCATTCCAACTAAATTCCCTATTTTATGCAAGGAAATTAAAGCCCACAGCCAAAAACCTTTCTTTGTTAGCAGTCCTGTCTACTTTTGCGTGCCTTAGGTGGACTCCACACTGTGATTCCTGAGCTACTGGTATGTATGACCCTGTTCTTTTACCAGGCAAGTTACTCTTTCTTCTTCAGTTTCCTCCTCTGAAAAATGAGGATAATAATAGTACAGACCTCAGAGAAGAGGCATTAGAATAAAATGAGGGAAGGTGGTAAGGAAGTTAGAAGGGTACATGTCATAGAGTAAACTCTTAATAAATGATCACAACTTTAAATAATGTTAAGAGTAACAATAATCATTGTAGTATTTCAGCAAATATCAAAACTTGTTTCATTGGTTTATGTGGAGGTTTGGAGCTGTCTGTACCCCAGAAAATTATGTTCTTAAAGTTAATCCATTCCTGTGGGTGTGAACCCATTGTCAGTAGGACTTTTTGATAAGGGTACTTCATTTAAGGAGTGACCCACCTCAATCAAGATAGGTCAGTACCATTTCAGCAGCAGATTCTTCCCTGAGGGCTGGGGAGGTGCCAGCATGGGCAAGAGAAACACCACAGACCTAAAAGCTTGGTTTTCCATTGCTTTGGTTCACTGCTTTTGTTGTCTGTTTTGCCTTTTACCCATTGGCTAGGTCACCACTACAAAGTGAGCTTTATGAGGGGAGGGGCAGGGGTTTGTTTTGTTTACACTTTAAGTCTCAAAAAACATTTAGATGCTAGAACTATGGCCACCAAATAAAGATTGAAGGAATGAGCTCACTTAACGTAACCCAATCTGATACACTGTGGAGACTTCACACACTGACCAGTCCATATAGGATATTTAGCAAGGACTGGGTGGCAATGAGGAAATGTGTTGAAATTAGTCTTTAAAAAATCAAAATACCCAGAAACCCATTGCTGCAGTTGAGTGTTCCAGTAAGGAGATAGGCAGCACTTGAAACAGTAAATGTAACAAGCAGCACATGAGGGGAGGGGCAGGGGGTGGGGCTGGTGTGGTCATAGGAGGCATCCCAAAGATGGGTGAGGCTTGAAGGACAGTGAGCACCCAGGTCCCTAAGTCCATGCACCACTTAGACTGCAGCTCAGACACCTTCTGAGAAGATCTCCTGACTCCCAGGCTGAGCTAGATGCACCTATGGCCATGACCATGATGCTGGTCATAGCATCAAAGTTCACTGATATTTTCACACCTGTGTACCTCACACCTGTGAGCTCCTGAAAGACTGTGTTTTAGAATGGCATTTTTAAAAAATCCACACAACTACACTAAACAAACAGAGAACCCTAAGTTAAACCATGGACGTTCATTAATAGTACAATTCAAAAAATGTGCTATCATCAATTTTAACCAATGTTCCAGACTAATGCAAGGTGTTGGGGTGGGGAGGTGTATGGGAATCCTGTATTTTATGCACAATTGTTTTGTAAACCCACAACTTCTCTAAACAACAGCAACACTTGTTTTATTCGTCTCCGAATCCGTGGGCTCCAGTACATCGTAGTTTCTCATTAAATGTTTGATGAGCAAATGAATTGGCAGGCTGTTCTCAGAGGGAGAAATGGAGTGGAGGAAGGAACGGAGTCGTCAGATTTGCTCGTTGCTATTAACAGGCGCTCTGGGTAATTCAAGGTCATAGCGACCCATTGCCCTATTCGGTGTCTAGGCAAAGAGCTGCACCGAGAAACCTTGTCCTCCAGCTGCAGTCACCTTTGTTGCTGCACTTAGGGAATTAAGTCCTAAGGACATTCTCGTTTTCTCAATGGTTTTGTGAAAGATGAATCTCCATTCCTTGATCTCTCTCACTGGAGCTTTCCCAGGAGCTAGAAAACCAGAGGTTCTTGGCTACAAGGAGAAACAGGGTCTGGCTTCGAATAATGAGATTTGGGGGCATATATAAATCTGGGGCTAGTAAGAAACAGCACCGAAATGATCGGATCAGGGATGGAGTGGACATGGCATTGGTCCTTCATTCTGCTCGCTCTCTCCTTATAGGATTTTTAGAAGAGACCGACACTTGTGCTTTCTAACAATAAGCTAAACCAGAAGCATCTGCTTTAATCTTTCTCAGCTGAAAGGCCTTTTAAGCTCCCCACTGTTTGTTTTGGTTTATTACTGAAAGGCTAAAACCAAGGGGAAAAAAAATCATTGTTGTGGGTATTTTCCAGTTGAGATGAAATATTTAACAAGGGCGAAGTGGGGAGGAGGAAGTTTGCTGAAAATATCATTTTTTAAAGGTCAAAAAATGCATAAACCCATTACTTTAATACTGTTTGTTCCCTTGAGAAACAAAATGTTCAGAGCCTTCCCTCCCTCGCGGATTGTCAAGCACAAATGCACACACGTGGCAGGACCAACCCCAGAAGCATGACTGGAGTCCTATTATGGTCCTGATAGAACGTCCTGTGGCCCTACCCAGCTCAGAAATTGGGGTACCGTCTCCTCAGTGCTACCAGAATCCAGCTAGACCTGGTTGTGCTCCTTCACTGCCTGAGGGGTCTCATCACCCTCTGTCTCCATTTCAGCCTCTCAAAAAGGTTTATCCCTCCACGCATTTTCCACGTATGCATTTACCTCTCCATGTCATAGAATCACACCAGGCTCTCTGTTTGGGAATATGCTCTCTTCCCATCCCTTCCCATCCATGGTTACACATCAAAATCCTAGCCACTTTTCCCAAGCCTAGGACAATTTCACCTCCTCCAAGATGGCGCCCAGACACTCTGATCAAGTCCCTCTTAGACGCACAGGTCACTTTGTCCATCTGTTCATCACTCGGCTTCCCTTCACACTGTAAATTTCTTGAGAACGGGCCGTGGCCTGCGTAAGAATTTGTTTTCCCCAACCAACCAGTGTCTCTCCGTACATCTCTGTAGGTATTTGTTGAAGGTCTGAAGTAGCAAAGAAACAAACAAGCCTTTCCTCTCGGCAGCAGCATTTGTTCCACAAATGTGCAAAAATTAAATCCTTAGAACATGCACTCTACAAAATGGATGCATCCTTTGATGGGATTATAATTAAAATAAGATTTTTTTTCACCTCTAACAACATAGTTGCCTCAACTGGCAAGAGGGAGATGGCAGATGTAATGGAAAATTGATGACTAGTTTCAAGGTTGCTATAATGTATATCCTATTATGTTCCTTGTTTCAAAAAGCAAGTTTGGGAGGAACATTCAGAGAACCTGCTGTTGAATATCATCTCCAAATATAGCCTGATTGTTCAAAAAGAGAAAGTGAGAAAACTGAAAGAGCTTCCAGAAGAGGTCACCAAGCAGGAAGATCACAGGGGAAGAAGGACATGGCAGTTCAATTAGGAGGCTACAGCACGGCAGGAATCCAGATCCTGGGCAGCCTCCTCCAGTTCAGTAGCCAAATGCCACATGTGGCTCTTGAGCCCTAGTCCGAATGAAGATGTGTAAGTGTAAAAGAACACACATTGGATCTGAAGACTGAGCGTGTAAGTAACATAATGTAAACTCCCCCATAAATAATCTTTTATATCCATTGCATGTTAAAATGATAAAACATTAAAAGGATAAAATTGTAAATTCCATACAGGCTAGCATTTGCAGCTTGCATTTGTATTTCTGTTGTGCAATGCTCTTCCAAACTAAGCTTTCTAGACTGAATATGACACCACTCACGTCCAAGAAGGAAAAAGAGCAGCATTCACACCCCAAAGGAAGCAGGTGCCGGAGCTAGCCAGCCTCGTCATTTTCTGACCAGAGATCCATGCTCAGGTTTCCAGGCTCTGAGGCTTCGGGCTGCCATCTAATCGAAAGAGCAATAAATAAACCTGTGACTATTACCACAGCCTCAGGATTACCGACCACCCTAAGCCCCAAGCAGGAAAAGTGCCAAGAATTATTTGTTATATTTGGATGAGGGGTGAACAAAAAAAGTGGTCCTGTAGGCAGGAGCTGTTAGCTTTCACTTGGCGTTTTTTTCTATCATCATATTAATGGTTTATTTAACCTGGTGTTTTAAATAGGCTGATAAGGATGGCTTCACTGATTAGTTTATAGGCTTTGGGTGCCATTTGCAGTGATGCTTAGGTCTGATTTCTTACCACAAACAAAGAAACAAAGTCTTAAGGGAAAGATTAATGTATAAACAAAGCTGTTTTTTGAAATCAGAACCTTTGAACATCACTTCTCTTCTTCAACCTGAATAAACTGAGATTTGGCAAGGCAACCAGTCATGAGCCACGGGCACTCCTGGGTGGATTGGGGGTGGGTAGGTGATACAGGATAATAATGTGGATGTGGATATATCTAGAATCAACAGAAATCTCTGTTGTAATATTCTTAATGCCTAGCTTAAATTACATTCATCCTCAGTCTTTACTTTTTAAAGTGGTATATTCGTTACCCATGCTGTGTAACAAATAACCCTATAACTTAGCAGTGTAAAACAATACACATTTATTTTCTCACAGTATCTGTGGGTTAGGAATTCATGTGAGGCTTAGCCAGACATTTGCAGGATGGCCATTAAGGTGTTGGCTAAGGCTGCAGTCATCTCAAGGTTCAACTTGGGCAGGATCTACTCCCAAACGTACTCACATGATTATGGGCAAAGTTCAATTCCTTGAGGGATGTCCTTAGCTCCTTGCTGGGTGACCCCTTTGTCAGAGCAAACAAAGAAGAAGAGACAGAGAGAGAATGCCAGAAAGGCATTAGTTATGGTCTTGCAATTATGGAAATGATAGTCCATCACTTTTGCCATATTCTAGTCACAAGAAGCAAGTCCCTCAGTCTATCCCATGCTCAAGGAAGGGGATGACAAAAGGGCAGGAACACCAGGAGGCAGAGATCATTGGAAGCATGGTAGAAGCTGCCTAGAACAGGAAGGATGGAATTAGTTGGTACAGTAAGAGTTCAATGGGCATTTCCAGCAAGTCACAATTTATGTCTGATCCACAAATACCTAAATTGTCTATCTCAATTTCATTCATTAACATCCCAAGGTATCACCTCCAATTATTGGTATCATAGTCCCCAAAGCTCCATTCATTAAGCACTGCACTAGGTGATTGCAGTAAAATACTGGACAAGACATGGTCCCTACCTTCAAAATTTTCATAATCACATGAGTAAGGATACATATATAAATGTTCAAATGCAATATGATGCGATGAAGTAAGCATAGGGTATTATAAGAGCACATAGGAGAGGCACTTGACCATAATTTAGGAAGCAAAGAAAGTTTCAATAAAGAAATATCATCTTAATAGGGGCCTGAACAACACCTCCACTACCTGAATATTCCATAGGAAATGCAAACACAACACAACCAATAGACCATCACATGCCACTTCCTCATCCCTAGACCCACTCCTCCTCCAGTTTCTGACCTTAGGAAATGGACCTGTATCTACTCAGTTGACCGAGCTAAAATCCTGCACCTCAACTTTGATTCTATCCTCTCCCTCACATGTTGTCAATTTTGCTCGTCCTGCCCCTTCTCTCATCTCTCCCCTGCCATTAACTAAGTCTTTACCTTCCCATTCATTCATTCATTCACTTCCCTGTTTCTTATGTTGTTGAGACAAATTCTTACAAAAATTGCTATAGTCTTTTCTATTAACTACACAAATTACACAAATGGCTCAACCTGAAATCATATATGCTCACCCTATCCTTTCTTCCCTCCCTGCTCCACCACTTCCCCACCCCCAACACACATGCACATACATCTAATTGCAGGACAAATATATTTCACAAAAGGTTGAGTCATCCGTGTAAGTAGAACCAGCCTCCCAGTATCACACGAGAGTTCTTTCCCTCAAAATTGGCTTGTAATGCAATTCTCTGTGCGTTTTCACTTGCAATTGTACTAACAGATTAAAGACCAAAGAGGAAGCACACCCTTGCACAGCAGAATGCCGATGGACTTCTAGAGACCAGGCCATCAATCTCTCTACAAACAGGTGTCACCCTTGTGCCAACCAAATCATTCCACCCAAGAGACTGCCTGAAAAGCAACTGGACTGCATGTAAAGTTGCAGCTTTTGAAATAACCAGAAAGGGCCAAGTCTTTTAGGGCAGTTGTGTGTTCTTTTCCCCAGGCTTTTCTATTTGTTGACTCTCATTGAAACTTCCACCCACACCAGCCAAAGGACCATGGGATTGGGGACTTGTGGGACAGGCAATCAACCACTGGAGATAGCAGCATTCAGATCAGGCATTCTGTTGACCAGCAAGGTCGGCTCAACAGAAAGCAGCGGCAGGGTGGGCTGTGGATGGAAGCCTTTCTTAAATCCTGTGCTCCCACTCATGGAACCCAATCATGGGGAACTCCAGCCAGCAATTTCACTTCTGTTGATGAGTATGACACCACCATCCAAGCCATTTTAGCTTTAGAGCAAATCTCTTTTTTATGTTGAATATTTCTAAAACCTATCAACTATTTCTATTTCTAAAACCTATCAACTATTTCCCTCCTAATTGGAAAATAGATCTGACCATAATGTGATGACTTAAGTGATGACTCAGTTATGAAAAACCAACGATCTCAGGACCACTGAGGTGTGTATCTCTTTGCTCCTGCTCACAATGGTTCCAGATTGTGCCTTTAGTTTGTTTATCCATTTCTTATCGATTTACTCACACACACACGCCCCACTGCTAAGGTTTTGACTGTCATTTATACATGGAGTTAACCTTCCTAACTAGAACTAGAACCCTTTCCTGTCTACAAAGCAACACACATCTACACTCACAACTCCTAACTTTTGCTTTTTTTGCTGTGGACTTGGAATCAAACTATACAAGCAAAGTAGATATCTGTGCAAAATAAGAGCTATAAGGCTCTGAATAAAGATCTCAAATTCTCTTCCATGAGTTAAGGGCATCAACGTTACTATTTGTGCTAAATTTGTAAAGATCCTGACTTACAGTGTTTCAGTTTTCTTCCAGGTAGCCTCAAAGCACAGTGAACTCTGGATAAGTGAAAGTTCAATTTATCCCTTAGCTTTTATTTGTCTCTAACTGAGGTGATGTGTGTTTGTATATATTATGTTTCCTCGGCACATCATCTACTCCATCATCAGGGAAAGGAATATTGAAGATATTATTGACTCATCACTCTTCTTTACCCCTCACATCTGATCAGTCACCAAATCCTTATGATTCCACATAAAGTATTTCTCAAATCCATCTCCCATTCTGAATTTCAGTGACTATAGTCCTAACTTAGTGAGATTCTAAAATCTCAATCTGAACAGGCATTACCTGCTTAATTTATTCTCATAGATCCTTGATGCTCCTTTGATCATAGGCTGCCGCTGAAAGTCTTGAATCAGACACCACCAGGATCTTCTGAGTCTTGCCCTTCACTACCCTTTCAAGACTTCTCTCTCAACATTCTTCCTCACTTACCCAACATCCTACCTGTAGTCATTCTGGACAACTCTGCAGAGAACATTCATCTTTGTATTCAACTCAAAGGTTTCTTTAACTACATACTTTGAGATTTTGCAGCCATCCAGAATGCATATCTTCTTGTCATTGCAGCATAATTATCAGTGGGCCTGAATCTTCCTTTCCAGACAGAACATAACTGGAATGGTTTTTTTTGCAAGGATAACAAATTGTATTACTTAGTTAACCCAGCAAATATTTACTGGATACCTATTCCAGGCCCAGCTCTTTTCTAGGTGACCAAAAGGCTAAGTCTATCTTGGGCAGTGCAAAACATACTAGACTTTGAAGGACTAACATACAATCCATACTCTCTTGGACTTCTCCCAATGATGGTCAACAGAGATAGATCTTCTATGTCCTTTGCTAAAGATTTGCTAGAATCAATGATTTAAAGTAAATTGAAACACACTGTTTAACAGAACACCAACTTGTTTTCAGGGATTACATACATAACAAACTAGTAACAATCAGCTGCCACAGTCCAAGATTTGTCACCTAGAAATAGTCATCTAGAAATAGCATAAATGTGAGAGTCTGCAGACCCGGACCCTTTATCAGGGCAGTGATTTCAAAAGCCTAGTTCAGGTGGCTTCACAGGACTAATAAGCCACCATAGAAATATTCCATAATAAAGATATATGGATTCCAAGGAAACCTGGGGAGCTGAAGCAGGTATGGGCATCTGGTTATGTAGGGAAGGGGATTTGCTTGGAGACTACCCTTTAGCTGAGGTCTATACTCAGGAAACTTACATTACAACTTTAAGTTAAATTAGGCAGGTAAGTGTCATCAGTCAATTTCTCCTTCCCTGTCAAAAAAAGCCACACTATCACTATTGTTAATTGTCTGAACAATCTTCTTACACGGAGAAACAATATCATCATAAAAGAGATTGACAGTACCTTCTTTGGATTTCTAATTTTATTTTTTTCTAAGATGTTAAGGTCAAGTGAGTAACCTTCACCAAAAGGAAACAGTATTTTCCAAGTCTACCTAATTGAGATCAAGCACAGGAAAGGGGTTCTGTAGGGAGGAAATATGCAAAGAGATTTGAAAACATGTTTTTGGTTGTTTAAAAATCACCCTTATAAGGTTCAAGAGAGAGTTGATGAAGTCATGGTAGAAAAAATCATAGTAATAATTCTCAAGCTGTCAGCACAGAGACCATAGCTACCATAAACAGAGAAAGTATGCAGACATGATATATTAATTCCTGGGTGAGCGACCAGACCACATAGCTCTGGGTTTTCTAATATGTGAAAGCAATCATTGTCGTCACATTCTTGGAGTGATAACTCATGTAATGTTGCTCTGTTCAGGTGATGTTAATGGGGGACTGAAATAGGAATAACATCTCTAGGAAGTTCCCCATGGTCAAAATGACAGCAGCGCTTGTGATTTTTTCTGGTGCATGGCTCAGCTGTGGGGCCATTATATTGCACCTTCTGTTTCGAATGCACCCAAGCTTGAATATGAAATGATGGATCTCCTTGGATTTTCAGCCCCCAACACTTTATTCCATTAATAAATATTCATTTTCCTTTTCTCCCTCCAGTAGCAATTTCTCATCAATCATGGCTGAAGTCACAGCTGTGAAAGCCCTTTATTCGTGCGTCTCTACATGATTCCGTGCATCCTTAAGAAATTATGAAATTATTGAAGATTGAGTGTGAACCTTTTGTTTGGTATGGTTTTTAATCGTCATCGAGCCTGTGTTTATTCCAAGAATGAAACTGCTTTGTTATTTTTTTCTTCGTCTTCTTCTAGTACATATATAAATCACTCCATTGGATTCTACTGTCTTGTAAAAATAAAAACGATCCCCAAATGTTCAAGAATTACTCAGGGACTATTCAGCGTTCAATATGTCAAAGCAGCCAAGACAGACAGTCAGGAAGAAGATTAGAATCAATGAAGAAAAATCCATCCTGGGCACAAGCTGTCCTGCTGTCAGTACTGTTGGGGAAAGGCCTGCTCACCCGGCACTCTCATTACTGGGAGAAAAAGTCTTCAAGCATTAGAACAGGGGTGAGGTTGCAAGCTCTACAGCATGAGGTCTTAGGACAAATCCACAGCTTGTTTTATCAAAACGGGTACTCCTAAAGAGTGGCTCCCTGCTGCGCAGTGCTAAAGATCCCCTTTATGTACCACTTGCCTTCAGACAGGGAATGGAGTCACCTATTCCATGAAGGGGGCTCAGCAATACCCCAAAAACAGGGGGTGCTGAGATCTCCAATTATTACTCCCTGCCTATGCACCACATCCGATGCTTTCTGCCTGGGGCAGGCTTTTTCTCAGTTCTGCCTCTTCTCTCATCCTCTCAGCCTTTTTCTCATTCAGAGCTGCATATTATTCAGCCTCCGCCTGCCCTATTCAAACCCCTTCCACAGCTGGGGGGATTTCAAAGGTTAACATCTGTCTGAGTTTCAAACATGCAAACTAGACCAGGTGTTGAAAATGTTCATAATGATAGATTATGACTGCAAAAGAATGGGATCAATGACATGTCACAAACCAGTATTCCGTGAGCACCTTCTGTGTACATGGCCCTGTAAGAGACTGCTTATTTGCAAATGCAACCTCTGAAAGGAGCAGAATGGACACAAAAGGCAAAGGCAGGAAAGAAGAGAGACAAAGAAGTTGGGGGAAGTTCACTCTGAAGAAAGTAAACACTTTGAGCAAAGAGACATCCTATTCCCTTTTCATGGAAAACCCAGGAATATATTAGAAATGACTCATACAGTTGCCAAAGAAATTCCAGCTGTGACATCTGCCTGGGAGACCTCTAAATATCCTTCTAAATCTTTGATACAGAGATTTTCTGGCCTGGAGAGAAAGTAGAAGCCATATCTCGGGGTTTCAATTCCCAGCCTCTTTCCCCCACGTGTCTTAAGTGGAGGAACTAAGGACGCTACAGAAGGCTGAATGTTGAGTAGAACTTCCATCTGACCAAAGCACAGAGGCAGGAATAGTTGCAGAAGATCCTGTGGTGCATTGCCATTGAGGCATGAGGCTTTCAGCAGAAACCTCCCAAATGTGTCTCAGAAAGTGTCATGAATACCTATTGTGGCCTTGCATGTGAACCACAACTTCACCCTGATTTCTTCATTTGGGAGATTATGAAAGAAAGATCTCAAATCGGAGACCTAACCTCAAACCTGGAGGATCTAGAAAAAGAAGAGCAAACTAATCCCAAAACATGCAGAAGAATGGAAATAAAGATTAGAGTGGAGATAAATGAATGAGTAAATCTTTTTTTAAATGTCAAGGATCAACAAAACCAAAAGTTGGTTCTTTGAAAAGATCTATAAAATTGGCAAATATTTAGCTAAACTAACAAAGAGAAAAAGAGAGAGGACAGAAATGAACAGGGGACATTACTACCTACCCAACTGGAATAAAAAGGACTCTATAAATAAGAACAACTCTATGCCAATAAATTAGATAACCTAGATGAAATGGACAAATTTCTAGATACACATAAATATCTGCACTGACTCAAGAAGAAATAGAAGATCTCAACAAACCAATAACTAGTAAAAAGACAGAATCAGTAACCAACAACCTTTCAACAAAGAAAAGTTCAGGACCAGATATTTCACAGGGTAATTTTACCAACCATTCCAAGAAGAATTAATACCAACCCTGCTCAAAGTATTCCACAAAGAATGAAGAGCAGGTAAAAGACTTCTAAACTAAACTAATTCTATGGGGCCAATATCACCTTCATACCAAAGCCAGATAAAGAAAACATGCAAAACAGAAAATTATTTACCAATATCTCTTAAATATAGATGCACAAATCCTCAACAAAAAACTAACAAAAACAATACATTAATACATTAAAAGAATTATACACCATGATCAAGTGGGATTTATCCAAGGTATGCAAGGATGGTTCAACACAAAAGACCAATCAATGTAATATACCACATTATCAGAAGAACAAAAGGAAAAAAGCCCATGACCATCAGAATTGATGCAGAAAGAGCATTTGACAAAATCCAGCACTCCTTACTGATAAAAACACTTCGAAAACTAGGAATGGAAGAAAACCTCCTCAACTTGCTAAAGGGTATATTTGAAAACCCACAGCAAATATCAGCTTAACAGTGAAAGCCTGAAAGCTCTCCCTCTAATACAGGGATTCTTAACCAGGGGTCTGTGAGCTTGAGTTGAAATTCAAAAAAACATTATCCTTGGGGGGATGTGTTGGTGTGGGTGTGATATATTTATTAAATAGTACACAGTATAGGTTGCACTTAGTAAGGGGTCCATGGTTTTCACCTGACTGGCAAAGGGGTCTGTAGAACAAAATGGTTAAGAACTCCTGCTCTAATGTCAGGAATAAGATAAGGATGCCCACCGTCACTGCTATTACTCAACACTGTACTGGAAGTTCTATCCAGAGCAATTAGGCAAGAAAAAGAAATTAAAGATTGGAAAGATTGGAAACTAAAGATCTGAAATACAGAAAATCCTGAGGAAATCCACAAAAAAAGCTCCTAGAGTTAATCAGTGAATTCAGCAAAGTGATGGGGATACAAGATCAACACCTAAAAATCATGAGTGTTTCTATACACTAGCAGTAAACAATCAGAAGAAGAAATCAAGGAAACAATTCAATTTACCATAACAACTGGAAGAATCAAATATCTAGGACTACATCTAACCAAGGATGTAAAGGACTTATATACAAAACAAGAAAACTCTACCAAAAGAAATCAAAGAAGACCTAAATAAATGGAAGGATATCCCTTGTTCATGGATTAAAAAACTGAATATTATAAAGATGTCAATTCTACCCAAAGGAATTTGCGGATTCAACACAATCCCAATCAAAATTCCAACAGCCTTTTTTACAGAAGTGGAAAAGCCAAACATCAAATTTATACAGAAGGGTAAGGGGCCCTGAATAGCCAAAGTCATCTTGAAGAAGAACAAAGTTGGAGGACTCATACCTTCCTGACTTTAAAACTTATTACTAAGCCGCAGTAAGCAAAATAGCATAATACTGGCACAAGGACAGAAACATAGAACAACGGAATCAAACTGAGAGGTTCAAAAACTCAACCCTCACATTTATGACCAACTGAGTTTTGACAAAGATGCCAAGTCCACTCAATGGGGAAATAATAGGCTTTTCAAAAAATGGTGCTGGGAAAACTGGATCTCCATATGCAAAAGAAGGAAGGTGGACCCTTATCTCATATCATACACAAAAACCAACCCAAAATGGATCAGAAACCTAAATATAAGAACCGGAGCTATAAAATTCTGAGAAGAAAACATAGGGAAGCATCTTTAGGATATTATGTTTTGCAATGATTTCTTAGACTTTATACCCAAAGACATAAGCAACAAAAGAAGAAATAGATTAATGGGACCTCATCAAAATAAAAAACCTTCATGCCTCAAAGGCCTTTATCATGATAGTAATAACAACACCTATAAATGGGAGAAAATATTTGGAAACCACATATTCAATGAGGGTTTAATACACAGAATATATAAAGAAATCCTACAACTCAACAACAAAAAGGCAAACAATGCAATTTAAAAATGTACTTCTCCAAAGAGGAGGTACAATTGGCCTAAAAGCACATGAAAAAGTGCTCAAACTTTATTAACCATTAGGGAAATACAAATAAAAGCCATAATGAGATACCATTTCACACCCTTTAGAATGGCTACTACTAAATCAATAGAAAATTACTAGTATAGGGGATGTGGAGAGACAGAAACCCTTTTTTTGATGGGAATGTAAAATGATGCAGCCACTGTAGAAAACTGTTGGTGGTTCCTCAGAAATTTAAATATAGAATTACTATATGACCCAACAATCCCACTGTTAGGTATATACCCAAAAGAATTGAAAATAAGGACTTGAACAGATATTTGCATACTGATGTTCGTTGTGGCATTATTCACAATTGCCAAAAGATGAAAGCAACCCACGTGTCATTCAACTGATAAATGGATAAACAAAATGTGGTGTAGACATAAAATGGAATTTTATGTAGCCATAAAAAGGAATGAAGTTCTGACACATGCAACAGCATGGAAAAACCTTGAAGATATCATGTTGAGTGAAATAAACCAGACCAAAAAAGGGACAATTATTGTATGATCTCATTGAAATGAAATAAGTAGCATAAGCAGACTTAAAGGATCAGAATCTAGAATATAGCTTACCAGAGGATAGAAGGTGGGTAGGGAATAGAAGTTCAGGCTTACAATGTACAATTTCTATTTGGGGTCATGGAAATATTTTGGTATTGGATGGTGGCAATGGTAGCTCAACATTGTGAGCCTAACTAAGAGGACTGAATTATATATTTCAATGTGGTCAAAAGGGTAAATTTCAGGTTGCATATATTTTACTAGAATAATTTTTTAAAAATATATATATCCATATATGTATATCCACAGCAATACAGTAAACCCTATTATAAACCATGGACTACAGTTAATAGCACAACTATAAAATATCCTTTCATCAATTGCAGCAAACGTACCACACTAATGCAAGGTGTTATTAATAGGGTGGTATATGAGTACTCTATATTTTATACATAATTTTCCTGTAAACCTATAACTTTTCCAATAAAATAAAACAAAATTTCAACCTTACTGCTTTTATGAGGATGTTGGGAGATCAAGTTTTAATAGCAATTCTCGGTACCTAGAATTTCATGGCTATTACTCTTATATTTGATGTTATTATTTTCAACAAACCTGTTGTTAGAATTATGTGTACGAAAGTAAGACTAAATATTTGTGGGTATTTTTAAATCCAAAAGATGACAAATGGGATCTGTATAAAACAATTTAAAACAGTCAAAGCTCATAAAGCATTCCACAATTATGCTTGACATGCAAAAATCTCCAAGAGCAGATGCCCAACATGACAGGTTGCTGTCAGCCTTCCAGTTCTCAACATCACAGCCAAAAAGTATAGCCTGCTGGCACCCTCCTCAACCACGATGAAGATGCCACAAGAGAAGAAGGA
Organism: Dasypus novemcinctus; assembly: GCF_030445035.2. NCBI lineage: Eukaryota > Metazoa > Chordata > Mammalia > Cingulata > Dasypodidae > Dasypus > Dasypus novemcinctus. The sequence goes on from NC_080697.1 coordinate 13,136,870, forward strand.
AGCTTGTGGATTTAAGAGGGTCACTCGAAAAAGAAGCAAACACTGTGGGAAGTTTCTTGGGAGACAGAAGATTGCTGGCTGAGGGCCAGCTGTGTTCTGAAGCAGGGCAGGCCAGTGCCCTAGCGTGAGACAGCTGATGGACTGCTCTTAGTCCCTATATGTTCCTATCATTTTCTGGCTTGCATCAACACAGGGTAGTAATGCAGCTGTTTGTATGTTACAACCCTCCTACACACAAGAGGACCACAGAAGGGGATGCCTTAGAATCAAGAGACATTGGCAGATTCTCTGGGAAGGGGAACAAGGAATGATTGAGCCCAGATATCAAAACCAGTGGCTCTCCATTCCCTGCAAAGCACCAAGAGGAACCATCTAGGACCTAAGGTCCTCCATCCAGATGGTCGCCTCCAGCCAAGGCAGATGATGGTTCCTAGGGGATAAAAGATGAGCTTATAGAGAAAAGAACAAGCACTATTGATAAAAATAAATAAGTAACTAGAGGAGGCAAGGAATGGAACAACCAGTAGCAGAAGACAGAATATACACTGAAAGGAAGACAGTTATGTCTTTAATCTAATTGGAGTTCATTTCTAATTTGTTCATATAACAAGTTAATTATTCCCAACAATTTACTGAATGAGCCATTCATCCTTCCATTGATTTGTGATGCTGCATCTCTCATACACCAAGTTGAGATATGTATGTGGATTCAAAATCAAATTGTGTAAGGCAACAGTATTATCCTAACAGGAAAATGGAGTAGAATATATACTCCCCTATATGAAAAAGATTTTAACCTTATAGTGTGAAAGGATTAATTAAACAAAACTCAAAATACATAAACCATGAGGAAAAAACTGAACAGAAAAAGATTTCTGTCCCTCAGATGTCACCCCATACAGAGGAAGCAAATCAGAGTAGTCTGGAAGAAGATATAAATAACGAATTAATACCTATAATATATAAGGAATTTTTGAAAATCAGCAAGATAAGTAGCTCAATACAATAAAGGCAAAGAATAGGCACCTCATACAAGGGGATCCAAAAGACTAATAATAGATTCCTACACTCATTACACCCAGTAAACATCAATGAGCATCACTTCATAATCATCAGATAAACAAAAATCAGGAAGGAGATAACACCAAAGGTTGGAAATAGGACTATTCCCGTACTGGAGAAAATCTGTGCAAGCATGCACAGAGGACAGGACCCTGTAATCATCCCATCCCTGAGTGCACATCCCAGAGAAGTACTCTCCCAGGTTCACAAGAAGACTTTTATGAAGATGTCCACTTCCACATTATTTATATGATTAGGAAGTTGGAGGCCACCTAGAAACCCATGACTAGAGAATGCCTACAAGATATATGGTAGAAGCCTACCATGGAATAATGTGCATCAGTCAGAAATCATCAACTAGTTTTCTTAGAGCAACATGAAAGCATAAAGTAAGTTAAAAAAGAGAGAGAGATTTTTAGTCAATTGCTTTAATTTGTGTAAATTAAAATCCACAGAAAAACCCTATACATTTTTAAGACTGTGCATATATCTAAATCACCATGGAAGTTGGATTGAAAGGACATATATTCAATACACTTGGCAGAGTGTGTCTGTAAGAAAGGAAATGAGAGATAAAGAGGAAAATAAAAAGAAAATTAATGAAACAAAAGAGGACCTTGCATGAAATGATGGCATTATGCTATTCATTTGTTCCTTCCTTCCTTCATTCATTCATCCAGTAAATATGTGTGGAGTGCTTACTTGTGCCTTATAAGCACACTAGGATTACAAAGAGGAATGGGCAGAAAAGGTTGTTGCCCTCATGAAACGTTGTACTGGTGGCCTGAGATATGGAACTGAGAATTATAAGCAGTTCAGCTCTGGGTTTCCATGATTCTAAGGAAAATTGAGACGATGGTCATGATGATAATGAAAATGATGATGATGATCATAATGGCGATATTACATTTGAATCAACAGATATCCCAAGATTGGTAATTTCCATACCTCACAAACATATATATTTAAGTGAAATGAATTTAGGCCACCTGGGCTTTTGGAGCTTGGTAAATTTCCTCCAGAGTCTATTTTTGACTGCTTCTCCATAACGCAGAAATTCCTTGTGGGGGACCTCAAGTTATCTGCTGTCCAGGAGCTCTGCTCATGTCATCTTTTGCCCTCTAGATGCACCCAGCATTATGCAGCAGTGGAGGAGAAAAGAAACAAGATATCGCCTGATCTGTTCGTTTTTCCTAGTGTTGTCCCTCATCAGGTATCTCCCCTGGAGCCCACACACACAATCAGAGCTTTCAGTGCCACGCTGGATTCTGTTTCCTGGGAATTGATCAGTCTCTAAATGAGGTGGCCAAAGGCAAAAGAAGGATTCCTTCTAAAAAGAAGAGTGTGTGGCCAGTGCAAAATGAACACTTGCCCCAACCCCTGGCCACTCTGGGTCCTGGATCCTACCTCCAAAGCTACCCAGGAGAAACAATTCTACCCAGGAGAAGCATGCAATTACTCACGCAGAGTGCATTTGTAGGAGAGAGCAATGGCTTTGCGATCTAGGAAAATGGTCTGGGACTACACCTGTGTGATTGCAGGCACCAAAGACCTTGAGTCAGGAGATAGAGAAAAAGAAAGGGAGACATAGAGAGGAAATTAGAATATGCTCCAGAGACAGCAGCTATCCTCAAGTTCAGAAAGAAGACAGCTCATCCTTAAGGAACCTTCCCGAGGATTCCATATCTCAGGAAAGGGGCCCACCTCCTTTAAGACCACATAGCTTGCCATTTCTATCTTTCTCAGACACTAAACATCCTGGTTCCCACATTCCTTCCATGCTCCTTCCTACCTCTTCCCATGCATCATTCTGCTTCTCTTGGACAGGAGACACAATCCAAATCCACCAAGCTAGGGATAATGATGGAGGCTGAAGGCAGACAGGTATTTCCAGAGAAAAATGTATGCACTTTCACAGAGTCAGTGCATGGTCACTTAAAAAGTTCAGACACAGCGCTTCGGAAACATCATGATACCCTCCAGTACTGGCAAGGGTACAGGGAAAGGAATGCTGTCATAGGACTCGGCAAGGCATTTCAAGAGCTTATACAGGTCTACGACCTCTGACCAATAATTGCTCTTATGGGAATTTATACATAGGTAATTATCAGAAATACAGGCAGAGATTGACATTTAGGAATACTTAATGCAGCATTTTGTATGTCACCCACATGTCTTCTGGGGCTTTCTTGTCTTCTGAAAATTAAATAAAATCATTCTAAAACTCCATGTCATAGACTATGTGACTTTCTCAGTCTTCCCAAGATTTCTCTAGATTTTCAGGGCTTTACCCTTATGTCCCTGGAACGAATGAGCTCTACATTTTCCCTACCTTAATCAAACTCTGAGCTTTATATCAACTGAGATGGGAGAACACAGTCCAAAAGCTTCCTTAACTTCCCTCCAAAAGAGACATGGAAAATTTATATTTGCTCCAGTCTTTAGATAGGAATCAGGGAAATGGAGGAAATACTCCAACATGGATAAACCTTGAAAACACCATGCTAAGTGAAAGAAGCCAGTCACAAAGGGCACATATTGTATGATTCCACTCATATGAAATGCCCAGAGCAGGAAAATCTATAGAGACAGGAAGTAGACTAGTGGCTGCCTGGGGAAGGAGCTGTAGGGGAATAATTGCTAAAGGGGAGGGGATTTCTTTTGGAGGTAATGAAAATGTTCTAAAATTGACTTGAGTGACGGTTGCCTTTATCTGTGAATATACCTAAAACCATTGCCTTGTACACTTTGAATGGGTGCGTTGTGTGGTATGTGAATTAATTTCAATAAAACTACTTTTAAAAATGAGACATTTCTCAAAACATTTCTTCAATAACCTAGACTTTCAATTAGTTGCTAACCCCTGCACCCACTTCCTGTCCTTCCTTTTGTTTTAATGTCTTTACCTGTCTCTCCCTCTTTGCTTGCCCTAATCCCAATTTTTATCTAACCCCATAAACAAAGCAATGCAACTCTTTCTGTTTTGCTGTCTACAGGTAGCTCCTGTTCTCATAGCCACAGTGAAGAGCCTGTTGAGGCTTTGAAAAATTTATTTCCTAATAACAATATATATAAGAGTAAGCATCTCTCTTTTTCAGCTGAAATCACCATGTTTTCATCCAATGTCTGGATCTATGGCAACCATTTGGTAGCCACAGGGTGAAAGCACAAGGGCCAAGAAGGGAAGAGTAGAAAGGCTGGGACCCTAATCACATTACTGAACTGCAAAATTAATCCAGGAAGTAATTACTGTTGTAATTCTTTTTCAAGAGAAATAACGAATATTCTTTATGTTTTGTCATTATTTAAAACACTTTTAGACCTATATACTTTTACAAATACATGATACATCAAACTATTTTAATATCTCTAAGCTTCAGGTTCCCCAACTATACTATGGCACTATAGGCATAACAATAGTAATTTACTACGTAGAGTTCTTGTGTAATATAATAGCCAAATGCCCACATAAAGTAGATGCTCTGTACATAGTATGCTTGTTTTTCATTACTTTTTTCATTCCTTGAGAAATAACCAAGTGCCTATTCTGTCTTAGGCTCCATAGAATAAGCCCTAGAGATTCTGAAATGACAAATAGATATTTAAGTTTCTTACAGTCTAGCAGTCCTTAATAATCTGGCCTTGCTACCCTCATTTTTTGACAAAGCACACCAGCAAATCTTTTCTCAGAATCCACGTATAAATATGTGCAGATTATTCCCCTGGTGTGCTATGCTCAGCCTTGACCCTGTCCATTTGCTCTCCCATTCCTCTCTTCAGGATGTAGGGAATGCTTCCTTCCCTGATTCATCACCCAAAGAATATATTGATCATTTTGTTTTCCTCCATGATCCAGAAAATGCGTTCCATTAGCATGAATAGTGATGGGAATTTGATAGTGCAAAGGCAAGAATCCAAAGGAGAAAAAAACTGAATCCCCAACGGGATTGGGAGGGACATATTCTTAAGGAACTGTAACCAAATGGGAAACAAAGTCCTTCTCTGCTATTAACTTCAAATGTGCCCCACATCCAATGTTGAGGTCTCCTACAAGTTGAGTTAGAGAAGTGGATTTGGCCCGAGGCCTAAATGGGGGCCTCCCATTTCATCACTTTCATTGCTTTGACATCTAAACTTGGCCTCCTACCTCCATTTTGAAGGCCCATAAAGAAAGGAAGACAGTACAGGAGGGAAGTAGATGGGCAGGCACCAAAGAAGGTTCTACCTCGTTCACCAATTCTATCAAACACAGAAAATTAGAGAGAGAAGGGGCATGAGCTAGCCCCTCCCTAAAGCTTGGCTTTATCCAGTCCACCCTGGGGCAGCAGGACACAAGTAATGCCTTGAGCTCTCATCAGTCATATTAGCAACTTTTCCTTCCTTGGATCATTTCTGATGAGGGAAGGGAAGACTAAAACTTCCTTCCTCTGCATTAGGTATGGTATATGATTTCAATTATTTTTATTTAAACTATGTTTTACTTTTTACTTTAATTACTTATATATTTTCCTGTTATAAATGAAATAATATTTATTGCCCTTCCTTAGATATTCTTGCCCATGGCCACATGACTTTCTTTGGTCCATAAAGTACAAGCAGAAGTGACAGCACTTCCAGTTGGAAACTTTACACGCTAGTCCTTGATTCCCCAAAATCTATTATCACACTACCAAGGCAACTGGCAAGGTCAAGAAAGTGGCTACTCCACCAACCTGAGTTCTGGGGCGAGGAAGGGGTGACATATAGCAAAGCCCCGAGCCAACCATCAATGGACAAGTGGTGAACAATATAACTTGTGGTTCTGAAATAACTGAGATATTCAAGTTGTCTACCACGGCAGCATATCCTAGTCAATCCTGATGAGACTGGAGTTCCTCTGAGAACACATCCATCACTATAGAGTTGACACAGAAGCTGGCACATATGCAGATTCAATGAATCTGCCGAATAAACTCATGAATGCTTTAAATAAAAACAATTATTTTGTTCACTATGATGCAGTACAGCCTAGTAAGAGAGATTAGACTTTGGAGTCCCAGAGACTCACTTTAAATCCCATTTTGCTACTTAAATTGCTGTGAACCCTTAGGCAGTTCAAATGTCTAAAGTCTCAGTTCCCTCATTTAGAGAAAATTTTGCTTGAAATGCCTCCCTTCAAGGGGTTCTTGTGAGAATTAAATGAGATGACATATATAAAGAGCCTGCTATGGTGTCAGCACATGATACATGCTTAAGACATTACATTTATTGCTAGTGATATTGCCTATTTTTTTATTTTATTCAAAAATGCACTCAAGTGGAAGTAAAGAAAAGGAGTGATATGGTGTAGATATTTCTGCAGTACCGTCAATAGAACTGAATAATTGATTTGGCTGGACAAGACTGAGGAAGAAGATGCAAAAATAAAATAGGGAATGACAACCAGATTTACTAATCAGAGAAAATAGGCCCTGCTATTTCGTCTGGACAAAGCAGCCAGAACAGATTTTATGTGCCTTGGCTTGGCAACTAGGCAGAAGCGTGGGATTTTAAATTCCATTTTTGGCATGTTGGATTCCAAGAGGCTGTGGGCCATCCACATAGAGGCATTGAGTTGATAGCTAAATATACAGATCTGAAATTTAGGAGCAATATATGCCTGGGCATATAAAGGTTTGTGGATTAAATGAATGGTTGAACACAGATCAAGGGAAGTAAGTACACTAAACAAGTTCTCTGGTAAGCATATTGCATATTTTTGGGGCACATTTTTGCATAACCACTAATTGCCCATGGATAAAGGGGTTAGCCTACTTTGAACTTTATTTGTCTATCTCTTATTCTGAGGGGAAGATGTTAAACTATTTTGAAACTTCAAATTCAGATTAAGAAGACCCAAATCTATTTAACGAAATGCCAAGGTAGTCACTGAAGATAAACTACTTGGGAAATATAAAAGAAATAGCCTCATTCAACCTACATGTTTCAGAATGCTAATTATTATCTCCAATTTTTGTGTTTCATAAGCTTTAGTCACAAGTGTCTTAATCAGTACTTAGCTACAAACCACAAATAGAGCCAGTATTTACAATGAGATAAAGTGAGTTTCCTAAAATCATTAATTCAACAACTATTCTTTAAAAAAAAAATAATCAAGTCTGGGAAAGAAAGGCACAGCCCTGGCCAAATTGTGAGATGATAAATGAAAATCTGACATGAGGCTCACCTCCCAGATGTCTGGGCTTTCGACGGGGCCATAAAGCACAGCATGACGGGACCACCCAAGAGGCCCAGGCTACTCGCTACAGCAGTTGGTGGAGTGGGGAGCAATTACCTCCAACTCCGAGGTCAGGTGGGTGGACATGGGATTGTGACAGTCAGCTGCTGCTTAAAATTTAAGCACAATCTCTACATGTGGAGAGAATGGCTTGGAGAGGGCCCTGTAAAAGGGCAAAATCTCTCAAGCAAAGGTAGAGAGAAGGGAAAGAGTTGGGTGTTTGTGCAGAAGAGCAAAGGCTCAATTTGATTTTGACAGAGAATTTACGAAGTAGCGAGCAATGGAACAGAAAAGGTAGAATAGGAGGCCAGGGGACTTCTGAATGTTGGGCTAAGAAACGAGAGCTTTCTTCTCTAGTAGATAATGGGGACTCCATCAACGGAACTTGAGCAGACTGAGAGACTGACTCTTACAAGGAGTTTCGAAAGAATAGTTTTTGGGGGCTTTCCTGGGGATATGTTTTCTCATCATAAAAGCAGAGAAATAATATTTACTGCACAGGGATAGCTTTAAATGAGATAGCCTATCTAATGCCTTGGTTACTAACCGCCTCCCCTCTCTTCTTCTCGCGCTTGAAAGCGACCTGATAATATCCACCTGCTTCTCATTAAGAACCCCAGGGCAGCAACGGGTAACACCGTGGAGATAGTAACAAGGGCAGGTGCATAAAGGCAGCTGGAGACCCAAGCAGGGATTCAGCAGATAATGTAAAGGCAAGCAGTAAAAGAGAGAAAGGGGCAGGGCGAGGAAGGGTTTGCCCAGGGTTGTTGAAAGGAAATAAATTGGAAACCTGTTATGCATGTATCTTGGACACTGCTGTTAACTCGGGAAGGGAGGGGGGCCTAGAGCACCCAGAAAACCGGGCCCTTAGGCTGTGTGTGTGTGTGTAGACAGTACAGCACATCCCAGCTATACTGGCTGGAGGAACAGAGCTGAAGCCAATCAGCAGGAGAGTTTCATTTAGGAATATCACTCTCATCAAGCCATAATTGTGCCACCGCTGGCAGTATCTTCAGGCAAATTGACATACACACAGTGCCAAGAGCAGGAGCCTTTGGGGGCCACCGAAGACTAAACATGGAATGGGACTGATTGGAGAGGGGCCCCAAATACTGCAGGGGTGAAGTCCCTCCCCACCAAGGCATCATCAGCGTGAACCGCCTATCAGCCTACCCAGGAAGTAACGAGAAGCCATCTATGGATGAGTGGTCACTTTTCAAGGACAGGGCAGCAGCGACCGTCCTTCCTACCTGCTCTCAAGGAAGCCAGAGCGTAGGATCTAGCTGCAGAGACAAGACGGCCTCTGTGAACCATGAGGCCCGCGACGTCTCCACGAAGTTCGCCGACAGACTCTAAGAGGCGGCAGGTGCTCAGAGGGGTCGTGCACCACCAGGCTGCTTCCTGGAAGAGGGAGTCCAAGAACTGCAGCTTCAAGGATGGGGAACAAAGGAACAAGAGAAAAGTAGCAAGGGCGGATCGTCGGAGGCAGTCGGCAATGGCAGAGCGAACTCAAAGACAACGGCTGCTCCCTCTGCTTAGTGCTTTCCCGGGAAGACAGCGATGGCCTTGAATTGTCAAAGAAGATGTTTTCTAAAAGTCATGAATCATTTCCCTTCCTCCTCACCTGTCTCCTCCAAAGCAAATCGCAGCACCCACCCCTTGCAGGACCGCGTGGGAGAAGCCTTCTGCCTGGCTGTAGGAGGGATTTCGGTTTAGGTTGTCCCTAGGAGTCACAAACCATCCCAGAGCCACAGCAGAGATCCTGAGCAAAGAATTGTTTGCTCTTCTAAAGAAGCGGCTACAAGAATATAAGCTGAATAAAGGCAAGAATGTTATGAGTGAATGAATGAATGAATGAACAAACGAATGAATGAATAGGAAAGATAAACTTCCCCAGAGAACTTAAATTCGTTGTCTCATACATGTCTAGCAGGAGGAGCAGGGAGTCTCGTTTCACATAAAAGTGTCCTTGAATCACCGATGCAGGAATGAATGAATGCATAAATAAATGGGTTACTTTAAAAGGCATCAGCATTTTGATTCTGGAGAGCGCAGTCCTCCCGAATGCCCACACTGGGAAAGTCATGCAATAGCTGCACGGCAGTACTCACTGCAGCAGCAAAATGGGAGTTTCCATTTCCCCTCTCTGAGCCCTGCAGGACCCCTGGACCCACCCCCATCCCCACCCCAACTCTGCACACACACAGTCCCCCTTGCACAGTCACTGGTGTGTGCCACCAAATGCCGGGAGAGGTCCACACATGCCCATAGGGACTCAAAGTCAGCCAGTTTCACAGGTGAGGAAAAGCAAGACTGCTCCAGACGGGGGCCTGGGTTGCACCAGTTTCCGGCTTCTGTAATTTGAGCTGTTTGTCCTTCATGGGCTTGTCAGCAGCACCAGGGCAGGTCTAAGGAGCAGAGTAATTATCCCTGCTACCCCATTGGCTTGGATCGCTCGTGATCTTTCCAGGTAGATCTAAGAGCTTTCCTCTTACCCTACTAGAAGGTCCCCGAGTCCGAATCAAGGTGGCACGGCCCCAGGCCAGGCTTGCAGGATGTGTGTTCCTTCCTGGTTGGAAGCAGGGCTCCTTGAGGTTGTGAATATCCATGAACGTTTCTGTACAAACTTTCACGTCCAAGTGGCCAAGTGACCCCCAAAAGACACGATTTATGGACAGAGGCCCCTGCTAGAGCATCGACCCTGAGACCCCAGGTCGATGGGGACTGCTCGCTCATCGCCACGCTGTGGCTGGTCCTCATTCTCCACCATGACACTGCCCCAAACCCCAGGGAGTCCTCTTCAGCTGAATCCACCTGACCACCAGTGGGACTCCGACGCGGTGAACTCTTTGTGGCATTTCACTTATTTAAACTACGTGAGTGCTGGCTTTGACTCGGTTCTCTTGGGGTAGGTAGCTATCCTTCCCCCTTCATAAACCGATATTTAAAATACGGAGGAGCCGCACTGCCGTTAGTGTCTTCAAGTGCCTGCGTGAGAGCTTCATTTCGCTCACAAATCTCATGCCTCCGTCTTTGCCTCCTGAACAGACCCTTTGCCTGTGGAAACGTGTGTCCTGTGGGTGAGACAGCACAGCTCCACGCTAAAGGAGCAGAGCAAGGATGAGCTCCGCCCAGCACAGAAAGGGGCCGGGAGCTAGTCCTCTCGGCCTTGGCCACAGGTAGAGGGGGAGGCAAGCAGAGTGCCAGCTGCGATTGAAGATGAGGCACGGCATCATCTGTGACCAGGAGATGACTCTGGCACGGCAGAGGGTGGCAGGAGGGCTGGGAGGTGGGCTGGCTGCCTGCAGCACTCAGACATAATTTTGTCTTCCTTCGTGCTGTCACTCACAGCCCTTTATATAGCACCGATGTCATGCCACATCAGCTGCACCTGTGCCCCGTGTGATGCCTTTTCAGACTCAGCTAAATACCGTCAACAGATTCAGGACACTGGGCACAATGGTTCACCCTGGTGATTGATCTGTTGTTTCCATCCTGGGGCCGTGGGTATATTAAATAGGCAATGGTAGTTGGAAGGAAAAGCAGGGGAAGGGACTATGGGGAGACCTTTTTATCTCCCCTTTGGTCTGGGTGGTGGTGGTTGTAGTTTGCTCTTTGGGTTCTTTTTCTTTTTAAGGTGGGAATGATTTTTTTTCCGACAAAGAGATCTGGACACAATTCCGCACTGAATACACTGCACAGCTGGCAAGATGTCAATGATTAGCTGATCTCCCTGCCCTGTTGCAAAATTCTATTCCATAGCCAGACAAGATATGAAAAGAAGGTCACATGGTCTGCTTCAGAGGCCACACTCCAGAACCTTCCTCCCTAAGCTAGTCCCCTAGTGTCAAGCTGGTAGATTAAAGTCTGGGATAAATCACACTCTTTCCCTCATTTTGCACAAAGCCAGCTAATTTCAGGGTAATATTATGCCTACACACTGCATAATTCATTGCAGTTTTGGATTATTTAATTTTAGGGGGAAATTATTTATAAGGAAATTTTTATAACCAGAATTATGGAGAAATTCTAGGTCATAAAAAAGCCACTTTCCTCCAAACTCTGAATTGGTTTTGTTTCCCAGTTCTTAAAAATCCTGGGGAACATTATTTAGAATCTGAAGCTCCCTTTTCTTAATAGTCCTCACCCAAGAAAGTCCCTCAATTAATGCTACCATTCTTTGCCTGTAAAATTCAGTTGACATTACTGAAAATTTCCTAAATGGAGTGTTTTAAAATTGCTTCAAGGATCATTTTCTTCCTTATCCCTTCCAGAGAGCACTGTACCCTGGAGAATCTATGTCTCAGCCCAGGGCATATGGGAACCTGGAAACCAGCAGGTGATGTCCTCTCCAGCCTCAGCAGGTCCTGCCTGGAATGAGCCTGGACAATGTCAAGGGAGCCTGTGTGTCCTGCATCAAAAGGGAGATTCCAGGAGCCAAAGTGGTGGCCCTTGAACTGGGCTCCTTAATTCTGCCCTAATCAGTCTAGAATCAAAGAACAAGACATTAGAACACCAAAGACAGTCCTTGCCATGTGAGAAAACACCCTTCAACTTTCTCATTTTCTGTTGCGAAAGCTGTGAAGGTCAACTGACAACACGGCACTCCCTGGTATTCCTTCTCTACTACTGCGCTACTCAAAATGTGGTCTGCAGATGGGGGCCATTCTCCAAACAGCCACTGGCCCATGGTGAGATAAGTATAGAAATTCAAAGGAAATGTGGAGGAAAGTGGATATAGCTCAAGCAATTGGGGTCCCACCTACCACTTGGGAGGTCCCTGGTTCAGTTCCCATTGCCTCCTAAAAGAAGACAGTGAGCTGGCGTGCAGGGGTGGCAAGCTAAAGCAACAAGAGACATAAGAAGGGGAAAAAAAACATGAGAGACACAGCAAAGCAGGGAGCAGAGGTTCCCAGTGTCTCCTAAGAAGACAGCAAGCTGGCACGACAGGCAGGTGCAGCAAATTGACTCAACAAGGTGACACAGTAAGAGACACAGCAAGGAACAACATAATAAGAGACACAACAAAGCAGGGAGTGGAGGTGGTACAAGCGATTAGGCTCCTCTCTCCCACTCGAAGGTCCTGGGTTCAACTCCTGATGCCTCCTAAAGAAACAAAGAAGATGAAACGGATATAATAAGTATAAAACAACAAGGAGTTGGGGCAAAATAAATTTTTTAAAAAAAGATCTTAAAGAAAAAAGTAAATGTAGAGATGAACTATAACAAGTATATAACACTAATATAGGGTGTTACTAAATGGATGGGTTGGGGGGAAATACACCAAATGAAAGATATGGGCTCTAGTTAGTAATAATACATATTTTTTTTGAGGCAGGAGATTGAACCCAGGACCTCGTATGTGGGAAGCTGGTGCTCAACCACTGAGCCACATCAGTTTCCTTGAGTTGGTTTATTCATTTGTTTGCTTATTGTTCATTTTTGTTTTTTCAGGAGGCACCGGGAACCAAACCCTGGACCTCCCATGTGAGGTGGGAGCCCAACTGCTTGAGCCACATCCACTCCCAGTAATAATATTTTGACAAAGTTCTTTCATATTTTGTACCAAATGTTTCACCACAATGCAAGGTGCTGGTGGTGGGGTGATGTGTGGGAGCCCTCGATGTTGATGTGCATGTTTGTTTTGTAAGTTCATAACTTTCACTATACTCATGTGTGAATGATATACTTTAACTTTAATAAACGTATATTTGTAATAAACTTTTTATTTAAAAAAAATAGTAAACGTGCAGATACCTTTTTAGTCATTTGACACTGCCACAGCATCCAAAGAAGTAATTCATGGGCTTACTTGTTGAACAGGTTGTAGATAAAACTGGATGTTGTTAATTTGGGTGGTAAACTGTGTTGGCTCCAACTGTATTCTAGCATTGTGTTGTAGGACCACATATCCATTCATGACAGACTGGAAATTAAAAATAGATTATAAAATCCATAAATAGATGATAGATTGTAGATAAATGATAGATAATAGATAACAGAGGAGATAGATGATAGATAGGTAGGTACATAGGTAGGTAGGTAGATAGGTAGATAGATAGATAGATAGATAGATAGATAGATAGATAGATAGATAGATAGATAGATAGGGAAAAAACTGGTCCTTTGCCACATATACTTTGAGAAGCACAGTGCAACTGAGCTCGTCAAATTTATAAATTATACTCTCTGAGAATAGACTGGGCCTACTTTCTTCAATGCTTTATCACCAAAATCTTGTGCAACTCCTGGTTTGTTGAATGAATGGATGGTTGAGTTACTGTTTACACTGTCTCCCTCTCCGATACCACAGCCTTTGAATGCCAAGAGCAATATTAGCCAGCAGTAGTTGCATTATGTGAATCAAGACAGGAACCACTCACACACTCTCACTTTCCCTGTTCACCAGGCTTCAATGTCAAGGCAAAGAGACAGAAGACCCGGGAATATATCTCCATATTTGTAAGGCATGCCTCTAAGAGGCATATGATTCCCTCTATAGAATTCATTTTATTTCCACCTTTGCAGGATCACAGCTATTCCAAAAGCAGACGTTTCTTGTCATAAATAGTTATTGGTTGGAAGTTAGCAGTGTCCCATAAACATGGCATGGTTCTGTAGACACTTAAGAGCTTGAACAAGGCTAAAGTTACAGGGCTGCTCACGTTGCAAAGGAATCACAAAAGGCCTGACCTGGGAGACTCAGAAAGGACAGGTCACATTGACCATATCATAGTATTTTTATTCTAAAATATTTGTTGACAAATAATAGAAAGAGGAAGCCTCAGCTCGACTCTACAGTGGCCCCTACCTGAGGGTGACTTGGAAACCCGGTACACCATTATCTATTACTGCATGACAAACCTATGAAACTTAAAATGGTTTAAAGCAACATTCTTTAAAGCTTACAGAGTTTGTGGATAAGAAATTCAGCCGGGGCTTGTCTTTGTTCCACAATGTCTGCGATTTCAGCAAATAACTGGGAATGACAAATAGTTGGAGACTGGATCCACGAAGACGTCTTCACTCACAAGTTTGGTATTGGGGCTGAGATGACACAAAAGCTGCCCTTAGCCAGGGCTGTTGGCTGTCTTCCTTTTTCCTCTTATTAAAAAGAAGACTTCAGTTGATTTACTGAAGAATGCATCACTTCCAGGATGGATTGGGCTTGTTCCCAGCACAGCAGGCTTAGAGCTTCTTACATGATAGCTCAGGCCTCCAAAACCAAGGGTTCCTGCAAACAAAGGGGATCCAAACTTCACACATTATATAGTGTTACTTTCTCCATCCTATAGTGGCCAAAGCAGGTACAAGACCATCCAGATTCAATAGGAGGCAATGTCCACCCTACCTCTTGATGCGAAGAGTGTCAAAGAATTAACATCCATGGTCTGTGACCTCCCAGAGCGTAAACGTCTGGCACTTCAGAGAACAGCAGCCAGGAATGCTAGAAGTCCTGCAAAGCAACCCAAAGAACTGTCCTCCTCAGGATGCCTGCTAAGACCCTGTTTACAAATCCTAGAGCCTCAGAATTTGAGAGCTGGAAGGACCTTCAAAGGTCATTTCAGCCAAGAACTCCAACCCTCCAAAAGCCATTTTACAAAAGAGGAAATCAAAGGCAAATTTAAGAGTCTGAGGTGGTTGGGCTGAAACTAGAATCCAGACCTCTTTATCCCCAGATCGCTATTCCCAAGCTCCTTTTTGAGACAGCACAATTCCTCCAACAAAAGGCTTTAGGACTTCTAGAGAACAAAATTATCAATGGATGCTACAACTGTGATGACTAGGGTATTTACATGGTCTCAAAGTATCAGCCCACACATTACCTATGAATTAGAGAAAAATAGTAACTTTACAATGGAAAAACCTGATGGACACGACTTTAACCCAGCAATCAATGTGACAGATGCACATCACTTGCCTCCTGATAAGAGGCACTGAGAAGGTACAGCACCATTTCCATGACATTTCTGCCCAAGGTACAAAGCCTGAATCTAATCAAGACTGAGGAACATTTGACAAATAATTGGCCTTTGCTTTTCAAAAGATTCAAATCATAAAAGACAGTCTCCAATGTACTCTCAGGTGACTCAGGAAGGAAAAAAATAGGGATGGACTCAAACACCTAGCATAGAAAGAGAAAGAGAAAACAAATGGAACAAAATATAAGACAGTTGATAAAGCTGGCAAAGGGGTCTGCAGAATTTCACGGTACTGTTCTTACAGCTTCTCTGTTAAGTTTGAAATTACATAGAATAAAAATTTTAAAACAGCAGCAACAACAAAACTCTTATTTGTAAAATAAAATCGGGTCGCAATTTCTGGACGGTGTTCTCTCCGATACTGCAGTGAGTTCCATGTGAACTCCCCAAGTAGTAGCAGCTTTTTAAAAATCGACCACAGGGTCTGGTGTGCTCATCTCAGGGTGCTCTGTCTGAGTTGCAGGAAGTTACATCTGAGCTCTTTGGGGAAATGTCAACCAGCTTATTTCCAGGGTGCAAATAAGCTCTGTATATACATCTTTTAGGGCATATCTGAGTTGATTAAGTTGGAGTAACAGAGTCCCACAATACAGACGCTTAAGTAATACCGGCGTTTATTTCTGTCTCACGCAACAGTCCAGGCGTTCGGGCAGCTGTACCCTCCTTAACCAGAAGCTTCCAGCTCTGGGTCCAAGGCAGCAGCTTTAATTCCCATTTCCTAGCTAGAGGGAAGAGGGAAAGAAAGGACGAAAGTCACATAGCGTCCATGTGAACTCTCAATCTGGAAGTTCGCACACATCATTTCCATTGTCACTCCTACGGACCGAAACGCCAGTTGGTGGCCACAGCCAGAGGGCTGGGAGGCCAAGAAACACGCTTCTGTCTGGGTGGACGAGGGCCGTGCTAGGGTGTGAGGCCCTATTATTAAAAAGAAGAGAGCAAGAAAGGATACTGAGATGCTTAGCGGGGGGAAGCTCCCACGGTCATGAAGGAGGTTTCCCAAGGGCCAGGCTGACCCATTGCCCTTGGGACCTGCTGAGCCTGTGACTTCCCCACGTGGGGGAGACACGGATGCACATTTTCTGCTGGTGGGGGTTGAGCGTATGCTTTTCCCCAACATAAAAGAAAAAGGATATGGAGAGATCATCAGGGCCTCTGCTGGGGAAATAGTTACACCCTGAGGAGCTTCGGTAGGACTCCCCAAACGAGAGTGGATTAAAAATAAGTAAATGAACAATAAATGAGACAAAAAATAATAAGCAGCACAACCAAAATGAGAGTGGATTAAAAAAGAAAATAAATAACAATAAAGGAGGCAAAAAATAATAAACAGCAAAACCAAAATGAGAATGGATTAAATAAATAAATGAATAAATGAGTAATAAATAAGACAAAAAATAATAAACAACAAAGCAAAAATGAGAGTGGACTTCCTGAAGGAGGTGGGAAATCTATGGAAGAAATAAGGCTCCTGGAGTAGCCGCTGCCCTGTTAGGTGTCCATTAGATTAAATTATTTAAGTACCTGTAAGATTTCCAGTGAGTCCACGTGCTTTTTTGTCTAGAGGCAAAGACCTAGCAAAATTTTCTCTGCAATGGAGAGTGGGGTGGCCATGGAAAAATTTACTTGCGTTCTATTGACAAAAGAAATGTCTTTACACAAACAAATGTGTCCTCCTCCAGGCTCACCAGCCACACCCACACACACAGTTGGCACCACAGGTGTTCACCGCACGTGCTCTACTCGGTAGTGCCTTTGGAGGCTCCCAGATTTAGCACTTGTCTTCATTGACTTGGAGAGCCAAGAATATTTATACCATCGGCTCTCATTTATTTTATACGGTTACTAAATGGTTTCCAGAATATAACAGGCAAATTACCCAACATTGCTTCTTAAGGGACCATGTTTCTACTTGTCAAATTTATGAGTGGCAAAATTGCCTTATATACATCAGAAAAAATAATGCATCCCAGAACAGGCAAGCTGACACATCTGCGTTCTAGTTGATTAAAGCTTTATTTCATGTTTGAGAGCCTTCCCTCAGAATAGCACCCCAAAATGGACTCTTCCCTCCTTTATTCTCACTTCCCTTCAGGATGCAGAACCTTCACTCTATCCTTGGGCAGCCTGAGAGGAGGCTAAAGAGGGTACCGGAGGGTACCACCTCTTGTGTTAGAAGAGCCAGCTTGCCCGTTTCAGCCCATGAAGTCATGAAGGCGTGTGGGTGCACCAGAGTTAGGTGTTACCGTCTTCAAGGACAAGGACAGGGAGAAGTACTCAGGCACTAGGAAACCAAAGTGCCACAGGGAGGCTTTGAAAGTGCCCCCAAAGTGCCACAGGGAGGCTGTGAATGCCGCAGGGAGGCTCTTGTCTCAGGCCCTTCTCCTGCCCCCTCCTCATGGTTCAGATCCAAAAGAGCTGACCCCTGCCTCCACCGGTGATGTACCCAAATGCCAAATCTTGGCTTGCGAAGGTGGCCTTTCGGCTCTTGCCAGGCCATTGCCTCAGTTCAAGCTCTTTAGAAAGGCTGTCAGCCCTGATTCCTGCCAGAGACTCCGACTGTGGGGAGCAGGGACACCCCTAGACCTAGCTGCCGTCTCCTCTGCTTTGTTCCACCCCATGACCAACCAGGGATTGTCAGGGGCAGCAACATCTAGCAGAGGACAGCATCCAGTGTAGAGGCAGCAGAGCACAATGGTGACAGATGTGGTGCTCGAGCACGATAGCCGGGGTTGGAATCCTGACTCTGCCACTTCCTACCTCTGTGGCCTTAGCAAGGGGTTACACCTCTCTGTGCCAGAGCTTCCTCTACTGTAGAATTATTGTGACTTTAGCAAAGGAAAAAATTATGTCACTGATGTGGAGACAGTGGCCACAGGAGTTACTGAAGGCAGGGAGAGGGAAAAATGTGTGATGTGGGGCATTTTGGGAACTTGGCATTGTCCTAAATGATATTGCAGGGATAGATACAGGACATTATATATCCTGCCATAACCCACTGAATGGACTGGGAGAGAGTGTACACTACCATGCAAACTATAATCCATGCTGTATGGCAGTGCTCCAAAATGTATTAGTCAAGTGCAATGAATGTACCACACTAAGGAAAGAAGTTGTTGATGTGGGAGGAGTGGGGGGTTTGGGGAGTGGGGTATATAGGAACCTTTTATATTTTTTAATGTAACATTTTTTGTGATCTTTAAAAGAAATCTTTTTTAATGCGGTTCATAATTGTTTCTACGTCACATGAAAGTGTAAAACTAATTTAGATAATCCATGCAAATCACTTAGAACTGTTCCTGACATAATTAAGGCTCAATAAACATTTGTTGCCATTATTATTATTGTCACTCTTATTATTGAGCCTGGCAACTAGAAGATCATCTGTGGCCTTGTCCGAAGTAATTTCAATAAACCAGCAGGGGTAAATGCTGGTGTGATGTGGGCAGAAGAGTCAAGTGGAAGCTAGAAGGTAGAAATATGGAATTTGAGAAAAGGGAGGAGAGAAGAGTGGTGGCAACTAAAAGAAATCACGGAGTCAAAATGGAATCAATTCCTTCTTTCTCCATAAAAGAGCTTCACATAAAAATTTTTCCCAACATTGGAAATTTCCATTAATCAATGTGAATCTATTAACAGCAAAGAAAATATTCATCATAACTTAAGCAAGTTGCTTTCACATTTACAAAGTAGATTCCATATACAGTCTAAGGATGTAGGGCAAGGCATTGACCCGATTTCACACATGAGGAAATCGAGCCTTAAATTAAATGCCCTGTCCCAAGCCACACGTCCATCCTGGGTGACCTTAATCCCATCTCCAAAAGGCTTAATCATTTGAAAATGCTTGTACGATTATGTCACTCCTATACTCATAAATCTCCAAGAATCTCAGTTAATGCGACCAAGTCTATTTTCCGAGTTTGAATTAAAGAACTGCCACAATTGGCCAAGAACTTGCTCGAGCAGCTCCTTTGGAGCAGCTCCTTCAGGGCAGCTCCCTTTAACAGAATCTTGCATATTGTCCTCCTGGTTGAGTCCAGGCACCCTGAGCAGACCCATTTGTTAGCTCTCTGTCTCCACCCAGGACCCTCACCGTCTTCCTCTTCTGGTTATCATGTTCCTCTTTCATGAGTCCACCATGACCCCCAAGGCAAGTCTGAAAGCCCCTCCTTTGCACTCTGTGATACTGACTAGCTGGGCACTCATTTGGTACTTAATCAAGGGAGTTATTTTTCCCCCCGTGTATCTTTTCTCCTAGTTTGATTGTGATTTAGGCGAGTGCTTCCTCCTTACAGTCCTCACCTTCTTATAGCCACAGGCCTTCCACCTGTTGCTGGAAATTTTGTTCTCTTCTCTGGTTCCATAGGTGGTCTGCAAAAACCCTCAAGCCTTAACAGCTGAAGTTCCCTCCCGTACATGTCCTTGTTGCACCTCCCTCTGGTCCATTACCTAAACGCAAGAAGCCCTGTGCTGAGCGACAACACTGACTATGATAAACTTGGAAGCAACTGGTGTTTGCAAGGTGACCCTGACAGCTGCTCCAGCCAAGTGGGGCAGGGGCAGGAGAGGCTGGCTGCTCTGAGAGAACCTCACGCCCTGCCTCCAAAGGGCATCACACACTTGCTTCTCCAGGACCTTGGCTTGGCAGGCTTTGCACATTGTATAATACTTCATGCTTCCAGCCCTTTTTCCATCCATGGCAGAACCGCTGTTTAAAAACTCCTTTTGGATATTTAAAATGTTGAAACATTTAGTGGTAAAGGGATTTGGGCTTTTATTTTGCCTCCCTCTATTCACAAGCAGCAGCTTTGAAACTGCCTTTAAATACTGCTGGGTGTAGGAAGGGGTTATAAAATTTGGAGATTTGGTTCAATAAATCCTCTAAATGTAATTTGGAAGTCAGAGAAGTAATATGGTAGAGGGACTGTTTTCCTGTTGCTGCTGTAACAAATTAATACAAACAGTGGCTTAAAAACCACGAAGTATTATTGTATAGTTTGGAAGGTGAGTAGTTTGCCGGGGGCTTACTCGGCTCAAAACAAGGTACCAGCATGGCTGCCTTCCTTTATTGGAGGCATTAGGGGAGAATACATTTCCTTGCTTCTAGAAAGCTGCCCACTTTCCTTCATCTGTGGCCCCATCCATCTTCAAATCCAGCAATGGCGAGTTGAGTCCCTCTCACAGCAAATTCTCCCACCTCTGTAGGCAAATCTCCCCCTGACTCACTTTCTTTGTCCGTCCCCTCTTCTACTTTTAAGGAACCCTTGTGATAAATCAGCGCCACCGGGAAATCCCAGGATATTCTCCCTATGTTAAGGTTAGCGCTTAGCAACCTTAATTCTGTCTGCAAACTTCATTCCCTTTAGCCCTGTAATCTACCATAGCACAGGTTCTGGCGATCAGGACGTGGATGACTATTGCGGGGCCACTGGTCTGCCTACCACAGGAATTATAAAGCAGCCATGCTCAGCTCACGACTCAGCAGGTCTGGTAATGGTACCTGAAATTGGAAAGACAATTTCAGGGTGATTGTTGTCAGAGCAAACTTCCCACCCTGTCAACCGCCCACATCTCATACACAACAGTCACGGAGTGGTCTGCGGAGGTTCTCAGCCCAGAGGGTGATCAAGACTCAGGTTCCAGGGATGCAGGCTTGGACACAGGGTCCTCCAGGATATAGAAGGAACTCTGATGACGATGAGGCAAATCTTTGTGGAATGCATCAAAACTTGAGCTCTCTGAACTGCACTTCCATAGCCACCTACATCCTTAATGAGCATTCTCTATGTAACTGGCCAATCATGTTGACTGATGGCCCAGCAGGCGGAAGGCTCGCTGCTCCCAGACTAAGTTCTGGTACACACTAACTCTAGCTCAGCTGCTTCCACCAATTGAGCTGCATGCTCAGTCATGTCAGTGGTGATTGTACCCAAACCCATTTATGCTACTTGAATGAGCTCTTGTAATTATGTAATTTAATTAAATGTCACATAAACCAATGAATGATGAACTAGAAAAGAGAGTTGTTGTTTCTCTTTTTACCTAGTGGACTACCTTGGCAAGCTTTGAGAAAGATGAGTCACCTAAAAAAAAAAGGCTGGCAAATTAGATGGGAAAACAACAGTAAAAGATAACAAATAAATAATAAAAACCTCAAAGGATTTTGCCAGAATGTGAAAGTGGAGCCAGTAGTGGGTAACTAGTAACAGCAAGGAAACTGGGAAAAGGGGAACATACGGGAAACAAGGAGAGAAAAATCCTTAGTGATTTAAACCAACAGGATGTGTCTAACTTTTCTTCTCTTGGAATGAATGGGTCAGGTCTGACTGATGTGAAACTCATATATAATCCACCCAAGAAAGGATTTGAGGGTGATTTGAAAAGTGCTATGCAGATAGGAGGATTATTTCTGAATGTCAAAGGGTGAGCAAGACAGCTCTTTCTCGGTCAAAGAAACGGCTGTACCGCTACATTCTCCCTGCCTGCCTGCCCGGAAATAGCAATAGTCTCGGAAATTCCATCTGTTTGGGAAGTCTGTCACCCTGTCTGATCCCAGCTGACATATTAGGCCACTGAGATAATGTTTCCCTGAAAAACTACTTCCAGAAAGCCCCAGCTTTTTGCTTAGTAACCTTTCCCCTCTGGAAAAAGTTATTAATTTTTGGAATGCTGAAGAGTATACAGTGACAGATCTTCCGATCTCATCTTCTTGCTTGCTTATGAGCATGTCCAAAGAATGAGGGTAAACACTGTAGTCATAGCCTATTAGCCTTCATGGGCCTCGCTCTCGTGCACTAGAGGAAGTCAGGCCTCGGCGCTAAATGCACTCAAGACAGTGAAAGAAGTCAAACAAGAGCTTTTCCTTGCTGTGTGGGTTTCCTCTCAGTGGATTTGCAGTTTTCTGTCCATGAGCCCAAGGTCTATGGTGGCTCTGGGAAGAAGAGTTGGGTCAGTGCCGAAGTTAAAATCCTGTCGCATGTGCAAAGATATCGTGCAAAATATATGAAATTCATTATTCCAACCCCTTACAGGGCTTGGGCTAAAAGGATTAGGGCAAAGGAGCAAGATGAGTAACAATAACAAGAGGTGAAATTCTATATAGATGGGTTGAAATAGGTAGTTTAACACAGTTTCAAAACCACAAAATAAAACGATGGACTTAAAGCTAAAAATATTCCTGAAGGCTGCAAGGACAAGGAGGTAGTACACATGAAATACATTTCTCATATACTAAAAAAATCAATATATGTTGTTTTAAGTTGATAAGACAAGAGCAAAGAGCATAGGTCACCACTAGGGGGATGAAAAACAAATACTTGAAGGAGGAAGTAGGACACAGAAGGGACAATGTAAACACTTTCTTTTCATTGCATACTCTCTTGTACTATTTAAATTTATTTGTGAATAGTAAAAGGTCTAGAAGAGTGTACTTCAAATTTCTAGTTGTTAATTCAACTGTATAGGGAGCACAGAAAATGACCCAGAATCCATTCACTTTTACTTTAACCTCTATTGCGACCAGTAAACATGGGTTCCTACTGCAATTGAAGTTTGGCTTAGCTTGCCAGGGCGGCTATAACAAATATCACAGATTGGTTGACTCAAACAATTTTGGAAACTGAAAGTCTAAAATCAAGGTTTCAACAGGCCGCGCTTTCTCCAAAGTCCATAGCTTTCCTGTGGTGGTTTGCCAACAATCCATAACTCAATCTATGCTTCCATCACATGTTGATCTGTTTCTACCTTTTACTCAGCTGTCTTTTCCCCTTAGGTCTCCTTCTGCTTATAAGAAACTCCAGTCATATTGGATTAAGGCCCACTCCAAATCAGCATGGCCTCATCTTAATAGGATCCTCCAAGATCCTAATTACAAATGAATTTATATCCATAAGACCAGGTGTTAGAACTTGAGCATACATTGATGGGGGAAATGATTGAATCTATAAAAAGTTATTAAAATTTGTATTTTAAACTATGCGATTATAGAAAACACCATTGATTGTACAATTTGGATGAATTGTATGCTTTATTTATATGTATCAATAAAATAGATTTGTTTAAAAAATTTTATATTTTTAGAGTAGGATATTAAACTGGAATATTAAAATATTTAAAATTTTATTGCTATAGAAGACCAAGGGCATGGACAATGTCCATAGTATATTATGTGAGAAAATAAGTACTCTCAGTGTATATGTTTTGATCTTATTAGGTATAAAATATACTTTTAATGTATTTATATAAAAATATAGGAGGATAAATCCAAAATGTTAAAGGTTAACTACACCATTTGTATTTTTGTGGTTTTTATTTTTTATCTATTGCAATTATTACCATTTAGAGCATCAACAGTTCTTTTAGTTAGATATAAAATATAAGGCAATTTGGTGACCCTAGACTAAGAGCAAAGAGAATTTTTTGAAAGGCATTCATTACTTGTGAAATTGAGCTTATCTCCATCTGAAGAAAATACCTGCCAGGTGAAGAGGACATTAGTCTGGGCTGGCCGATCATCTACTCCCAGAACAAAGCCGTACATCCATGAACAGGTCCTCACTCTTGGGACTTCTTCTTTGTTGGGTCTCCACATATCATCCCCTTCTGTTCTCAACCCAGTACTCCAGCAATGTCAAAACCGCTGCTCAGAATATATTCCAAAGTCTTCATTAGTGTTTTCCATCCTGGTTTTCTGGTTTTGGTATGGAAACCACCCTGTCTCCTGAATCAACTTCACTTGACTTGGCTACTTCACTTGAATAGGGGGATGACACATAGACATGCATGTAGACTTTTCTGTGACCACAGTGTCAAGAAGAAAGCTTAAGTCCCATAGTGAAAATGGTTCCATTCACACAAGGACAATAACCTGACCACATTCAAACAAAATTGTTTGATTAAAGGCTCAAAATATTTTAATTACTTGTTTTCAGATAGCAAATATATTTTTAATCACAAAAATAAAAGAAATTTTTTGGAAATAAGTTAAAATAGAAGTGAAAAATTATAGAAAAATCTCCATGTTCTTCACTTCCCAGAGATAACAACTGTCAACATTCTAGTGCATAGACTCTTCTATTTTTTCAATGACTACATAAATCTTCACTCTGTACAAGTATACACATACTCACATAGGGTTTTCTTAAACAAAAATGGGATAATATACTCTCTGTTCTTCTATAAAAATAGTAAGGAATGGTTCGAAAATATGGGTACCATCCTTGCACTGGGGCCTCATTAATTTTTTCTGTATCCTTCTAAGTTTATAATATGAACTGGTGTAGTGAGGATAGCATTTAAAACATTATCAAAATTATAGACTTTTGAATTTAAAATGAGTTCAAAGACAATTAGCTTTAAAAGCCCAAAAGGCTTTATTGAGTTAACAGTGAGTTTAAAAAATGAAATTAATTTTAAACCATTGATTTTTTTCCTAAAAGGCTGAGACATTTAAATTGTTTTTTAATTTGGTGTTTCAACTCAAGAAATTGAAATTAACTCAATTTAGTTTTTCTATAGTGTTTGCAAATAGGTCTTAATATAAAATGGCCTGAGCACAACATGCCAGTCTCCTTGACGGCTGATACCCCAGAAAGCTGGATTCAGCAGTCAGCAGGCCTGCCTCAGCCAGCATTGCTTGGGGGATTGGTGGTGGGTGAGGAGCAATGATTAATTCTTGCAGCTCATGAAGCGCCATTGGATATAATGGTTCCATGCCACGAGTCCTTAGAAAGGATGGCATTGTTCTAGGGAAATCTAATCTTGGAAAAGCTTCCTAGGCCAGCTCTAATTATTCCCCTCTCTTGGTAAGCCGCCACCTTGATCCCAGTATTGACTGTCTTCCTTCTTGCCTTGCCTCTCCTTGATGGAAAGGCTGCCTTCATTGAGAACTGGAGGGAGAAGGCACTTCCTTTAGAGGTCAATGCTCCCCCACACCTAGGACACTGCTAAACCATGTTCTTGTACAAGAAGTAGAAGGGCCACAGTCCCTAGATGAGGCCACAGGGTGGGGAAAGCAGACTTCTGACTGAGTAGTGTGATCCATGGACACACTTACCAAATTCCTCCTTTACATAAGTCACTGCTCTGGAAAGTATCAGTGAATCAGGTTTATGTGTTCTAATCCTCTAAGAAATAATTGGATGACCTTGAAAAAAAAAACCTAACCACAATGTGACTCAGTTCCTGTCCTGGTTTGAGTCTTTTGTGGACTCCAAAAAAGATCATGTTCTTGGAGGTAATCCATTTCTGTGGATGGCGGAACATTTGATTCGATTGACTTCAGTTGTGGGGCTTTGATTGGAGTACTTCAGTGAGGTATGGCCCAGGATGGGTTTCAGCCCTTTTGCTAGAGCCCTATATAAATGGGAGAAACACAAAGAGAGACACAGAGAAAGACAGCTGCCATTTTACGCTGCCCTGTGAAAGAGGACTCCAGGATTGTCTACAGCCATAAAAAGAGAAACCCCAAGCTTCTGAGCAGGAGGTCCCAGAGGCTGGAGGTTGGAATCAGCTGAACACAGAGGCATGGATGGAGGTCCCTATGAGGCTGAAAGAGAAGAGAAGAGGGGAAGGGAAAGGAGCCATATGCGTGATTGCCCACAGCCAAACTCGGGGAGAACGTGAGCCTGGAGAAGAAAGCGAAGATGGGCCACCATTTTGCCTTGCCATATGGCAGTAGTGCAAGATCTGCCCATAGCAGATCTTTGGTGAGAGAGCATCTCTGATGATGCCTTAATTTGGACATTTTCACAACTTCAGAACTGTAAGATTTTGCCCTAGTAAATTCCCATTATAAAAACCAACCCATTTCTAGTATTTTTGCATTGGCAGCCTTTAACAAACTAAAATAGTTTGCTAAATGGAAAATGCAAATAAAAATAATACCTGTCCAACATAATCCACAGACTGATTTGGAGATGTATTAAGATAATGAATATGAAAGCCCTTTGAACAGTTGGAAGGATGGCAAACATGTACACGGTTGAACTGCACTATTCAGTACAGAAGAGAAGCATAGTATCAAGTCACAGATTCACACTGTGTTGACATTACTAGTCCTCAACAAGATTGACTTCTCCCCTTCCTGGGCACATTGAAGAAAACATCTCCTAGATCCCTTGCACATGGACAGAGTCAAGTAACTATTTCTGGCCAAAGGCTGTGAGTGGAAAAGACATATTTCATGATGAAGTCAAGGCAAGTAAAAACTCTCTCGTCCTTCACTCTGGTAACGGAAGTCACATGTGGGACCTGCAGACCCACAAGATCTAACAGCTTCTATCCTGATTCAGTGCATGGAAAGGAATTGCTGAAGGTTCTTCTTACCTCTTACAGATTTTGCTTAGGTGAGAAATAAATTTAGGATATAAGCCCCTAGAATTTGGGACATTTCCAAAAAAAAAATAAGCCTATTTTCCATAACATTATCCTATCTGTGTATCCTAAAGCATATACAGATATTTATTGCATTAAAATGTCATGTAATATTTAAGGCTTGAAGATATAGACAAATGGGGAGTTAGCATAAAATTTTACAATATATAGAGGTAGATATTACTGAAACCATATAGCCAGGTATTAAGTAGAAGGATTTTCCAAAGTATGAATTGCTATATGGAAAGGAGAAGAACGATAACTTGGAGAATCCTAATAGAATCCTTTCTATACTAACATATTAATGCTTATTTGTTCAAATCTAGACAAACATCAAAAGTTATTTAATAAGAGACTTTTGCCAGTTCCCATAATGAAGTTGTTGTTACTGAACTTTGCTGCCTCCACAAACAACTAGAAAACTGAACAAAAATTATGAATATATCATTGAAAAATTGAAAGCTCAGGAATGTGATCATTCAGAGAAATGAAATAAAATGAAGTAAGATCTATGAGTTTCCTTCTTCCTTCTTGGAGGCATTTTTAATTTTAACCTAGAATTATATATTCAGTGAAAACATCCATAAAAATAAAGTGAAATAAAGATATATTCTAACAGAAGGAGAGGGAATCTGCTGTCAATAGAAAACTGTACTACAAGAGATATTAAAGGAAGTTCTTTATGCTGATCTTGACAGAAAGGAAAGAACAACACCAAAAATGGCAAATACATGGATAAATATAAAAGACTTTTTTCTTAATTTTTCCAATGAACTGTTATAGGCAAAATTATAATGCGTGGTGAAATTTATATTCTTTGTAGAAATAAAAACTATGCCAATAATTCCACCAAATAACAGGAGTGAGCACATGGAAGTAAACTGTTATAAATTTCTTACATTAGAGGCAAAGTGGTATAATATTATTTGAAGATAGACCATGAAGTGTTAAAATTGCATATTTTAAATACTAGAGGAATGGCTCTCAAGATTTAAGGTACATCAGATTCACGTAGAGGACTTATTATAACAGGTTACTGGGTTGTACCAACAAAGCTTTCAATTCAGTAGGTCTGGAAATGGGGCTGTGTATTAGTCAGCCAAAAGGGTGCTTATGCAAAATACCAGAAATCTGTTGGCTTTTATAAAGGATATTTATTTGGGGCAGAAACTTACAGTTACCAGGCCATAAAGCATAAGTTAATTTCCCTCACCAAAGTCTGTTGCCACATATTGGAGCAAGATGGCTTCCTGGGTTCCTCTCTTCCTGGGACTTGTTTCTCTCTGGGCTCAGCTGCCCTGCTTTCTCCACAGGGCCAGCTGTAGACTATCAGGCGACTGGCTCTCTCTCTTTCCCCAGGGCTCAGTTTTCTCCAGGCTCAGCTGCTCTGTTCCTCTGTATGGTTACTTCCTAGGCTCCAGCTCAAAACTACAACCTCCTTCTCTGTGGTACAGTTTCTCTGTGAGTTCCCATCCACCAAGGGGAGGGGATGCAACATCCTACTGATGTGGTCCAACCAAAGCCTTAATCATTATTTAATCAACTAAAAGTGAAACCTCTGATTCCAATATAATGTAATATGGCCGGAGGGACAGACCAGTTTACAATCATAATCCAATATCTATTTTTGGAATTCATAAACAATATCAAACTGCCACAGGCTGTAAATTTAAATTTCTAACAAGAAGCTAAATCATTCTAATGCTGCTGGTTTTCAGACCACTCTTTGAGATCAACAACCCTAAAGCAACCATTTAAAAGAATAAAACAAAGAAACATTAAAAAATTGAATAATTAAAGATACACATTAACCCAAAAGAAAGAAGAAGAAAAGGGGGAAAAAGAAAAAGAAAATATGGGACAATGGGGAAAATGGTAGACTTAAACCAACCATAGTGATAATAATATTATATACAAATAAACACTCAAATTGAAAGTCAGAGATTTTCAGTCTAGATATGAAGGCAAAATCCATTTATGTTCTGTCTACAAAAACTCATTTTAAATATAAAGATTTGGATAGCTAAAAAGTCAAAGTGAAAGGTGGATGAACATGTACTATACTAATAATGGTAAGAAAAATGTGATCAATTTCTCAAGAATATGTAAGCATATAATAACAGATCTTCCACAGAAACTGAGTAAAAAGTAAAATTAGAAAAATCTATAGCTCTATTTGAATATTTCACACTTCTTCCCTAAGAAAGGAAGGAATAAACAAAAAATCAATGAGGAGATATAGGATTTGAACAATACTCTCAACCACCTGGATTAAAATGACATTTACATAGCATTATATCCAATGATGGCAGAATATACATTATTTTCCAGTACATGTGGATCCATTACTAGTGTAGACCATATTCTGAGTGACAAAACAAGTCTTTCAATGTCAATAGTTTAAAAAGATTGACATCACACACACTATATGTTCTGACCGCAACAGAATTTTAGAACATCGACAACAACAACAAAAAAAATCCAGAAAACCTCCAACTATTTGTAAATTAAGCAATGCACTTATAAATATTGCATGGGGTAAATTAAAAATTAAAAAGAAAATTAGAAAATATTTTGAAATAAATTATAATGGAAAAACAATCAATTTGTAGGGTACAACTAAAGCAGGGTTTAGAGTAAATCTCTATAGCATTAAGTGTTTACAAAAGAATAGCTAAAATATCTAAAATCAAGGATTTAAATTTCCACTTTAAGAATCTAGCAAAATAGAAGCAAATTTAATCCAAAGATAACAAAAGGAAACAATAAAGAACAAAAATCAATGAAATGGAAAATAGTGTAAACAAAAGTAACTGGAACACTGAAAAACTTAATGAAATTGATAAAAGACACAAATTTCCAATATTGAGGAAGAAAGATTGGACATCTCTATTAATTTCATAAACATTAAAATGGTAATAAGAGAACACTGTCAATAACTGTATGACTGCAAATTTGACACTTATATGAAATGGACAAATTCTTTTAAAAAATTAATTATCAAAACATACAAAAGGAAATTTAAATTCTTGATCGTGATGGATCTATTAAAAAATGGAATGCATAATATAAAACCTTCTCTAAAGAAAACTCCAGGCACAGATATCTTCAATGGTGAAGGGTATCAACATTTAAAAAATAAATAATACCAGTCTTATACCAAAACTCTTAAAGAAAAAAGAGGTAAGAACATTTTTTATAATTAATTTTATGAAGTTGGCATTATCCAGATAGCCAAACTAGACAAAGATTTAATAAGAACATAAACCTGCAGACCAGTATCTCTCATGAACATAGAAGTTAAAGTCCTTATCAAAATATGGGAATATCAAATCCAACAATACATTAAAAAAACAATATAACAATGTGTCATGATAAATTGGGGAAAAGACAGTCTTTTCTACAAAAGGTGCAGGAATAATTGGATATTCAGGTGGACAAAAATAAACTCTGACATTACCTCCTACCATGCATAAAATTAACTTGAAATGACCATAGATCTGAATGTAAAAGCTAAAACTCTAAGCCTTAGAAGAAAGCATAAGAGTAAATCTCTGTGACCTTTGCATTGGCAAAGATTTCTTACCAAGGAAACAAAAAATACAAACCATAAAAGAAAAAATGTTGAAAGTAGACTTCATCAAAATTAAAAATATCCGTTCTTCAAAAAAACTAATAAAATAACAATAATCTAGATAATATATTTGCAATACATATATCTGAAAATAACTTGTATCCAGAATATGTAAAGTATTCTTACAATGAAACAACATGAGTACAAACAGCACAATAAAAAAATAGGAAAAGGATTTTAAAAGGAACATCAAAAAAATTTATATGAGCACCTGAAAAGATGTTCAAAATCACCAGTCATCAGGAAAACACAAATGCAAATTAAAACTACTGCACAGACTTTGCTGGCTAAAACATAAAAATACTGACAATATTAAATGTTGATCAGGACGTGGAGCAACTGGAACTCTCATACAAAGAGTTACCATTTTGGCAAACAGTTCATTTGTTTCCTGTAAATTTAGCTCATTCCTACCATATAAACCAGTAATTCACTCCTAGATATTTAACCAAGAGAAATGAAAACATATGTTCACAAAATAACTTATTCAGAAATGTTTACAGTAGCTTTATTCGTAATAGCCCAAAACTGAAAGTCACATCATTATCTATCAACAAATGAATAGGTAAGTTGTTTTATACCCATACAGTGGAATGCTATCCGGCCATTTAAAAAGTCAAACCAAAGGGATATTTCTCAAAAATATTATTCTGAGAAAAACAAAAACTATTTGAAAGAACATATATTGTAGGATTTCAGTCCTATGAACTTACACTATTTGAAGATCTAATTGATAGTGACAGAAAGCGGATAATTGGCTACTGGCTGGGGCCAGGGATGTGGTAAGAGGGATTGATTACAAACATGTAGGTAGGAACTTTTTGGGACAGCGGAAATCTCTTTCTTTATTGTGCTTCTGATCACAAGAGTGTGTGCATATATATATACGTCTACTTAAAATGGCTTCATTTAAATGTCTGTACACTATAGCTCATAACATTGATTTCATTTTTTAAAATTTAATCAATGAAAGGTATGGGAGGTTTAGCAAAATGAAAAAATCAGTACCTGAAATGTATTTTGAAACCCTATTTCATGGTAGAAACAAAGAAAAAAGGACTATAATGCATAATCAGATGCCTATATCCAGTCCTGGTTAACATGAGTTTAGAAAGAAGTTATTGTGTGTATCCTATTTCTCCCTACAAAAAGAGCACCTGAAATAGGAACATCCAAGGACATCCATGAAAGAAAACGTGAATATCTTATTTTCCTTAATCAGGTTTTCTAGATTCAACGAAGACCACAGAGAAAGAAGCATCCTTTCTCACTGGAATCACCCAAACCCTTCGGTAAAAATAAAAATAAATAAAAATTTTAAAAGTCAAGAGAAGACAGGGAGAAGACCTGAGTTTGAATCCTAGCTCCATTACTAACCAGCCATGTGACTTGGGGCAAGGTACTTAACCTTTCCCAGACTTGGAAATATTAATGGAATACCCATATGGAATATGCTTAGCAATGCTTGAACTGTAATTTGCTTGTAGTAAACGGTAGTTAGGGAAAAAAAGGGATACTCTTGGTATATGAGATTTCGCCAAATATGTCTTTTATGTCAACATGTATTACCCAGAATTCCTGAGGTTTCTAAAAATTTTACTATGTTTTCCAAATATTTCCATAATGCCTTCAAAGCGAACTTCTGCTGTTACAGTAAAATTTGTAAAGAATAAAAAATACACATTACTTATATTTATGCATATTTACATACATACATACACATATATATTGTATTACATCTTTTTCTCTTTTTTCTTCTGTAGGAAAACTGATGAAATGCAGAAAGTGTGTGAGAATGATTAATTTCAAAGGCCTAGAGAACCAAAAGGGACAGATTATGGAATTTAACTTTAATCTGGATTTATCTTCTTCTGCAAAGATTTGAAGGGAATGATGTCACCAATTAGTCTGCATATGGGAAGTGGGAAATTCTTATCTGACTTTGCAGGTGATAAGGCATGAGCAGATCCACATCAAAAAGTATTAAATAAATACAATGGTTAACCATTCTCGATGTTTAAATCCTACCTATCTTTCAAGTCTATTCAATGATTTACTTTCAGTTTCTAAATTTATTGAAAATTGTTCAACTATTGACAGGCAACAAATATATGGATTTAGGGGATGATAAATTCAAATATCGAGCATACAGAATGAGGGGATAGACCCCTCAGTCTAAGAAAAGATTACCATGTTTTAGGTAAAATGAAAGGGTAACCTTTACACGCTAACATTTTATTACTGGAAAGCTCCAAACACTGAAGAAAACAGTTGACTGTCCATCTAGAAAAGATACTTAAAATTAAATTAAATGCATACTGCCATTTTAAGGTAATAATTCTTTTCTATAGATGCCCATTCTCTTTATACAGAGGCCTGAAATCCATAAAATGTGACATTGGAATCTCAATGCTAAGGTATTTTCTGTAACTCCAAAAGCTACTAGTGAATCACTTTAAAATGGAGAAAGGTTGAAGGTTATAACTAATGTCAGCGATTTATGATGAATTCAGACTACGAAAATGCCAGGGCATAGGCTATAAGACATATATGATTTCATTTAACAAGTTTTTCTTTCCAAGAAAATGATTCTAGGCTTTTAATAACTTGTTCTAATCAATAGTAAAGTGTCTGACCAAAGCTATTAGCCTTAGCAATAGAAAGCTAAAAGGTAACACTATCCTGATTATATCATAGCTGCTAAGATGGCAGGGCAGCAATTAGTCTAGAAATATGGTTAAATTACTTAAGTGGTAGCCTGAATAAACCAGGGATCATCTACACCAGTTCCAAAATTAAAAAATCACAATGGATCTACACAGCAGGTCTATAGCTAGCTGTTTGGGAAGTCCAGTGGGCATTTTGTTTCACCCCAAAAATACACAAGTACATAATTCTGGCTACAGCCATAGACTTTTCCATGGCTACAAGACTTCTCTGATACTCCCTAGTCAGATTCTCACCTAAACAAAGGTGAGGCAGTCACAGCACTCACCAAAACATCCATGTCTTCATTGCACAGCCTCCCTTGCAGTTGGGTTGAGGCCGTTTAACTGGGTCCCAGACAAATGAATGAAAGTGGAAGTGATAAGCCACTCCCTGGTATGACTATTGCAAATACCTTGTGGGATCATCTAGCCCTGTCCTCCACTTCTGTGTCTGGGCAAAAGTCATGGTGTTACTATAAGGTGGAAGCAGCTTGGAGCTCAGAGCTCACTACTTGGAGGAGAGATACTGGAGAAATACCAAAGATATGCTGGACACTGCCTCAGGAAGAGATAAATATCCTCCTTTTAAGTTGTTGTTAAGCCCCTGGGATTTCAGGATTTCTTTGTTATTGCAGCATAGTCATCCATATCCTGACTAACACAAAGCTAATTTAAAAAGTCCTTCTCTTTTGACCATAACACAGCAAATGACATTTTTTGGTTCTTTTAATGCCTGGTATATCCCTCAGAGATTTCTGTTACAAAAGAGAACATAGACTGATATTCAATTACCAAGAGGACCCAGGCATGTAAGAGTAATTGCAGCCACTTTTAAAACTTAAGAATAACATAACTTTGTATTTGTGAGGCACTTTTCACTTTTTTCATGCTTTCTTGCACACATTGTTACAAGATCCTAGAATGGTATTTTTTAAGTGTATAAAATCTCAATATCTCAGCTTTACAATTGAACCAAGTGAGTGACGGCAAGATTTCACGTGAGATATCCAGTAACCCAGGTGGTCAGTCACGGCGCTGAGACAGGGGCCTGCCTTTAGCCCTTCTGTAATCAAGAAACGCTCCAAGCTCTCAGCCTCGTTGCAGATTTTTACAAGCTCCTCTTTTAATAACCTATCTCTGTTGCATTCCTGACTTATTACCTCCCTGGCTCCCAGCACTCTTATTTATATGCAGACTCCTTCCAGCTGCACATCCCAAGGTTTATGCTGTGTTCACTGAGTTGTCTCCTAACTAGAGTCCATTATCTGATGAAAGCAGAAGGATGTTCACAAATAAAACACATCTTGCCTGTGGCTGTCTCACCAGCCGAGCCCATCAGAGGGGCAAAGATGTATCTCTGCTGACAGAAGAACCTGCTGCTTTGAGATGAGCTTCCCCTCTGGTGTAGAATTGGCTCCAACAGGAGAAGAGGGCCTGGCCGGCTGAGAGCATGTGAATCAAGCCGAGCACCGCCAGGGACCCCAGCCCCTTTTCCAAGCGACCCTTCCCGGCAAGCTTTGCCCTCTGAGTGGGAACCAGGCCCCGGGGCAGATGGCCCGAATCACAGCAACTGAGTAGTGGACGCCTAGGTCACGGAGGTGGCATCTGTAGTCAACTTGGCTAAAACAGAAGTAAAGACTTTAGCAAGCAGGCTGGAAAATTCTTGACCTAGATTGCATACTTGGAATATTTAACATAATGGAAAGTGAAGTTCAACAGCTTTCTGTCCCCTTCCTGCCTGGATCACCCAGCTAGTGTGTATAAAATCTCAAGTTTATGATGGAATAAAGTGAGTAACAGCAGGATCTTAAGTCAGCTTTCTAGTAACCCACCCTTGTGACCCCACGACCTATTCCTGAGAAAAACTACCTTTGTGGTACCAATCCCTTAAAAAAAAAAACCCAGGCCTCCCTCCTATGGAATGGAGGCTGGCACAGGGGCCAACACTTAGTGGTTCTCAGTAAATATTTGTTAAAATGAATTATGCCCCAAATATTTTGTTCCTGGGCAATTTGCTTGATGTGCTTTGCTGGCGTCCATCCTCCTCTGAATTAAGCTTGGTTCCCATGCCAGGAGCTGCAGGGGGCTTAAGAAGTGTGCTTCTGACCTTTGAAAAACAAATCAGAGTTGAGCCCTCAGACTCTGGCCTGGAATCAGGCTACCGAAAGTTGTGCTGCAGCCAGGAAGCCTGAGGGCTTGCAAGAAGGAAGCAGCTTCCATCTTCCGGGGACGGCAAATGACTTCGTACAACCGCAAAACACGGTCAAGTTATCTGACCTCCCCTTGACCGGGCGAGGATTTGTCCATCTTAGAGGGCGGGTTTAGGGTCCTGTGGACTTTATTGTATATTGGTTCAAACTAAATGAACGAGAGGCTCGATTGGCCATCTGGGTCGGCCACTTTAGTGCGGCTTTCAAATTTCAAAAGACATCAAGAGGAAACTCAAGAAGGAGTTCCAAAAGGAAGTAGGGTGTGGGGTTTTCTGTTTCTGCTTGGTCCCCAGGGCTTCCTTTAGATGACTTTTTCATGACATTTGTCTGTGAGGAGCTTCTTATTTGGTAATGTGCTTTCCCATAGTTATATTAATACCATTAATGTTAGTTATATTAACACATAGTTGTTTTCTTAACATCTGCAGGCCTCACATTTTGAACGAGTCTCCTTAAAAAGAGGGAGAGGCCCACAGAAAAGCTTTAGAGTTCAGCTGTATGCAGAGGAGAGGCGCTATTCTAATGTTGCAGCATATATTGGCATCC
Source organism: Dasypus novemcinctus (assembly GCF_030445035.2). NCBI lineage: Eukaryota > Metazoa > Chordata > Mammalia > Cingulata > Dasypodidae > Dasypus > Dasypus novemcinctus. The sequence goes on from NC_080697.1 coordinate 13,172,644, forward strand.
TGTCCTGCCGTCTGCAGCAGGGTCTTAGACTGGAAGGGACCAGAGAGGCCATCTCGTCCTACCCCCACCCCAGGTGACATCTGCCAGCACCTGCCAGGGAGCCTGTGAGCAGAGCGGGCTCTGCAGGTGCTGGCAGCAGCCCCCTGTCCACTCTACCAGGCCTGGGGCAGTGGGGAGGCCTGTGGGAGGCAGGACACTGCTGGTGGGACCGGAGAGTGGGAGCTTCACTTTCATCGCATGTGCCCGTAAGGCACGAGGTCTGAGCGTGTTTGCACGTCTGAAGAGCTGGACGCGGCCACTGCCCACACTGAGGGACGTGCAGGGGCATTGGGTACTACACCAACCCTTTTTGTCCCGGAGGTCACAGACCATTGTTCCAAGCATGTCCAGCTTTGGTTTTTGGCCCAGACTTCATTTATTGCAACCGCCTCTCCGTGAGCTGTGTCTGGAGGCATGGCTTGGTCGCGTCTCCTTCCCGTGGCTGGGCGTGAGGGGTTGGGGCAGGTGTCCCCCCTACACACTTGGTCGAAGGTCTGCACCAGGTTGGGGGGGGGGGGCTGTGGTCTGTCCCCGAAGCCCTCAGGGTCAGCCCCACCCTCAGCAGGACTGGGGGTTGTGTGTCCAAAGGTCACGTCTACATTTTAAATCCCGGTTGAGTCCCAGGGTTGCCTTTTGATAGCTGCGAAGTAGTTCAGTCCAGAAATTTGCCTCTCAGCAGTAAACAGCTTACTTTCTAAACAGCGTAATTTTAGAAGTTTTTATTCCCCACCACCACTGCATTAAGAGAGCTGTCAAGTTTTGGAATTTCATGGAAGAGCTGTGAAGTGGCCTTTGTAAGCTCGGGAGAGCCTTCTGGGGCCTGACATTCTCAACTGATGGCTCTATTTACATATATATTGTCCGTCCCTGGAAAGGCTGTGGGAGTTGGGATTTCATAGACAGTTTGAGCTGAACTTGGGGCCGGAGGGCTTGGCGCTCTCATATTCCAGTATGCATTCATTCATTTACTCGCCCATTCATTGCATTGTTCAAAAAGTTTATTTTGATACCTGGGGAGGATGAGAAACTCCATCCTTAGCAACTTGGATCCTGCCCGAAGAACTTGTGATCAAATATCAGAACTGTAATTGCTGTGCTCATTTGCCTTAAACCATGAAGGCATGGGCTTCTTACAGAGGCCTTCTCAAGAAAACCAACTTGCACTGATTCCCACGTGCGATTTTGGTTCTGCCCTCTGCCCAGTCTCCTTGCCTGGAATTTTCTGGCCTTGGCTCATTAAGTCTTGCTAAGAAGGCAAGTAAAGCTCCAGGCAGTGTTGCCAGATCAACAGGGCTGAGGAGGGGTGGGAACAGGAGAAGAGGGAGCAGAGCTTCCAGAGGAGGGAATGAGTAGCATCCCGGGGAAGAAAGAGCCAGGGATCCGGAATTAAACCTACCCAAGAACTCTAGCAAGAGCAGCCAGCCAGCCCGGCAGCGCCATTAGCTATCACGTGGTACTGAGCTATAAGTGACGTCATGGGCTCTGGGCTAAGAGCCTGCAGGCCTCATCTGCGCCTCATCTCTTGTGATGCTCACGGCCATCTGCCTTGGGAGGTAGATAGCAGTATCACCCTTTTGCAGATGATAAAAGGGAAAGCACAAAGGCTACCTTCCCTCAGGTAACAGGTGGCTGGTTTGGGAGTCAAAGCAACAGCTGGGCCATACTTGCCTGCCTAAGCCAGTTAGCCTCTTAGAAAGAAGCCAAGAATAAGAACTAGGACGTGACTCGCATTTTTAAGTTTTCACAAGTTCCCTGTATTTGTTATTTGTTGCCTTTTTTACTGCCCTGTACTGATCATCAGTAAAAGGCAGAGAGGGCTTCTGGCGGAGATGGTATACCACATACTGAAGAATTCCAAGGAAGGTAAAAGGGGATGACGGCAGGAAAACGGAGATAAAGGCCAACTGAGTTGATGGCTTCCACTTAAGGGAGAAAGAAATGTGTTTCTGGGGTGTAACTATCACCAGGCTCCTATGTGGTCCCTCAAATGCCTGAAAGTTTACAAAAGAACTCCTATGTAACGAGTAAGAAGCTCAAATCAAAATATTTAATAATCTGTGGATTTCTTCTTCAGTGCTTCCCCTCAGCCTGCATTAGTTCTCATCAACTGTGAATCTATTTGTTCCCATGAGAATGGGCACATAAACCGAGAGCTGAAAGACAAGGAGGAAGCCCTCTGGTGGGCCATTCAGTCAACAAAGCACGCCTGAGCCCTGCTTCTGCACTAGGTGCCGAGCTCTGCAATGCGAGCATAGAGAGGGATAAGACACAGGTCATTCATCCTTGAGGAACGGATATGGAACCAGGGAGACGAACATTAACAAGAAGGAGTCATCCAGAGGGCCACAGGTTGCGTCAGGTGGGGGTTACATAAAGCAATAGCTCCGACGTCTCACGGCCACACTTCCTCTTGGCCGACCAAAGACTAGGTGCCCACTCTCACCTTGGCAGTGTAGGCCTCCTGAGGTGGGAGGGAAGAAAGCAGGAAGGTCAGCACTCTGTGTGGAGGAGGATGCCAAGGAGGCCACGCATCTGGGACAGCAGGAAAGCAGCATGGAGGGCCAACCCAGGACAGGCCAGAGGTCGACCGACTGGACGAGGCTCCTGCGACAACACTGCGTGTTCAGTCTTCCTGAAGCAGTTGGGCCATATGTGTCCTGGGCAACTAGGCAACCTTAACATTAATGTATTTTTAGAACAACTTCAAGTGACAGTGGAGAGGTGAGGTCTGGCATGATGACATTCAGGCCAAATATTGAAGGCTGAGAAAGAGAGAAAGCAGAGTAAATAGTGGATACAGAAGAGGTGGCAAGCGCAGGCAGTGCCTCCTCCTGGCCACCAGGGAGTGCCTTTCTCACTTCCCACAGCAGACGTGTCAAGATTCCACCCGGAGTTGGCATCTCCCACAATAAAACTGATAAGAAAATGGATGTTAGTTTCCTCCTGTATAGGCTAACCATCTAGTTCCCAAAGGTGGAATTCAGATCATTTATTTGAAACATATTTATGGAGCACCCATTATAATCTGGGCCTGATTTGGGTGGGTACTGCTGTGGGGGCTGGGGGAGCAGAGCAGGTGTCATCCTTCTCGGGGCACCATGCTAACGGCCCAGGAGTGAGGGCGGAAGGCACTCACTCTTCAAAACAAGGCAGTGGGGAATTGAGTAATAGATGTTAAGTGTCTGAAACAACCCGGGTTCTTTAAGTTGGGTTGGGGGTGGAGGCAACCCTTCTTTGCCAAATGAATGGCACGATTTGACAGACGAGGCAAGGTCACGAGTGACGGGCATGCCAGGTTGAGAACATGTTACGGGGCCAGAAGTATGGTGGAAATTTGGGAAGGGTGAGAATTATAAAGTGTGTATTTAGAACTGGCAGGAAACATAGATTGGAGCCAGATTCTAGACCACCTTAAAAGCCAGGCTGGGCCTAACTTTTAGTAGTCGGCGGGGGGCCATGGAATTTTCACGAGCAGGGGAGTGACTTAAGAAGACGAAACTGTTGGTGAGCACAGGAGGCACTGGTGTGCAAGACTCAGAGATGCAGAAGGTCCAGCTGAACCACCAAGGTCTGAGTGTGAGACGGAAGCCGGGCCAGGGCTCTGGGGGGTGACACGGAGACGAGGACACACCGTGCGAGATCATCACTGGGGGGTGACTTCCATTGCGTCTGAAGCTTGAATGAAATGAAATGTGGGCATACAGGTGCCCTACCTGAGGAAGGCGCTGAGGCATAACGAGGAAGCGAATGCCCGAACAAACTGTTCACAGCACTAAGCACGACTGGAAACATTGGGTGTTAGGTCTGAAGGAGTGGGAGATCTCGCCCAGGTTAGGCACACAAGGGCAGGGTGGCCACTGCTTGCAGTACCAGAACCACCTCCAGGCGGGCGACCACTGCTCCCCCTTCCCAACCCATCTCCTTTCCTTCACACCTGCCCCGGCCAGGCGCTAAAGAGAAGCTCTTCCTTTCTAAGCATTTAATATATAGTCCATTCAGGGCAGCCAGGAAAGGATGAGATGAAATATCAACTCATCCAAAAGCTGTCCCTAGACACACACAAAATATCTCCGCTCTACAGAGTTCTAGATGCAGGCAGGGAGGGAATGCTCTTAGCTTGGGGGCAGGAAGGGGGTTGTGCGCAAGGACCCTCTGGGATCACAGCCGCTTCCCGGTGCTTATTTCCTGCTGGGGGATACTTCGGCCCTGCTGAGCCCTCAGGTGGGGTCCACAAAGAGCACCTCGAGGAAGCGGAAGATGGATTTGAAGACATGGCGGGTCTGTTATTTTTGCTATGAAAAGAGTGGGTTCTGCTGTCCTTTTCACTGCCCTGTCTCCATCGGGAAGGCCACCTTCCTAAAAGAGTAACCAAGGCTGCTAAAGTGTCCAGAGGAAGACCGCAGGAGTCCCTGCCCCTCCCAGGGTAGACAGGCAACCACCTTTGCGGAATATTTCCCACCTTGACGCCACCCTGGAGGTAAACTCCTGCTCCGCTTCTCAGAGGGAGGAAAATCTCCTGTCTTGCCGGAGAATGGGACTGCCGCAAACCCAGGGCCTTCCAGCAGCTTACTGATGCCTGGCAAGTCCTGGCTCCTTATTGACTTCAGAATGATTCATTAAAAATATTCTAAAATCAATGAAGCTAGGGATCTAAACAGTCAAATAACAGAGAAGGTTTAGTAAGTGATTCTTTGCTGTGCACCTCAAAGTGATAACAAGACTTCAGTCATCAAGTGGTTTCTCAATTTCCTGGCCTGGTGTATCTGCAGAATCCCCAACAGAAATAAGTGATGCTTCTTGGGGAAAAAATAAAAAAGAGAAGAAACAAAGGTTAAAAAATATATATCAGGAGTCACCAATTCTTAGAGGCTGGTGCTTCTCTACAGATTACTGATAGTCAAATCCCGCTAAGCTGGTGATTTATTTTAATTGGCCACCCCAATTAATGACTGCATTTGTTAACTTGTTCAGCAATGGGTCTTCTTTAAGCTGTGACAGATTCAATTTCCCCTGTGATGCACCATTCCAAAATCAGTGAGGACCAGTGACATATTTATATACAATTCGGCAGACTAGAAAGAGATGTTTGAATCTTTGCAAGTGGGGATATTATATTAGCTATCTTTGACTCATTAATTAATCATCGCTATTAAATGAGTGTTTACTACCTGCAGTATACTCATCTATGTGCCAGGGAATTAAAAAATACTCATGTCAACACTTACCTTCCAGGTGAGTACAATCCTAAAGGAAAGTAGAACTGTGACACACCAGCAGGAGAGGAGAATGTGAAACAATGATCCTAATAATAATTACAACTACCATAATAATAAATGCATCTACAGCCCATAGCTTGTGCCAAGCACTGCTCTAAGTGTTTCAGGAATGGTAATCCAATTAATCCTCTCAACAGCGCTGTGAGGTGAGTGCAGTATTTATTTCCAGCTTGCAGAGAAGAAAAAGCAGTTTCACAGAAGCCAGGTAACTTACCCAAGGTCGTGATGCTAGCAAGTGGCAGAGCGGGTTTTGAACCAGGTTGACGGACTTGAGCGCCAAATGCCATGGCCTTAACCACCGCGTAACTGGCGTTCCGAGCCCCGCGTGGAATGTTCAGGAAGGCTTCATGCAGGAGTCGGGTTATAAGTTGATCTTGAAAAAAATGGGCTAAAATTTACAAGTATGAAGAGAACAGACACAGGTCGAATGAAGTGAGGCAAAGTGCTGCACGGCTGGAGGCTGGCCCAGTGGCTAAGTGGGTGGTGCCCGAAGCCAGCCTTCCCAGGTTCAATTCCAGGTTCTCCCACTTACTACCTCTTCAAATTCAGCCACGTTCCCTACCCTCTCTGTTGGCCTGGGTGCCTTATTTTAAAGTGGGCCGGAAAAAAATAGTGTGTCATAGTAAATTGGTTAATATTTATAGTACACTCGGGTCAGCTCCTGGCACACTATCTTACGAGGCTTTTCAAATGAGTACACATAAGTTAAGAACACTGAGAGACTGGCCCGGCTAAAAGATATTTAACTGCTTGTCAGCCTGTGTCTTCCTTTATTGCCCTCCCATTCCAGGGCCATCTCCTCTGCAGCCCAGCATAATTTTGGCTTAGAGATAGGATTAGAGGACAGCTTCTGGCCAAACTCATCATAAAGGACACTAGAGCAGTTGCCATCAAAATAACCACAAGCGTTTATCCCCAGCCTGTGCAAAGCACTTGTAGGTGTAGTCAGTAATTTAGAAAAAAAAAAAAAAAAGGAGGACCATTTGCAGTTACAATGCTTCCAAGTGGAACCAGTCGCCTTGAAAGCCTACGGCTGTACTGGGCCCCGGGCGAGCTGCAGACGGAGGCTGATTCCTGGCTCCGAGGACCCCTGGGAGCTGGGGAATGAGTCCAGGGGGTCTGGAGTCCTTAGCAGCTCATTAGAGCTATCTGGATTTAAAAGAGAGATTTCCAGATCCCAGAAGGTGGCTCACTGCTGGGAACAAAAGCTTTTGCATTAACAGCCTAGTATTCCAAAATGATCCCCGAGGTCCTGCAGTGACGCTGATGGAACGGGATTTATACCAGGCTGGAGCTGCCGAAGCCCAGACTGGGGAGCCAGGCTCACGGGGGGATATTTAAGGACGCCTTGAGTTTCTCTTTCAGGAACCTGCCAATTAAACAGGAGAAGGGCATCTCGGGATTCCTGGGCCCACCCCCGCTAGCCTCTCTAGCACCCCATGCCTGGGGGGCTGCAGATCTGGTGGTCCCCACAGCAGATCTCGGTCCTCGGGTCAGTTCGAGGCAGTGCAGCAGGCATGGAGAGGGCCATGGGGGCTGCCCCCAGAGCCTTTTCTCGCTGCACTGGCTGCCCCAGCCTGAGGATTGCCCCGGGGAAGGTCCTAGACTGAACTCAAATCTGCTTCCGTTTCTTCTGGGAGGATAAACTAGAGGGGATGAGATGGGAGCACGCTACCAAAGTAAGGAGCGAAGACACAATTCAAGGAGGCAACACAAGAGCCATATGCAGGGTTCGAAAAAAAACATGCTTTCCTCGCCCAAGAGTATTATGAACGTACGCCCTCCAAGGCACCCTGCGCCTACACCATAGCCCCGGGCGTGGCAGAGATGAAACAGATGAGGGGCATGGTCTCTGGAGGCAGGCCGGCCAGCGTTTGCATGTATAGCTCTACGAAATGGGAAACGTGCTACGCGTGTTCATGAGCTCCCCAGCTGCGGGCACGTTCAGCAGAGGTCAAATGACCACCCTTTTCAACGTCAGGGCGGCTTTACGCAGGGCAGGTTTATTTCTCACTCTTGACACAGGCTAATGTGACTCAGGGGAGCCTCTGCTGCAGACAAGCTTTAAGGGACCAGGATTCTGGAACACGGCATCCCCTGCCATCTCCTAGGCCCTCAGAGTTTTATACCAGTGCTGCCAGATTTTCTCTGGGTTCTTGGCTAAGCTACAAAAAAAAAAACCAAATTTGAAGGGCAAGCCAGTTTAGTTAGGCCAATGATTTATGAAAGAAGGGCGGGAAGAGGAATGGGAGAAAATAATAGGCTAAGGGTCCCAGGTAGGGGGAAGGGGCTGAAAAGTGATAAAGAGGGATGATGGACAGACTATAATTCCCCAGGACAGATTGCAGATGCCCAGGGTTTACTTATATGTTGTTCCAGGCAGGTGAGAAGAAGGCAAGAGCAGGGCCAGTTCAGCCTTTGCGCTTGCTTTCTGAACCATCAATTATTCCGCCCCTATGCTAATGACAGGGAAAGAGTCCCAGCTGTTTGCTGTTTTGATTGGTCATCCTCCCCATCAATCCCCCAGGCCCCTGGAGAATGTCCCGGGGTTCTCCTGGCTTCTGGAGGAAATCTCGTTCTGAATGGGATTTCTGGCAAGCGTCTTCCAGCAGCCATCTTGGGGGTACCAAAGACCACGTGTTCAATGGTGGTGGGTTTTCCGCCAGGTTCCAGATTCGTCTCTTTATTCCCTAACCGACCTGCCTCACCAGTTCCTTCTCCTCCAGCTGGCAGACAAGGAAAGCATGAAGAAATTGGAAGCCATGCCTGGAAGCAGGTTCAAGGCACATGCCATTTTGCTGAGTGGGACTTCACAGGGCCCCACCCATACAGGAACTGTGTTGCCAAGAAGGTAAAGGAGGGAAATGTAGTTTATCCCTCCTGCCACTAAGCAGGCTTCATGGAGAGAGCTGTACTGGAGCTCTTGGAAGACTCACCTTCATGCGGCCTCCCCTGAATGCTTCCAAGAAAGCAACCTGAGCAGTCATTGCAGTTGCTCTCTCTCAGTTCAGCCATGCACACGGTTGAGTACACAGCATTGGTTGGGAAATATTTGGTGGTCGATCTTCAATGGGATCGAGAGGAAAATACAGCAGACAGGAGGTTGAGGGCCCAAGGTGCCGAGATGGAACACTGGCAGCTCCTGCCCAGGAGTCAGCGGGACTCTAGGAGGGTCCCTGCAAATGAGCCCCACTTACGGTGGTGGGAAGAGGGCAAGGGGATCTTTTCAACGCTTTGCAACTGCTGTGTATGTCAGTAGCATCTCTAATAGAAATCTCTAGACACCCTCTGCTGAACACTAAGTACATTTGACAGTCACCAAGCTTGGATTGCCTGAGCAGTCTCTGGAATATATAATCTGAAATATATATAAATGCTCATTTATCACCAACCCACTGTTGCTCCTTTTATATGGAGTTAAAAGATTTCAAATCTGGCAGATAAAAAAAAAAATCCCAAGGAAACCCTTTCAACAATAAATCTTTCTGTCGTTGCTGTGAGTTAGTCTTAGGACGGGCACAGCCTTTGGAGGTCTTTTGGTTCTTGCCCCTGCCTCCTGAGAAGATCCTAGCTCATGGCAGAGTACGGGTCCCAAGTTTAGGATGTCAGAAACAGATGAAACATAGACTGTCAGTGCTTGGAGAGGTCATGGTGAAAACGGGGACTTTCTATTCTGCGGAGACTCAAAATGCAGATTGCTCACCCACAGGAGAGCCGGCAGCAGGCCCCGAGGCCCTGGTTTCCTGTGCTCCAGCCCAGCGCCTTCTGCACTTGTCCTGGTTGAAACCCCGACCCTCCCTGACAGCCCCTCCTTCCCGAGGGCCAGCCGGAACCCCCACATGCAGGTGTGTCTCCACCTTGGGCCCTAATCAAGGCCTGAAGTTCTACTCGGTGCCCCCCCCCCCCCCCCCCCCGCTGTGGGCATGGCCCAAACCAAAGCATAAACCCATGCTGGCCCGAGACAGTCTCTGCTGAAGACTCCACAAACATCCCGACCTGGGCGCCCTGGGTGGCCGCCTGCACCCTTGTCTTCTACCCACCCACAGGCTGGGGCTCTGGGAAACACGGTTGCATCTCCTCACCGTCGGCTTCAGGAGTTTCACCCCAGTGTCAGCCCTCCACGGACCGACCATTTTCCATGGCGACATTAGAACGAGATGATTGAGATCACTTTCCTCTCTTTTCCCACATCCGTGAGAGCTCAGGTATTCATTCAAGAGATGTGGGCTGGTCTCCCTGCCCGCGTGAATAGCACAGCTCTTCATTTCGTGGGCAGAGATGGGAGCAGACGAGGCCTTCTGAGAAGCGTGACGCCTCACAGGAGATGGAGGAATGGGATTTCCATAGATCGAGATCAATAAGGGACTACTATCAATACTAGTATCTTCAATAATAGTACAAGAGGTGGGAGAGGAAAGAGCCAGAAGGGAACACTGGGTTTGTCTCCTGCTCGGCCTTCTATGCTGCGTAACCGCGGGCGAGTGCCCCCCTTTCTCAGCCTCAGCACCCTGATCTACAGATTAGGAGGGTGGACCAATTGGATCTCCACTCTCCCCTAGATCCACTGCCGAATGGCTCTCCACTTGCTCCCTGACCTGGGCATCCAGGACCTCCATTCCAGGGGCTTCGCGGACTCGGACCCAGAGTCCTCGGTCCTCTAGACTCGTCCCCCTAGATTTCCCTGGACACAACTGTGGCCCGTGCGCCCTCATGTCAAAACCCGTCTCATTTTCCAGGTCCAGGAAAATGAATGCTCAGCGATGGCGCCGAGGGAATGGAGTATTTCTTCCAGGAAGTTAATAAGATTGTATATTTTAGCCTTGGGGCACTGGTGAAGGGAAAGAAAAATTCCCTGAAACAACATGTCTCTTGTTTAATAAAGTTTTATTATTATTATATATGAGTGTGTGGGAAGGAGAAATCTATATCCGTTCTTCGCCGTCACAGCTTTATTGGTTCTGAGCTTAAAAAATCAGTTTGGTGACTAACAGAATAAGGAACTGACTGACCGGTGATTTTTAATATTCCGCTCTTCCAGGAAGCAATCTTAGAGAGGACGGGCTTATTGAAAACTGTACATGATGCTGAAATGAGTTACACAGAGGGGTAGGCTGTCCCTGCTCACACCTTGGGAAAGAGATGATGGGGGCCCCCTTGGGGTGCAGCACCCCAGCTTTGATGTCTTTTCTGATGAGCCCCCTCTCTCAGTGTTTGGAAACCCTCCTCCCACCAAGGGCATCACAGCATCTCCCTCCCCTTGGGAAACACTTGTCCTCAGGCAGGACAGCTTCTGCCCTCCATGCCCTGTGTGTGCCGAGCCTCGGGTGCTGTCCCCACGCAGGACTTGTGGTTTCAGCCTGGCTCTCACTGCTTCCTCTTGGAGGTGGGGGGGCCCAGGGCCTTCTCAGACGCTCCCCACTCCCTAAACCCCTACATCTCAGATTTACCCTGAGGCTTGCTCTGGCCTAGGGATGGTGGTTAACGCCTCTTAGGAAATATCAAAATGCGTTTCTGGAGCCTCCACTCTGGGGTCAGGTGCTCCCCCCGTCATTTCCTGACCCCTTTGCTCTTGCTAACAACTAATGGCTTTTTGAAGGTCTGGAGTAAGGAAAACCTGGAATATTCCGAGTTGGGTTTTTCCAGAGTACGGCAGCAGGTATGATTTGCCTTAGATGTTCAGGTAGTACGTTGTGGCCAGATGACAGAAGGTGGACCAACCTCAAGAACAATGTCTGCAGCAGACCACGGTGATGAGGGGGTGCATTGGTGAGTGGGTGAGCATCTGGAGGGGCAGAGGCAATGGGGTACCCGGGCTGAATCTGTGCAGGATGAGCTCCGGCGCAGAGCTAAGAAGTAGTCAAACGTGGCTTGGCCGTGGTCAGCGTTCTTCTCCTGCACCCCCTCCTCCCCAGTTCTTAGGTGTTCAGAGCCCCCATCATCCCTTCTTTCGGCACACGGGAGGTGCAGGGATTGATGGGAGATGTCAGGTGACCCTGCGCAGGCCACAGAGAAATGATCCCTAATACTGGAATTATAAATAGTGACTCTGGACTAAGATATTGTTTTGGACAAAGGGGACTTCTAGGTCCGGCTGAGCTCTCCATGCTCCAGCCCAAGGCTGAGGGCGAGGGGCTCTGTTTGGTCCCCGATCACTGAACTGGCTTCCTATGGCCCTGCTGTCCTTTCCTTCCTCCAGCAGGAGGAGTGAAAACCAGCGAACCACCCACGTGAAGGTGTCAGCTGCAGTCAGCAGAAGGCTGTGTGGACCTCTGTGGCTTCTCTCCAGCCTCAATAGTCAAGACACCAAAGTTCTGCTCCACAGAGGACTGGACGGGTGGCACTTTGGGAGGACTGCAAAGCTCTGTCAGGGAAATGTTGCTCCGAATTTCTTGGGGGCACCAAGTGGAAGAATGCATTACAGCTCAACAGGTTCAAGTGCCTGTCCCAAGATGCAGAACTGCTCTGTTGGTCGAGGGCTTGGGGCAAGGGTTTAGCTTGACCTTCTAAGGGGGAGGCCTCTTCCCATATCGTAACTTTGTCTAGCCAGAGAGCCCCTTGAAAGTCCAGACCAAGTTCCATGGGAATGATGATTAAAAGCTCCATGTCTGTTAATTTTCTGCATTGAGCTCTCATTCCACTTTCAACATTGCCCTGGTTGGAATTAATAAGCAGAGGCCAGCTGGATAGTCAGCCAGCATTCTCAGACCCCAACGGCCCTGACCCCAAGTGAGAGCTTGGGACCATTTGTCCCTTAAACAATCCACAGTTTGTTTCTGATTAGTCCTGAGTAGCATCCTCAGTTGTTCCTACATGCCTCTGGCTTCTGCTCAGCCAGCAGCATGTGCCACCCACTCTGCGCTGCGTCTTCTGGACAGGCCTCAAGTGCAGAGGGTACCTTGGAGATGGGAATTCAGGACCTCTAAGGACAAGAGCAACTGCGGAGGCAACCCTTTTTACAGGGTTAAAGGACACCAACAGCTCCCTGCCCAGAGAGCCACGGAAGTCCTTTTGTCCCCAGGATTCTCCCGGTGCCCTCTTAGTACCTAGAGTTCTGTTCTTGAACTTGACTCCTTTCGGATTATAAGACCTTTGGTCTTCTGAAGGCTTTTATTAAAACTCAAACACAAAGGATGAAAACTTGTGCTGTCAACAAGAATTTGAGGTCATTAAATATATAAATAACTATTAAATTCTGAGCTGCACGGGACTCCTGGAAGTTTCCTCCAAATAACCAAGACACTCAGCTTTCTAAAGACTTACCTCTTTAGGTCTAACTTACGCCGCAATAGGAAATGGCTCCGGTAGAGATCTTACCTAAAGTAGTTCCCGCTGCCCTCTCTTCCTAAATGCATCCTACCAAACACAAGGCGACCCTTTCTTGATGACTCGAGGCCACCATTCTGGACTCCCCTTAGGGTCCCTGCACTGATCCTCTCGGGACCCGGGCTGTGCTACTCACACCTGCAGGGGCAGGTCTTGCACCTGCTCTGCGGGTTTTCGGCCCCTCTCTCCCACGCAGGCGGCGCTCAGCGCCTCCCTGCTCAGGCCTCGGTGACTGTCTCCAGCCTTCCTCTTCTCTTCTGCCTGGATCCTTGTCACCCGTGGCTGGGAAATAAGATGCCTATGGTGTTTTGAGTCTGAGTATAACAAGAGTAGACAGGCTCTGAGGAAGACTTGTTCCCATACGGTAAGGGCAGGGATTTTATTACAGGACCCTCTAGTTTTTGTTACCCAGATCTTTTTGCTTTCCCTTTTGTTTTTAGCAAGGATTTGGACAACTGAGGTGACTAGACACCCTACTGCCTGCGGGGTGGAGATTGGGGGGAGGTTGAGTGGGTGTCCCTAACCCAGGGGCTCTTAGGGCTCTGTGAGCGTGAATTGAAATTCAAAAACACATTATTCTTGTGGGGAGGTGTTGGTGCAGGTGTGATGTATTTATTAAATAATACACAGTGTAGTGTGGACTTAGTAAGGGGTTTTCATCTGACTGGTAAAGGGGTCCGTGGAACAAAAAAGGTGAAGAATCCCCGGTCTAAAGTATGAGGAAATAGGGAACAATTCCTGATAATGTCACTGCTCAAACCTGCCTTGGTCTCATCAGCGAGCTCTGCTCAGCCTGTGACAGAAGGTTTCCTGGGAAAATGCTCCCCCCACCTTCCCCACCATCCTCCTGATCCTTCTTTCCCAGCACAGGGACCCTCAGGCTGCCCCATGGATCAGAAAATAGGGAAGTAAAATGAGAGGGGGAAATAAATGGGAATCTCAATTTGTCAAATAAAATGCTAGACATGATGCTTCAGGGTATTGTGGGTAAGTTTTTTTGAGGGAAAGGAAAAGAAATATACTTCTACTCGAGTGAGCACCCCTGGCGGAGGCGGGCAGTGTGCAGGAACCAACTCTCGGGTGCAGGTGGAGATTTCATTTCTAGACCCAGGCAGAGACGCTGGAGCGACTTCACTTCTGCCAGAATCCAGAGCCCCATAGAAGGAAGGAGTTGGGGGACACTTTCTCCAAGGCAGGCTGTGAATCAGCCATGGCTTCAGGTGCCCCAGTGTGGATGAGGCTTGCTAGGGACTGACAGGCAGAAATATGCTATTTGTAGATGCAATTCAAAGGGCTAACCCCCAGCATTGCTCCCATTTTTTTGGCCAGGCCTGAGGGACTGAAATCCAAGAGGCCAGAAAAAATAGGTGGTGAAAGGAGGTTTTGTGCTTTGACTGAAATCATGAAGGTTAAGTCTTGGCGGTTTAAAACTGGGGAACCTAAGGTGGGGGGGTGGGGGGTATATGGGAACCTCTTATGTTCTTTAATGTAACATATTTTGTGATGTATATATCTTCAAAAAAATAAAATTTACAAAAATGATGGTGGTGGAAGGGTAGGGAGTGGGTTATATGGGAACCTCTTATGTTTTTTAATGTAACAGTCTTTGTGATCTATTAACTCTAATTTTTAAAAAGTGTAAAGAAATAAAATAAAGCATGAAAAAAATAACTGGGGAACATGAGATTGGGAAAGGACTGTAAGGCAGATTCCTCTTGAGGATTGGCAAGAGCAATGCTTTAGATGGAACTTTTTAGGGTCCAAGTGAAAAAGAGATTTATCTCTCACAAAAGAAGTCTAGGTGTAGTTATTTCAGCTTAGCCCAAAAGGTCAAAGATTTAAGTACTCTGATTCTAGAGATCTTTTGACCTATCTCCCATCATCCCAAGAGGAATCTACAGTAGCTCCTGATGTTACATCATCATAGGCTTGTCTTTCTGTCAGCACCCAAAAAAATCCTGCCAGGAGCCTCTGAGCAGACTTCTCATTCCACACTGTTGGCCCAACTGAGTCACAAGAACACTTCTAGCTGCAAGGGAAGCTGGAAAGGAGAGTAGCTAACTAAAAGGACCAGGATGGCGATGGCTAGCTTAGACCCATCCTTATTCTTTTCTTTTTTTAAAGATTTATTTTATTTAGTTCTCTCCCCTTCCCTGCCCCCCGCCCCAGTTGTCTGTTCTCTGTGTTCATTTGCTGCATGTTCTTCTTTTTGTCCACTTCTGTTATTGTCAGCAGCTCGGGAATCTGTGTTTCTTTTTGTTGCATCATCTTGCTGCATCAGCTCTCCATGTACGCGGTGCCATTCCTGCGCAGGCTGCACTTTCTTTTGCACTGGGCGACTCTCCTTATGGGGCACACTCCTTGCGTGTGGGGCTCCCCTCCACGGGGAGCACCTCTGCATGGCATGGCACTCCTTGCGCGCATCAGCGCTGTGTGTGGGCCAGCTCCACACAGGTCAAGGAGGCCAGGGGTTTGAACCACGGATCTCCCATGGGGTAGGCAGATGCCCTATCCACTGGGCCAATTCCGCTTCCCACCATCCTTATTCTTTAACTGTGCCTTGGGGAGGGGCCTGCCTTCCTGAGAACAGGGGATCTTCAAGCACCATCTAAACACAAAACACAAAACTTCCTAGCAAGGAAGAAGGGACAGATGGCTTTTAAGTGGGTGACAACGGTGCCAACCACAAATAGCACAGGACAAAAGAAACCCATGGGTTTCAGGGAGAAGCACATGACCTCTGGCTTTTAAGAAGTGTGGCCATAGGAATCATTGCCCAAAGTGGGACCCTTGGAGAATGAAAGGGCGCCCTAGCAATAACTACTGCAGATAACAGCATAAGCAAGAACTATCCTAGGCAACTCAGAACTTACAGCCTCCCTGTTTCCAAAGGAAACTTCTGCAGCTGGGATGCAGAGTTTAAAATGTAGTGGACTACTATGAAGTGTGATGGTAATCCTGGCGGCAATCACAATCTCCTATTGAGCAACTTTTCCGATTGCATTTCAGTTCACAGGTCACGAGCTACCGACAGAGTTACCGACTGACAGGCATCCCGGTGAGGCTAAAACCAAGATTTTAGTTTTCCTTTCATTCTTTACCTGCCTACTTTTCTGCCTCCAAATACTGCTAAGTCCCTTGGGTTGGCAAATAAAATGTGAGTCTGGATTTTACTATATTCTGCTTTCAAGATGTGTCTCCTTGAAGTAACTGCTATAACTAGAGTATGGGCAGGTGGTTTGCTTGGGCTGAAATGTTATCATCATTAAATCAGATAATGTGTGTGAAGTGCTTAGTCTAATATCTGGACTATTTGATTAAAATTAGCTAAAGCAAACACACATGCCTATGTGTTACTGTACAGACACACACTCACACACACACACACACTATAAAATTCTACCTAAGAACTAAAGCACAAACTGGCAATGTGTGTCAATATGTAAAATATCCACTGACCCAGATATCTGATTCCTAAGAATTTTTCCTAAGAATAAATTATCATATCACCATATCACCATGGTTTTTACACTAGTGAAAAATTGGAGTAACTCAAATCTATCAATAGGGGATGAGGAAAATGAATTACGGTACATTTGTACAATGGAATATGATACACAACTATTAAAAATAATGAAGGAGAATTACATTCATTGATATAAAAAGTCAATGCTGTATTATCAACTGAAAATGCAACTTACAAAGAAATACTTAAGGTACAATCATATTTGCTAAACTTTTTTGTCAAAAGAAAATATGGAAGTAAGAAAAAAGGAAAGAACTCAAAAAATGTGAAAGGTGTAGATTAAAGTATTTTTAGTTATTATCTCTGGATTCTTTCTTGAATGTTCTGAATTTTGTTTCACATATATATATACATACGCATTACAGAACTTTCAAAATCAGAATTAAGTAGTACGACTATCTAAAAATAACTCTGAACTGTGATCCCAACTCCTCTAAGAAGCATCCCTTGGCAATCGAGCCAGCGTTCAAGGATGCCACTCTTCTCTGCTCTCACAGTTCCCTGTGCGTTGAACTATTCTTGTATTCTCTCTCTGCATTATTGCTTTTCTTTTACATATCAGTCTCATCAACAAAACCATGTGACTTTGAGGGCAGGACATTGGTCTCATTCATCTTTGTTTTTCCCAAAATATCATAACTGGCCCGAGTTTATGCTCAGTAAAGGTTTGTTGAAAGAAAGGTTGCAAAATTGAATGGGTCCCCAGCTCTTAAAGCTTTCATTAAAAGGCTCTTCCAATGTGAACTAACCCCGTCTTTAGAGTCTACGAGAAAGCTCAACTTGCCCTTCATAATCTGACGGCACTGCACAAGACCCAAAGGTAGGAATCGTATGGAAGGCAGCCTTCTTGGTTATTTTAGTTTCTGTATTGCTAAAGCAAATCCCATGCAATGGGGTGGCTTCAACAGTGGGGATTCGCTGGCTTATGGTTTTAAGGTTAGAAGTCCAAATCAAGGTGATTTCAAAGCAATGCTTTCTTCCCGGAGCCTGGCATTCTGGGCTGGCTGCCAGTGGTCCTTGGACCCAGGATCCTCCGTCACATGGCAATGCACATGGCGGCCCCTCCTGGCTTCTCCCTTCTCTCCCAGCTCCCATTGACTTTCAGCTGCAGGCTGCTCCCTGGCCTTCCGTAAGAGGGTGAAGATCCATCCTGGGTCGCACATTAACTGAAATAGCGTCATCAAAAGATCCTATTTACCAGGTTTACACCCACAGGAATGGATTAAGTTTAAAAACCCGTTTTTTCTAGAGTACATGGCCCCAAACCACCTTGCTGGCACACAGCAAATGCTCAAGTATTTGTTCATGGAAGAAAGATTAAAGGATGGCACAAAGGACAATGAACAGAAGAGACAATGAACAAGGTCAGCTCTGTCCGATGCATAGGATCTAATAATCAGGGATAATAAGCCCCAGAACATGACTGCTGACATCAGAAGACAGAGATCCAGAGGGTTAGGGACCTCATCATTAACTTCCTCATCTTACGGGTGAGGAGATAGAAACCCAAAGAGGAGAGGACTTCACCAAATCACACAGCAAGTAAGTAGCAGAATCTGGACGAGAACCCAGAGCGCCCACCACCTGGCATGGGGCTGCTTCCCCTGCAGAGCTGCCTCTTGCCTGAACCATAGCATGAGGTTTCGGTCATTTGAGTGTGCTGGACGTTTCTAGCTGGACAACCAGAAAGCAAAACCGGGACATTGCCAATTCCTCGCTGAGGTTTTGTTTTCCTTCTTCCATCCACTTTGTATGCACTTTGAACTGGACCCCTTCCCAGAGCAACTGCCTCTCCCTCAGCAATCTGTAGACATCCAGAGACCCGGCTGCCTTGGGTGCTGAATCTCACCTAGCAGGGTTTTGTTCTGTTGAATGAAAGCAAACCCTGCGTCAGGCAACAAATACTTTCCAATCCTTGAATAATGGAAAGGCTGGGCCCCACGCAGCAGGTGAGGACCTGGTGGGAAATAAAGTGAGAAGCTGAAGGTCAGGTTCTCCTCTGTGGGTTTGGGGCATTTCCCAGGGGAAACCGCCTCCCCTGGGACGCACTGCTGGGGCTCAGGCCTGTTTGTGCCTTAGCAGGAAGGCCTTGCAGGCGCTAGCTCCTTCAGAACTCAGTAGCAACCCTTTGTCTCTGCCCCCAAAACGATTTGGTATGAGGAAGGCAAGGACAACCCAGACCCCTTGATGATTCCCAAACCTGGGGTAACAGATCGAGGGAACAAAACCATGACTGAAACAAGTATCTTCATCATCTTTTCAGATCGAATACTGGAGAGAATAAGTCCAGTTCTCAGCTTATGTGAGAACTGAAAATATGGGCTGTTCCTTCATTTTGATGGTTTCTTTTTCCAGGTCAGATGGACAATGCCAAGCGCTGCCTCTCACTGACATCGCATCACAACCGCTAAGAACTTTCAGGTTTCCTTTATGTCTTATAATCAGTCAGTGAGGCAGACAGGACAGGGCTCCCCTCGACCTGTGGGAGATCAGGGTGCAGAGCAGGCTTGGGCCCAGGGCTTCTGGTCTCCAGTCCATGCTCATCTGTTCCCTCCAGGGTCCACAGAGCCCCAAAAGTGTGAGCATCCGCTCATCTCGCCCCCTTTAGGCAGATGTCACAGCCACAGCCCTCTCTGAAAATTAAAACATGGTCACGTCACTTCTCTGCTTACATCTGTGTGTTGCCAGGTGTTTCCCACAACTCTTGGGACAGAGACCAAACTCCAGAAGAGGGTATTTCGGGGTGTCCCGGCTCTACCGCCCGGCCCTCGTCAGGCACTGGGCTCCCAACCACAGCCACTTTGGCCTTCAGACTGGGCTCCCGGCACTGAGGCATGGGCCCTTCACAGGTGCGTCCCTCGGGCTGAACACATCGTCCCCTGGGAGCTCCAGGTCATCATGGTGGTGGTGGAACTGCCTCAGGTGGGACCTCCTCTCTAAGCCCTTAAGCAGGTGAGGCCCCTTGACTCACATCCCTAGAACACTCTTCTCTCTCCTTTCATCTTCCCCGTAATTACTGCTCCAAGGACCCTCTCTCCCATCAGGCTGCACTGCACGAGAGCAGGGGCACAACTGTGCAGGTGACCTGTCACAGAGCCTGGCCCGGAGCAGGGCTTAGTAAGTATTTGCTGAATGAGCAAATAAACAAACAAGTCAAGAAAAAGCAAAACCAGAAGGAATCAAAACCAGGCCACTGGAAGTCCTTACCAAATATCTTTCCATTGATTTTTGTTTTTTTATTCTTCTATAGTAAATATTTGAGTGTCTACCTACTATGGTCTAGCGACCATCTGGGGACAAGAGCTTCAACTCTGAAGGAGGGAAAAATCCTTGCACTCATGGAGTGGCTTTTGTCCTAATTAAGGGAGACAGATAATGAAGAAAATAAATGAGCTAACACAACATCCAAGTTTTCAAATGGTTGGCCCGGTTGTGGGAGTCGTGTGGGGCAGGAGAAGTTTGCACACAGGCCCTGGGACCAGAGACTTAGCTGGGACTAATTCTCACACAGTTCCTGCACCCTATATTCCACTAACTTTCTTTCTTCTATGTCCAATTCCCTTAATGCTATACATTTAATTAGCCTTCTATTTTAATAATATATTAGCTAATTCTGGGATGGTATGTGGGTCAGGCATCATTTGTTCTCATTGAATTATTTCCTTTAGATAAATTCCTAAATGGAGAATTATTTAATCAAAATGTACTGCATTGTTAAGATCTTGCTAAGTACTACATTTTGTTACCCCGAATCGCTTTAGAAATTTGTAAGATCACTTTAGCAAAAATGGATGTATCACTGTCATCAGAGCATCAACCAGAGAGCTGTTTTTGTTTCTTTACTGTTGTTACTTTAATAGATGTGAAAATGGTATTTCAAGGTTACTTTATTTGAACTTAAAAAAAAAGATTTATTTATTTCTCCCTCCCCCTCCCACCCTGTTGTTTGCTCTCACTGTCTGCTCATTGTGTGCTCTCTGTGTCTGCTTGTCTTCTTTCTAGGCAGCACTGGGAATCAAAGCTGGGACCTCCCATATTGGAGGGAGGCACACAATTGCTTGAGCCACCTCTGCTTCCTGCTTGTTGTGTCTTTCATAGTGTTTGCTCATTGTGTCCCTCATTGTCTCATCTTGTTGCATCAGCTCGCCATGCCAGCCCCTCACATCAGCTCGCTGTCTTGCTCTTCTTCTGTAGGAGGCACCAAGAACCAAACCTGGGACCTCCTTTGTGTTAGGCAGGTGCCCAACTGCTTGCGCCACATCTGCTTCCTCATTTGAACTTCTTTGATTCTCCCACTTTTTATTCTTTAAATCTAATTGCCCATATACAGAGCTGTGTTTCTTCACCTTATGCAAAAGCCTAACTGTGGCTACTGAACCTGGAGTCCTTATATTTTCACCAAGAGGACAGACAGCATCAAAGACCAAAACAGGGGAGAAGAGGCCACGAAGCAATCAGACTCTTCCATCATGGTGAGGCCGTGGGAACCACCACAGGTGAAGGACAAAAAGGACCGAGGGAGTTCCTGAAGCAAATCTGTCCCATCGGTCCCTCTTTAGGAAAGTAGCAAACACTTCAGGCAAAAATAAGCGATATTACCATATAAAACTAAGGCTAAATACAGTTTATAAAGCCGAACATGTCCTCAACTCAATGAGATGCCTTCTAAATTTTTACCTTCAAAGAGAGTACTCAGAAATTTCACCTGCTAATTTTAGGTTGCTCTCAAATATGAGATGTTCTAACCATTCTATGTGATTCATATTTCTGGCACATCTTTTTTCCTTTTGATATAAACTAGATACCATAGGGTTTTTTCCTATCAGTTAGATTCATGTATTTATTTTCTTTGTTTTATTTTTTGTTTTTTTTAAGATTTATTTTATTTATTTATTTGTTTGTTTCTCCCCCATCTCCCGTTGTTTGCATTTTGCTGTGTCTGTTTTGTTGTGTGCTGGGCTTTTTTTTAGGAGGTACCAGGAACTGAACTCAGGACCTCCAATATGGAAGGGAGGCACCTAATTGCTTGAGCTACCTCTGCTCCCTCCTTTGTTGTGTTTCTCATTATGTTTTCCTTGTGTCTCTTCTTGCACCATCTTGTTCTATAAGCTTGCCTTGCCTGCCTGTTGAGTCAGCTTTGGCAGGCACCAGGTACTGAACCTGGGACCTCCCATGAACTAGGCAGGAGCTCAATTGCTTGAGCCACATCTGCTTCCTTCTTTGTTTTTAACTGAGTTATCATTTTGCCATTTCCTGGGTTCCATTCTATCATGTTGACAAATGCAAAGTCACAGAGCTAGCAGAATCAAGACGCAAAACAGTTCCCTCACCTCCAAAAATTCCAGCGTGCCCTTTGTAGTCAGCCCCGTGCTGTGTCAGACCCCAGCAATGGCTGATCCATCTCTGTCACTGTTGTTCTGCCTTATCCAGAATGTCATATAAATGAAATTATACAGTGTGCAGTCTTTTGAGTCTGGCTTCTTTCATTTAGCAAAACGCATTTGATATTCATTCCAGGTGTTGCATTTATCAGGAAATTGTGCCTTTCTCATGTTGAATAGTATTCTGTTACATGGATAGACCATATCTGGTGAGTCTTAAAGGATATTTGGGTTGTGTCCAGTTTGGGACAATCATGAATAAAGTTACTAAAAAATTCATGAGCAAGTTTTTGTATAATTATAAGTTTTCATCTCTTGCAAATATCTAGGAGTGGCATTGCTGGGTTGTATAGTAAGTGTATGTTTAACTTGAATGAAACCACCAAACTGCTTTCCAAATGGTTGTACCATTTTGCCATCCCACTGGCATTATATAAAGTTCTATCGTTCCATCTTCTCATCGGCATGTTTGTTTGTTTTTTCAGTTGGTTGGTTTTTCTATTAGGTATATAGTCATATCTCGTGATTTTAATTTGCATTTTCCTGATAATTAATGAGATTGAACACCTTTTCATGGGCTTATATGCCATCCATATATCTTTTGTTGGTGAAGCCTCTGTTCAAAACTTTCACCCATTTTTAGTGGGGTTGTTTGTTTTCTTACAGAATTTAGGGAGCTCTTTATAGATTTTGGATACACATTCTTTTCTTTTTTTTTTAAAGATTTATTTATTTATTTAATTCGCGCCCCCCCCCCCCCCCCCCAGTTGTCTGTTCTCTGTGTCTTTTTGCTGCGTCTTGTTTCTTTGTCCGCTTCTGTTGTCCTCAGCGTCACGGGAAGTGTGTGCGGCATCATTCCTGGGCAGGCTGCACTTTCTTTCGCACTGGGCGGCTCTCCTTACGGGGCGCACTCCTTGCACGTGGGGCTCCCCTACGCAGGGGGCACCCCTGTGTGGCACAGCACTCCTTGCGCACATCAGCACTGCGCATGGGCCAGCTCCACACGGGTAAA
Organism: Dasypus novemcinctus; assembly: GCF_030445035.2. NCBI lineage: Eukaryota > Metazoa > Chordata > Mammalia > Cingulata > Dasypodidae > Dasypus > Dasypus novemcinctus. Next base: position 13,195,201 of record NC_080697.1, read on the forward strand.
GGAGGCCCGGGGTTTGAACCGCGGACTTCCCATGTAGTAGACGGACGCCCTAACCACTGGGCCAAGTCCGTTTCCCCACATTCTTTTTCTGATACGTGTTTTGCAAATACTCACTCTCAGTCTGCAGGTTGCCTTTTTATTCTCTTTTGCAAGGCAGAAGTTTTTAAACTGGAAGATCAATTTTATGTTCATTGTAATCAGTGCGGGGTTTGCTTTCACCTCTATTTTATTCCCGGCTTCCCCATAAATGACTGTTGTATACCAGAGATGTTTTGGTGTGCTTCACTACCCATGTCCAGGCGCCCCTGTAGTGTGAAGGAAGCAAATCCAAGGACATGGAAAAGACATTGGACTGGAAGTCAGGCTATCTAGATTCTTCTGTTATCATTAGTCTGCCCTCAAACTTGAGCTTATTATTTAAATTCCTCGGGCTTCCATTTCCTCATCTACAAGTTAGAAATAAAATCTGCCACACCTATCTCAAGAACAGTGAGGAGCAAGTGGTATAAAAGATATGAAAGCGCTTGCAAAGCACTGGAAGGATTATGCATGCACAAGACAGCGTTGAGAAAACACGTTCCTCTTCCAGGAAGCTGCATCAGCCCGGACAGCCTCATTCAGACCCCACGTCAGAAAGACACTGTGCCCAAAGATGTACTTACCAAATCCAATGGATGTGTCATGATGATAGGAACGAGTGTTGGTGGGGGGGGGGGAGAGGGGGGGTGGGGGGGGGGGGTTGAATGGGACCTCACATATATATTTTTAATGTAATATTATTACAAAGTCAATAAAAAATAAAAAAATTAAAAAAAAAAAAAAAAAAAAAAAAAAGAAAGACACTATTACTACCCATATAACACTTCTGCACTTTGTGTACCCAGCGAGTCCTTCTTTTGCTCTAGGATATCCGTTGGCAACTTCAAATTTTCTTTTCACGCTCTTCTTAAAAATTCTATATATTTAACACTGGCTGTGCTCAGGATTTCGTTTCAGAGATTTTAAATTTTTGATTTTTCAGAAAGAAATGCTCCAACCTGCACCAGAATTAAATAAAATTCCTTCCTTTGGACTTTCGGCAGAAACATCGTTCATGAAGTAGTGGTATTATTCAACAATGAAGCTTGAGTTTTTTTCTCTCTCTTTCAAGGGAGGAGATTGAAGTATAGCAGAGGATTAAACATTCTCTAGGCTATATATGGTCCCCTTTCTAGTACAACTAGATGAAGAAAAAGATATTTCTGTGGACAGGAATATTTGTGGTTAGGAATTATATATGTAAGGTTCTACAAATGGAAACTATCTAGAAGAGGAATAAATGGGAAAAACAGTTTAGACGTCATAAACCTAGAGAGTTGATAACTTTCCCCTTTCACAAAGTTTTGAATATATTTGTGTAACACTTTTGTGGAAACCTTGGGAAACAGTTTCAACAGGTTTCTCTATAAGTTATGAGCTAATTTTGACAAAATTGCTATTCACCTATTTTGCAAAGTAGGTGAGTCTTACAGAGAACTCTTGCAATAATCAATTAGCTCAAAGGCAGAGTAATTCTTTTATAATGAAGATCCGATCGCGGAGCTCCTCCAGTCACTAGCTTTGCCCCCCATCGCCACTGGTGTCATCTCCCCTCTTGCCCGCCCCATGCAAGCTTACTGGCCTCTTTGCTGTTCCTCATTCATTCTAGTCCTTGTGCCCTCACTTATGTCCTCTTTTTGGGATGCTCTTCCACCAGATATCCACATAGCTCATTCCTGGCCCAACACCAGCTACAGAATTTCTGGGGCCCAGTGTAAAATGAAAACGCAAGGCTTTAGAGAGTGGACATAGCTCAACAGTTGAGTGCCTGCTTCCCATGCACAAGGTCCTGGGTTCAATCCCTGGTACCTCCTAAAAATAAAAATTGTTAAAAATGCAAGGCTTTGAAAATTATTAAGCATTTCAAGGTGGTGACAGCATTAAACTAAGTATGGGGACAAGTGAGACAGCATAACGACACACTCATGAAGCCTGCCTTTCCTACCCCCCTTGCCTCCTTCTTCACTCCCTTCCACTGTCATCTCATGTCTTGTATTAGAGATGTCATCTCTCTATTAATTCTATATGAAATAGTTATGCTTGGCTGCCTTTGTTCCTTTCCTTGTTTTATGGTTCTCCATCGCACTATCACCATCCAACTTACATTCCGTTAAATTAAGTAGTTAATTAATTTTCTTATTGTCTATCTACCCCTAGTGGAATATGAAGTCCCTACCTGCTGTATCACCCAGGGCATAGAACATGTCCAGCACATAGTAGCCAATCAATAAATATATACTGGTTGAATGAGCAAATGAATGACTGAGAAGCTGTGAACAGCAAAGGCCCTCTGAATGGGCAGCAAAAATTAAAAATAAAATGAAAGCGTTCAGGGGGTTCATCACCTTTTAAAACAAAGCATGAGTCAGCGGTGGCGTCAGGATCTGAGAATTGAGATTCAGGAATGAGGAGAAGGGATTTAGCCTCAGCTCTAGAGCTGGCCATCTCTGGGGCGTTGGGGAACTGTCCTGGCCTCCCTGTCTCCCACTGTCACCAGTGCGGCGAGGCACCTTCTTGCTCTGCATCCTGCAACCCTGTGGAGCAATCCAAGCACAGATTCCCGAATGAGACGGCTGAACAACTCCATCAGCTGAAACTCTTTTCTGTACCTTGAGGTCAGAAAACTCAGCCTTTGGGGGCTATGAGCTCACGTGTCTCCAGGTTTCCCCTGCAGTGCCATCGTCCAGTTACAGCCTCAGAAAGCCATTTGTCCTGATGAAGCACTTTATTCTACTTGGAGGAGTAGACAGACTTCTCCTAAATGGCTTATTAGGCACCAGAGTTTAGGTAACTTGACCGTCTAAACTCTTAAATAGGTCACACTAATGTGCTTATTGGAGCCAAGGGCTATTAGATGTTTGCTCTTTGCAGAAAAACAAAGTTGTCTGAACTCGGAGCATCCTGAGCCTCAATTTCCTCATTACTGGTTGGAAGTTTTGGGGGGAATCTATTGCTGGATCCATTCTGGAAAACAGAATCTTCATTTAATATGCCATGCTCCTTTTTTTGTATTATTAATTCCAAAAATCATGAAAAATTCTCTGATCATAAATTCTCCTGGCATAGATGATATAAAAAACCCAAAACATTAAAATGCCTTCTGGCTCAGTATGTGTCTGAGCTGAAAAATATTTGTTTTCCAAACCTCAGCCGCTCTCCTTTTTGGTCAATAATTGTGCACAGTATTTGCTTTGTAGTTTGTTTTTCATATCCATTTTGCTTGAGATAATGTCCTGCATCTTTTTTTTTTTCCCTTCTGAATCATTTTTCTTCTCATTTTTGCAAAGAAGCAAACTGATTTCCCCCCAGCAGTCCCATTAATCCTTTCCACCAAGGGTGTTGATGTGCTTTTATAATGGTTTTAAATAATCCCTAACTTCCATCTGATGGGGTAAGAACAAGATCGACCCCAATCATGTAAAAAGGGATTAAAATAAACCAAAAGTGAAACCCAATACCAGAGTTGAGAGCGAGGTTATGGATTTGGTCTATTGAAGAAGGTAAGTCTTAACAGTTACAGAGATCTCAGTACAAGGACAGTTGGACTTCCTACCAGACTCCACTGATGCTGAACCCTTTACTTCCCTCTAATTATTCGGATTATAAAAGGTCATGCTAGGCAGCCCCCGCTACAGCAGGTAGACAGGCATGGATACGGGAAGCTTGCCTAGTCACCAGAAAGGCGGGTTTGGCAGGGTAGAAATTAGTGATTTAAAGCTAAGTTATAATTGATGCCTTGTCCTTCGGTCAGTGAAGACAAAATAAGCAGGGAAATGTGTCGTATTGACATATTATTCCTAAGTGTATTGCCAGCATGCAGGAATCATAAAGAAGCATGGCAACCCAGAATCTCAGTGGAATACGTTACACAGAACCTATGATGCCAAAGGCGTTTCCTTATCCATGAAGGAAACTTCCTCCTTTCTTCCCTCTCAAAAGTTTGGATAAAGACATAGTAATTTTTCTAAAACAGAAAATGAAAAGGTAGATTTGACCTTCTGATGTAGAAGAAAGACCTAGTAATAGCAATGGAAAGAACTGTTGCTGACCTCAACCTTGCCACTTGAGGAGGATTGGAGTAGACCCTCCAGTCCAACCCATCTAACAGCTGGACACCTGGGGAACAGAAGGATCACCCACGGAGCCCCAATTAACCTCCCCAAGTACAACTTCATGAGATCTAACAATTGTTGTTTGAAGTTACAAAATTTTAGGGTATTTTGTTCCTCAATAACAGATCACTGAAATTGAATTTTGTACCTGAAAGTGGATGCTATTGTAACATAAGGCTAAAACATGTGACACTGGCTTTGGGACCAGGAAGTGGGTAGAAATAAATAGAGCCTTGAGAGACTATTGGTGGAGCCCTGAGGGACAATGAGAGAAATGATTTTGGGAAGGTGGAGTCAAAAAGATGTCGCAGTGGAAAGTTCAGTGAAACTGTTGACTGCAGTAATTTGGAAATTAAAAAATGTGTCTAACGAACCAGTAGATCTGGCTAAATAGATTTCTAGGCAAGGTATCAAATCAGTTCCTTTAGTCTGTATGTGATAAAGATAGAGAGAAATCAGATAAAGAAGAAAATATTCAGTTTTCAAGCAGAATCTAGAGGAAATATTACAAAACAGGACTTGACGATTTCAAAAGTAAAAATGCTTCTCATTCCCAGCTTCTCTGGATGGTGAAAAATCTCAGAGTAAGATATGGTCTCAGAGCAATGAACTTGAGTGTGGCTTTAAGAGTTTTGCAGAGACTCATAAAGATTTAAGGTTGTACTTAGTAAGGCTTATAATTTTAAGAATGTGCCTAGTAGATCTTCTATTGTAGGCAAGAAGGCCTTTAAGAATCTTTTTGTTTTTAATTTTTGTTTTGAAATACTTTCAAATTTACAGGACAGTTTCAAAACCAATACAAATCTGTACATAGAACTATAACTTAAGGCTACACTACAGATACCCAGATCAACAAATTTTAATATTTTGCCACATTTTCTGTATCATTCTACCTTTGTTTCCATCTATTCATCTATCTATCTATCTATCTATCTATCTATCTACCTATCTATCCATCCATTTTATGAGCACTTGAGTATAGGCTGTATATATCTTGCTCCTATAATATTTGTCACTGCCACGTATATTTCCTAAGAAAAAAGGATATTCATTTATGCAACCACCTTTAGTGAAACTATAAAGTCCAAGAAATTTAACAGTGATATAAAGCTTTATAGTCCATAATACATTTTTTTCATATGTCCCAACAAGGTATGTTTCAGCCTTTTCTCCTCCTCTCTTGCTAGATCTCATCTAAGATTATGTACTGCATTTAATTGTCTTTGCCTTATGTATTAGTTAGGGTTCTCTAGGGAAACAGAATCAACAAGAGATAACTGTTGATAATAAGATATTTTATCAGAGTCTCTCATATGATCAAGGGGATGCACAAGTCCAGGTTCTGCAGGCAGGCTGCAACCAGGGGCTCCAATGAAACTCCAGTGAAGGTCCTTGATGAATTCTGGGAGATGCTAGCTGTCCAAAGACGAGCTGGGAAATTCTCATTTAATGCTGGAATCACTTACCCTTTTAAAGCACTCACCTGATTGGATAAAGCATCACTCATTGCTGATGGCAATCTCCCTGACTGATGTTATTGTAATCAGCTATCTATGATTTACCACTGCAGTAAAGTCAATGGTGACTAAAGTCCATAAATGCCCTTTTATTATAATTAGCCCAGTGCTTGCTTGACCAAACAACTGGGCACAATTACCTGGATGCATTGACACATTAACTTAACCATCACACCTTAGTTGTTCTTTCTCCCTTTATTTAAATTGTGAGAACATATATACAACATAAACATCCCTATCTCAACAACTTCCAAGCATTCCATTCAATGGAATTTTTCACATTTACCATATTGCAATACCCTCACCACTTTCCATTACTGAAATTTTCCCATCTCCCCAAACAGAAACTCTATACTTATACATTAACTCTCCATTCCCTCTACTCTCCACACCTGACAAACTGTATTTTAGTTTATGTCTCTATGAGCTTGCATATTCTCTGATATTTTCTTTGTAGATACCATGGGGCTTAAATTTAACATCCTAAATCTACAGCAATCTCTTTATTTGGTACCAACTTAACTTCAGTAGTATATACAAATTATGTTCCTATAACCTTCTATCCCCTCACCATTACATAATTCTGGTACAAGTTACATATTTATACATTATGAGCCCCACACCACTGATTTATCATTACATTTTATGTGTTTGCCTTTTAGATACTACAGAAAGTAAAAAGTGAAGTTACAAACCAAAAATAAAATAGTAGTGGCATTTACCCATGTCATTACCCTCACCAAAGATCTTTATTTTTTAATGTGACTTTGATATATTTTCTATTGTCCTTTCCTTTCCATCTGAAGAGCTCTCTTTAGCATCTCCTGTCTAGTGGTGCCAGCCTCCCTCAGGTTTTGTTTATCTGGGGATATCTCACACTGAAAGACAGTTTTGCCAGATATAGAATTCTTGGTTAGCAGGTTTGAGCATTTTAAATATGTCATCCCACTCCCTTCTTATCCCCATAGTTTCTAATGAGAGATTAGCATTTCATCTTATTGAGGCTCCCTTGTATATAACATGTTGCTTCTCTCTTGTGGCTTTAAAAACTCTCTATCTTTGGAGTTTAACAGTTTGATTATAACATGGTGCAATGAGGGACTATTTGGGTTTATCCTCTTTGGACTTCATTGAGCATCTTGGATGTGTATATTCTTGTCTTTCAGTAAATTTGGGAAGTTTTCAGCCATTATTAAATATTCTCTCTGTTCCTTTCTCTTTTTATTCTCTTTCTGGGACTCCCACAATGTGTATATTGATATGTTTGATGATGTCCCACAGGTTTCCCAGGTTCTGTTCACTTTTCTTCATTCTTTCTTCCTTCTCTTCCTCAGACTAAATGATTTCAATTGCCTTATCTTCAAGTTCACTGATTCTTTCTCCTGCCAGCTCCAACCCACTGTTGAACCCTTACAGAGAGTTTTCAATTTCTTTTACTGTGGTATTCGTCTCTCTTTGTGTTCTTCTAGCATTTTCCAGGTTTCCTTTAGTTCTTTGTCCATTTTTTCCTTTGGGTCTTTGGGCATATTTAGGACCATTTCTTAAAAGACTTTGTCTGCAACGTCCAAGGTCTGGTGCTACTCATTGGTGGTTTCTAGTGCTTTAATTTTCTTCCTTGCCTGGGCCATAATATCCTGTTTCTTTGTTTTGTAATATTTTGTTGAAACCTGGACATTTTGATATTTTAATGTGTTATTGCTGAAATTAAGACTCTGAGACATCTATTCCTTAAACTTGCATCCAGCTAGTGTTATGACAGAGCTTTCCTTGAATGACAGGAGCTAACAAAAGGAGATAAAGATGAAGAAAAAGAAGGAGGAGGAGAAAGAGAGAGAGGAGGAGGAGGGGGAGGAGGAGGAGGAGGAAATACCTTTCCCAGTCGTTGCAGATTGTCCTGTGTAATCTCCTTCAGGGCTTCTCTATATAATGAGTTTAGAGAATAGCTCCAGACCAAAGCATAGGGGCCTTCCTGATCCTTTCTGCACAGGTGACCTCTGGAGTATATGTGAGTGGCTATAGGAATTCTCCTGCTTACACCAAAATAAATGTCCCCACTTCCCTAGGAAACAGTTTTCTCATGTTCCAGGCACTGCACTGTTTGTCCAACAGCCAGCAAACCCTTGCCTCAGGCAGCATGACTTGACTCTCTCCCATAGCATTCTATAAGAAAAGTATGAGTTGCCTTCCACACACAGGGCAAGTTCTGGGATATGGAGTCCCTCATGCTACCGTCAGGCAGAGTGGGCCAACATACAAGCTCCCAGTATGTGCTTGAGGATTACTCTGCTCCTTCCGGTACTGGGATCTGCCCTAGGAACAGGGGCCAGCTCTATGCTGAGCTGGTGCAGGATACGGGAAGGGCGGGCCAGGGTGTTAGTAAATCCTACTGCTGTTAAGTAGCCTCTTCTTTGATTCAGTGCTCACTTTTGTTACTGCAATCTTTTAAATGTTTTCTGGAGCTTTGAGAAAGATATTTCTGGCAGTTCTTCTTGGTTGTTGAAAGCTTTTGTGGGGGTTCAGAGTCCTGAATATCTCACTCTGCCATCTTGACTAGGGCAGGGCCTCTCCTTCTCTTTAGTAGAGACAATAACAGGACCTGCCCCAGCCTACAGTTATGAGTAATAGTGATACGATGCTAGGAAAGCACCCAGCAAGAGCTCAGGAAGACCTGACAACTGCCATTTCTATGGTTGTTACCCATAATGATATTATGCCTCCCAGCTCCCAGCCCTCCTCCCTTCAGACATGATCACATCTAAGAATCTTCAGGATTATACTTTGTGAAATGTTTCACTTAGACAAGAAGACTCTAAGAGTCTCGAAGTCTTTATTCCTCAGTATCCTGCCAAGAAAGGAGTTTGTCTGGAAGGTATTTGTGATTATAACTTTTACCTAAAGGAATGAGCTGCCAAAATTCATAGGAAGCCCAAAAAGTTTTAAAGAGAATTTCACTACAGAAACTCAGTTATCTTGGACTAAAATGAATAGAAACAGTTCAAAATAAACAGATCTTTATACCCACAACCCTCTGTAGGCCAGTAATAGACTGAGAAAACTACTCAGCTACAACATTGACTATTTTTTATGTAAAAGAATAGATGACTGGGAGTGTAAAACCAAAAGCCCAAAAAGAAGAGCTAGGAGTCACAGAAGATCATTCCCAGGGAGACAGATGGCCTAAACAAGGAATTGGCAACATGTGCCAGGTTGTATTTCAGAATTAGCTGGAATTCTGAATTGGTGTGCACTAATAATTGCTATTGCTTCCTAATTTCACCTTTTTGAATGGGAACATCTATTGGGTTTATACTAGGCCTGTATTACCATTGCATGTTGGCTCTGTGGGAGGCAGAAAACTTATCTTTTTATTACAAAGATCTTAGATCTAGGGAAACCATAGGCTCTAGGGAACCTTCTTTGCTTCTAGAACTGATTTATATGTCAAGATCTTGTTCCTAAAGATCCAATGCTGGAATGGAATGAGAATTTTGATGGTCTTGGGAAGGGATAAATATATTTACAATGGGGAGAAATACAAATAATTTGTGGCCAAATGATGGATTATGAAGGACTAAAGATGGTCATAATTTCTTGGCACTCCTCCCATTGAAAAGCAGAGTCTAATACTCCTCATCTTTATTCTGATCTGACCATGGGGACTTGTTTGTAGAATGTAGCAGAAGTGATGTTCTGGAATTTTTGAGTCTAGATCATAAAAAGCCTGGTGCATTCATCTAAGCATCTTTTCATACTCTTTTGGGGAGCCAGAAGCCACCATGTTGAAGAGGACACATACATGTGGGCACTGCAGTTGACAGGCTCAATTTATCCCAGTCCTCCAGATAGAACCACCAAAGATCAGACGGAGCGTGAAGTTCTCTCACACCCTCCAACCAAGCCTATCCACAGTTGACTACTACTGAGTGAACTGAGTCAGTGCCACATGGAGCAAAAGAACCACCTCGCTGAGCCCTGCCTGAATCCCCGACCCATAAAATTGTGAGAAAAAAATAAAATGATTTTTTGTTAAGCTGCTCAGTTTTGGGAAAATTGTTATGCAGAAATAGATTGCTGAAAAAAGGTCCCATTCTTTTGCTAGGTCTTAGTTTCATCATCATTAAAATGTGAGATTTGGATCAGACCGCTAAGGTCCTTTCCAATTTTAACAAAATTGGCAAAATAATATTCATAAATATTTTTATTAAACTGCTCTGGTCTTTTATTTACAAAATCATTTACAGACAGTTAGCATTACGAATTAAATCACCTCTGTTTAAAACATCTGAACCAGAGTAAAAACCAAGGGACTCATTACTAATACCCATTAAACACCATTCTGGCTAGAGATAGGTTAGTGAGGTTAATGTCTTCGTAAAGAGACAAAGTGATTTCTCCTCAATGACTCTCCATAGGGGTTAGCTAAATGCACCCAAATTACCTTAAATTTAAACCATCTAAATCTTTCAAACAAAAATTTCCTTTGAACAAGGCATATGAAAATTGACCTAGAAGATTAATTTCTGTCTGCAAAGAAATCAGTGACTATGCATATACATGGGTAAATACACTTCTCTATTCATTTGGCACAGGAGTTCTTAACTTGGAGTATCTGTACCCTCTGGGGCTTAGGGATCACGTTCACAGGGTCCATGTACTTGCATGGGAGAAATTTATTTCTTTATTTTCACTAACCTTTAGCTGACTTTAGGATATGAATGCAGGCAAAGAAACATTAGCAGTACCTGTGATTTTTGTCACCAGTAGAATCAACAATATTTTCATATCACTTAATGGTTGTTGCTGATATCTCCAATTATCTTCTCCTCTCATCACAACTTTGAACTTAGGGTTATTAATCTTACTGTTGGAGCTATTACTTAATGTATTAATAAAGAAGTGTATTTATAAATGTGTACATATACATTACTATGTCACGAATTTGCTTTTGATATTTTCATAAGCATATTTTACCATAATTGGTTTCCATTTTAGTGCTCCATAATTAAATGTATATATTTCAAAAGACTGTTCTGAGAAGGGATCCATAGGCTTTGCTAGACTACCAAGGAGGCCCACAACAACAAGAAAGCTAAGAGCCCCTGATTTGAGCCCACAAAGAGCTCCTGGCTCTATGGCTCTCCAGCCAGCCAGTGCACGTCGATTACCTCCCACGTGCCTGACGTGGTCTTGGGGGTCAGTGTGCAGATGTGTTAATTTTCTCTCATGTTTTGCCTCTTCTTCTCATATCCCATAATAGTTGTTCCAGTTATCAGTCCCTGTCTTATACCCTTCCCTCCTTTATTTCCCCTTACTCTTAGAGATGATTCTGCCTCATGCTTCACTATTGAGAAGTTAGAACTTCCTCATTATATTAACAGTCAGTGTTTCTATAGCTACGTACATACTGCCACCTCTCTAATGTGTATTTCCAAACTTCATCTCCCTCCTGAGTTTAAAAATCTGTATTCCTAGAAGTGGACATGGCTCAACTGATAGAGCATCCACCTGCCATATGGAGGGTCCAGTGCTCGATACCCAGGGCCTCCTGACCCTTGTGGTGAGCTGGCCCATGCGCAATGCTGCCATGTGCAAGGAGTGCCATGCCATGCAGGGATGCCCTCATGTAGGGGTGCCCCACGTGCAAGGGGTGCGCCCTGCAAGGAGAGCCGCCCCACATGAAAAAAAGCATGGCCCACCCAGGAGTGGGGCCGCACACACCGAGAGCTGACACAGCAAGAATGATGCAATGAAAAAGAGATGCAGTTTCCCAGTGCCGCCTGATAATAAAAGTGGATGCAGAAGAACACACAGTGAATGGACAGAGAGAACAGACAACAGAGGGGAACGGGAGAGAAATAAATAAAAATAAATCTTTAAAAAAAAATCTGTATTCCAAACTTCCAACTAATCTTGAATGTCCTTTGCCGGCTTTGAATCCAACAAGACCACTCAGCATCAGTTCTTGCCTTCAGACTTGGACTCACATGGACCCCCCTACCACACAGGTGTCAACGGTACTGCCCACTAGAACTTTTGGTGGCATACCTGGTGTTGGCACCCTCTCCCTCACTCCCCCAATTCAATCATATTTAGTTTGTTGCTTTAAATATTTTCAAAATCCAATTCTCTTGCTTGACTCAGATCCCTTCAGCTCTTGCCATATCCATTATAATGGTCTTCAAAGCATCATCCTGTTTCTAGTATCTCACTGGATCTTACCAGGGTGACTTGTTGAGCCAGACTGCTGGGCTCCACCCCTAGAGTATCTGATCCAATAGGTCTGGAGTAGAACCTGGAATTTTGCATTTCTAACGTGTTCCCAGGTCACACTGATGCTGCTGGGCAGGAAACCACACTTGAGAACCACTGACAGAGCACTCATTTCTAAACTTGTTAGATTTGCACTGTGCCCAGAAAAAAATGTTTCAGTGGAAACCCCCATATATGTGTGTATATATATGTATATATATTTATTTATAAATTATATGCATGTTCTATTATACTAATATAGTGTGAACATCATGAAAATTTCTAAAAATAACCATTAAAAAAGATGAGACAGAAATAGAAGATTCAAGAACATTTTACCCAAAGGGATCATGTGGTGTACCCCGCATCAGAGGCTTCTGGGAGAGACAGAGATTCAGAATAAACCCTTGATTTGAAATGTTATATGAACCCTATACTCTTTTCCTTTCTAGTCAATCACAGTCAGCCTGTATGTATTCTAATCCTGGGTCCAGGCTCTATATGTTTACAAACTTGGGAAGTCTCCTTAGCCTCTCCTTAGAGATATTAGTAGCTGCCTAATGGAATTGTCTTAGGATTACATGAATTAGTATCCATAAAGAGCCTTGCATGGTTCCTAACATATAGTACATGCTTGCTTAAGGTTGACTATTATAATTGTTCTCAGTTAGATACCGGGTACTGTAATCATGCTGATCTGCATATCACTTATTTCCTGAATAAACTTCCACAGCTCATTGTCCTTGCTGCTATTGTATCCTCTGTCTGGAATATCCTTCATCTCTATTTGGGTGAAATCTTTCCTAATCCATCTGAACATGGTAAATCCTCCATGACAAGTTACCTGAACCTCCTGGCATAATTAATTGCCCCTCCACTGTGTTCCTTTCCACCTTTAAGAACCTCTAATGTATCACACTGCACCGTGTTTTATTAACAGCTGCTTACACACCATCTCTTCCAAAATTGGGTGCTCCTTGGTGCTATGGAGGGTATTTAGTGTATATCACATCACCCAAGAAAATGCTTGGCACATGACAGGTGCTAGATACACTGCTTGCAAAAGAGGAAGGAGTCATGAGCGAGGTGGGAATGGAACGAAACAATGGGGTAAAAGAAATTAAAAAGAGAGAAAGAGGGAGAAGAAGGGGCAGTTAAGGAAATGTTAGTCCTTAGATCCTATCCAGGTGATGCCGGTATTTGGAGAGGCTGGCGATCCTGTCCCAGTACCATAGCCTGCGCAAGGTGGTCAGCTATGGATGGTGTCCTCCCCAAGTGCCTCCCCTCTCAAGCCCCACTTTCCATGGTCCCTTGGATAAGAAGGCCAGTTAGGTTCATCTGGGAGTCTGTGGCCATCTGCTAGGAATATGCTGGCTACTGCAACAGGGACCACACCCCCTACTATGGTCTCACTACCCGCCACCTCCTGCCCATCTGAATGGAATGGCCACGAAATGGTGACAGATGGGTCTCAGCTAGAATTGATACCCCAATTCTTCTCCTTGGTTTCTGTAATTTCCTGGCCTCGGGATATCAAAAATAAAGCTTGTTCTCAGCATGAAAATTCTCCCTGGCCCCATTAAGATTACCCAAGCTCAAAAGACCCTAAAGACTTTAATGATGTTTCCCTTGATTCTGTACTGAACTCCTCTGTTACAGCGTGTTCTAGTCCACATACACATCCATTTGGACTATGAGTAAAATGCATCCAACTCTGCATTCCCTGCTTTACAGCATCGCCATTATTGTGCTGAGATCATCTGCCATTCTTTCAGAGCCGCTACCTGCTTCCCCAAGTGGGCTCTTTGTAAATACTTGATGCCTACTGCATGAAAGGAGGATTCGAATCAAATCACCCCGGACATTTTAATAAACCACTCAATGTTCTTCCACCACCTTCTAACAAGGTTTACGTCATCATCACCCTACCTCTGCCCAAACTCACCTGTCAACTAAGCTCTGTTTAACTCTACTCTTGATTATCAGGCTATTTTATTGTGTAGGAAAAGAGACCTCCATGTCAAAGAATGTATATTCTTAAACAATGGCACAGAGTACAGCGGAACCAGATGTGCCCTTGTCAGGCTTAATGAAAGAAGAATATCATACTCACTAAAAGGCTAAAGTCCAATCACCCATTAGCGATTTTTCTTCTCATCAGCAAAAATGCTCATTAATTCTAATATCTTTGCTTTTAGGCATGAACTATGAGATCTGAGCAAAAATTTCATTTGTAATGAATATCTTTTGACAGAAATAGAATTATGATGACTCTACTGGTCATAATAATAATAATAAACCATATCAAGGGAACAAGAGGATTTTATGTTGTCTCAGCTGGAAGGTGAACTGTGAGCCCCTCTGTGACATGATGCTGCAGAAGCATCTGTATAAGTAGTGTGACTATAAAATCATGAGGTTGACATTCTAACCAAGAGACCAGGGGGATGACTATAAAGCTGTCATGGTGAGTTATTACTGACCTGATCTGATGATGAGGGTCTTCTTTGGAATAAACCCAAGAGCCTAAATATGAGCCTGCATTTTATCACTTTATAAGGAAGAAACACGGCCTCTCTCAGATGGGCAAGTAAGGAGAAGGACAGAGTAACCTGAGAACACTGAGCTTCCAAACACAGATCTTCCTAAAAGAGGAACTCTCCATGATCTAGAAATCTCCATGATTTTGGTATCAGTTCAAACAATCAGGTCCTCTTGTTTGACTTGGCGTGTAATTTCCCATTAGAGAACATCTTGGAGCTCTACCTATAACAGATGCATAACAAATTTTTTCAATGAGTAAGTGAACAGACTGAGTTTGCCACTATCCAACACTATCTAATCACTTACCTGGTCCTGAAGGATGAGGTTTCCTTTAAATCTGGAAATGGACACACCTTCCATTCCTCCTCCAACAAGCCTTAGATGCACCACCATGCTCTAAGCAGGTAAAAGTCATCATCAGGGAACTGCTCTGCCAGCCCTGTGCTGTTTGCCTTAGAAATTATTTAACATGAAAAAATAGACTATTACTTTTTTTAAACTATTGTATTTGGGTCATAGCTACTAATGGCCATTATCAGTGCCTAATCTATACCAGCACATGCTATGGCTGCCATTGTATGGATAAGGAAACCAGTCCAAAGGATTAAGACCCTTATGCCAAACCACACAACCAAGAAGCCTGCAGTCAGCCTTTTTTATTCTTTAAAGATTTATTTTATTTATTTCTCCCCATCCCCTTGTTGTCTTCCCTTGCTTTGTCTGTCTTTCCTGTTTCTTTAGGAGACACTGAGAGCCAAACCTGGGACCTCTGATATGGGAAGGAGGCACCTAATTGTTTGAACCACCTCTGTTCCCTGCTTTGTTATGTCTCTCATTGTGTTTTTCTTCCTGTGTCTCTTTTTGCATCATCCTGTTGTGTCAGCTTACCATGCCTGCCCATCCACGCCAGTAAGCTGTCTTGCCCGTCCTCTTTAGGAGACACTGGGCACCTCCATCCCCTGCTTTATTGTGTCTCTTGTCACATCAGCTTGCTGTGCCTGCCCATCATGCCAGCTCACTGTCTTCTTTAGGAAGCACCAGGAACTGAACTAGGGACCTCCCATGTGGTAGGCAGGAGCTCAATCACTTGAGCCACACCCACTTTCCCGAAGCCAGCCTTTTAATCCCTGGTCTCTAATAGCAAAGTCTTGCTCTTCCTAATGTGCCAGTGAGGGTAGGAGCCATGAATCAATAGAGCAATTAGGATGCTTATTTCTATTGTAATATTGAGTGAGAAAAAGGATTAGGTTCAACAGATCAAAGAGAAAAGAAATCAGAAAGAGAGCCTGTGGGGAAATGTGGACATAGAAAACTGCCCAAAGATGGGCCATCCAGAGAAGGATGGGATACCATTGCTTAGAAGATGGGCAAAGGACAGGACACACAATTCACAGTGAGGACATAAAAAAGACAGAGGAAACATTTCTCTAGATATGAAGGAAAGGCAAATTAAAGCAACAGTTCTATGCCTTCTAAAACTGTGAAGAAAAGAATGGTAACACCCATTGTGTAGCAGTTTGATATTTATGAATTTCGAAAATAGATACTGGATTATGTTTGTAAGCTGGTCTGTTCCTCTGAGCATATTAGATTGTATTAGATTAAAATGTTTCACCTTTACTTGATTAAATTAAGATTGGAGCTTTGATTCAGTAAGACACTGAGTCCCCGACCCCTTGGTAGACAGATGCACACACAGAAGTAAATACAAGAGGGAGAACACAGAAGCAGATAAGCAGGAAGAGAGAATGCTCCATAGACATGGCCCTGGAAGAGGGATGAGAATGATATTCTACAGCTGACCTTGTGGAAAGACCAGAGCAGCTGAGCCGGGAAAGAAACAAGCCCTGGGGAGAGAGACGAGCCTTATTCCATCCTACTGCTGAGATCAGAAGAAGCTGGGACCACAGAGCCTTAAGAGGAAGGAAGAAAGCTGTACCATCACAGACATCACCCACCATGTTGCATCAACATGTGGCAACAGACTTGGGGTAAGAAAGTACTTCTTATGGTACCTTGAGTTGGACTCTTTAGGACCTGGTAACTGTAATCTTCTACCCCAAATAAATACCCTTTATAAAAGCTAACAGAGTTACACATTTGACTAATACACATGGTTACCTAGGTGCCATGAAATCCCACAAACAGAAGTACTCTGGTGAAAATACCATCTGGAAAACCCCTTTGAAACAAATTTACCTATAATTGTCATGAGTCATATGATTGCTTAAACCCTTTATCATAAAGGAAATAACTGAAAGAAAAATATGTCTTTATATATAAAGATGCAAACTAGAGCACTTTTCAGAACAGCAAATTTAGAAGTAATTTAAGTGCCCATGAATGAGAGGATGATTATGTTAAATGGAACAGTAACAAACTAGAATATTATGCAGTGTGAGCGCAGGCCCTACCCTCTTGGGTCTGGGCCACTGCAGTTGGCTCGTTCCTTGTCTCCAAATGTTCTCTCCCATCCAGGCTGCACCCTGCCATCATAGGGGTCTTGTGAGGATGGCACCCTCACCACCTGTACAGTGGAGTTCCCAATTCTTAGTCCAGCCACTGAGATGGCCCCAGCTGCCTCTGCAGCCTCCACTTCCATTGTCCCACTGAGCAGATGCTACCACCCCCAGCGCTAAAGTCACAAACTCACTCATTCACACACACTGAGGCTGCTTTGTAGATGCAGCTTCAGAAATCTTGGGGGATTTTCTGTGTAGTCTGTGCCAGTTTGCCTTCAAGACTGAGCTTACTTATTACCTCTTTATAAAGATCTTCTATGCCTCCGTTTCCAGGGGAAATCATTCCTAAGGTCTCCAGGTAACCTTGTACAGCTGTTTATCAGAGCTCTTGTAACTCCATATTGCAGGTATTTTGATGTTTTTGTCCCTCTATTAAACTCCTTGAGGTCAAGAACCCATTGTCATTACAATCATTTCATCATCTATTCCCCAGGATTTACTGAATGCTTAGTGCTTGCTATGTGCTGTGTGCATTTTACACTTTCTCTCTATCTTGTTTCACAACCTTAATAAGATAAATTGTGAATTATTCTCAGGTATACAGATGAAGAACCCGAGGTTCAAAGAGATTAAATAATTTGCCCAAGGCACAAAGTGAGTAAATGGCATAGCCAGGAACTGAGCCCCAGTCCAGTGACTTGAGCTATCTAGCCACCATACTGTCTCATTTCCCCTACTAGCATCGCAGCTAGCGCATAGTCGGTGCTCGGTATTTGTTCAAAAATCAAATTGTGAGCCAGTGTGGATGAGTGTTTACAACAGATAGAACATCAAGAGAAAAGCAGCAAACACACTGATTACAACCCAATTAAAACTGTGCCTAGGTACCCAAGGCTAGATGGGGGCCGGGAACAGCAAGCATCAGGGTTCATTTGTTAGAGAAACAGCATTCTGGTGACCTCAAACTTCTTTTTCCTGTTACACAGTGTTTATAAATGGCTTACCAAGACTTTGCTCATGAGATGCCAGCTCAGCCCTGTTCCTCCATCAGCGCTCCTGAGAACAAAAGTGGTTAGACTCGCCAGAGGACCCCAGGAGCCAGCGGCCTGAACTGGCTGGCTGCCTGGCCATCCCTGGGGGAAACAGATGCACATCAGCAGGCCAGAAAAATGAACAAGAGAAGGAAGAACTCCCAATTGTCTTTTGTCCTGAGGGCTTCCACTAACCGTCACTCTGAGTGAGAAATAAACAAAAGCAGAATTTCTTAGGAACACTTCATAGCAATGCAAACCAGAAGTGGATCTCCAAGTAAACTCACCGCCGTAGACCAGGCTGGGTTGAAAGGGTATGAGAGAAAGGCAGGAGAAAGGAGAAAGGGGGAGGAAGTGAAAAGCGAGTAGAAGGAACAGAAGAAAATAAAAATGAAAACAAATAAGCTAATTAAAACTCAAATTAACCCACCCACTAATTTGGTTTCCTTAAGACTCCTTCACTAACATTTTGCATTTTAGAATGTGTGCTTGTTTAATTTCACCTGAGGAACAGAGAAATTGAGGGTGCCAATAACAAAAATAGGAAATCAAGTGGAGGAGCTTCTTGGGGAAGGAATAAAAACCTGTAAAAGGGGAGTCAATTAATATCTCTGGAGAGACCATGAATGGGTGCTCAATATTTGTTTGAAAAATCACACTGTGTGACAGTATGGATGAATATTTACAACAGATAGTGTATTAAGTGCAAAAGTGTCTCATTTTTAACCTGTTGAGTTTAAGTTCCCATTTTTCATTGCCTTCTAAAATTAGGGCCATCTCCTCTCAAAGGGCAAGGTGCCTTTCAGCTCACTTCTTATTTCAGTAAGATAGAAATTCCAGGGCAGGAAGAAACAGAAAGGACACTAGCTCCACAGTGCAGCTCATCTTTTCTAACCAGCCAAACGTAGGGACAAGCAGTAGGAAGGGTCTACCTGTACTGCTCCTGCCCTCTGCCTCAGGGGGACAGGTGACGGGGGCAATCTTCCCTCATCCAAATAGCCAGGCTCTCTCTTTCAAGATGCTTTGGGGGGGAAGCAGATGTGGCTCAACTGATAGAGCTTCTGCCTACCATATAGGAGGTCTGGGATTCAAACCCAGGGCCTCCTGACCTGTGTGGTGAGCTGGCCCACAAGCACTGCTGATGCGCTCAAGGAGTGCCGTGCCATGCAGCAGTGTCCCCCACGTAGGGGGGCCCCACGTACAAGGAGTGCACCCCACAAGGAGAGCCACCCCACGTGAAAAAAGTGCAGCCCACCCAGGAGTGGCGCCGCACGCACAGAGAGCTGACACAGCAAGATGATGCAACAAAAGGAGACACAGATTCCCGGTGCCGCTGAGAATGCAAGCAGACACAGAAGAACACACAGCAAATGGACACAAGAGAGCAGACAACAGGAATGGGGGGCAGGGGAAGGGAAGAGAAATATAAAATAAATCTTTTTTTTAAAAAAAGATGCTTTGGGTTCCGACAGGAGGGTGTTTACCTGCAACAGAGCTGAGTCCGCCAGCCCCAAAACACAAGCGCCTGCCTCCGGCTATGGATCTGCTCCCTCTCCTTGCTCCCCTCGTGGCAGGAAGGAGAGGCACCTTGAGGTGTCCAGCTATTACTTCGGATACCAGGACTCAGAATTCTTCCTATTGTCAAAGGCAGGCATAAAAGGCCAGCACGCCTAGTTTCTAAAAAGAATTCTGTGAAGCAGGCCATTTGGAAACATTTTGTGGTCTTTCTCGTTCCCCTTTGGGGGAGATACCTCTTTACCATCCCCTGGGAGGGACACATAGGTCTTTGCATTGTGGTTTAGAAACAATAGAGGAGATGCCTGCTCTGTAATGCCACCTCTGCTTCCAGGAGAAGAACACCTTGTCGTGTGGGGTGTCCCAGGTAGAGGCGGAGGTTTTCCTGAAAGGAAGGGGCAAAGCTTAAGAGGAGACTTTGGTGCAGGGAATGCAAAGGTAGGTGGGGGCCACTCTTTCACCCAGAACCTTTTCCGATCCACTCAGGGGCTGACCATTCCCTCCTCTTTGCAAATTGAAGGGAGCAGCCCAGCCTTTTCTGACAACTAGAGCCTAGCCCCTCCTCTCCCGTCCGCTGGCACCCCTGCCGCCTCCCTGACCGAACTTTCTAAGTCAACAGTCAACGGGAAAAATACAAATTCTAAATAAGAGATTCATTTCTCATCGAAGGAGAATCCACTTTTATGAAGCCACACATCAGCTTCCTTACGGAGGCACCAAATTCAAAAGCAGCCATAAGCCAAAAATAAATAAATAAATTGTTTGCTGTTATCATAAATAAAGGATGGTATTTGCAAACTTATTTGCAGTAAAATCTTAAGATAAAAATATAATTTATGCCCTAGTTTCTCCTGTGTATTTTATGCAATATCCGAGGAAAATATTTCCATTTTACAGCATGCACCTATTAAAACCATTCCTTATAAAACTGTCGGCATAAAATAAAATACAAAAACTTGGAGAGAAAAAAACAGAGGAAAAGAAAATATATCAAAAAGGTGATGAAAGGCAACAGAAAAATGCTTGTGGAAATCCTCCCAGTGGGATATAAATAACGGTAATATGAGGCAGTGGAAGGTGCTAATAATTAACTAGGATATTTTAAGGTGAGAAATACTTAAATCCTTCTTAGAATGTCATCCTTTTCTCTATTCTAACAAGGAATTCTACTATTACAATAAAATTGGGAGACAGGGCTGTACTAGTAGGGTAGAATGAGGCTACAAAATAAGTCAACTCAAAAGAAAGGGTCCTTGGGACTGGCTACCGTCGCCTGTGAGAATGCTGCTAAGCTTTGATTGGCATCGACTTCCCAGGACTAGACAGAGCCACCGCCCACCTGCAGGCACAGTTGCCACCTGTTAGCCCAGGGCCCATTCAAACCAGTTTATTGGATCTGTTTCTCTTTGCTATGGTTGAAACTTTTCACTATCATATGTTTTCCAACTTAGAGAAAACTTGCAAGAATAATAGAATTCCCAGGCACCCTTCTCCCGGATTCTCCCACTGTCAGTATTTTACCACACGCCCTTTACCGTTCCCTCCATCTGTATATTCATGTCTATTTTTAAATTTCTGAATCATTTTAGAGAAAGTGGCAGAACTGTGATACCCATTTACCCCTAAAACTTCAATGTGTATTTCTGGGCACTCTCTCACATAACTACCGTAAAATATCAAAATCAGAAAATAATATTGAATATGCTCTAATCTATAAAAATTCAAATTGTACCAATTGTCATAATAACTGTTCTGTATAGAAAGCAGCAACAACAAAGAGTGAAAAAACTAAGGAAGGAATAGAAAGAAACTGGTGGCCCAGGGTCTGATCCAGGATTCCACTTTGCATTCTGTTGCCATGCCTCTTTCGTCTCCTTTAGCCTGGAATGGGGCCTTCGTCTGTCTTTCCAGATCTAGACGTTTCTGAACAGTACAGGCCAGTTGTTTTGTAGAATCACTTGGTGTTTTTTCGATGTTTCCTCATAATTATATTTAGGTAATACATTTTTGGCAGGAACTCGACCAAAGTGATGAGTCCTTCTCAGTGCATTGTTTCAAGAGGCACGTGTTGTTTGGTCCCATAAATGGAGATGTTAACTTCGATCACCAGGTTGTGGCCACGTCCTTTGTAAAATTACTGTGTTTTCCCTTTGTAATTAGTCAATGGAGATGTTTTGAGATTCAGGAACTATCCTGTTCCTCATTCAGTTTTCACCCATTATGTTCTGTATCTATTGATGCCCCTTGCCTAAATCGATAATGATGATGATGGTCACTCTTAAGGAGTGGGAAGGCCATGCTCCATGACAGGAGTGTATCAGTATCTCTGGGGGATGATTTAATTTTTTTAATATAATTTTTTTTTTAAGGAGGTACCAGGGATTGAACCTAGGACCCTAGGATCGTACATGTGAAGCAGGCACTCAACCTCTGAGTTACACCACTCCATGTGATTTAAGTTTTGACTTGGAAAATAAAGCAGTCCTTATTTTTACTGCAATCTACAGAGAGTAAGGAGCAACAAAATTGTTCTAGTCGATGGAACTATATAGAATAAAGAATCCATTTTCTGTGCATCAATAATTTTTTCTCTATTTTTTAAAAATGTTAGATTCAAAAAATATAAGAAGTTCCCATATGCACCCCCCCACCCCCTTCACCCCATTCCTCCCACATCAACAACCTCTTTCATCATCATGGGACATTCATTGCATTTGGTGAATACATTTTGGAGCACTGCTGCACCACATGAATTATAGTTTACTAAGAGAAAAATTAACCTCCAGCTTAGAAAACGAAATGCCTGTTTTTCTCCTAAGTACTTGTTCTGTTTTAATCTAAGGTACTTTGAATTATATAATAAACCAAGTTTTTCATTTTGAGAACACTTACTAAGAAATTTAAAGTCTGCACTGTGACTGATCCAAAATGATAGGTCTTTAAAGTCTGCATTGTTGGTCTCATTCCTAGACTATTTTATGTTTTATTCCTTCTTTTGCCCACTTCTTATAGATGGATATGATTTCTTAGGTATTTTTGTAGCCAAATTGAAACTTTGTGGAATAAGGTAGGCATATAAACTAAATAATAAGAGTCAATGCTTTCTGTGCTTCGCCAGTTGCTTTGTCTCAAATCTTCAGAAATCTAGTTTGTGAGCCAGGGCTTTCTTATTTTGTTCTATTTGACAGGCATGTTGGGGGAGGGGAGTGTTGAAAGAACTTCGGAGAAATTTTGTCAGAGTCATTGGTTAATTGGGTAACAGCATTTATATTTTCCAGGATCTAAAAGAATGAGGATTGTGTGTGTGTGCCCTCTGGAACAGGCTCTTTCTCCCCCACAAATGGCTCCCTCGTCTGTTCGCTTACTGTTTTTGCTCGTTGTTTGTGCTCACTGCCTGCTAGTTGTTTTTGCTCTTTGTCTGCTTGTTGTATGTTTGTTTTTGGCTTCTTTAGGAGACACTGGGAACCAAACCCGGGACCTCCCATGTGGGAGGTAGGCGCTCAACTGCTTGAGCCACATCGGCTCCCTGCTGGTTTATTTTTACTCATTTTCTGCTCATTGTTTGTTTTGTTTTCTCATTGTTTGCTCGTTTGTTTTTGCTCAATGTCTGCTCATTGTTTGTCTTCTGTAGGAGGCACCGGGAACTGAAACTGGGACCTCCCATGTGGGAGGTGAGCGCTCAGAGGCTTGAGCCACCTCTGCTCCAGCTCTTCCTCATACAGAGGAGGAAAGCAGACCAGGCCTTGGAAGACCTGTCCTTGCTGTTGTCTAGGTGTGCGACCTTGAGGGGATCAGGTCAGCTCTCCGAGATTCAGCGTCCCAGTCAAAAACGGGGGAACAGCCCCTACACGACCTACCTCGCCAAACTGCTGGAGAATGCAAACTTGTGATACGAAACTGCTTCAAGAACCACAGGGCCCTGCCAGATGAGGGTCCCTCGTCATTGCCAAAGTCTCCTTGGGGGTTCTCTTGTTTCATCCACCCAGCTCAAGGAGAACTGCAGCAGGTTGTTAGGAGAAGAGAATGGGCTTTAACTACTTGGAGTTAAACAGATTGGTGTGTGTGTAAATGAAATTAGGACAAAATCACTCAGATATTGGTGATAGCCAGTCTTTGAGCACTACCCATATACCAGGCAGTATACTACAGAATAGATTTGATCCTTATGATAACCCTATAAACCAGGTACTATTAATAGCCCAATTTTAAAGATGAAGAAATTTGACCTTGAGCGGTAGTGTGACTTTCCCCAAAATCAAAAACATGAAACTTAACTGCAAGCCCCTGGAAGAGGAAACACACTCATCTGATTATCAAAGCTTCTTTCAGTCAAAAACATTACGATTCTGACTCATTAGTATTTCTGACCGTTGAAACGTTCAAGGATTGGGTGCACCTAAGTGTCACCTACTCATGGGGTCGCGGGGAGGAGGCTGTCTGGGAATGCTGTGACCACCCCCCGTGTAAACTGAGGCAGCCAGGCCAGATGAGCCTGACAGCTCTACCCTGCATCGTGCCCGGTGTGTAGACTCAAGAGCTGACCCTCAAGTTGGAAGCACCTGGGCGAGCTTCTGGAAATGTTCAGGCCACAGTAGATGCCACGGCCCAGTTTCTAAGTTGACCAATGGAGGCCCTGTGGTCAGGGGAAGGAGAAGCCACAGCCACACAGAAAGTTATTGATGTGCCGGGACTCGAACCCAAGGCCACCAGTAAGTCAGCATTATTTCCGCTGCTCCATTGTGCCTCAATTCCCCACCCCATCTCTATCCCCAAGGCGAGCAGAAACTGCAAATTACATTGACGGGATGCTCCAAAATGATGACACTAATTATCCTACAGGTGCACCAAACTTTAAAAGCACCTTCAAATTTATGTTCTCAATCGACTCTAATAAAATCTCAGGGCAGGCATAACTGTACTTAAATGCCCATTTTACAGGTGAAGAAAACTGAGGCCCAATGAGGTCATCTAATTCACCAAAGATGAAACAAACATTCTGAAGAGGAGGACAAATAGAGCACCATAAACTCAATCTGGGAGTCAGAGTCCTCAGTTCTAATATATGCTCTGCCCTAATCAAGGAGTGGCCCTGGAAGAAGTCCTTTCTCCCTCTCTGAGCCTCAGAGCATGCAGTACTCTGAGTATGCATCAGGCAATGAGTTTAGTTCACCATTTATCATAAAAACTAGGCTATCAGAGAGATCTCTGAACTTTGTGTGCATATGGGGTGGGTTTTAATTACAATGCTCTGGACCACCTGGATGACCACTTTATGGTCAGGTAACACCATGGGATGGCAGGCCTTAGTTTGCAACGGTGTTCATGACCATGATTGCAGGGGATGCTGGGAGGTGCTGCTCATGCTGCTGGCTGCTAGCTCTCCACGCTCAGCCCTGGAAAGGAGTGTGCTCGGCTGGAGGTCCAGTGCCCTTCCCGAGGCAGCATGTGTGCAATGGCTGTGACACGTGGGGTATAAAGGTCCAGTCCCCTTGCCCCAACTTGGCACAACTCTGAAGGTCCATCCCAGCTCCAGGGCACCCCATAGGAATGGCTCAAGTCGAGACTGCCCGAGAGCCCAGCTTCTCCTTCTGCCCAGTCGCGCTTCTGGGCTTTTCCT
Organism: Dasypus novemcinctus; assembly: GCF_030445035.2. NCBI lineage: Eukaryota > Metazoa > Chordata > Mammalia > Cingulata > Dasypodidae > Dasypus > Dasypus novemcinctus. The sequence continues at coordinate 13,220,326 of NC_080697.1, forward strand.
TCCTCAGGTGTGGATCAGGAGAGCACTCACTAGCAAACTTCCCACACGCTCATCTCTATCTTTAAGTCTGCCCCCTAAGAAGCCTGCAAAGCTACTATGCCAAGGGATTGCCTTGAGTGTGTAGAGTTGATTAAATTGGTTTCTGCAGAATCCTGAAGTCTTTGAAAACCTAGACCAGCAGATCCTGGCATCCCTTCTGTCTCAGACATTCTGTGTCCTCAGAGCCCCTTCCCTGCCTCCCCTCGAGTCTACCCTGCTGCCTGGCCCTGTGACCGCACTGCCCTTAACCAGCTGAAGGCCAGCAGCCCCAAGGAAGGCTTTCTCCTTTCAGGTATTGTTCCCGGACTGCTCTCTCCAGCGCTCCTGGACCTCACTTCATTTTCAGTTGATCAGATTTCTTTACACATCTGAAATTCTCACTATGGGTGCAATGAATGGCAACTCTGATGTATCCCGGATCAGCTGCACAGCAATCATCCTTAAAATTTGCAGAAATGAAAGGGATAAGCAATACAGTAGTAATATAAAATAATAGTCATCTATTGGTTACATAGAAAATGGTCATAATATATAATGGTTACTATACACTAGGTTTTATATATATGTTGTAGAGACAGAGATAAATTATTCTGGTACCATTTCCCACGTAGAAATCTCGGTATAATTATTTGCATTTTGACAAACCTCTTTAAAGGTCTTATCTTAGCCCTTTCTCCTTCAGGAAGTCTTCCTGTTCATTCATCCATTTATTGAGTTACCCAACAGACGTTGAAACAAGACAGAAAATCCCCTTCCTTATGTTCCTTACCTTCGACCTTGTGGAAAGAGAATCAGACAATAAAGTCAACAAAAATACAAATATTATAATTTCAGATCATGGTCAATGCTGGGAAAACAAAAAAGACAATGACGGAGCGGAGGGCTGTTTTGGATAGAGCAGCCAAGGGAGGCCCCTCTCCGGAGGTGTTCCACAGCGACCTGAGTGACGAGAAGGAGAGAGCTGTGCCGCTGACCCCTGAAAGCTGAGCTAAAAACCTGGGGCAGGAAACCAAGCTTGGTGCGGTCACATAACAGCAAGAGGCCCACGCGGCTCCTTGCGCTTGCGCTGGAGGGAGGGTGGAGGCGGCGCGATGGCCCGGCAGGGGTGCAGCCTGCGCAGGCCCCTCTGCAGCCAGGCAGGGGCCACACACCTTCGCGTGCCTCGGGCCCTCCTGTCCCCTCTCGGTGGAGGCACTTGGCCTCTCTGTGCCTCAGTTTTCTCATCTGTAAAACAGGCATAATCCTAGCAGCTACTTCATATGACCGTGGTCAGTACTGCACAGGGCTCGGCCCCTGGCCTGGCCCCGGGGAGCTCCCAGCAAGCACGAGCAGTGACTTTCTGGTCCCCTCTGACGTCCCCAACAGATGAACGTCAACGGCCCTCACGGAATGTACCACATAATTCAGGGTTCAGGGACATTTGATGAAACTCTCCTCCCAGGACAAGCAGTGCACCCCTCCAAGGGGAGAGCGGCCATCTGCTCTGGCCCCATGGCACCTAGCATGGAGCTGTATACAACAGGTGCTCAATGAAGACATCTCACAAAACCTAAGTATTTGCCAGAGGGGGTTCCTGATGATTACATGCCTGCCATGAAAGGCAGGCCATAAATCACGCTGCCCTGTGACAGGCTTTATCTCAAATTCACCACCGGCACAATTGGTTGTTTCTTGGGGTTTTTTTTGGCTTTTACTTATTTTTTAATAAAACTTTTTAAATTAAAGTTAATAGATCATATAGAACATTACATTAAAAAAACATAAGAGGTTCCCCCACTCCCCTACCCCCATCATTTCTGTAAATTTTATTTTTTTGAAGATACATATACATCACAAAAAAGGTTACATTATAAAAAACATAAGAGGTTTCTTAAACTCGGGCTCTGTGCGATGTTTGTAGCTCATCCTAATTCACGCAGACGCGCGCCCACCTGAAGTGACGGGTCATCTCGGGAGGGAGCCCCTGGATCTGCCATAATAGGTGATTTTTATCAACAATTAGGAAAAGCGGTGTTTGTCTGATTACTCGCCCCATTTCTGAATAAAGGGCTCCTCAGGCAAACATTGCAAATACCTCCCAAGCACCCCCGCGCATCCAAGTCCAGTCTTCGCACTCTGATCCTGCTAGGAATGTAATCGGGGCCCTCCACGGAGATAAGTTAATTACCTCCTCAGGCTGTGACAGACGCGGGGGTGGTTTCCGACCACGCTGCCTAATGAGAGGGCACCCCAAAGAGCAGGAGGGCTTGTCGGCTGCCACCCCAGGCACCGGGGGGCCGCGATACAGAACGACGCTGGCCTTGGTGGCCCAGCCTCCCTGCTGCACCTGCGGCACGCGTCTGTCTCCCTCTCCCCTCCCAGCCCGGCCGTGCCCCCTGCACCCCATTCCCTGGGCTCGGCTCCCGGGGCTCACTCTGCATGTCCTGCAGCCCAGCACGTCTCCCAGCACAGGATGTCCCTCTGGAAAGCTGATCCGGCTCCCGCTGAGCCTCCCCAGAGAGATAAGGGAGCAAATCAGCTTTTCCGTCCTCCATCCCCGGGCTGCCAGGGGTAGCGGGAGCCAAAGTCTCAAACAGCAATCACCTGCCTATCTCCATGTTTTAAACTTCAGCTTTAATCCAGCTCAGAGAGGAATTAGCTGCCTCAGAGACCGCTAATTGCCAGATGGCCGCTGATAGCCGGCCACCGAAGCCTGTGTGTCAGAGCCTGTCGTGGAGCCCTAGGAAGTCAGAACCGGCAGGGGTGTCAGAGAGCCAGGCCAGCCTTCATGTCCTCTCCTTATTCCCGTGGGGAAACTGAGGCCCGGCGAGGCAAGGCAACCTGCTCTTGGAGGCATAGTGAGTGAGCAGCTGGTGCGTGCGTTTTATTGGAATTGGGGAAAGAACGGGAGAAGTGTTGAGGGACAACCCCCAGGATGACACCCTGCTGCCCCCAGAGAGGCAGACACACAAGCAAGGAAAGCAAAGTTACTGGAGGCCCCTATTATTCAGCGTTCCACTCTCCTCTCTGCTGCCGACCAGCACGGGGTCTCGGGGCAGTCCTCCCTCTAGGGCATGGGCACTTAAACAAGTGTCAGTGGAAAGATTTCAGGACATGCGTGAGCTTGAATTGAAGAAGAGCAACTTATCTTTATTTTCCCTGACCTCTAACTGAAATCTAGCATTCCCTTCCCTTATGAATGGATGCCATAAATTACAGTAGTATTCATCTCATATCATATTACAGTTGTTGCATATCTCGAAAAATCGCTTCCGCTCGTCTAAACTTTGAAATTACTGTAGCTGTTAGACCCGCTGGTAGCTGAGGGTCATAAAACTGTCTGCTGCTGAGAAGGGGTCTGTAGTTTTCACCTGAGTGGCAAAGGGATCCGTGGAACAAGAAAGGTTAAGAATCCCTGCTCTAGGGGATCTTACTACCATCTCACATGAAAATGAGAAGAGTCGATGGACCATCTCTGGAGCAGGGGTTCTCATGCCTTCACTTGGGCCAGCATGGCCCGGAGGACTTGGGAAAACACAGCTTGCTGGGCCCCATCCTCCGAGTTTGTGACTCAGTAGGTCTGGGAAGGGACCTGAGCACGTCCGTGTCAAAGGAGCTCCCAGGCGATGCTGGTCTGAGGCCACACTTAAAGGTGCATTGCTCTAAGGTCCCACCGCCAACTCTAAAGTCAAAGAGCACGAGTAATCCCATGACCAAGAAACACACACATATACGCTTTTTTAAAAAGACATGATAAAGCAGAGTCTCAAACTAGTGAATCAGTTCCAACTGGGTCCCAATTTGCATATTTTCTTAAGCCCTTAAAACAACGTGAACACCAAACCTGAACCCAAACGTATGTGTGTCCTGAGGCTCAAGTCTTATCCTGGGGGAAGGATCAAGTGCTTTCTTACACCCAGAGCATCTGCAAGCCGGAATGGGAGAAGCTCATCAACGCAGTCACACTCAGATGGAGGCTGGAATGGCAACCTTGGGGCAGCATCTGAAGGGATTTTTTTTTTTTTAAGATTTATTTTTTATTTCATTCTCTCCCTCCCCCCCCCCCCCACATTGTCTGCTCTCTGTGTCCATTGCTGTGTGTTCTGTGTGTGCTTGTATTCTTGTCAGCGGCAGCAGGAATCTGTGTCTCTTTCTGTTGTGTCATCTTGCTGCATCAGCTCTCCTTGTGTGTGGTACCACTCCTGGGCAGGCTGTGCTTTTTTTGCATGGGGCAGCTCTCCTTACAGGGCATACTCCTCGTGTGTGAGGCTCCCCTACGTGGGGGACAGCCTTGCATGGCACGGCACTCCTTGAGCACAACAGCACTGCGCATGGGCCAGCTCATCACATGGGTCAGGAGGCCTGGGTTTGAACCCTGCACCTCCCATGTGGTAGGTGAACGCTCTATCCATAGAGCCAAATCCGCTTCCCTGAAGTGGCTTTGGTACCTGGTTCCCACAGACACCAGCTATGCCCCCAAGAGGACAGTAACCAGATGCAGGTTCCACAAGGAGGAGGACAAGCAGCGGTGCTCAGCGTCATTGCTGCAGTGGGCCAGGGGTCCACAACCCTGAACTCCTGACCCAGGGCACTGCCAACCTCCCAGGATGTCTGCTGCTTCCAGGGAGTTTCTCCCACGTCCATCAAGCCAAAGGGAAGTCAGGGAAAATACAAGTATATTGAAAAACCCAGAAAAATGGGAGAGTGTTCGATTATTGACAAACTGTACTCATGAGCCAACTATCCAAGATGAGAGTTACCTTGGAAGAGTCTTATAGATCTTCAAAAAAAGGGGCAGGGGGAGGGTGGTGGCAGAGAGGAGCAGGACGGAAAGCCAGCTGCGGAAGCCAGAAAGCGTCTAGGGCACTCTGCCTCTCCTTTAAGACGTGCGGTGACTAGAGTCCAGGATTTTTGGCCTCTGGTCCTACAGGCAGTTCTGCTGTCACGGTAGACAGAGTAAATGATGTGACTAAGGATACCGCATCTAAGGAGGTAGATGAATAAAGAAAACCTCATTTCCTGAGTCCACATGACTCAAAAGCTGTCTTGCCCAGAAGGTCATCTAAAGCTTGGTCCCCAGCTTTCCTTCTACTTTTCCAGCAGGAAGCACTAAAAGCCTTTACACTGAAAAATAATTCTAAATGATTGCTATAAATGAGGTTATAAAACAGAATGCAAATGTCATAAATAATCCTTCCAGGAGAATATAAACATAATGTAAAAAATCAATTTAACAGCAATAAACTCAGTAAAAATTAATAGTTTATCAACACATCTGCCAGAGTAGGGATGGTGGGTGGCATGTGCAGGGGAAATAGAGGGACTAGGAGGAGAAATAACAATATGCATATCTCCTCAACTTAGTGGAGATTTCATAGATACTGTTATACTCTTGGAATTGATAATGGATGTACATAAGCTAAAATGGGTTTTTATTTCATATAACAATAAATGGAATTTAAGAGTTTACATTCTACAGAAATTGCCAGAAAGGAAATTAAAAATATATAGACCACATAGTAAAAGAAGAAAACTGCAAAACAATTAAAAACAAGTGAAGGGAGGGCAGAGTGGCACAAACAAGATAAAATGAAAAAAGCGGAATTAAGACAAAGCATGGTTTCCCAAGAAAGAAACACAAACCAAAACAAAATAAATGCAAAACCATTGCTCTTTTGGGATCACGCAATGCGGCTTCCCACACTCTCCCCCCATCACTACCATCCACCTCTTCCTCCTCTCCCACTCCCTCATTAAAGATGATGGCCCTTGGGCCACAGCTTCCCCCTCTTCCACCTTTCTGGGTGAATCCAGGATCCTAAGCTAATACCTTGGCCTCTCAGTCCTTAGGTTTCTTCATCTCATTGACCTTCTCTCCACCCCAGTCACCAGGAACATTGTCACTCCATGGACCTCGTGATTACAGAAACCATTTCAGCTCCAAGAGCCAGTAAATCAAGCACCATGCTTTGAAGCTCTTGACATTTTAGCTGTAAATGGAGAGAGGGTAGGTTGTGATTTTTAAGAGGAGAGAATGAGCTTTTTTAAGAAGCCAGTAGTAAGGATTACAATAAAATGAACATACAGGAAAGAAAAGGAAAATCAATAGGGCAAGTTTTAAGATGTTAGGAGATGAAGTCAAAAGAAAAGGTGGAGGGGATTGGCTGTGGCGCAAGCGACTGGGCACCCACTTCCCACATGGGAGGTCCTGGGTTCAGTTCCCAATGCCTCCTAAAGAAGATAAGCAGACACAACAAACAGACAATGAGCAGACACAGCAAGCAGACAATGAGTGGGAACAATGAGCAGACGGATGAGCAAGCCAGGTCAAGGGGGATAAATAAATAAATAAAATTAATAAAATAAAGTAATTAATGGAATGCAGCTAAAGTGTGCTTAGAAGTAAGTTTTTAAATAAAAGGTGGAGACACTTGACTTAAACGTAATTAAATGTACATTTATGAACTCTATATCAACGCAAGACCAAAGCAGTACTCAGAGAAAAATTCTTAGACTTAAATTCATTATTTAAAAAAGAAACAAAATGAATAAACTGAGCATCTATCTCAAGAATCAGAAAGAATCCAATAATATGAGGAAATAAAAAGAAAGTAATATACAATCACAAATTAATGATTTTTTGAAAGAAATCTGGAAAAATGAATCAATAAATCCAAGAGTTAAAAATCAGAAAAATACATAGTTGATATAATTAAGAAAACCCTATCAGGAATGAAAATGTGATTTAAACACTCGTATGTTACTTCTGAAAAACTAAACTCATACTATTTTCAACCCTGCTAATAAATTTAGAAATCTATACAAAAAGAGTTTCTAGAAAATCTAAAGATTACCAAAACTGATTTAAGAACTAAGCAATGCAAGTAGATCAATAATCATAGAAAAAAAAACAGAAAGAGTTGCAATGGAATAATGATACACATACTCATACACATATATATATACCTATATGTACAAATACACACACAGATTATATGTATATGTGCCAGCTAAGGCCTGGTGAAATTATTCGTGTTCTCAGCAAAAGATAACCCCAGTCCACCCAGATCCACAATCCCTCATTTACAATTCTGAAATCCAAAACGCTCTGTAAACAGGGTTTTCATAAAACATTTGAAAGGAAAACCTGACCAAGACCTCATGTAGCAGCAAAATTTGACCTTACCTGATATAAGGCTATGTATGGTCTTTATTCCATTTATCATTTACATGTTTTGCTGTGAAATATTAATATGTATTATGTACTGCTGCTGCAGATCCCACAGGGTGAGATGTAAAATATATGTACTTTATGGTTTTAAAAATCCTGAGGGTCAGAATTCTGAAACATATCTGGTCCTAAGAGTTTCAGAGCCGACCTTGTCGGCCTTTACAAACTACTACAGGCCATAGAGAGAAGATGGAAATTTTCTCAACTATTTTGAGATATTAGCATAACCCACACCTAAAATTTGGCAAAAGAGAGATGGCTCAAAAAAGAAAACTGCAGTCTGATTTCATTTGACTATAGAAGGTAAAAGCTTTTACAAAAATGCTATTTTTTACTTTTCCAACTTGGTGAGAAAAAATATGGTCGTGCTTTAATAATCAAGTTCAACTATTAGTATCCATCCCACTAGCATAAAAAACATCCCTTTTCCTTCCCTCTGAACATTCTTTTCATGAAAATTCTAAGAATCAAGGACAGAGCTCTATGCAAATAGTACTGGTTACTAGCTTTTAGGGTTTGGTTTTTTGTGTGTGTGTTTTTTCCCCGGAGGAAAAAGCTAGAAAAGCAGATCAGAACACCAGAGCTGCTATTACAGTTGTACCACACTGTGTCTCTGTTGACAGCACATGACCCCACAACAGGCGTCACCCTTGTCCATAGACCAAACCTAACCAGTGGCCCAGGCACTCACAGCCACCAACACCAGGGACTCCAGGGACCCTGGGCCACTGGGCCAAGACTGGAGTGTTTGAGGCACCCACTACTCAGGCTCGTCCTACAGCAACTTCTCAGGATTCAGAGAAGGGAGAAGATGGCACCCTCCCCAGTGCTATGTCCATCTGCAGCGGCGCCCCATCCTTTCAGCTGCTTTCACAGTTCCTTCCCTTGCATGCCTTTTCCTGAGGCACCTGCCACCTCAGCCACACGCTGTGACCTGATATCCTGCCCCACCATCTGGGTTCCTTGGCCCTAGGAAGAGAAAGAAGTCCATCCCACACTCAGTCCAAAGGCCTGCCCTTTTCTGGTCTAGCATTAGTTATATTACTTTCCGGTGGAAATCTGACCTTGTAATACCCAAATAAAACAGTATAACATAGAATCATGCAAAGCAAAAACAAGGATTGCTCCATAAATACGTAAGGGTTATTCCAGGAATGCCAAGAGAGTTAAACATTCTTGGGGGGAAACTTAAACAAAACATCATACCGCTAAGTCAAAGGAGAAGAAAAACATCTGCATAAAAGATGAGGAGATGACTGCAATACGCATTTCTAATTTATAACAATAATCACCACAACAAAAACATCGCATAAACCAGGAAGGAAAGACTATTGCCTTGATAGGATAAAAAAGCCAATGTCATTAATGGCTACTTAAAAAGAAGTGGTGTTTGCATTGTCATATAACAATAAGACAAGGCTGCTTGCAATCATGGTCAGTACTTAGTGTTCTAGAAATTCTAGACCTGCGTGCGTGTCCAATCCTGCAGCCACTGGCCTCTCATATCTACTGGACACTTGAAATGTGGCTAGTCTGAATTGAAATATGCTGTTAAGTGTAACATGGGAAAAGAGAAGGAAGGAAAGAATGTAAAATATTGCATAAATAAGGTTTATACTGATTACATGTTGAACTAGTATTTTGGACATATTGGGTTAACTAAAAATACATTGTTAAAAGTCATTCCCACAATGGGAATTCATTGGCTCATGATTTTGAGTCTAGGAGAAGCCCAAAACTGAGGTGTCGGCATGGCAATGCTTTCTTCCCGAAGACTGGTGTTTTGGGGCTGCCTGCTTGTGAGCCTTGGTTTCCCAGCTTTGCTGTCACATGGGAAAGCACTTGGTGACATCCTTTCCTTTCTCTTCCAGTTCCCATTGACTTCCAGCTTCTACTCCTTCCTGCCCCTTTCTCTCCATTGCCTTCCAGTAATGGGATTAAGAACAATCCTGGTTGGGTTGGGCCACACCTTAACTAAAAATAACATCTTAAAAGGTCCTATTTGCAGTGTGTTCACACCCACAGGAGTGGATTAGGCTCAGTATAACATGTTTTTCTGATTGCACAATTCACCAACCATAAAATGTTTCTTTTCACTTTTTTTTACTGTGACTGCTGGAAAATATTAAATTACATATGTGCCTGGCTTTATATTTCCATTGACAGCACTCTTTTAGAAGTGTAATAAGGAAGAAAGGAAAAAGAGAGGAGAGGAGAGGGGAGAAGAGAGGAAGAGAGGAGAGGAGAGGGGAGGGGGAGGACAGGAGAGAGGAAAGGGAGGAGGGGAGGGGAGAAAAGAAAATCTTTATCCACAAGAAATAAGAAGGTGCAATACTGTTTGAAGATGAGAAGACTGTTTAGATGAGAGAATCAGCTGATAAACTATTAGAAATAACACTTTTAAAAATAATCATTTAGAACACAAGGCTAAATGAAATGGAAATTGGGTAGGAAGGAAAATGCATTTCCAAACTTATAGGATAGCAGGGGGTTTCATTGATTTCTTTCTTAATAAAGTAATTTTTAAACATGAAAAAAATGAAATACTAATTATTTAGAAATTAATGGCTTCTTTCTGTGCCAGCATTAGCAAGGGAGAAAATATAATGGAAAATAAATCCCTTTTAAATGTCCAAAAATATATAACATACTAAGAATAAATGTTACATAAAATGTGAGACGCATATAAATAAATGTTTAAATGGCGGTAGTTTTCCCTTTGTCCCCAGCTGAGAGGTTCTTGGAGAAGGCTGACCTGCACTCAGCCCTTAGCCCAACACTGTGCAAGTCACAGCCGTTAGACTAGCAGATTTTAGTGGCTTCTGCCCCCACCTCCAATCCTGGTGACCATCTTTTAAACATCACGTGCAACCTGTAATAAAAGAACACCAAACTCTTTGCTGCTCAGTGTTGAAGAAAACACTGTTTATGAAGAATTGCTTGGGGGAAGAGAACTGCAATTCCCCTCCAGAGAGTAAGATCTTCTCTTAGATTAAACCAGACTGCAATGACCCAGAAGCTGTGTCGCATCACTGGCCCCCTTTGATGCGGTTTCAGGAGCTTCGCTATAAGCTATGCTGAGGGACATTTTAAGGAATGACCTTGGGAAACGTGCTGCTGCATTTACCATTAAATGTGGTGGGGCACACGCTTCGATACGTGGTGCCGTGTCCTTTTTATCTGCCTCCAGGTAGAACTTTTGTCTCTGGTCTTAAAACCAGAACTCAGTTAATTCTTCTGACCCACAATTTCGCTTTGATTGGTTTGGGGGTAATGTGATTCACACCACTGAGTCTTTTCCTTCACCCTAGGCTGCTAAAAAACTTAGGGCCAAAATGTGGGGCACTTCCACCAAATGTGGTAGAACCTGCGGCATGCCATTTGAGTAGCCACCTTGTTTAGGGCTCCATCTTACTTTTCCCATCCTTATGTTCCTGTCACTTTAATTTCTTTACTTTTTTATTCAAGCACTGTATTGTAAGGCATGATGCACGTGTTATAGCTATGCGCTGCCTTCTTGCTTTGTCTCTTCCCCTATCTCTCTAACTTTTTTACTGGGGGCGCATTCTCCTTCCCCCTCCTGACAATTAGGGCAAGTCTCATTCATTGCCTTGTTATTTTGGGGTCATAAAATGTCTCCTATGATAGTCAAAACTTGATTCTTGGTTTGAAGTTAAAACTCATCCTCTCCCACCTCGTCAAGGGAACAGATGAGAAGTCTGCTCATTTCTTCTCCCACCCCTGCTGTCAACTCTTCCTCCTTCACCATGCTTCTACAAGAGTAGTCTTTCAGGGAGCAGAAAATCATTTTCAGGACTAATAAATTGGGGGTGATCTAGCTAGGGTGACCAACTGACTCGTCAGCTGGGATGTGGGGCTTTCAGTGCTAAAACTGGGCAAATGGGGACAGCTTATCACCCTAGACCTAGCTCTGGTGTCTGGGCTTGAGAGCTGTTTAAGCCAATTCTTTAGCTTGAAATCTTTCACTTTTGATTTGGGCAAGTACATTTCTATTCTGGCTGGAAGCTTGCAAGTCCTCCCACCACACCTAAACAGCCTGTGGAAGCCTCCAAGTTTTTCTACCCAAGTCCCCTCATGCCTCCCAGGGGCCCCTGTAACACGCTCAGAGATTGCTCCAAAATGACGCTCCTGCACTTGGCCCACAGCTGGGAAACCCTCTTGCTCTCTTTGCTATGACAAATCCTTCTCCAGATTAGCCAGCCAGCTCAGCCTCCATAGCTCAACCTCCAGGCTACTCTGTCCCTCAAGCAAAAAGGACCCACATCAATAGTATGCTTTACACAAAGGTCCCGTTGAAGCTGTTTCCCCTAGCACAATGAAAATCAAGCACTTCCATATCTTCTCCACAAGGGGGTGGGTCTCCCAGAAAACCTCCGCAAGATTCCTCCCCATCCTAACCCCACCCAACCACCCCCCAAAAAAATCCTCCTTTATAAATTCCAATTCCCAATCCTTTCATACCCTCTAAGGGAATGAGGGTTTAAGAACACCAAACTGGTTGTCTGAAACCTTCTTTGTCAATTCTGCATTGTTGTGATCACCTCACTTGGGAAGGTAGAATCTACTGTCTCAGGTATAATGAAGTAAGTTCTTCATTTTGACACCCTGTAATGCTTCCACATATATGTGTGCTTTGATTTGTACATTTATACATTTGCATTGTGTGTTGGTTGCTCACTTTAAAATTATGCCGTAGTTTTCAGTTTTACTCATCTGTAGGAGTAAAGCAGGACTGACACTGAGTTTGGCTGCCCCAGCAGTCTCATGCCATTTCCTGCAGACCTCAGATCATTTTAGCAGAGACACGTGCAGTCTCTTTCTGCATCGCTACTTCGTCATCTGAATAGACACCTCCTTTTCAGCATCCGCATTTGAGAATGCAACTCTCAGGACTTTTAATTTTGACAAATAATGCAGAGACTAGGGGATATTTTTACCTATGACTCATCAAGGGCAGTGATGTGTAGGCTGAGGCTCAGTAAAGATGTGAGAACATTCCTTACTAAATAAAACTTTCATGACTTGACTTGGATGCCAACTTTAATATCATTTAATATAGGAGGGAGCTTATATATGGTTTCTCTGAAGCCTTAATAGCTCCCTTTTAATAGACTGGGAAAGCAGGGCAGAGAGACTCGGTCCATGGCCAGAACCCACCTCTTCCTCCTGTGTGCAGGGCAAACCTAGAAAAGGCTGCAGGAGCCGTCAAGAGCCAGTACCTGGGAGACTCATCTTGCCTGCTAGCCTGGCCTGGAGCTTGGAACTTCCTGACCTCCTAGAATAAAGAATTCTGTTGGCCCATAAGACAAGGACCAAGGCCCCAGGAAGCAGAACCCCTGAGCTCCACTCTTCTGAGCTACAGCACAGGGAACAGACACGGAGCTCTGGGAAGTGGGACGACATAGGGATCTAGGCTAACATTGGGAGGCAGGCCATTTCCTAAAGCAGAAAGCAATGGAAAAGTAGCCGATTTGGAAGAGGAGCAGTTCAGTTTGGGACATTTTTTTTTTTATTTTCAAGTGGAACTACCAAGTGAAGTAGGACATTCCAATGTGATATTCAGGAAAAACATCAACTTATAGACACAGATTGACAACTATAACCTGAAACCCAGGGGTCGTTTGTATTTTCCTCTGGGAAATTACCTAGTTTTTAGTTTGCAGAGGGATTTCAGGGCCAATGCTGAACTGCTCTCAGAATACAGAGAAACGCCCACAGTGGTCTGTATTAAGGTTTTTGTTTTGTTTTGTTTTGTTTCTTTTCCTTTTTTTCCCCTCTTTATTATTTTTTTAAATGTTACATTCAAAATATATGAGGTCCCCATATATCCCCCAGCCCCCTCACCCCACTCCTCCCACATCAGCAACCTCTTCCATTATCATTGCACATTCATTGCATTTGCTGAATACATTTTGGAGCACTGCTGCACCACACGCATAGTGGTTTACATTGTAGTTTACACTCTCCCCCTGTCCACCCAGTGGGCCATGGGAGGACATACAATGTCAAGCATCTGTCCCTGCAGGACCACCCAGGACAACTCCAAGTACTGAAAATGCCCCACATCATATCTCTTCTTCCCTCTCCCTACCCTCAGCAGCTACCATGGCCACTTTCTCCACATCAATGCTACAATTTCTTCCTTTACTAATCACAATAGTTCCATAGTAGAATATCAGTAAGTCCACTCTAATCTATACTCTATTCCTCCATCCTTTGGTCCCTGGGATAGTTATGTCCACTCCCCCTCTATATCAAGAGGGGGCTTAGATTCCACATGGATGATGGATGCAATTCTCCAGCTTGCAATTGTAGGCACTCTTGGCTGCCTGGTGTGGTCACAACAGATGGCTCTGGAGTTCAATGCCATGTCAGTTGGCCCTACTTTGGAGTTGGTGTTCCTGAGTGTGATGGCGTTGGACTCAGATGTGACTTTTCAACACATGCCTCTTCTGTTACTTTTACCAGACCTGTGGTTGGCACTGGGGTTGGTGTACACTCAGGAGATCTGAATCTCTGGACCGCCCATGTGACAGCAAGGCCCTGAGCCTCAGCAGACTTGCAACTCCTACCCTCTGGTTTATTGGACTTACCCTGGCCAGCTAACAGGGAGGTGTATTAGCTTTTTATTGCTGTATGTATAAGTTCCCCAGAACTGTCAGAACAAAGTATCACAAATGGGTGGCTTAAAGCAAGAGAAAACTCTTCTGCAGCACTCTGGAGGCTAGAAGGTCAAAATCAAGGTCAGCAAGATACAGCTTCAAGAAACTCTAGGAAGAATCCTGCCATGCCTCTTCCCAGCTTCTGGGGGTCCCAAGCATTCCTTGTCTTTGTGGCAGCAGAACTCCAAAGCTCTGCCTCCATCTGCATGTGGCTACCTGGCCTCGGCATGTCCATGTCCACATGGGGTTCTGCTCTCTATGTCTGTTTGTCTGTGTCTCTCCCCTCTTCTTCTAAGGACACTGGTCACATTGGATTAGTGTCCACCCTAATTCAATAGGATCTCATCTTAACTTCATCACATCTGCAAAGAACCTATTTCCAGATAAAGTCACCTTCATAGGAACAGGGATTAGAACTCCAGCATAACTTTTCAGAGAACACAACTCAATCCAGAACACTACATAGCAAATTAATATAAACTCGGCAACCCAAAACAATACACCTTTCTGTCTCAGTTTCTATGGGTCAAGAGTCTGTTCATGGCTAAGCTGAGTCCTTTGCTTAAGATCTCATGAGACAGCAGTCAAGGTGTCCCTGGGCTGGGTTCTCATCTGGAAGTTTGACTGGGGGAGAAGCTGCTTCTGCACTCACTCAGGTTGTCTGCTGAATCCATTTCCTTGTGGTCGTGGGGCTGAGGGCCCAGCGTTTGGCTGACTGTTGGCTGGAGGCTGCCCTCCGTTGCTAGTGATCACCCACAGGTTCCAGCTGGGTGGGCTTCCCTGGTGGCTGCTGACCTCATGCAGCCAACCCAAGGTGTCTCTAGAGCAAGTCTGCTGGCAAGCCAGAGTCTTAGGTAATATAACGTAATCACAGGAGTAACGCCCATCACGTTGGCAATATTCTACTGGTCTGAAGCATGTCACAGGTCCCATTCAACTCAACAGGAGGAAACAATACAGGACACAAACATCAGGAGATGGGGATCATGGAGCGTCACCTCAGTGTCTGTCTGCCACAAGGTGCCTGGATGGGAAAGACATGGGAGCATGTTGAGAAGCAGAGCAGAGGGAGGCAAAGAAACATTCACCACATATTCTGTGATGGTCAGCAGATAAAACATGTAGTAGACCAGGAATCTGGCAGCCTGGTGGGGAAAATAAGTTTGCCAAGTGCACATATTACCCACTTAATTTGTGTTGTTCCTTGTTAAATTAATTCTCTAGTATAACTCTGTTGTAACGGTACCTAGCATATAGTTTTCAAGTATTGAGGGTGGGAGAAGGTGTGGCAAATCAGCTAGCATGCCAGTAATCCTTAAAACGTACCGCCTGGGATATTCTAGGGAGATTGTATTGGCATGAAGATCTGAATAATGGATGGGTGCAGTGATTGGTTGAAGAATATTTCCGTTGATGGATTTCCCTACTTGCCTGTCAGAAAGGATGGGTTTGGTGAGATGGCAGGAAAAGGAGAAATCTGAAAACATACACAATTTGATGATCAATAAACATGCCTGAACTGCTAAATATAGGCTTCTCCTAAAATTCAGATCACAGATCTCTCCATCCATCAACAGCCTCCACAGAAAGAAGTCTGACCACTGAATGCACGAAGCTTTTGGCCCCGGTTGTACGCCCTGCAGCCCGCTCAACCTCTCATTGCAGCACCTCCTCTGTAAGAGCTGGGTGACTCTCCCAGGACTGTCAGTGTGAGCAGGTTGTGCGGTTTCCTCCCAGGCTTCTCTCCACCAAGAGCACGAGCATGGCTCTGCCATCTGCTCTGCAATATGGCGGCCCAGCGCCAGGGACGTCGAGGGACAGCGCCCCTTCCTCCTGACACCCCAGAACTCATCTGCCCACGAAAACAATAAGTACAGACATGCCCTATTTATCAGAGACCCAGCGCACGGCAGCAAATATTTGTTCTTGGTCATTCCGAGACGTCAAGGTGTTTGGTAGTAACTGAACCCGGGCTGCTTGATTCCTTTCTCTGCACAGATTCCATGCGGTACCTCCCGGGGAGAAGGGCCTCTTGCCACATCACCACCCACCAGAGGACATGCCCATTTCTCTTCGTCCACAGAAACAAGGCTGTCGGGGAAGACGGCTCTCCCAGAGGGGGCAGAAAGACAACAGAAACTATGAGGTAACCCAAACCACACTCCAGCCAGTCTGGGGGGGAGAGGTGGTTCTCGGAGGGTAGGTGGGTAGACATTTCATTTCGGGCTCCAACCCCTCTGCATGGCCTTGCTCTTCATTTTGTTTGTTTGTTTTCTGAATATAGGGGTGTTTGAGAAATTACAATGTCATTTATAAAAAAGAATGCATGAGGGAAGCAGCTGTGGCTCAATCGATTGGGTTCCTGTCTACCATACGGGAGGCCCTGGGTTCACGTCCTGGGGCCTCCTTGTGAAAGCAAGCTGGCCCACGCTGCACAGAGAGCAGATGGCCCGCACGCCACGGAGAGCTAGTGCAGCAAGATGACGCAGCAAAGGGAGACAAGCAGACACAGAAGAATGTGTAACGAATGGACACAGAGAGCAGACAGCAAAACAAGCCGCAAGCCAGGGGAATAAGGAAAGAATGTCTTTAAAAAAAAAAAAAAAGAAAAGAATACATGAGATTTTAAATTGGACAGACCCATGTCTAAATGATAGTGTCTCCATTTATTAGTTGCCCACCTTTCAATTGAACAGTCTGATATCATTAAATCTCTGTTTGATCATCTGCTCAGAAGGGAAAAATTAAAAGGTACTTAATCCTACGGTGTTATTCCAGTGGGTACATGTTGGGGACAGGCATGCTGGAGAAGGCACTATACACTTAAAGTTTCACAGCCAAACCAGCCTTTCATCCATCATACCCATTTTAACCTTCTACATGCCTGGAAACTAAGGTCCAACCGGGGAAGGGACTGGGCTTGCCTTTCGCTAAGAAAGCCTCAACATGTGCTGGTCTCCTCCTGCCCATGGCCACCAGTCAGAAAAGATCAGTTGGAAAAATAAAACGTCAGCACCCCTGCCTGTGGCTGGGAAGCCTCGCTGTGGGGGGACGGGCCGGGGCTTAGTGTGGGCCCAGGCTTGGGCGGGTCACGGAGCTGCACTGGTACCTTGCCCCAGCATGTGACCCCAGCCCCAGCTTCTGACTTGCCCCTACAGCCACCCTTGATCCGTCGACCTGGCGGATACCCGCTGCTGCTGGGCACCACGGCAGCCCAGCCCCCCAGGCTCTCAGGTCCACCCACATGTTCAGAAGGAGAGAGACGGCGGCAGCTTCACGGACATATTTGTTTCCGCCACTGCCGATATGCAGTTTGCATAATATTGAATCTGGAAAGGACACTGCTTCCCCCGACAGGAGTTTTCCCAGCTGGAAAGAGAAAGAGAGAGAGAAAGAAACTGGCTTTCCATGACATGTTGGGGTAAAATAAAGACTTCAACACCACGTGCCAGGATTTCTGACGGATGGCTGGCCAGGCGGGGGAGGCCACGTCTGCGGTCAGGCCGCACTCTGGGATCCCAGGTATTGTTGGACGGCTCTCCCACGGACGCTGCTGGCAGCTCCAGGGACGGCTCTTTCGGTAAAAAGGATGTGCTGGAATGAACCGCGGGCCTCCAGCCAAGACACATTTCTTCCTGCAAAACAGGGAGCGTGCACGTGACAGGCGGCAAGGAGCCGAGCCCCTCGGGGAGCAGAGGCCTCCTCCGTGTCCCTGGAGGATGGCACGGGCGAAGCTGAGCTGGGGTTTCACCCGAGGTGCTTGTTGCAGAGCCAAGGCTAGCTAGCCCCTTTTCAGCCAGCTTGTTGAAACTCTGAGTGGGCTCAGCACCCAGCCGGGTCAGAAGGGGCAGTGCTGGGCCCAAGGCCCCATGTGTGCAAGCAGAGCCATGAAAGCACAGGCCGGGGGGGAGGAGGAGGAAGCCCACCAGGGCCAGCCAATGCAGGGGACATGCCCTTTCCACCCGGACACTCAAATTCAGACCCCTTCCTGTCACCACCCCCCTTCCGCACAACGGGCTTGGGAGAGCTGTGCAGAGGGAAGGGCTGTTGTCCAAGCATCACGCCTCCCCGTGGCTGGAGCTCCTGGTCCGAAAGTGTCACCACCCACAGCAGGGTCACAGTCCCGGGCAGTTAGCTGGAGATGCAGGATGCCAGGCCCCACCCTTGACCCCTAACCAGACTCTGCATTTTCAGAAGAACCCAGGTGATCGAGAGCATGGCAAAGTTTGAGAAGCACTGGCCTAGGAGCCTGACAGCTGGATGGCCATTCCTGCTTTGTGGTCCTGCCAGCTGAGAATGAACTGTGAGTGGAGCTGAAGGGGCTGAGCCCCTCGTTCACCCAGCACCCCCACCTCACAACCCTGAGTGTGGGTAAAAGGCCCTGGGACTATAGACCCCACTGCTCCTGGGACCCCAGGCGCCAAGCGGGGCAGTGGAGCAGCTTCTGGCTCACAGGCACCCCCACCCGAGGTCCTTCCCAGGAGAAGCGAAACCGTGGAGCTCAAAACCAGGAGGTGCTAAGATGGTACCTCAAAATCCAAACGAGAGCAAAATATCAGAGACTTGGGGTCCCAGGTGGTTGGATTCAGCCTGAGTTTGGCTTTACCAGCTCTAGGGACAGAGGACTCGGGCCCTTTGCAAAGCCCAACCCCTGGCTGCAGTCGGGGTGAAGTTGGAATGGACAGGTGCATCCCCGGGGTGAGGTGTCAGGTGCTCGGGCCACCCTGCACACATCTGGCCCGAGCCTGCCCCATCGCTTGGTATTCTCGTTGTCATGTCTTCGCTGGGATGTATGGACTTATGAGCTCATTCCTGGGCAGATCGCCAAGCTCTGCGATGACCGGGTGTCAAACTCCTTTCAGGATCATGATGGTCCCATACTCGCTTAACACCTAATGTGAGGACAACAAAATCAGCCCACCCGCCTGTGATAACTGAGCACGGTCACGAGCCCCCAGAGCTGCTCCGGGAGAAGCAGGCGAAACCCATTGCCTCCTGGTTCTGGCCCCACAGCTGGGGCCCTAAACCAGCTGACCATCACCTTGGCTTTGCAGGTGTGACAAGTGGACTATTTTAGCTGGGGTTCCCATGCTTACACCTTGAAAGAAAAAGGGGAAGGGATTATTTTGACGATAGACGTGCTGCAGATGAGCGACCTAGAGAGGATTTTGGTTTGCCTGGCGCCATGCACTTAAGAATGTAGAATAGGAGAGCAAAGCAGCTTTGGGTCCATCACACCCATTTCTCATTCTCCAGGCTCAGAAACCTGACGTTCAGGATGAGAAAAAGATGTGACCAAATTCACTTGTCCATTCATTCACTTGTTCATTTATTCTGTTTTGTGTTTAAGGGCCAAGGCAGTTGCAGGGCCCTAAATTATTTTTAAACATTTTTTAAAATACATCTTAAAATATTTTAGACTAAAATTAATAGAGCAGGTTTCATTGTGTGAAACCGTGGCCTTCATTACCATTTTTTGATATGTTAAGGCAGACCCAAAAATGACTTTCTGTTGAGCAATCTCGGCCTTCCCCACAGGTATATCCTGGCCTATCTCCAAAAGGAGATACAATAGCTCTCTGTTCAGGCAGGAGTTCTTGTAAGGTGACACAGTTTTGACAAGGGTATGCTAATCGCACTCCCACCTCGGGTGACTGTTAAAACATAAGGCTCTACACCTACCCACTTCCCTGCAGCAGAGTATTTGCACGCCTGGAAGTTGTCAGGAATGTAACCTTGAGTTTGGTACCACTCAAACCTTCCAATTCCTCCGGGTTGTGAGGAATTGTGTTTAGGGAGTATTTCCTAAGGGGGAAACTGTATTAGTTAAAATAATGCTGGCTGCTCTAATAGATAAACCCCAAATTCTCAGTGGTTTAGCACAAACGAAATTGGTTTCGTACCAGCTGCGGTGCGGGGAAGGATTTTGAGCTGGGTGTCCCGCCCCCAGGCCTTAGGAGCCGGGCTCCTTCCTTCCTCTGGCTCCCCTTTCCTCTGCATCCTTGTGGCCTCGTCTCTTCAGGCAGCAGATGAGAAAGGGGGCGCAGAGAGAGTGCAGCAGCCCGCCCCCACCCCCCACACCCCCCACACCCCCGCTTCAGCTCAGACACGACCCAGGGCTCAAGTCCACACCTTCCTGCTGTGTGGGAAGGAAACCAGCTTCAGCGAACTCAGTCTTCCATGCTGTGGAATTGTGATACTCTAAATCTCTTTTTTTTTTTCATTTTTAAATTGGGTTTTCTTTATTATTGATATGCAAGAGGACTTTTTTTAATTGTCTTTTTTTTAAAGATACATAGATCGCAAAAAACGTTACATTAAAAAACATAATATAAGAGGTTCCCATATACCCCACCCTCCAGCCCCCCATGCACACTCCTCCCACATCAACAAGCTCTTTCATCCTTGTGGCACATTCATTGCACTTGGGGAACACACTTCGGAGCACCGCTGCACCGCATGGACCACAGTCCACGCTGTAGTCTACGCTCTCCCCCAGGCCACACAGCAGCCTCTGGCAGGACACACCATGTCCAGCATCTGTCCCTGCAATATCATCCAGGACAACACCAAGTTCCAAAAATGCCCCCACATCACATCCCTTCCTTCCTCTCCCCACTCCCAGCAACTACTGTGACTGCTGTCTCCACATCAACAATACAACCTCTTCCACTGCCAGAGTCACAGTAGTTCTTTAGTAGAATACCAGTAAGTCCACTCCACTCCATATTCTATTGCTCCATCCTGTGGGCCCTGGGATGGTGATGTCCACTCCACCCCCAAATCGAGAGGGGGCTTAGATCCCACATGGCCAATGGATGCAATTCTCCTGATTGCAGCTGCAGGCATTCTCGGCTCCCTGGCATGGTGGTTGACCATCTTCACCTCCCCATTAGCTGGCCTTAAATTGACCCCGGATTGAGCCAGTTCATCAGAGAGTGGAGTATCTGAAGGACAAGGTGAGGGCCCCACAGAAGGTCTTTCAGAGGGCAGCATGGAGAAGGCCCTGAGGCAAGAGAGGACACAAGAGGTGTGGTGCAAGGGCGGGGGCATTTCCCAGCCATGACCATGAGATGCTGCTGAGGATGGCATTCTGGACCTGAGAAAGTTCCCAGGAGAATCCAGGAGGAAAATTTCTCTCAGGACTCTGAATCCACAATCCTCCGCATCTGCTTTGCTGTGATTCATGTAACTTATTGTGCTTCCCTCTTTGCCTTGACCTTCAGGAAGCTTAGACTCAGCTCAACATAGCCCATCTCTAGAAACACATGCAGCCTTAAGAGATGCATTTGTTGAAACAAACTTCCACCTGGTCCATCCCTCTTTCCTATTCCTACCTTTCCACCACTAATTTTTCCAAGTGTTTTATTTCATCTTGCTATAACTCAACTACCTTCGTAAATTACATTTAGTCCATCTCAGGAATAAAATGGAATATAAA
This sequence comes from Dasypus novemcinctus, assembly GCF_030445035.2. Taxonomy (NCBI): domain Eukaryota; kingdom Metazoa; phylum Chordata; class Mammalia; order Cingulata; family Dasypodidae; genus Dasypus; species Dasypus novemcinctus. The sequence goes on from NC_080697.1 coordinate 13,241,699, forward strand.
CAAATAAATATAGAAAGATCAATCAGCACAATGCAAGGGTAGCAACGATTCAAGAGCTAGTATGGAAAGTTGGTGATGCCTCCTTTTTCCCTCCTCTTCTTGCCATGCCTTGACCTTCTAGGTGTAGTGCTTCTATCTGTAGTGGCTCTTAAAGACTAGTATCTATGCCCTGGGCATCTGTTGCATGCACAGCCTTCTAGAATATGCCTTCTCAGCTCACTGAATACCAGGAGGTATTCCAGGAAGAACCTTCCTCACTTGCCCCTGTGGATAATAATTCCAGATTGCTCCTTTGTTTAGAGGTACTGGGATGGCTTTATAAAGACCCACTTCTATGTTGACCACCTGCACTGCAGAAGTGATCACCCAAGGCAGTTCAACCTAAGAGGGATAATTACAAATCCAATCAGAAGTATATAATTACTAAGGAGTACCAGACTTCTTCTTAGCTAGTGACCAAGTGCCAGAACAGAGTGGATCATGAATGTGGGAAATTGCCAGAACCGACAAAAGAGGAAGCTGGCAGAAATTTGTACTGAATTCCAGGGCACTGGAGCCCTCATCCTAGCCATGGCTGACCCAACCACTGACCTTACTCTAGCTCTGTCTCCAGGGCCTGAATTACCAGCACTTTTTATAGATACACTTTTGCTCAGATGTTCAAGTTCTACACCTTGATACTTATGTGCTGGTACTAAAGACTGAATTTCTCACTAAAGCACACTCACTAATCTGGGGTCACATGTTTCGAAGGATGCTGTGCAAATGAGTGGAAGCACTGTTGCCTCATTCTTCCCTCCATTATCATTTCTTGGCTTTGGAATCTGGGTTTTTGTTCTGATAGGACATCCAAAGTAAAAGGTAAATAATCTAAAACGTCACAACTTCAGGCAAGATGAGCTAATGCCTAGGTAGGAATTAAGAGGAATGAAATGAAGAGGAAGGTACCAGACTAAGAGTTACCTCCTGAGAACCTCCATGTTGCTCAAATGTGGCCACTCTAAGCCAAACTCAGCATGTAAATGCATTACCTTCCCCCCAACGTGGGACATGACTCTCAGAGATGAGCCTCCCTGGCACTGAGGGATTACTGCCAAGCACCAGCTGGTGATGCAACTAGAAAAAGACCTTGAATAAAAGGGGGAAATGGTAAAGACAAATGAGTTTATATGGCTAAGAGACTTCAAAATGAGTCAGGAGGTTATGAGAGGGGTCATGCTTATGTACATCTTAGCAGGACCTCAGAGACAGCTAAAGTAGATACAACCCCAGGTAGTGGTGCTCCTGAGAGCTGTGGAGACACCCAGACCCTACAGTCATGACAGATGGCTCTGGAGTTTGGTCCCTACTTTGGAATTTGTGCTCCTGGGTGTGATGCAGTCGGACTCAGATGTGACTTCTCTATGCATGCCTCTTCTGTCACTTTTACTGAACCTGTGGTTGGTTCTGGGGTTGGTGCATGCTCAAGAGATTTGAATCTCTGGACTGTCTATGTGCCAGCTGGGCCCTGAGCCTCAGCAGAGTTGCAAAACCTACTCTCTGGTTCATTAGACTTACCCAGGTCAGCTAACAGGGAGGTGATGATGGTCAACCACTGCACCAGGAAACCAAGACAGTCTACAGCTGCAAGTAGGATTCAATTTAAAGGTGGAGTGGACATTGCCATCTTAGTGTCCACAGGATGAATGAATAAAATATGGATTAGAGTAGACTTACTGGTATTCTCATATAGAATTATTGTGACTCTAGAAATGGAAGAAATTATATCATTGATGTGGAGACAGTGGCCACAGGAGTTGCTGAAGGCGGGGGGTGGGGTGGGGAGGGGGAGTGTGATATTGGGGCATTTTCGGGACTTGGAGTTGTCCTGAATGATATTGCAGGGACAGATGCAGGGCATCATATATCCTGCCTTAACCCACTGAATGGACTGGGAGAGAGTGTAAACTACAACATAAACTGTAATCCATGCTGTGGAGCAGTACTTCAAAATGTACTCATCAAATGCAAAAAATATACCATACTAATCAAAGAAGTTGTCAATGGGGGAAGACTGGAGGGTGTGGGGAGTGGGGTATACGGGAACCCCTTACATTTTTTGTTGTAACATTTTGTGTGATATATGTATCTTTAAAAAATAATAAAAATAAAAAAGAGGAAGGGACCAGAGACAATTTTGCATCGCCTTCCCTCTTAGGAGAAAGCCATCCCTCGACCTCAGCCCTCCTCCACAACCACCCTGCCCCAGACAAGCACGACCATGCTCAGAGAATCAAGGCACAAGGCTAAGTGGAGTTTGAGGCATCCTATCTCCCCACTCCCACTCCCACAGAGCAAGAGACCATGGGGGCTTGACTGCTGGGGAACTGAGATGCAAACCCTTATACCGAGACCCTGAGGCACCTATGGGAGATAGCTCCATCCACTTGTCCTGCCCATGTTATCACTGGGGGCTCATCAGGCTTGGTACAGTGTCATTTCATTTCTCTGGACTTGTATTCCATTCGAGAGCAAATGGGAATAATAATTCATGCTATGCCATAGTTTAATAAGAAAGTGCTAATAAAATAACATGCATGAAAGTGCTTTGACACAGTTCTTTGACATTGGTGAAGTTCAAAGGATAAACCCACGTGTCCCTTCCATTCAGAAGCTTGTATAATTAGCCGTTTAGAAAACCCTACCTGGCCCACTTTTCCACTTCACCCAGCAATACGCCACAATGTTCATCTTCATAATTAGGCATCTTTAGTCACCAATTGGGCCACATTTCAAAAGGTCATCTCGGTGGCCTGTGTCCGGCACCGCTCCAAGCTTGCCTCCACTTGCAGTAACTCAGGCCCTTCTGTCCCACATTCTCCTAAACTCCCTGGTGGCAGGGTCTGAAGCTGAAAAGTCAGGCTCTGACTTTGACGCTCACCTTCCCTCCTGCATACTAGTGTCTCGCGCAGTGCCATGAAGAGACAGGGTGGCCAACATTTCATTCCTGAAACCAGGGGAATTCAGAAAAGTCAAGCTCTTCTGCCCCTATGGCTGTGGCTGAGAAAAGTCCAAGGTCAGCTCTTGCACATATGTGCACACACTCATGCAAGCACATGCATACACACACGCACACTGGCACACACGTGCACCCAAAAACACATCCAACACATGCACGCAAACACACGCATGCTTGTTGCACACACACTTGGTGAGGAGGAGCAGGCCCAGTGGGCTCTGGTTGAACTGGGATCGTCACCCCTCCTCTCATCTCGTGTCTCCAAATGCGCACAGGTCCTTCGGGGTTGGCACAGTGCTCTGGAAGTTCCTGGCATCCTGTCAAGAGGGAGAATTGAAGGGTTATGTGCCAACACCTGCAAGAGTTAGCCCCTTGGCTGAGACTCAGCCCAGGAACAAAGACCTCAGATAGCATTCACCTGTTCGGTGTAGATTATGTTTTCAAGGATAAAAAAATTATTAATTTAAAGGGAAAATTTTGGAATTTTTTTTTTTTTTAGTGAAAATAAATCTCACCTTGAGCCACTTCTCTTTCTCACTCAGAGAAGTTCAATTGCCCATCCTGGCTTTCTGAATAGCAATTAAGAAAGATGAAAATTATTTTCCTGTTCAGGGATTTTTTTTTCCTGTTACGGGTATCAAAGGCACTAAATATATGGTACAGGAAAAACTGGCTTCAGACTCTGCTGCTTCTGAGAAATGGGGTTGCTTGGGGTGAAGGTGCTCGAGGCACATACGATTTGGCTGAAGCCGGGCTCGCAGGGGAGAGCAAGAACTCACGCACGTGGGAATCCACACGCGTGTGGCCCCCACACCTGCTGCCTCATCCTGACGGCAGGGGAGCGCGCCCCACTCCTGCAGCCGCAAGAGCCTCGAGTTCAGGTCTGGTGGGTTTGGTTCAGGTGGTCCCCTTCACCCACTCCTTTCAACTGCTCCGATGCCCCCACTCCCACCGACCTGCCCCAAGCCAACTGCCTTTAGCCGAAGGCGTAGCCCAGGGACCCCCAGCACCAGCGCCTCCCCTCTGTGCTCGTGCCCTCGCCTCGCTCCCACCAGCGGCGCAGTCCAACCACCTAGGGCTTCTGTCCTCTGCCTGCCGAGCTCTCTCCCCACTTGTGCCCCGTGGGCCTCCAGGCACTTAAAATCACGACCTCCGTGACTCTGCGAAATCAATTCCGTACTCTGCGCAAAGTGGCAAAACCCTTGCAAAGTAGGGGGAATCAGGAAAGAATCCAGCTGAGACTACACGTGGTTTAGTTATAGTACTAAGAAACCCATGTATGCATTAGCTGAGACTTGCCCAAAGGTCTGTGGATAGAATTCGGAGGGTTAACGAACTAAAGGGAAAAAATTCTGTATTTATTTTCACTAACCTTTAACTGAAATACAGTGTTTCCTTCATTTGTGAATGGGGCAATAAACCACAGTGTTCCAGCAATACCTTTGATTTGGCAACAGCTGAAATCAGATATTATAATATCATATTACATTTGTTGCAGATTTCTCAAAATATTTATCTTGAGCTTGTGACAGTTATTGGTTATTGGACCCACCAGATTGTTTTTTAATGAGCTAATAAAGAAGCACATATATGACTATACTGTGTATTTGTTTTATTATTGTTTTGATAACTGCATGTCAATATAATTAGCTTCCTTTGTAAGCCTATGAATTTCATTTCAAACTTTCTGAAAAGGAGACTACAGGCCTCACCAGATGCCAAAGGAGACTATGGGAAACAACCACCAAAAACATCACCACCCTCCACGGCCCTTGGGCAGTGACACCCCCCAAAGGCTCCTGTGATACCAAGCCATGCGTCTAACACTGCGGCTCTCAGAGCTCCTTACACACTTGAGTTCTTCCAGGTCCTTCGAGAGGTGATAGACATTCATCACTCTCCTTTCCAATGCAGGAAACTCAGAGCAGTTCCACGCAGCACAAGGTGGCATGAGGGGACACCGGGCACTTGGGAGGTCAGGTGACCCTCAGAGCCGCCCACGGCTGAGCAGCCTCTGCCCTAACTCTGGGTGAAGCCCTCCACATGGAGTCAGAAGTGCCTCCAAAGGGGCATCCCCTCTAAGCCCACCTGAAAATACGTCTCCAGCCACGAGGGGTCTGCTGCTTCCAGATGCACCAGGAGAGCTCGCCGTCCCTTTCAGGAAGAGAAAAGAAAAGTCCTTGGTGAACATAATTCTAAACTGGGTGAGAGATATTGTTCGCTACTCAATTCCCTACCCCTCACACTAATTAAACAAGTACTTTGGGTTAATTAATTTGTAGGGGAGGACCGATTGCTGAGCGTACATTTTTCCAGGCTTCAAATGCTCTACTTCCCAAGTCGAAATTACTTTGCTGCAACTTTTCTTCCTTTCTTTCTCTCACCTTTAGCACAAAGTCTGTTTGCCTGTCTTCCTTTTGCAGTTTGGGTGGAAAAAAATTAGAAAAGGGGAAGAAAGCAAAGATTATTTGGTTCTTTGAAGAGAGAAATCCTGCTCATGGATTTCTTTTTGGCATTTAATTCATTGGAGAGAAAAGAGGGATTGCGTGAACAGAGTGGGAAAGGAAGGAAGGAGAAAGGCAAAGAAGCTTTGATCTGCTCCGCATGGGGCAGAGGCAGCAGCCCCCATATTGCAGGGCAGCTGGGCCGACAGGCCCTTGGAGACCCTTTCACAGCCAGGCTGTACCTGTCTGATTGGAGAACCCTGAGCCACAGATTCTAAAAACCCAACAGCCCGGAAGAGGAGAGCATTAGACGCAGCCAGAAGCATGCACGCCTTCCCAGCTCTCACTGCCTGAGGCACTTTGATCAGAGGAATAAAAGCTGAGAACTAAGAAATCATTCTGAGCTCGAGCTGAGAGGGGGAGAGCTGATAAACCAGGGAAACACTCTTTGTAACATGAGCTTGTATTTCTTCCTTCATCTCTCGGCATAAAGAGGGGAGGCAAAGTACACGGGCATCAATACTGGGTGATAAATGCTGGGAACTTCTGGGTCAGCTCAAGGGCTCACTGTCTAGCCTGTGAAAGAGCAAACACCTGACACAGAGCATACACTCAACTGACACACAGACTCACTGCTGAGCCCTTCTGCAGCATCCTCTGGAAATTGACTCCTGACTTTGGGCAGGGTGAAGACGTCAATAGACTGTGACTCCCACAAGTCAGTTACTGGGACTTGGTTCATTTCCATTAAAAAAAAGAAAGGAAGGAAGGAAAGAGAGGCAGAGGGAGGGAGGGAGAAAGGAACGAAGGAACGAAGGGAACCCCTTAGCAGTTAATTAGGTATGGTGTGCTGAGCATCGTGCTGGAGAAATCTAGGGCCAAAGGATGAGTAGAAGATGGGGTGTCCACAGTTCAAGTGCCATAAAAACTGCATTTACAAGATCACAGACAGGGGCACATGAGTGGGGGGGTTCTCCAGGGATGTATATAGGGGACATAAAAATGTTCTAATCTATGTTGGGTATTTTTATAGTAGTTATAGTTACAAGCATCAACTGAGGGCGTGCTGAGTTCCTACTCAGGGGAGTTCCATCATATTCCCCAATGGAACAACAATAATCCCCCAAGTGCAACGGTAAAGACCAACAAGGAAGGATAGTCCAATGATGAGCCCTTGATACGGATGACTATGCTTATGAGCCTGTGTGCCTGAAATATAAACTAGGCCTAGAGCTGCATGGTGCCTTGTGTTAACTCCTGAGAGCCTCCATGTTGCTCAAATGTGGGCACTCTGTAAGCCAAACTCAGCATGTAAATGCATTACCTTCCCCCCAGCATGGGACATGACTCTTGGAGATGAGCCTCCCTGGCACTGAGGGATTACTACCAATCACTAACTGGTGATGCAACTAGAAAGAGACCTTGAATAAAAGACCAGCAGAATATCTCAGCCTACATGTTGGATCAAGTGTTAAAAATTGCTTTTTGACCTTGAATAAAAGGGGGAAATGGCAAAGACAAATGGGTTTATATGGCTAAGAGTCTTCCAAAAAGTGTCGGGAGGTCATCAGAGGGGTCACGCTTATGCACACCTCAGCAGGACCCCAGAGAGAGCCAAAGTAGATACAACCCTAGGTGCTGGTTCTCCTGAAGGCTACAGAGATCTACAGGGTATATGGTCATGGCAAATGGATTTAGAGTTCTGTGCCATGTCAGAGGGCCCTTCTTTGGAATTTGTGCTCCTGAGTGACTCAGATGTGACCTTCCTACACATGCCTCTTCTCTCACTTTTACTGAACCTGTGCTTGACTCTAGGGACAGTGCATACTCAGGAGACTTGAATCTCTGGACTTCCCATGTGCCAGCTGGGCCCTGAGCCTCAGCAGAGTGGCAACTCCTACTATTTGGTTTATTGGACTTACCCAGGTGAAGTGAAGATGGTCAACCACTACACCAGGGAATCAAGAGTGCCAATAACTACAAGCAGAGGAATGGCATCCATCATCCATGTAGAATCTAAGCCTCCTCTTGATCTAGAGGTGGAGTGGACATCGCCATCCCAGGGTCCACAGAATGGAGGAATAAAGTATGGATTAGAGTGGACTTACTGAAAACTATTGTGACTAGTAATAGAAGAAATTGTAGCATTGATGTGGAGAAAGTGGCCATGGTAGTTGCTGAGGGCAGGGAGAGGGAAGAAGAGATGTGATGTGGGGGCATTTTTGGGACTTGGAGTTGTCCTAAATGATATTGCAAGGTCAGATGCTGGACTTTATATATCCTGCCTCAACCTACTGAATGTACTGGGGGAGAGTGTAAACTATTATTTATGTGTTGCAGCAGTGCTCCAAAATGTGTTCACCAAGTGCGATGAGTGTGCCACGATGATGGAAGAGGTTGTTGGTGCGGGTGGAGTGGGGGATCTATATATCTTCAAAAAAATACAATTTACAAAAATGATGGGGAGTGGGGTATATGGGAACCTCTTATGTTTTTTATATTTTTTAATGTAACATTCTTTGTGATCTATTAATTTTAATTTAAAAAATGTAAAAAAAAGAAAGAAAACAAGACCACGGAGGAGTGAGGCAAGTGACCATACATCTGGGAAGGCTTCATTGCAGAGGTGATGTGTAAGCTGGGTTTTGATGAATGAATAGGAATTTTCCATGCAAATGTGGAGAGGGAATGATCTTGTACACTGGGGAAAGAGCACAGAGGTGTGAAATAAAAGCGATGCTCAGGAGGTGTGATGTCTGGGAGTCACAGTAGATGGGTCTAGGGCCAGGCTATGCCACGCCAAGCCTGGTTTTCTGGGGATTTTAACTTGATGGGGTAGTTTGAAGCAAGAGAGCAACAGGAGTGGATGTGCACGTGTGTGAGTGTGCATATGCACGCTCGTGTATCCTGGAAGCAGGGTGCAGCAGAGAAGCGCAAGGGTTTCCCCAGTGGAAGTGCTGATTTTAAGACAATTGTGGAATGACACGCCGGGGGCAGTGGGCCATGCGGTAGCTCAGGAGGGAACTCCGGTGCTGGAGGTGCGGATTTGGGAGCTGCCAGGCGGGCAGGGGCTGGGAGTAGAAGTCACAATGAGGAGGAAACATCAATGAGGCAGTGACCTCTGGACTCCTGCTCAGGTGTAGGCTCAGAGCTTAGAAATGCTAGCACATCAGGGTTACAGGGTGCTGAGGGGTTAGCCCCACCCCTGCAGCTGAAGGACTGTGGCAGCTATGACACCCCGCACCCCTGCCCCAGCCTGCCAGCAGGAGGAAGAAACAGTGGCTCCCACCGCTGGGCCCACGCCCCTTTCTCCACTTCTCCCGCTGTCGGCACTCCTCCCACAGCCCTTCCACACCTGGCCGTGAACTGCCATTATTCGTGGGTGGGTCCCATTTAGCTCGGGACTGTGGGCAGGGGTCGGTTGATGTCACTGCCTGGACCCCAGAACAAGCGCGGGGCAGGCCTGCCACAGAGCGGGGTCTCAGGCCAGGAGCTGGGTGCGATGCCCCGAGGGAAGGCAGATGACTGAATGAGCAGAAAGACAGAAGATGAGAGCAGAGCTCAAGGAAATACATGGAGCTCTCATCTCCCAGGAGGCTGAGCACGGGTCCCACACGGGTCCCAGGCTGCAGAAAACCCTACTGGTCGGACACAAATCACTCCGGGCTTTGGCAGGACAGGATGATCTAATCGATATTTTCCAGGCTTCATGCCTATTATTCCCAAACAAAATGACATGGGCTTCCGTGTGTCTTCTCTCTGGTTATGTGCATAGTAATTAAGCACAAAGTCCACCTCAGTCTGCACAGAGAGGGCGGGGAAGCCGGCTGTGGCATAGCCAAGCTGCTTCACCGAATCCGTCCAGAGATCCCACTGGAAATGGCTGGTTATCGACCCTTCTGTCCCGCAGTGGGCCCCGAGAACTTTCAGTTAAATAGCACTCAAGACCTGAGGGAGAGAAGTGGACGTGACTCAACTGGTAGAGCATCCAACTACCATATGGAGGGTCCAGGGTTCCATCCCAGGGCCTCCTGACCCATGTGATGAGCTGGCCCATGTGCAGTGCTGATGCGCACAAGGAGTGCTGTGTCACACAGGGGTATCCCCCGTGCAGGGGTGCCCCACGTGCAAGGTGTACACCCCACGAGGAGAGCCAACCCACGTGTAAAAAGTGCAGCCCACCCAGGAGTGGCGCTGCACACACAGAGAGCTGGCGCAGCAAGATGACACTATAAAAAAGAGACGCAGATTCCCAGGGTTACGTGATAATGCAAGCGGACACAGAAAAACACACAGCAAATGGACACAGAGAGCAGACAATGGGGGGATGGGGAGAGAAATAAATAAAATAAATCTTTAAAAAAAAAAAAAAGACCTGAGGGAGCCAGAGAGGGGCCCTGAACAGGGAGGAGTGGGCGCAGGATTCTAACTTCCGTTCTGCCTGTAACTGGGGGACCCTCCTGCCTTAGAGGCTCCAGTTCCTCGTGTGGCCTCCCCACCCGGGCCCCTGCCTTGAGCTGCCAGCTGAGGTCAGTCTAGAGCCTTCAGCAGCTGCCCCTAAAATAGCAGCCCCCGCTGCAGCCTTGGAGCCCTGGGGTTCCAGCAGTCCCCAAAGCCGTCATCGGAGCCCAGCCGCTGGCCGTCCAGGGGTCACCTTGGCAGTCCCACCAGGGGCATTCGGTAAGACTTGGAATCACGCCGAGGCTAGAGTCCGTGAGTCTTGTGTCTTCCCAACCCTTTGCCACAGGGACGTTTGTCCACCCCAAAACCCCAAGGGTCCCCGCCGCTGAACAAACCGAGGAGCCAGACCAGTCAGCACCTGACAGTGGTCTCTGCGACACAGCCTCCTAACTCCCGCAGCTGCCCTGCTGCTCTCCAGGGCGGCCAGCCTGCCCCAGGTCTCCACTCCAGTGCAGCCAGCTTCAGTCCCTCTAAGCTCCAAAGCAGCCCGCCCCCGCCCCAGTCAGGTCCTCAGGGAAAAGGTCGGGCGCGTCTCCTTCAGCCCTGGGCTGATCCCAGAGTTTCCTGCTGACTGTCCCCCAGATTCTGTCCTCTTCTGGTTGGCCAAGTCCAAGGCACTCAGAGGAAGAAAATTATGAGAAGAGACCGGGTATTGCAAAGCAGTAACAATATGAAATCCGACATCCAGAAGAACTCCCCAGGCCATCGGCTAAGTCGCCTCTCCCCACCCTACCAAGTGCCAGATGGGCAAAGCAGCGAGGCGGGAGGCTGCCAACCCCCTGCCCAAACCAGAAGGCCAGGCTCAGACCCGCGCAGAGCAAGCTGGGGGCAACGAGTCCTGCCCGTCTTCCTCTCTCCTCCTCCCCCATCTGCACCCCCAGCCGTGCCCTGGATAAGGCCCTGGGATGGCAGACCCCTTCCTGCCCTGACGTCACCCTCCCTGCCTGCCTCAGGGACCTTTACGGGGTGGCCCCCTCCCCGTGTCTTCTCCCAGCTGTAAGCATAGAGTGCCCCCTGCTGGGAGGGGAAAGCAGCCTCCCATGGCTGCTACAAATGACCACTGTAGCCTCATGCCCTGCTCTCCTCCTCCCATGTGGTGGACCCCAGACAGCCAGGAGAGTCGCTGCGATGACCAGACCCTGCACCTCGTGCCCAATCCGCCCACCTCCTCCCCCAGGAAGCTCGCCCTGACCTCCCCACCCAGCCCCTCTGCCCTGGCCCCTTGGGGACACTGCCTGCTGGCCTTGTGCAGCTGCAGGGCTTCAGTTCCGTCCCCCTCCCCCTCCAATTCTACCTCCTGCTCCTTCCCAAGACCCTGGATGCTGGCCAGGCTCCATGGGAGAGAGCTTAAACAAGGCCCAGACCCCGGGGGTGGGTTTCTCCTCCCAAGGGTGCAAGGACGACGCGGGGATGGCGCCCCTAAGTTGCCTTCCTGTCCTTGCATTTCCAAACACCCCGCCTATGGGGGTGGAATTTTTTTTTTTTCTTTTTCAGTTGGACTTGAGGCTTGCATTTCTATTTCCACTGTTGGAATCCAGTTCACTCACTGAAGCAAACTAAACTCTTTCCCCAAGAACACTGTTCTCAGGGTAGCTGTACCCAAGAATCTCTCTGAGTGGGCACAACGAGCTGAGGCCTCGAAGGGCAAGAGGAAGGATCTGAGTTGGCCAGAGGGACTGTCAGGCTTGAACCAAGGCGAGGCCTCTGGACACAGGGCAAGTGATTTCTGAGCTGGAAGGAGCTTGACATGGGCTGTGGAGGCTCTGGGAAGGTAACCACTGGTGGCCACCGTGTCAGGCAGGAGGAAAGGACAGGCAGGCAAGGCCGAGAGGCAGCTGCGGGAGAGCGTTAGCAGGTGCGGTAGCAAGAACGCCGGCTGCAGTACCAGACTGCCTGGCTTCCAGTTTGGCTGCACCACCATCTACCGTCTGCTTAGCAGCTCTCCTCGTCGGAAAACGGGAAAAGAAGAGCACCTGCGCACAGGCTCGCTGTGGCAAAGAAATGGCTAAATGGGAGCAAAGACTTAGAGCAGTGCCTGGAACACCATAAACACTCAGCATATGTCAGCTATTATTATCATTTTGATATAGCTCCCCGATCGCTATTGCCCCCCACGAAGGCACCCCAAATTATCATCATACACACAGAGCCCCAAGACACATCCTCTGGCTTCCTTGTCCAGCAGGATCGCCTTCCCCAGCCCCTCTTCTCTAGAAATTCCAGAGCTTTCTCTGAAGAGCTAGGTTCTGGTTCCCAGGGTGGCAGTGTCCCCACGTCGCCACGTCCCCAGGTCCCCATGTTCTGTATGAGGTCCCCCCCCCATCCTGCCTGGGAGGAATTCTCAGGTAGTTCTTCAGCAGAAGTTATCGGGTCAGCCACATCAAAGCAGAGGTGCACGGGGAGAACGTCCCTGCCGCAGTTAATGGGCCACAGTCTGGGGAGACACCAGGGGCTCTGCCTCCCAGTCCAGACACCAAGCCCCTTCCTGCACCTCCATGGTACTCTGGGAGTAGCTTTCCTCCCTGCCTTGCCCTTTGCCATTTCCTCCTTCTCTCCAGAAACTGAGGTTAGAGCCTCGTACCCAGGAGCACAGCAGTCTGTCCCGACACACCAAGTTCCCACCTCTTAGAGGGAAAACCTGCTACCCATCTTGGGCCCCCCATTGCAGACCATGATTTCAACTGCAGAGAAAAAAAGAAAAAAGAAATCATGCAAATCGGGGCCAAGCTGAAAATCTGTTCATCACTTCTTCTGGGTGCCTGGGGTCCCTTTTTGGGGAATTTTTAAATGGCTCAGCTCATCTCAAGCCAAAGAAGAGAGAGGGCACAGATGGAGCCACACATTTTTACAGAGCTTCTCAAGACTTGCCCTTGCGGAAGCCCCCCCCCCCCCCCCCCCCGCCCATCCACGCTGCAGTGGGGGGTCTCATTCCAGGACCTGCTCTTCCTAAAGACACTTAGCCCCGCACCTGACAGTGCTGCGTGTTTCTGCCGGGACTGGCCTGCAAAGTGGCCTTCGCGAGAGGAGTTTCTCACATGACTGGCTCTGAAAATTCCAAGGCATGCGGACGGAAAGGCAGTTTTTCTCCTGCACAACACAAGGCAAGAGCAATGAGTGTAACAAGAAAACACCCACAGGTAGGGGGACTTCTTGTCAATTAAAACTGACTCTGGGAAAGAGGCTGTGGCTCAATCAGTTGGGCTCCCGTCTGCCATATGGGAGGCCCTGGGTTTGCGTCCTAGGGCCTCCTTGTGAAGGCAGGCTCGCCCACCTGCTGCAGACCCGCCAGCCCAAGAGCCGGGGAGTGCCACCTGGCCAATAAGCAAGCGCCGTGGAGAGCCAACTCAGCAACGTGACAGAACCAAAAAAAGAAAATAAAGGGAAGCAAGCAAAAAAAAACAGAAGAGCACGCGGCGAATGGGCACAGAGAGCAGACAGCAAGCAAGCTGCAAGGGGGGAGGGGAAATAAAAAAAATAAATAAAACAGACCAAAAAAACCACAACTGACTCTGCCCAAGAAGTGGAAAAACTGGGAGTAAGCCAGGCTCCACCCAAGACCCTTGTCACTTGCCTGCATGGAAGATCCAACCCTTTCTTGGAAGAAAGCCTGTGGGCATTGGATTTGGCTGCAGAACCCACCTCTGTGCCTGGCCTGCCACCACCAGAGGGAGAGAAAGCTGCCCTCGGAAGCCGTGCTCGAGCCCTCCCTCCAGGCCGCCCGCTCTATCCGCTGTCCGGCCATCCTCCCTGAGCGGGTCTTCTCCCACCTAAAGCCCGGAGGTGCCTGCTGCCCTCTCCTTGGGCGCACAGGTTCACTCCCAGCTCCTTATCAAGCTGCCCGAGCCCGCATCCCACTGCAGATGCCCCCACCCCACACCTCGCCTGTTCAAATCCTTGCTTCGCCCTCTGACACCCATGTCCAAAGCCGCTCCTCTGAGTCTCCTGGACCTCACATTTCTCCCTTAGGAGCCCAGCACGCAGAGCGCAGTCCCAGTCTTTATTCCTGGATTAATAAATCAGCACACACACCTCTGCCTGCTGCCGAGGAGACGGCTGGGAAGGGTGAATCAGCTGTGAACCTGAGACTGGCGGGGATTTTCTCTGCAAGGAATGGACGGTGATGGTAAGCCTTGGATTTAGGGGCAAAAATCAAAACAGAAACAGGGAAAGCAAAGCCACCGTGGAGGTTGTTCTGTTAGAACTCGGCTAAAATCGATCGTGAGAGGCGGGGCGGTTGAGAATGCTGACCCGTGGCCCTGACGGGGGAGCTGCTTCTGAACTGCAGGCGGTGCTTCCAACAGGCACCGAGGACCGGGTGATTCAGTCTGCACAGACCTCTCCAAACAGACGAGTTCAAAGTTCTGCTTTTAATCGATTTAGTGTGTGATATCACTGGGCAGCATTTCCTCCGAAGATAAGGGCAGAATTGATGATCAGCTAGAAGTCCAGGCCGCCTGGAGGAACATGGGGCCACGGCAGGGGCACAGGGGCTGGAGCCCGCTTGGGGAGGGGACGCTGGCTGCTGCTTCGCCAGGATGACTAGGCCTTCCAGCTTGATTCCTGGCTCTGTGAGTCAGTCGGGGGGGCCCAGAGCTCTGTCTGTCTCCCCCTCCCCCAAGCCAGTCATCAGCTTGGGAAGAGAAGGGAGGCATACAGAGGGTGGGGGCCTTACTGAACAGCCCAGAATGGCAAATCTCAGGGGTGGTTCCATCCTCAATTAATCTATTGATACTACTGAGCACGAAAGTGTCCTACCCTGTGCCCAGTGCTATGGCCAGAGCAGAGAGAGCCCTGGGCCCTGCCTCTAGGGGTTGCACACCCCAGCAGGGGAGGCATCCAGCAAGCACTACAGATAATTGAGAAGAGCAGTAAGGTTGGACCAAACACTGTGTTTAAAGGGCAAAGTCACAAAGTGACATCATGGAAATGGACGGCTTTGCCTTCGGCGGGGAGACAGATATTACACAAAAGATTGTCCATCTAGAAGCAGAAAGCTTCCACCAGAGCCCTGAGAGCAAGTGGATTCCAGAAGTTCTTCCCAGTCCACAACTGGGACCAGAACTCAAGACTTCAAGGTTGGACCAGATGCTCACGCTCTTACTATAACCTTTGATCCCTACCCCCCCGTCACGCCCCATCGAGGTCATCGTGTTCTCTTTTGACCATCTCTTTAGTAGCCAGTCTCGTCCCTTGGACAATGAGCTCCTTAAGGGCAGAGCCAGGTCAGCCTCCGTCACAATTTCACCCCCAGGGCCTACAGAGAAGAGGGCACGTGTTGGCCTTCAAAATATTTTTTTGTAATGAGTGAGCCCAAGAGACAGCTTTGAGTGCTGCCTGCTTAATGCACGTTTAGAAAACCTTCCCTGGCAATAATGATGGCTGCCATTGTTTGGACAGGCATTACGCATCTGATACTGCTAAGCACTTGGCAAACATTGGCTCATTTCATCTTCATAATAGTCTTCTGAGCTTGTCATTATCCACCACACAAATAAAGGGCCTGGAGTTCAGAGAAGTTAATTTTTGTATGAGGTCACACCGCTGATCCATGCTGGCACTAGATTCAAACTCAGAACTGTTCCTGGTCCCCACTGATGCTGGCAGGGACACCGGAGGGAGAGCATGTTCTCATCTGTACGTGCGTGAGGAGAGGGAACTCTTCCTAAGCAGAGGTGGAAAGGATGCTTGCTAGGAGCTTCTGGCTCACCTGACACAGCCACCATGAAGGCAGAAGGATTTCTAGCTGTCAGGCTCCAAAGCTCTCCAGAGATAGGGCTCCTAAGGCTACAGCATCTTCTGTGAGCAGGTCAAATCAGGTGCCAGGTTCTACAAGGCTCACCCAGGAGAGAGAAAAGCCTGATGCAGACTTGGGGTGGGGGAGATGGAGCTGCTGTGCTCATCAATGCATCCCTAGCTTCTTGGTGACTCTCTCAGGTTCAGGCAGTTTTCTCCCTAAATCTCAGATCTGGCTGCATCCAGAAATTTCCAGAGCTACAAATAGATCCAACTGGGTATGATGCAGGGAATAGAGAAAGAGACCATGTCACACATGAGGGTCAGGGCACGGTGACTGCCACAGACAAGAAGCACAGCTGTGCAAAAGTGGTAAATGATGTGCCTGCCTTCACACGCAGCCTTAAGTGGGATGTGCTGAGATCACCTACACTGAAGGTGCCTGCTTGTTGTGCTTCTCCCTGTGGGAAGTGAAGGAAGGAGTTTGTCATCCCGGAAAGAAAGGAAAGCAGCCTGCTCACTTCATAACAGAAACCCCGGTGAGCCTGTGGCTAATGGTCTCGATGCCCTCCTCCCATCTGATTTATACGGAAGCCATTGTTCAGCCTGATGGCAGTGCATCTCTGTGCTTCACCCTCCACTGCCTCTAGAAAAATGGATGCTAATGAAGGCCCCTTCCAAGTTTTCCTAAGGAGGCTATCGCCTCTGATAATACAGAGTGCTTCAGCAGATCAATAAAGGTAATAAATCAATGCAATTTATTAAATACTAGCACTTTCCTGGACAAGGGCTCCAAAAGATTCCAGAACAGCATGTCACCGGCACTCAGAGTTGGCAAGGTGCAGTGACTACTTATTATGAACAAAGGCTCAACAAATAACTCAAGAACAGATTTAGAGCCAGGAATAGTGATGTCATAATCACCCCACCCCAGGCCCTAGCAGGGCTCTCCCTGTGGGGAGGCTCAAAGAGCTCTTCAGATGGAATTCCATCCACCAGCCTTTTACAGAAATTCCTGATGGACTCCTGGGACAGAGTAAGCAAATGTTCAGGTCGACAAGGGCAAGTTCTACTGGGCAAAGAAAAGCACAAGTGAGTTGGGATCAAGCATGGTGGTCTCATGCACATGAGAATCATTCCTCGAATCTGCCCATTCTCTGCTCAGAGGACAGGTGCTCTGTCCATCCAGGGGTCTGAAAGCCATCCCAGAGGACAGCCTGCATCCTAGCCCAGGTTCTGACATTCAGACAGGGCTGACCTAACAATTCAATGGAGTAGACAGACTATTAACTACTGATTTTCACTTCTTCTGCAAGCAAGAGTTCCTAAAACAGCCACTATGCTGATGAAGATGAGATCATACTTCTCCCCTACACAGGCAAGAAGGACCACAGCAGAGCTGCTGTGAGGTCATGGGCCAGGCTTACAGACACTCAGAGCTTGGCCAGAGAATAGGCTCCTCCCAAGAAAAAGAGCCTTTGTGAAATCACTGACCCTTCCATGTCATTCATCCACCCACTCATCCATTCACCCATCCACCCATCCACCTATCCATTCACCCACCCACCCACCCATCAATCCATCCACCCATCCATCCATCCACCCATCCATTCACCCACCCACCCATCCATCCATCCACCCATCCATCCATCCACCCATCCATCCATCTACCCATCCATCCACCCACCCATCCACCCATCCATTCACCCATCCACCCTTCCATCCATCCCCCCATTCCCCCATTCACCCTTCCATCCATCCATCCTTCCCCCCTTCTATCCATCCACCCAGCCAGCCAGCCAGCCTTGTTGGCTCTGCAGGGATGCAAAACAGGCCTTCAGGATCCAGAGTGTTACATCAGCCTATAAGAAAGCCATATGATGGCTACAGCCTGAGCTCTGGAGGCAGCTACACCTAGGTCCTCATCTCAGCTGTGTGTCCTTGGGCAAGTTATTAAAACTCTCAGCACCTCAGATGCCAGACCTGGAATGTGGGACTAACAATGGTACCTACCAAATAGATTCTTTGTAAGGATTACATGAGATAATGGAGTGTTTCCAAAAGAATGACAGAGAAAATTATCAATGGAACAGGAAATAATATTAGGTGGAAGAGGGGTAAACTTTTTTTAAAAAATTAGACACACACTTTAGAAAAACTCAAACTCATAATTTCACAAACATTACTCCTGAGCACAAATCTAAAGTTTCAAATGAATTTACACAGAATGAGAAAAGTTATTTGCAAAATACGATACCAACAAAGGGCTTGTATTCAGACTATATAAAGAATTTCCATAAATAAATAAGAAAAAAATAGAAAATTCAATAGAAAAGTAGATGAGAGATTTGAACAGGCACTCACAAAAAAGATAGGCAACACACACATGAAAAGATGCCTAATCTCATTAATGATCAGGGAAATGCCAATTAAGTCCACCAAAAGGTAAGGAGAGAGAGCAATGGAAACCTGCATACCTGGCTGGTGAGAGTATACATTGGTACAACCATTGAGAAACCTAAAGTTGATTATATCCATATCATATAACCCAAAAATTACACTCCTAAATATACTCAGTATAAATGTGCTTTAACTATGTTAATAAATGCTCATACTACCATTATTCACAATGGCCCCAAACTGGAAACAACATTAATGGCTAGAAACAGTGTAACAAATAAATAATGGTGTTTTATGCATGTAATGGAATACTACACAGCAATGAAAATGAACCATGGCTACAACCAACAGTGGAAGAGTATCAAAACATAATATAAATTATAGAAGCCAAAAAATACACACAATCTGCACAAACTACTACACACACACACATATATATATAAAATACGCAAACAAAGGCAAATTAAACATTAGAGTTTGAAAGTCGGAATAGGATGATCTCTGAGGAGGAGGGAGGGACATTGACTGGGAGAGGGCATAAGGAGGATTCTTGAGATCCTGGTCCTGTTTTATTTCTTGACCTCGGTATTTATTTTGTGATAATTTATTCATCTTTACATTTATGCTTTCTGCCCTTCCTAATATATATGTTTTCTCCATAATTTTAGTGAAGTTTTGCATTCTTTAAACATTAAATAAATACATGGTTACATATGTGTTTCCTGGCTGTTAAAACAAATCCTATGCAATGGGTTGGCCTAAACAAGGGGAGCTCATTGGCTCATGGTGTCGAGGCTAGAAGAAGTCCAAATCCAGGCACCATCAAGGCAATACTTTCTCCCAGAAGATTGTGGCGTTCGGGCGCTGTCCGCCAGCCATCCTTGGTCCTTGGCTCTTCTGTCACATGGCAATGCACATGGCAGCCTCTCATGGTTTCTCAGGGTTCCATTGACTTCTGACTTCTTCCCATGACTTTCTGTGTGTCTGAATTTCAGTCTGCTTATAAAGGACTCCAATTATACAATTGAGACCCTGCCTAAATCAGCTGGGCCACACTTTAATTGAAGCAACCTCATTCAAAGTTCCTGTCTAAAATGGGTTCAGGCCCACGGGAACAGTTGATTGTAAGAATGTGATTTTCTGGGATACATAACTCCAAGCCACCATGATAAGTACAGTAAAATTGCGAGGGCAGGAATGAATGACTGGGAAATACTGAAATGGTAGAATTAATCTTCACAAGACACAAAACCGTGTTCTATACACTCTGCATAACAGTCTCGCATAATTGTCACAACATTCCTGTGAGGCAGATAATGCTATTAGCCCCCATATTACAGATGGGAGGCTAAGGCATGCAGAAGTCAAGTTTCTGAGCTAAGACCATCTACTTAGCTACAAAGCACACTGAAGCCTGTGCTCCTGGCCAGACTTTACACACCGGTCTGTGCTGCCTGGAGCACAAAGGGCTAGCCCAGCGACTCGTGCTTCCAGCCTGCTTCGTTCAGTTTCATTCTTATGGTTAGAAAGAATAGTCCTCCCTCTTCACCTGCTGCTTCTGCACGAGGCACCTGCAGGTCATCTAGCATTCCTCTCTTAATGTGTTTTGCGTTTTGGTTTTGATTCGCCTTCCGTTCCTCTAAACGGTGTGCCCCCTATTTCAAGAAGTCTAGTGATGCCCACTTAGGGTCAAGGGGGTGCCAAAGACGCAGACAGCACAGCCCTTTGAAATACAAATTCAAATCACCAGGATGCCATCCAGGACACAGGGCCCACGAGTTCCCCAGGAGGGATGCAGCTCCACCTGCTAATAGGTGTCTCAGGGAGACCACCAGGAGGTTTTTGGCTTAGGGCTGAGCTGTTCACACAGACCCTCCGGCTTCCTCCGGAGCCTGCCCAAGTCGTGGCGCTGAAGGGGGTGGGATCACAGGGGAAGCCTGTGTGAAGAGCAGACAACCTCCCCTTCCAGGGGGAAGCAGGAGAAGGATGACACAAATGCCTTCGGAATGAAGCAGGAAAACAAAATGGCTCCCCAACGTTAGGACAAGTAGGGAGATGCTTCCAGGCCCCAGGGCTTGAGGCTGTTGCCTGAAATAGACTCAAGCTGCACCTGCTCCCAGGAAGCAGTACATTCGGCGAGTACGCAGTCCTATCAGCAGGGAGACAGCCCCTTCCCCTAAGCACCTCCAGAGCCTGCTGGAAAGCCTGGCTTATTTGCAATCTGAAGATCACGATGAAGGCTCTGAATAGCTGCACGATCCTTTAGTGCTAAATGTATTTGTAATCACTGCAGCAGCCTGTTTAATTATAACTAATGAGCAGACTCACACCAAGCGACATGCGGTTGGGAATCCCCTTCCCCCCAACCCAGAATACCCACGAAGGTGCCACAAAGATGTGGGACGAAGAAGCAATTCCATTGGAGCAACCCAGGCCCCTACACTGGAGGCCCCACCTTGGATGGAGAACTCTCCCCACGGGAGCCTGGTCACAGGTGACTGTATGGACAGCCCCAGCCCCCTCAGGCTGTGGGGACGAGGCATCCTAGTTATGAGCTGCCATTTCTGAAAGCTTGATGACAGGGGGAGAGCCCCCCTCTGCAGGCCTCCTGGAGAGGCTATGATTTACCATGCACATTATTAATGAGCTTCATCCTCAAGTTATTCTGGCTGCATGTGGAGTTTAGAGGACTTGGGAGCACAGCTTGGCAGGCGAGATAGACTTTAAAATGTAGCACTTCTCTGGTCTGTTAAAAGAAAGAGAGGGGGAGATCATAATATCAAAGAAGAAATCAGAGAGTCGGGGTTGGGGAGCAGTAGCAAAAACAATAAAAGTTTGGAAAAATTAGGAAAAGAAAATTATACACACACACCTATTAAATAAGATATTTTCACCTCCATTTCTGCTCCACTCTGTTCCTCCCAGTCTTGGGGCCACTTTCCCGACTCTGCCTTCTGGTCACCTCCTACAGGCCCTGGAGGAGTCCCCTAACTATCCCCAAACCCTCTACACTGACTTCCCCAAATGTCAGTGTATGTCCTTGCCCCACCCCATGTCTTCCTTCCTGGGAGCCACTTGGTACTTGACTCATTCATTTATTCACCCAAGCAGGTACGGGCTCCTTGCCATGGTGGTTTGAAGCTGTGTGCACCACAGGAGAACATTCTTAACTGAACCCGCTCCTGTGAGTGTGAAGCCCTCATAAGGAGGATCTTTGGATGGGACGACTTCAGTTAAGGTGTGGTCCACCCCAACCAGGATGGGTCTTCACCCTACTGCTGGAGTCCTTTAGAAGCAGAGTGACATTCAGACACAGAGGGAGAAGACCACCCTGAGAGCAGCCAGAAGCTGAACTTGAGTGGAACCCGGAAGAGATGGGAGAGGCCAGGAGATGCCACCAGGTGCGTTGCCATGTGACAGAAAAGCTAAGGACCAAGGAACACCAGCCCCAGAATGCCAGTCTTCAACGAGAAAGCGTCACCTTGATGGTGGACATTTTAGCCTCAAAACCAGGAGCAGTTAGATACCCATTGTTTATACTGACCCAATTTCAGGATATTTGCTTGAGCAGACGAAGAAATTACAGCACTTGCTATGGAAGTAACTGCGGCAGGGGCTAATCCCAAGGTCTTAGAGCAGGCGCCTTTCCCTGTGGGTGCCTTGTCTTTTTCGAGAGGCTGCGTTCTTGAGAGCAGAAGGTGCATCCGGTTCACGACTGCCACTGCCCAGGGCCTTGGCACACATCAGCCCCTCAGGAATGCCTGCTGAATAACCGCCTTGGGCTCAGTGTGATGGAGAGTGGCCTTGCTTGCTCTTCCCCATTGCCCTGTGACAGGTTATCATCTTCCCAGGAGGCAGGTGGGAGCAGAGGTCTGGTAATCAACAGGCAGGTTCTGGACATTATTCCAGGTTTGTCCAGGGTAAACCTAGAACCTCTGAAGAGCTGTGGCCCCAGTTATCATCCCACCCCCTTAAGTCTCCTGTTTGGGGGTTTTGCATCCAAAGGAACAAGCCAGAGACAGAGAAGGTGGCCGGGGGTGAGGAGATGAGCTGTTGATGGCCAAAGAGAGGCTGGCCGCCCTTGCGGAGAAATGGGTATCTATTCAGGGAATAAATATCGAGCTCAAAGCCTTTGGTGAATGGGGAGCTTTGTGGGAAGATGGGAGGGAGGAGGTGTTAGAAGGAGGGAGAGGTAGAGAGCTGGACTTTGCCTGCCCTATGAAAGAAAAGACACAGAAAGTAGAACACTGGAAGAATAATCAACTCTTAGTCTGCATAGAAGTGACAGCGCTATTTCAACCCAAGTCCAGGGGAGGAGTTCTGAGAGAAGACGGCTTCTTGTTCCAGTTGCTCATAAAGGAGTCTGGTCCCCTCTGGCTCACATGCTGGTCCCCTCCTTACATACAAGCACATTTTTACAAAGTGCCATCCCAATGAGAGGTGCCATTTTCATTTTTCACTTGGTCTTCATTGTGCTTCCTTTAGTTTGAGTAAAAGTGGATTCCATACTTTGAGAGCAAGTCCTCACAAGGTACATGAAATGGAAGGAAAATGTAATGTGAGGGATGTGCAAGGAAAGCCCTGACAATCGCACCAGGAGAGGAAATCCTATTATTTTACAGGATCTCACAACCAGGATAGGAATGCTTTGCTTACTAAAAGACTTTGCATATATTTATAAATATATTTACATATATTTAAGTATGTTTAAAAGATTTCACATATATTTGCTTAAAGATTTCACATATAAAATCAATTTTGCACAGTCAAAACATTTTCCGGAAGTTTCCATGACGGTCCAAGTACTCTTTAAGCTGCAATGACAGGCAGAATGCAGCAGCCACAAAGTGACCTGGAGTTCCAGGGCTTGGACCCAGGCTCAAGCATCAGAGGCAGAGGTCTCTGCTGTAAGCCCATTAGGTGTCTCCTGGCAGTAAAGTAGGGAGGAGAGCTCCTTATCTGGAGCCAAGGCAATATAATTGACAACTTCTCTGCAACAGGGTGGAGTGAAATGACAGATACAGCCAAAATTTCTCACCTACCCCCGGGTCAGGCGTGGCTGCGAGATCTGTCCCCCGCTTTTCCCAGATGTCAACAGTACTCACTTCAGGATGTAGGGCAGCAGCTAGCCATGCTCTTCCTTTTGCAACATGTAACAAACTGGCAGCGTCTTGACCAAGGTAGCTGTAACTGAAGGGCTGTGGACCTCAGCCCTCCTTCTCTCCTAGATTACTGTAGGGGGCTGCGAGGGACACTCCCCTCACCCTGTAGACAACCTGCCCCTAATCCCAGGTGGAGTTATCTCCAAGAAAACCTTGGCAAACTCATCACTGAAGCAAGCACATCAGAATGAGAGCCAACCCAGGCAACATCTGTTTTGAGTCAGAATCTCCTAGTTACATTTGACAAACATCAACAACTCTAGACTTGTCCTTGCATAAGACTTAAGTCTAGATTCTTGAGTCTAGCAAAAAGCATTAAGCTTCCTTTACTTCAATGAAAATCTTGGCGCACTCCCAGTACTGTGCTGGGTGATGGTCGGTTTGCCATTCTCTTCCCACCCTGCCCCCAAATGCAGAGATATGACAATGATCTATCTCATATCATACCCATATCTGTCAACTTGCCCTCTTCTTTCCTTGAAAGGCTGCAGTCAGGGTTAAATAACAAATGATGACAAAGTACCTTTCTTATTGAAATGGGAATTAATATTTATGCAATTATATAATGAAGGTGTCAGTGTTCCAGTGAAATGGATTGACACTTAAAATCTACCATTTGATAAAAATAAAACCACCCTGCAAGGACGGTAACAGTATGCCAAGAGGTAGAAATGCACAAAGGACCCTACTGGGTACCATTTTTGCAAGACTATCCAAAGAATTAGAGTAGAAGAGGGAGGAAAAGCCCACAACTCTCCTAGTTGAAAATGTTTATTCCCATAAAAAGTAAAAGTTGATTTATTTTTATGAAATGCCACAAATATGCTCTTAGAGTCACCAAATACTACAACTACCCTACTCCAAATCATTGCTTTATAGCATTTTTGGGGCCTTCAAAATACAGCACCGTAGCTAAAATAGTGCCATTCCCCCAAGCAACAGATCACAAACAGGGCATTAGCAGGAGGGAGGCTTCCAGAACTGTGGAAAGCTGCTGTCCATTTCTTGCAGCCCAGGGGCACAGTCTGAGGGGCACTGGACCACCAGGATGCCCCCACTCCAGACACCACTGTCTCCCACATCGACAGTCACCCCCTTTGAATCTGTCATTTCATTGCCAAAATGAAGGGGCCACTGAAATCACAGAACACTCAGGCTAGAAGGAACCTCAGTGGTCACACAGCTCACCCCGCCCGTGCCACTGCTGGACGATGCCCAGGGCCTCAGCCAGACTCCCATGCCCAGTCAGGGAGGGAAGGTGGCCTCAACCCAAAGCTGCAGATGCACAGTCTGCTCCCTTGCCCACTGCCCAAAAGCATCTGTCTGGAGTGCTTCAGGGGTCTGGGCAGATAAGTTCGATTTGTTTCATAGTTCATTATCTATGAACCTTGACATGTTTGAAAATGAAAAAATAATAAAGGTTCCCTGAAAGTATCTGCTACAAACGCGAGCTTTTAAAAGACGCAAACTTGGTCAAAACTGAAGAGTAGACCAGTACTCTGATGATGTAGACGCTGTTGCTAACTCATTTTTGGAGATGAAGATTTGGACACAGAGAGGTTGAAAAAAACTGCCAAAGAGCAACCAGTTAGTAAGTGACACAGATGATTTCAAACCTCACTCTATTGGGCTCGAGAGCCCAAGTTTGTGAGCAGGGCACTGGACCAAGGTAGTGAGCTATCCGTCACTGGCAGTGTTCAAGCAGACTCTGGGGGGCCACCAGTGGGAGATACTTTGTGAGGAATCCCTTCCCTCAAATGAGAGGGGAGGTGAAGTGTCTGCGAAGGCCGTCCCTGCCTTGAGCATCCCTGAGCTTACAATCCTATAATTACTGCTAGTTTGAGCCATCAAGGGAAAGCTCAAAGAGGAAATAAAACGAAAACGGGGTTAGAAGCAGAGTCAAAATTTGTATAGACAGAAAGGCAATTAA
Organism: Dasypus novemcinctus; assembly: GCF_030445035.2. Lineage (NCBI taxonomy): Eukaryota > Metazoa > Chordata > Mammalia > Cingulata > Dasypodidae > Dasypus > Dasypus novemcinctus. Next base: position 13,266,827 of record NC_080697.1, read on the forward strand.
CGATGGGGGTGGAGATTTCAGTGGACAAGGGGAAACCAGGAGGAACAGCGAGGAAGGAACTCGGGGGATTTCGAGATCTCAGCCTTTCCTAGTCAAAAGGTGTCCAAACTCCAGTCCCCCGTGTCTCTGGGCCGGGTCTGAGGTCATGGCGCTGTCTCGTTCAGCCTCCCTCCTTTGAGTGTCCTTAGAGTGAACTGAACCCCCTCAGCGGCTAAAGGTCACATGATGTCAAAGATGGATACGGACAGCGCCAACGCCATGAGTCCGCATGTAGCCCTTTTTCCAAGCCCTAAATCAAACACACGCATACACGGAGCTCTTCCGCCCGTGCTAGGAGCTCAATTCTGCTAGCGTCTGGGTGCCCGCGCATCGTAGACTAGCCTTAAGGCGAGCTGCTCGCACATTCAGCAGGCAAAAGAGTGGGTTTCGCAGCCCTGGGTGCCCAGAGCAGCCCCCCAAAGTGTGCAGAGACAGAAGCACCATCGCCTGGAGGGCGGTTTTCTGCTAGCATCTGATGAGGCAGCTGCAAACCACGGGGCTGGCTCATTTTCAAGCTATTTTTTTTCTTAAATGTTTCCTGGTTTTAACAGGTTGCTCTGCAGAACATCTCCTCGATGTCCCCCATTTCCTCAGCTTGCTACAGAATAAGAAAGGCCGGCTCCCAAAATGCCCCCGACAAGCTCCTGAGGCCATGGGAGAAGAGCCGGACGCCTGGCCCTGGTGCCCAGGCGTGTCTGGTGAGGGGGGACAAAAGGACAGCACGTGGGCTGCTTGGCATCTGGTAGGAGAACCGGGAACAGACAAGACACCCCAAATACTTGCAGTGTGGGAGAGGACGCACAGCGTGGAAGGGAGAGAACACTCAGCGTGGAAGGAAGAGGAAATAGCGTGGATGGGAGAGGACGCGCAGCATGGAAAGGAGAGGACGTGCAGTGCGGGCTCCGAGGCTCGGGGGAGGAGGCTCGGGAAAGGGGACTTGAGGCCAACCTTGAATTCGTCAGTCTTCATCCATTTCTGAGACACAGTTGCTCATTCCTGCCAAAGCGGGAAAACAAGCAAAAGCCCCACGGAGGATACGGTGCATCTCTGTAGACAGACGTGCCGCGGTGTCTCGAGCCTTCCAGGGCCCCCTCTCCCTCGTACACAGGCGCTGGCAAGCACCCGGCAACCTGGTCCGGGGGCTCCCCTTTCCTTGGCAGCCGGGGGAAGCGCTGAGCTCTCCTGCGGTGCTTATTTGAAAAAGCTCTTTTCATCCGACGTTTCTGGTCTATTTTTCATCCCACCACCACCTCCAAATGGCATTTGATCTCTAATTGTCTTTTCAGTGATTCTGGCACGACCACATCTTTCATTGTGACATGACTCAAACCCTCTTTGGAAATAAGCCAGCTATAAACAACAAACACCATCCAAAGTTGTTTAAGATAAAGTGGGGGGAGGAACTTGACCTTGGGGGAAGGACCCCTCCAGGGGCGAAATACAGAATTTTGAACAAGACGAGACTATCTGGTTTAATGTCTTCTTTTGCAAATGAGAACACTGATATCCAGAGAGGAAACGAGACTCATCCAAGGTCAAGCAGCCAGTCCGTGAACGAACTCAACAGGTTCCCATCCCTCAGCGCAGGGCCCCTTCTCTGATAGCCCCTGTACCATGACACGTTCTGACACGGCAGCTGTGGCCACCTCTAGAGATTTTGTCACAGTTCTGCCTCCTGCATCCAGTGAGACCGAGAGAGCAGACTCCATTTCTTCCTTTTATTCTGTTTTCCTCTGAAGCCCTCACTCAGCTAGAAATGAAGTCTACTCGGCTTTTGAGGGTTCAAATTCAGGCAGCGAGAAGGACATCATTAGACACTGATGGAGATGTGCCAGCCACGAACAAGCTGCAACCACGCCATTTCCCACGAAACCACGCAGGAAGTAATTAAGCGTCAAGAGGACCCCCAAGTGACAGCAATGTGCAAAATATACTGTCTGTCCCCAAAGTCCCAAATATCTTGTGTCAAAGTTCTTTCCTCCCACTCTGCAAACAACACTTTGGGAAAAGCACAGATTTCTCCTGAGAATGTGTTTTTCTGCTTGTTCTCAACTTGAGTGAAGAGCCCGCGGCTGCCATGAAAACGAGAAGGCAGAGCGCGCAAAGCCAACAAGAATAAGAGCACGTGAGTTCTCGGTGGACCGTGGCACATCCTGTCTGATGCCCTCAGTCAAGGCTCCCTCTCCTGCACCCCTACAAGACCAAGTCTAAACACTGCACCCCAGTTCACATGCTCCTTGGCCTGCCCTCTGCCTACCTCTGCAGCCACAGTTCATCACTCCCAGCCCTTTACATTCCAGAAACCGTAGCTTCCCAGATACACAAGCTTATTCTGGCTTCAGGGCCTTAGCCTGTGTGTCCCCCTCTCCCTGGCCTCTGGTTTCTCCCTTCTTCTGTCCTGGGGCCCAGTGAGGCCACTTCCTCTGCAGCCCAGGCAGCCTGACATTTTTCTTGTTGTGGTATGGTTTCTTTCCAACTATGAGAAAGATCTACTTTGTTCTAGGACTCTTCAGCTTCCCTTCAAAGTCCAGGGGCCCTGGAAAGTGGGTCACAGGCTGACCCTGGACTGAAGGACAGAACGACAGCCCTCTGGCTTCTGGCACCATGTGCCCTGTGGTCGGAAGGGGAGCTCCCCAGACGGGAAGTCATTTAAAACCCTGCTTCAGCATCAGGTTTCCACTTCTGGACCCCTTTTCCCACATCCGCAATGGCTAAGAGAGCACCTATATTTCTCTTTCTGGAAAGATATCCCATGACTGCCAGCGTATATTCCTCTCTCCTCCACTCTAAGGATATGTGAAGCCTCCTCAAGCCCCAAGGGGACAACTGGTCCTGGCAAAGCTGGGGTACAGATCGAGGGCAGAAGTCAAGAGGATCAAAGGCCCCTCGATGACATTTCCATGGACTAAGTCAAAATCCAAGAGTTTCGTTTGGCTGATAGCAACTTAACGTGAATCATCTGAGAAGTATTTATTTTGGTCCTTTGCTGAAACTCTTTATACAATTATAGAATCAAAGCCTCTGGGACTTGGGCAATATCTTTAATCTACCACCTTTTTCAAATGGGGTAAGAGAGGCAAATTAACAAACAAACTTCATCACCAAAGCCAGACCCTCTGTTCCCCAACCCCACCCACTGCCTTCTCATACAGGAATCTGGCCACCATTCACACACCCCTGAATTACACACAGGGAAGGAATCTCTGGTCTTGCCACGAGGTCTGAGAGCAGCTGCACATCTCCCAAGTGGGGATGCTAGAGTGACTGCAAATGGAAAGACTGCCCGACAAGAGTCGCGAAATTCACCCCACCCACCCCTCCCAGAGAAACTGAGTGACTAACGTGGAACGTGTTGTCTGTAGGTTCTTGACCCAACTCCCTCCTCATCCTCTGGCCTAGCCCCGGGAGGGAGACAAAATGGGAGAGTCTGGGGATCCAGAGGCTTCTGCACAATTAAAAGTCCAACAGGGACAGAAATTCAGAGCCTTTCGCAGTTCAACACAAGGTCGTGAGCCACCTCCCTCGTGCGTCGCTAGCTCCCAGCCGTAGTTTCCTGAACCTCACTAGGTCTTCCCAAGGACTGAGAACTTTGGAGGCTCTAATTCAACAGAAACTCATCCAAGCATGTAAGGCCTCTAGGACAGAGCTGAGCTTCGGGACTCAGATTGGTTGTACCCAGAGAGACGGGCATGAACTACGTGGAACTCCAGAAAGGATGACGACATGGGGAGTTGGATGAGTGCTTCTGTCCTCATTGAGAAAAAGGTAGTCTGGTCTTGGGAGGCAAGTACTGAGGCTGTGGGAGGCACACCCATCCATCCCAGGGCATTCTCTATGCTCGAGGATCCATGGCAAACATAAGTGATTTACTGAATCTACCAGCATTTGACCAGAGGTAGGAGCAACAGCAACAGCTAATATTTCTGAGCACCTGTGTTGGGTGTGGACTATCTCATTTTATCCTCAAAATAACCCTATGAAGTAATATTGTGTAAGCAGAACAATGCCCCGCCCCAAAGACATCTTCATCCTACACCCTGGAACCCATGAATATGTTACATGTCAAAAGGGACTTTGCAGATGTCATTAAGTTAAAGATCATTTGTTTTGTTTTGTTTTTAGAAGGTACCAAGTATTGAATCCAGGACCTCATACATGGGAAACCAGTGCTCAACCACAAGCTACATTTGCTCTCCAATGAGAGTTGGTCGATTCCTTTGTTTGCTTTGTTTTTTAGCAAGTACCAGGGATTGAACCTGGGACGTCATACATTTAAGCTACATCTGCTCCCCAAGGTAAAGATCTTGAGATGGGCAGATAACCTTGAATTATCTGGGTGGGCCTGATATAATCAGCAATGGTCCCTAAAAGAGGAAGGGAGGAAAGGAAGAGTCACAGAAGGAGATGTCGACAAAAGCAGAGGTTGGAGTGATTCAACCGCTTTCTTGAAGATAGAAGAGGTTTACGACAGTGGGCAGCCCCTGGAAGCCGGAAGAGGCAAGGAAACAGATTCTTACAGCCTCCGGATGGAAGGCAGCCCTGTCGACACCTTGATTTTAGCTCTGTGAGACCCATTTTAGACTTCTGACCTCCGGAACCATAAGATATTAAGTTTGTATGGTTTTAAGCCAGCGAGTGTGTAGCAGCTTGTGACAGCAATGTCAAGAAACTAATGCAACTATCATTATGGCCACTTTACAGATGAAGAAACTTAGGCACAGAGAGGTGAAAGAACTTGCCCCAAATTGTGCACTTTGCAAGTGGAAGATCCAGGACTTAAAACCCAGGAAAAGACTCCAGAGCCAGGATTCTTAGTCACTAAACTAATTGAATCCATGAATTTATAAATAAACCAATAACGAAGAAGAGGCACTACTTGAGGTTGTGGAGTTTTAGAGTTGAGCCAAAAGATAATACCAAATTACACAGCTCCACAAGGCATCAAGCACAGGCAAAAATACAATTATTTCCTTTGCAAATGAGTTACGACGAAATAAAAATTATCATCATAGGGTTTTTGAGAGGCTGTAGGACCTAATCTGAGCCTGGGAGGATGGCTGGGATTAGGCAGGCTAAAGGAAATGAAATAGTGAGCAAAAAGCAGAGAAGTGTTTTCCTTTATCCCCGCACAATAGACATGTCTGCAAGTTCCCACATTGTCTGCCCGGGATCACCTCCCTTGGACCCCCAGAAACTCCCGCCCCGCCCCCAGCACTCAGTGACTCTGTGGGAATTACCAAGGGCCCTCCACACATTTGCAGATGGTTTTATATTAATCGTGTGAAAAAGACACCTACTGAAGAGGGATGTGCTAATAGCAGAAAAACTAGGGCAAGTTCCAAGTGGCTCAGAGCCAGGCAGTGCCCCAAATTAGTCCAGGACCTGCAAGCAGAAGCTACAGGTGCTCACGCGTCACACGGCCCACCCCCCGGGGCTGGGGACCCCATCGTGCAAACCCCTCTCCTAACGTCACCTGCCTGGTCCTTCCCCATCCCCTTCCAGAAATCCTGTCAAGGGCACAGGGCAGGGGTCGCAGTGAAGCCACAGAGGCCTGGGGAGGCCCATGCCCAATGGCAGTATAAAGAAGCCCAGCTTTGCTCAGCGTCGCCAGTCCCAGCCTCTGGGACAAAAGACCCGCCCATGGCTCCTCGGAAGGCAGAAAGTTCGGATGCTGTACTGAGTTGGATTCACCTTTCTTCAGTGAGCAGGTTAAAGATCCAAAGGAAGGCCCGTTTCCCTTGCCTGCCTTTCTAGGGAAGGCTGGAGCAGCCACTCTGAGGGACTCCAAGAATAAGCCGTGACTCTCAGCTTCCTGACTCTCTGCGCCAAGGTATTTCTGAGGGCGCTCCAGGCACTGCCTCCCCGCCCACCTGGGTCCTTGGACTCCTCCTCTCCAGCTGCCACCGTCAGTCACCGCAGGAGGGAAGCCAAGGTGGGGAGGAGCAGCGGGGCACATCCTGTTCTGTTGACAAATTGCTTCCAGCCCTGTGGAGAGAGGCACGTCCACATGAGGAGGGCTGTCACCATCCCACAGGGATGTAGTGACTGAGAGCTTTGCCTGCAACCCACCAAGGGCAGGACAAAGTCACTGACCCCTGCCCTGCATCCCTCATCCTTTTTTTTGACACCAGCCTCATCCACCTCCTCTTTAGGGACACGTGGCGTCCCACCCAGGCCCAGAGATCTCTCCTTGGACTCCTTGGACTCCTTTCTGTATGCTCATGTCAGTCAGCCTGATGACCTTTTCACAGGGGCACCTTTCATGAGAAACCAGCCTGGATGTTTGTCCACTGTCTTCTTACCTTTGCACAGGTGTGTCTTTCATCTAGTACCAGCCTGTAAGTTCATGGTGGGGGGAGAGGGGGTTGAGCTTGCCTTATTCTTTCTGAAATCTCTCACTGAACCTGTCATGGCCCCTGCTCGTAGATGAGCTGGCACACCAAATGCGGTGCATCCTGCTTCTGCATCACCAACTCTGCGGGCCTTTGTAACCCCCAGATTTATGTAGACATTTTTATAAAATGCCAAGCATGGCACCGCGAGCTTTCAATATGCTTTCTCCAAATCTTGTAACCATTGGCAGGGGACAGCTGAGGATGCACGCCATCTCCATTCCCTCAGCAGGCACTCTCTCCGCAAGGCCCTCCAACTGCCTCCACTCCTGCCACTTTAAACCACATTTACTTTTTCTGATGTTGCCTAGAGCTCATCTCCCTGGACTGAGTAGCATCCGATTGAGCAGACCACTCCCTCCACCTGAAAACATTATTCCCTTCAGTTTCTTCACATCCCTTTCCTGATTTTCCTCCTGCCTCCCAAGTCCTTTCGCTACACCAACCCACGTTCCAGATGGGTTAAGAGAACAAGGTTTGGAGCCAAATCGCTGGTTCCTATCCCAAGCTCCACCAACCACCACCTGTGTGGTCTTAGGCAAATATTTCATCTCTTGTGCCTCAGTTTACTCCATAGAACAGTTGTGAAAATAAAGGAATAAATACATGTAACACACTTAGATCAAAGCCTACCACATAAGAACTCAGTATACGTTAGCTACGTGTATTATCACTGTTCCATGATAATCCATTAGTGCACCATCTCTAAAATTTGAACTTCCACAAAGCCATTCCAAGTCCTTTTCTCATCTCACACTTGCCTAAGGCACTCTTATGCATCTGCAAGTCTTTCAATGTCATCTATATGTTGGTATCTCCAAGTTCGTATCTTCTACCCAGATCTCATTTAAGCTTCAGACTCATTTATCCAATCGCCTTCTTGACACATCCATTTGGGCCACTCAAAGGCATCTCAACTGGCATGTCTGAAAAGAAACACTCCCTTTCCACCACCCCTCCTCGGTCTTCTTTATCGCAGACAATGACACCGTCTCCCCTGAGGGCTGAAGGTAGAAACTATGGAATCAGCCTTGACACTGATCTTTCTCTCACCACCCACATCTCCTTCATTACCACCGGCTTCCAACTTTACCCCCAAAGTGTCTCTTGAGCCCATCCCCCCTCCTACACCCCCACTGCCATCAGACCAGTCTGAGTTGCAGATCTCCCTGTCTTAGCTCTCCCCACCCTACCTTCCTTTACTCACACATAGTGGTGGAGAGGTGGTGGTTGTTATGCTGCTGCAGCTTGAGTGGAAACTGAAGCGTGAAATCAACGTGGGTTCTTAAAAATGCCCTCCCATTGTTCCTAAGAGAAACTCACATTCGTCCATCCGACCTTCAAGGCTCTTCAGGATCCAGCCCCCTCCCTCTCCACTCTCCTCAGGCCCCAGCCAACCCGGGACTGTCTTCCTTTCCTTCTGCCTCGGGCTTCACATTGACCTCTCTTTCTACAGCCTTCCATCTTGACCCTTTTTACACTCCAGACCAATTCAGTATGGAGCCCTGTAAAGAATAATTTTAATGTACAAAATAAATCACATAGATTACAAAGAAAACCAGTGGACCATTGACCATGAGGTGCAGCGGTGCTCAGAGATGTATTCACCAAGTGCAATGAATGTCTCATGATGATGAAGGAAGTTGTTGTTAAGGGCGGAGGAGTGGGGTGAGGGGAGGGGTATATGGGGACCTCATATTTTTTTAATGTAACATTAAAAAAATAAATAAAGAGAAAAAAAATACAGTCATCAAAATATTTTTTACATCGACCCGTGATATAGGTGCATCTCTATCAAAGCATTAGCTAACAAGATCCAGCGTGGGTCCAGGAAATATCACAATTCCAACATGATATGAAAACAGCGGGGATTTCTATAGGGGACAAAGCCACAGGTCCTGCTAACCCAACTGAAAACTAACATTGCATTTTCCCCTCCAGTTAGGGACCCTTGCGGTACCAGGAAAGCTCTCCCCTGCCGTCCTCCCACTGAGTAACTCATGTTCATCCCTCAGAATGGCCTTCCTCGAGCCCCCAGATGAAGCGGGGCCCCCTCCTCCTGTTAGCCTGTCTCACAGCATGCCAGTTTTGCATCTCAAATTAAATTTATACAGGTGTCTGTTTGCACTATTTATGTCGACAATATTTATGTCGCTAGGGTGAAGGCTCCTTGAGGGTGGGACCTGTTCAGTGCCTAAGACACAGAAGGGAATTACTCAACGAGTGAAGGAATGACCCATAACTAGTGAGCACTGGAGCAAGATGGTAATAGCTCCCATCTGGCTCCACAGAATGTCTTCTCTCACGGTGTCATGGTGAACTAAATGTGTTAGATGATATTTGCTTCGCACACTTGTACTCTGGGCCACCTGTTTATCTCCCTATGTAACAAAGAAATTTTCTATGTAACTTTGCTGAACTTGGCCTTCAAAGAGGTTGCCATTACTAAAAAATGTGTACCTTTCCAATGGTAGCTTTTCCTGAAAATCGATGGTGAAAAATATGGTTCACATTATCCTGTTAATTTATTTTTGTGAAATTTTAAATCGTTTCAGATATATTCAGGGACTAGGAAATAGAAAAAATATAATGATGATAACAACTAGTAATATAGTTAAAATAAGATTTATTGAGCTCTCTAAATGCTTTACATATATTATCTCATTTAATCTTTACTATATCCCCACTTCACGGCTTAGGGAAGTCAATGTAGAGAGGTAACAAATCCAAGTAGGAAGCCAAACCCTGCTCTCCCTCTACCCCACTAGCACATACACCTATTTTAAATGTTTCTCCATTCACCCACTTCTCTTGGATTTGATGACAGAAATTCTTAAAACAAATAGATCCTCAGAAGGGTGGCACTTTAGCCCACTCAACTCAATTCACAGCCTGAGATTAGTCTGTCATCAAATCGGCTAGTCTTCCATCATGGAAATCAAAAAACAGTAATCTAAGTTCAAAGTTCAGGGCACAAAGCCCTGTCTGGGGGCCAGAGACCAATACATCATAGGTTATGTTATAATTACAAGGTATTGCCAATACATCATAGGGTGACAGGTGTGGGAGTGGAGGGGCAGGCTGGGGAGGGTATTAGATGAGCTAAAAGAAGCCTGCTCACAAAGCCAGGTCTTAAAAAACATTTCTAGGTTGGGTTGGATAGAAAGCTATCTTAAAATGAGAGTTTGATTCTACATTGGCAAGACTTAGGGTTAACATCTGGGTGATGGTAAGGGTTAGGATTAGGCTATAGGTTAGGGGGAGAATTAGCTTTGGGGTGGGCATGGTATGTAAGTTTTCAGTTGGACGGAGGGCCCTTTTAGAGAGACCAGAAGGTTAGGGTAAGTGTTAGAAGCTGTCGAGACCTGGTCTGGAATCAATGATTAGAGTTACTGTCAGAGTCCAGGTCAGTACCAGGAATTTTGTTGGGGGTCCAGTCGAAATGTATATGTAGGTGTGAATTTGGATCCTGGAAATGTTTGACTTTAGGGTTCTCAGTAAGGCTCAGTTCAGAGCCAGCATGAAGCTCTGTGGTCAGCCTGTACTGGGGTAGAGAGGTGAGCGTGAAAGGACTGAGACGAGCCTGGGTGTGGCTGCCAGGCATAGGGCTGGGCACTGGGTCTGGAAGAGACATCTCCACCTGGCTAGCAGGTGTCCGTGGAAGCAACTACTACTTCGAGCCTCTTTGCTGCTGGGCACCAGGTATCGCAGGTGGCTGTGAAGCAGGGGCACAGCAGAGTTTCCAACCCTTCTCCACTGCAGTACCTGCAGACCCAGCCCTTCCGCTCTGGCTAGCTCCTGCTTCCTGCACTCTGGCCAGCAGTGCTGACTCCCTCAGAGAGAGAGGGACAGCCCCGCACCCTGGCCTTAGAAAACAAAAGAAACTCGATTCCCTGCCGATCAAGACAAGAGGCTGATCTGCTGGCTTTGACCCGAATGCAGGGATCTTCTACCCAAATGCCCTGGACAGAATCTGCCTGTGAGCTCTTTCCTCTGGGCTCCCACAACCTCCCCTCCCCTACATCTCAGCCCCTGACCCCAGACAACCCAGATTGTTCCTTGAGCATCAAAGCCCTTTTCCCAGGAAACTCAATATGGAGCCAAATAACTCTGCCTCTAGGGAGTTTCCAAGACAGAGAAAGGTGAACAGACCCCCAAAAAGCAAAAGCAGAAAAGAGCAGCGGCCAATTGAGACCAATGCAAAAGGCTCATCCCAGTGCTGGCCTTAACCCAGATCCCAGAACCCTCTCTTTCCAGGGGAGGAGGGCACGTTCTCTAGAGCAGAGGCCCAGGGCAGCTGGACGCGACTCCACAACAAAACCGAGACTTCAGGGGCTCCCTGGCCTCTTTGAGGGGGCCTTAAGTTCCCGGAGACTTCTCCCCCTTCCTTCCTGGTACAGGAGGGTCTGCTTTGCACAAGCACTGGTATTTTTTCTATGATGCTCTCCTGGGAACTATTTAAAGAAAAAAAAATTATAAAAGGAATCCCTTTTTCCATTAAAAAAGCATTTTAGTTGGAGATATGATCCTCACCAAAGCTGCCAGGATGAGTCGAAGGAACGGGCACAGGGCACCTGGGCTCTAATGTAGAAAATAACTAACCATGTCACACTGACATATCTGCTCCCTCAAGACTCGTGGCACACCTGTGAAATGGGGACAGCCACGGCCACTCCACCACACAGGGGACTGCAGTAGCGGTGAGAGGCAACACCCACTAGGGAAGGCAAAGAGCTTCAACCACAGACACGTGTTCTCTTCAGAGATCTCACCTGTGAGATTCCAGAAGCACAGTCACCTGGGGATGGGGTGTCACAGCAGGCAGGCAGACCTGCAGCTCCCCTTGGCCCTGCCTGAATGGCCCCAGGGGGCGTTTCCCACCTCCCTCCAAGGTAGGCTCCTGTGTCTAAATTGACCTCCAGTCACAGGGTGCACTCACAATGCAGCCCGCATCTGTCCTTCCCTAATTTGGGGCCATTGCTCCTTGTTGTTCCTGCGCAGATGACTGAAATTAATCCCTGGCATTTCCCAACAGCTAAATCATCATAATCAAACTCTGCAGCTGCCAGATCTGCTGACTCAAACCCCCTATGTATTCATATGATATTTGCCGGGTAATTACAGAATAGAAGTAATTATATTCATGACTCCATTACTTTCATAATTTCAGAGCCCCAGAAATGAAAGAAAGAAGGAAAGAAAAAAAGAGAAAGAAAGAAAGATGAGAAAGAAGTCCTACCTAAACCTTCCTCTTATCCTATTATTGCTTTTTTCCCTCAAAACCTTCTCAAGAAGAGTAACAGCTTCTGAGTTCTTCAGAGAGGGATGTAGGGGAGGGAGTGAAGCAGACGAGGATGTGGCAGCCCACCCTTGGTTAGGACCTAAAAGGCTTTGGGATCTGTCGATCAATGTGCATTTGTTAGTGTCACTAGCTGCTGTCACAGAGGAATGAGTTCTCAGGAGCTTCACAAAATACAAGTTTCCCCCTTACTCACGCTGCAGTCCTCCTTGGGTACTCCTGGCCAGGCAGCCTGCCATGTGCTCATTCCAGGACCCAGGCTCCTTCTCTCTTGTGGCTCCACCCAGCCCTACCTCCTCAAAGGCTTCTCCACTTGGCCAATAGATGGGGAAAGATGGGTTTAATTCCTTTGGCCCATTTTATATTCATCAACTCCACTCACATTCCAGTAGCAATTAGCCAAGGGGCCCCACCGGAACACAGATCACTGGTGGTCAGCTGACCACACCTGCCACCAGTGGGATGCCAGCAAGGCCAGCAGGAGCTCCCCAGGGCATGGTGGAATGGCGGGCCACCACATGCCATGTGCCATGCAATGCAAATTAAGGTGGGAAAACTAACATCCTCAAGAGATGACAAAGAAAATTCGCTTTGTGAATGCTAATTTAACATCCATAGAAGATCCCATCACAGTCCCATTCAAATGGGATCCTTGAGGGGTTCCTGGGCAGGTACCTGGTCTCCCTTCCCATCTCCCACCTCCTGCCCCTCCCCACCTGCCCCCTTTTTTGCTCCCTGCCACAGACAGCTGGACAGTGCTGCTCCCATTTATAATCCTAGTTAGAGATCACTCAACGCCCACTTCCCACACCCACTGCTCCCTAAAGCTCAGCCTATCAGGGAGCTCACAGAAAGGGAAGTTTTGTACGTCCAGCAATGATGAGAAGAGCCAGAAAAGCTTCTGGTCATCACTGGTCAAATGGGCAGGCAAGGCACTTTCTAAGCCTGATGAAACTGGAGGGGACAGGTTGAGAGAACAAAACTCGGGGATCATGAGGCCCACAAGGGGCACCTCAAATTCCAGCATTGGGGATGTGACCCAGGTTTCGTGGCAGCAAAGGAGGCCCAGTAGCAGAGATACTCGAGAGGATGACAGGGTGCCTGGACCCCTGGCCCCAGGGCCCTGGAGAGACACAAGAGAGGCTTATGGACTAGAGAGGACTAAGCCAGCACGGTGCCTGTGGCTGGGGCACGAGAGAGCCTATCTGGGAGGAGCTGGGGAGACAGGGAAGAAAGGGGCTGGGTTGAAACGAGGTGACGGCTGTCCAGGAGGCCAAACCAGAAAGAAACTCACACAGGATCCCAGAGCAGCGTCTCAGCCCAAAAGACCCCACCCACCATTCCCCAACAGATGCGTGGCCTCCAGCCCATGCAGACGGGCGCGTGGGGAGTCCACAGAGAAACGCTTTCCAGTGTCTTCCAACGCCAACCTAATGGCAATCTCTCTTTCCCATTCAGAGTTTTCCACTTCAGCAGTTTTCTTTTTGTTTGTTCCAGAAAAAGGATAGAATTAAGTTTTACTGTGCTTTTTACGCTTGAAAACCCCTACAACAAAAATATAGCTTTCTCCCAGAAGGCTTCTGTGACTGGTCAGGGCACCCACGAGCTGGGAAAGGAGGGGAAGACCACATGCCACCCGGTCTTCTCCATGGGAAACTGAGGAAGGCAAGTCGCAAATTCCAGGGTGGGAATAAGTGTTTTCCAATTATTAAGTCAAACTCTGGGGCACGATTTGCTGACTTGCATGTGGGAGGCCCTTGGAATTCCCCCAAACTGGTGGAAAGAGTTTTTTGAGAAGAATTACAATTTTTTTTTCAAAATGCAACACTTAGAAGCATTTATTTTAATAAGCAATAATAGGGACATGTCTACTTTCCTTTATTATTTTTTTTAATTTCCCCTCAAGGAGCAGGAAATGGCCCTCCCACTTCCCTTCTCGGGAGCCTCATCTTGGTGCCCTGCCTGTGTCTCCCATCCACCCAGGACTCACGTATCCTACAACCTCATCCATCCAGAGCACAGCAGAGGAAAGCAAGGCCCTCAAAAGGCAACTGAGCTGCAGGGGTCCTACAGGCCACTCAGACACAGGCACGCAAGGGAAACCTCTCAGCCCTCTCGCTGCACCTTCATTTTCCAACAGTCCTCATCCTGGTCAGACCAAGGGCAGCTGGAGGGAACGGGGAAAGGAGTGGCCACAGGCAGGTGGGCATATTGGCAGCCTGAAGAGGTGAGAAGGTGGAAAACCTACAACAAAGCAGCAGGACGTCTGAAACCCGGGAGCCGGGGGCACCCAAGCCTGAGCAAGCGGCCTTGGGCATTGGGGTGGGCTGGGAGGGTGCTGCAAGGCTGGCACTATTTGGATGGTCGGATGACCGCAATCCAATCTGGCAAAATCTCAGAAGGAAGGGACCCTCCGTGGGTGGCGGGGTATGCCATCACACCGACAGGAGGGCATTGCTGGAACAGACGAGTGGCATCTTTAGAACCCGCTCCCTGATTTTCAGGCACTGACTCTGGGACCCAGGGCTGGGCTGGGGAAGGGGCGTGCCACTGGGGCAGACAGACCCTGGCTCCAGAGCCCAGAAACTTCAGCCTCTGACTCCTGGCATTTACCATCCCTCCCCACCCTTCCTCCACTCCAGCAACCGCCCTTGTCTATGTTGGGTGGGCAGGACCTCCCATCGCCTGGAGCCCACCTGGTGCGCTGGCCTCAACTCCTGGCCTCGACCAAAGAAGGCGCTGGGTGCCTGCCCGGCTGGGGAGGCAGAAAGCTTCCTTAATCATGCTTTCAGAGCACTTTGCAATTCAGAGATGAAAGACATCCGGAGAGAGCAAAGTACAGCCGTTACAACCTCCGTCTTCCTAATTGAGGAAAATGAGGTTATTTCCAAGCCCTCTGTGATGCGTCGGGAAATGTGCCTGATAGGCCTACGCTGGTGGCTCCGCCGCCACCACGGCGACTCGGGGCTGAGAGAGCCGAGCGCTGCGTGGAGAGGGCACCCCCCCACCCCGCTCCAGGTTAGTGCCCCAACATTTGGACAGCCACCCAGTGCCCCTCCCAAGGCATGGGCCGGAAAAGGGGCAGCCCCGACGAAACATCAAAGCCGGGCGCCTTCGCGCGGCCTGCACGTCGTCCTCCTCTGCGTTGAGTAATTGGAACAAAACGACCCAGGCAGTCTTGCTGTAACATCAAAGCTGCGTCTAATAACCTCACGGGTGAATTCAAGAGCGAATGCACGCGCAGCCGCTACTCAGGTTTGAAGGATGCAGCGGGGGTTTTTTTCCCCAGCATCAGGACTGAGCGAGAAGAAAAAGAAAGATCCCCAGCCATAGCTTTCTTTGTTAACCAGCTGCCTCGGCCTCCAGGCTGCGGTGAAAGGTGTGGTTTTCTAGCCGTCAAGTGAGAAGAGGTCAGACCAGGAACCAGGACTGGGGTTTAGGGGGTACAGTGGAGCCCAAGCGCCGTGGTTAAATGCGTGTGCCCAAAGGCAGAGCCGGCCACAC
Organism: Dasypus novemcinctus; assembly: GCF_030445035.2. Lineage (NCBI taxonomy): Eukaryota > Metazoa > Chordata > Mammalia > Cingulata > Dasypodidae > Dasypus > Dasypus novemcinctus. The sequence continues at coordinate 13,282,061 of NC_080697.1, forward strand.
CCGGGGCCACCAGTGCAGGGTGACGTGGCGAGACACAGAGGGCCAGGGCCACAGCATCCTGACACCCCGACAGAAAGGCCGTGCTGGGACGGAGCATGGAGAAGGCTCCTTTAGTTAAGGACAGAAGACTAAAGGTGACTCTATGTTCATGGGCAATAGAGCTCCAAAGAGAAGAATCCAAGACTGGTTAGCAGGGCCCGTCCGGAAGTTCCTTTATTGCTGGGTGGCTGAAGTCCCAGCACCATCCTAGCAGCGTGTGGTAGGTCTCTGATTCAGAGAGGGACCTTGGAGGCCATAGGCAATGGCACCCAAGGAGAGTAGGTGCCGTGGCTACCACAGCATCCTTTAGAGCACATCTGAAGGCAACGTCTTAGAACACCTCATTTCTCAGGGCCGCCTCGCAGAACAGCGGGCGCACTCCTCACTGCCCAGAACTTCTCCCTTCGGTTTCCTTTTCCTCAAGGCCCAGCCAAATGCCCTGGGTCTTTGGTTCCTTGCTGGTCTTCAATCCCTACGCCCCACACCCCTCCTTGCCCTGCTGCCAATAGATACCATCCACCTTCCCTAAAACCGCCACATGGTAGGATCACACACCCAACTGAAGACTGTTTATTCAACCCATTGCACAGTTGAGAAAACAAGGGGGCTAAGAATATAAGCACTCTCTTCCGTGAAAGAACACACTGGTAGCACAGAGTGCCATGATATGTGCACCTCTTCAAAGTTGAGGGGTCTTCAGGTACACTGTCATCTCACACCAACTCTAAATAGTCCTCTCGAGAGTCTCATTTAGCAGGTAAGAAAATAAGCATTAAGTGGCCTACCTAGCTCACATGCCACAGCACTGCAACCCAGCCTGTTTCTAGAACTCCTTTCCCCCATATTCCTTACACCCAGTGGCATCCGGAAGCTCTTTGGTCCTCACCTTCCAGGTGCTGCAGGCATTCCCCAGGCTTCCAGCCCAGGGATGAGTCGGAAGGAAGGTGGTGGCACCACAGTTTTCAATACTTCCATCAAGATAGTAAGAGATGGCTGCTTTCTGGGTAGCTTCAAATATGCTCTCTTATTCCCTATCCTGCCCACTATCCAGCCCCCATGCACGTGTACATAACCCTTCCCAGACAAGGGGTTATCAGCCAGAGGAACTAAAGGACCAGGGCCAACTCTGGCCCACCCTGGCCCACTGGTGAGGAAGTAGAAAGGCCTTCCCTCTTCTGGAGGTCTCCACCTGCAAGTGCCAGCACCTTCCCTCTGTGGCTGGGGTCGGCCACCTCCAGGGTAGGCCCAGCCAGCTTCCTGAGCTGGGTCCCACTTGTCCACCCCATGGTGTCACCTAAGAATGCCCTTTCCTGTTCCATAGCTCCTCCTCGTTGAGGAGATAAATTGCTCATTGGCTGCCAAGGCTGACAGCACCCCCCCCCCCAGTGCAATGGGCCCTAGGGAGGCATGTCCTTTATTGGCATGTTTGGCATCAGGTGACCCTGAAAAGGATGGGCTATCTTTCCTTGCTGCTCCTCAGAGAGCCCCACAAAGTGTTTCTTGACATCTGCTCCTCCCTTGGAAACTCATTATTTCACTTTCCACTGTTTTCACAGAAACTCACTTGATTGAATTCCAAATTAATCACAAATTTGCCTTACCCCAAATCGAAGGATGTGGGATCTCCCCCTGTTCCCCTCTGTTTGGTTCAGGCATCTTCACCAAGCAGAGCGGGTGTCCTGGGAGGTCCTGACAGCTCCAGACAGGCAAGGTGCTCAGGTAAGAAGGTAAGGAGCAGCCAGGATGAGGATGGGGCAGTCCCGCGGGCACCCACCTTCATTATCCAGCCCTCAGCCAGGCTGCTGCATCCCTGTCCAAGGTCCTGCAAGGTCCTGTGTGGGTGCCCTGGGCTGTGGGCAGGCACAGGGGAGGAGGCAGACAGGTCCAGGCAGCGGAAAAAAAGAATCACCTTGGACATCTGCAAACAATCTGGCTGAGCAACATCCACAGAAGCCACGGTTCTCATCCCTCATCATGCCTTTGACCTAGACATTCAGTTTCCGAGGTCTTCTCTTTTATTTAAATGTTGTGATTTATTTATTGTGACTTGTGGATGTGATTTTGTGTCACTGTCATTTTTTTCTGAGAAAAGGGTGATTTTATAAAAACTTATTAACTAAGGATCATTACATCCAATATCAGAGACACTAGATTAACTTTTCCACCAAAAATGATTATCTGGTTTTATTTATTTATTTATTTATTAAAGATTATTTATTTAATTTCCCCCCCTCCCCCGGTTGTCTGTTCTCGGTGTCTATTTGCTGCGTCTAGTTTCTTTGTCCGCTTCTGTTGTCTCAGCACGGGAAGTGTGGGCGGCGCCATTCCTGGGCAGGCTGCACTTTCTTTTCACGCTGGGCGGCTCTCCTCACGGGTGCACTCCTCGTGCGTGGGGCTCCCCTACGCGGGGGACACCCTTGCGTGGCACGGCATTCCTTGCGCGCATCAACACTGTGCATGGGCCAGCTCCACATGGGTCAAGGAGGCCCGGGGTTTGAACCACAGACCTCCCAGTGGTAAACGGATGCCCTATCCACTAGGCCAAGTCTGTTTCCCTGGTTTTATAACTTACTAGAAATTCCCATGGAGCCCACTTCCTCCACGAAGTGAGGGCTAAAGTTCTATTGACTTTAGGTTCAGCCAGTTGCTGCCGTCTGCAAATGGGGCGTCACCTCTTGTACGCAGGAGTTAAATGAATGAAATGCAGGTGTAAATGATGAAAAAGCACCTCCAACAAATTAAGTATACCAACATCTCCAAGGCACTCTGAGCCTCTCCAGGTTACTTCTGAAATGCACAGGAGTTAGGAAGGATTAGGAAAAACTTGAAAATCTCTAAGAATTCAAAACGATGAATGACTTGGAAAACAGTGGTCATAAAGTTTCAACAGAAGACAGTTGAAGGGACAGGAATACTTTAAGGAGACTTTGCGTCTAAAAGGAAATCATCATTTTTCGTTCTTTTCTTCTTAAAATGAAGCAATTGCCTTTCCTCCATCAGCCTCCTTTCCCATGATTTCTACTCAAGGGCTTCCATATCCACTTGTCGCTTCTCAGTATTCATCAATTCAGAGATAAGTGTCCCCAGCAGCTTCTCAGTGGTACCCCATCTTAACTGCCGTAGCACTACGGAGCTAGGGGAAGGAGCATGACCTGGTTAACAAAAAAATAGCCTTCCAACCACCCATCTACCCCTGACCCACATCTCTGTCTAGTGCCTCCAAAATGTCCAGCTCGACCTTGTCAAGTCTCCTAATCTTCCCCATTGCAAGCCTTCTAATCAGCGGTATGTTTCACTGCTTTATATACAACCCCCATGATATATGCCACTTCTGTTTCCCCTGTGATCACTTCTGCTGAGATGGCGCTGTCCCTTCCCCCAGCCGCATAAACATCCCCATCCTGAAAGGCTCAGCCCAAGTCTCCCACCTGCCATGGACCCAGCTCCTTCCAGCCCATGCAGACCTTGTCCTTCTCGAAGTGCCTGCTGCACCAAACAGGCAGTGGACTATTCCCAAAGCATTCAGAACACCCAGACTCATGTGGAAATTTATATTTTCATGTGGACATATTTTAACCTCATGACTCAACTGTAAGTGCTCCTGGAAGTTCATGTGCTGAGCACATGGTTAATATTCCCTAAATATTTACTTATGTGAAGGATTGTGGCCAATCAGTTCCTACTGATTTTGAGAGTAGATTAAGGGAGCTGAAGTGGGATGCTTGTGGTTTAAACATAAGAAAAAACAAATTCTAATGCTTTACTACTTATAACATTTCTGTTTTATCATACCTGTCCAGTATTTTGTCAGATATTCCAATATTCCTGGAACAGAGATAACATAAGTATGAAGATAAGTGCAGTGGAAATTATGTATGCCTACAGAGCAAGCCCTTTCCTAGGGGTAGGAACATAACAGTAGCCCAGATGTCACGCCTATCACACTTCCTGCCTCACCTTCATCTGGTGTCTCTGGAGAAGCCAGCTTGTCTCACCTGTTCTTTGTCTTGCAAGTGTCTCTCAGGGTTGCTCTGGGCCTTGGCTTGCTTCATGCTTGGAGCTCCAACACCACCATCTGTCTTTATATCACTAGTTTTAACCTTAGCTACACATTAGACTCACCCGGGGAGCTTTGTAAAACAAGATCCTTAGACTTCTACCTCCCAGCCGATGGTAGTTTAGGGTTATTTTCATTTCCTCATTGCTAAAGCAAATAGTATGTAAAGGATTGACTTAAACAATAAGAATTTATTGGCTTCTGGTTTTGAGGCCAGGAGAAGTCCAATGCAAGATATCATCAAAGGGTTGCTTTCTTTCTGAAGACTGGCATTCTGGGGCTGGCTGCAGGTGCTCCCTGGTCCTAGGCTCCTCGGGCACGTGCCAATGCACATGGCGGCCTGTCCCGGCTTCTCCCTTCTCCCCCAATTTCCATTGACCCTCAGCTTCTTGCATCCCATGGCTTTCTCTCTGTCTGGATTTCACTGTGCTTATAAGAACTCCAGTAACAGGATTAAGACCCATCCTGGCCCACACCTCATCTTAAGTAATCTCATCAAAAGGTCCTATTTACAAGGGTTCACACCCACAGGAATGGATAAGTTTAAGAATATGTTTTTCTGGTACACATAACTCTAAACCACACAGGGGTGGACCCAGATCTTAGTGTTTTAAAAACCCCACTTATTTTTGACATGCAGCCAGGATTAGGAAACACTGCTCTGGACACCTCCATTAGAGGAGGAAGTGTTAGAGGAGGAGGGCAGGGCAAGGAGGGCCACACCCGTCTTTTTACGACCCTTCTCTTTGTTCTACAAACTCTAAGAGTGAGAACAGACCCTAGTAATGTTTTGTAAGAACTATGGGGAGAAATACAGAGGTGGCAGAATTTAAATGTGACTCAATATGATTTTACTAAAATTCAAGAGAAATAACTAGCTCTCCATGGGAGATACCATCATGAGCACAATCCCAGCCCCTAGCTTCACTCCCCAAAGCTAAGGTTGCCAACGCTTTTTTCTGAAAGAGACCCCCTCTTCAGTCCTTCAGTCTACGATCCCCACGTACTTTACCTGTAGATGCTGCCCCAGCCTTTCCTCTAATCCTTCTGCTCCACAGGGCCATCCTTGAGACACCAATCCTTTATCCTGACTTACTGAGTCTGGAATCCATTCCAGATTACAGCACTCCACATTCAGTTGACTTTTAAAGTCCTTGCATCTGCACCAAGCAGAAGCTCTGTCACCTAATTGTTCTCGAGATATTCACAATCACACACGCACACACACAGTCACACACAATTTCCTCCCCAAGTACAATAATTCTTAGAGATAACACAGTTTAAATCCATACTAAGAAAAGAAGCATTTCTCTGAAGGCAACATAATGTACAAAGATTTTTTGCTGACCACCAAGGAAGTCCTCTGTATATTATTATGCAGAACAGTCTCAGGTCTTCACACCTGCTTCAGACTATGTCCAGGGGTCTACCAGTGCGTCAGAAATGACTTGTCAAAGGATACCAACTGTCCATGACACTGCACTACAAATAGTGAAGGCTAAGTTAAACCATGGACTACAGTAAATAGTACAATTATAGAAATGTCCTTTCATCAATTGTAACAAAGTTTCCATACCAATGCAAGGTGTTAACAATAGGGTTATATATGGGAATACTGTATTTTATGCATGATTGTTCTATAACTTTACAACTGCTCTAAAACAACAAAAACAACTGCCCTTGAGGGCTACATTTTCATGCCCAGAGATCCTGTAGAACAATGATTATCAACCCTGGCTTCATATAGAACGACTTGGGGGGGCTCTGAAAAAAATGCATGGCTGGGTGTTAACCGAGATCAACAAGATGAGAAGCTCTGAAGATGGAGCCTCTTACAAAAACTTTAAAATGAAGTTTTTCCTCATCTTGCAACAGAAAGTCTTAGGCAGGGCAGCTTTCCTCCTGCTCTCCATAAACAGAAAGTGGGAATAGATGAGGTTTCATTTTTTGGCACTTACCCACCTCCACACCCCCCTCAATCCCATACTGAGCAAACCTCTACAGTCAGGGTAAAAGGTAGATGCCTTTGGCCTGGTTATATACAAAGGGTTAAGAAGAGGCTTCCTCTTCAAGGGCTTATCTTCAAACCTTAACTTAAAGAATCTGCTGCTCCTGAAGGTTCACAATGAGTTAATGACAAGATTCAAACCTGGGACCTCGCTCCAGATGGCTGTGGAGACCATTGCACCAGAGCCGAGAACCCACAGGCACGGTTTTCTCATTCAGAAGCACTTTAGTTGGAGTCTCACTAGAGGCAAAAAAAACTCTACTGTTTCTAAGAGCCCCCAGGTCACTTCCAACCCCAGCAGCCTAAGAACACTAACTCTGTCCCCAAAGGGCCCTCCAGTTCCCTCAGAGGACCTGATGTCCCCGGGCCTTGATCTGAGGGACGCTTGGTTCCCTGCCTGCCAGGGCCGCCCCTTTCACTCTTGGATTCGGGCAGGCATTCAGCCTGCATTCAGCAGCTCGCTGTGTGGGCTGTGCAAGGCCTGAATGCCCTCAAACAGGCTTCTTTAGCCAGAGCCTGAAGCTGTGACAAAGAGATCTTCACCTGTGAATTAGCTTGATTTTTCCAGCTGCTGCTGCAGACTTCTCCATCAGAAGGCCAGGCCACTCGACAAACCGCAGCTCTGAAAGCTGGAGCCCCATTCTCCAGCTAAAAGCAGGCTTCCACCCCGCGCCACCCCCAGGAAAAGTCCTCTTTCAGCAGGCAACTTGAAAAATGTCCTCCCAGGGCACCACGTGGTCAGTAAAAACGTCTCGATGGACCTTTATTAGAACTGTAAAAAAAAGGCTAGTGAACATGTAATTGGACCATTCTTCCTGCTTAACCACACCGTTAAAACCATGTCAATAGCGAAGTTAGAAACCCATGGTAAAAGACAAACATTTTATCTGCAGGCTCCATTTTATTGCCTGGTAAGATGATCTCACATCAATCTCAGTGTCTTTCAAAAGATGATAGATAGAAATTTGCCCTGCTACCCCTAAGCCATTCGATTTTTCCTCTCAGATTTCCTGAAACGAGCTGATGGAAAAGTAACTCTAACAGGATCACACCACAAAAGCCTTGCTCCAAGCAGGATGGAGAGGTGAGCTCAAGTCTCTCCCACCCCACTGTGGCTCCATTTCCATTTCCTTCCCTAATCCTAATGTTCATAGCACTGTTTATTATCAACCAGTTTATAGATCTCTAGTTAATATTTGCTCAGGGCTTATGTTGATTTCTCAATACATGCAATTTTCTGGTTTCATCTTTATCTTCAAGGATTAGATTGGATCGAGCTGCCTTGTAGTAATTTAGTTTTTATCTTATGCCTTACAGTTTTATGTTCTTGTAATAGCACTTGCTTTTCCTTTTTTATTTAATTAAATATATCTTATTTCACAACCACAGCATTTTTGTTTGGAGTTTATTTATTTAACAGCTGGCAGGGTGCTTGTGTTTTATAGAGGGAACCACACTGAGTATTTTTAGAAATTCCAAAGTTGGGGAATGCACCAGCTGAGAAGAGGGAAGGAAAATCTAAACTTGGGAGATGAATGCTTAGAGATTAAACTTGGATTGCTTTGGCTGCATGATGGCACTCCATAGATTAAGTCTGTAAAACAAAAATAGAAACAAAAACAAACAACAAGAAAGTGTAGTTGAAAGTGTATTCAAAAAACAAACTGCAAGACTCGCTCTTTGCCCTTCTCTAATACAGCTGGCTCTGTTTCTTGGCTCAGCCAAAAAAGTGTCTCTACCTCACTGATGGGAGGCCTAATGGATCTGTAAGGCTTTCCAGCCATCTCTGTCCCCCAGTGACCAGCCCAGTTCAACTGCCCAGTGGGTACAAAATTTAGCCCAATATAAGCCTTGGACTGGTTCCAAGGAAGTTTCTGGCAAAAGGAAGCTAGCAAGATAATCGAGTTGCTCCAACACCCAAATGCCAAGGATGAGGTTGCGTGCATCGCTGGGTCCTCTTGCCTCCCTGACCTCACCAGGCTCCTTCCAGGCCTGAGGCAGTAGCAACAGCATCCCAAAACCTTGCACCTAGGGCGAGAGGCACCGGCGGTACAAACTTGAAGGACCTACTTGCTCTCAAGACCAGGCGATGCTTGCACATCCGCAGGAATGAGTGGCTCCCTAAATTGAGTGCACCAAGCACCCCACTTGACTCATCCTAACTCCGACCCTTCTAGAAAAGTCCATTGGCAGATTCAAAGGGCCCAGCAGCTGCCCTCCCTCAGGTTTCTCGTTGCATCTGCACCAGAGACCGTTGGGAACTGTCAGCCAAACTACTCTCCTACCTCCTGACAGGGAGGCCTCTGCTCCAGTCTCTCCCTTGGAAACACCATTGTTCTTCAGGCTCCCAGTTAGAAAGAACTCAGAAGTTTTTCCTATCGTCCCCCCTTATGTGGCTTGGCCACAAAACCTTGTCGGCTCTTTTTCTGTGGCTACTCCCCTCCTTCGCAGCTCCTGACCTGAATCAGGCTCCCATTGTCTTCCACCTGTGTTACTGTAGCACCCTCTTAAAGAGCCTCTTGCCTACAGGTCTCCCTGCCCCCAGGCCATCCACTACATAAGTGGTTTTCAAAGTCTGGTCCCTGGACCGGCTGGATTAAGGCTACTAGAAGCATGCTGGTGATGCACATTTCCAGGCCCCACCCCAGGCCTACTGAATCAGAAACTCTGGAGTGGGGCCCAGCAATCTGTGTTTTAACCTGCCTTCTATGGAGATACTGACGCATGCTCAAGTTTAAGGAGCACTGCTCTATAGGGCGTTGATGAACCCAAAAACCATCCTACTTTTCAGCTTCAAAAAGCCTTCACTGTCCCCTTAAGGTAAAGGTCAGACTTGCTAGCCTGGCTTTCCAGGTACTTTGCAGTACGTCCCTGGCCGCAGTGATTACTGTCCCCTTCCCTACACCTCAAGCTTTAACTGAGCTGCTCTCCAGGCCGCCCCCACAATGGGGACGCTTTCTCCTTTACTATCTCTTACTCTCCAGGAAAAGCATTCATGTGCCCAGTAACACTTGCCTTGTCATTCTGTGAAAAGCTTGCCTTTCAGGGGGAGTGGGTGTAGCTCAGTGACTGAGCACCTGCCTTGCATGTACAAGGTCCTGGGTTCAATCCCCAGTACCTCCAAAAAAACCAGAGTGGGCAGAACCATCCCCAAATCCTCAAGATTGAGGAATGAGCAAACATAAGGGGGGAATGCAACTATGGACCAGAGTAGACTTATTATTATCCTAGTATTGGAAGAACTTGTAACATTGCTAGAAAGACAGTGGTCACCAGAGGTTCTGAGAGGAGGGAGTAGGAAGAATAGGTGTAACATGGAGCATTTTGGGGACATTGGAACTGTCTTGTATGATATTGCAATGATGGATACAGGCCCTTATAGGTTTTGTCAAAACCGATAAAACTGTGCAGTGCAAAGTGTAAACCATAATGTAAACTATAGACCATGGTTAATAGCAATGTTTAAATATGTATTCATCAATTGTAATAAATGTACCACACTAATGAAAGATGTAATTAATAGGGGGAAATGTGAGAGGGGGAAGGGGTGGGGTATATGAGACTCTCCTATATTTTCAATGTAACTTTTATATAATCTGAAAAGTCTTTAAAAATAAAGAACAAAAAGGTGTGGGGAACAGGTGATATATATATATATATATATCACTGAAAAAAAAATAAAAAGAAAGCTTGCTTTCCAGCAGTATCCACAACCTTGGGGATGGATTAACCATGCAAGAGCAAGACTGGGAGTGGAAGGGGAATTTCCATGAGTGGAGTGTCTACCACTGGTCAGTCCATTGTTGATTAATTTCTCTACAATGTCTATGTAATGCATACACACAACCTATGAAACCCTGGGTGAAACTAGGAGGCCAGTGTTTCCAAGTCCAAAAGTGACTGTGAAGAAGAAAATCTTCCTGGGATAGAAGGTAGATGGCAACGGGCTGACAAAGACAAAACATGTGGGAAACACCCAGGCTCACCCATGCTAAGTCAGGCTCACAAGCCCAGAGCCCAGTGCCTTCCTTCTTGCCCTCCCAGGATCCTAGAACCCAATAGCCAGCCCAGATCCACCCTAGAAATGCCTCCATACATGCCATTTGTTTGCTTTCCGATTGTGGTTGAAATAAGAAAGTCAAAGGGGTCGTTGTCTGCGGCCTTTGATCCAAAGACCAGGCTGCAATGTTTTTGCTGAGCCATAATGATCAGAAGTAAACAAGGGACGTGGATGTGGTTCAACTGATAGAGCATCCGCCTACCACATGGAGGGTCGAGGGTTCAAACCCAGGGCCTCCTGACCCGTGTGATGAGCTGGCCCATGCACAGTGCTGAAGCACACAAGGAGTGCTGTGCCATGCAGGGGTGTCTCCCACGTAGGGGTGTCCCATGTGCAAGGAGTGCGTCCTGTAAGGAGAGCTGCCCAGCATGACAAAAGCATAGCCTGCCCAGGAGTGGCACCACACACACAGAGCTGACGCAGCAACTGGATAATGCAAGCACATGCAGAAGAACGTGCAGCGAATGGACACAGAGAGCAGACAATGGGGATGGAAGGGGAGAGAAAGAAATAAAAATAAATCTTAAAAAAAAAAAAAGAAGTAAACCCGGAGAGAAAGTGGGCAGCACCAAGGACAGAGAACGCGCACAGAGGTAGGTTACCCAGCCAAGTGTCAGCACTCCTATGACTTAAGGTAATGCCTGAACCCAGTGCACCACCAAGCCCCACAGTCTGGAAGTCACTTGGCTGAGTTGCTCCTAATGAGGTGCCTGGATCTGCCTTCCTCTAGGGGCATGGCCCCTGAGCAGATGGAGTGGTCCCCTGGGGTTTCAGGAGCTGTCATGAAATGAGCCCCTGTGCTCCAAACCTGGCCTGAGCCCACCCTCCCTTCCAGGGGCTCTGCAGTGCTGGAGGCCAGCACTGACTCTGTGTCTTTGGGGGAGTCGGGGCGGGGGCTGCCTTGGACTCCTTCTTCTTGGAGGCTGAGGTTTTCAAGGGTGTTTTGCCTTTCAGATTTATTTCAGCAAGTTGCTGTTAATTGTGTTTTCAATTAGTTATGTTTAAAACATCTTGAGATTTGGGCAACTGAAATTGGAGTGCATTAATAATTATTAAAGAGAGGTTCTAATCCATTATTTATTGAATGAATTTTTAATACTAATGCAGAATCCATTGTCACTGCCACCATGAGTTTGGCCATTAAGGAAAAAGCTGACGAAAGAAAACCAAAGCTCCAGGATTCTTAAATGAAGGCCTGTGGAGCAGAGCTTCCTGGAGGAAGGCTTGGCAGCTGTTTCTCTTTTATGTCTGTTTAATCAAGGCTTTGCTGCCTGCAGAGAGGGCGGTGTTTCCACATAGTAGGTACTCAGTAAATGTTTGTGGAAGGCGCAAACTAATAAAAGAGTAAATATAGGAATTTAAGAAGAATTAAACTAGGAGAGATGCCCAAGAGCTTAAGATCACTTTTAGTTTAACCATTTACAAACACAGATAGAAAAGACACAGTCAGCCATTCTCTCTGGGGGTGACAGATGAAAAACAGATAGCCATAATGGAAAATTTAAATGAAATTATAATATCACTCAGTAACCAAATATGAGATAGAAGCCTGGGTGAAGAGTTAGAAAAAGCTTCACTACAGAGAGGAGCTTAGGTCTTCAAGACGGATTTTTCCAGGTGCAGGAATGAGGAAAGGGTAGCACAATAAACACACTCACGAGCATATGCATTGACAGCCAAGCACAAGTGTGGACATGTTTGAGATCAAGAGGAGTCCACTGGGACAGTGAGGAAATGAGGTTAGAAAGGAGAATTGGAACAAGAGGGGGAGGGCTCTGTAAGCCATGCTAAGAAGTTCAGTTTTCATTCTGCAGACAAACCCACAGGTGCATATGGAGCAAGGGACTGATTGGTCATATTTCTATTTCATAAAAAACACATCGGGAAATGTGGTGAAAAAAATTGTAGCAACCAGTAATGGAAAACATACCAATTTACATTATATCGAAGTAATTGAGGCAAGGTACAGAGGAATCTTGGCTTAAGTTGCTGTAATGGGATAAGTAGAAGGAGTAGAAATGAGGTGCTTTACCAGGTAAAAGTGTGAAACTTAGACACCAACTCCAGGCAGAGGGCCAGGAAGACAGCGGGAAGGGCCAACCATAACCCTAGTGTTTTAGCCATAGTGAGTTTTGAGGAAAGGCTAAGTTGAATGCGTGTGTGTGTGTGTGTGTGTGTGTGTTGGTTGTTGGCAGGTAGGAGACAGAGGGAGTAGAAGGAGGGTGACAAATATAAAGAAAAGGTTTGAAAATGTTAACTTTGCAGTGCCTATGGGACTTGAAGGTAGAGATGTCCAGAAGACAATTGGATGCACAAATCTGGAGATCAGCAAAAGATGTGGGTTAAGCTCCAGATCTGGACTCATTCATGCAGGGTAGGAGTTCCAAGCATTCATTCAGAATATACTATGCTCAATATTTGGCTAGATAACCTTTTGCAATGAAGAGTCAGTAAAAAGGTTTCTTACAGAATTCTTAAAAATAAAATCTAGTGTTTTATTTAAGGAGAGTCTGATGTCTCTATATAGAGCAAAGAAGGATGTACAATGAGAAAGAAAAGCAGTGGAATGAACAAAAGGGACATTTGGGATTCATGGCAGTCTTCCAATCAACTCAACAATTAATTGATCAATCAATATTATAAAGCACCATCTCTAAGCCTTTAAGAATGCAGGGATGCAGAAGTGATATCATGCAATTCCCTCTCAGCCTTATCAAAAACTCTCGGAAATTTTGAGCCCTAGCTTTACTTCACTGCCCCACCCTCTTCCCAGAATCTTCATGGATGTCTGAAAATTAGAGAGCCTCTGCTTCTCTGAGCACTTTAGCCCTGCCAAACTCTGAACCCATTTAGATTACGAGCACACATGACCTGCCAGTTGTAAACTTATGCTGAAAAATCACATACCCTAGTATATTATACCTGTGCAGCTGGGGCTCCTGGAAGATCACAACTCACCCAAAACCTAAACCCCACACTTCAGCAAAGCCCAGAACAGGGCTGAGCAAATAAAATTTTGTTCTGGAAATTTCTGGTTCCCTGTATTTGTCAGGGTATTCTAGAGAAACAGAATATATTAAATATTAAGAGCTTTATTGTAGGAATTGGCTCATGCAAACATGGGTACTGGAAAATCTGAAGTCCATAGGCTAGGATATAAGTTGGGAACTCACTGGTGATGATGCTGGATTCCCCAGGAGCAGTCATTAAGTTGGGAACTCTGATGAAGGTAATGTTGAATTCCCAAGTAGAATTTAACCAGCTGAAGTAGACAAATAATTCTTTCTGACTGCTGAAATCCTCAGTTCTCCCTTTAAGGCTTCCAACTAATTGGACGAGGAGATTCCTCTCATTACTGAAGGCAATCTCCGTTGTTTATTATAAATGCAATCAGCCATAGATGTAATCAACTGACTAATGATTTAAATCCATTAAATACCCTCACAATAATAATGAGGCCAGTGCTTGCTTGACCAAATAACTGAATGTCATAACCTTGCCAAGTTTACACATGAAATTAACCATTACAGTCCATTCTTTGTCATGTTGACACCCATTCACAGCTCATTAAACCATACACTATCTCTAAATAAATACAGTAACTGTCAGCTTTTGGTTGATGTAATTCAACAAGCAGAGATGCAATAACCCTTTCTACAAAAGAGGATGCAAATTATTGGGTAATAGTCACTCTTAAATTTGATATTCTGTAACTTAAATACTTTGACATAAAGATACTACAAGCTATGTGACATGCGAAGGGGATAAGAGAGGGAAGGAAACAAAGATATTTGCTTCATGTAAATATACAACCATATTTAAATATACAACCATATTTAAAACAAAACAAGGAAGAGATACTCAACCATTATAGTCCTCATTTTTGCAACTGGTCATGAGTTCACAGTGCATATCTATTACTGACTTCATCCACTACCTATTTCATATTTTCTTTACCTTCTGCAAGCACCTCAACTGATTATGGTTCTTTGCCTGGTAGTGTGACTCAAACCTTCATTCCTGAAGGATCTGGGCCATTATCAGTCCTACCTGCATCAGGTTGCAGCAGTTTTCCATTGGCTATAATCACAGGGCATGGCAGTACTAAGAGATATCCTAAGAGATCTCCTGTATTCCAGGTAAGCTCTTCTTTATCTCCATTATACTGTAGCAGTCCTATTTCCCCTTGATAATCAGATCAGTCAGACCAGCTGGTAGAGTAATTTCCTTCTTGACTGTTGATTCAGAGGCATTAGGAGCCCAAAGTAGCCAAGACTACTGTTGTCTTAGCTTTCTGTTGAATAGAATCATTCAACTGGATCTCCTGGTGAAGGCACACCTCCTTTTGGAATTAAGACCTCTAGACCAGTAGAGTATAAGGTCATGGGGACTGGAAGCAAAATTTTTTTCTAGTGGATGACTAGGGAAAATAGTAAGTAGTGCCACTTCCATTTCCAGTTCTTGATTCCTGGACCTGTAAATCCTGGCTATGAGAGAAACAACACCAGAGTGGATGCTGATTTAGAACACACACAGTCTTCTGGAGAACATTGCCCCAGCCTTGAAAGGAACTGATACCCAGTTGGCATCATAACTGAGTCTTTAAAAGTTCATTCTACCATTCTATAAATCCAGCTGCTTCAGGATGATAGGGAACATTGGAAGACCAGCGAGTACAGTAAGATGGGAGGGCTTTCTTTAAAATCCTAAAGGTCTCTGCTGTGATTCTCTTATAAGGGCTTGCCAAAAGCTCCAAACCACATCTCTATATGCCACTGGCATTTTCAGGACCATTGAAGCTCCCAGATCATTTGACCCAAGGGGCAGAGCAGCTTGCACACAGGCTGGACCTATTGCAGAGCTTCCTTTTGCTCTGATCCCCATTCAAATCTAGCATCATTTTTAGTCACTTAGTAAATAGGCCAGAGTAGCACCCAAAATGAGAACTATGTTACCTACAGAATCTAAAGTGGCCAACTAGCCATTGTGCCTCTTTTTGGCTGTCAGAGAGGCCAGATGCAATACCTTATCCTTCCCCTTGAAAAGGATATCTCAACATGTACTGAATCACTAGACAACTAAAATTCACTGAGGTGGAAAGCCCTGAATTTTTGTTGGATTTATCTTCCACCCTCTGACATGCAAATGCTTATCAAAAGTCAAGAGTAGTTGCTTCTTCCTGCTTACTGATCCAGTCAGCATAATGTCATCAGTATAATGGACCGGCGTGATGTCATGTGAATGGGAAGTGTGATCAAAGTCCCTGTGGACTAGATTATGACATAGGTCTGGAGAATTAATATACTACTGAGGTAGGGCAGTGAAGGTGTATTGCTGGCTTTGCCAGCTGAAAGTAAACTTTTCTGGTGGTCCTTAATAATAGCTATCAAGAAGAAAACATTTGCCAGATCGATAGCTATATGCGACATACAAGGGGATATACGAATTTGCTCAAGCAATGATATCACATCTGTATCAGCAGCTGCCATTGGAGTCACCACATAATTATGTTTACAATAATTCACTGTCCTCCTCAAGATCCACCTGATTTCTACCCAAGACAAATGGGAGAGTTGAATGGGAATGTGATTGAAATCACCACTTCTGCATCCTTCAAGTCCTTGATGGTGGCACTAGAGAACTTTCAGTTCTTTGGAGAACCTCCAGGAATGCATTATTGCTTTTGGTTTACTATTTTGCAAGTTAGAGGCATTTCTAATGGTTTCCACTTGGGCTCTTCTACCATAATAGTCTTCACACAATGAGTCAGGGAACCAATTTGGGGATTCTTCCAGTTGCTGAGAATGTCTTTTCCAATTACGCAGTCCAGAATTAGGAAAATAGCCACAGAATAGGTTCAAGGACCCACTGGATCCACTACAAGAGAGATTTGAGCTATACATCAATTGACCACTTGATCTCCATAAGCCTCTACTCTAATTGTTCAACCAAAGTGATATTTTTGGTCTCCTGGAATTAATGTCAGTTCAGAACCAGTGATGAATAATTCCTAAAATATCTCATCATTTCCTTTTCATCAATGCACAGTCATGTTGGTAAAAAGTCATAGGTTGCTTTGGGGAAGGGGAAGATTAACATAAACATTTTTTGGCAGTGTAGTAGTCTCCTAACCCAAGAGGTTCTGGGTCTGTAAACTGTCTCATATTGGGGAATTGATTAAGGAACTAACTATCTATTTTTGTAATTAAGTTAGACTTTTGTTCACTTAACCTAGAACTCTTCTGCTTATATAGATTAAGGAAGAATTTAGTAGACTTTCCATCTATGTCACTTTAGCTACCCTATGATCAACTAGCCAATACCATAAGTCTCCGTGAATCAGACTACTCAAATTACTGCTTGGAATCTACTGTCCCTTATGGTAGGCATATCCACCTTGTCTCTGACAAGTACCTGCTGACCCTTGGAACCAGTCAAACTAGGATCCAAGTTCAATGGCAGCAGTTCCCACAGTAGTAACTGACCTACAGAGAACAGCAGCCACAGAGGCCTTCAGGGATGACAGAGCTCTCTCACAAGTTTATTCCTCACAGTTCTGGTGAAAGATGTGTCTTCTGGACATTCCTGGGGTGGGTAACAGGTCTTACATGATAAATCCACTCTAACATTCCAATCTCTCTAAGCCTTTGGACCCCTCATTTTCATTATACCAGCCAATTCTGGCATTTTGACCTCAGGTAATGTAGGCCACCTCTGGTCCATGCTTTAGCCAACCACCTGCACAAACTCTTAGAGTCCTGTCTAACCACTTGAGCTACAATGAATTCAGCATATCTGCCTAATGGGCTTATATCAGTAAACTCAGACTGATCCAACTCTAAGACATATTCCTCTGATTTCTGTCCAAATAAATTAGAAACAATCATGCAGTTCTTTTGGAGTGTAGAGCTCCTCTTCCTGGGTCACACTTTGTACCTCAACTTTCAGGACCTCTTGGGACTTCATTGTAGTTATAGGTCTGGGAGAAAAGAGGAGTGATAAGGTTGGGAAGAGAAAGAAATTATCAATATCTTGCTAGCCAACTCCCTCAGGGCATTCCTTTAGAGTTTAATTCCGTCACACAGGGTTATTCTCAGACGAAGGTGTGAATGCTATTTTTTCAGGGGAGGCAATCACAGGTTTATCAAGCAAGCAGGGTTAATCTCCTTAGTGGGAGGTGAAGTAAATGATTCCTCAGGCAGACTAGTGGTGGGGTGGCCTATTCCTCAGGGTAGACCACTACAGTTTTCTAGCAAAGAAGACTCAGCAGAATATAGGGTTTCAACATCTACACTGTCTTCATTATATGCCCCCATTTCTTCCCAATCAATTTTCAGAATCCCATTCTCTTCCAAACCCTGCAGTTTGAGAATTCAAATTGCACTGTAAATCAGCCCCTCTGAGTCTGGTTTTCAGATATCTCAAGTCTGTGGCTACAAAAAAGAAGGGTTTCTTTTAGGGCACACATAAAGATTTTAATATCCTTCATGTGGCACTTGAGCTGAGATTTTGAAGTTTAAACTTTTTTGTTGTTGTTAAACTTTTCTTTAACAAATTTATTCAGCTTAATTGGGAGCAGCCAGCATCATTACACTTTTTAATTTCACAAAATATTACTAAAGTATCAAATACACTGCCACCCAGAGCCTTGTCTCATAAATCTTTGAGCAGCTATATCCAGAGGTGATAGTTTCTGTATCTCCACTGAAAATTCCCAGCATGGACTGTCAATGACTCTTGATCATTGGAAATTGAGTCATTTAATAATATTAGAGAACCAAAACTCCAAACCCCAGAACCAATTCAGGAATTTCATCCTTATGATTCTGTTCCTCAAGAACCACTCCAGTTACCAAAATCCAAAATCTATATTCATCAAGTTCCCCAGAAAAACTACACATGCACATACATACATACACACAAGTAAATATTAAAAGATTTATTACAAGAATTTGTTCATGCAACTGTGGGGCTTGGAAAATCCAAATTCCGTAGGGCATGCAGCCCACAAATTGGGAACTCAGTGGTGACATTGAATTCCCCAGGAAAAAACATAAGTTGGGAATTCCAATGAAAGTGTTGATGAATTACCAAAGAGAAGCTAGCTGCACTGAAGTAAAGATAGAAATTCTTCTTTCTGACTGCAGAAATATTCAATTCTCCCTTTAAGGTCTCCAACTGATTAGATGAGGAAATTCCTCTCATTACTGAAGACAATCTCTTTTGTTGATTGCAGATGAAATCAGCTATAGATACAACCAACTGACTAATGATTTAAATCAGGCCAGTGCTTGCTTGACCAAACAACTGGACACCATAACCTAGCCATGCTGGCACATGAAATTGACCGTCACAATACCCAAGAACACTATCAGCCCCTATGGGGCCTCTATTTCCCATCTACCCCACCTCCAATGTGGCTCACCATGGCCAAGCAGAGATGAGGACACATTAAGTACTCAAGAAGGACCTGTGTATAACTGACCATTGACTCTGTGTCCTCATATTTCCTTAGTCAAGTTCCAGAAAATTCTGGGATTCAGAAAGCTCTCAATGATCCCTCCAGCACCAGTGGAACTCTGAGCCCCATGCTCATCCAGCCTTGCCTACTGGGTAGAAAAGACAGAGAAGACAGTCTAGTTGAGAATATTTAGTTCTAGTAAATCTCCACCTTCCCTCCCTGAGACGTTGCTGGACATGTTTTGGAATCCCTCAGTCATACACCTAAGGGCAGAAGACACAATCTCTGTGCTAGGAAAAATGAAACAAATGACATTAAGGACTCCTCCACCTCAATGTGAAGTGTGCCTTGGCCAGGAAACATGGAAGGGAGGTTTGGAGGCATTGGCAGAGGCAGGGGTCTGAAGAGGCTGCTCATACAGAATCTGGAGCAGTGAGGAGTGAGCCAAGTCAGGAAGTCATCCTCATCCTTCCAGGCAAAAACTACCGCAACTCCCTTCATCTTCCCACAGTTTTTGATCCATCTACTTGTTTGCCTACCTGCTTCCTAGGAACAAACTCCTTGAGGCCAGGAACCTGAAATTTTCACCTTTGCATCCTTCACAAAGTCTAGCAAAGGGCACATAATAGAAATTCTGTGAATTATTATCCAATAAATGAACAAATGAACTCCTTTTAAGGAACTTTATTTACTACGAATTAGCTCAGGAAATCATAAACGGATTTCAATTTCTTAAACTTTTTAAAAAAATACCATGTCAAATATTAATAAATACTATTTTCTGACTTTCTAAGTACATTCTGCATGTCTAAGGGCAACAGAAAGAGCAGAGAGGAGGAGCAGGTACAGCTTGAAGGCCATTACATGCCTGCATGTATTTTAAATTGCCTCTGCTATTTGGGTCAGTGTCTTCCAGGAGGGACCAAGGATCCATTAATAATACTTGAATTTTAGGGAAAATCCTTTTAAAGGAAAATGTTGTGCTCTGTATCCTCAGAGAAAAGAAAGCCAGGAAAAGAAAAACTGCAGCCTGTCCCACTCAGGAAGAGTTGGGTTGGAGCCAGGAAATCAAAATGAGAATGAATCTAGCACCAGTGTTGTTATAACTAATTATTAAGAAGATTCTCAATACACTTTGTTTAAAGGAGGGAAGGAGGAGGAGGAGGAAGAATACAGTTGTCAGTAAAATTAAACTAGCCGATGAGCAGCAGGATTGGAATGTTCCTTTTTTTTAACCTGTAGAATAAAATAAGTCATGCTACTGAGAGTGGTAGACCCCTGTGATATATGATGCTTACATCCATTGACTTTTTAAGTAATAATGACAACAAAGACAATAAAACATGTAATGACCTTGAAGATTGTGATCTAATTTGGCTTCCACAACAACCTCACTGGTGCCACTATTACTGTCCCTTTCTACAGATGAGAAATGCAAGGCAATCAGTGGTAGAGCTGGCACTTGAACTTGTCTTCTGACTTCAGTGCTGTTTCTTCTCTGTGTGCCTTGAAGAACTTTCTGATGGCAAATTCCCTGTAGGCCTGTAGGGAGGGACAGGGTGGTGGTTCTTATTCCCTGGGAAGAGCTGAGAGGACTGAATAAACCAAGTGACTGAGGAAATATTTCAGTCTCATCTGGCTCGTTGGAACATGAATCCCATAATTAGCACTGAGACACCCACTCTTTTCCTAGTCATGGATTCATGGAGGAGCCAGCACCTCTAAGAAGCCACAGAGGGGTGTAGTTTGGAACAAGAGGGCCTGGTGGCACCACCAGAGGGGAGCTCATAGTTGGAGCTCAATAATCAATCCAAGCGGGAACCAATCATTTGAAATGATTAAGCTTACAAGGGACACCTCACAGCTTGTCCCTAGATGGCACCTGTAGCCCTATCGGCTGTCCAAGCATACTTGCGGTTGGTGGAGGAATGAAAAAAGCTATCATCCAGGCTTATGAGAAAACACCAGATAAAAAGGATATGAATAAACACTTGTTGGTGCAACCCACCTCTTCCTGTCCTAGAAGACAGGCCCAAAGACCATCATACCCCTGCCTCTTCCCTCCTAACCACTGACCTTGGGCCTACAAAGAGCTTCAATAACTTCTAACTACTTGGGGGTAAGCCAGACCCCATAGGTTAAGGGGTCTCAACATCAGTCACACCCTCAGGGGTCCCCAAGGCCACCCTCCTTTCTGAGCAACCAGCTACAAATGTGGGCATTCCCACATACCCTTGGGTTTGATAATTCACTGGAATAACTCACAAACCTCAGTGAAAGCACCATAGTTACAATCATAATTTTGTAGTAGTGAAAAAGAATATAAATAAGATGTCTAAAGAAGAGATGCCCAGGACAAGCTCTGGGAGGGTCTCAAATGCCAGCATCAGCCTCCCAACATGGCAATGCATTTTTTTTTCAGTTGTGGGAAGCCCTGAGCTTCAAAAGTCCAGCGTTTCCAGGTTCCATTACATTGGCATGACTGGTGGGATCAGCATCCACGTGGTTCAGCTCAGTCTCCGGCCTCCCTCCCTTTCCCAGAAAGTCAGGCTAGTATCAAGTGGCTCAAAGCCCCAACCCCTGATCACACGGGTGGATTTCCATTGTGACCCCCACCTAAGATGATGGGTGTGGCTGGCCCCACCCTGTCACCCTGTTAGCATAAACTATTGAGGGGGTGCTCAGGTGGAAATGCCACAGATTTAACTGGGGACACACACTTCATAAGGTGAAGTTCCTTATGATCTAGACCCCCAAGGACAGAGTGGGGGGTTGGCAGGGGTCCCGGACTCGCCATCCTGTCTGGTCTCAGAACAAAGCCCTGGGAAGCAGACGTGGCTCAACTGATAGAGCGTCCGTCTACCATATGGAGGGTCCAGGGTTCAATTCCCAGGGCCTCCTGACCCGTGTGATAAGCTGGCCCACACGCAGTGCTGCTGTGTGCAAGGAGTGCCGTGCCACACAGGGGCGCCCCCGCGTAGGGGTGCCCCACGCGCAAGGAGTGCGCCCCATAAGGAGATATGCCCCACGTGAAAAAAATGCAGCCTGCCCAGGAGTGGCACCGCACACGTGGAGAGCTGACACAGCAAGATGACGCAACAACAACAACAAAAATGCAGTTTCCCAGTGCCACTGGGTAATGCAAGCGGACGCAGAAGAACACAGAGAGCAGACAACCGGGGGAGCGGGGGAGAAGGGGAGAGAAATAAATAAAATAAATCTTTAAAAAAAAAAAAAAAAAGAACAAAGCCCTACGCTGGTTCGGTCCCTGCACATGGTTCCTAAACCAGAGAAGCACACGCGCCTGCTTGCTCTGATTGCATTTGCGTTCCACTCCTGATTACGCCCATCCTGCCCTGTTACCGACAATGAGAACGTGCCTTAAATGAAAACCCGTCTCTTTTCCCCTGACTGTATTAAACCTCCTATTTTCTCTTTCCCTCCCGTGCAGTTTGTAACTGAAGTCTGCTTGGAGCTAAATGACCCAGTTAATACCGCCTGGCTCGGCACGGGGCTGACCGAGAAAGCCCGCCCTGCGCTCCCTCCAGAGTGGCTCTTGCAACACGGGAGGTTATTACAAACTGCTTCATTTTCTATTCCTTTTATAGTTGAAGCTCCTAGGCCTGGCACCCAAGAGGCTGGTGGACTCTGAATTCCCAAGGGGAGCCGAGATTACCTTGAGCATCGCCTCACATGCCAAAAGCTACAGCTCCCCATAGCACTGGATGGATGAGAAAAAGGCTTATCTTGTTTATTAAGGGAGCAGTGCTTCACCTTTTAGAGAAACACTCTGAAATATGAATAGATGAATGACGTGATTCATGGGATTTACTACATAGAAGAATAGGAGGGGCAAAGTGGGCGTGGGGTGTGGATGGGGCAGGCTTAGCCTGGGTGAGTCACCTTTGGGACTGGGTGATGTGTACATGAGGGCTCAGTAAAATATTCTGTCTACTTTTGTCTAAGCTCAAAGTTCTCCATAATAAAATATCACTTTTTAAATAACAGTTTAAACCTGAAAGGCTGAATAATTTTTGAAAAATTTTTCATAAATAGGATTCCAAGATATGGATGGTACATTTCTCTCTAACTCAGTCTGTTTCTGTTTATTCATTGTTTAACTGAAGTTTTTACTTCCAGTCTTTATCAGAGAACTCCTTTCTAATTTTTCCTACATCTTTATTATCTAGAACAGTCTCTTGAAAACAGTTCCTGAATCACAAGCCAGGCTGACATCAAAAGCCTTTTGGGCAGTTTTTCCACAGCTGTCTTCCTTCTTAGCCACAAGCAGATTGTTCTTCTCCTAGAGCAATTTAGGTAACAGGATGACCCCCCGTTTGCTCTATTTCATTTTCACTTGGTTGTACTGTACCTCCATACTCAGGCAAAAGCAGAAAAAGAGAGCAAAATCCCAGTTATGTCTGTGACTCTAATCTCCTCTGGAAATCTGTCTAACTGACTGGCAAAAGCTAAGACTCTTCTTCTCCACTGACCACACCCTCACATAAACTGCAGATGGGACCTTGGGGCGCATCTCAGGTCCTTTTGTTTCCCAGCCCTCCAGATGGCCAAGCTGGAGGACAGCGCCTCAAAGAGTGGCCTCCTCAGGACTGCTAGTGGGGCAAACCCAGTTCTAGTAAATCACAGAAAAGGCTTGGCTCCGTTCTCACTGCTTTTCTTTCTTTCTTTTTTTTTTCTGTCTTTATTTATTTTTTTAATGTTACATTCAAAAAATATGAGGTCCCCATATACCCCCTACCCCCCTCACCCCACTCCTCCCATAACAACAACCTCCTCCATCATCATGAGACATTCACTGCACTTGGTGAATACATCTCTGAGCACCACTGTACCACATGGTCAATGGTCCACACCATAGCCCACACTCTCCCCCAGTCCACCCAGTGGGCCATGGGAGGACATACAATGTCTGGTAACTGCCCCTGCATTACCACCCAGGACAACTCCAAGTCCCGAAAATGCCCCTACATCACATCTCTTCTTCCCACTCCCTACCCTCAGCAGCTACCTTGGCCACTTTCTCCACATCAGTGCTACATTTTCTTCAATTACTAATCACAATAGTTCATGAATAGAATATCAGTAAGTCCACTCTAACCAATACTCTATTCCTCCATCCTGTGGACCCTGGAATGGTTATGTCCACACCCCTCTATATCGAGAGGGGCCTTAGATTCCACATGGATGCTGGATGCAATTCTCCTGCTTTCAGTTGTAGGCACTCTTGGCTCCCTCTCACTGCTTTTCTCTCTGGCCTTTTCAACTACAAATGTCATTTCCATTAAGCTCATCCCTTTCCGACAAAGATAACGCTTCTGAAATCAGTTTTTACAGTAATTAACAGGTATTTTTAGAAATGTATATACATATAAAGCACCCTGAGAGAGCCTAGCCACGGTTTCCACCCCCTTACGCTCTGGACTGGCACTGCCCAACCCTCAGCCCCTTGACACCACACCCTCGTGCCACCATGAGCACAACGAGCTGCCGCAGCTGCCCTGACACAGGCATCACTGCCTCACCCTCTTTCTGCTCATCTCACTGAGGACGAGAAAGGGTTTTCAGAAACTGTGTTCAGCCTGGCGGTGGGGGGGGGGATAGAATAACAGCGCAGTGCCCAGTGGCCTCCAAACCCAGGGCAAAGGTCGAGAAGGAATGTTTGGGGGACAGAGAAAGAGCAGGCAAGGCGCCGAGAGCTGCACCCTCCAGGAATAACGAATCCCTCCCCTTGGTCCACCCCCCTTCATACCCCCACCCCCCACCCCCCACATGCTGCCCACTACCTGGTTAACCAACCAGCTGCCAGGACAGAAAATGGAACTGGAATCAGATATGATATAACGGTTGGAAACACAGGGTGCCTCTTGCCTCTCTCCCACATCCTCAAGGAAAAGCCAAGCTCCCAGCGTCCACAGCAGCACCTGAGGGGCCAGGTTCCTTGATCCCATGTGGTGGGACATGCACACACACCTGATTTTCTGAACAGGAAACAGTTTCCTGATATTTCTTCCAAACAGATTTTTTTACTCTAAAAACCATCTACATCCACCTGGCGCAAAGGACAGGTTCAGATAAACAGGGGAAACCACGGCTGGGCAACCCCCATTCCATGAGGTCTATCCCTTGAGCCCCTGGGCCACTTTAGCCCAGCAACAGCCTTTGTTCTTGGATCCACACTACCTGACAAAGCTTTAGGACACCGGCCTGGAAGTCAGAGAGCAAGGGACAGTTAGCCTTCCTGTAATTCTAGTTTCTACCTAGGACGTGGGTGTGTGCTACCGATAGTCCCGCAGTATACCTGGGCAGCCTGCAAGCCAGAGGAAGCCCGCCCTCTTGCCAGAGCAGCTGGGCCAGCTTCCTCCAGCTGGGCCGCAGCAGCCAAGTCTGGCTTCAGGTACCTCTCTCCTATCCAGCCCACCTCATCTGCAGCAGGCACCTGCTCCCTCCACTCCCAGGGCTTTGGGGCCACTCCAGTCTAGGGGTCTGCAAAGATGAGGAGAAGTAAGCAATACATCAGGGAAGGCTTCCCAGAGAGGACAAAACCAACGCTGCTATGAGAAAGAGCCAGCTAGTGTAGCAAGCTGAGAAGCAGCTAAGAGAACAGCCCCCTACTCCCAACAGAGCTTGGCCTGGTGAGGGAGATGGGGATCTTTCTCCTACCTTTTTAAAGATCTGGCAACTGAGATCCAAAAACGTAAGTTACATTAACGTTTGTAAAGCAGATCTCAGCAGAGGACTTGAAACACAGTTAGCACTAAATTTTTTTTAAAAATCAATTGACAAAGAAAATGATGGCAATCAGACAAGTACATCAGATGCCACAGTCCTACCAGCTAAATGCATGACATGTCACTATGATTTTTTAAGGTGGTTGTTGTCTTCTCATGGTGACTTAACTGATCCCAAGAGAGGTCCTACTTGTTTCTGAAAACTGTTTAGAGCGTGTTCGGATTACATCCCAGGCAAGGGCTGCCCCATTGTCAGCCCTGATGGCTGGAGCCACCAGAGCCAGAGCCTTGCAGGGGCCCTCCTTCCAATTAAAGCCTTAAATTCCCTGGGGGACACTCTACCTGCTCTAGCAACTTGGCTGCTTGTTCTCCCACCTACTGAGAGTGGATTTAGTACACCCCCAGCAGGGCCACGAAGGGGTATTTCTAAATTGAGGATGAAGTCCAGGTCCCCCAGTTAGTAAAATTGTGATTAAATTGGACTCTGACTCCAGTTAAACCCCAGCCCCACCACAGCCTTCCCCCATGGTGCAGAGGGGTGAGATGAGAGACAGGAAGCGTGAGCGCAGCTGATCTTCAGACACGGAGTGTCACTCTTGACTTGGGGTGTCTTAGCAAGAGAGCTGGAACAATACGTCAAATGCCATGCAGCATTTTCTATTATTCAATGAACATTCCCATGATGGTATTGGGTCCTCACAACAACCGTGTAAGGAGAACAGTGAGCAGATCAGTGTCCTCACCGTGTGCACGACGATAATGACAGAGCTTCATGCGACAAGGCTCTAGGTCAGACAGGGGCCACTGATGAGGCCGCTCCAAATCCCTGCATTGCCGCCCCCTCTCCCGGCTGGTGACAGCTCCAACCCCTGTGCCCAGCACTCCCCTCGGGTCCTTCGGTTCCCCTGCCGGGCCGCTGTAAAATTAAGATCCGTAAAATCTGCCTTGGGAAGCAGACTTGGCACAATGGATGGGGTGTCCGCCTACCACATGGGAGGTCCATGGTTCAAACCCCAGGCCTCCTTGACCCGTGTGGAGCTGGCCCACGTGCAGTGCTGATGCGTGCAAGGAGTGCCCTGCCACACAGGGATGTCCCCCGTGTAGGGGAGACCCACGCGCAAGGAGTGCGTCCTGTAAGGAGAGCCGCCCAGAACAAAAGAAAGTGCAGCCTGCCCAGGAATGGTGCCGCACACACGGAGAGCTGACACAACAAGATGACGCAACAAAAAGAGACACAGATACCAGGTGCCGCTGACACAAGCGGACACAGAAAAACACACAGCAAATGGACACAGAAAGCACAACTAGGGGGAGGAGGCAGGGCAAGGAAGGGGAGAGTCTGGGCTCTCTGAGGAGGGCTGGCCATGATGGACAGACAAATTTGGGGAGAATTGTTATCTTCATACTGAGTGTCCCACTCATAAATGCACTATAGGTTTTCTTAAGTCTTCTTACATGTCCTTTATTTTTTTTGTCTTTATTTTTTTAATATTACATTCAAAAAATACAAAGTCCCCATATACCCCCTACCCCCCTCATCCCACTCTTCCCCCCATAGCAACAATCTCCTCCATCATCATGAGACATTCATTGCATTTGGTGAATACATCTCTGAGCACCGCTGCACCTCATGGTCAATGGTCCACATCATAGCCCACACTCTCCCACAGTCCATCCAGTGGGCCATGGCAAGAAATACAATGTCCGGTAACTGTCCCTGCAGCATCACCCAGGACAACTCCAAGTCCTGAACACGCCTCCACATCTCATCTCTTCCTCCCATTCCCCACACCCAGCAGCCACCATGGCCACTTTTTCCACACCAATGCCACATTTTCTTCGATTACTAATCACAATAGTTCATGAATAGAATATCAGTAAATCCACTGTAATCCATATTCTATTCCTACATCCTGTGGACCTTGGAATGGTTGTGTCCACTCCACATCTATATCAAGAGGGGGCTTAGATTCCACATGGATGCTGGATGCAATCCTCCTGCTTTCAGTTGTAGGCACTCTTGGCTCCACGGTGTGGTGGTTGACCTTCTTCAACTCCATGTAAGCTGAGTGGGGTAAGTCCAATAAACCAGAATGTAGGAGCTGAAGTCTGTTGAGGCTCAGGGCCTGGCTATCATATGGTCAGTCCAGAGATTCAGATCCCCTGGGTATATATTAAACCCCAGCACCAACTATAGTTCTGGTAAAAGTAACAGGAGAGGCTTGTGAACAAAGATCACATCTGAGTCCAGCTCCATCACAAAGAAACACAAACTCCAAAATAGGGCCAACTGACATGGCACTGAACTCCATCTGCCATGACCATAGAACCTGTGGGTCTCTGTAGCCCTCAGAAGACCCAATACCCGGGGTTGTATCTACTTTATCTGTCTCTAGGACTCTGCTGAGTTGTGCATAAGGGAAACCCCTCTGATAACCTCCCAGCTCATTTTTAGAGACTCATAGCCATATAAACTCATTTGTCCTTTCCATTTCCTGCTTGATTCGGGTCAAAAAGCATTTTTAACGCCTGGTATTATATGTAGACTGAGATATTCTGCTGGTCCGAGTTGACCCTTTTATTCAAGGTCATTTTCTAGTTACATCATCAGCTGGTACTTGGTAGTAATCCCTTGGCACCAGGGAGGCTCATCCCTGGGAGTCATGTCCTATGCTGGGGGGAAGGCAATGCATTTACATGCTGAGTTTGGCTTCGAGACTGGCCACATTTGAGCAACACAGAGGTTCTCAGGAGGTAACTCTTAGGCACCCTGCAGCTCTAGGCCTTGTTCTTATTTCAGGTGCACAGGCTCACAAGCATAGTCATTAGTATCAAGGGCTCATTGTTGGACCTTCCTTCTTTTTTGATCTTTGCTGTTGCACTTGGGGGGTTGTTGCTGTTCCTTTAGGGACTGTGATAGAGCTCCCTTGGCTAGGAAGTCAGCACTCCCTCAGTTATTGTTTTTAATTGTATCCACTATGAAAATATCCAAATATTTTTATGTACCCTGGATATATACCCTGTATAACTCCCTGCCAACCACGTGTCCCCTGTCATTAACATCCCACACCAGTATTCCTCCACTGCCATTGTTGAACCTCTCTGTGATCCAAAACTTCCTGAAAAGTGAAGCCCAATATATTGCCAGGTTCCCTTAATAGTAAAATGGAATATAGCGATGAGTTTAAAGGTTAGATGTAGAATACATATTAATTTGGAAAAATTACAGTAAAAATAGAAGTGTTTCACAAGAGTGTGCAAGGATGGGTATAAGACATGTAAAATTACACCAAAAATATATAGGGGCTGATGGGCTAAAATGTAAATCATAATGTAAAACATAAGATAACTAAAAATTTAGAAAATTATATAGTCTAAAATATAAACCACAATGTAAACACAAATGTTACCTTGTTTGAAAGCTATTGTCTCAATATCTGTACATCAGTTTCATGAATATAGTATGAATATGTAAAAAGATTATTGCTGTGGAAGGGAAAAGGTTTTATGTTGGATATGTAGGAGTACTGTATATTGTATATATGATTTACTGTGATCTAAAACTCTTGTGAAGATAAGCTTAATAATTAGAAAAAAGAAAAGAAAAAGATAAGACATGTCCTTTAATAGCATTGTTTTTTCCTAGAATGTCTTATGCATTCATCAGGTGAAATCTTAGAAATCTTACTGTTTTGTTGCTATTGTCGCTATAGTCTATTATATCTTCAAGTTCATTACTTATGATATAGGAGGACACATATATTTTTATAAATCTATCTTGTTTCTGGAAATCCTACAGGATTCTCTTACTGGTGTATAGGATTTGTTGGTTCTGTTGGGTTTTCTATGTAATGGTAGCAGTTTTGTATCTTCCCTCTCGATTGAGTTGTATGTGTGTGTATGTGCATATGTGTGTGATTGTGTGTGGTACTTCACCGGCCAGAATTCCATGCTATGTGAGTTGCAGTTTTGGTAGTGGGCATCCTTGTCCTATTTCCAATCTTAAAGGGAGTAAGTGTAAATGGAGATGAAAATTGGATGTTTGCTGTAGATTTTTATATAAAACTTTTATATTGAGGATGTTCTTTTCAGTTCTAGTTTCTCAAGATAGTTTTCATCATAAACACGTGTTAAATCTTACCAAATGTTTTCTTTCCCTGCATCTATTGAAATAATAATGCACTTTCCCTTTTATTGTATAATACAGTAAATTACACGGATAGATTTTCTGAGGTAATGTCCATTTTTAAATTTACATGTTAAATAGCAGGGTCCTCAGCTATCTGCCTCAATCTAGGAGGCTAGAATAGAACAGTTTGTGGGAACACCAATATTTCTTCCAAACAGATGAAAAGGTCAGAAAAAATACCAAAATAAAAATCAGTTTAGGGTTTGAGGGATCAAAATTCCTGAGTGAAGGGGACCAGAAAGAGTTGGCTGTTAACTCATGGCAGAGAGCACCTGAGAAGAGGCAAAGATTTTGAAGAGAAGATCAGAGGTTTTTGGCAATCTCCTGGGGCTGAAGATGGACAAAAACTAAAGAAAGGTTGAAAGTAAGTGAATCGAGAAAGATAAACCAAGCAAATACCAACTAAAGGAAGGCCGATATTCCCTATATCAGATATCAATATCTATCATAATAAAGACAGTAGAGGATTGGCACAAGGGTAGACACACAGACCAATGGAATAGAAAGTCCAGAAACAGTCCCACATGTACACAGTTGCCTAGGACAAGAGTGACACTGCAGTTCAGAAAGAAATATTAGTCTTTTCAGTGCTTTGTG
Source organism: Dasypus novemcinctus (assembly GCF_030445035.2). NCBI lineage: Eukaryota > Metazoa > Chordata > Mammalia > Cingulata > Dasypodidae > Dasypus > Dasypus novemcinctus. Next base: position 13,312,221 of record NC_080697.1, read on the forward strand.
CTAGTTCAATCATATATTCATATAGGTGACCCTTCACCCCTACCTCACACTATCCACAAAAAGGGATTGCAGATGGATTATAGATCTCACTGTGAAGATAAAGCAAAAGAGCTTCCAGGGGAAATGGACTTTTGCCCAGTGGTTAGGGCGTCCGTCTACCATATGGGAGGTCCGCAGTTCAAACCCCGGGCCTCCTTGACCCGTGTGGAGCTGGCCATGCGCAGTGCTGATGCGCGCAAGGAGTGCCGTGCCACGCAAGGGTGTCCCCCGCGTGGGGGAGCCCCACGCGCAAGGAGTGCGCCCGTGAGGAAAGCCGCCCAGCGTGAAAAGAAAGAGCAGCCTGCCCAGGAATGGCGCCGCCCACACTTCCCGTGCCGCTGACGACAACAGAAGCGGACAAAGAAACAAGACGCAGCAATAGACACAGAGAACAGACAACCAGGGGAGGGGGGGGAAATTAAATAAATAAATAAATCTTTAAAAAAAAAAAGAGCGTCCAGAAGAAAACAGGAAAATATCTTCATCACCTCGGAATAGACAAAGGCTGTTAAAATAGGACATTAAAAGCACTAAGCATAAGGGGGAAATACAGATAAATTTGACTGCATTACAAATTAAAACTTCTGCTCATCACATGAAACCATCGAAAGAATGAAAGGGAAACTCACAGACTGGGAAGAGACTTCACAGTCAATATCCCTGACAAAGTATTTGTATCTAGATATATAAAGAACTCCTCTGAATCATAAAAAAGAAAAGAAAATAGAAAAGGGACTTGAGCAATCACTTTACAAAGAAGATATCCAAATGACCAACTGACACTTGAAAAGGTCATCTGGGAAAGGCAAATTAGAACCATAAGTAATGCCACTACATACCCAACAGAATGCCTAAGATGGAAAAGAGAAGCAATGTGAAGAATTGGTAAGGATGTGAAGTGACTCCAACTCTTATGCACTGCATTGCTGGTGGGTGAAAAATGCTTTGGCAGGAGCTACTAAAGCTACTAAAGCTAAACATTTGCATATCCTATAAGCCAGAAAGTTCACTCCTATATACATACCTATTATTATGTGGATATATGGATATGTGTGTGTGTGTGCATATTTACAGAAAGACAGAGCAGCATTGTATCTGAACCCTGAAAATAACTCAAATATCCATCAATGTTCAAATGGAAAAATAAACTGTGGCATGCATACAATGTGACTGAAATAATTGCTATATGCAGCAGCATGGATGAATCTCATAAACATAATGTCAAGAGAAAGAAGAGAGTCACAGAAGAGTAGATACTGTATGATTCCATCTATATAAAGTTAAAAAAGAGGCAAAGCTCCCTGACAGTATTAGAAGCCAAAAGCACAGCTGCCTTTGGTGGGGAGTCTAGTGACTGGGGGAGGGAAAGCAAAAGGGTACTTCAGGGTCACTGGTAATGTTGATCCGGGTGATGGCAACACAGATTAGCTCATTTTCTGAAAATTAGTTGTCTGTACAGTTATGATTTGTGTGGTTTTTTTCTATGTAGATTAATCATCAAGGAAGATTTTACTTAATAAAAATTGGGGTGACTTAAGTAGTGGCTGAATAATCAGATGACAAGTGTTATATGTTCAATAAATGGAAAACTCACTTTAGGAAGCAAAGGTCAGCAGAGATTTGATTAAGAGGTAGATTTTGGCCAGATCCTTTTAGAATGTGTTGGAGCCAAAGAGGAATGAGGTGCTTTTAAACAGTAAGTACTGCATAAGCAGAGGCAGAGCCTTGATGACACTGATTCATGTAGGAGTCATCAGAGAGGCAAAGAGAACTGCAAAAAGTACAAGTCATGCTTTTTTTAATGGGTTTATTGATATAATTCACATGCCATACAACTCGCACCATTAAAGTGAACAATTCAATGGTTTTTAGTAAATTCAGAGCTGAACAATGATCATCTCAAGCTAATGTTAGAAACTGTACATAACTCTAAAAAGAACCCCATAACCACAAGCAGCAACTCCCCATTCTCCATCCCCTTCACCCCAGCAACCACTAATCTACATTCTGTCTCTACAGAATTGCCTATTCCAGACATTTCATATAAATAGAATAACACAATAGGTGGTCTTTGGGGACTGTCTTCTTTCCCTGAATATTAGGTTTTCAAGGTTCAACCATGTTGTAGCATGTTCATTACTCCATCCCCTTATTAACCAAATAACAGTTGACTTAATGGATAAGCCATATTTTGTTTATCCATTCATCAGACCAGACATTTGTACTGTTTGTAGTGTTTGACTATTAGAAATAATGCTGCTGTGAACATTCAGGGAAAAATGTTTCTGTGGGTGATTGTTTTCCTTTCTCTGGGGTATATTCACAATGGTAGAATTGCTGAGTCAAAGAGTAATGGTATGTTTAAACTTTCAAAGAACTGCCAGATTGATTTCCAAACTTGCTACATCATTTCACATTTCCACCAGCAGCATATAAGAGTTTCAATTTCTCCACATCTTTGCTACTTCACCAACGCTTTTTATCTTCTTAATTATAGCCATCCTGGCTGATGCAAAGTGCTAACTCTTTGTGGTTTTGAGCTGCATTTCCTGAGGGCTAATGATGTTAAGTATATTTTCATGTGCTTATTGGTATTTGTATATCTTCTTGAGAGAAATGTCTATCCAGATCTTTTATCCATTTTAAAACTGGATTATTTTTTCTTTTTCTTTTGAATTGTAAGTGTTCTTTGTATATTCTAGATACAAATCATTTACCAGATACATGATTTACAAATATTTTCTCCAGTTCTGTCAGTTGTGTTTCAGCCCCACTGTGTCAGTGTGCCCACTAAGGCACAGTTTTAATTTTCATGAAATTCAGTTTATCTATTTTTGCATTTGTTGCTTCCCTTTGGTGTCATATGTCAGAAGGCTTTGCCTACCCCAAGATCATGACTTATTCCTATGTTTTCCTATAAGAGTTTTAAAATTTTAGCTCTTAGGTTTAGGTCTATGATCCACTAGGAGTTAATTTTGCATATGATGTTAGGTAGGAATACAACTTCATTCAGTTGCAGGTGGATATACAATTGTCCCAGCACCGTTGAAAAGGTTATTCTTTCCTTATCAAACTGTCTTGGCACCCTTTCTGAAAGTCAATAGACTAAACATGTAAGAGTTTATTTCTGGACTATCATTCTATTTCATTTATCTAATGTTGAACCTTATACCAGTGTCACTTTTTCTTGATTATGGTAGCTTTATATTAAGTTTGAAATAGGGAAGTGTGAATTCTCCAATGTTAATCTTCTTTTTGAGATTGTTCTGGCTCTTCTGTGTCCCTTAAATGTCCATATGCATTTTAGGATCAGCTCCTTGTCAATTTCTGCAAAGAAGCCAGCTGGGATTTTGACAGTAATTGGGGTGAATCTAGAGATCAATTTAGAGAGTATTGCCATATTAATAAAACTTAAGTCTTCCAATCAGTACCATGAAATGTCTTTCCATTTATTTAGGCCTTCCTTAATTTCCTTTAACAATGTATTTTATTTCAGAATATGTTTTGCACTTATTTTGTTAAATTTATTCCCAGGTGTTTTATTCTTTTTGATGCAAATGTAAATGAAATCGCTTTCCTAATTTCATTATCAGGTTGTTCATTGCTTGCGTATAGAAAGATAGTTGGTTTTTGCACATTTATATTGTACCCTGCAATACTGTTGAACTTGCATAGTAGTTCTAAGAGGTTTTTAGAGGATTCCTTAGAATTTTCTGTATACAAGGTCATGACTTCTGTAAATAGAGATAGGTTTACTTCTTCTTTTCCAATTTGTTTTTTTTTTTTTTTTTTTTTTTTTTTTTTTTTTTTTTTTAAGATTTATTTATTTGTTTAATTTCCCCCCCTCCCCTGGTTGTCTGTTCTTGGTGTCCATTCGCTGCGTCTTGTTTCTTTGTCCGCTTCTGTTGTCGTCAGCGGCTCGGGAAGTGTGGGCGGCGCCATTCCTGGGCAGGCTGCACTTTCTTTTCACGCTGGGCGGCTTTCCTCACGGGCGCACTCCTTGCGCGTGGGGCTCCCCCACGCGGGGGACACCCTTGCGTGGCACGGCACTCCTTGCGCGCATCAGCACTGCGCATGGCCAGCTCCACACAGGTCAAGGAGGCCCGGGGTTTGAACCGCGGACCTCCCATATGGTAGACGGACGCCCTAACCACTGGGCCAAAGTCCGTTCCCTTCTTTTCCAATTTGGATACAAACAAATACTTGTTCTTCTTTGTTCTCTCAGCTTCTTTAAAAGATATAAAATTACATGAAGTAATAAATACATTATAAAATAACATATTATATTAAAGTATAGTATGACAAATAAGTAAATATAGTGATCATTTCTGGATATTGATCTTTTCTTGTTCTCTTCTTTTGTTCCTGTGGATTCAGGTTACCATCTGGTGACATTTCCTTACTGCAGTACAGTTTTGCTCTTACCTATTTTCCTTGTGCTGGTATTATCAAATATAGATATATATATATATATCAAATATATCTATACATTGTAGTTCCAACAATATACTTATATGCATATTGTCTTATTCAATTTCTTCTAAGAGAAAAAATAAGCACTTATACTGACTTTTATAGTTATAGAACTATCTTTACTGATACTCTGTTTTCCCTTTGAGTTCATAATACTATTTGGGGTCACTTGCTTTCAGCCTGAAGGACTTCTTTCAGTATATCTTGTAAGGTGAGCCTACTAGCAACAGATTCCATTTTATCTATTTTACCCTCATTTTCAAAAGATATTTGTGTTGGGTATAAGATCTTGAATAAGAGGCTTTTGTTGTTGAGTGTTTCCCTAGAAATTTGACTATGTCATCCCAGACCTTCTGGCCTCCATTGTTAGCTGCTGGCTGTTGATCTTATTGAAATTCCCCTTTTATATAATGATTCATCTCCTTCTTGCTGTTTTCAAAATTTTCTCTTTGTCCATATTTTTCAACATTTTTACTGATATGTCTGGGTATTTATCCCTTTGTGTTTATCCTATGTTGAGTTCACTGAAGTTCTTCAACATGTAGATAATGGTTTTCATCAAATTTAGGTTTTCAGTCATGATTTCTTCAATTATATTTCTGCTCCTTTTTCTCCTCCCTTTTTTGTACTGCCATTATGCATGCCCAGTATTTCTCTGGGGCACTGATAATTTTTCTTCACTTGTTTACTTCTCAGTTCTTCAGATTGCATAATCTCTATCAATCCATCTTCAAATTCACTGACTCATCATTCTGTCATCTAAAATTTATTGTTGAGCTCCTCTAGTAAATTTTCATATCAATTATTGTATGTTACATCTTCATAATTTTCATTTGCTTTTTTAAACTTTCTACCTCTTGATTCAGAGTCTGCATTTGAAGAGATATAGTCACCATACCTTCCCTTACTTATTTAAAAATGGTTTCCTTTAGTTCTTTGAACATATTTATAATAGTTGCTTTCAAGTTTTTGTGTGCTAAGTCTGACATCTGGGACCTTAAGAGGCAGTTTTTATTACCTTCTTCTTCCCCATTGCACACTCTTTGATTCTTTGTATGTCTCATAATTTTTTTGTTGAAAACTGGACATTTTAGATAATATTTTATAGCAGCTATGTATACTGATTCCCCTACCCCTTCCAGGGCTTGTTGTCATTGTTGTTTAATGGGTGTGTTTGGTTAGCTACTTGGCTGGATTATTTTAGTGATCTAGTTCCCCCTCAGTATGCATAGCCTCTGACACTACTCCTCAGAGGCTCAGCCTTGAGCATGCACACAACCAGCCTGGGATGACAGTGGTTTGGGTAGTGCTCTCTTTGACAATCTCTTTCTCTGATCTCCCTGTGTCTGTCTCCACTGATATCATTCCGTGCCTTTATCCTCCACTAATTTATGGCTGATTACTCTGTTATTTTTCACAATATCATGTGGTATAAACTGCTCCAGAGTCTGATCCAATTAAATTCAGGTCCCTTTACAGGAGTAATCTTTGAGGCCAGTTTTTAAGGTTTGTTCTAGCCCCCAGAAGGCTCTTCTTAGATGTCTCTTTTTCTGATTCATAGATCCAGCAGACCTAAGGTTTAGCTTGTTGCTCTGTTGGAGCTACAGCCTCTTCTTAATTGCTGATCACCAAAATCTCCACTGATTTTAAGAGTGCTCTAAGGCTTGTACTTCCTCACATTGTGTTATAAATAAAGATAATTCACTTGGGAAGAGTTTCAGAGTTCTCTATTCTCACTGCCTACCTCTTCTCTCAAACAGCAACTCTGCACCAGAGATGGAGAAAAAGACAGTGGCCCATTTCTCTAAGAGTGGCACCCCTTCTTCATGAGCAGGGCACCAGGCTGGGATGGCAGCCTCTATTCTCATATTGTCTCTTCTGGTGTGTAATGTTTGCCCTATAAGCAAGGTTGAGTGAGAGCAATCAGGGCCCTACTATTCTTTGTGTACCATGCTTAAGGTAGATCTTCTGCCCTACAAGTGTGGACTGGGTGGAGAAAGAGTGCCCCAGACCTCTCAGTCACTGTTGCCTGGAATAGAGTCTCTGCAACATGGAACTGGGGATGGGGTGGGGTGAGAAATACTAGTGGTCCTCCCTTATGTGGAAAACACCATAGACCTTGCCTGGGAGTTGGGTGCTGAAGGAGCACCTGCCTCAAGTGAAGCTTCCACCATTGTGAACTGGGGCAGTGGAGAGGGAGGAGTGAGCTGTGGCTCAAATGGCGCAGAATCACACTGTTTTTACCAAGATTCAGTACACTTTCTTGAATAAAGGCATTTACTGTATGCCTTTGGGGAAATTTCTAGAGAAGTTTTGTTTTTTTTAAATAATTTGTACCAATTATGTTTGTTTCACTGGGGAGAGGGTACATGGAGCTCCTCACACTGCTATTCTAGAAATTGTCTTTCCACAAGTCATTCTTTAGTTCCCATAAGTGAATGGGTAATATATACTGTGGACTGTTAGAGGTAGATTGGATCCTGGGGCCATGGAGAATAAGGACAGGACAAGAACAGTAAGGGGCTGAAAATGGAGTGTAGGAACAAGAGAAGGAAGAGAGGAGAGAAAGAGAGAGAGAAGAAAAAAGTACATGTCGGAGAGGTCTCTCTGATAGTAATTTTGATCATATTGTAAGAACAAATAAAATTAATCTGGATTCTCTCAGCCATGGGGAATAATGGATAAAATTGTAAGATGTGCAGACTTGGTCTTTGTAAGTACTGACTTCCATCTGTGAACTTCTCCTCGCCCCTGATGACCTCCAGGGGAGGGGTCTCCTATACTGGACTCTTCTCTCTCTCATCTGGTTCTTTCTCAGTTCTGAATTTAATTTCTAAAGGAATAGAAGATGCCAGCCTTTAATTCACAATAGAGGTGTCACCGACTGGGAATTGCTTAATGTGAGCTCTTGCTGGTAGAATTCACTTTTTAACAGGGGAAACTTATTCATCCCAAAAGGCATGGCCCTTTAACTGGGGAACATAAAGTTTCATCACTAGGTCATCCCAGGATACATTAGGCTATAGAGAAAGGGGAATTCTGGAGCATTCACTAGGACTACTTCACATGTTCCTGAGGCCTCTAGAACCAGACATTCTGGCTGAAGAATTTCTGACATATCCACAAATCTAAGGAAACACTCTTTCTCAGTATGCATAGCTGCTCTCCAGTTGGTTAATGATAGCCTGTCTCAAATTTGGTGTGTGCAAACAAAAGAGCCAGAAGGCCCAGCTCTACACAGCCTGCCCACAGAGGCCTCTGCACCACAGGCCACCACATGGTCTCTGGTAGAGATGGAAATGTCTGTGTTGCATCTGGTGCAACAAGACAGGACTATTTCAGGTAAATGCCAGTATGGATACTGAGTTATTCTCTGATCTGGGAAATACTAGGTAGGAAACTGGCCAGTGAAGGGATCACAGAAAGATATCAAGGGCTGTGCCAGTGGCAATGCCACAGCGGGAGCACGAAGGAAGAAATAGACATTAGACCCCCATGGTTCAGGCAAATTTGGCTCAAATTCTTGTTACTGTAAGTGATTTTCTTAGGCCACTCTGTGTTATCGCAAAGGTTCACCCAATTTTCAGTCAACCAAGCTTCTCTACAACCCCATACATGGAAGAAAATGTATTCTCTCTAAAGATCCATTAAATCATCACCCCTGGAGAAGACTTCCTTGAATCTTTTTGGTAGTTGTTTCCCATTGCACTCCACACTCAAGATGGACAAGAATCAACTGAAGAGGCCATTCCTCCAGCTATGCATCCCATAGTAGAGCCTTTCATCATGGTCCTTCTGCTTGAATCCAGTCAGCAGATTGGGACCTGGCACTCTGAATCCCTCATGGGAACAAGGAATGACTCATCTGCCATCTTCAGGTGAAAGTGTCTTGTTAAAACCTGCTTGAGAAAGATAAGCAGGGAGAAAACTCTGGGGGACCCAGGTGCTGAGATGACTCCCCCCATCTGTTCCACAGTGGGAGCTTCAACAACGCGGGCATTTTTGTTTTGGTCATCACTGCCTCCCTAAGGCCCAGCACAGTCCTGCAACATAGTAGATACTCAATAAATACTGATTGAATGAAACAAGGCTGTAATTTAACAAAGAAATAATGAAGGGGCACATTTCACACAAAGAACAATTCACACTTATCTTCAATAAAGTCAGCTTCTTAGGAGTACCTGGAATTGGCTCAATTCCTTGCTCAAACACCTCCACAAATTCAACCAATCTGTGGTGCTTTACACCTACACATCTTAATCATTTTTTATATACTCTCCAAATATGCCAAGATCAGTGAGACAGCTGAGCCGTCACGATCTATTTTAAGGTCTGTCTCAAAATCAGTAGCACCACTCAACTCAACCACCATGAAACTACTTTTGATTTATTTGAAAGGAGGTGAGAGGCTATCGTGTCAGCCATGGGACCAGGTGCTGGCCACTAAACCAAACACTCAACTGCAAGCCTAAGTTGCCTTTAATACACATTTACCTCTGTTTTGCAGGCTGAGGCCCCACAGTGTATGTGTTTGTGTAAGTGTGTGAAGAGAAGGGAGGGAGGAGAATTGGAAGAGAGGAGAAGGGAAGGGAAAGGAGGACATGAGAGGGAGAGAGAGAGGGAGGAGAGAGAACAAGAAATGGAATGAAGAATCTCATCTCCCACATTATTTCTCTCTTACATCATCCACCCCTAACCCCAGTCACCCATAAAGCATCCTGTTTCATCAGCATCAAGTGGTTACAATTGAAATTAGGCAAGACTAGCTTAATTTCATTGTGTATTCAGTGACACGGGCTCCCAGAGAAGAGAACAAAGCAGAGTGAAATACTACTTTTCCTACAAGAACAGGAGTCTTTTGGCACAAATTCTAACAAAGATACAACCAATTGAGGACCTAAGGCCTTTGGCCCAAGTGCTCTGGCTAAGATGAGACTCTTCTCAGTTAGGGTGTACCCTGGAATTGCACACACTCCACCACCACCTCCAATCTAGTATAAAGGTTGTCTCCAAACAAAATGATCTCATTCTAAGATTTGGTTCCTGGGAAGATATGACTGGATCTGTAAATAGAAAATCACAAATCAAGAAACTATTGTCCAAAATTGGGCTGACCAGACAGGGTCAGTTTATGAACCTGAAATTGTCACAGGGAATTTGAATTAAAAAGAATAGGAATTATGGTGCTATTTCTGACCATTTTCAATTACTGGGGAAAAAGGAAAGCAATAAGTCATCAAAACCCAGTCATTCTCCTAGAGGTAAAAACTCAAAAGTTTGACTAGTGACCCATCATTCATACCACCTGGTCCAAATCCCACATTCTGGCAGTCAAGGCCACTGAGATAATAAACACCGAACCCTCCTTCCCAGCCTCATCTCTCAGTATTTGTACATAATGATTCTGCCACTTTAAAGTGCTTGGCAAATCCCTACGATCTATTCCTATACAATCCCCAGATAGATCATACCATATCTTTCATTTGGAAATCCACTTCTTCCCCATTTGTCCATGACAAAGTTACATTCATATCTGAAAGACCATCTCAAATGCCACCTCCTTTCTGAGATATCCTCTGTTGCATCCCAAAATGGCAGTCCGTTCTCATATAATCCCCATATCTGGAAAATCATTCACCAAACTCTGTAGTAGGGGTGATAATAATAAAAATAATAATCACAATGAAGACAGCTATCAAATATTGAATCACTATTATTTTCTAGGCACACTATAAATTACATAATATTCATTGACTCATTACTGACTTTCATATGTGTTTTGTCCCCTACTCTGATGCCAAGTTTTAGTCTAAATCATCTTTCCCTGATAAAATGCTTAGCACTAAGCCTAGCATGCAATAAGTGCTTAGTAAATGCTTATTAAATAATAATGAATGAATGTATCAATGCATGATTGTATGAATGAATTAATGAATGAAGCAAAAAGATCCCTGTATTTAGGCAGAATTTCTATAGACCATAGGCTGGGCTCCTGTATGCGGATTCTTATTATTTGACTCCTTTTCCACTCTGGACCTGATTCCAGACCCTCCCACAGCAGTAATGTACGAACAGGGAGCCTTTTGCATAGGAACATGAGGGAGACACCAATGTTTTACTTCTCTAAATCAGACTCACTTCATCATCAAACTAGAGTACAGGATAGCACACTTCTACCCTTCCTTTTATGACCCACTCTTCCCAGCTCCAGCACCAAGAACCTTTATGCTTCCCTGCCTCACAGTAAATGATAAGCCAATTCAAATATACACAGGTGTGCCTAAGTATACAAACCCTCCCAAGGGTGCTTACAAGGCTTAGAGGCCAATGCTAAACTCAAAGGAGCTGAAGGAAGAAGTTCAAACAATAATGGGAAGAGAAGAAAATGTAACTAGAATTTATAGCAGGTCTACTTTCTGTCCAGTATTCTACATATATTAGTTCATTCAATTTTCACAATAATCTTATTAATTATGGTAATAAGGTTTTATACAGTACTTAATATAATCTGGGTACTATTCTAAGAATTTACATATACATAATCTCACTTACTGATCCCATCAATACTCTTAAGAGAAATATCCTTTTTATCCTCAGCTGTGATATGAGAACACAACCACAGAGAATTTAAATAACTTGCCCAAGATCCCAAAGCTAGTAAGGGTATCTTATGAGTAGTAGTATGGCACTCAACATGTAAAAAAAAAAAAAAATGGTTCTCAGTGAGGGTATCATGCCCAAAGTCACACACTTGGTAAATACAAAAGTTAGATTTCAAATCTTTATATTTGAAAAATCTCATGCTTTTACCTGAAACTTATTTCACCTCAGGGGATGTTTTAGGGCAGCAATGATATCTTTTACCGGGTTGCTCAACTCAAAATGTATGTGCTTCTGGGTAAGAATGAAAGCAATTCTGTTAGGTCCCTGCTCCAATATCCCCTGTCCGTGGTGCTGAATGAGAAGACGTATAGCTGGCTAAATAAATAAATAAAGTTATCTGAATTAGAAGTAAAGGATCTTGAATACTTCTCAGTGTATAGCCACTGGGAATAAGTTAAGTATATCTTTTGCCAAGTCCCTGCCTTTTCCCTCTGAATCTCTCCTGTCTTCTAATATCTTCAAGGAGAACCAGGTAAAATAAGTAAGACTTCCAATAAACAGAGATTGTTCAAACCAATATCTTTTCAAATCCATAATTCAAAGTATCCAGTTACATGGATGATGAATAAGTGGATGAAAAGGGGGCATGAGAAAGTCTATTTCATAAGCATCAACCCAGTTCTAAACAGAGTTCAAATAAAAAGGAATCAGACCAAAAACCTTCAAGTGGGTTCAAAGCCACAGCTCTGGGCCAGTGGAGGCCAATGCTGAGAGCAAAGACTGGAGAAAGTGTATGTCTATATCTGGTGCAGAATTGATTTTTCAAGCCATAAAAATGTTAGTTAAGGAAACACTGACATTGACTAGGGCAGGGTGGGGGGAAAAGAAGTTAGAAAATAACAAGTGCAATTTCAGGCTTATGAGAAATGGAATTAAAGTTAAGAGAAGGAAGGCAATCTATTGTTGTCTAGAAACTGGCAAATAGCACAGCCACTGCATCATTATAGTGGCAAAGATCTACTCTGTTCATTTGTCTCTGAGCTGTCTGACCTAGGAGCTGGGTGATTTATCTGCTTTCCCCAGCTTCAGCTGGTCCAAGCCAAGAGGATAACTTGGAGAATGTGGTGGGTATGGGGGTGGTGACAAGCAAGCACTGAACCAATGAACTCCATATGTCTTGTATTAGAGGGCATATTCATAAATCAACCAATATCACACATTTACTTCATACCTACTATAAACAAATCTCTAGACTACAAACTGTTGGTCATACAAAGATTGAAAAGGGCAGATCCATTGGCCTTGAAGACCTTACAATCTAGTGTCAACAATGAAGCATGCAGAAAACAAATTAACAATATAAACTAGATTGTGCCTAAAGTCAACAAAAGTATCAGAATACAGAAGAGGACTTTGGACTACTGTTGTCAGGGAAGGCTTTAGAAAAGGTAGCACCTGAATTGTGCTGCAGGTATAGGCAGGATTTGCATGGTCAGAAAAAAATGGCAGTGAGCATTTCATGAAAGTGAAGCAATTGGAGAAGACTCAAAGTTAGTAGCATAAGGTCAAATATGTTTTGGAGAGGGCAAAATTGCCCATCTGAAACCAAATCCATGATGTGGAACCTGGACACAAGGTAGACAATCCCAAAGCTCTCCACATCAGGGGAGGGAGTTGAGGCATAGGGTACACTAAAGCTTCTGTGTATTAGTACTGACCTGAGACGCTTGACCCACACAATAAACAAGAATGTATTAAACTCCCATTCTGGGGAATCCTGCTATGTTCTCAAATAGAGGGGTAAGAGTCTCTTGAGAACATAGGCAGTGCCTAAGAAAAGAAAACAGACCAATATGTCAAGCCCTCAGTATTATTGCAATTATGAATCTTAATCTTCAAAAAGTGGAACTTAATGGTTACCATAGGTCCTGAGAGGATGGTGAGGGAAGAATACAACATAGGGCATTTACAAGGCATTAGAATTGTTCTGCATGATCTTGCAATAATGGATATAGACCATTTTAAATTTCATCAAAATTTATAAAAGTGTATGGTCCAAAATATAAACCATAATGTAAATCATTGACATGGTTAGTAGCAATGCTTCAATATTTGTACATCAATTGTAACAAATGTACCATTCACACATAAAAAGCTATTAATAGGGGAATGGGAAAAAGGGAGAAGATATTGGGTATATGGGAATCTCCTATATTCTGTACATGACTTTTCTGTGACCTAAAGCTTCTTTGAAGATAAAATGAAAAAAAAAAAAAAGACACTGGGGGAATATATGGAAGAAAATGTGCCTGTATTTACAAGACAACAGATCTAACAGTAATGAAAGACATAAAGACATAATGTCAAAATTTTTATTTCAAATTTCTTCCATTTTTGTATTTAATCTGTTGTTTTTAAAACTATCATTATTTCATTTTCTTACTAATTTTATTTGCTTATTTTGTTGATTTCATTTTTTAAGAAGTTTTGAATCACAAAAAAGTTCAGAACTGTGGCAGGGGAGGATCATTGGTATAGAGTGTCAGAGATGTAGGATGCATGGAGGACGTTCATGTGGGGGATACCTATAAGGCATATGAATGTGTTCAAGTGTTCATTGGGCATTGCCACGGTGGGTGGAGGTCCACACAATAACCAAAAGAATATTGAATTCCCATCCTGGGGGGCTCTGCCACATTCACTAATGGAACAGCAAGAATATCCCAAGTACAGGGGCAGTGACTAGTGAAGGAAGATGGATCACTGTACTGATAACTGTATTTATGAACGTTTTCTTTTGAAATTGAAACTTAGCCTAGAAGTATATGTTACCTAAGAGTTATCTCCCAATATCCTCTTCCTTGTTGCTCAAATATGGCCTCTCTCTAAGCCAAACTTGGCATATAAATGCATTACCTTCCCCCTGGCATGGGACATGACTCCCAAGGATGAACCTCCCTGGCACTGAGGGATTATTACCAAGTGTCAACTAACAATGCACCTGGACTGTCAACTAACAATGCACCCTTGACTAAAAGGGGTGAAGGTAAATACAAATGAGTTCTTATGGCTAAGAGATTTCAAAGTGAATTGGGAGGTCATTCCAGAGGCTACACTTATGCATATCTCAGCAGGATTGCATTGACTGTGACAGTAAATATTGCCTCAAACAGCAGGGCTCCTGAGGGTTCTAAAGACACCCAGACACTAAAGGCAGGGCAGAAAGCTCAGGAGTTTGGCAACCTGCCAGTGGGCCCTACTTTGAAATTTACACTCCCTAGTGTGACAGAGTTGGACTTATTTGTATTTTCCCTACACATGGCTCTTCTGCCCCTTCTATTTGAACTTATAGTTAGTACTAGACTTGATAGGTGTATGTCCAAGAGACTTAAGTCTTTGGACTCTCCATGTGCCAGTTGGGCTCTGAATCTTAACAGAGTTGCAACACCTACTCTTCAGTTCATAGGACTCACCCCCAAGACAACTAACAAGGAGACGATGATGGACAATGGCCATCTCAAGGAACAGAGAGTCTGCAGCTGAAAGCAAGACAGTTTCATCCATCTGCCCATGAGATCTAAGTCCCCTCTCAATTAGAGGTGAAGTGGGCATCACCATCCCAGAATCCTCAGGATTGGGAAACGAACAATGGACTAGAGTAGACTTACTGTTATTCTACTATAGACTTACTGTTATTCTAGCAATGAAAGAACTTTTATCATTAATCTGGAGACAGTGGCCACTGGAGGTTCTGAGGAGAGGGAGAGGAAAAACAGGTGTAATATGGGGACATTTTTGGGACATTGGAATTGTCCTGAATGATGTTGTAATGATGGATACAGGCCATTATATATTTTGAGATAACTTACAAAATTGTGCAGGACAGAGTGTAAACTAATGGAAACTATAATCCACACTTAATGGCAATGCTCCAATATGTGTTCATCAATTATAACAAATGTACCACACTAATGAAGGATGTTGTTAATGTGGAAAATTGTGGAAGGGGTAGGGAGTGGGACATATGGGAATGCCCTATGTTTTTTATGTAACATTTATGTAATCTAAAGTACTTTTTTTTTTAATTTAAAAAAGAATAGGCAGGATTTGCATGGGCAGAAAAAAATGGCAGGGAGCATTTCAAAGGTGAAGCAATTGGCGAAGCCTCAAAGTTAGTAGCATAAGGTCAAATATGTTTTGGAGAGGGCAAAATTGCCCATCTGAAACCAAATTCCTAATGTGGAACCTGGACACAAGGTAGACAATCCCCAGCTCTCCACATCAGGGGAGGGAGTTGGAGAGAGAGTTGATATACACTAAAGGTTGTATATATCAGTACTGTTTTGAGATACTTAGTCAAAAATTGAAGAACTTCCAGTATCAAAATTAAATGTTTAGATTTCTGACCACAGACGGTTATTCTGCTAAGGTATAGAGTAAAACTCAGACCAAGTATCCTTTCACCTTGCAACTCTTCCAAAGAGTTATCTGTGAAGTTAACCAGGATAGCACTTCTTCAAGTCAGTCTGCTTTCATTCTGGTAAATGAAGAGAGTGGTGGTGATGGTCAATTCTGGAAGAAAGAATGGAGATTCCATGAAGACTCTTAGCATTTAAGCAAGTAATATCTTGTGTACCTGCTCTGGATTCAAAGACTTCATTACAGACTTGCCATTCCAACTAGGAACATCACATCCTCACTGCAACTGAGACGGCATCTTAGAGCAGCAACCACAGCAAAACAATTTGCAAGGTCAAAAAACAGATTAGAGGGAAGAAGACTGAGGAACCCTCAAAGTGCAAGGTTGAAAACATCTTATTTCTAATTTGAAATCTAATATCTAAAACAAATTTTAATTCTAATTCATGGAGAGACTGCAGGAAGAAAGTCAAGATGAAAATTAAAATGTGACAACTCAGAGCTAGTGTCCTTTTTTGTTTTTTTTAAAAAGATTTAATTTATTTATTTTTAATCTGCCCCCCATCCCCCCCCCCAGCTGAGATGGCTCCCTCATCTGTCTGCTTGTTGTGTTTGCTTGTCTTCTCTAGGAGGCACTGGGAACTAAACCCAAGACATCCCATGTGGGAGGTAAGTGCCCAACCACCTGAGCCACATTCGCTCCCTGCTGGCTGCATCATCTGCGGTTGTGGCACCTGCTGGTTGCAGCAATTGCAGCATGTGCTTGTTGCAGCATCTGCTCATCTTCTTTAGGAGGCACCGGCAACCAAACCAGGGACCTCCCATATGGGAGGCAGGCACCCAATGGCTTGAGCCACATCCACTCCCCAGAGCTAGTGTTTTAAAAATAAGTCTCTTTTACACTACAACAAAGTGACCTTGGCTATATGGAGGATTCCTCCCAGTCAACCAGTAAAACTGATGATGTCAAGGCTTCAGTCATGCCTGATGACTTCAACACTGGGATTCCCTGACCCCTTGACTTCTACACCAGTACCTTCCTGCTTCTCCTTCAACATTTCTGACCAGTCCCTTTCATCTCCTTTGCAGAGCCCTCTTCTTCCACCTCCTTCCTGATTGCAGGTGTTGCCCTGAAATTCAGTCCTGGAGCTCTCTTTATTTCCTTCCCATATTAAATTCAATTCCAATAACAAGGCAGAAGGCTTAGAGTCTAATCTCAGGGACCTCCCATGGCAAGCCCCACCATGTTGGACCAAGTTCTTAATCACTCTCAGACTCATTTTCCCTACCAATAAAATACAGGTAATAATGCCTTCTCAGCTTATGCCAGCTGACTACTGTGAAAATCATATGAGATGATAGGCAAGAGTGCTTTAAATAATTTAAAGCCTGGTAAGTTGATCATCTCTGTGATGGTTAGGCTATTGTGTCAACTCGGCCAGGTAATTGTGCCCAATTGTTTGGTCAAGCAAGCACTGGGCTAACTGTAATACAAGGGCATTTATGGACTTTAGTCACCATTGACTTTACTGCAGTGCTAAATCTTAGATAGCTGGTTATAATCACATCAATCAGGGAGACTGTGCAATCATCAGCAAGAGTGACTCTTAACCCAACGAGCCAACTGCCTTAAAAGGGGAAGTGATTCCAGCATTGAGTGAGAATTTCCCAGCTCATCTTTGGACAGCCAATATCTCCCAGAACTCAAGAACCTTCATTGGACTTTCATTGGAGCCCCTGGTTGCAGCCTGCTGGCAGAACTTGGACTTGTGCATCCCCACGACTTTGTGAGAGACTCATAAAATCACATACTATGGACAGATATCCCTTGTTGATTCTGTTTCCCTAGAGAACCCTAACTAACACAGTCTCTAAGGTAAAATGGGATGATGAAGGTGCGGAGGAATTCTCACCCACATATCATCCCCTACCATCTCCTGCAGATTTTCATCCCCCCTACCAGGCTCCAAACATAAAACCTAAGCTGTGATCCAGGCCTACCTACCCCCCCACCCCCTCACCAGGCTTCCTTCATTTTGCCACACTAAGACAACCATCAGAATCTGCTTTAGGGCATGGGTTAGGAAAGGCTTGGAATAAGTTTGGCTAAGCTGGCAGCTGTGGTTAGTGCAAACCACATGGTTGTTCTAGCAGAAAATATTGCATGAGGTTTCTGAAGTCAGGCTTCCTGGATTCAAATATCACTTTTACCAGTGTTACTTGATTTTTGACCTTAGGTAATTTACTTGATCTTTCTGTGCCTCAAATTCTTCAACTATAAAACATGGCTGTTAACAATAGCATCTACCTCACGTGGCTCTTGTGATTCTTACATGAAATAAGACATGTAAATTATCTGAGACATCATAGATATACAAGAAGTATTGGGTCTTATTTCACATACTTAGGGGTGAGATATCAATAATTCAATCATTTAACAGATATCCAAGGTTTAATCTAGCACCTACCTGCTCCAGGAACTGGAAAGAGGGAGAACAACGTGTAGATCTACTCAGATTCATTAGAATTAGAGTCTAGTGTAGAATATAAATTAGTAAATAAGAAATTATAGCAGTGGTAAGTGCCATGGTGGGGGGAAATAAAGGATGTTGCAAAAGCACACAGGAAGAGCATTTTAGAAAAGTGAGAAATGAGAAACAGGGATGGGTGTGGAAATGGAACTCAGAGAGAAATGGGAACACATTGGAGACTGAGGAATACATAGAAAAGATTATTTGGGCAAGTCAAAAGGCAGAGGTCAATAGACAAACACGGATGTCACTGCTTCTTACGATAAGACCTTACGTTTGTATAGTATTCCAGCTACCCTAGGAGCACTTTCCTATACATTAACTCCTTTTATCCTCACAGCCAGCTTTGAGGTGGTTGGGGCATTGGTTCATAACTATCCCTCTATTTCCAAGACCAAAATTAAGGTCCAAACATATACGTGAAGAAGGCTGGCATGGACCTGAACTTGTCTTAATCAAATTAGATTGTGCAAGTGGGGAGGGAGATCTTAGTGAAGGAACAACAAACCTTTTCTGTTCTTTGTACTTGGTACTGAGTATAGTTTAGTTTTATTGAAGTCACGGAGCAGGAAAAAATTATTTCCTGCTGAAACCATACAACGTGCAGAAACCAGTATGGAGAACACACTGTGGAGGCAGGTACCAAGTGCACAATTTGAAAAGCAGAATGACTGTATGTGAGCTTACAGATGAGTTAGGCCAGCAGGTAAAAATGGAAACTGGATATGACAAAAATTTCAGAGGGGTTGTGGGTGAATTTAGTGAAACCATGGGTTCTTCAAATAAGGAAGGAGAAGTAAACAGTGAATCAGAACTTGTCCCCTAGTCCTCAAAACTCTTCCGTGGTATTCTAAGCAGTCTGCACCCCATGCTAAGCACCATCTTCTTAAGGTTAATCAACTGGAGTTAGACTCTTGAGAATGAGTCTGAGCTGAACGAGGGTTTCCAAAGAGTAACAAACTAAGGTCAACATCCACTTGCAGACTTAGAATCGGTGGGTTCACTGCTCTGACACATTCCAATGGGGACAATAAGTTCCTTAAGTAAGCATTCTTCACGGCTCACCTCAGTTTTCTCATCTATAAGATGGAGCCTAATTTCATGTGAGAGTTAAATGGAAGAACTAGAGGAGAGGTCAGCTAAGCATTCACCTGGCATGGACAAGTCACAGGACAAATATTAATAGTAAGCCTTTGCCCCATATTAAGAGGGAAAAGAGGAGCTGTTCCTGCCATGAAGACTGCAGAATGGCTTAGTTGTCATCATGCTCCCTTCCCACTCCGAACTTTACACTCTCCAAATGCATCGGGAACAGATGAGCACTTCCACAGCTAAGAGAACCCCAGAAGAGGCAAAGACAGCTGGTGGTGCCCCCGGGAGCGCCCTCCTTTCTGAGACAAGCAAGCTAAAGTCAAAAGAACCTAGTAATGGCAAGTAAATATATTTGAGCCTGTCACTGGAAAGTTCCTAATAAGGTTTCCAGGTGATTCATTTGATGATGGGAAGCATCTGACTCACCGAGCCTGCCCTTGCACACATCCACAGATTTGATGGACAGGTGGCCTCATATAATGCTTTTCTGAGCAATCCCAAGGGCTCTTCACAAGGCATAGAAAGCACAATTACTCCACTGAGAAATTATGGGAACCAAAAATTACAATTAAATTATCTTAACCAGATAAGAGCTCTGTAAAGATGAGAAGGAGGACTGTTCAGGAAGAGAGGCATGTCACTTTTCTACCCTACAGTGATCAATTCCCCAGGAATCCACGTCAGTGGGCTACACACAACTGTATAGACAGAATGCCACATCACAGGGAGATATCATTTAGCTGAAGGATCTCAGACAGGACATCCTGGAACATTCTGAGAAAAGCTGGTAGCTGCAACTGCCGAGACTCTAAATGCAGAGCATTTGGGAACTGACCTTGCTACATAAGCCTCCACATACTGAATGAATGACCTCCTGCCAATCAAGATTGAAAAGTTCCCCTGGACACACCTTTTGCACAAGATATCTTCCAACCATATCCTTAATACTTCTCCCTCTTCCCAAGCAGACTCCTGCACCATTTCAGTCACTTCCTGCCACTGATGCACCATTTGATTTTTGCTAAAATAATGCTTTTAAGACTGTTCAAATGCTCTGTCTCCCTTCCTAAATTTTAAGCTCCTCGTGGACAGCAAGAAACCATTGGCCAATTTCTCATGTCTTCTGCTTCTTTCTCCAAATCCCTCCTCCTACCTTCAGTCTCAGCACAGGGCGCTATACCTAAGGACCCCAAACTAATGCTTGTGGCATGAATGAGAGAACAGATTCATGTTTGCTTCTACCCCAGAGCACATGGAACCCCCGAGAGAAAGGTTTCATATGTGCCATGGCAGAAGACAACTTTCATGTGCAGTTATTGTCACAGTGATCCTTCTGGCATACCAAACTCCTACTTTGGGGACTGATTTTTTTTAATGGCATGGAACTTGCTTACTAAAGTGAGACATGACTGTGGTGGTTTGCAAGCAATTCAAACTATGGAAATAGAAAGAAAGAATTGGTATTAATCAGGGCCAGATATCCATGGTGAAAATAATGAGTCTAAAAATGTCAGCATTCTGTACACATCCTTTCTCACTGTGCACTGACTTTCCTGAATAAAGGAGACTAAGAGACTCTGGGTGGGGAGACAGTGGGATGTTCATCAGGCTGCAGAGCTCCCCCATCCACCATCGAGCCCTGGAAACACACGGGTTCACGTCCCAAACCCCAGCCCTAGCTTTGGAAGCTGTTGGAGCATATGGCCCCTTTATGCTGGCAGAAGAGGTGCACACCCCTCAGCAGTCCTGGAGGACCAAGAAACAGACAAAAAGGGACAAAAAGTGTAACTTCTCACACTTCCTACATCTTTTCTAAATACTTCTCCAGTCCAAATTCCACAGACGTGCTCACACTCGATTCACACAGAAAGAACAGGTCAAATCTCATCCATGTTCTTGGCTTATTTGGCTAAAAGGAATAGGGAGCAATAGAAATGAGATGTTTCATGTAGACATTAACTATAAAATTAGATCGCAGTGGGCAAGCAGATGCAGCTCAACCAGTTGAGGACTGCCTACCACATGGGAGGTCCCGCGTTCGGGTCCCAGTGCCTCCTAAAGAAGATGAGCAGATACCCACACCCACCACAACTAGCCAGATGCAACACCCCACTGCAATGAGCAGACACCTAAAACGAGCAGATGCCACAAGCCAGGAGATGCTGCAGCCTGCAGGGAGCAGCTGTGGCTCAGGTCGTTGGGCACTCACCTCCCATTTGGGAGGTCCCAGGTTTGGTTCCCAGTGCCTCCCGGAGAAGACAAGCAAACAGTGAGCAGACAGGCAAGAAAACCATTAGGGGGTGGGGGGTGGAGGAATGGGTAAGTTTTTAAAAAACAAAATTAAAGTAAATAAATAAATTTTTAAAAAATTAGTTATAATGGTTAACTATAAGTTAGTGAACTATACAATTAGTAAGTATTCATTATTAAAGAAAAAATTAAAACACTGCAAAGTAGAAGTTAAATTTCCCACCTGTGTCCATGAAGATTTCACAGATGGAAGATAACATCTTTCTTAATATCTTTAGCCACAAGTTCTGATTTATCTGCTGAAAGACTGTGTAAGATTAAAATATTTCTGGAAACACACATAAGAAACTGGTAACTGGAACCGTCTCTGGAGAATGCAGAAAACTTACTTTTCACAGTGCAATTTTCCATACTGTTCGAATTTTTCACTATGAACATGCCTTCATTGCCTTTCAAAAGCTAAGATTTTAAAATTTAGAGAATTAATCAATTAACTAATTTTTAAAAGTTGTGCTCGTTAAGAAGGCATAAAAATTCAGTCTCTCTAATTAGCATTATTTTCCAGTTTAAGGGTCTGAAAACAGATGCTTTAGTCCCACTTCTTTCTATAATTCGCCCCATGAATTGTGTTTCCAATCCATGAACACAGCATATCTCTGCATTTATCTACATTTTCATTCATCATGTTTGTAGCTCTCCACGTATAGATCTTGTACAGTGTTATGTTTACGTCTAAGTATTACATTTTTGGTGTTATTGTAAATGGTAATTTATAAATTTTAAATTCCAATTGTCTGCTGCTAGTATAGAGAAGGCAAGTGACTTTATTTCCTCCTTTTGTTTTTGTTTTAAATAAACTTTTTATTTTTTTAATATCTTTAAAATTTACAGAAAAAGTACAAATACAGTACAAAGAACTCCTACATACCCTGAACCCCCAATCCCCTGTCGTTAGCATCTTCCATTGGTACTGTTCATCAGTCAACCAACATTGACACATTACTACTAACGAAACACCACACTTAATTTGGATTTCATTAGTTCTTTCCACTAATGTCCTTTTTGTGCTTCAGGACCATATTCAGGATATCTCGTTACCTTTAGTCACCATATCTCCCAGCCTCTGCTGGTTGGTGACAGTTTCTTAAACATTCCTAGTTTTTTCATGACCTTGACTAATCTGGAACTTTGTAGAATGCCTCTCATTTTGGGTTTGGTTGATGTGTTGATGCTTTTCTCACAGTCACACAGGGGTCATGTGTGTTTGGAAATATCACTACAGACGGAGTGCCCTCTTCATCTGGTACCCGACCATCTATCTCTCTTTGGCGTGTACCTACCAGGGGAATTGGAAAGACATTGACTTCTGTATATTAACCTTGTGTCCTGCAAACTGGCTATACTCACTTATCAGTTCCAGAGGTTTTGTAGAGGGTTTTGTCAATATTTGGGGATTTTCTACACACACTATCATGTCATTTGTGAACTAAGACAGTTTATTTCTCCCATCCCAAACTGTTCAAGTTTAGTTCCTTTACTTGTCTATTTGCATTAGCTGTGAATGCCAACATGATGTTAAATAGGGGTCATCAGAGAGCGCATTCTTGCCTTCTTCATTATATTAGGGGGAAAGCATCCAGTTTCTTGCCATGAAGTACGAAGTTAGTTTAGGTGTTTTGTAGATTATCAAGGTGAGAAAGTTCCTCTCTGTTCCTAGATTTCTGAGAGCTTTCACCACGAATGGTTGTTGGATTTTATCAAATGCTTTTTCCTCACCGATGTATATAATCATATGATTTTTCTTCTTTACCTGTTGATGTGGTGGATTACATTGATTGATTTTTCTAGTGTTGAACAAGTCTTGCATATCTGAAATAAATCCCTATTTTTGTGTGACATGTAATTCCTTTTATACATTATTGGATTCAATGGGCTAATTTTTATTGAGGATTTTCCCCCCATCTATATTCATGAGAGATATTGGTCTATAGTTTTCTTTCTTGTAACGTTTTTATCCAATTTTGATATTAGGGTAATGCTCACCCTGTACAATGAGTTAGGGAAGTGTTCACTCTGCTTCTATTTTCTGGAAGAAATTGAGGAAAATTAGTATCATTACCTCCTTAACTACTTATTACTGTTCAACATTGAAACTTTCTGGGCCTGGTGCTTTATATTTTTTGAAAAGCTATTAATAAATGATGCAACCAACGAATTTTGATTAAGTTTTATTTTTACTTTCATTCAGTTCAAAATTTTTTTAATTTATCTTAGGACTTCTTCTTTGACACATATGTTATTTAAAAGTGTTTTGTTTTTTTTTTTATTTCCTAATAGTTGAGGATTTTCTAGCCATCTTTCTGCTATTGATTTCTAGTTTATTTTCGTTATGGTCAGAAACACTTTTTCTGTATTATTTCTCTTCTTTTAAATGTGTTAATTTGTGTTTTATGACCTAGAATGTAGTCTCCCTTGGTGAATACTCCATGTGATCTTGAGAAGAAGGTGAATTCTGCTGTCTTGGGACAGAGTAGTCTAAAATGTCAGTTAGATCATGTTGATTGATAGTGATATTTAGGTTAACTATAGCCTTGCTATTTTCTGCCTGTTTGATCTCTCAATTACTGAAAGAGGTGTTGTAGTCTCCAACTATATTAGGGGACTTTCCAGTTCTCTTTGCATTTCTAAAAGTTTTTGTCTCAGGTATGTTGATATTCTTTTAATCACATACTCTTTAAGGTTTGTTACATCTCCTTAGAAGATTGAAACTATATCATGACATAATGCCCCAAATGTTATCCCTAATAATTTTCCTTGTTCTGAAATAAGTTTTCAATGAAATTCATGTAGCTAGTCCAGATTTCTTTTGATTAACTTCTTATTTTGAAAGAATTTCAAACTTAAAGTTGAAAAACTAAAATAAAAAAAGACAGAGAAGTCCAACATACCCCCTACCCAGATATATAGATTTACCAACTTTTAACATTTTCACACATTTATTATTTCATTCTCTCTCTTTCTTCTAAATATTTGAGGATAGATGGTAAATTGCATGCTCTTTAACACTTAATGCTTCTATGTATACTTCCTAAGAAAAAAGATACTTACTTTCGTAACCACAGTAAGTACAGTTACAAAGTTCAAGAAACTTAACATTGGTATAAAGCATACAGTCTCTATTCCAATTTTTCCAGTTGTCCCAGTAATGTTCTTTTGAGCTTTTTCTTCCATTAGAAACAGTCCAGATAATGTATTGTATTTAATTGTCACAATGTCTTTAGTCTCCTCAAAACTTTCCATCACCTCAAACAAAAGCCCTGTACCCATTATGAATTAGCACCCCATGCCCCCATCCCCTACTTCCAGTAACCAGTAATAAATTCGCATATTCTAGTTATTTCACATAAGTGGATTCATAAAATATCTGTCCTTTTGTATCTGACATTTGACTCAACATGATGACTTCAAAGTTCATGTTGTAACATGAATCAGAACTTTATTTTACTTCATGGCTGAATAATATCCCATTGTGTATAAATATATATATCATCCTTGTTTATGCATTCATTCGTCTATAGGCACCTGGGTTGCTTCCACCTTTTGGCTATTATGAATAATGCTGCTGTGAACACTCATGGACACACTCATGAACAAGTATCTGCTTAAGTCCCTCTTTTCAAACCTTTTAAGTATATATTGTACACAGAAAGTGAGATTTCTGGGTCATATGGTAATTCTATGGTGTAACTTTTTGAAGAATTGCCTGTTTCATAACAGCTGTACCACTGTACACTCCCATCAGCAATGCACAAGGTTTCCTATTTCTCGGCATTCTCTCCAGCACTTGCTACTTCTTTTGTTTTAATAAAAGCCATTCTAGTGGATGTGAGCTAGTATGCCTTCAAGAGTTTGGTTTGCATTTCCCTAAGGGCTAATGATGCTAAGAATTTTTTCATGTGCATATTGGTCATTTGTTTATATTCTTTAGAGAAATTTCTATTAAAAATGACCATTTTTTTAAATGGGTTTGCCTTTTTTGTTGTTGGGTTCTAAGAGTTCTTCATATATTGTAAATATTAAACCCTTATTGAAAATAAGGTTTACAAATATTTTTCCCAATTTGTAGATCGTTTCCTCACTTCCTTGAGAATGTCATTTAACATGCAAAAGTTTTTTTTTATTTTAATGAAGTCCAATTCATCTATTTTTTTCTTCTGTCAAATTTTTTTGGTGTAAAGTCTAGGAACCCATTGTCTAATAGAAGTTACTGAAGATATTTCCCTTTCTTTTCATCTAGGAGTTTTATAGTTTCTGCTATTACATTTGCGTTATTGATCCATTTTGTGTTTATTTTTTGCATGTGTTGTGAGACAGGCATCTACTTTCAGTCTTTTGCATGTGACTATTCAGCACCACTTGTTAAACAGACTATTCTTTCCCATTGTGTAGACTTGGCACCCTTGTCAAAATCAATTGGACATATGTGCATTGGCTTATTTCTGTGCCCACTATTCTATTCCATTGGACTGTATGTTCTTTTGCCGGTACCACACTCTTGGTTACCATAGCTTTGCAATAAGTTTTGAAATCAGGAAGCGTGAGTCCTCCAACTTGGTTCTTTTTTTCTTTTTTCATTTCTTTGGCATGCCATATAAATGTGATGATTGGCTTTTCCTTTTCTGCAAAAAAGGCTGTTGGAATTTTGATTGGATTGTGTAGATAATGTAGATCATTTTGAGAAGTACTGACATTTAATGATATTGTTCCAATCAATGAGCAAAGGATTTGTAGTTTTCCCTATACAATTCCTTTAGATCCTTGGTTAAATTTATTCCTAGATTTTTTATTCTTTTAATTGCTATTGTAAATAGAATTGTATGCTTCAATTCCTTTAAAGATTGTTTATTGCTGGAATATAGATTTTTGTGTGTTAATCTTGTACCCCACTACCATGTTGCAGAATTTGTTTATTAGTTCTAGTAGCTCTAGTAAATTATTGGGATTTTCTACATATAGAATTATATCATCTGTGAAAGAGGATACTTTCACTTCACTCTTTGCAAGATGGATACCTTCTATTTCTTTTTCTTGCCTACTTCCTGTGGCTAGTACTTCTAGGACAATAACAGTGGTAACAGCAGGGCTCTTCATCTTATTCCTGACCATAGGGGAAAGCTTTCAGTATTTCACTGTTAGGTATGTTAGCTGCAGACTTTTCATATATGCTCTTTACCATGTTGAGGAAGTTCCATACTATTTCCCAGTTTTCTCAGTGTTTTTACCAAGAAAGGGTGCTGAATTTTGTCAAATGTCTATAGTGTCAATTGAGATGAGCATGTCTTTTTACCCCTTCATTCTTTTAACAAGCTGTATTATACTTATTGATATTCTTATCTTGAACCACCCTTGCATTCCTGGGATAAATCCTGCTTGTCATGGTGTAGAATCCTTTTAATGTGCCCTTAGAATTTGTTTCTTTGTATTTTGTTGAAGATTTTTGCATCTATATTCAAAAGTATATCAATTTGTAATTTTCTTTTTTTGTGATATCTTTTTCTGGCTTTAATATTAGTGTAATTCTGGCTACAGAATCAAGAATGAGTTAGAAAGGGTTCTTTGCTACTCAATTTTTGGATGATTTTTGGAAGGATTGATGTTCATTCTTCACTGAATATTTGGTAAAATTCACCCATGAAGCCATTTAGTCCTGGACTTTTCTCTGTTGATAAGGTTATGGTTACTGATTAAATCTCTTTTCTTGTTATTTGTCTGTTGAGATCTTCTATATCTTCTTGAGTCAATTTAGGAAAGTTGTGCTTTTCTAGGTATTGTCCATTTCTTTAGGTTATCTAATTTGTTGGTAGAAAAGTGTTCATAATTTCCTATGATCATTTTTGTTCTGTAAGATCAGTATTCATGTCCCTCATTTCATTTCTGATTTTTATTTGTATCTTCTCTTTTTTTCCTTTTTCTGTCTAGCTAAAGGTTTGCCAAGTTTTTTGATCTTATCAAAGGACTAACTTTTGGTTTCATTGGTTCTCTCCCTTACCTCATTTATCTCTGTTCTTAATCTTTATAATTTCCTTTCTTCTACTCACTTTGGATTTAATTTGCTCTTATTTTTCTTGTTCTTCCAGGTGTGAAGGTTAGGCTACTGAGTTAAGATCTTTCTCCTTTTTTAACGTAAGCGTTCTTAACCATAAATTCCACTATAAGCATTGCCTTTGATGCACCACACAGTTTTTGGTGTGTTGTGTTTTCATTTGCACTCCTCTAGATTTTCCCGATGTCCCTTGAGATTTCTAATATGATCCAGTGGTTGTTTGAGAGTATAATTTAATTTCCACACACTTTTTAGTTTTTCAGTTCTCTTTCTGATACTGATTTCTAATTTCATTCCATGATGGTCAGAGGATATGCTTTGTATGATTTCAACATTTTTACATTTATTGGAATTTTTTCACTATCTAACTTATGGTCTAAGTAGAGAATTATCTGTGTCCACTTGAAAAGAATATACATTTTTCTGTTGTTGGATGAAGTGTTCTATATATGTCTGTTAGGCCTAATCAGTTTATAATATTGTTCAAATCCTCTATTTCCTCATTGATTTTGTCTACGTGTTCTATCCATTATTAAAAGTGGTCTATTGTAGTTTCCTACTATTAATGTAGAACTGTCTATTTCTCCCTTTAAATCTGTCAGTGTTTACTCCATATATTCTGGGATTCTGTTATTAGGTGCATATGTGTCTATAATTCTTGTCTTCTTGATTAACTCATATTTTACCAATAAATACTATTTTTCTTTTTCCCATGTAATGTTTTTTTAAAATTTGTCTATTTTTTCTTATATTAGTATATCCATTCCCCATTCTTTTTTGCTTACTATTTGCAGATATATTTTTCCATATTTTCACTTTCTACCTATTTATGTCTTGAAATTAAGGTGAGTCTCTTATAAACAGCATATAATTTGGGTAATGCCTTTTTTTTTCCCTCCGCACTTGTGGCTTGTTTTGCTGTCTGCTCTCTGTGTCCATTTGCTGCATGCTCTTCTGCACTTTTGCTTGTCACCCTTTTTTATTGCATCACCTTGCTGAGTCAGCACTTTGCAGTGCTTGCAGGCTGGCAGCATTCTGTGGCACCCAGGCTGGTGGCTCTCTGCAGCACGTGGGTGAGCCTGCCTTCACAAGGAGGCCCCAGGACATGAACCCAGGGCCTCCCATATGATAGACAGGAGCCCAACTGATAGAGCCACAGCCACTTCCTTGGGAAATGCCTTTTTAATAATTCCGTACTCTCTGCCTTTTAAATAGCATTTACATATAAAGTAACTACTGATAATGCATGACTTACTTCTGCCACTTTGCTATTTGAATTTTATAAGTCTTATAACTTTTTTTGCCCTTCCATTCTTCCATGACTGCCTACTTTTATATTTACTTGATTATTTTTAGTGAACCATTTATAATCCCCCTTTATATCTTTCTATATTATTTCAGGCATTTTCTTTGTGCTTATCATGGAGCTTAAATTTAACATCCTAAATCTGTAACAATCTCATCTGATTTGATACCAACTTAACTGTGATAGCATACCAAACTATGTTCCTATATATCTCCAACCCCCAGCTTTTACACTGCTGTTGTGACAAATTACACCTTATACCTAGTGTGTCCAAAACTATAAATTTATTACTGCTTCTTGTGCATTTGCATTCTAGATCCTATAAGAAATAAAAATTATAGTTACAAACCTAAAATAGAATAGTTCTGACATTACCCTTACTGAATATTTTTATTTATTCATGTCTTTAGTCTACAGACTAGTGCCCTTAGTTTCAACCTGAGGAAGTCCCTTTAGCATTTCTTGTAGGACTGATTTAGTGGTGAAGATCTCCTTCAGGTTTTATTCATCTGGGAATGTCTTAATCTCTTAGTTTTGAAAGAAAACTTTTTCCAGATGTAGAATTCTAGGTTGAAAGTTTTAGTTAAATTTTCTTTCAGCAATTTAAATATGTCATCCCACTGCCTTCTTGCCTAAATGGTTTCTGATGAGAAATTAGCATTTATTCTTATTGAGGCTCCCTAGTAGGTGAAACATCACTGCTTCTTGCTACTTTCAGGATTCTCTCTTTGTTGCTGGCATTCAATAGTTTGAGTATAATGTGTCTGGTGTGAATCGCTTTAATTTTATCCTATTTGAGTTCCTTGAACTTCATGGATACATATATTCATTTCTTTTTCTAAACTGGGGGAGTTTTCATTCATGATACTTTGAATAATCTTTCTGCCCCTCTCTCTTTTTCTTCCTCTTCTAAGACTCCCATATTTATATGTTTAATATTGTCTGACAGGTTGTTTAGACTTCATTTTTTTCATTCTTTTTTCTTTCTGCTCCTCAGACTGGAAAAAACCTCCATTGTTTTAGCTTCAAGTTCACTGACTATTTTACCAGCTCCAATCTGCTATGGATAACTTCTACAGAATTTTTTCAGTTATTACAGACCTCAACTCCAGTATTTCTGTTTAGCTCATTTTTGTGATTTCTCTTTATTGAAATTTTCCTTTTGTTTACATATAGTTTTCTTGATATTCTTTAATTCTTTGTTGCTTTATCTTTAGCTCTGTAACATATTTATGACAATTTTTTAAAGTCTTTGGTATGTCCAAAGTCTAGTCTCATAAATTGATGGTTTTTTGATGTTTTATCTTTCTCCTTTGGATGGGCCATCATTTCCTGTTTCTTTGCATGCCTTGTAATCTTTCTATACACACTGGTCATTTTGATACTTTAATGAATTGTATCTGAAACTTAGTCCCTGTGGTGTCTGTTGCTCAAGATGGTATCCAGCTATTCTTATGACAGAAATTACCTTGAATGACAGGTGTTAAGAAAAAAGAAAAACAAAACAAACAAAAAACAATTTTCAGTCTTTGCAGATTGGCTGTTGGCTAGTGCTCACCTTCACAACTTAGTTTTCCTAATAATGAACCTGAAGGACTGCCTAAGGGGGAAATATATGATCCTTTCTGGTATTTTCTGAGCATATGTTTTTTCCTGGCCATTTGCTTGTGGCCTTAGAAATTTCCCCATTTACATGGATCCACATGCCCCCTTCTCTTCCTAGGAAATAGTATTTCTCCCTGGTTCTCTGTGCTGTATTGTATATCTTAATTGTTTTTTTAAGTTTTTTTTTTTTAGCCATCTCATGAACCATTTCTGCATGCATGTAAGTTCTGAGATGACAAGCTATAGCCAAGTGTCCTGGTTCAGATCTTCATGCTACCACCAGACAAATTGGCACAGACATACGTATACCTCCATATACACAAAGGAGTTACTCTGCTCCCTCCAGAATTGGGATCAGGCACCCACACTGCAAGCACATGCTGCCTCTGCACCCCACCAAGGAGGAGTTGGGGTAAGTGCCAGCAGTGGTACCATGAGGTTTTCCTATCCTTTTTAAGTTGCCTTTTTCTTGATCTGAAGCTTTCCCAGTTATTGAAATCCTTTAACTGTTTTCTGGAGCACTGAAAAAGATAATTCTGCCAGTTTGTTTTTTACTGTTTAAAAATTCTGTAGGCAGGGAGGAGATGTGGCT
The DNA here is from genome assembly GCF_030445035.2 of Dasypus novemcinctus. Classification (NCBI taxonomy): domain Eukaryota; kingdom Metazoa; phylum Chordata; class Mammalia; order Cingulata; family Dasypodidae; genus Dasypus; species Dasypus novemcinctus. The sequence continues at coordinate 13,343,234 of NC_080697.1, forward strand.
CAAGTAGTTGAGGGTCTCCCTCCCACATGGGAGGTCCTGGGTTCAGTGCCCAGTGCCTCCTGAAAAAAACAAAACAAACAAATAAACAATAAACAAGCAAAAAAAAAACTGAAAGAAACATGGCTCAGTGGTTGAGTACCAGCTTCCCACATACAAGGTCCCAGGTTCAATCCTCTGCCCTGGTACCTCCAAAAAAAAAAAAATCTATAGGTAGATGGAACCCTAGAGCATTTTGCTCTGTCATTTTTTTTCCCCTCCTCTATCCCTTTATTTTTAAAATATGTGAGTCTTTAGATTTATGGTGGGTTTCTTGTAGACAACATATAGTTGGACCTTGTTTTTCATCCACTCTGACAATATATGTTTTAATAGGTGTTTGCAGATCATTCATATTTTAAGTGATTAGTTATATAATAAGATTAATATCTACCATGTTTGTAACTATTTTCTATTCATTGCACTTGTTCTTTGTTTCCCTTGTCCCTTTTTCTGCCTTTCCTTCTTTGAAATGTGCATTTTATATGATTCTATTTTATCTCCTCTCTTAGAATATCAATTGTTCTCTTTTTTAAAAATAACGGTTTGGGGAAGCGGACTTGGCCCAATGGATAGGGTGTCTGCCTACCACATGGGAGGTCTGCGATTCAAACCGCAGGCCACCTTGACCTGTGTGGAGCTGGCCCATGCGCAGTGCTGATGTGCACAAGGAGTGCCATGCCATGCAGGGGTGTCCCCCGTGTAGGGGAGCCACACACACAAGGAGTGCACCCTGTAAGGAGAGTTGCCCAGCATGAAAGAAAGTGCAACCTGCCCAAGAATGGCGCCGTACACATGGAGAGCTGACACAAAAAGATGACACGACAAAAAGAAACACAGATTCCCAGTGCCACAGATAAGGATAGAAGCGGTCACAGAAGAACACATAGCAAATGGACACAGAGACCAGACGATGGGGGGTGAGGGTAGAAGGGGAGAGAAATTTTAAAAAATAATAATAATGGTTTAATGGTTTGCCTAGAGTTTGAAATATATATAACTAATATATATATAACTGATCTAAGCCCACCTTCAAATAAAAGTATACACTTTACATTTAGTGCAGGTATCTAGAGTATTACCAATTCCTCTTCTCCATTCTTAACAATTCTATTATCGTTTATTTCACTTATCCATAGGTATAATCACCCAATATATATTTTTAAAGATTTATTTATTTATTTATTTCTCTCCTCTTCTCCCCCCGACCCCAGTTGTCTGTTCTCTGTGTCTATCTTCTGTGTGTTCTTTGTCTGCTTCTGTTGTGGTCAGTGGCACGGGAATCTGTGTTTCTTTTTGTTGTGTCATCTTGTTGTGTCAGCTCTCCATGTGTGCATCACCATTCTTGAGCAGGCTGAACTTTCTTTCGCACTAGGTGGCTCTCCTTATGGGGTGCACTCCTTGCACATGGGGCTCCCCTGCACAGGGACACCCCTATGTGGCACAGCATTCCTTGCGCGCATCAGCACTGGTCATGGGCCAGCTCCACACGGGTCAAGAAGCCCTGGGGTTTGAACTGTGGACCTCCCATGTGGAAGATGGACACCCTAACCACTGGACCAAGTCTGCTTCCCCCAGTATATTTTTATATTATTACTTTAAACAGTTGTCCTTTAGCTCAATTAATAATAAAAAACAATTTTAATTTTACCTTCATTTATTCCTTCTTCAATCCTCTTCTTTCTGGAGATCTGGGTTTCTCATCTATACCATATTTCTTATCTCTGAGTAACTTCTTTTAAGATTTTTTGCAAAGCAGGTCTTCTGACAAAAAATTCTCTCATTTTTTGTCAGAGAAATTTTCAAGGTTAATTTTTACTGAATGCAGAATTTTAGGTTGGTGGGTTTTTTAATCTTTCGATACTTTCAATATTTCACTTCATTTTCTTTTTGATTGCATGATTTCTGACAAGAAGCCTGCTCTATTTTTTACTCCTTGTTCTTCAATAGGTAAGCGTGGGGTTTTTGCTGCCTTTTTCAAGAGTTTCTCTTGATCTTTGGTTTTCTGTAGTTTGAATATGATATGCCTAGCTGTTTATTTTTGTTGTTATTTATCCTATTTTATGTTCTCTAGTTCTGTGATTTGGTGTCTGTCATTAATTTTGGAAAATTCTAGGCATTAATCCATCAAATATTTATTTTGCTCCTTTCTTCTTTTCTTCCATTTCTGGTATTCCAATTACATATGTTACAACTTTGGAAACTGTAGCATGGTTCTTGGATGTCTGTTCTGGGTTTTTTCATTCTTTTGTCTCTTTGCATTTCAATTTTGGAAGTTTCTCTTGACCTCTCACTAATATTACTGATCCTTTCTTCAACTAGGTCCAGTGTGATGATAAGCCCATCTTTATTTCTTTTACAATACAGCATTTTCTTTACATTCTTCCTTAGATTTCCATTTCTCTGCTTACATTATCTGTCTGTTCTTCCTATTTTTTTTTTTTTGATTAGGGTTCTTAACATGTCAGAGTTATTTTAAATTCTGTCTGATAATTCCAAAATCTGTGTCATACCTGAGTCTTGTTATGAGGCTTACTTTGTCTCTTCAGACTGTTTTTTTTTTTCCTCCTTGTCTGTTAGCATGCCTCATATTTTTGGTTGAAAGCCAGACCTGATATGTTAGGCAATAGGGACTAAGGTAAATATGCCTTTAGAGAGAGGTTTATGTTAATCTGGCTAGGAGTTGGTCTCTGTTTAATGCTTTCTGTAGTTAAATGTGCCAGAGACTTCAACAAGTTTCCTGTGTTTTTGTTTCCCATGCTCTCTTTGGGATTCCCTAAGAACTCCTCTTGAGATATAGTCTATAACTTTATATCCTATATCTGTAACTCACTGTTATTACATTGGAGCCCTGTTGGTGTGGTAATAAAATGAGGGAGAGGAGAAGCATTCTTTAATATTATGGAAAAAAATCTTAGTCTTTTAATGAGCCTGTGTCTCTGGGCTCTGACCATCACAAGTGTTCCTTAGCAATTTTTCCCCTTGGGTGGTACCGGAAGGCTAAAGGAGGCTGAAGAGGAGGTCGAAGTCAGATAGATGTCCTTCTCTCAGGTAGGATTATGTACTAGTAAAGTCTTTATCCCTAAAGAGTAGGTATTTGTTATGGTGACTGCTTAGGGCTCATTTCTCAATGGTATTTTTCCCCTCTGCCAGCCAGAAACATGAAGAGTTCTTGCTTGACTCTTCACCGTGAGAACATAGTGTAGTGTTCCTGGAGGTAAAGCCCATGAACGCTTTGGGCTCCCCTAAGAGTGCAGACCCCAGGAATTTCTCAATTTCACATGAGTCCACACTCAACCTTCAGTAATTCATCAAAATTGCCATTTAAGTGTTCCTACCAATTTATGGTTCCAGTGACTGCTGCCTCGGTTTTCAGTTCTCAGCCATGATTTTCTGTATTCATCCTTCTCTCCAGATTTCAACATGGTGGTTTGCCTTGCAACATCATTCTCAAATGGGTCCAAAAAAGCTGTTGATGTTCAGTTTTCCAGCTTTTTTCTTGTTAGGATGGGAGTGATGACTACCAAGTTCTTATATGTTACAACTGAACATGAAAACTCTTTTCAATATGTATAAAATGGAAAAGAGACTCTGCCCTGAATGCTTCAAGAGGAATTAAATCCTAAAGGGAAAGGGCTTTTAGGAACATCATGAACTGGGCCATTCTATGGGATCTGTTAGAAAGTTCTTCATTTTATTAAAGCTTATATCAAAGCTATTTCATTCTATCATTCAGAATTTTATAAATTCATGTATCTTTATCCATAGGGACCTCTGAATCAAGCCACCAAAGTACTAGACCATGTATTGCACTTGGCCTCTATATCCTTAATGTTTTACCAACTTTGCCTTCTGGCAGTTTGAGATTCTTTATGAATTCCAAAGAGAAATAATGTTTGTAAACTGGTCTGTTCCTCTGAGTGTGATACCATTTGATTGTATTAGATTCATCTGAGAGTCCCCACCCCCTCAGTGGGCTGATATAAATGGGCACTCACTCAAGAAGGCACATGGAAGAAGACACACAAGAAATGAGAAAGACCTCCAGAGATGTCAGAGGAGAGAACTTTGTCATGACACGGAAGAGGAGAGAACTTTGATCCTGTAGCCCTGGAGAGAGATGAGCCATTCACCTGAGAGTTTACAGCTGACCTTGTGAAGAGAACAGAGCAGCTGAAACTGGAAGGAAATGAGCCCTCCAGCCTACAGCTGAGATCTGAAGAAGCTGGGTCCACGGAGCCTTAAGCGGAATGAGGAAGGCTGAACCCTCACAGACATGACCCACCATCTTGCTTCAACGTGTAGCTACAGATTTTGGCAAGGAAGTACATCTTATGGTACCTTGAGTTGGACTCTTTAGAGCCTTGTAACTATGAGCTTCTAGCCCAAATAAATACCCTTTATAAAAGCCAACAGATTGCTAGTACTTTGCATCAGCACCACTTTGGCTGACAAATACACCTTCTCACAGGGCAAATTCTATCCAAAATAGACTCAGATCTGGGTTAGGAATAACATTGGGGCTACTCAGAAGTCACATGGTTTTTAGGGTATGGGATTGATAGTAAATGGCCCCAAGGAGCAGAGATACTGAAAACAGTACATCCAGTCTTAAAACTGAGGAGGAACAGGAGATGAAGAAGGAAGTGGATCCAAGGCCCTGAGACCCTCAATCCTATAGGTTAACTCCCCTTCCCTTGGGATTCCAACTTAGCCTCTAGACGACCTGTATGGCTCCTTCCTCCCACTGGCCAAATATCAATCCTGAATCTGAAAGGAACCTGAGAATTTATGTATTCCCATCACCCATCCAAGGCAAGAATCTTTTGAAGCTCAGATACATCACTAAGCCTATATCTAGTTCTGCCCTCACCAAATCTCATTTTACAATTTCCTTATCTCATCTCATTGTGCAGTACTTCAAATGCTCAGGGAATTTTTCAGAATCCTCTACTTGGGAATCATGTGAAGCTTTCATTAATCTGAACGGTTTGCTCCTCACTAGACTATCAGCTAGGTAAGCTGCATCTGCCCTTTGCTTTGGTTGTCCTGCCACTCTAAATCCATGTGACAATGGCCCATACAGTCAAACTTTGAAATAAATGATATGAACCCTGGTGCCAAATGCGTGAGTAAAGTTCAAAGATTTATGCTATCTTAAAATTCAGCTAATTCCTGTGTATAAGAAAAAATCAATTGTTGGACGAGCTTTGTTCTTGAAAAAAAATCAATCATCGTTCTTGCCAATGATCCCATTACCCTCTGGATGCCAGGGTCTTTCCTTATATCCTCCATTGCATGTTGACATCAGCTGTATTGACTGCATTTCCATATGACTTCTGTCTTGGTTCAAGATTGAAACCACTGTTTATATTCCCTTCTCTTCTTAGCATCCTTAGATCCCTATTACTCTTCCCCAAAATAACTATAAGTGTGTAAACTAATTAGCTTAGAGAGCACAAGCTCCCTTAATACCTTGAGAATCCTGCCATCCAACTTGGATTTCTCTATGTTCTGAGCTGCAAAATAGCCCCTCTCTTGGTTTTGGTTTAATTATTCTTCAAGGTCATCCCTATACCATTCTTCTCCATGTTGCTTTTTTCTCTGCTTCTGTTTTTAAGAGGATTTTAAAATAAGCTCAGCAGCTCAGCCATTTTTGAGTCATTACTAGCTTCAATCCCCTTTCACACTTATTACTTGGCCTATTTTTTTTTTTTTCTTTAGCCTTGCTTGTTCCTGCTACACTTGTAAGGGCATTTCTGATTTTCTCTAACCCTTTTGCCAGCTTGGAATTACTCTGTCTTGGTGGCCTTTATCGTTCCCTTACAATTTGAACTGATGATGCATGGCCTCGATTTGGAAACTGGCCCTTCTTTTCTCCTGTTTACACACAATGGGACTTTTCCTTCCACTTCCAAGTACTCCTTCAGGAAGCCAGACAGAAGGTTCCCTTGATGTTCAGGAAGCTCCTGGATAGACAGGAGCCCCAAAAAGATAGGCGTCCCCCCCAAGGGTTGTTAACAGCACTTCAGTCTTCAGATTTCCTAGACACCTACTGATTTATTCTTGCACTTGGCTTTGAAGAAACAAAAATCTTGAGATGAGAACAACAGTAACAAATGCAATTTGTAAGAATCCTGCCACCTCCCACTGGAGAGCACGGAAGGCTTTTCAAGCGCTTTCCCATAAATTATCCAATTCAGAAGACACATTGTCAGACATTTTGTTTTTGCTTTCTTCTAATTGTTACTCTAATTATTTTCTATTTTATTCCAAACTCTGGTGGTGATTTCTCTGTCTCACTCACTTTGTATTACCAAGCATCATCTTAAAGAATTATGGGAAACACTTCAGCGACAGGGCAGAGTGTTTTGAGCTTTCAAAGTAGCAAACACAAAGCTTACACTGAACCTGGGGCCCACTTGCCACAAGAAATGTGGAGGAATTGTCAGAAAACTGAGACCTAAACCCTCACAATTGAGTATACCCATCAGAAACTGGGGAAATGCTATATGACTCAGCAGCACGTGGAAGACCCAAGCAATCCAAACAACGAGCTTGGGCAGCACCTCATCCCAGACATACTGGCCAACAGGATGGGCTCTTACTTGATGATCAGGCCTAACCAGGATTTTGAGTGGGAGGGTGTGGGTCTCTGTGGGTAGAGGATCTGGGCAAACCATCAGAGTAGATGCCAGGTTGAGAGGGAGGAAAAAGAGATACCCATGGACAAAACAAAACAGAAGCCCCCCAATTTTGGAAAACAGGGAGTTTCCAGAAGGTCACCCATAGGACAACTTCAACAGAGCAGTCTCCAGTCACACTTCCTGGGCTCAAATCTCCCCTCTGACATTACTAGCAATAAGACCTTGGGCAAGTTACATCATCAATCTGTGCCTTAAATTATTCATCTGTGTAATGGAAAATGTACCTATGTCCAAGAGTCAGCATAAGGATTAAATGAGCAATTCCTTGTAAGGTGTGATAAAAGAAAAATTTTTCACACAATTGAGGCTCTCACAGCTTTATTGATGGGCAGCATCCCATTCAGAATGGGCAGAATACCCTACGGGGTAGATAGGGGAAGCTCAAATAGGGCAAACAGGGCAGCAGTGAGAAAATGTTCTTCTAATTGGCTGACATTAAGTTTCCATTTGACATGGGGGGGCGGGTCTTACAAAGTGGGGAACAGAGATCCATTGATGCATATGGTATTCTTGTCCACTCTGATAAGCTAGCACTACTGGACTGAAACGACTTTTTGCACCAGGTGTTGCTTATCGGCAGCCCCATAGGGCATGTTCCATTTTATCAGAAAACCCCTGCAAGTGGGTTGTTTTTGTTTTCTGGACAAGTCCTTCTCCAAAAGGGCTCCTCTCTCCAGACAATCCCCAATGCAGGCAGCCATTTTACTTTATTTAACAAGTGCTTGAAAGATATCTGGCCCATGATAAAGCATTCTATAAGTGTTAGCTGCTGCTATTACGATGGTTAGTTTTGTTATTACATAAAGTGCCAGGATTTTTCATGGGTTCTGACGAGGTAGAGGAAAATCAGTGAGACTAAGGGAAACCTGTAATAGAAACATATTTTGAGTCAGGAAGTTTGTGACCTCATGCTTCTACCAGACTAATGTAAGAAATGAAAGCAGCCTCAGAAGAGAGAGAATTTCTCTCCCCTTTAGTTCCCAAACATTGTCCATGGGATATTGAAAAACATTCCAGCAATAAACATCAAGCATCAACTTCTTCAGGAACACAAAGGAAAGGAATAATAAAGATAAATGCCATCAGTGGTTATGTGCCATGAGGAATACTTTATGCCACCACAGCCTGAAAAAACAGTGGAGAAAAATTCTGACATCACCTCAATTTTAAATGTCAAATTTCAGCACACTTCTTCTTTTATCTCATTGCAGATGAAAAAACACAGATGCTCCCTTCCCTTGAAGAGAAGGTCCCCTGTGACAAAGATGAAGTGGGCAAGAGATAGAGTTCACATTGTTGAGTAGGGTTACAGTTAATTCTCTTGTAAAGAACTAATATACATGTTTTTAGATGAAAAGATCATTTGCTTAAAAAAAGGAGGCATAGCCTCTGTGCTGTGATAACAACACGAAGAACTATTTGGCACTTGAAATTTCCCAGTCTTCATTTCAGTCTCCCAAGAACAGGAGATTGAAGCCACATTCCCAGAAATGTCATATTTATCGGCAGTGATAAATTTGGCAGAGTCTGAAGGACTCATCTGCACTTACTTTAGCAGCAGAGACTCAGAAAATGGGCAATTGCTTCCCAACATGAAAAAAAGCATCCTAGAGCTGAGCAATCAATTGGAAAAAAAATGAGACCAGACTACCAAAGAGGAGAACTCTTGGAGATCACTCACGTTCAAAGAATCCAAGCATGGCTAAGAAAGGCAAGCCAACTAGTATGATGAAAGCAACTGAGTCGAGTCTGCATATCACAAATACAGGGTGCAGGGCTTGTCATGAAACTCTTTTCCCCCATGACTTAGGAAACTGGGATCACTGAGAAGACTGCTTATCTCAGAAGTCTACTCATCTACAAATCCACCTCTGAATCCCTGGTTTTAAGTCTATACTTTTCTAAGGTTCCAGAACGATCACTATGGGCTTGATAAAGAGATTCTTTAAACTATTTTATTCTGGTCCCCTGAGAAATCAGATTTCCAAAAATATTTCAGTTGGATTTGTACTTCTGTGACTCTTCAGCTCTAATGACAAAGTCCAGGAGATATGAGTTATGTGTCTGCCAAACAAGTTAAGAAGGTTTTTAATAATTCCAAGAACTGATGACTTGGTAAGGCTGGTAGAGAGAGAAATGAATGTGTTTTCAAAGGATCAAAGGGTTTTTAAGGAATGTCTGCCTTCTGCAGATATAAACCACCTCCACTCCACATGCCATTTGATAGACCAGTTGATCTATCATCTACTCCAACACTACTCAAACTTGGCAAGTCCACAGAGCTAACCCAGCTCTGCAAACGCTAAGGCCTGTTGGCATTTTTTTTCCCCTTGTTTATTATTATGTGTTGACATCCAGAAGAATTCTCAGGCAGGTCCTGTAGACTTCAGATTTTCACAATATTACAATTCCAGCAGGCTGAATGTTAAAAAATGGAAATTGGACAGACTGTTATCAACTTTAATCGACCATTAGAGCATCGGAGCCTGAAGGCACAGTATTTAACAGGGTGGTCAAGTAAAATGCTGTCTCTTTCATTTGGAATCTGGGAATAAAGCCAACCCAGATTAAAAGGGAAAAAAAGCCATTATTCTGACAGCTGTGGCAGAGCACAAGGATCAGTGTTGCAAAGAAGGCCAAGATGCAAATATTGCAGCACACTTGGGTGAGGTTTGTCTACTGAATTCTGGTTTGCAGATTTTGTACATAATGGAGATAAATACACCAACAAATGACATACTGGCATACCCAAATGAAGGCTATCATCTAATATCAAAAATGGGTCCTATGGCATCATATTGCATTGCCAGACTTGGCCTCCATGCATCATCACCTTCCTGGGCAGCCATGATAGTCTTCTCAAAAAAGCAAATAATTTGCAGCTTTGGTTAGGCTCCTCTGCCTTGGCCCCTGGGCATGGTACACTGTGAATGCTTCAGAGAATGTGTCTGGAATTAAGGTTTTTAATTACACCTGACATTAGTGAGCTTTCACCTGTTGGCAGCCATCTTATTAAATCCACTCATGGGAGAAGAGTTGTTTTACTGGAAATAAAGTTTCCTTTCTCCTTTATGCCTCTGTTGGCCTTGCCGCAGATTACTTCTCAACACCATTTACTCTGCTAATGTAGTTTTGCACATTATGAACTTTCAGAATGTTAAACTGAACAGTCTTTTCTTTTAAACAAAATATATTGTTTATGTAAAGAGTCTAATGGCCCATAGCAATCCAATTTACATGTAAAGCACAAGATTTCATATTGAATCAGTTTTATTACTTCACATATGAAGAATATTGAACAGTGGAAGGTATATTGAATTTGTATCAGAAAAATACAAGGGCAGAGTTATTGGGCCAGTGCTTAATAATATTAGAATCGATTATTCCAATGAGAGGCGAGACATCTGTTGTTCACTGTGGGAAGAAGCATCATCTCTACCACACCACTGTTATCGAATGAATGCCTTCCCCTAGTCACTCAATGAAATAACTATAGTTAAAGGGTTAATAATTATGGCTTCTCAAAGTGAGAACATTAACTCTCTATCAGCAGCAAGGGAATACTGTTAATACCTTTTAAAATTTATTGAGCACATTTGGTTTGCTGGGCATTGTACCAAATCCATAAAACATAAGCTATTTTATCACTGGTTGCTTTATATGCTAATTATGTTGATTCACTTGACCTCTCAAAAACTGGATTTAATCTTTCCTATGTTTTCTAGATTATGGAAACCCCAAACCTATTTTTCTTTATATTTTGATTTTTCTTTCTATGTACTACAATCATTTGAGAATTTCTTTGTCGAGTGATCTGTGTTCTCTCAAACTATGAACTATATGAAATAAATTAGAAGAGAGCTAATCATTACTTTTTATTAATCTGGAAGGCCATTCTTTAAGCGCTGCTGTTGAGAGAAAAGAGCTAACCTTTTTGAATGTCCTTAAGGAACAGATTCTCTTTAATGTTCACTCCCCTTTCACCACAATTGATTTTTATTCGATATCATTAAAACCTGTCTTGGTTTGCCACAGGGATGCCAATGCCAAGTACCAGAAATGGGTTGACTCTTATAATGGGAAATTTACAAGGGTAAAAGCTTATGTTCTGAGGCCATGAAATGCCCAAATTTCTCACCAAAGTCATTTATCGGTGATCCTGGCATCCTGCCATGTGGCAAGGCAAGATGGCAGCCAATCTCTGCCGAGGTCCCTGCCTTCACCTCAAAGCTCATCATCTCCAGGAACTCAGCTGTGGGGAATCACACATATGGCTCATCTCTTCAGCCTTGAGATGTTCTATAAGCCCAGCCTCTCTGAGGCTTCATGCCTCAGCTTTGGTCACTGGCAATCCTTGAGTCTTTTCTCTCTCACTTGGCAGCTCCAAAATGGTAGAGTTCCCTTTTCTGTGTGTCTTCTTTCTCTGTGTGTTTCCATCCATAAAAGGCTCCAGCAAGAGGGCAGAGATCGAATTGAGTCATGTATCACTGACATAGTTCAATCAAAAGCAATTTAATCAAGTGATCTAATCAAGGTCCCTTAACTGAATCTAATGCAATCAAAGGGTCCCATACCCACAGGAATGAATTAGTTCAAAACAGAATCTTTTTGGGGTTTGCCAAGTCCACACTGTCACAAAACCCCAATAAATCTACATTGTTGAAAAATAAGATGAGGATAAATCATATTCTTGAGTTAACAAAAACTAAAAGTAGGAAGAAACTCTATAAGGGACACACAATAACTTGAAATTCAACTAATGCAAAAGTAGATTTATTCATAATATCCTGCTGGAACTTTTGTTGCATTTTTGGATACAAGATTTCATATTTTCTGAATTTTCCCTACCAAAGATGCTTTTTTTTCTCCTTTCATATTTTTCAAGGGTGGAAAAACTTTTCTTTTCCACCCTAACATGCTTCTTCAAGTGAAAAATAAAAAAGGTCCCTATTTGTCCATGGCTGAATTGATGTGATTTCATTTTTGGATTCAGTTAGATTGCACACATTTTCCACAACCTTCCAGCCTCTAGGTTTGCAGGCAAAATTCAAACACAGCATTCAAGTAAACAAAACTTAATTAAATTCACAGGGCAAGCTTCTGGGGAGTGTGTGAGTGCTCATTTTGTCATAGTGGATTATGTCATTGGGTGGAGACCCATACAATGAGAGAGAAGGTATACCCACATCCTGGGGAGAACGATGTTCTCAGAGGGAACTGTATCTCTTGAGAGAATTGGTGGCTCCCAATGGGTTAGGGCAGTCAAGTATGTCAAGCCCTCAACATTTTTGCAAGTATCTCTGAATATGGTCCCTCAAGTAATGAAGATTGATTGCCATGGTGGGCCCTGAGGGGATGGGGAAAGAGGTGTTGAATACATGGAATTGGGGTAACTGTGGGGCAATGCAAGTGATCCACAAGATCATGCCATGATGGATATAGGTTATGTTAAATTACATGTATAAAAATATAGGCTAAAATGTAAACCATAATGTAAAACATAAAATAGCTAAAAATTCAAAATTGTATGGTCTAAAATATAAACCATAATGTAAACCCAAATGGAACCATGTTTGAAAACTATCGTTTCAATATCTGTACATTAGCTGCAGCAAATATAATATAAACATGTAAAAAGATCACTGTTGGGGAAGGGCCAAAGTGTTTGATACTGGATATGTGGGAGTACCATATAATGTATATGTGAATTACTGTGACCTAAAACTTATGTCAAGAGAAACTTAATAATCAGGGGAGAAGGGAAGGGAAGGGAAGGGAAGGGAAGGGAAGGGAAGGGAAGGGAAGGGAAGGGAAGGGAAGGGAAGGGAAGGGAAGGGAAGGGAAGGGAAGGGAAGGGAAGGGAAGGGAAGGGAAGGGAAGGGAAGGGAAGGGGAGACACTGAGGAAGAAATGGAAGAAACTACCTTGCCACTTGTACATACAGGGCAACACCTGTAGCAGTGATGAAAGGCAAAATGTCAAAAACAAAGCTTTTTCACTTTTTCATTTCTTTGATACCCCAATTTATTTTTCCTTTATTTAATTTTTCTAAATTTCTATATATTCTATATCTAACCTTTAAACCCATCACTATATTCTATTTTCTTATTAATGGAGCCTGGCAATATATTGGGCTTCCTTTTTGAAGAAGTTTTGGACTACAGGGAGGTTCAACTATGGCAAGGAAGGAGCACTTGTATGGCGTGTCATTGGTGGGGGGCACACAGTTGGGAGGGAGTTCTCCAGGGCATGTATACAGGGTACACAGAAAGGTTTGGGTATTTTCATAGTGGTTTCAGTTGGAAACGATAGATGAGAGAGTGCTGAGTTCCTGACCAGGGGAAGTCTATCACATTCCCCAATGGAACAACAACAGTCCCCCAAGTGCAATGGCAAAGACCAAAAAAGATGGATGGTCCAACGATGAGCCCTTGATACTGATGGGTCCGATTATGAACCTGTGTGCCTGAAATATGAACTAGGCCTATAGCTGTGGGGTGCCTAAGAGTTACCTCCGAGAGCCAACATGTTGCTCAAATGTGGCCACTCTCTAAGCCAAACTCAGCATGTAGATGCATTGCCATCCCCCCAGCAAGGGACAGGACTCCCAGGGATGAGCCTCTCTGGCACTGAGGGATAACTGACAAGCACCAGCTGATGATGTAACTACAAAAAGACCATGAAGAGGTCAACTCAGACTGGCAGAATATCTCAGCCTACGTGTAATATCAGGTGTTAAAAACTGCTTTTTGACTTTGGATAAAAAGGGAGAAATGGAAAAGACAGTGAGTTTATATGGTTAAGAGTCTCCAAAAAAGAGATGGGAGGTCATCAGGGGGTGATGCTTATGCATGCCTCACCAGGGTACCAAGACAGCCAAGGTAGATGGAAACCCAAGTGTTGGTTCTCCTGAGGGCTGCAGTGACCCACAGATTCTATGGTCAAGGCAGATAGCTCTGGAGTTCAGGGCCATGTCAGTTGGCCCTACTTTGGAGTTTGTGTTCCTGAGTGTGATGGAGTTGGACTCAGATATAACCTTTCTACACATGCCTCTTCTGTTACTTTTACCAGACCTGTGGTTGGCATTTGGGTTGGTGTATACTCAGGAGACCTGAATCTCTGAACTGTCCATGTGATGGCCAGGACCTGGGCCCCAGCAGACTTGCAGCTCCTACCCTCTGGCTTCTGGACTTACCCTGGCCAGCTGACAGTGGGGTGAAGAGGGTCAACCACCACACCAGGGAGCCAAGAGTGCCTACAGCTGCAAACAGGAGAATTGCATCCATCATCCATGTGGAATCTAAATCCCTCTTGATGTAGAGGGGGAGTGGACATAGCCATCCCAGGTCCACAAGATGGAGGAATAGAGCAGGGATTAGAGTGGACTTACTGGTGTTCTGCTGGGAAACTATTGTGATTAGTAAGGGAAGAAATTGTAGTAGTGATGTGGAGAGGGTGGCCATGGTGGCTGATGGTCGGGAGAGGGAAGAAGAGATATGGTGTGGGGGCATTTTCAGGATTTTGAGTTGTCCTAGGTGGTGCTGCAGGGATGGATGCTGGACATTGTGTGTCCTGTCATGGCCCACTGGGTGGACTTAGGGAGAGTGTGGACTACATTGTGGACCACTGTCCATGTGCTGCAGCAGTTCTCCAGAATGTATTTGCCAGGTGCAGTGGATGTGCCACAATGATGGAAGAGTTTGTTGATGTGGGAGGGGTGGCGTGGGTGGGGTGGGGGGTATATGGGGACCTCATAGTTTTTGAATGTAACATTTAAAAGAAAATAAAGAAGAAGAAGAAGAAAAAAGGAAAAAAAAACTTAATTGAATAGCTAAAACCTTCTTTCAATGAGAGGTAAACAGATTAGTAAAGGTCATACCACAGTGTGATTCTTGTCTGTGTCCCAAAGATAACTCAACCCTATCTCTAGAGAAAAGACGCATACATATGTGCACTTGCACTTGCTTAAAGTGCCCTGCACAATATGACCTATTGTGTGGCTTAGTTGTAAAGTGATTACATTTGTGGACATTGATTGTACTAGTCCTATCTCTCTTTATTGGGGCCTGGGGTGGAGTGGGGATCCCAAATGCCAAGTTCACAGTAAGAAAAAAGAAAATCCTACATAAGAAAATCTTTCCCCCTTCTAAACACCTCCTCCCTGCAGATTTCCAAATCTATAGACTTAGGTGCTAAATCCAATCCTTTTAGCACGGATGCTTATCAGGCAGTAAAGAAGCTGAATCAGCCGAATCTCTGTTCAAACAAGAAAAGAATCACTCCCCCCAGCCCCATCCAGGTGGGTCACAACTGCATGATGACTGGTCTCCAAAGTCACCAACATGCATTGCATCCATCAAATAAAGGAAATCTCTGGCTCTTCTTTCTCTTCAGATGTCCAGGGGCTGGGGTCCAAGTGGAAGAAAAATTTACATTAATCAGTTAGGAAATTTACTTTTAAGAGATTCTCCTCATGCTTTGAAAATATATTGACAGTTCTAATGTCTTGCAATTTCTATACTTAATACATTAGCTCCAACTTCTTTCTTTGCTCACCAAGCCTTATTAAGCAAGCATCCAACACCTCACTCATCAGACAGCTAAAGAGGCCAAAGAATCAGTGCTCCCTGGCCAGTTCTGGCCAGTTCAGATCCATAGTTCCTTGTGGATCACTGCTAAAGTCCAAGCCAATGGGCTAGGTTTGGAAGGGAAGATGTAGATGGAGAAAATATGATCTGCTTCCCAAGAAATTTAGAGACTCCTGGGAGGCAATTTTCACATGTGATATAATTAGTAAATAACATAGGTATTGTTTAAAACTCAAAATGCAAGGTCATTGGAGTTCAAATTTCCCATCAAATTTCCCATCATATCCACTACATTGCATTGCCAAGGCAGAAAAGTAGATTATCATATTCTTGAAATATTTTCAATGGTAATTGAAATAATTAGAGTTCTCCTTTACTTCCCTATAAGCAGAAAAGTCAAGTAATCATAATATGTTGGCACCTAGTCATTCCATTTACTTGATGAAGAAAAAGAAAAGCATTAATAAAGCCATTATTTTTCATATAAATCCAAATGTCACTGGTTTCCACGTTGCTTCCATTTCCAGTACAGAATGCATCTCCAAATAAACAATTTTATAGATATGGCAATTATTACCCATTCAATTTCCACCCTTTAAATGCACCTGACAACTATACCACCTCTTAGAAGCACACAAAAAACAGCCCTTCCAGAACATTTCCAGGCTCCCTCTAACCTGCTGGTTCCAGTCATCTGCATACACTATTTTCCTAGTTGTCAACCCTCTTCCATTCTCTTGGATGCCAACCTTGGCTACCACTCTCTAAGCAGTTTCTTGGAATGAACTTATCCCTTCAGATCACAACTTCCTGTATCTAGCTAGATTCTTCACTTGGGGAAAGAAATCCTCCATCAAAGGCTTACAAGAACACAGCCTTTTTGATGCCAGAGCAGAACTGCAAAACATCTACTTACCTGCATGCATCCTCCACTAGTGGTTGAGCTCTTGAAAGTGTGGCACAAGGACTTCCTCAATTCTTCCTTCCAGCACAGTGCCTGAAACAACAACCACACAAATAGTTGTTAATCTGTGCTCCAAGATTAATTAATTCCCCCAATAAAAATTTCCATTTACTCAGTGGTCTCAACCAGAGGTTAGAAAGAAAGTAAGCTAATTGAATTAACTCACTCAGAAACATAAATGTTTAAAAATACATCAATCTGAAGTAAGACTTGGCAATGACAGATATTTTTAAAATCTCCCCTGGAGATTTTAATGAGCAGTCGGTCTTAAGAACCGCTGGCCACTGGCATAAAATGCCCTCTATGCTCTAGCCTCTGCTTCTCCTACCACCCACCCTATATATGCACACCCTGCTAGACACGGCCAAGTTGATACATTTTTCCAAACATACCAAGCTTTCCCACATGCCCACAACTCTCTTGTAGACTGGGAACAACCTAAGGTTAAGGATATTGTCAGTGTCTTCCCAAGATCTTTCTGCCACTATTTCTATTCACTTCCTGAATCACATTGTTTTGTTTTTCTTGGAAATAGAGATCGGAGAATTATGTCTCATTTAAAACAAGAGTTAAACCAGCCGATTAAAATATCACCTCTACATAAGGAAACCAAATCAAAAGTTACTTTGGAAATTATGGGAAATTAGATGAATCTGAATGAGAAGGAAATACAGAGGATAAGGTCCTTAAGATTCACCGGCAGCAGCTCCTCTCAGTGGTGGATGGATTTTGTTGGTGTTGGGACCGGTTTTCTTCATCTTCAAAGTAAACCACATTGTCTAACTATAGAAAAGGATTTATCACAGTTGCCAAAGCAATGAAAGGGGGTCATAATTCCTGACACCTCTTCCCATTCTCTCATCCTCCAGCATAAAACATCCAGACAATTTGGTAATGGCTTAGTAGGCGCTGATGGTACAGCTTAGAGTTTCATTCTGATGGATTCAAACCTGACTCATTCCACTAGTTTTCTGTAATAACAGAGAAGGTCTTAGGGACCAAGTATCCAAGTACATGTGAATGGATATTTCTCATGAAAGACATCGTAATTGAATTCTCAGATGATGGATCTGCTACACTCATGACACCATATGAAATATTTAGGGCTTGTTCTTTTAAGATGATCCTGAAATACCTCCTTGGCTTGTCTTTCACAAACATGCCTTTTCTGAGCAATTTTGATAGACAGGGGAAAAAGAGAAGAGAGCAGGGGTATTTATCAGGATTAATTAATATGCAAGGGAGAAGAGACACATGTGATTAATTTTCCAGGTTCATCATAAATATTTTATTCACTTATGTGACTCTGAAATCTTGTCTTTGACACTTAGGAAAAAGCTCTAAATATGAGACTTGAAACCCATATGAGTGAAAATAGGGTGAAGGGATTCTTACAGTCAGGTCTATAGTTGGAAAGCCTCAAAGAGAGGGCTGTAGGACTTTAGTTAGAGGGAGTACAGAAGGGACACCATCACTGCATGCTTGGGCTGCCTGCTGTAGGCAACGTACCATATGAAATGCAGGAAAGAGTCAAAACCTGATGGATGGAAGGGCAGTTCTCAGAGAAGGGGATGGGCTGGACTGGCAACCCCCAAGCTCTCACTGACGTGGTCTTCACTGGTCTCTGGAAGTACCCTGAACTTTTTTCTCCTTGGCACCTTCACAGTTGTTTGCACATGCCATCCCTTTGAACTTCACCATCGAATGTCCTCCCTTGTCCCCATTGTCTGACTGACTTCTACCACCCATCCTTTCAAATCAAGCTCCAGCTCACCTCCAGCAAGAAGTCAACCCTGATTATCCTTCTTCAGCATTGTTCCTCACTTTTAACCAGAGCGGGGTAAATTGATTTCAAGAATAAGGTTTCAACAACCCAAAACAATTTAAAAGGACTTTCACTCTACTCACATCTCTCAAATGATATCAAAGTTATCCAACAGCACAGTTAATATTTATTAAGCCCTTTTTTGTCCATTTTCTTCCTCTCTTGAAACTATTCCAACTGTGAGTTCTTCAACCCTCCTTCCCCAAAGAAAACTCCTCTTCCTCCTCCAGCCCATGAAATTTTCTTTCTTCTTTTATTGCTGAAGAAAGATTGGAACAACTGCAGGGTTCTCTTTAGAGTTCTAGGGGAAGGGCAATGCCTGTGAATATGCATATCTCATGAATTTGTAACACATAATACATTCTTCATATAACCTTGCATTTTAGATATTTTTCTTGTGTATGGATTCTGTCTTCCCAAATAAATTGTGAATTATTTAAGGCAAGGACTATGTTTTATTCACCTTTGTATTTTAGTACAATGTAAGTTCTCAATAATGGTTGTGGAGTGAATGACAGGATTAAAATATATACCCATAAAAGACAAAGATTAAATTTTGTATTTCATTAATACAAACACCACACATACACATTCGATTACTATTTGCTGTCAAAGAAGAGAGTCTGAGATTTTACCATACTTATAAGCTAATAAGCTAGCCAGCCACAGTGTCATAGATGATGGCAAAAGACATGAATCTCCTGGGCCAGAGTAAAGGACTTTATTACTCCCAGCACAGAAAGCACCATGAGCTTTGTTTTTGAATTGGTTCCCTTTGTCTCCAAGTCCCCAAAGGGGCAACATGGAGATGAGCCAAGGTGGAGGTCATGTACACAAAGTATTTACATCACAACTTTGGAAACTAAGCTTAGAAAAGCTCCAATCTTCTAAGGGGTTTCTAGAATACCTGACCAACCTTTGCCCTGGAGGAGGACATGATCAGAGCTACCAGACTGTCACTCTTCTGCTTCATAGGGACACATTATCTCTATCTTCCAAGGCTATTTGCTGAAACTATACAGCATCCTTAAAAAGACAGTCCACAACAAAGCTGTCAATGCCTCCTGCTTAGAAGCTAGGCAGAAACACATGAGATCCCTGGAGAACTGTCTCCCAAATACGTCACCTTGATTTCCTTGATCACACACCCAAGATCGGCGATGTACTCTATATCTGTGGTACCCAGAACAGAGTGCAACTTTCCAGACATGGCTTGACTAGTGCAGAGTACAGTAGGATAGTCACCCTTCCAAGGTCTGAACTATACCTTTATTAGTGCAGCCAAAGACCACATTGTTGATTTAGAGACTCTGGCTTTCACAGGGACTGGAAATCTCACAATAGAGCTGAATTCTTTGCATCAGTGGACTCAAACAGTGTCTTTGTCAAGGGAAAACGATCCAGGAAGGGAAGCATTATGTCAGGAATCCCAGGACTTGAGCATCACTGCATCGATGCTGGTGGAGGGAGGCTCAGGAGGAAGGGAAGGAGGGCAAAGGTCCAGCCTAACGGTATAGACTTCACCAATGTTGAGTTTGCAGGCTTCTTCTAGGTATTCAGCCTCTTCCCCACCTATCATGTTCTTGCACCACTGGCTATAGGAATCTAAAAAAGATTTCAGGTTTTCTCTGCTAAAATCCATCCTATCAGCTAGGGCCCATCCTCTCGAGTCTATGCCACCTCTGCCTGGGTGTGCAAAGCATCATGAGCCCCATATTCCGTAGACCTGATCAACATTGTTCCAAAAGTCTTTCAGTCTTTTAAATATTTAACTATTAATTATACCATGAAAGAAACTTGTCTCAACCACCAGCAACTGAAGGTTTTAACTTGATTGATATACACTTACATACAAACGCATATATATATATATGTAAACTCTTATAAGCAGATAAACATTGCCAAGTGCTGATCCCACACAAAGCAGAGGCACGTGGTGTGTACTCTTCTCCCTACACACGCCCTTATGCACACCTCAATTCAACGTTAAATTGGGCCTTCAGCACATGAGAGGCAATAAGGAGTCTGTACTAGATCCACACCTGGTTGGAGCTGAAACACTTGCTGGAGCCAATAAGACAGTGGCAGAGACCTATCATGAAATGGGATAAGCACGGCTCCTTGAAGGCACAAATTGAATGTCCTGGACTAGATATTGCTCTCATGGAGCACCATGGGTCAAAATTCTCTTAACAAAGAGCAGGGAAATGTGCTGAGCTCCTAAGATAGGCAGCACCTTCAGATGAATCTGTTCTTACTGTCATCAATATGCTGCAGCATAGATCTGACTAGCCTCCTATTGTATATATGTATACATACTGCATATATACAGTATACAAGAAAATTAAGGCCCACATCCACCCCATGAGGATGAGAAACTCAATTTCTAATTTGTTCGGTTTACTTTCCACCAGCGATTTATCAAGAGGCAGAAGAGCATAGTGGTTGCAGGGTCACTAAGGACAGCCAGACTGTTCTAGGTCCAAATCTCAGCCTCTCCACTTCCCAGCTGTGTGGTTTCATGCAGATTATTTAGCTTCTCTCAGCCTCAGCTTTCTTGCCTTAATGGGAATGATAACACTGTCAACCTACTGGAATTATTGGACAGTTTGAACGGATTAATGAGCATAAAGCACTTAAAATGGTGCCTTGCTCACAGTGAGCCCTAGATACGAGCTAGCTGGCCCATGTGCCATCTCTGGTAACCCACGGTGACAAGATAGGCATGGCCCCTGCCTTACGTCTAACACTGAAGACAAATGCTAAACACAAGTAGACATGTAACGAGAGTTGCGATGAGCGTTCTTAGGGAGAAGTATGAAGCTTGAGGAGAGCAGGGTTAGGAGGAGGAGGAGTTAGCTAGCTCAGGGGCCAGCAAACCATGGCCCTGGTTGCTCGAGTAAATGGTCGTATTGGAACACAGTAGCACTTTTCCACATATGAATTACTTCTAGCTGGTTTTGCTCTGCAATAGCAGAGTTGAATAGACACAACAGAGGCCAGGAGGCCAGTCGAGCCAGAAGGGTTTATTACCTGGCCCTTTAAGAAAGTTTGCTGACCACTGAGGTAAACAGAGCCGAGAAGGGAGACAGTCCTGCAAAGGCTGTGGGAAGACCAGTCTGAGGTCAAAGGGACTTGGAAAGCTGGAGTCCCTCAGGCACGGACTCCCCCGACTTCCCAAACCCCTACCACTCTCTGAGGAAAAGGCAAGCCTTCCCAGTTGACTTGCATCCTCCCCTCTGCTCAAACTTTTCTTCTTCTCGAAGAACGCCCCTTTCTAGCTTCACTCTCTCGCTCCTACATTTTCCATCTCTCACTTTTCCCTGGGCCTCTTTCCTCACCTGTCCTCTCTCAGAGGCATTATCCTCCCCAAGTCTACTCCGAGTTCCCCTCCAGAAACGGGGGTGTCACTCTTGACAATCTCCCCCCTGTAACCTTCCCAAACCTTCCCACTTGTCCCCCTCCCCTGCCCCTGCCTCCCCATTGCCTTTCCACGTTCAGGCCTTCACCAGCTCTCACGAGGAGCTCTCCTTGTCCTATCCCCACCTCACAACTCAGCAAACTGCCCCAGCTCCACACATTCCCACCCGTCCTCCCCGCTCTGTAAGTCTGACCAAGTTACTCCCCTGCCTCAAGCCCATCAGTGGATCTCAGCTCTTCAGGGGTAAGAAACCAAACCTTTAAGCAAGATACACAAAGCTCTATAGACTACTCACCACCACCTCTACAACTGCAGCCCAGGCCAACGAGGGCCATCTGTCCTACTGCAGCCCTCATTCATGATTCTCCTTGACCACCTGGCAACGTTGAAGCTCCCCCCACACCATGTTTCACTTATGAATTTCAGGGGGAGAGGATGTAGACCAAGTGCTCACTTTCTCAGCCTCCTTTGCAAGCAGGGTTCAGGTGGCCTAGGACGACCGAAACTTCGCCATCAGACAAACCCAAGTCAGATTCTGAATCTGACACTAGCAGACGAAGAAGGATGCACTGCAGAGTCCATGCTGGTGGGGGTGGAGGAGGCCACACCCAGAGCTCAGCACGCAGTATCACTGCGGAATCCGTGGTGAAAGCCACGTGGCTGCGTCCAGCAAAGAGGCACTGATGCCTCCTCTTACCACACATCTCTGCTGGGCAACTTTGAACATGGGTCGAGATGAAAATCTCAAGTTTAATGTTTCTGCACTCCCAGAAATTCTGCAAGCAAACTGTCCTCTCATAAATTCATTTTTTTCCTGCAAAATCTAGCACAGTCAATTTCTGCTGTCTGAAACTAAGCAAGATGCTGGATACACCTGCGAAATCTTCTCACAGCCTGCCACACCTGGCAGGGAAAAAACAACCCCTTTCTCTTGGGTGCCCCCACTGTGTCCACACACACACACGCACACACGACATAGGAACTGCAAAGCATGTGTGACATTTATAGTCACGTCTACCTCTTTCTTCTCATTCATTCATTCACTCAGCAAACATTTATTATGCTTCTACTAAGCACCAGGCACTGCTCCAGGTCCTGGGGGTGCAGCAGAGAACAAGAGAGATAAGGCCTCCATTTTCACTGGGCTTATATTTTAGAAGGCAGGCACTGCATTTTACTTGTCTTATCTTCAAGTGCCCACCATACAGCTGGGCACAGAGAATGTACTCAGTATAGCCCTGGTGAACAAGTAAATGAAAAGTGGCTTTTGTGTTCCAAGCCATTCTCCTGCCTTTCTTCAATTCAGCCTCATGGCCAAGAGCTCACAGTGCCCGTGACCTTCAGCCTGAGCACTGCTCCACCACAGTGCATTATGGCTGTACGAGTGTGTGGGTGGGGGATGCGATGATGTGCCCCAGTCTTGCCTTGTTCTTCATCAAATCCCTGGAATAAGTCAGAAGGCTGGCGAATTGCATGTTCTGGTAATTGAGTTATGACTGAACACGGGTTTTGATTTACTTCTTCATATCCCCTTTAACCTAACTTATACCAGTACCAGGAGCGTAGTAGGTGTTCAATAAATTGAGGTTGAACTTGACTTAGTTGTTGAATGCGTGGACATAAATCTTCACAAACAGAGCACATGAAGAGATCCACAGGGCCTAATTTTTGCAGAAAAATTCAGAACAGCCTCTGATTAGTGAGTTTGTTCCATTTCCCAAGAAATCCCTTTAACCTTTAAACACAGAAGGTCAGGCATCCGCTCTCGCTGCTCATGCATAATTCCCCCTGCCCTCTGCTCTTGAGTGCCTCTGCTACCCACCTGAGAGCGACGGAATCAGCAAGAGGAAGAGTGCAGGTGCCCAGGTGCCCAAGCCGCCTCCCTGGGACCAGCTAAATTCACAGACTAGCTTGTCTCATTTGCTACATTATTAATAAAACGGCAAGAAGTCTGGGCGAAAACTTTTTCCCACCTAGAAAAAAAATTAGCATTTATGCCACATGCTGTGTAAACTTAGGAAGAAGAACACCAGTAAAATAGAAAATGTTCCCTTAGAATCTTCCTGGGCAGCCGATGCCAACATGGAGCATTGAAATGAGGACGGCAGTGGGGGGAGGGGGAGCTGGTTGGGCTATTCAGGGGTGCCAGGGGATTGGGGGCCCCATGCTGGGTCCCAGGCGGCTGGACTGTTACCACAGTGACAGAGGTTCCCATGAGAGCCTGCAAGGTGCAGCTTTACCAAAATGAGACTCAGGGAAGCAGATGTGGCTCAACTGATAGAGTGTCCACCTACAACATGGGAGGTCTAGGGTTTAAACCCAGGGCCTCGTGGCGCATGTGATGAGCTGGCCCACACGCAGTGCTGATGAGCACGAAGAGTGCTGATGTGCGTGAGGAGTGCCCTGCCACGCAGGGGTGTTCCCGCGTAGGGTAGCCCCACACGCAGGAGTGTGCCCCGTAAGGAGAGCTGCCCAGCGCGAAAGAAAGTGCAGCCTGCCCAGGAGTGGCACCACACACACGGAGTGCTGACACAGCAAGATGACGCAACAAAAAGAGACACAGATTCCCGGTGCCACTGACAAAATGCAAGCAGACACAGAAGAACACACAGTGAATGGACACAGAGAACAGACAACAGGGGTGGGGGAGAAGGAAAGAGAAATAAATAAAAAATAAATCTTAAAAAAAAAAAAAAGACATGAGACTCAGGTCAGACAGGCTGACTCTGCTCTGAGGCTCCAAATCTCTGACCAGCCCCAACTGGCCTGCAGAGATGAGCCTGTAGCTGGAGGAGGACAGGTGAGATGCAGGAACTAGAGACAGTCAGGCAGGTCATCCTAAATAGTGGGAATGAATAGCCATAGACCCCAGGATTCCAGCAGCTTAGCAGTCACGTCACACAGCTGTTGTGACATCATAGATGTCTTCCCTGACCTCTGCCCTTGCAGGTAAAATGCCAAGCCCTCATTCCATTCCCCATTGCCCTGCTTTATATTTTCCTTTCAACGTTACTACAACCTAATACAATTTATTTGTATTACATGCTAGGTACTAACCGTCTCCCCTACTAGATTGTGAGCTGTGTGAGGATGATGTCATTTTATTTATGGCCATGTCCCCAGCTCCTGGATTGGTGCCCTGGGTAGACACCCAGCAAATATTTATTGAACTTATAAATAAATACATACTGCACTAAAGTCCCTAAGTTCTTTTTCACTTGAACAGCTCATAGGCCAGGTTCACCGCATCTGTATTTGTGAAACAGTGAGTTTTTAAATAAAAAGGCAGCAGTTTCATCTTTGGGGTTTGGGCCCATTTTTCCAGCATTTAAGTTTAGTGTCTTCATCCCAGCACAGATTATTGTTCCTCCCAACCGCATGCCAGTCCCCACAAAGCCCGAGCACTTGCCCATTCAAGCCAGTCATAAAATATTAGCCATCTAGAGCCACCCCTGGCCAGAAGCTCTGTCCCCTCCAGCCTAGATTAATCGGACAGGTTGTTTTAAATCATTTGAGTCAAGAATCATTGAGATGGAGACTGTCGGATGTGGGAAGGAGCTTAGAGAGCAAGTTACTAGATGCCTGCATTTAAGGATGAGGTTTCTAGGGCGACAAATGGGAAGTGAGTGACAAGGGTCGGCCCCGAGAGTCACCCAGAGGCCTCACACTGGCGCCACATGAAGTGCAGTGATGAGTTCATAAAGCTTCTCTCACATAAAAAAGCACGCTTCTCAAACCCTGAGAGCACAGCCTCGGTGTGATGAGTGAGAGCTCCCATAGCAACAAGCTCCCAGGATGGCCTTGGACTTCACTGGGCAAGTCCAAAACCTGAATTCACCACCTTCTGCCCCAGACAGGTAGACTCTTTCCTCAAGGCTTCTCTCTTCTTTACCTTGTCCAGACCTAAGTGTGACCCAGCTGGTGGGAGCTTTGGGAAACCCGCCCGGGGCCTTGGGCCTCCCCGTTTCTCCCCCTCTCCTTCCTCCCACTTCCTGAGACAGCCAGTGCTCTTCCATGCCCTCCATTCTTTCACCCCACCAAGGCTGGTTAATGTGTTCAGATGGGGTGCAAATGCCAAGAAATATACTGAGGGTCAAGAGGCAGCAGATATTCAAAGACAAAAGAAATTTCTTGGCACTTCCAAAAGCCTAGCATCCTTTGGTTCTCAACGACTAGTTCAGAATTTAAGAAAATGTGTCCTGAAACAGTCTAAAATAGAATGATAAAGGGAAAAGCCAGTCAAAATATGTATTAGTCCAATGAATGAATGAATGACGGAGTGAATTCAGTAAATGACCATCGTGGTGAGCAGGTGCTCCACGGCTGAGACCACCTTTACAGGAGGACGAGTGTTGGCTGCTAATGGCTCACAGCCTTCGTTTCTTGGGCACCCTGCCCTGGTCCAATGGGGACAGCAGGGGAAACTGCACCCGGTGCCATTTCTCTTTCCCATTTTCTCATCTTTCTTTGACTCTTCTGGTCAAAGAAGAACCAACATGGGCTGCCATCCATGCTCCAGAGCTGCACATGGGGTCGGGGTGAAGCTGGGAGCAGTCGAGAAAACCTCCTTCCTTAGCTTGCTTTCCCTGCCCACTCTCCTTCCTTCTCCCTCAATAAGTCACTTTCACAGGACCCCCCTCCTCAGATTCAGCATCTAGGGAACCTGACCTAAGATGACAGGGTTTTGCCAGAAGGAATCTAGTGTTTTCTGTCATAGCTGGACCTTTCCCATCCTTTTAAATTCCTCCCACCCCATCATGCATCTCTTGCCCTGAGACCTCAACCTCACAAGACTTGCCAGCTCCGAAGCACGCCCAGCTTCAGTGCATCCGGAACACAGCGGGAGCCATGGCTTCTCTCCTCTTGTAATGAAAGATGGTCAGAAGGAAACTGCAACCTCAGTTTTAGACACAAGGTGAGCAGCTTAGCTTGTGAAGCCAAGAAAGATACCAGAGTTTCAAAGCTGCCAAAAGGTATCTTCAGGTAAAGGAACAGAACCTGCTGTTGCAGTCATCAATTATTTATGGAGCAGATTCGGGGAGGAGGAAGCAGGTGGCAAGACAAGGAACACCAAGATGGAGACAGAAAGATTCGTGTGCTTGTTTTTCAAAGCTCACGATGTTCCCACTCTTGGCCACCACTGCCGCCCTCTCCTCCCTCCCCCTTGGGAGGACTAGAAGGAAGACAGGTGCTCTGAGGCCGAGTCCGCCGAGCTTCTCAGTCTGGCCACTGCGTGTGATCTGAGTCACTCCTGAAACCCCGAGCCCATTGCAGCGAGACCTCCAGGCTGCAGGAAGTCTCCTGCCCAGCCTGTCCCTTCCTTCTCTACCAGACTTGATATTCTCATTGATGAACTCCAATAAGAAATACTGGGTTATGTTTGTAAACTGATCTTTTCCTCTGGGTATATTAGATTTTATTGAATTCATAGGTTTCCTTGATTAATTATGTAAACAACTTCTGCCAGTAGGGTGGGGACTCACAGATGAAAGGCATGGCAAGGGTTGGGGACCCACAGATAAAAGGCATGGCAAAGGACAGAGTTAAGAGCTTTTGATATTGGAGCTTGATGCTGAAGCCTTAAGCTGGAGCCCCGGGGAGAGAGACAGAGCCATTCACCTGATAGTCTACAGCTGACCTTGCAGAGGGAACAGAGGAGCCGAGCCCAGAGGAACCCAGGAAGCCTGAAGCCTCGCAGATGTCAGCAGCCATCTTGCTCCAACAGGTGAAAATAGACTTTGGTGAGAGAAGTAACTTATGTTCTTTATAGCCTGGTATCTGTAAGCTCCTACCCCAAATAAATACTCTTTATAAAAACCAACCGATTTCTGGTATTTTGCATCAGCACCCCTTTGGCTGACTAATACAAAGGGCTACTTCCAGCGTTCTCCCCTCACCCGCCACCTTCCTTATCATGCTCAGGAATGACTCATCTTAATTCACATAAGAGCAGCAGAAGGTAGCAGGTGAGAACTCCTGAGTCACTTGCCTACACAAACCTGCATCTCTGCCATCCTTTCCTCCCAGCAGGAGGGACAAGGCGGCCCTCCCCCTCACAGACCCCGTTCCATCCTCTCCCTTCTCCCCCATACCTTCAACCCCCTGGCATTGTGGGCTCCTTCCTTGGAGCATTTTATTGTGCTGAAGTTCCACATCTTGAAAAAAATGGAGGATGTGGATGGGAGGTCCCGGATTGGACCCAGGGCCTCCTAAAAACAAGCAAACAAACAAACTCAGTAACTCAGGCAAGCCATGTGGCTCAGTGGTTGAGCACCAGCTTCCCACGTATGGGGTCCCAGGTTCAATCCCTGCCCTCCCCCCAAAAAAAAGAAAGAAAAAAGGAGTAATTCTCGAGAGTTGACCTCACTCTTCCCTACAGTGAAAGCAGGAAGTGTCAGATGGACACCAGCCTTCCTCCCCAAGTACCTACAAAGCGATTCCACTCACCCAGTGGACGCTGAGTCCCTCCTGGGTTCTAGATTGCTCCACCTCACTTCTGAGGGCACTCACTTTTATGCCTAATTATATGCTCTTTTGAATATTTAACTTTTTCCTTTGCTGGCTGCTCTTTCTCTTCCCATGTTTTAATTTGGTGCATTGGGCTGAGGTCCCCAGTGCTCCTCTTTGCTGCTTTCCTCTTCTGGCTCTCAGTGTCTGTATGCAAAGGGCTCTGTGCCTGGACCTCCAGTCCATATCTTGGTTTCTGAGCAAGTCAGGCATATAAAAAAACTTCCTAAGGGTCAGTAGTTTTTTTTTTTTTAAGATTTATTTTGTTTATTTTTCCCCTCCCCCCCGTTGTCTGTTCCCTGTGTCTATTCCCTGTGTGTTCATTTGTGTCCGCTTGTATTATCAGGCAGCACCTGGAAACTGCATCTCTTTTTGTTGCGTCATCTTCCTGAATCAGCTCTCTGTGTGTGTGGTGCCACTCCTGGGCAGGCTGCGCTTTTTTCACGAGGGGCGGCTCTCCTTGTGGGGTGTACTCCTTACGCGTGGGGCACCCCTCTGTGGGGGCTCCCCTGTGTGGCATGGCACTCCTCGCACGCAGCAGCACTGTGCATGGGCCAGCTCATCACACGGGTCAGGAGGCCCTGGGTATTGAACCCTGGACCCTCCATATGGTATGTGGATGCTCTATCAGTTGAGCCATGTCTGCTTCCCAAGGGTCAATAGCCTTGAATCAAACTTATCTAAAACTAAAATTCTCAGACTTTCTCCCCGCAAGTGCTCTTCAGCTTTAATGTCTCATTTTAGTAAATTTGCTTTTCTATCCAGGCAGCCATCCAATCCAGAGAGACCTGGCAATGGTCCTTGACTCTTAACCTCCTTCTTCCTCAACTTGTAAATCACCGGGTTCTATCTTGACGGCTCCTAAATGTCCAGCATATCCATCTCCTTAATTGGGGCCCCATTATCTCACCTCGTAACATTGGAACAGCCCTTCCCACCCCATGTGCTCACCACACTGCTGCCAGAACTCCCTCCAATGCAGAGGAGAGCCTGCTATCCTCTTCTTAAACCCCATCTCTGATTATATACCCACCCTCCCAGTCCTTCTCCCAGAAGAAATAAACTCAGAGAAGAAAAATTGAGCAGAATACAGCAAATCCAGGGGCAGGGAAATTATTGATTCGTACATTTGTTCGTTCATTAAATTATACCTTCAAAACTGGAGTTAATCCTTCTGGGAGTCTCCAAGCTCAAGTACTTAGTTTCCTTGTTTATTTCCTTCCTAGCATTTACCTCTATTTGTTACTGTTTTATTTGAGTCACGATTTCTTTACTTTAAAAAAATCTGTCTCCCCTTTAAGACTGTAAGTTTTCTTAAAGAGAAGGGACACCATCTGTCCCGTTTGAAGGGGTATCAGCCCCTAGTACAAGGTGAGGCAGATATGTAGTAGACACACAAATACTTTAACAGAATAAGTGAAGGAATGAATGGGAGTCCAGACTGCCACATGGTAATTTCTGGCCAGAGTCAGTTCTATCAATACAAGTTTGAGAACAAATTTGTCATCAGTCACCAAGCACTTACCAAGAACTCACCATGCTCAAAATGCCCACCCTGGTGACGGGGCGGGCACTGGGCACACATATATAGCAGGTGTAAATCCTGCACACCTCGGGCACGCCATGGCCAGAAGCCTGCCTAGCCGGGAGCTTATGGGGGAAACCCTCCAGCCCACAGAGCTGGGTCCTGGGAGGGTCCCTATTCTTAAGCCTTATGTGTACGTGGACCCCACCCATTCCATCTGCTCAGCACCCAACAGGCATGTGCCTTCCACTCTCTCCTTTAGCCTTGCAGAGAAATATGAGGGGGCTCTGCACAGGCAAAAGGAGAGAGAGGGGAGGACAGGAGTGGTTAAAATACACACGAAGAGGCAAGGGGGGGAAAGGGGGCCACCCCAGCCTGCACGCTCCAGCTCTCATCACAGTCCTGCTCCTGGACCCCAGCACAGCTCCCCAGCCACCTGCTCCTCTTCTTCCCCTCCCCAAATCCAAGCTCCAGCAGGATCTGGAATGATCTTTTAAAGCATAAATTAGATGGTATCGCTCTCCTACTCGAAATCTTTCTTGGCTTCTCCCAGCATGAAAATAAAATCCCAATTCCATACTCAGTTTCAAAAAGCCCCGACGATGGTTTGGTGTCTACGACTCTTGCAGCACGGGTTGCCTGGCACTGGGCACGCTGACCTTCCCTCTGTCCCTGAGAAATCCAGGCTTTTTGCAGCCTCAGGGCCTCTGCTCTGGCTCTTTTCAGCCCAGACACCTCTCCCCACGACCGTCACTGGGCTGGGAACTTCCTGTCATTCCGCCAGTTCTGCGAGTCCTTCCTTGACATCTTAGGTAGCCACAGTGCTTGCTCTCACTGTGTTCCTGAGGCTTCATGTCCTGCACAACTTACCACCCTTGGAACCTTTCATGTTTACTTTTTCCCCCTGTATTTCTTCATTTATTAATTTTCTTTTGCTGCATAACAAGATACCACAAATTTAGCACCTTAAAACAACACCCATTCGTTAGCTCATGGTGCCGCTAAGTTCAGGCACGTGGTGTCCGGGGATTCTCCACTCAGGGTGTCACAAGGCTAAATCCTCGGCGCGTGCAGGGCTGCCCTTGTGTCTAGAACTTGGGTCAAGTCTCTCCAAAGCTCACATGGTTGTGGCCAAATTCAATTCCTGGTGCTTGTAGGACTCTGATTTCCATTTCTTTGCTGGCTGTCAGCCAGGGGCCACCCTTAACTCCTGGAGGCCACCCATATCCCTTGCCATGTGGCCCCCTCCATCTTCACAGCCTGAAACAGGGAACCGTGCTCATGTTAAATCCCTCTCAAGCTTTGACTCTCTCACCAGGAAGAGCCCAGGCCCCTTTAAGGGATTGCCTAATTAGATCAGGCCCACCCAGAATAAGTTCCTTTCTGGAAGTCAGCTGTGCCCAACAGCACCACCTAATAGGTGACTATCCCATCGTATTCGCAGTTCACACCCACGCTCAAGGGGAGGGGGTTTTGCAGGGCGGGTCCACAATGGGACAGGAATTTGTCTGCCACACTCCACCAAACAGAATTTTTTTTTATGGTTTTTTTTTTGTCTTTATTCATTTTTTTAATATTACATTCAAAAAATATTAGGTCCCCATATACCCCCCACCCCCCTCACCCCACTACCACCTTGTCGTCTCTGCGTTCCGAGGCTTAGAACAGCACTTCTAGCCACAGTGTGGTACACGAAGAAAACCATAAATGGATAGGATTGTTTGGCACCCAGAGATGGCCAGGGTCCAGCAGCTGTGGTCAGCCCAGGCTCTGCCCAGCCTTCCCGAGGACTGAGGGAATCAGCATACCTGCAGGAGCCTGCCATCCAACCCCGATCCCCGCCGTGCCGCAGCATAAAGACGCCTCTGGCCTGGAGAATGATTCCACCACAAGTAAGACGGTCATGAAACACTCGTTCATTTCCTGAGGGAATGAAAAGGAAGAGGGAGGTGTCCTCTGGAAAATAGAAACTGAAAGCGTTGGAAGGATCCAGGGTGGGGGGTGGGAATGCAAAAGAGAAGCCAAGAGCCAACCCAGGGCCTCCGATCTCCCTCTGCTCAAGGCCCATCCAAGGCCGACTTTACCCAAGACCCACTCATACGCAGCTCTGCCTCCTCCAGGAAGCCCCTCGGAGCACTCAGCTCGAGGGCCTCTGCCCTGAACGTCCACCTAACTCGTTTGGCCCTTTTTACATCTCTCGCCTATTGTGCAACAATTGGTCACCTCTCTCTGCTGTTTATAATTTGCCAGGTCAGAGTCTTAAGTCTGTCTCAACTACAGTCCTCCCGTCCAAGTTGGCTGCTCACCCAGCTCTGTCTCCACCTGGTGCAGAGCGAGCACATTCTGCTGTGCTGAGCACTCAGCTCCTGCTGGGGGGTTTGGAATCGAGATCCGCAAGAAGGAGGAAATGGGTGTTAGCCGACAGTGGGTGGCCGTGGGGCCAAGGGTGCTGGGAGGGGCAGGAGGGAGGAGGAGGAGAGGCACAAGGGGCAGGAGGGGGAACAGGGGCAGGAGGGGTTCCCTGGTAATGTCCAGGCAGCAGGAGCCCAGGGTGAGCACCCTGATGCCAAGAAAAGGGGCAGCGAGGCCAGAAGTTGAGAAAGGGCACAGAAAGAGGAAAGCAGAGCCAGAGCGGGATTCTACCTAAGCTGGTCCTCACTAGCGGACCTCAAAGAGCTGTGCCACCTCCAACCACGCTGGCCCAGCCCGCAAACGCATGGCACATCCTGCTTTGGTCAAAACCTGCCCAAAGGCTTACGGACACTCAGTTGTCTTCGTTCTTCCTTCTCGTGGCTTCTGGAGGTGGGGGGGGAGGTCGGTGGTGGCACGGTAAAATGATACAGTGATTTTGGTGGTGGGATGGGGGTAGGGGGATTATGTATTTGCCCTTGACATTCAAGGGAGTGAAACAGTGTCTGGGATGCTAGTGGGTGGAGAGGCGGCTATGAGCCTAGGAGCAGGGCAGTGACTCATGCACAAGGCCCATCCGGGTGCGTGGAGGAGGAAGGTAAAGCTCATGCCTGGGGTGCGGGAAAGCTTCTTGCCACACCCAAGATGAGCTGAAAACTTCCTAGCATTCTGTATCCTGTTGTGGACACCCCCACCCGCCCACCGGGGAGACTGGCACTTGGAAAAAGCTGGAGGACAGCCTCAGATAAGCAGGCTGGGCAGCGAGGCTGCAGAGAAAATATTAAAGAAGTTGAGATTATTCATGAGGGAAGGCCAGGCAGCAGGATTTAATACAATCTTCAGGTATCAGAAGAGTTCTCAGGCAGGGCAGGCTAAGTCTTGGCAGCGGCTGCGGAGGATAGAATAAGAGGGAAGGAGCTTAATCTCCAGCATAAGGGATTTAGGATAGCTAGGGGGAAGAATTTCCTATGGTGAAGGTTGTTAAAAGTTGCAATGAATAGTCTAGAGAGAGATTCCAGTCTGCTCTGGAGGCTTTTACAAGTAGAGGAGATTATCCTCTGGCAGGGGCAGTTTATTTCTAATCCTGCCTGAAGGCAGGGGAATGGACACAATGACCCCGGGGTCTCCCTTCCCATCTGCAGGCCCCCAGGGCTGCTGAGGAGGTGACCTGCCTTAAGGGAGGTTGTTCCCAGCAATAAGAAGGAGCCAAAGAACAGGAGCTCGCCTCCTCCTCTGCTGGTGTTAAACCTCGGCTGCCTCGCAGCAATGACCAAGATCCTCTGTAAGTTCAGGTATAATAAGGGAACCTTCCACAGAAAAGCCAAGAACAGCCACACATCAGAGCAGAGAGAGATTGCCCCCCACTCTACAAAACATCACAGAAAACACGGGCACAGCACTTACCAGCCAGGTGAAAGCTTTGCTGACCCACCCGGGCAGCAGCAGCGGGAGACCTGAGGGGCCACGCAACCTGCCATTGCCAGTCAAGATGGCAAAAGGGCCAAGACAGCAAAAGGGTCAGCCAAAGGGGTGCTGATGCAAAATACCAGAAATCTGCTGGGCATTATACAGGGTGTTTATTTGGGATAGGAGCTTACAGTTACCAGGCCATAAAGCATGAGTTACTTCCCTCACAAAAGTCTGTTTTCACGTGTTGGAGCAGGATGGCTGCCGAAGTCTGCGAGGGTTCAGCTTCCTGGGTTCCTCTGCGCTCAGCTCCTCTGTTTTCTCCACAAGGTCAACCGTAGACTACCAGGCGAACGACTCTGTCTCTTTCTCCGGGGCTCCAGCTTTTAAGACTTCAGCATCAAACTCCAACATTAAGAACCCCTCAGCTCTGTTCTTTGCCATGCCTTTTAGCTTTGAGTCCCCACCCACCAAGGGGGAGGGGGGGACTCAACACCCTAACCATAACCCAATCATGCCCAGGTACAGATCACATTACAGACATAACCCAATATCTATTTTTGGAATTCATAACCATATCAAACTGCTACAGGCGGTATGGCTCCAGCTTTCCCAGTGTAGCCTGTTGCTTTCAAGAGTCAAGTGACAAGTCTGAGAGCATGGACCTGTGCCCAGTTGCTCATCCTACAGGACCAGAGAAGAAACTCACGACATAGGGAGCCAGCCCTGGGGACGGCAGACATGCGAAGTACCAGCTGGGATGTTCTAGAAGGCTTCTGGGTGGGGCTTGTGCAGGGCTCCAAGGAAGAGTAAGATCTGAGCAAAGAGGAGAATACGGGAGATCTTCTGGCATGAATTTCTAAAGTGTAGGCTAGATATGTAAAAAACTTCAAGGACCACAGACCATATCATGCTTTCTGTAACCCAGAGAGTCACAGAAAGGAGACCTTTTGTTTTCTGGAACCTGGGCATCTGGCTCTGTGCAGTTTTAAAGCTACAGATAAAGTTGGAGGTGGGCATGTCTTTCATTTTTAGGTCTATTTCCTCAGTGAAAAAAGAAGGACTTAACCCCTAACCTCGCAACTTCACTGAGGTTGATCTAGAGGGTTCTACATGCCTGCTATTTATTTCTTAAAACTCAGCCGACACCCTTCCGGGACCTTTTCCGTGTCCCCATATCTCTTTTTCGACTCTTGCATGGTTTGCACCAGCCCTACCACTGCCTTCCGCCATTCACATCATTCCACGTGTCCACGTCCTCTCCAACAAAGTGCTGGGGCCAACTTCTTCCAGAGGCTTAAAACACTTTCACCTAGACTGCAGGGCCCTCAGTTAGCATATGTATGGAGTGGGAGCAAATGACCATGAATATGTAGGAGAAAGAATCATGGAAATGTATTATTCTATCTATTGCAACCACTAGGAACAGCCAGGAACTTGTTGCAAAAGCATATTAAGCATGCAGTCAACTGCTTTCTTGTGCCCAAATAAAGCTATTTTCATTTCATAAAGCAGGAGAGCAAGTCAAGTCATTAGGGAAATAGAAATGGAGAACTTAAATGCCTAATTGGAAGCTCTATTGCACTTGCAAAGTACCTTTGGTTTTTTTCTAAAAATTCAAGGGAAACACATCGAGCTCATAATTGCAGATAAATCGATGCCATGTTCCTTCCTGCATTAACACAGAGGGAAGGCCCCTTCCTGTGGGCTCATCCCAGCCCCGGCGATGCTGTGTAAACAGCAGGAAGAGCCAGAAAGAAGCAAGTGGGCTCCTGAAACCAGGAACGATGGACAGAAAGCAAAAGCCCCTTGCCTTTCCTCTGAGGACAGTAACTTATAGCTGCTGCACAACTTTGACTCTTAATTTTTCTACCTCACAGTAAGAAATGTGATGTTTGTTATCGGACACTTCCTATGTGCAGGGTGCAATGCAAGGGTAAGGTGCCTCTCTGAGCTTCGGAGCCCTCATCTGTGAACTGTGAGGGTTAAGCTAGAGACCCGAGGGTTTGGTGCTGGGCTTCCACAGAGGTGCCCTGGTTGTTGCTGAGGGAAGGGCGTGGACAGGCAAGGGAGAGACCAGAGGACAAGATTCTAGTCTTCTGGTCCCTCTCCCACTGCAGTGAGATGGCTCCACTTGCATCCGTTTAAAGGGGTCCTCTTATACGTGATGTGTATCAACCTAGGATCACTCTCTCTTAAGAAGTTTGCAGGGGAATTTATCAACAGAGGGCACTTCAAAGGATCCACCCAAAGAACAGGAAGGAACATTCTCCAACCTGATGTGATGGTATTTCTGAAAATTCCCAAAGGGCCTCAAAACCCAAAGAAATGGCCCTCTTAATGGTTGGCTACTGGGTACTCTAGGAGGGATATCTAGAGCCTCTGAGCATAACGAGCTGCATGTCCCCTCGTGAAGGCAACTCAACCAGACATACAAGGGTTTAACCTTGCCTGCCTCTTCTGGTCTCTAGGATGGGTTCACACTGCCTAGGACGGGCATTTCCCCCAGGCCATGGCATGTCTATCTTCATGGAGAAGACCTTCCAAGAGGAGAAGAGCAGGAATTAAGTCACAGAGCAATTTTTACCCTGCTTTCCAGAAATAACCCCCACACCAGTGGTTCATGAAAACAAACATTTCCAACAGAGTGACTGGGAGTAAAGCAGGCTTGTGTGCACAGGTGGACACCTCTGAGTCTGACTAGGTCCCTCACTGAATTGAAAATGAAACTACAGAGCATAATGAATGACTTGCGCCCAGGCCCACCCAGTGGTTTCTGAGATGACCGCTGAGCGGGGCAATGCCCTCATGTTCTGCTGGAGGCTCGGCCAGCTAGGAAGCTATTCTTGCCAGCTTGGAAGAAGGCTGGATCTGCCTGGGCACCAGGGACATGGCACACAACTAACAAGGTGGTAGGTTCCCCTAAGACTCTAAACCCCAAATAGAGACCGTGTGGCCCTGGAGAAACGGAAGGATGTAGAGAGAGAAAGAGGAGAGAAAGCAAGTAGCAGAGGGAGTGGTCAAGGGCTAGTCTTGTTTCCTGCACTAGTGAGTACGGAGCCATGTGCCACCGGGCCCCGTGTATTTTACAGTGCAGTCAGGGAGCATTTATTAAAGTGTTTTCACATTGTCCTTCTGGAAAAGAGGCACCACCAGGTCACTCATAAACCACAAAGGTGGGGTAAGTACTCTTACCCCCAAAGAGAGGGAGGCAATGATATAATGGATTACCCTAATTTCTCAGAGACATGCAGTGAAATCATTACTGCAGGGGGGAGAGGGGAGGAAAAGAGAAGGACCATCAAATTTGCTAGTCCCAAAGGCTGGGCTGCCTGGCCTAGAGAGTCCACCGGCTGGAGGGAAGAAGCAGCAAAGCCGCCGAGGCCCCCGCTTCAAACTTGCCATTCTTAGAACTGCAGGCACCTTCAGGAGCACCCCGAATTAAAACATGCGCCACAAACAAACGCGCCACACAACGCCGGCCTGGCTCCCCAATCTGCCTCGCGCTAAGGAACAACGAGGGAGAGGGAAAAAACAATCCAGATTCCCAATTTAGTTCAGGAGCTTGTTTTCTTACTTACACTGACAAATCTTTCTAAAAATGATTTTCTGATTAGAGTCAAACAAGTGAGGCCAAAATTCTCCGAGACTGTTGTGCTGTCAGCACGGTAAATGTGTTCCTTAGCAACCCCCGGCCCTCCACTTTGAGGACAAACGCCACCTCTGCCGTCCGCCACGGTCGGTAACATGGAGCTGGAGACGCCTGAGCGCCTCGGGTGGCTTGGGAGGGAGGGCGGGTGTCTGAGGCTGAGAGAGGATGGACCACTGGCCGGTGGCAGGACCCACGCCGGCCAGTGCAAAGGCAGGTGCTGGGGCAGTGGGGGAAGGAGCGGGCAGCTGTCCCCACGGCCATGCCTCCTCTGTCACTTGCCAACAGCATCTGCAATTTCACAACTTGAAATGCAAATGACATACTAGCACTTTCCCAGGATTTTGTTTTGTTTTTATCATAAACTTGGAGTATAGCTTTGAAATTTGGGGAATCATTAGGAAAGAACAGAAAAGCACGATTTTCCATTCATTGATTAGGTGTTTATTACACCTCTGATGGTATGCTGTCTTATCTGCTGTGATTTCTGGTCACCTCTTGGCAATGAGCCCTGTTAATGAAGCTGGACAAGAACATCAACTCCAACAACCTCATTTTCCAAACAAGAAAACACAAGCTTAGTGGGGTTGACGGTTCTGAGGTCATGAGTGATTTATTGACAGATCTAGATGGAGCATGAATCCAAGTATTTCCACATGCGTGCCAAGTCTCAGAAACCATACTTCAAAACTGGACTTGGATAGTCTCCGTTTGAGAGGGGGAGAAGTGAGATTCAATTTGCCAATGTGCACATCCTTGGAGAAAGGAAGTGATATTCTTCCTAAGCCAAAACATATTGGTAAATTCTCTAATTCAGTCAGATGACGTCTCACTTTACATGATAAATGTTTCTAAAAAGTTGCATGCAAATCAAATTTTTGTAAATTGAATTACTTTTTTAAAAGCACAAAACAGATTGCTTTGTCAAAGAACCCTGGGCTGAAAATGAGAAATATTTCTGCAATTTAAATAATAACTACCTCCATAATTTATCTCTTCCATAAATTCATAATTTAATATTCCTTGGTTTTGTTTAGCATCACTTGTTTAAAACAAAAAAAAGATCTATATTTATGTAGCTAGTGTCACCAAGGAGTTTGAAGTACATTAATAATTACTAATATTTTCCTTCCACATAGCTTGAAGAACTAATAAGGAATTGGTATTCCCATTTGGCAGATGGGAAAAGTCAAAGCATGGAGAAGAGACAGACCCAAGATCACAGAGTAAGTCGATGATGTAGGTAGGATGCCCAAGCATTCCTGATTATAAATCCTGTGTTTTCATCTATTGGGTTCTATCATCTCCTGCTAAAGGCACTGGGGGGGCAGTTACCAGGCCCCAGGAAGGCATTTCCCATGTCACAGATCTATAGATTCCAAGGAAATCATGAGCCATCTCAGAGGCATAAGGTTCAGGACTCCAGGAAGTCTTCTACCCTCCTCTGTCCAATCACTTGACCAACCCAGGAAACATGGAGAGAGGAAAAGAATATGCTCGACAGCGTGTTCACAAGGGACTCCATGACAGTGTCTTTGCTGAGTGCCGGTCACATGTCTAGCCCTGAGCTGGACACTAGGGAAGTGAAGGGGAGAGCGTACAGTCTCTGCCCCAAGGAACTCACAGTCCTGTTAAAGAGACAAGGCTCACACTCACACTGGGCTTGAGCTCAAGTGTGCATGGGGAGATCCCAGTGAAGGGGAGAACCTTAAGAAGAGGGATCTTATCTCCTTCATCTTTGCAATTTGCACCTTGCCTAGGAAAAAGTCAGTATCCAGTGATATTTTTGTCATATTAAATGATGAAAACTTAGAGGGATTGGGGAGGATGTTATCTGCAAATATGTAGAAAGCTGACAGAGAAGAGACTGAATAAACATATCCTTTGTATCTCCAGAATGAAATGATGTCCTCTGCAAAGTGGGGATAATAATAGTACTGACTTCATTGGGTGGTTGTGGCACTTAAGTGGCACAGTAGGGTTTAACACTGCCCTGGCACATAGTGAGCACCTGATAAATAGTGCCTGTCATTTATTTTATAAGGATCTCACACTGCAGTTACAGAGGAACAGATGACAGCTTAGTGTAAGGACATTCCCAAAACACGAAGGGCTGTCCTCTCATGGAAGCTGTGACATGGACAGTGCTCTCTATCCCAGCAACTGGATGGTGATCTCTCAACGGAGATGTCAAGGGAAGTCCTGCCCTGCACAGTCCAGTCCTGTTCAACAATTAGCTCTAATTTAATAAGCATCCCAAATGAATTGTCTGTAGCTGATCAACATCAGCCTAACAACCTATATTTGAGAACTATCTAGAGAAAGTTTATGGTCCCTTCCAAAATGTGGGATTCTAGAAGTCCCTTCATCCATCCTTGATGACCTTCAAATATGTCATGGAAAACAATATAAATGGAGAAACCCGAAAGGCTGTCTTCAAATCTCTGCCTGCTATTTCCTATCCATTTGACTTAAAGCAAACTGAGTGTCCTGCAAGAGGCTCAGTTTCCTTTATTTGGAGGTTCTTGGGGTTTGCTTGTTCAAATAAGTACTCAAAAAATATTTTAATGAACTTCATGGAAAAGTACCTCTCATAGTGTGAAACAAATACTAGGGACTTTAAAAATATTAATTTCCTTTCTTGCCCCAAACTTATGGATTATGTAGAGGGCAGTGAGTTCACCTAAACCAAGGAGATAGACTGCAGCTGAGAAAGTCAGAAAGGCCAGCCAGGGTTGGCAGAAGACACCAGAGGAGCAGGGAAATAGCTCAAAGGTCCCCAAAAAGGAAGAGGATCCCCAAAACATAAAGCAGAAGAGGAAGAAGGAAAAAAAGTATATAAAACTATAGTGGAAAAGTGAAGGAGAAAGAAAGTATCATAGATCTTTCTGGATTTTGTTAGTAGTTCACAATCATTAAATCTGCATTTAGAAATATTTATATTTGCTGAAAACCAAGAATCTCAGCGCAGCAGGAGAATGAAAAGAGCAAGGGACAGGGTCTAATTAATCATCAAGGTGCTGTCACATTGACAACGAGAAGAATTGGAAAGTTACAAAGCACCGGCACCAAACAGCATCAATCACCCAATGATGGTAAATAAATTAATCAAAAATCATTGGGTACCAAAAGGTCTGGGGAAAAAATAAAAGGCAGAAGAGAAAAATGATCAGGAGTAGCAAGCAAACAAAATAGCAGAGCCTGACCCTGTTCAAGCTGATGCCGTGCACCCTGGCAGAGCGCCAGCCCCAAAGCCCCCAATGCCTCACCCACCCCCGTGCCAGGCACAAATGGGTGCAAAAGCAGCTATGGAAGCTCTTGTCTTTATGCCTATTACCCACCCTGTACTGGATGAGCAGATCCACCTAGCAACCCTTTCCTCTATCCCTATCCCTAATAAAAGGAGAAAGTAGCATCTTCACATAAGTCATTCCAAAGATCACTTTGCTCAAAACCATTCCTGACTCATTCCTACCTGCCATATTTGTGTGTTTGACTTAAAAATCCCCACCTGCTGGGTACCGATTTATTACCAGCCCAGGCCTTGGTGGAATATGTGACTCTCTCCACTACGATATTGAGAGCCTTTGCTGACTCACAATTACAAACACCTAGGCTTACCTTTCCCAACCTGGCCTCTATTTGCCCAACTAATTAACTTTTTCTTTGCCTGCAAAAGAGTGGTTGTGGGGCAAATCCAATGGATGTGTCATGATGATGGGAACGAGTGTTGCTGGGCGGGGGGAAAGGTGGGGTGGGGGGTGGGGTTGAATGGGACCTCACATATATATTTTTAATGTAATATTATTACAAAGTCAATAAAAATAAAAAATAAAAAATAAAAAAAAAAAAAGAGTGGTTGTGGGGGATATAAACCAGATCACCCACTTCCCCATCGTTTTCCAATTTGGATGCATACACCTGCCTCTCTAGGTTCACACAGGACTGTGATTCACGGAACTTGGTACGGATTAAAGGAGTTGAATGCCTGGATTTTCTATGGATCCACATAGGCCATTAAATACTCCAGGAGAGTTTAAACATTTGCTAGGGCTGAAGCCCCACCTTTATTTTTCACACTTTTTGATAAGCTAGAACACACATCCCTTACAACCTTACAATTCACCCAAAAGCAATCATTTACATTTTAATTCCACTTAACAGATATTCCGTGAGCAACCCCACAGGGCTCCAGGGAGATGAAGTCACATCCCTGCATTCTAAGAGCTCATAGACCCAGAAAAGAGATACAATCCATCACAAATGGCATGACCCCAGGCAGCCTATGACTATGGAGACCACTGAGATAGAACCAACTCATGGTAGGATGAAGGACAAATGTAACTGGCAGACGAGCAGATGGAACTCAGTGGTTGAGCACCTGCTTCCCATGTACAAGGTCCTGGGTTCAATCCCTGGTACCTCCTGTCTTAGTCAGCCAAAGGGTGCTGACACAAAATACCAGAAATTGGTTGGTTTTTATAAAGGGTATTTATTTAGGGTAGGAGCTTACAGATACCAGGCCATAAAACATAAGTTACTTCCCTCACCAAAGTCTATTTGGAGTAAGATGGCTGCCGATGTCTGCGAGGGTTCAGTTTCCTGGGTTCCTTTGTTCCTGGGGCTTGCTTTTCTCTGGCTTCAAGGTTCCTTCCTTCCTGGTGCTGGCTTCTCTCTCCTCTGGGTGCTGACTTCCCGGGTCTTCAGCATCAAACTCTAACATCAGAAACCCCCGCATCAAAAGCTCCAGCTCTGTGCTTAGCCATGCCTTTTATCTGGGAGTCTCCACCCACCAAGGGGTGGGGGCTGGGTGGGGACTCCACACCCTAATCATAACTCAGTCATGCCCAGGTACAGATCAGATTACAAACATAATCCAGTATTTCTTTTTGGAATTCATCAATTATATCAAACTGCTACACCTCCTAAAAAAAGAAAAGTAACTGGAAATTAAGACATCGAGAATGGCTTCTAGAAAGTGCAGGATTTGGGAGAAAGTCAAGACTCGGACAATACACAGGGAAAGGCATTTTAAGACACAAAGATCAGCTTTCATAAAGCCTCAGAAGTGGGTAAATGTAGGGAATCCTGGGGGGACTGGCATTGCTGCACAGAAAGAATATGGGGGAAGTGAATTTGGCTCAACTGATAGAGCATCCACCTACCACACGGGAGGTCCAGGGTTCAAACCCAGGGCCTCCTGGCCTGTGTGGTGAGCTGGCCCATGCGCAGTGCTGATGTGCACAAGGAGTGCCATGCCACGCAGGGGTGTCCTTCACGTAGGGGAGCCCCGCGCACAAAGAGTGTACCCTTAAGGAGAGCTGTCCCACATGAAAAAAGCACAGCCTGCACAGGAGTGGTGCCGCACGCACGGAGAGCTGACGTGACAAAAAGAGACACAGATTCCCGGTGCCTCTGACAAGAATGCAGCAGACACAGAAGAACACTCGTGGACACAGAACACACAGTGGATGGACACAGAGAGCAGACAACGGTGGGGAGGGGAAGGGGAGAGAAATAAATGAAAATAAATAAATCTTTAAAAAAAAAAAAAAGAATTTGGTCATGTGTGGGGCCAGTGAAGAGGGGCATTAGGGAGAGTCCTGCAAGGACAGCGCCTGCCCTGAGCCACCCCGTCTCGGTGGCACAATATCCCCCTTCTCTGCACATCCAGGGAAATCACATGGGAAAAGCGTCAGGAACACAGGGAAGACCTCCTCAAGTGTCTCCTCTCCACTGATGGGCAGAAGTCTCCAAATTATGAGGGCAGCAGGTGGATGTGGCCATATCTGAAGCCTGAAGGGAGACATAGTGCATAGATAACACCAAGCACAAACAGGTTATGTCAAGATCACGTGTGCACCTCCAGGCAACTCTAGGTAGGTAGGTGTCAAACAGACGACTCGTGGGGATATATTTCAGAATGTGGGGTAATATAGGCATGTAACTAATTGAATGAGTCACACTCAAGAGGGTACAACTTTGTCACAGCCGCCCCTTTCAACCTGTCCCTGAGGGAAATACTCAGCAAGTCCTAGAGCATATTTTGCTCTCTCTCAGATCAAAAATCAATCAATCAACCATCTCTTTGGAGTGGTTATTAAAAAGTCCAGTCTTATCAAGATTCTAAAATCTCATCCAGTTTCCACCTTCACTAGTCAGGGCCACTGGGACACCGGTGGGAGGAGGGCACGGGCAGCTACGTCACTATTTCCCTTTCCTCCCTCCTCCCCCACTCTGCAGCTCTGCTCTGTGGTCCACCAGGGAAGTGTGCGGTGGAGGGGAAGGGGAGTAAAGGGACAGGAAGGGGAGTAATCCAGCTGTGACCCAGTATCAGAGCTCTCTGGATACAGGGAATAGGCAAAGATAACACTTTCCCTCCTGGGGTGCTTTTATGGGGACCCCAATCCTGCATTCTTCTGCAAGAGCAACACTTCTTTTGGGGCATACTTCTCCCTCAGCTACTGGTGTCTTGCTGCCACCCCTCTCTTGAGGTCCCTTGGGCAGCTGGACCCTGCGCACGTCTCTTCCTTGCAGCTTCCTCTACTCCACAAGAAACACACCTCCCAGGCCTGGTTATGGGCGGGGATGATTAGAGAAGCTTCCACCACTTCTTCCAACATGGCAGGGGGGAGGCGGCGAGACTCATCATATATTGACAACTTTCTCCAAAGACATCCTTCCTCTTGCCCTCCTCCCTCCACCTCTTTTCTTTTACACCCTGGAGGTGGTGACAAGCCGATGCTGGAAGAACAGTGTGAGGTCACCTCCTCTTCAAGCGCTTCACAGATGGGCGAGCACATCACTTTAAAATGGGAGGGTACTTGGCTTTTCTTTTTCAGACTTCGGGCATCTGCTGTAATTCCAGGCAACCAAAATGAGCCTTATTTAGCGTCTGATGCATGACTGCAAATACAGACTTATAAAGGTTCTCAACAGCCCTTAGAAATCGCACAGTGCTACCCCCTCATTTCATAGTTTAGAAAAATAGGACCCTTCTGAAGCAGGCTAGTAAGATAGGGAATTAATAGACGGATCTGGAACCTGGCAGAGTCCCTGTGAACATCAGTAACCCCCAAGACCCTCACCCCCAGGAATCTGCTGTCCAGAACAAAGACTTCTTCTGGGAGCAAGGAAAAGCCCTGGGTGTTCCCTGGACTTTATGATTGGGCCCTCATTGGGAGAGTGATGGGTGGGGTAATCAATCCAAACAGCAAATAGCTGGAACCCCTCCCCTGCCATTAGCAAAGGGGTGGAATAGTTAATAGTTTATAAAGCAGCCTGCGAGGCCTGAATGCGCTCTCACCCCACTTTCTTGCCTCTGGAACCGTTCCTGCCGTCTGTGTGCTGCTCTTGCCATTTTTCCTCTGCCACGTGGCCACGCGAGTAAACCTGGGGATTTATAACCTATATTAGGGAATTGTCACTTGTAAATCAGCCCTCTTTATCCCTTTTTATCCCCTTCCTCTCTACCTGGGACCCTTGCTCTGTTATTTTCTCCCATTTCCCTCTCCTCCCTACCTGAATAAATTACTGGACTAAGTCACCTGGCGTGCTCTTGAAATTCATTTCTGCAGCACAGCCAAGAACTTAGATAAAATCTGGTAACACTTCCCCAGCCTCACCTTGTATTTCTTCTGTATCCTGTGTGGAGGCTACTAAAAGACTGGGAAGACATTGAAAAACATCTGGCAGAAAACGGCTTTTCTCTAGATACTCAAGCAATGTCTCTCTTTACAAGTCCTGAGGAGCCTTCCCTCTCCCAAGAGAAGCAGGCTGTGAACAGGTCCCTGGAGTG
Source organism: Dasypus novemcinctus (assembly GCF_030445035.2). Taxonomy (NCBI): domain Eukaryota; kingdom Metazoa; phylum Chordata; class Mammalia; order Cingulata; family Dasypodidae; genus Dasypus; species Dasypus novemcinctus. Next base: position 13,388,069 of record NC_080697.1, read on the forward strand.
CTGCTCCCACACGGCAGCTGGGAAAGGCCAGCCTCCTTTACTGACTGGCTTGGGTTCAGTTTGGCTGGGGTAACAAACAACCCCAAGATCTCAGGGGCTTTACACAAGGCAAGCTTATTCCTCACTCCAAGTCTCCCAGGCAGCTTTCCTCCAAGCCTCAAATCAGGAACCCAGCTGTGTCTCTCTCTGCCCCACCCTTAGCATGGCCTCCAGGTTGTCAAGGAACCAGCAGGTGGGAAGGAAGTACCGGGCAGTGCATGGCCACCCCCCACCTTGGCCTGGTGGAACGCGTACTACTTCTGCTCACGTTTTATTGGCCAGAACTAACCACGGGTGAACCATCTTGTAAACATCCATTTCTTTCTCTGCATAAGGGCATTTGTCCACTTTCCTCCAGCCCTGAAGTCCACCTTTTCCTTGCCTAAAACCTCACTCCTCCCCACGTTGTGTTTTGATAAAGAGAAGGAATTTCATATTCTTAACCAGAGGCAGGGTGACATAGAGGCTAAGAGCACAGGGGTCAGGATGCCAGGGTTTGCATGGCACTTACACTGCTTGTCAGACAATCTTTCAGCCTCTCTTATCTGTAGAAAAGGGCTGATGACAGTCCCTACCTCCAGGGGGTGCTGGGAGGATCCCCTCAGTCAGTATACCTACAGGCCTTAGACCAGTGCCTGGCTCCTGGCAACCCCATTACCGTTGGTTGTTTATTCACCATCCCAGACCTTTTTCCTGTTAATTACGGTTGCCCTTGGCTGTCGGTAACTCCCTATTAACAGACTTGGCACCTCGCTGAAAGATGCCAGAGAACTAGAACTCTTTGTTTTGGGGAGGAGGATGACATCAATGTCTTCCAAGCCTCCAGGTCACTTTTCCCAATCAGTTTCTCAAGACCATGCATGGTCAGAATTGAGCCTTCAGAGGCACGTTCTAGACTGGTAGAGGCTCCAGGCCTCACTAGCTTCCAGTGGCCTGCAGCTCTCTGAAGATGGAACTATGTCCTCAGGGTGAAAAGGTATTCTCACCCTGCCTGACATTCAGCTCCTGGCCTTCTAGAAACAAAAAGGCTCTTGTCACAGGGCCAGGATGTGACAAATGATGTGGCGAGGATGTTATGATACAGTCATCCATCCGCTGTCATAGGCCAGGACCACAAGGGGACTGAAAATGAGCCCGGAAATTGTTAATTGCAAATATCTAAAGTCTGCTCAGAGGAATTTCAGAAGGAACTATGTTTTTCCCTCATCCAGAGAAACAAGATACACAAAGCCTTTAGGAGGCATGCCATGGGCTAGTCAGAATACAGACTAGCAGAGCTGGAGGGGAGGGAAACCACTTAAGAGGCAGTCAAGGGAGCGAGAGGAGGAAACGCTAGACATGACCATTGGGAGAGCAGGTGTCTGATGCACTTGGAGACCTGTGTGTCGAAGAACCCTGGATAAGCCCCTTCACCATGCAGAGTTCTAAAATATGTCAAATGAAGATGCTAGAACCTCACTTCCCTAAAGGCAGGGGGTTATTCTTGAGGTCCCTCGAGAGCCTAAGACTATGAGGTTCTTTGAGCATTTGATGCCCTCTCTTCTCTCCAATTCACTCTACCTTGGATGCAGAGCTGTTTATTTGATAAACGTGAGATGGAGGAGTTTGTGGTTCTAGATTTAGTGTCACCCACAAAGGGATATAAATGCAAAGGAAGTCAAGTACACATAACATCCCTTTGCCCAGATGCTTTTTCTGGAGAGAGGCTCCACCATCACACACAAACATCTGCCACGCTGGGAGGTTCCAGGGCAGGGGCTGGATTCTTGTGAAGGGAAAGATCTCACACATGCCAGGTTCATTCTTTCTGGACCACAACCATCTCTCTTGAAAGGATTAGCACTTGGACAAATCAAAACAACAATGGATAATTTCTGCTTCTGCCCAAGATGGAGTAAGAGGAACCAGATTTATCCTCCCACCTGAAACAAATATGTGTGTATGATAGGAGTATGTGTATGAACAGATCCACATCCATATTCATATGCATGCATTCATATATATATACACACACATGTATATGAAGTAATGGTTTTCAAGTACGGTTCATCAGGTAGTGCAGGAGACTGATCCCTGAGAGAGGAGGAGCAGATGAGGAAAGGCCTATGGTTGTCCCACCTTACTGCCTGGAGAGGGAACCCAGTCAGGACTCAGCAAAAACCCTGAAACAAGGAGATGGAGTTGGAAGTCCAGGGACACCAAGGCACCTAGAGTTCATGGGCAGAGTACATGAAAGGAGAGAGTTGCAGGGAGCAAGAGACTTTCAGAGATCTTCAGAGCAACCCTCTTGAGTAATCACAAAAAAGTACATGTGAGGAAAGTATCCAACCCCAAGAAAGAAACACTTGAAAAGATTAGAAGAAAGAGTACCCAGCCCTCATATAGGTACAGGGTCAGTGATATTCCCATGAGCCAAACGGGAGCACTTCATAATTCATAGAGCATTGAGTCCTCAGAAAAGTCTTGCCTCAGTAGCGGGGAACATTTAGCTCAAAGCTAAACATGACCCAAAATGAGGAGAGAAACAATCAAACCCAACACAAAATTGACATAGACATTATAATCAGCAAAGAAGTACATTAATAGCATTATTATAACTGCATTCCATATGCTCAAAAAGTTAATCCACGATATGGAAGATATTTAAAAACCACAAATCAAACTCCTTCACATGAAAACTACAATATCTTAGATGAAAAATACACTGGGTGAGATTAATGGCAGATTAGACACTGCAGAAGAAAAGATTAGTAAACTTGAAAATGTAGCAAGAAAAACTACCCAAAATGAAGTACAGAGACATAAAGAGAATTTTTATTCAGGGTCGATGAAGATTGTAGTTAATAGTATAAATATAAGAATGTTCTTCCTTTACAAAATGTTAAGAATATGGTGATATGAGGGAAAATCACAACCAATATAACTTTTGGACAATAGTAATATTGTAATATTTTTACAGCAATTACAAAGAAGATATTATATCAATTCTAATGGACAATAATGAGGGATATAAAGGGGTATGGGATTTTCCCCTTTTGAATGAAAATGTTCTAAAATTGACTGAGATGATGACAGCACAACTCTGTGATGAAAACAAGAGCTACTGAATATACACTTTGAATGGATTGTACAAACCATGGGACTGTAAAACACAGTAATCCAGTAGTAGAAGATGGACTGTGGTTAATGGAACAAATATGAGAATGTTCTCTCATGAACTATAACAATTATGTAAAACTAATGCAGGATGTTAATAATCAGGGGGGTTGGGGTAAAAATACACCAAATATAAGATATCAGCTATAGTTAATAGTAACATTTTGACAATGCTCTTTCATAGTTTGTAACAAATGTTTCACAACAATGCAAGGTGGTGGTGGTGGGGTGATGTATGGGAGCCCTGTATGGTGCTAGGCATGTTTGTTTTGTAAGTTCACAAATTTTATTGTACACTTATTGTCTATGTATGTTCATGTATAAATGATACACTTCAAAAAAAGTTAAAAACATTTTTGAAGGAAAAAAAGTAGGGAACAACCCCCAGAGGAAAATGTAGGTAAATATGCACTTAATATTGAGCAGGGATGTTCTTTCTAAGCTTGATACCAAAATCAGAAATGTAAAAGAAAACCAAAACAGACCAACTTGACTACATAAAAACACAAAACCTTTATAGATCAAAGAATTTTAAACACCAATATTATGATTAAATTTCCATTCTTATACGAAAAATAGAAAGAGAGAGACAAGCACATGTTTCATGGAAACTCCATCCTCCTTCCTCTCTCCTTCTTTCATTCCTGTGGTGATTTGGAGCTACATACCCCAGAAAAAAGAGTTTCTTATACTTAATCCATTCCTGCGGGTGTGAAACATTGTAAATAGGACCTTTTGGTGAGATCACTTCAGTTAAGATGTGGCCCAGCTAAATCAGGATGGGTCTTAATCCCATTACTGAAAGTCTTATAGGGAAGGCCACAAAGAGAGAAAAAGCCAGAGGGAGCAGCCAGAAGTTGAACATCAACGGAACCTGAGGAGAAGGGAGAAACCTGGTGAGGCCGCCATGTCCATTGCCCTATAACAGAAAAGCCAAGGAAAAAGATTGCTGGTAGCCTGCCCCAGAACACCACTGTTTTCTGAAAGAAAGCAATGCCTTGATGGCACATTGATTTGGGGCTTCTAGCTTCAAAAAACTGAACCAATAAATTCCATTGCTTAAGTCAAAATTTTAAAAATAAATGAACAGATCATCAGTGGGCTATGGAACAACTTCAAGTAGCTTAATATATAAATGATTGGAGTTCATGAGGGAAAGGACAGAAAATATATTTCAGGAAATAATGGCTAAAAATTTTCCAAATTAGATGAAAATAATTAACCCACAGATTAAAGAAGTCATCAAACCCAAAGTACAAAAAAAAAATAAGGAACCTATACCAAGGCACATAATAGTCAAAATATTTAAAACTAATGATAAAAGAAAGTCTTAAAAGAAACCAGAGAAGAAAAGACATATTACATACAGGGAACAAAGATAGGACAGATAGCAGATTTCTCGTAAGAAACAGTGCAAGCAAGAAGACAGTAGAGAAACATCTTTAAATTACTGAATGAATAAAAAAAGGTCAAACTAGAGTTCTATACCCAAGAGAAAGTACCCTTTTAACACTGGAGGTGATATAACGATATTCTCAGATATACAAAAGCTGAAAGAATTCATCGCCAGTAGATCAACATTGCAAGGTATGTTAAATGGAGTCCTTAAGGTAGAAGAAAAAATAATACTAGGAAATATGGATCTATATAATGAAATGAAGAACACTTACGTGGTAACTGTGTGGGAAAAATACAAAAAAATTTCTTAGTATTTAAATCCTTAAATTCTTTTTAATGTGTTGTGTGTTGATTGTTGCTATCATGAATGGCATCATTTTTCCCTCTTATATTTAACTAGTTATTTGCAGTCTATAAAATGTTATTTTAAAACTATGCATTTTATTAACCTGTATAAAAAAATAAATCTTTAAAATATAACTTATTTTACAGTAAAAATGTAGTGTGTGGTCATAATATACATAAAAATAAAATTATGACAAATAGCATGAAGGCAGGGAGAGAAGAAATGAAAATATACTATTGTAAGGCTTTTTAATATATGAAATGGTATAATATCACTTGAAGGTAGATTGTGATAACTTATATATATATGTTATATATAACTTAAATATATATAAGATATAAAGATACATTTTATAAGCATAGCTAAAAGCCACAAAGATAAAAAGATAAAAGAGAATCATAAAAAATCTCAATCCAAAAGAAGGTAGCAAAAGGAAAGCAAACAGTAGATGGAACAACTAGAAAACAAATAGCAAGATTTAAATTTAATAATATCAGAATCTCAAGAAATATAAATGAGCTAAACATCCCAGTTGAAAGACAAAAGACCAAAGACAGTATCTACAAAGTAAACTACAAACCAATATCTCTAATGAACTTAGATGCAAAAATCCACAACAAAATGTTAGCAAATAAATCCAACAAAGTGTAAAAGGAATTATTTGCCACAACAAAGTTGGATTTATTTTACATAAGTAAGGCTGGTTCAATATTCAAAAATCATTCAATGCAATCCAGGTTACAGAAGAAAAGTCACATGATATAGAAAAAGCATTCGACAAAATCTAACATCCATTCATTATTAAAAAAAAACTTTCAGCAAATTATGAATAGAAAAGAAATATCTCAACTTGATAAAGAGAATGTACACAGAACCTACAGCTAACATTTACTGAATAGTACAGGATTGAATGTTTCTCTCCTTAGATAGAGAAGACAATAATGTCCATATTCATTACTCTTACTTAACATAGTTTAGCTATTACAATAAGGCCAAAAAAGATAAAAAGATATACCAATTGTAAAGCAAGAAATGAAATTGTCTTTAGTTGCAAAAGACACAATTATCTATGTAGAAAATCCCAAGTAAACAAAAAAGAACTCTTGAAACTAATGAAAGTATGGCAAGGTTTCAGGATATAAGATTAATAGATAAAAATCAATCTCATTCCTATATTCTAACCATAGCACCATTTATAATCACTCCAAAAAAAATTAAATACTTAGCCATGCACTTAACAAAACATGTACAGGATCTGTATTCTGCAAATTACAAAACAGTGAATAAAGAAATGAAAAAAGACCTAAATAAATGGAGAGAGGCACATTTTGTTTATGGATTAGAAGGTTCAACAAAATAAAATAAAAATGTCATTTCTGCCCCAAATTGGTATGTAGATGTAATGCAATTGTTTTCTAAATGCTATAGGATTTTTTGGTAGACATACACAAGCTTATTCTAAAACTTATATGGAAATGCACAGGTCCTAGCATGGCTAAAACAATCCTGACAAAGAAGAATAAAATGAGAGGAATCACTCTGCCTAATATTAAGAATTACTATACAGCTACATTAACAAGACAATATTATACCAAAAATCAACATACAGACCAATGAACAAAACAGAGAACACAGAAATAGACACACACAAATAAGTTTTGCTTGTTTTTTTACATTTAAATTTTTGTTTTCTATATAAATGTTACAAGTTACTCAGTTAACACAAGATAATAACTACAATAACACTAAGTCTGTTTTAGTCCAGCAATTATACTTCCCCTTATTTTTGTTCATTCCTCAATCTCAAGGGATTTGGAGGATTCCACTCTGACTGCTTCAGGCTGAGAAGGAACAGAGATTACGGGTAGAGGAATGGAGTTGCTTGGCTTGCATTTGAAGATGCTCCTTGCTTTGGGGATGGGACTGGTCCACCATCATCATTTTGTTAATTATCCAAGGCAGGGCTGAAGAACTGGAGTTGGCTGCAAAACTCTGCTGGGTTTTAGGGTTTAACCAACACAGGAACAATCTGAAGGCTTTAAGTCTCTGAGAAATATGCTTAACAAGTAAATTGAAAATTATAGGCTCAAATGAAAAACAGAAGAATGATGATTAGGGGAATTAGGAAATGTGTTATATTGGGTAACAGCGTCTCATATTTTCTGGATAGAGCCCGCTGAGGGGGTGTTGCTTTCACATGGCCATGTGACTTGCCTCTGGGGTCCAACATCCCTAGGGCCCTCAGAAGCACTTTCTGTTTGAGGATTTTTTTACTGGCTTCACTTATTTACAACGAAAGTCCAAAAGCAAGTCAGTGGAGGAAGGAGAGCCTTCCACACATGATTCTAGAGCAAGTGGTTCTAGGCAAAATATATCTTTAGGCAAAATAAACCCCAATGCAACCTAATATCCCATGGAAAAATTAACTCACAATTGACCTGGGCTTAAAAGTAATGCAAAAAGTTATAAAATGCTTGGGAAAAAGATACGATAAAATCTTTGGGAACTAAGGTTGGCTAAAGAGGTCTTAGATATCACACTAAAAGCATAACCCATAAAAATAAAATGTGATTAATCGGGCCCCACCAAAATTTAAAACTTTGCTTTGCAGAGCCCATGTAAGGATGATGAAAAGACAAACTGTAGACTGGGAGAAAACATTTGCAAATCGCATATCCTGTAAAAGACTGGTATCTAAAATAAAGAACTCTCAAAACAGTAAACAAACAAAAAAGTTCAATTAGAAAATGAGTGAAGGGCATGATCAGACATTTCACTGAAGAGGATATACAGATGGCAAATTAGCATGTGAAAAGATGTTCAGTGTCATTATTCACAGGGAAATGCAAATAAAAATATAATGCAAGATCACCAAACACCTATTAAAATGCCTAAAATTGAAAGCAGTGATAACACCAAATGCTTGTAAGGATGCAGAAAAGTTGGATCACTCCTGCATTGCTGTTGTGAATGAAAAATGGTATAATCACTCTGGAAAATAAAACTAAATATGCAATTGCCATACAACCCAGCAATTATACACTTGGATCTTTATTCTAGAGAAATGAACATTTATGTTCACACAAAAACCTATATACAAATCTTCATCAGAGCTTTATTCTTAAGATCCCAAAACTGGGAACAATCCAAATGTCCTTCAATAGGTGAATGGTTAAACAAACCTGGTAGATCCATAACATGGACTATTACTTGACAACATCAAAGAATATATGATTGATACATACAAAACTTGCATAAATCTCCAGGGAATTATGTTAAATGAAAAAGCCAACCCAAGAAAGTTACATACTATATGGTTCTATTTATGTAACATTCCTGAAATGAAAGAAATTACAGAAATGGAGAACAGACTAGTGGTTGTCAGGAATAAAGATGGGGTGGGTAGTTAGGGGGAAATAGGAAGGATCATTGTGTGAATCTAAACGTCCTGCATCATGACTATGGTGGCAAATACACAAACCTGTACGTGTGATAAAATTGCACAGAACTAAACACAGATAAGTACAAGTACAACTGGGGAAATCTGAACAAGATTGGTGGATTGGATCAATGATGATATCCTGGCGATGACAGTATACTATAGTTTTACAAGAATTTTTAAGAGAAATGGGTAAATGGTACATGGGATCTCTCTGTATTATTTCATAGACCTGCATGTGAATCTCCAGTTATCTCAAAATAAAAGGTTTTTTTAAGGCAGAGATTTTCACACTGGATTGAAACATAAAACAAAATATATGCTGCCTCCAAAAGACATACTTTAAATATAAAAAATCAGTAGGTTAAATGTAAAAGAATGGGAAAATACATGTCATGCTGACAATAATCCAAAGTAAGCTGAAGTAGCTATGCTGTTATCAAACAAAATAGGTTTCAGAGCAAAGAATATTATCAGGGAGAAAGAAGGTTGTGTCATAATGATAAAGGAGTCAGCTCAGTGGGGTCACATAGCAATTCTAAATCTTTATGCAACTTCAAACAGAGCTTTAAAACAAATGAAGCTGTAACTGATAGAACTTTAAGAAGAAATGGGCACATCCACAATTAGAGTCAGAGATTTCAACATTCATCATCCAGTAACTGATAGAACAGGTAGAAAAAAAAAATCAGGAAGTATCGTGAATACTTGAACAACACTATCATGATCTATGATAGACTCAAAGACTTGCCATTAAAGTTCATGACACCTTTATTTATAAGAACCCAGAACTGGAAATAACCCAAGTATCCATCAAAAGGTAAATGGATAAACAGATTGGTGTATACCCTTACAATGGAATACTTTTCAGCAATAAAAGGAATTACCTATGGATATACACAAAAACATGGATGAATCTCAAAATAATTATGTTGGGGGGTGGGGGTGCGGAAGCCAGTTAAAAGAGCACATATTACCAGACTCCATTTATATAAAATTCTCAGAAATTTAAACTAATCCATAGTGACATAAAGCAGATCATTAGCTACCTGGGGTTGGGGGGAGCAGGAAGAGGTGGGATTACAAATAGGCCCCAAGAAATTTTGTGGGAGATAGTTCACTCTTTTGACTCTGGTGATAATTTTATGGGTGTAGACAGAAGTCAAAACTTCTGAGCTCAGGGTGTTGCACTTTAAATATATATATGCAGTTTATTGTATGTCAATTAAACCCCCAATAAAGCTATTTGAAAAGAACACATGTGACCAGCACCCTTCAAGGGGCCCCATCCACTGTCCCCGGCAGTGTGCCCTTCTTCCCTAGCTAGACCTGTAACTTCCCTGGTCCTTGCTGGTGAACACTGAAGAACCCTCTCCTGCTCTCCAAAAACTATTTATCCTTCCACAATCAGAACAAACCCCACCTCCTCCAGGAAACCTTGTATGGCCTCTCTCGCCCCGGATTCTCAATGCATGTATGGTCCTCAATTAATACCTGCTGATTATTTTGTGGACAAATTTCCCACTCAGAAATCTCTACCAGGAGGATCTTTCACATTATTAATTAAGAAAAGATGAGCATCTCCAGTGCTTCTGGCTGTGGCCTCTGCCAGGACCCATGTGCATCCAATCAGTGCACATCCCAGGGAAGGTACCAACTCCCTGTAGCTGGCTATAGTGCAGAACCTGCTGAAGAAATCTGGAGACCAGGGGGTACTTTTATCCGCCCTTTGTTTCACAGACCCCCAAGATTCAGTAGCCTTTACCTTGTCATTTCTACCTCACAAAAAAAGACAATGTCCAATGTCAACTGGCTCATTATCCGGAAGAGTCAACCAAGACCACTTCAATGAGGCTCTAAGTTCTCTACCACGTGCTGAGCCTTGCTTCTTCATTCTCACTTTCTTTGTGTTTGGCCTTTTCTCAAGTGAAGAGATTATAAGGAAAGCAGAAAGGATGAATCCCCCCTGCTCTTCTTCACTAGGCCAGAAAAGAATCATCACGAGTGTTCCACGTCGTTCTACAGATGCTTCATGATCAAATCTCCCATCATTTGGTTAAAGCCAATTTCTTCTGCACCTCCCGCTCCAATCAAGTGGTTTTAAAAAAAAGTCAATAGTTTAACAGGCTTAGAAGTGGATAAAGATATTAGCAGGAGACCTGCTGGTTCCAAAGAGGAGCATCAGAACAATAATGATCAACAGTGTTTTATCTCCTAATGACTGGATGGTGACTGGGTGGCCTCTAGCTGAAAACTTCATTGACAGCCCCAGTGTTGTTTCCAGGAGGGTGGGAAGTCCATTTTTACCAGGCCTGAGCTGAAGCGTAGCCTTCAGAAACACCTGGATCCCAGTCACTATAAATCTTAGAGTTGATTTCAGCTTGACTCTTCTCTCTACACCTTGTTCTTCTCCCCAACTTGCCATTCCCTCTATCCCTACAACTGCCACTGAGGCCAGGAAGCATCTCCAATATGTCTGGCAACAGACACAGGGGTCTTGGGCCATCAAGACTATTTGCATTCCCCTAGAGATCTTTAGGAGGTTCCTAATACCAGTTACGTCTTTTCCAAAACTCTGCAGTAAGAATTGAGTGATCTTCATCAGCTGTCCTCCAGACTTCGCCCTCCACCCAAACCTCCTTTCTCCTTTGTCAACACCCCCCCTCCCATGCTTCAGCCAAGACCTGGGGCAAGCTTTCTCTCCACCCACCTTCCAATCATTAAAACCTTCCTCCTTGCCTTTGCTGAGCCAGCTGCCTCCAGCTGTCACTCTTTCTCTAGTTACCTGTGTCAATCGTTTTCATGAATTTTCACTGAAAATCTCGATCAGAAAGCATTAGAGAACTAACTCCACCTCATTTTGGTATATTTCCTCTGTGCTCTTCCCCACTCTCTGACCCAAACAGCCTTATGTAATCTCGCTCAGGGACCACAGGGCTACAGAATTGGTGTGGGAGGTTTCCAACCACTTAGCTGGAGGATGAATTCTCAAATTACTTCCCCAGCTAGAGGTAAGCCTGCAGAGGCATGAGAGAGGCATTCAACTTGTTTGTGAGTGAATGGATGGAGCATAAAAATCCATAGAGATGCCAAATAGCTTAGCAAAGCGTTTCCCATAGTATGGCAAACGGAATGCTACTTTTCCAGAGTGTTACTGGGTATTGTAGTTTTCTTTTTAAGGAGGTATATGGCCAAATAAGGATGGCAATGTTAAATTTTAAAAAGACCCCTTTACTGCTGAAAGTCCCATAGCCTTCCATCTGATGGGATGAAGAGTTCTCTCCAAGGGGGAGGCTTATTATATGTCATTGCCAGATTATCTGATCTTGGAGCACTCATTCCCATAGCACCTCACAGAGGCAGCATTCCATATAGCACTTTCTGGGAAACATTTCCCTACAAGATTCAGCACAAATCATTACACACAGGTTCACCTTTGGTCCCCAGAATGAGAATCTATTTTTCCAGAGCCTCAGTTTAGCAAATCCTACAGAGTTTTCCTCTGCCAAATCCTCACCTGGCCCCAGTGTACCACATTAGTCTGTGGTTTAAAAAATAGTAATAACTGTTATTAGAGGACCTAATAAAAGTCAAAATTACTGGCAAGCATTGAAATCAAAACTATCCCAGCAACAACTGTGTAAAACACCTTCCAGCAACAACAAGCCAAAAGGCAGAAAACAAAAATTATATCTAAAAATCAAACTGCTTCCCTACCACCTGTTCAGCAATCAATGTACCATTACTTTGTCCACAATAGTGGTTTGCAAGTAACCCTTCCCAGATTGCAAAGGAAGCAGTGGAGGACTGCCTTGAATGGCTAACCAGCCCAAAGTAGAAACTTAGGATTCTGGACACAAGCCTGGGGGAAAGCATGGGCCACATAACCATGGCATAAGCAAGTGTAATCACTCTATCCATTTAAACCACAAAGCCACCCATGGAGCCGCCAAGTCCTTGTCACAGCTGACGAGAGTTGTGAGCAGGATACTAAACTTGACCCTCCTCTCTCACCCTTTCAAAATTATAGCTTCTGTTTCTTTGCTCAAGCACTTAATACCAAACAAAAGGTCAAGAAAACACAAGACCTAGCAAGAGTTAGTGGCAAGGCTGATGAGGGACCTGAGTCATCAGAGACAGTGCTGAAGGAAACTGGAGAATTTATCCCAAAGGAGAGAAAATGCAGAGTGTGAAATGGAATGCCTTCCAATATCCCAATAGCTCTGATGTCAAGAGTATAAGTTGCATAATTTGTGTCATTTTGGTGGCAGTTACAAGGAGGTAAATTTATGCTAAATATTAAGAAAACTTTCTGACTCTGTCCAGATGTCAGCAGTGCTCATCTTGCTTTTCAGGATCTAAAAAGTTTGCTTTGGGCAACCATTCTCTAGGTGTAAAAAGCTAATTGCCTTCAAGAATCACCCATGGACATGTCCAATGGGGAAGGATGCTGGATATACACATCTTTGAGTTTCCTTCTAAAACTAAGAATATGTGTATCTGTATACAGATCCACCGAGAGAGGGGAATATACTAGAAAAGCACACAGAGAGGCTCTGCAGGAGTTAGCTTGCCTTGGCACATTTCCTGGGTTCCAAGGTAGACAAGGTCCAGCTTAATGGTGTATTCTGGGACTTTTGCTACTCAAGTGAGAGATGGAGATAAATTCTCTCAAAGCTCTGATCTGAGAATATGTGCCGACAGCTTCTAGAAGTTAAAAAAGTACATTCTCCAGGAAGCGGGTGTAGGTCAGTGGTTTGAAGGTCTGAGGTTCTGGATTCAATCTCCTAAAGAGAATAAAAAAGAAGAAAAATTATGTTTTTTCCCTACTGGAAGTTTCTCTCTGCTTAATGGAAATAGGAAACATTCAATCAAGATAACTCAGTAAGTTCATACTTTGACATTACTCCTTGGCTCCAAACATGCAACAATGATAGATTCAAAATTAAACTAAAAAAATTTTAAATAAATAAATAAATCTCCTAATGAACCAGAAATGGAACAGCAGTTAAAAACAAAAGCAGCTCTGATCAAAGACACAGGTGCCAGTAACCTGGAATTCCTCTGGGTAAATAGGGGGCTAAAAGTAGGTTCACTGAACCAAAAGCGAAGGGATGGATTTCCCTCAGACACCTCCCCCCCCACTCTACCACTTGTAAAAGGAAGAAGAAAACAACTGCTCCCAAGTGCTTCAGGGGACCGTGACCTATAAGAGGTAGTAGCAGCTACAGGGGCTACAGAGCCCCCAAGTCCACTAACCAGGGTTCCTACTAGCTCAGGGTCAAAAGCTGTAATTTCCCTAATTATACAATTGGGCAGGAAACCAAAACCACCATTAAAGGACCTGTTAAGGATGAGGAGGCTATGAGATTGTGACCATAGAACCACTCACAGGGGACTAAACATACACAGAAGAAAAGAGAGGAAGAGAGAAGAGCAAACAGCAAATGAGCAAAGTCATCCCTCGAAATGAAGCCATAAACCAAAATTCCAAAGCATGTAAAGAAATATAACACCGAGAAAGATAGACAGCAAAATGAGTAATAGAAATACTTAATCAATCCAGATACTTTCATAGAAGAGTGTGGAAACAAGCATATTTAGGTGGATTAATGAAAGAATAACATCCTTTAAATGAGAAAAATTAAAAGGCAAAAAGGCAAAAATGAAACCAGGGAATGACATGAAACACTGAGAAATATTAAAAATGGAAACTATAGTAATGGATTTAAATGATTTTATATCAATCAATAGCATAAATTCTGGACTGAGTAAAATTCCAAGGCAAAAATGAAACAAGGGAATGATATAAAAAATGAGAAATATTAGAAATGGAACCTATAGTATGGATTTAAATGATTTTATATCAGTAAATGGCATAAACTCTGAGTTGAAAACAAATTAGTGAAGCAGGAGACAGTACTGAGAAGTTCCTTGAGGAGCTGTTCAAAAATACTTAGAAGATAAGAAATACAGGAGATCCATTTAAAAAGACGGAAGATAAGTGTAGAGGCACAAACACAGGTCTACTGAGAGTTCAAGAAGAAGTGAATGGAGAGTGTGGCATAAAGCAGAGTATTTTCCAGAATAGGGGGAAGATGGAAATCCTGTGCACAAAACACCCTCACTTACCAGACAGGGAAAAATAAAAGAAATCCATACCTAGAGATCTCATAGTGAAACTACAGAGCATTAAGGGTAATAAGAAAAATCTTAAAAATCTATCTGTAGAAAAGAAGGCTTACAAATTTAGGTTGACAGTTGTCAATATTAGGCTTCCCATAATAACATTATAATGTTACATAACATCAGACCCAGAAGACAAAGGGGTAATAGTCTCAAAATGCTAAAGAGAAAAACACTTACAGCCTAGAATATTACAGCCATTTAAACTATTTATTGTTCAAGAGAAAAGCAAAACAAAGCCATTTTCAAACATGTAAAATTTAAACCGGATTGAAGATATGTAAGAAACAACTGTGAGCACAGGAAAAAGGTACAAAATTTATTTTGAAAATTATAAAAAATATCGCCACCTAGTATCCCAAAATGAAATTTATAGTAACATTACTTTTCCTTTACACATAATTTCAAAAGCATCAGTGTAGGAGCAAACTTTCTGTTGCAAGCCACCAGGACAGAAGGAGAAGGCAATCTTCAGCAGGTGTGGAATAACACAAGTTGGCAGAGCCTGGCCACAGAGAGAGCTCCTGAGGTCAGGAGATTAGTTACACACAAGACGGTAAAGAAAATAAGTGACTATATTCAGACTACATGAACCAGTTTTATCACTATTGAGAAGGGGGGTGCCAATACAGAAAAGGAGATGGCTAAAATGAGTCACTTGATATTGAATTGTGCTTATAAATGACACACCAGTACCAATAAACACACCCAGCACCCATAACCTAGTTTCTAAAAGGAAATCAGGGATTCCTGGAGAAATGGCTGATTCCAGAGTCGAGGCAGGGAACATACAATCCTGGACCATCTTGTGCCAGAAATTAAGGAAGTTCTCAAGATTGGTGACACATAATCCAGTTTGAAGGGTGTCCCACAGCCAAATCCAGGACACTCTGGGCTTCAAAATAAATGATGGTAGTAAATTGTTAGAATCCACTGAATAAAATGGGAAACCATGAGTTTATATTGAAATAAATTTAAAAAAACAAATAAGTGGAAGCTGTTCCTGACAGGAAAATGTCAACTCATAAGCATAGAATAAATAATGGAATTAGAAAATTTCCATACTTCTAAGGCAAGAATCATCTAGATACTAATGCTATACGGTGAAGTTTTGATGAGGAATAAGTTAGTTAAATAGTTGCAAAGTAACCCCACTTAAATACTTATGAATTAACTTTACAATGAAGATACCAGGCAAGCACCAACTTAACCAAGCGATAAAATTTAGCTTTGCTAATGGGAAAAATGGCTTCACGTGCCATGGTTTGAAGCTGTATGTACCCCAGACAAAAATTTTTTAGGTTAACCATTCCTGTGGGTATGAAACCACTGTAAATGGGCCTTTTGACAAGGGTACTTCAGTTAAAGTATGACCCACCTCAATCAGATTGGGTCTTAATACTTCTATTGGAGTTCTTTATTTTTTTATTTTTATTTTTTTTAAAGATTTATTTATTTATTTAATTTTCCCCCCTCCCCTGGTTGTCTGTTCTTGGTGTCTATTTGCTGCGTCTTGTTTCTTTGTCCGCTTCTGTTGTCGTCAGCGGCACGGGAAGTGTGGGCGGCGCCATTCCTGGGCAGGCTGCTCCCTCCTTCGCGCTGGGCGGCTCTCCTTATGGGCGCACTCCTTGCGCGTGGGGCTCCCCTACATGGGGGACACCCCTGCGTGGCAGGGCACTCCTTGCGTGCATCAGCGCTGCGCATGGCCAGCTCCACACGGGTCAGGGAGGCCCGGGGTTTGAACCGCGGACCTCCCATATGGTAGACCGACGCCCTAACCACTGGGCCAAAGTCCGTTTCCCATATTGGGGTTCTTTAAAAGAGAATGAAATTCAGAGAGAGGGAGAGAGAGAGAGAGAAAGAGCCACAGAAGCAGGAAGCTGAGGTCAATGAAACTAAGAAAAGGAGGGAGAGACCAGTAGACACCAGCATGTGCTCTGCCATATGGCAGAGGAGCCCAAGGTTGCCAGCAGTTGGTCTTTGGGGAGAAAGCATCACCTTGATGATGCTTTGATTTTGACATTTTTCCAGCCTCAAAACCATGAGCAAATAGATTTCCATTGTTTAGCCCAACCCATTTCATAGTGTTTGCTTTTAGCAGCCCAGGAAACTGAATCAATATACCTCCTGAATGATGCCCTGAGAACAATCGTGTCACCTCTGTGACATTCCTGCCAAAAATGTGTAACCTGAATCTACTGATGAGGAAACATCAGACAAACCCAAACTGGGGAACAGTGTACCTAGAAACTGGCCTACACTTTTTAAAAATGACATCATGAAGGAAAATAGAGGAACTGATGAAATGGAAGAAAACTAAGGACCTGCTCCACGTTGAGGGAAATGGAACGGCATGGCAGCAAAATGCAAGGTGTGACCCCAGATCGGATCCTGGACCTATAAAATATATTACTGGGATAATCAAAGTCTGTGACTGCGGCCTGTAAGACTGTGTTAATTTCCTGATTGGGGGAGGGGGGGGTGAGGAGGAGGTACTATGGCTTTATGAAAAGTATCCCAGATTTTAGGAAATACACACCTGAGTGCTTCAGTGTAATGGGGCATCATTCTGTACTTAGTCTCTTTGGGAAAAATTTATGTGTGCGTGCATGTGCATATGTGTGTTTTGAGAGAGAGAGGGAAGTCCAATGTGTTGTGTGGGTGTGTTTGTGAATGTGTGTTTTAATGCAGAAAAGACTGCAGGACATCTGAAGGGAAAAGAAAATACCTAGAAAGAGGTTGAATTTTAGAGAAACTAATCCATATGTAAACTTCCCACTGGTATTCGGCAAACTGACCTGGCACCAAGTCATGTGGTTGTTTTGGGAAAGAACCTAAAATGGAGAGCCGGATACCCATGCAGAACCCTGAGCAGTTTGAGGCAGATGGACTCGTTTTACGCCAGGTACTCACTGCACTGAAGGAGTTCCCCATCAGAATCAATATTTCCTTTTTATAACAAACTTTATGTGAAAGCTTTTGCTATCCTGAAATGATAGTCATGGACAATATATCCTACTGACACAATTTTTAAAACTTGAAATATAATGCCCTAACCATAAGTTAAAGGAGAAATGGAAGGAAATCATTTGTAATAAAATAGGTATTTAATTTGTAAATAAGCACAATTACACTAACAGGCAATAAAACCATCAGCCTATATTTGGAGGAATCACCTTTGAATCTGACACTAAAAATGCAAGCTGTCTTTTATTAGTGACTCAAATCATCATGAGCTCTGTTTCTATCAGTGAGCTGATTTTTCAAAATGGCAAACAACTCTTGCTAAAGTTCTGAGCAAAATAAAGTTCAACCTTTCCACAATTAACAATATAATTGCATTCCTAGAAAAAGAAGTACCAATTAAAAACATGCAAAATCAAGCACCAATATAATGCAATATCACAGAGAAATGCATGGAAGTATGCACAGAGTAATATAGTTTTCCATCTGTAAAGAGGATGACTAGCCTAAAGGGCGTAATGAAGTGGCCAGATGCCTCGTATCTTTACAAGGACTTGCCAGGAATGAGACAGCGATGGATGCAGATTAGTAGAGGCATGTTGCAGGCAACTGAGATGCTATGAGGGGCGTCCTAGGTGATAATGATTTTCCATAATCAGGAATGTGAGCAACTCTTGGAGAAATTCTGAACATAACAAAACATAGTGTTCTCTCTTTGTAGACAGCAGATACATTCCCTGGAAAAGTCGGTGCAGAAAACCCTTCGTGCTTCCTGGAGAAGAGGGAAGAGCTAGGCTCAGCTGGTCATGAGAAGGTTTTCACCTACATCAAGGCCCACTGGGACATCTGAAATGCAGGATGGGAGAGAATTCTTCTTGGACAGGACCCACCCCTGCCCCTCCTGCCCACAGCACCGAGGCAGCCAAAGGCACCTCACACCTTTCCAAAGATGGCTTCGGAGATGGAGCTTCCCCAGAGATCATGAGTGTCCCACAGTTAGTGGGCTCAATAGGGATCCAACCCCTGACAGTGGTCAGCCCCTTCCCAGCAGCCACCGGTGCCGAGAAGGCTGGAGGTTTCAGCTCAGAGCATCTGCTTTAGGCCCTCTGACGACGACACGCTGATCACAGGCAATTGATACAACTCTCTATGAAGGAAGGAGCAGAGCAGTTCGTTGACTTGCTGCAACAAACAATAAAAATATTATCTGAAAAGAGGTCAGCAAGTTCAGATAATGAAAAGTGTAAACAAAGAAGAAAGCATCCCTTTACGTGCACAGTTAGAAAAGGTCAAGTGCTGCAGCTGGGGACCTCAAGTTCTTTGAGGCACAGGATTCCCCAAGAACAGAATCACAGATTCTGCCGACTTTGTTAATTTTTTTTTTTTAAGATGACAAAAATCTCAATTTAATAGTGACAAAAGATTTGAAGAAACACCTCACCAAAGAAGACACAGAGATGACAAACAATCATATGAAAAGCTTCTCAGCATTATTGTCACCAGGGGAATGCAAATTGAAACCACGCGTGACCATTATATACCTACCAGAAAGAATACAATTTAAGACTCACACCACGTGTTGGCAAAGTTGCGGAGTTACTGAAGCTCTCATAAAATGTAAGTGGGAATGCCAAATGTACAGCCCCTTTTGAAAAGAGTTGGGCAATTTCTCATAAAGGTAAACATACATTTACAATAAGACCCAGATATCCCTCTCCTCAGTATCTACAAAGATATGTGAAAACGTATGTCCATATAAAGAACTGTACATCAATATTTACAGCAACTTTATTCATAATAGCAAAAAACTAGGAACAACTCAAATGTCCATCAACAGATGAATGAATTAAAAACCCAAGGCACATCCATACAATGGAATGTCACTCAGCAACAAGATGGAATAAACATCTGATACATCTAAAAATGTGGCTGAATCTCAAAAGTGTCTTGCTAAGAGGATGAGGCCAGACACAAGACACTATATACTGTTTAATTTCATATATGATATTTTGGAAATGGCAACATATAAACCACAGAAATCACACTGATGGTTGACAGGGTCTAGAGGTAAGGGGTTCATTGCAAAGGGCAACATTTTAGAGAGAACATTTTAGGGTAATAGAAATGTTCTTTAATTTGAGGGTGGTAATGTTTACACTACTTAATACATTTGTCAGAACTCATTCAACTGTATGCTAAGCAGGGTGAATTTTGGTAAAAATAAATTAGGCCACAATAAATGTGACTCCCCAATAAGATAATGTGTGGAAAAGACACCTCTGTTAAATTTGATGAAGATTCTGAGTGCTTAACATATCGTAGGTGTTCAACAAAAAAACCGTAACTATTATTATTATTTCTATTATTTTCTGTTCACGGACAAAACTTAAAACAAGACTTTCTTCTATTTCTGAGCCTGCAAATTCAGTCCATACAAGATGAAACTGGGTCTGTGGAGAGTATTTTCACCTGAGAAACATTTTGCTGTCAATCTTCCCACATTTCCTTTACTGAGTTTTTAAAAATGCAGCAAACCCAGAGCAATTTAAGCAATTAAGTGCACTAAATAGCAGTAAATTCCCAAAGACAGAGCCAAACAGATTACATGCATAAATAAAAGATCACAAACTGGAAACCTCCTGAGACCCACTTCCCACTTCGGGGGTGGGGAGTGGGGGGAGGGAGATTGCCCTCTTCCTTTTCTAGAACACACAGATCCTTCAAAACCACAGCCCAGGAAACTGGCCTCTCTTTCCTACTTCCAGAGTACGCCTTAGCCCTCAGGGGTGCACAAGGGCCAGGGGAGGGGGCTGCTGACTGAAATCTCTTTTGCTGGATCCCCTGGTGTGGCTCAGCCTCAGCTGAGGTTCAGTAGAGCTCCTGCCCCTCCCACCAGAAAGAAACAGCTTCCCGAAACAGGAATTTATCTTAACCTCAGTCCTCTAATCCCTCCATTCCCACAGCTCCCCACCTCCTAGGATCTGTATTAGGCACAGTTCGAGGTGGAATCAGGCTTCTTCCAGAAATCCACAGATCCCTCAGAGGCCCAGGTAAACCGAAATGACCTCTTGCTTTAATTTGGAAAAGAATCATCACTTGCAGCAAATACATCTTTGGCTGGGCCGGAGCCCCAGACACTGTAGGATAAAAGACATGCCTGAGTTTTTGCAAAACTGATGCAAAACATGTGGGCCCCTGTTCTCTGAATTCCAGGATCCTGGCATTCAACATAAACACACATTTGCACCTTCCTTCTTTGTGCTGATCTCTGCTCACAGCTCGAACGGTAGAATGAACATGAGGCTGAAGCCCCGCTCATGGCAGTAGGCAGGAGTTCAGCTCCTAGATGACAGCATCTCACCCAGCCTGATACGCATCTGGTGCTGTCTTCTTCTCATTCACGTCACTATTTTATTCTGGGTGTGTGTGGTGTGTGCATGAGTAGGTGTGTGTGTCTGTGTGACATGTGTCTGTGTGATAGTGTGTATGCTGTGTGCAATTCATGTGGGAGTGTGTGGTGAGTGCATGTGAGGATGCGTGTGGTAAGTGGTGTGTGATATCCGTGTGAGTGTGTGTTTGTGTGTGTGTATTGTCTCCCCAGCCCTGAGAGCAGAAATATCTAATAAAATTCTGTCTTCGCTACCCCACATAACTTTGAAAACAGGGAAAGACACACATGTGCAGCCTAAATCAGGTTGAACAAAGGAAGGAATGAAATAAAGTCCTCCTGGCTCCCTTCCCAACTCTGGAAAAAATAACTCCGAGCATATGTCCTCCCAGCACACTTGCTGAAACGTCGCCACAAGATTCAGATGTTCAGGGCTGAGCCCCGCAGACCCACACGCCTCGCTCTCTCTCTCTCAAACAGGAAAGCCCAGTGTGTCCTCACCAGTTTCCTCCAGGGACAGGAAATGGGGGGTACGCTCTCCACAGATGTGCCAAGTGACCCAGACAGGAAGGGGAAAATCATTGAAATACAGACTGATTCTGTAAAGCGTTTCACAAATGCACAAATACGCTCATGCTGCCCCGCACGCTTCCTGGATGTAGCAGGTGGAACATGCCGCCATCACTGCGGACCATCCACCTACACGCACGGCCGTCACCGGGCAGATGAAGGGCGCTGGTGCAAGTGCCACAGCAGCCCTAAATCTTTGAGTCACAAAGAGACCAGGAGACATGTCTGGACATGGCCTCCTCAGCCTCCAGCCAGGGCTGGGAAGCAGCACAGACGGTTTGCGGGGTCTGTGTGCGAAGGACCTGCTGGAAGGGGAGGCCTGTGGCCGATCAGGATCAGCCCTCCCCTCAGGGAGGGAAACTCAGCGCCTGGAAACAGACCAAAGCCTGGCAGCGAGCACAGGCCGCGTGCCCAAGCTCACAACTCAGGGATACCTCCTTTCACTCACCTTGAAGAGCAAAGTTCTCAGGGCTCCACGTGCTCAGAGGTCATGACTTTCAGGAGTCAGGGACACAAGAAGGAAATGAACAAATCCAGGGCAAAGATACGCAAAGGAGCACCAAGGCCAGAGCCACCGGAAAGCCGGCCGAGTCCACTAAGCATGCGTGGCCTGTTTGTATCGCGTGGGTGGACACAGCCTAGACTCAACTAGGACCCCACCGCATCCAATAACAGCACACCCAATAGCAGACGTGGATTCCAAGTCCTCAAACACCAGGCATGTGTTAAATACAGGATAGACCAGCTCTGAGTCAAGCCAAGCCATTTGTAACCAGCACGACTGGCATGAGAAGTTGCCTTTGCCACTGTAAGCCTGTCAAGCCGAGTCCACTATGGAATTTAGGCCAAGTGACGGATTAGAAGTGAGGTGTAGAGGATGGTGAATAAAGACGGACATGATGGAGAATGAAGAATGAGAAGCTTTATGTATCTGGGGGAAGATTAAATGTTCAGCAGCAACAGAACAATATAGTCAAGCTTGGTGTTGGTTCACAAACCAGGGAATGGCTTCTCAGGAAACAGGCGACATGGCACAGATAGGTCCTAGAGCAAAATCGCTAAACACAACCCACGGAGACCAGATGTGTCCTGGAGGGACACTAAGCAGGAGGACACTGGGGAAGCAGAGCACCTGGTACGTAATCCTTGGAATCTGTATCGGAGAACAACAGAAATGAAATGGAAGCGTTCCAATCAAAGGGCAACCCACCCGAAGCTGCCCAGAGTAGGTCAGGCAGAAATAATTAGCTGAACGAGTCCCGTGCAGGAAGGGGTGTGCTTGTGTGCACAGGGCTCCTCGATGTGCACGTGTGAACCCGCGTGTGTAAATGGTATCTAAGAAATGCATGTCACTGTGCATGTATAGGCTGAAAAGAGGAATTCCACTCCCGAGCTTGAGGTGTGGCTGCCTCCCTTCCACAGTCAGGACCATCAGCTGCCCAGAAGCATTTGAGAAGCCCACACACACTGAAGAGGGGAGCAAGGTGCCCAGGGCATGAGAGAAGGACACGCAGTATTTAACAACAGGTGAACTACATGGTCACTGGAAGGCCTTTCGCTTAAACACCCAGGCGCTGAACTCACGTATCTACCAGGTAATCCTGTTTATTATGCTCACCATGGGCTCCTAATGTTGTTCTAGACATCTGGTTCTCAATGTTTACTTCTGTTGCCTCCTGACTCCCTCTATTCCCAAAAATGAAACTCCTCTCCCTCACATAAACAGCCTTATGGTCAACCCACCCCACTAGCCCACCAAGCCTTCATGATATATTTGACTTTCACTGGTGACCACAGACTGGGCTCACACTATGGCCCCACCACACACCAAACAGTGTTGACTAATGTTTGCTGAGTTTAGACTTGGGGAGCAGGAGGGAGCAGGACAGGAATGTGTCCTGAAGCAAATTCACTAAGTAGAGCCCAGCGGGACTGTAAGTACACCAGAAGGAAGGAAGAGGAGGGCAGAGGAGCAGGCCTCTTTTCAATGAAAAATTCGCAAAGTAGGAGGAAAGATACACTTGTGAGCTCAAAACAATCCAGTGTTAGGTAAAAATCCAGGATTCAATTTCCTGGCTGTACATGAGAATCAGTGGAGAGCTTTTAGAAAACACAGTCTAAAAGGCATTTTAATTCAATTGTGCTGGGGTGGGACACAGGCAACAATATTGTTTACAAGCTCCCTGGGTGTCTGTAAAGTGCAGCCAAATTGAGAGCCACTGGTTCCAACTGTAGAACCTGTAAGACTTGAGGTGAGAGGGAGACCAAGGAGGGGAGAAGGCGCCAGACAAGACTTCCCAGCGGGACGGTGGAAAAGGAAAAGGGGCTTGTGAAAAGCAGAAGTGTAGGTTGAGAAGAAGTGGAGAAAGTACCCGATGATGACAGGCCTCAACACGAGGCCCTGAAGTGTGTCCTTAATCCGATGGACAATAGGACGAAAGGAGCATTTCCAAGAGCAGGTGTTCTGCCTCTTCTACGTGCTTCTCCATTTACGCAGCACTTTCCCATCCAGGGTCTTCTTTCAACAACAAGCAGGGAAAACATAAACATATCCATTTTGCCAATGAGGAAATGGAGACTCTCAGGGTTTTGAGTGACTCGGTAAGAGTAGTGTTTTCAGGAAATGAGTCCAGCGATAGCATGCAGTGTGAATTACAGTGTGGGAGACAGAATTCCAGGAGGGCCCCGAGAAGGCTGGCACCTGCCTCTAAGTGGGTGGTAATGTCAGAGCACGGAATGGCAGTGGCCTAGGGAAACACAACAGAGAGGGGACGGAAGAGCCACCTTCCTGCGAGGCCCGTCTGCTCGCGTGGGGTGCCCGGGCACCAGTGTTAACACAGCAGGTTGAAGCTGGCGCAGCCGGATGGCACGAAGAGTCGGGGAGGCTGGAGAAGAGAGGGCATGCCTGAGCAGAGATGGCCGAGGAGCTGGCCGGCCGGCAACAGGCGCCTTCCCGCCCACGTTGATTTGAGGGGTGGAGGAAGCTTTTCTCTCCATTCCTGACATTTCCCTCCAAAAGCAGCAAGCTCCACTGCTGAGCGTCCCACCACTTCACTCATGTGATTGACGAATTTGAGAAAAATAACAGAGTGTTGGCTGAATGCTACTACCCATGGGGCCAGGCTATCTGTGCAGATGGGGAGTTCTCCCCAAAGTCTTTCCTGGGTGGCCCTTTCTGTGGAAAGCCCTGCGCCACTTAGCGCTGCTTGGCCTGGGTGGAGAAGCCAGCCTCGTTCAAGCCCACCTGGTAACAGAACTAAACCCCTGACCTCCAACGTCACTGTTCCCAGAATAAAGGGGACACCTTAGAACCCAGTCCCGCTCTTCAGCTCACAGCTTATTCAGATCCCAAGAGGACAAGAGGGCACTTCCTGGAGGACCCCAACACTTGGCAAGCTTTTGGAGCAAGAAAACAAAAAGCTTCTTGGAACAAAGCGCGGCAGCCCCAGGGTGAATCTGTACCCCTCTGTCGTCGTGAAAAGCTTTAGAAATGCGTCCTCACCACCAGTGGGGGAAGCTGCCTCAGACTCTGCTCTGGGGTCCACTCTGTGAAATATCAACAGGCCATGGAGAGTCCAAATTCCGCACAGGCATCTGGTTTTGTTACAGACGGTTGGCTCCATCAAACTCCTTCAAACAGCCCAGAACCTGAACGGCAGGCTCTGTTCTGAGATTCTTACAGCACTGAGAAAGGACAGAAACCAAGACAAATATTTTCCTATTCACCACCTTGCTAAACAGCCTAACAAGCCAGCTGATTACACAGTGTACCCTTAAAAGGCAAAGACCATGTCAAGGACTTTTTCCCTAGATGTATGATTTTGTCATTGAAGTTCTTTCAATAAGGCCAAAGTCTATGTCTTTTCGGAAATAAGGGCCAATATCCAGTCTCTATTTTCTTTAGCTCTTAAGATTAAAACATTAAACTAAATATAATCTTCTTTGAGGGCCAGGCTTGGATGAAGCCAGTCTCGATAACCTAGAAACTGCTGCTACCCACTGGCACCAAGAAATGAGTCCTTTTTACTTGGGGCCGAACACTCAGTATTGATCCCCCCTCCATCTACCCAAGACTTCTAGATCCCTTTCTGCCTTGGGGAAGTGGTGAACAAGTGCACCTCTCAGCCCCGAAGTGGCGAGGTGCTAGGTAGAGAAAACAGAAACTCGCAGTTTTATTTAACGTGAACTGTTTTCTGTGCCATTTTTACTCTTTAATCTCGGTGTAACCCAGGTGCGTTTCCAAGCCCTGACTTATCTAAGTCCGCTTCTGTTGACTGTGGTTCAAATTGGCACCAGTTTGTCGCTTTTGTCCTCTCCCTTCCTACATGGGGTGGGGAAGTCAGGGGTGGGGTGGAGACAGGGGTGGGGGTGGGGCAGCCAGGGGTGGGGGCAGGGTAGTCAGGGGTGGGGTTAGGGCAGCTCAGGAGGTTTTAAGTTTGAGCTGAGGAAGCACTCAAAGAGCTCACTGGAAGTGTGTGCCCAGCAGTGTGATGACAGAACAAAGTGACCCCGAGTGAGCAGGACGCTCAGAGCCAAGTAGGAGGGCCCTCCTGTGCCACCTCCCCCTTGCCTGCAAATACCATGGCTCTTAAAGAGAAGACTTCCTTCCACAGCAGGAGAGGTAGGAGGGGAGCAGTTCCCACAGCCAGGTTCAGGACCTTTTGCTGGCAATCCTCTCCCATCTATATTCTCAACTGCATCCATCTGACAATGTTCGGCTCAAGCCTCACCTCCTCCAGGAAGCCTTCCCTGACCACAGCTGCCAGACCCAATCACCCCTTCAAGAATAAAACTTAATCCAGCCAAGCACCATCTACCACCTGTTCACCCCTCCAGAGGATAGCAACATCTGATTTAGTTTGAAGAATTTTTGCCAGACATTAGTAATAAAAGATACAGAAGAAAAAATATAAGAACAAAAGGAGCAAGGTATAATGAGTCCACACCATGGTGTTTTCAGATTTGAAAAACAAAGGAATAGAAAGGGGAGGGACATCGGGGTTCAACGCAGTCTAACTCCATTTGATGAATAAATGCCAATTCTTCCAAAAAAGAGAAAAGTCTAGCAACTCCTACATACCAGGCCCCTTTAAGCCTTGCAGAGGGAGGGAACGCAGTTGCTCTCCCCACTTACTTTTGGAAACTCAAGAATAATTCCTTAGTTTGGCCTTAAGTCTATTTCCTTATGTGATGAATGAAAAGACAGAAAGATGCTATTGATACAAACTCTTTCATTGATTCATTCGTACTCTCTATAATACTATCCACCTATCATCTATCACCTTTCTATCATTTATCTATCTATCATCCATTTATCTATCTATTGAGCACCTACTTATACAAGAGTTCAACCAGCTGAATGAAATTTAAATCAGCCAAGAACTCCCCAGCATATGTAAGCTGCAGGCTTACAAACCAGACACTGCAGCTCTGTGTTCACTCATTCGCTCAGGACTATTTAGAGAATCCGTGCTACCTGCCAGGCATTGTTCTTGAAACTGAGTGAACAGCAGAGAACAAAGCTGGCAAAGTCCCTGCCCTCAAGGGGCCTGCATTCTAATCAGGGAAACAGAGTAGCAGGAAATAACTATTTACATAATAGGAGGAAGCAGTGGTAAGTGCTTTGAAGAATAACTGAAGTCCCGTCAAGGGATGGGTGGGGAAGGAGGGTAGCACTTTGGTGGCTCAGGAGGATCTGAGGAGGTGACATGTGGGCAGACACCCAAGTGAAGAGGAGAGCTGTGTGAACATCTGAAAAAAGAGGTTTCGAGGAGGAGAGGACAACTACAGCGAAGGTTGAGGCAGGTGTTTGGCAAGTTAGACAAACACAGCCAAGGCCTGTGCACCTGGAAAACAGCGAGCAAGGACGAGGGAGGAAATGAGGCCAGAGGCGAGACAGAGCTGGGTGGAGGAGGATGAACTGGACCAGGGCAAGCACGTTGGCTTTGTTCTTGGTGTAATGGGAAGCCACCGAAGAGCTGGTGAAAGCCATGTCTGATTTGAGTTTTACTAAGTTACCCTGGCTGCTCGAGGGAGAACAGAACAGACTGTGCAGGGCCCAGAGAGGAGGCTGCAGCCCCGCAGGGGTCTCCTTTACTTGAGCCTGCTGCCTCCTGCGTATCCTCTTCCTGGCTCAGTGCCATCTGTTCCAGGGCACCCTGTTCCTGTCTGTCTGGAAACCCCACTGCTTGGCTCCCTGCAGCCCTCCCTCTGTGTTCTCCTTGTCTTTGCAAACCAACAGGGAAAACCAGTGGCACCATTTCCCTGGCATGAGAGCCTCCCCCTGACCTGTTGCCAGGGTCAAACCCTCTTCCGAGGCTGCTAAGGGACTGGCTAACTCATTAGCACTGAGGTGTGATCTTAATATATTACCTGTGCAAGAGGTGTCTCCTCAGGTCCTACCCCAAAACCATGACTCTCCAACGAGTTCATTTCAGAACCCACAACAGACTTTGCACGAAGAACTGGCTGGAGGTCAGGCTTGCCTGGAGCCTTATAAAATGATGAGAAAAAAATGAGACTGTCTATTTCAACCAGAATTTACTTCAAATTAGATCATGAGCATGGAGTTTATTCAACCAGGGCCTGGGTTGGCAAGACCCTAAGAGATTCTCTAATTGAGCCAACCCATTTTAGAGGTGAGAGAACTGACGGCCCAGATTGGAATTCATTGCCAGAGAAACCACAGGGTTGGTTTGTCCTAAATACTGAAAATTGTAAAATGCTTGGGGAATGACTGGAGCGATCTGACAACTTTTAGTATCATGACTATTGCTGCTTTTCCTGCTCTAGGAGGCCTCTTGCTCCATGGCCTTCACCCCTCTCCTCTCTGTGGAGTCTACATCCCATGGCTCACAGCTCCCTTAGAATCCAGAGTCAAGCCCCAGGGTCATGAGCAAATATGAACTGACAGATCCTCACTATGACTCATCCCCTCCAGTGGACCCAGCCCCAACTGACCTGGGGAAAAACAGATGGCACTGAGCACCAGTCCCTAACAAAGGTCATTGAGTAGGTCTTATACGCATGTCATCTGAGAACATTTAAGAGAATACACATTTGCTCAAAAACAGCCGAGAAAGAGGGAAGCCTCTTTACTTGCCATTCACAGGGCACAGGTATAATTTGATGCTGGCCTTTCACAGATCCTGGTCACTTCAGGGAATCTTGGCCCTCCAGTGTGCTCAGACAGAAAAGGCAGCATCATGTGGTCTACAACCTGAGTGACGGTGACACCGCTGAAGCAGATTAAATAATTTTTGTGATTCCATAAGCAGAAAACAAACAGCTCAATGAATGACAGGCACTGCACAGATGCCACCTATTAAATAATTAAAATAAAGTAGAAATTAAAAATAAACAGTGGGGAATGATTTGAAATACACACAACCAAAGGAAGCTGAAAGAGTAACTTGGGAATGAAGAAGTGAGTAAAATTAGATTTATTTCTAAATTCAATTGCATCTAGATTAACTGGCTGCCTTTCCCCCATTGTCAGCATGAAATAAACAGTATCTGAAGCTGAGAAATCCTAAAAGTGAGTGCAGTTTGACTACCATGGCCACAGAGCATCTTCTGATGGGTAAGTGCCCAATCATTGCTGACCAGGACAATATGGCAGGTATAAGGTGAGCTACAATAGAGGGGAAATGAAAAGCAAATGTGTAGTGGTCAGCAAATGCTGTGTAATAAACATGCAACAAACTTTTATTCCTCTCGTATTTGAGAGTCAGCTGTGAGTTAGCTGATCCATCCTGGCCATGGCTGGGTGGTTCTGCTTCAAGCTGCAGATGAGGCTGGGCTAGGCATATCTTTCTGAAGTTTGGGTTCTGGTGTGTTCCATGTGTGCTTATGCTGGATCCAGGCTGAAAGGGCAACAGATACCCAGAGGAAGCTTATTCCATGGTAATGACAGATATTGCAAGAGAATACATGGAAACACACGGCGTCTTTTGAAGCGTCCACCTGAAACTGGCACACTGTCAAGTCTACATATATTCCATTGGCCAGTGCAAGTCCAATGGTCAAGTCCACTGTCACTGGGATGGGAAAATAGGCTCCATCCATTCTAGTAGCTGGTACTGCAGTCACATGAGAAAGGGTGAGGATAATTCTAATGCAGGAGATCATGGTCAACTGCAAAACAGGTGACTCAGTCTACCACAGAGTTTATTTAAAAGGATACTTTCCAAAGCAAATTGTTGCTGGGGGCTTTTAAAACTAACTTCTAGCCCAGGGTTGGGCAAACAACAGCCTGCAGGCCAAATCCAGCCACCACCAGTTTATATATGGCCTGCAAACTAAGAATATGGTTCACATTTTTAAGTGACTGGAAAAATAATGAGAATGATGCTTTGTGACACAGGAAAATTATATGAAATTCACTTTTCAGTGTCTATAAATAAAAATGTTTCATTGTAACACAGTCACACCCATCCATTTACGAATTACCTATGCTGCTTTCACCCTACAAAGGCAGCTGAGCAGCCACAGCAGAAACTGTGTGTCCTGTGAAGCCTGCAGTGTTTACTGCCTGGCCCTTTAAAGGAACCTTTGCTGATCCCTAGCCTAAATCGGTGTTATCCAACAGAAAAATTGATGACTCACATCTGAAGTTTTAGGTTTCCTAGTAGGGGTACATTTAAAAAGTAAAAGGAAACAGGTGAAATTGATCCTAATAGTATATTCTATTTAACCAAATATATCCAAAATAGTATCATTCAAAAAATCACTGATTAGATATATTACATTCCTTTTTTCATGCTTTAAAATCTGGTATGTATTTTATACAGATAGCGTGTCTCAGTTCAGACATATTTCAAGTGTTCAGTAGCTACATGTGGCTGGTGGATATCACACAGAAAAGTATAAACAGATGCTCCCCCCTTCAAGTAGCCTGATCATCTTGTTTGTGTTTTTTGTTTGTTTGTTTGTAAGTCAACTTATTCTAAATAACCCCATTGCTTGAAGTTTGAATGACTACAGAAAGTATAACTACAGTCAACATTATATATTATCTTGTGCCAACAGATGCTCATAACTGTTTTATAAATAAATAAATTCAGGAATGAGTGATGCACTTGGTCACAATGTGTTCCTGAAGTCATCCTTTGGACTTCTCCCTGTGTTTGATCCTAACCCTACAATTACAGAGCTTCTTAGGTATGATGATACAGTACCTCCTATTGGACCAACCCTCCTGCAAATAATAACCACAAGCTCTGGAGAAAATATTTTGAAAATAACTACATTAAGACACTGGAGAGCCATCAAAAGCAAGAAACGTGGGAAGCAGATGTGGCTCAAGCAATTGGATGCCCACCTACCACATGGGAGGTCCCAGGTTTGGTTCCCAGTGCCTCCTAAAAAGAAGATGAGCCAAATAATGAACTGATGCAATGGGCTGGCATCGAGCTGACACAATGAGATGACACAACAAAGAGAAACAATGAGGAAACACGAGAGACACAACAAGCAGGAGAGGAGGTGGCTCAAGCCATTGGGTGCCTCCCACCCACATGGGAGGTCCCAGGTACAGTTCCTGGTGCCTCCTAAAAAGAAGGCAAGCACACAACCAACAGACACTGAAAGCAGACAGTGAGCACAAAACAACAAAGGGGGGAAGAAATAAATAAAAATAAAATAAATCTTTTTTAAAAAAAGCAAGACATGTGAAGGGAGACTACAGTTGGAAGAAGGGAATGGCCCTGGAGTCATTTTCCATTTTTACACTATTTTCTTATCCAAAGGCAGGCTTCCTTCAGCAACAAGATAGGCCTCCAGCACTTGATAAAAAGTCCACAGTCTTACCGACTTGAAGCATACCAGGACAAAGCTCAGAGTGGCCACCGCAGCTGGAGAGGCAGGTAGAGAACCCCAAGGGGAGTGAGACAAGCAGGGGAGCCTGTTCTGCATATAAATTCTGCCCCAATCACCAGTCGTTGCCTGAACAACACATGCCTGAGACAGGCATGAAGGCGCCCAGCCAAGGCCGAAAGAATTGGGTAGGGATTTCTGCAGCTGCCTACCACGGTGGAGACTGTCCAGGGTTTTAGTTCAGTCAATCTAAACGTCTTGCTTGAAGAGGGAGAACAAAACTGACACCTTTCTGAGGACTATAGCAGAATAATCACGAGTGTCTACAATGTATCTTTGAGAATGTCCTGGATATGATCTAAAATGACTAGACATATTAAAAAGCAGCAAAATAGAGGTTTACCCTGAGTAACCCAGATGTTAGCATGAGAAGAAAAGGATTTTAAATCAGCAGATATACCTATGCTTAGGACATAAAGGAAAATGCAACAAATAAATAAAAACATAGAAAACCTCAGCAGAGAACTAGAAACTATAAAAAAGAACCAAATAAAATTCTAGAACTGAAAATTAAAACTATCTGAAATAAAATATTCATTGGACAGAGGTATTATGATTATTTGTTAGAAAGCCCTAAGGAATCTACAAATTAAAAAGCTACTAAAACTTATAAGTAAGTTTAACAAGGTTGCAGGACACAAGCTCAATTTTATAAAACCAAATATATTTAAATACACTAGCAATAATGTTCAAAGATTAATATTTTAAAGTATAATATCATTTACAATAACTACCAAAAATATGAGACATTTAGAGGTAAATCAGATGAAACATATGCAACATCTGGACAATGTAAACTATAAAACAGTGCTAAGGGAAATCAAAGAAAATCTAAACAATGGAGAGATATACCGTTTCACAGGTGAGAAGATGTGCAGCAACTGAAACTCTCTCTCACACACTGTTTCTGGGTGCAACTTGAGAAAAAATTTGTCCATTTTAAAAAATTAAGCATCCACCTGCCATAGGACTCTGCCATTCCACTTCTAGGTATGTATTCATGAGAAATTAAAGCATATGTCCATTCAAAGACATGTTCATGGCATTTTCATTTGTAATAGCCATAAACTGGAAACAACCTGTTCACCAACAGGGGAATGCATAAACAAACTGTGGTGTATTCTTACCACAGAACACAAGGAGGCAATAAAAGTGAATGAGGTATTGAAACACAATGACACGGTTGAATCTCATGGCTCTGCTTACCACAGTTTTCTCCACCCTATCCATGGACAGTTGAGGTATCTTCCATTCACCTTGGAGATGAACTTGAACATGGTAGCTCTGGAGAACAAGGATCATGTCTCCTGCTGTTGATTCAAGGTCAGGGGAGGTCTCTGATATCACCCATGAGCAAGTAGCTCTCTGCCGCACCTGCACAAGTACCTGCCTGAGTTCTCCTGGTGAGGGACGGGGTGCACTTGATCCCAAAGGGAACCCCAAAACCATAAGGAGCATCTTGGAATAGCCAGTTATGTCTGTGTACTGCAACCTGCCTGCATCAGAACCACTATGGGCAGTTTTTAAAATTAGGCTTTCCCATGGTTTTTCTTTGTGGTCATTCTGATTCCATACATACAGAATGGGTCTATCAAAAATACAGATTCCAGGCTCCATACCAGATGAACTAAATCAAAGCAACCTAGGAAGGGCTGTGGGAATTGGCACTTTAAAAAATCTCCCCAAGTGACTGGACTGCACAGCCTGGTTGGGAACCACCAAATTGTATTCCCAGCCCAAATCTCCACCTGCCCCCTCGCCTACCTCCCCTGCTCCGCCCTGCAGCCACCTCGGCACAGGAGGCTTGTTCCTAAAACAGCCGCTCGGTGTTTGAAAAAGAAAAGCCATCATTTCCCCCTAAGTCTTTTCTTCTCAAGACTAAAAGGAACATCACAGCAAGAAAAAGAGTGATTTGCCTGCTAGGAGCCTCGAGAAATTAGTCTCAAAATAGTAGCTGCTTGAAGGACTGTGTTGTATTATTATTCAGAACCCGAGTGTTGAAAGTGTGGGGAAAAGTCAAAACGGATTGGTTTCACCTATGTATCGATGTGTTGAAAAGGTTGCCTTTTGCACCCCAGAGTCAGTTTTCTTGTGGCAAGTGACCCTGCAGAAAATCAAAGCAGGAAGCGATGCAGGCAAGCCCATGACTTGCCCCCAAGCGAGGCCATCATTTGGTGGGGCCTGGCTCCTTTCGCTGGGGAGGGGGGGTGCCGCAGGATCACCAGGTGGGATGTCCAGTGGCCTTGGCGTCTGGCTCTGAGCCTGGGACGTGGGCGCGTCGGTGGATTCATATCCTGGGAACTAACTGGAGTGGAATGCGGAGAAGGAAAGCCAGGTGCTGCAGTTTACAAGCCTCATCCTTGGGTCGGGACCTGGCTCCTGGTACAAGTACAGGGAGGGAAAGACGAAAGGCACTGGCCCCCGGGCGCACGGCTGGCGGCGCAAGGCCAGGATGGTAAAAGCAGGCGGAGCAATCGACTGGCTGGAGCGGTTAGCAGGGACCGTTGGTCCAACTGGCCCCACCTGGGGAGCTGCGTCTCGCCAGCGGGCACCCCCTCGGTGTCACGGTCACCTTCCTTCACAACAAGCTCACCGTTTAGCAGGGTACACCAAATATTAGAGAGAAAAAGAAGGGTGTTAAACTAAATAATGAACACCAACGTCCCTGTACTAAGACCACGGTATAGCCAGTCTGTCCAAAATTGCAGTGTAGACAGTCAGTCCACAATGCTTAAAGAGGCGGGAAGGGGATGGGTTAAGAATCGCTGCTGTGGGTCTGGGCAGCTTGCATCTACTATTTCTACAATCCCCAAAATTCCTTCCCATGCTTTAGCCCAGCTTGGTCTCACAAAATTACTGCTCTCTAGGTAAGTAAATACCATCGTCCCACTTCACAGAGCAAAATCTGAGGTTCAAACCTGACGTGACAACCAAAAAGAGCACAGGTGGCCAAGTAGCAGGAACAGCACGCCAGCGCCAGCCTTCTGGCTCCAAGACCAGTGCTCTTTCCAGAAGATTACCTTCATTGTGAAGGCTGCAGCCAGGGCCCGGGAGCCCATTCTAAAAAGATCACCCTCACTGTCACCACTGTGGCCTCGTTTCTGGCAATTCCCCGGCGCAGCCCAGGAGTGGGGAGCGCTGGAGGCAGCCTGGAGCCTCCTCTCCCATCAGCCACGCACCTCCGCCTGCCCCGCAGACCTGGGCCAACGCCCCTCTCAGGCAGCCTTCCCCCCTCTTCTGACCTGGGGAAGCGCTCCAGTTACACAGGTTTCAAACAGGTCTTTCCTTCTGGAAGGAAGAGGAGACGTGTGTCCTTCAGTGCTGCTTGGGGAAGGAGAGGTGGCCCCTTGAGAAACCAGCAAGGTCGGCGTTTGAAGATGGAATCCGTCAAGGAAGCGGCTCGGCTTCGTCACATCCCACCAAACCCATCGGAAACCAGAGACCAGGGCCACATTGTAGGGTCTTATAGCTTGCACCTTCCCCTGCTAATTCCACATCTGATTGCTGCAATTACCGGGAGAAAAATCTCATAGTGAGACAGTCCAGGAGTGGATGGGGGAGGAGCATGCCGGGTCCT
This sequence comes from Dasypus novemcinctus, assembly GCF_030445035.2. Taxonomy (NCBI): domain Eukaryota; kingdom Metazoa; phylum Chordata; class Mammalia; order Cingulata; family Dasypodidae; genus Dasypus; species Dasypus novemcinctus. The sequence goes on from NC_080697.1 coordinate 13,423,008, forward strand.
GGGTCCTGGAAGAGTTTGGGGGTGGGACCACAGGAGGGCTGGAGGATGGAGGAAGCAGACCTGGCCTGGGGGTGGCAACAAAAGAGGCCGCTTGGCAACCCCATGCTAGCCAAGCCCATGAATTTGTGCACATTATGAAAGAAGGACGGACCTTGCTTTCTCAAGACACTTTATGGCCATCTGCTGGAAAGTTGTCATAATGGTGATGTGAACCTGAGATGACTACGGATGTGAACGGTGCCTTCTGCGGCTGCTCCAAGCACAGCGTGCAAAACAGAGCGGGGCCCTGCCATCTGGGGCTCGGTGTTGTAGCAGCCAGAGGTAAGCCCACCAAGGTGTGGCTCTATTACTGATTAGGGGGCAGCCCCTGAACCCTGGGGCTCCACGGCCCTTCCTTCGAGGGTTTCCTCCCAGCCTTCCTTGGAGAAAGGCCCCTTATCCCGTGACCCTGGAGGGGAGGGGGTATTGGAACAATGAGCCAGCACCTGGAATTCTGGGGTCCCCACCTCTCTTTCTGCTTAGACTGGCCCTTCCCACCTCGCCCTGTCCTGCCTGGTCTGCAGTTCCAGGCACTTGCCTCTAGGTTCACTCCAACGTTCACAGTTCCCTTTGCAAAGGTAGAGGAGGGACACGCAGAGGCAGGACACACCTCATCCGGGTTCCAGACCCCACAGGGCACTCGCCATTCATTCATTCTTTCTTGCCTGAGAACGCAGCCTTCTCTTCTAGGGGTGTGAAAGAGTGGGGGTGAGGAAGTGCAGAAAGGAGAGCTCAGAAAGGCACAGACACTTAGACACGCTAGAACCACGTGTGGCAGAGCTGGGAGGCGCCTGGGGTTCATCTAGCCCAGCCCCTGATTTTGCAGAGGGTGAAACTAAGGCACGTTGTGCAAAAGGACTTTGTCCCACCCCCCATTTCCCCAGGTAGAGAACCAGGATTTACTCTTAATGCCCTGACCAAGACTGTCCCTGCCTTTTCAGAGCTTCAAGGTATACCAGGCATCTCAGTTCCAGGAGGCACATAAGCTGAGCTTGAAGGATCCATGTGCCAAACCTGCACCCCCACGTGGAACTTACCAGACACAAACAGCACACAGGCACGCACACATGCACACCACACTCACTTGTGCATGAGCTAATTAACGACAGTTCCCATTTAGTGAGTTTCATCAAGGTGCCAGGATAATTTATACTCATTACCTCATTATCCCCACAACAACCACATATGTTGGCCCCACTTCATAGATAGGAAACAGGCTCAGAAAGATTAACTTACCAAAAATCACACAAATACTGTGTTGGAGCAAGGTCTCAGACTGCCTGCCTCCTCAGCCAACATACTTTTTTTTTCCCTGCATTATCAGTAGTTACTTTATTTTATTTTTTTTTAAAAGGTAGATCACACAAAATATTATGTTAAAAAACATAAGAGGTTCCCATATACCCCACTCCCCAACCTTCCCTCCTCCCACATCGATATCCCCTTTCATCAGTGTGGCACACTCATTACATTTGGTGAATATACCCTGGAGCACTGTCACACCACCTGGACCATAGTTTACACTGTCGTTTACACTCTCCCCAGTCCACCCAGTGGGTTATGGCAGGATATATAATGTCCTGCATCTGTCCCTGCAATATCATTCAGGACAACTCCAAGTCCCCAAAATGCCCCATATCACACCTCTTCCTCCCTCTCCCTGCCCTCTGCAACTACTGTGGCCACTGTCTCCATAACAGTGATACAATTACTTCCATTGCTAGAGTCACGACAGGTCTATAGTAGAATACCAGCAAGTCCACTCCAATCCATATTATATTCCTCCATCCAGTGGATGCTGGGATGGTGATGTCCACTCCACCTCTAAATCGAGAGGGGGCTTAGATCCCACGTGGCTGATGGATGCGATTCTCCTGCTTGCAGTTGTAGACACTCTCGGTTCCCTGGTGTGGTGGTTGACCATCCTCACCTTCCCATCAGCTGCCCTGGGTAAGTCCAATGAACCAGAGAGGAGGTGTTGCAAATCTGCTGAGGCTCAGGGCCCAGCTCCAGCCAGTGCTCTTTGCATCGCACCAGGATGCCTTGTATATAGAGAAGTTATAATCGAGCTCATAATGATAAGAGCCAACTTTTTAAGGTCGTGTTCTAAGCTACTCAACTTTCTCAGCCAGTTCTGTGAATTAACTCATTTAACCCTCACAGTAACACTACAAATTAGGTCCTGTTTTCGAGATGAGAAAACTGCGAGCCGAGAGCCTCGGCAAAGCTCCCAGGTCCCACGGCTGCGTGTGAGAGAGCCTGGAGATGGCCCACTCTGTGCAGCTTCACGGTGGACCACGCGGAGGAGCTGTGGGCAGGGCCACCCTGGACGCTGACCTCAGCCCTGCACCTCACCCTTCCATTCTCCCAGGTGGTCTGGCTTGGGTGGGATCTAGCTCATAGCCCCTCTGCCCTCGGCCCTGGCTCACCTGTGCTGAATTTCTGGCTCTCCCAGGCCAGCTCACAGGCAGAGCTCAGTCTCCCGGGAAGGGCGCCACCAAGGCAACCAGCAAGCCAGCGCTGGAGGCTCAGCAGCCCCAGAGCAGGAAGTCAGCGCTGCTCGCTCAACACCCGAGAGCTCTGGCTCCCCAGAGGACAAAGGCAAGAGGCCTTTTCCTAGGTAGCGGTGCTGGGGCCTGGGGACAGCAAGGCCTGGGGACAGCAAGGCCCGGGGCCGGCGGCACCACGCTTGAGCAGCCTGCTCCCTCCCGCCTTCCCTGCACTGGCCTCGCAGGCTTTTTGTTTTCAGCCCATCCCCTTTCCTCTGGAGACAGCCCCTCTCCTGGCCCTGCTCTTTCAGTAGATCAATCCATTTTGTATGAGCAGAAGAGTGAGGAAGAGATCAAGCTACGGAGCCTGAATGTACAGCCCTGATAAGAGAGGCTAGAAGAACCAGCGGTGGCACGAGGGGGTGTGGAAGGAAAAAGAGCCCAGCCCGCATGGTCTGTTCGCTACACAATGGGCTGCATTCAGGACGGGCCCTCCTGGTCTCTAATCTAGCGGGAAGGGCACATGTGCAGTCTATTAGCATTTATTTTTCCTTTCTGCATTGTACTGATAACCCAGTTTCTGACCCAACCTCTCGCTTTTCTTTTCACTCCACATTATAATTCTGCTTTCTTAAAATCCTATTCAGCTATATTTAAAAAAAAAAAAAAAAAAAAAGACTCAAACTCACTCTACCTTTTTCAAAGCACATCAGTAATTTTTTTTCCTGGCTGAACCAAGGTGACTCCTACAAAGGAGTCACCATTCTGGATCGAAATGATGGTTCAAGAGCTAAGGGACAGGTAGCATTCCTCAGGCTGTGTGTATAAATTCACTAATAGAAATCAGCAGTTAAGGATGAACCTCGGCAGCCAAACGCACTGCTACGGTGGAGGCCGGGCCCCCAGGGCAGGCGAGAGGGTCACCACCGGCTGTGTTTCCAAGGAGCCTGAAACTTGAGCATGCCACAGACAAGCTCTGGCCGTGCCACCCTGGGATCGCCCAGCGGCCGGCTCTGACATTCACCCACCTCCTTGTTTTTAACAGACTTTGCCCAAAGGAAAATGGGGCGTTTAACCAATGGGTACTGATTCTGAAAGCCGATCTTTCATGAAACACTCTTAAGCTCTTCTTCTGAGAAAACTAGCAAATGGCTAGAAAGTGGCGGACTCCGCCGCCAGTGCCTTTTGTTCATTACTGCAGCCCCCCCAGACAGGAGTTGAGCATGTTCATCATTGGAATGTCATAAACCCACCACTGGATAAATGAGAAGACAGATGGGATGTGAGCTTTGCGTGGAGAGATGTGGAGGCTGCAGTCTGAGCCTGAGCCTTGCGCTATGCAGGCACTGGTTTTGTGTTGCTTATTTATATTCCTTCTGCGACTTAAAAATAACCCACCAACATAACAAAATGAATAGGCATTTCTGACCCAAGGGAAATCTCCTGGACTCCATGGCTATGCTGCATGGTTGTGTAAACAAGAAAAGAAATTCTGATTCACAACTTCATCTTAGGGAGTAATTTCTCACAGACTCTGACCCCTGCAATCCTGGAACGATATAAAAATCTCCAGGAAACTGGCCATGCATAGGAAAAGACATGGACATGGGATGAGTGACAGCCGGATCCTGGTCCAGGTAGGCTTTTTCTTTTACTGGGAGGGTCCCAGCTTCCTAAGCATAGAAGTGTGAAGGGGGACAGACTCGATTTTGAAAAGCCTCTGGCCCCACAATAGCATTGTGTTGGTCTAGAGAAATGGAGGAGAAAATGCTCTGGTTATGAGCAACGAAGAAGGGGCATGACACTTGGGTCACCATGTTTTCCATTCAGTATAGTCCTAGGCAGATGACTCTAAAGGCCAAGCTAGCAAGACTTAATTGTGAGTCATTTCTCCAAGAATGGAGGGCATGGTTAACACGAGCTGTTCACCTGCACTTCGCCATGCTATTGCAGAACTATCTGCAAAATGGCCCGAGAACAGGAAAGATACTTGGGTTTGTCATGAAACTGCCGAGGCCAAATAAGGGCCAGGCACAGGCCCTCAAATCCCCATGTGTCCAGAATGGGAGATCAAGCCCTGGCTAGTCTAAGTGAAGGATGCCAATGAAATGAGTGTCCTTGCCATACCGAAATCCAGACTGGCCAGTGTCTCAAGGTCAGAGGCTACAGGGGCCAGGAAGGAAATGCAAATGAGTGAAATGGGCTGAGAAAGAACCTTCTGTGGCCAAGTGGAGGGTGCAGGCTTGGCTAAGGGCAGCCCCTTAGCAGCTCTAACAGCTGCATGTTGCTAGACAAGAACACAAGTCCTGTGTTGCCAGATGACCCAGACACAGAAAATCTATTTTTTGTTGTTGTTGTTTTCAAATAACTCAACCTTTTTCAAACACTGTCCAGGCCAGTTCTGTGCCTCAGACCATCAGTATGCAACCTTGGTCCAAAGAACATTAAAACCTGTGTTCTTGTAACTTTACCAGGCATTTCCCCAGGATCCATTTGGATCAAGAACTTGTTTCTTTGCAGAAAATGAGTAATTCTGCCTCCTTGGAGCTTGGTGTTCCATGGTAGAATATATTCATTCCCAACTGCAATCCCAGATGTTTCCTTCAAAGGTTCATTCTGGTAGTAACTGTGCCCTAAGCAGTGTGTGGGGGGCAAGGGAGAGGCGGAGAGGCGGGGGAAAGTCAAGCAGTTCAGTCAAGGTCTTTGCTCTTGTGAAACTCACATTCTAGTGGGGGGTATGGAGAGAGAGGCATAAAGTCAACATACATACACATGCATAAATCCATGCACACATAAACCATGCACGTGGATGGGTGGATTGGCTTATGTATGTGTTGCAGGCAAAGTCAATAGTATTTGTAAATGGTTTGGATATGGAGAGAAGAGAGAGAGGCAAACCAAAGATGGTAGGGCTTTGAAACAAGTGGTGAGAAATACCAGGGCACAAAGAGGTGCAGGGGAGAATCAAGCGTTCTACTTTGAGCTTGTCCGGTGGAAACTTTAAATAGGGCTCTGAAAACCATGCCCATAGAAGGAGAAACGTGACTGATGGTTTCTTCAAGTCTACCTGAAAAGGCGGTGGGCTGAAAATCCACACAGCTGCTTGTAATAACAGTGACTATCACCATATCTGGTGGCGAAATTGACTTAGAGGGATCATCCTCTGCTCACCATTATTTCAAACAGGTTGTCCTGACAATCTCAGAACAATTATTTTGATGACTTGATGATAAAGTTGTGGGAGATAAGCCTACTTAAGCTTTTATATCTGTTTAGATATCTTACTAAAGAAAGCAATTCTAGCCTTCGCTGGACGTAGGCCCTGGAGTTAGTTTTCCCTGCTTCATAGTCACAGGCTAAACCCAAGTCACTGAGAGTGTCCCTGACATGAGCCAAGGGATAAAGAATATAAAGGGGAAGCCCCTCCAGCCGGCTTATCTCCAGAGGTACACCCTCCTGAGGTGTCTGGTCTTATCTGTCAACATGAAGAGCTACACAATGATCATTAACAATTAAAATTATTATTACTCTACCAGCAAAATGTGGCTCATTAGCTCTGGCATCATAACCATGCCTACAGAGTTTCTACCCAACAGGGCTCAGGGATTTAAAGTAGCTGCAGTGCTCTTTGCAGAGGTTGCTATTTTTGACAAAGTGCCTCCCCATATCCCCCTAATTTACTGAGCCCCCTTGCCCTCCAAGGTACCTTGACAGTGTTAGTGGTTTCTCAGCACACCCCACAAAGGAATCTGATGAATGTCAAGGTATGATGAGGAAGAGTAGTGTTCTAAACCCAAACAACAACAGAAGATTGAGCCTGCAGAGAAACTGGACTCCAGAGAGGGCTTTCTTATATCAAATGGTTAGTGAAAATTGTGGATCATGTGAACAAGCTGTCACTCATCGCGAGAGAATAAAAATAGAAGGGGGCCTAGAGAGCTCTCTTACTTGGCGAAACTGCCCTCTTCCTTCCCAGAGATTGGGCCTGGCCTTAGCAGAAAGGGACAAAGGGAAATGCTCTGGTCTCTGCTTGCTGTAGAACTGGTTCGAATCAATGCCCAAAGTCAGAGAGAAAATATTTGCTTTATCAAACCCCCCTACCAAAATCGGCCTATTCAGATTAATATTGCTCCTCAATATTATTTTCCAAATGTTAGGCACAATGACTTGAAAACAAAGAAGGATTTATTTAAGAGTGTTATTGTCTGTGTCTATATGGATGAATTTCTGGATGTCAAAACAAAACAACTGGGAAGTGGATATGGCTCAGGCAGTAGGGTATCCGCCTACCACATGGGAGGTCCTGGGTTCGGTTCCCAGTGCCTCCTAAAGATGATGATCAAGACAGTGAGCTGATACGAGGGGCTGACACAGCAAGCAGACATGACAAGATGACACAATGAGATGACACAACAAGGAAACACAATGAGAGACACAATGAGCAGGGAGTGGTTGTGGCTCAAGCAATTGGGTACCTCCCTCTCACATGGGAGGTCCTGGGTTTGGTTCCTGGTGCCTCCTAAAAAGAAGATGAGCTGACACAGAGAGCAAACAACAAACAGGCACAAAGAGCAGACAGTGAGCACAAGCAATAAGAGATAGGGAGAAATAAAATAAACCTTTAAAAAAGAAAAAAAAACACCATGGTTAGAGTTTAATAATCATTCATTGTTCATATATGAAACTTGTTATTGTCCCAGAGACAGCTTTTAGAGAGCAGAGCTATAAAATACAGATGGTCTGTTTAGGATGTAGAATATCTCAAGGGAATGTCACTCCCATCCTACCATCAGAAGAAGCCAGATAATCTACAATATTAAAGTTATTTTTTTTGCCCATCAGAGTGATGGGGATGTCAAGAAGCTCAAATCAATTAAGTTCCAGAAAGCAATGAGCCCTTTCTTAGAGAAAAGAGACCCACAGCTGCTCTCATATTTGGGAAAAGGAAGAATTCAGCATAATAGACAAAGCTAAGGAAAAACCAGCCAGGCATTTTATAAAAATTTCATGTCCATGTGTGATCAGTTGAGAAAGGAAGCCATGGGATCCCAGCCACAGAACAACTGTGTACTCATTCTCCAAATCTCTCCCATAGGCCTTGTATTAGCCAGCCAAAGGGGTGCTGATGCAAAGTACCAGAAATCTGTTGGCATTTATAAAGGATATTTATATGGGGTAGAAGCTTACAGTCATAAGGCCATAAAGCATAAGTTACTTCCCTCTCCAAAGTCTGTTGCCATGTGTTAGAGCAAGATGGTTGCCAGTCTCTGAGAGGGTTCAGTCTTCCTCTTCCTCCTAAGGCTCCGTGGTCCCAGCTCCTTCCATTCTCAGCAGTAGGCTGGCATAAGGCTTGTCTCTTTCCCTGGGGATCTTTCTTTCCAGGCTCAGCTGCTCTGCTCTCTCCATAAAGTCAGCTGTAGACTAGCAGGCTCGCTCTCTTCCTGGGGCCTCTGCCATGTCTATGGAGCTGTCTCTAGTCCTCAGCATTCTTCTCCTGTGTGTTTACTTCCCAGGGCTCCAGCATCAAAACTCCCACTCTCTCTTCTGCCTTGTTTTCTGAGTCCCCGCCCACCAAGGGCAGGGACTACTGGTGTCCTACTGATGTGACTGAATCAAAACCCTAATCATAATTTAATCAAGTGAAAATGAAACCTCTGAATTTAATACAATCTAATATCCCCAGAGGAAAAGACCAGTTTACAAACACAACCCAACATCTATTTTTGGAATTCATAAACAATACCAAATTGCTACAGGCCTTCAACAAGTATATGGAAGTAGTATATAAAAGGCAGAGATGAAAGAAATCACCTCCCATTCTCAACCCATTACCAGATGACAGCAGGGCAAGAGAGCTGAGAAAAATCTCCAAGAGACACCAGAAACGTTCATCACTTCAGCAGTACAAGTCCATCAAAGCCTGGGGGTTTGGGGGGTGGGCAGGAGAGCTAAGAAAAGTCCTTTCAAGGCTCTCTGGGTCTTCACTTAGAGCACTGGAGTGCCCCCTCCAAAGCTAGGGAGCAGGGCAGCAGGACGGAAAGAGACTATTCAAGGAATAGCAAACCAGGGGAAGAACTGGAGAAACAAAGAATTCCTCAGTGCCCCAGAATGTTGTTGGGTGAGCTGAAAGACAGATAGATACCATTTTACTTTCTCAATAATGTCCTTTGATGTGCAAAAGTTTTTCTTAGTTTTGATAAAGTCCATTTTATCCATTTTTTATTTTGTTGTCTAAGAAATCACTGAAGATTGTTTCCTTCTAAAATTTCTTGGTTTCAGCTTTTATATTTATATCCTTGATACATATAGAGTTAGTTTCTGCATATGTTTCATTCTTTTGCAGTGGATATTCAGTTTTGCCAGCACCATTTGTTGAAGAGACTGTTCCTTCCCCCAATTAATTTATTTGGCACCCTGGTCAAAAAGCAGTTGGTTTATTTCTGAACTCTCCGTGCTACTCCACTGGCCTTTATGTTTACCTTTATGTCAATACCACATTGTTTTGATTACTGTTGCTTTGTAGTAAAGTTTGAAATCAGAAGTGAGACCTTCAACTTCGTTCTTTTGCAATACTGATTTGAATATTCAGGGCACCTTGCAATTCCATACAAACTTGAGGATTGGCTTTAAGTCTTCCTGTCCATGAACATGGGATGTCATGCCATTTATTTAGGTCTTTAATTTCTTTCAAAAATGGTAGTTTTCAATGTACAAGTCCTTTACCTCCTTGACAAAATTTACTCCTAGGTATTTTATTCTTTTAGGAGCTATTGGGAATGGAATTTCCTTTTTAATTTCCATTTCAGGATATTCTTTGCTGGTGTATAGAAACACAAATGATTTTTTTCATATTATTTTTGTTGCCTCAAACTTGGCAGAATTTGTTAAATCTAGTAGTTTTCTTGTGGATTATTTGGGGTCCTCTATATAAAGAATCATGTCATCTGCAAATATTTTTACTTCTTCTTTTCCAAACTGGATGCCTTTTAGTTATTTTTCTTGCCTAATGGTTCTGGCAAGGACTTCCAGTACAATGTTGAATAGCAGTGGTGAAAGCAGACATTCTTGTCTTGTTCTTAACCTCAGGGGGTAAGTTTTCAGTCTTTCACCACTGAATATAATATTAGCTGTGGGCTTTTCATATATGTCCTTTATCATGTTCAGAAGTTCCCTTCTGTCCTTAGTTTCCTGAGGATTCTTTGTCATGAAAAGGTGTCACATTTTGTCAAATGCCTTTTCTGCAATCAATTAAGAAGACTGTGTGACTTTTTTTTCCCTCCTTTCTGTGTTTTACATTGATTTTCTAATGCTGAACTACACTTGCATTCCTATGATAAAACCCACTTGGTCATGGTGCATATAATCCTTTTAATATGCTGTTGGATTCTATTTGCTGGTATTATATTGAGTAATTTTGTATCTATATTCATAATGGATATTGGTCAGTAGTTTTCTTTTCTTGTGATGTCTTCATCTGGCTTTGGTATTAGGAAAATGTAGTCTTCATAAAATGACAAAGAAGGACTTCCTTCTTCAAGTTTTTAGAAAAGTTTGAGAAGTATTGGTATTAATTCTTTCAATGCTGGGAGAAAATAATTGCTAACAAATATATCCAGATACATAAAGAATTGCTAAGTGCAATGACAAAAAAGACAAATAACCTAATCAAAAATTGGCATAGAACTTGAATATGCATTCTCTAAAGAAGATATACAAATGGCCAACAAGTACATGAAAAGATACTCAACATCACTGGTCATTCAGAGTATGCAAATCAAAACCACAATGAGATGCCACTCCACACCCATGGAATGGCTGTTATTTAAATAAAAATTTTTTTTCTAATAAAAAATTTTTTTTAAAACATAAAATAACAAGTGCTGGTGAGGATACAGAGAAATTGGGAACTTACACGTGATGACGGGAATATTTTTTAAAAGGATAATGAATTTTTCAAAATTGATGAAAGACATCAACTCAAAGATCCAAATAAGCACAGCAGATTGCAAGCACAGTAAAAACAGAGAACCATCATCTTGGCTCACATAGTCAAAATGCTGGCAACCAAAGCTGAGGGGAAAAAATGTAAAAGCAAACAAAGGAAAATATGCATTACATACCAGAGAAAAAAGATCAAACGATGACTGACTTCTCATTAGAAACAGTGGAGGCCAGGAGACAAAGCAATAACAAATTTAAGAAGAAATGCTAATTTTTTTTAAAAGGTCTAGAATTCTATGTCCAGCAAAATATCCTTGAAGGAGAAATACAGTCTTTTCCATACAAAATCTGAGAGAACATTTTGCCAGCACACTCGTACTAAAAAAAATATTGAAGAAGTTTCTTCTGGCTTTCTGGCTCTAGAAAAGAATGATACCATCTGGAAATTTGGATCTTTCAAAGAAATAAAGAACATCATAAAAGGTAAATATATATATATGTAAATATTTTAAAGCTTTTTTCTTAATACTGTCTCTTTCTTATACATACCATACACATATACACACACGCATTTCTTTAACATTCTACAGGCTACTTAAGTAAAAATAATGAGAATGTATTGTGGGTTTATGAAACATGTAGAAGTAAAAGATACAGAGACATAAACAGAGAGAGGTAAATGGAGATATACTGTTGTAATTTTCTTACATTACTCATAAACTAACATAATATTATTTGTAGGCAGACTGTGATAAAGATTAGTGTAATCTCCAGAACAATCATTTAAATGATCATTTTAATCATTTAAAACAATCATTTTAAAATCGTTTAAAATAACACGAATAAATATAGCTAAAAGGTAAGTAGAGGAAATAAAATGGAATACTAAAACTACTTCATTTATGCAAAACATGGAAGGAAAAACACAGAAGAAAAAGAGAAAAAGATACAAATAACAGAATGAAAGATATAAAACAACAAGATGGTAAACTTGAATCCAACCATATCAATAATTGTATTAACTAAGCATTCTAATTAAAAGGCAGAAATTATCAGTCTGAAAAAATCAAGACAACACTATAAGTTGTTTGCAGTAAACATACTTTAAAAATAAAGATACAGGTTGAAAATAAAAAGATAAAAAACTATATGCAATAGGAACACTAAGCATTAGAAAACCAGGGTAGCTATAGTAATAAAAGACAAAATAGATTCAAGACCAGGAGTTTACTGCTGATAAAGAGAAACATTTCACAATTATAAAGGGGTCGATTCATCAAGGAGACAAAAACCTTAAGTGTGTATGCACCTAAGAACAGAGCTTCAAAAATATGGAGCAAAAATATGGCTGCACAACAAAGATAAACTGACAATTTAAATAAATGGAGGGTTTTTTTCCCCTTTATTTCAATAACTGATAGAAAAATGCTGACAAAAAAAGCAGAGAGAATTTGGAAAATTTGAACAATTTAATCAATCACCTCGATGTAGTTGACCTTTACAAAACACTACACCAAAAACTGTAAAAAACACATTTTTCTGCACATGTACAGAAAATTTTCAACAAAACCGTATCCTGAGCTATGAAACAAGTATCAAAAATTTCAATGGCTCAATAACATACAGCATATAGTTGATGACAATGATATTAAATTGTATACCAAAACAATAAGATATCAAGAAAATCCCCAAATATTTAGAAATATAATAGCCCAAGGGTCAAATAAGACATCATAAAAGAAATCAGAACATATTTCAAATGGGGTGATAATGATGTCAAAATCTGCAGGATGCAACTAAAGCAGTGCTTAGGGAGAAATTTGTACTTTTAGAAGCCTAGAATAGAAAAGATGAAAGACATTAAAACAATGCCTACCCCTGTAAGAAGTTAGGAAAAGAAGAGTCAGTTAAACCGAAGTAGGTAAAAGAAATGAAATAATAAAATAAGAGTACAAATGAATGAAATAAAGATAAACAATAAAGAAAATCAACAAAGTCAAAATTTGGTCTTTTGAAAAGACTAATAATATTGATAATAACTTCAGTATCAAAGATCAAGAAATAAAGGAGGGGGAAAAGCACAAATTGTCAATGTCATAAGTAAAATAGGGTGTATCACCATAGATCTTAAAGTCATTAAAATATAATAAAAGATTATTATAATAAAATGTAAGAGGCTATTTTAAACAACTTTATGCCAATAAATTTGATGACTTAGAAAAAATGGATTCTTTTAAAATTAACTTAACATGGATGCAAAAAATATAAACAGGCATATATATGCACGTACATACAAACATACATATATGTATATAAATATGCATATATACATATACATATTTATATTTATATATGATTGTACATGTGTGTATTGAAATTGAATTTGCCATTAAAAATAATTTTACAGGTGAATTTTATTCAAAATTTAAGGAAGAAACAGCACCAAATTGACACAAACACTTTGCAGAAATAAAAGAGAAGAGAACAAACCCCAACTGCTTTTATAAGGCCAGCATAATCTGATCACCAAAACCTTAGAAAGACATTTCAGGGGGAAAATCCCAGGTTAAGATAACTCATGAACACAGACATGAGCATCCCTAAAAATATACTAGAAAATTGAATCAGGCAATAATAAATTGGATAATACATCAAGGCAAAGTTGGACTTATCCCAAGCTTATAACATTAGATTTACACTCAAAAATCAAGCAGTGTGATTCACCACATTAGTAGAATAGAGGAGAAAATCATATAATCATCTCAAAAGGCGTAAAAAAAAAAGGACAATATTTAAACCTTAGCAAAGAAGAAAAAGATGGTGCTGTGTCCCCAAAAGCTAGTATTTATGGATTCAAGAACTCAGGGGCAGAGGTAGGATTTCTTCCTCTCACCATCATTCCCAGAAACCCTGTTAGAATCCATGGTCCCTGTGCTCACACTTGGGCTCTGTCAGGTTATGTGACGATCCTGGGTCAGGGACACGGAGGGTGAGGTGGAATGTGGGTTGAGATTCTTCCATTCAGAAACACAAAATCGGTTCCTCTGAACTCCAAGATGTGGCTATTGCTTCATCACGTTGGATTCCTTACACCGATAGCACAGTAGACAAAGAAAAGAGCTGGGGTGCTGATAGTCTGACAAGCAACATGTGGCACCAAGGTTGCCAGGAAGGAGTATTTCTAGAACCCACAAATTCACTGGGGCATTGCTGGGTGCTTCCATGCTCAGGGATAATCATGACTGGGAAATTGTAGCTACCATGATCTGGCACAGACAAGGGTCCCCAAGGTCTGGCTCCTCGGAAATGAAGATGTGTGTTCCCCCGACAGGCAGTATCTCAGACCAAGCAAAGACTTAGCCCCAAAACCAGTTAAAAAGCTCTTTACATATTTTTAGAAAATTTCAGTTGGCCCCCATCTTGAAGGAATGGGTTTGTTTCTTCCCCATCAGGGAAGAAGTGAGGGCATTAATTCCTCATATAAGATTTTGTTTAAAAAAAGAAAATTTCATATGAGAGCTTAAGTTGACCTGCGTGCACAAGGGAAGCTTGTACTGGACCCAGTTTACGTGAAGAAATTCAATCAGGCCCACGAATCCCCAGCCTTTAGCTACAGGTTCAATGGAGAACCTTGGCCTTCACTTCCCCTGCTTTCTAAATGCTTGAGGGCAAGGGCAGGGCAGGACAGGAGCTTCTGAAGCTCCAGCACCCAGGACTCACCCAACCAGAGGCACAAAGGCTCTGACTTCCCCAAAGCTGCAGGAGGGGCTGGATGCCAGGAGCCAGAACTGCAAGTGAATGAATGCCTGAGAGAGCAAATCTGGACCAATGAGAGACAGGTAAGAAGGAGCCAACAGATGAATTTCTTTGTCTTCCTCCTATTCCTGCACCAGCCGTGGACTACCCCCAAGACCCAAGCTTGACCCCTCCCGAGAACCTCACATTACCAAGACTCAGGCTGTGTTTCTGTGAGGGCAGGCAAAATAATAATGCATTGCTGCTGTTTGCTTTCCTTATTTCTCTGCTTCTCTTCCCCTTTCCACTCCTTCTTGCAACTTGGTTTAACCCCCTTCCCCCAGTAAAACAGAAGCGACAAGCTTGGCCTGGAGGTGTTTTCTAGGTACCTAGGCTCACATAAACATCTAAACTGGTCTTGAAAGAAATAATATTATTAATGTTTAATATTTATTCCGTTTTTCCCATGAGTATTATTCTAACTGCTTTACCTAAATTAGCCCTATCTAATCTTCACAGTAATCCTAAACACTAAATGTTATTATTACCCTTATTTGGTGGATGAGAAAAACGGAGACGGTGAGAGGTTAGTACTTACCCAAGGCAGGAAGTCCGGTCCTTAAGCCCCGTTCTTAAGCCCAATGACATACTTCCGCCCGTAATATTAAAAGAGGTACCGGGGATTGTGGGAAGATGGAGGACGGACGGAGAAGGATGCTGAGGAATCTGTCCCACCTCCGAGCAACTACTGAATTGGCAGGAACTGTCTGAACCAGTACTTCGGAACTCAGGAGTCTAAGGAACACTGAGAGTGGGAAGAAAAGACTGGTAATTTGCCATAAAGAGTGGCTCCCTCCCTGCAGCAGCAACCATTCATCCCCCCAGCCTCCTGGAAAGCAATGGCGGGGACTTGAGCTGCGGGCCCTGGCTCAGCTTGCTAGTGCCAGGGTGGTTCTAAAGGCTAGTCCCCCAAACTCCACCAGTGTGTGGTCTCATTACTGGGGATCGGCTCCGAGGACAGCTATTGTTCCAATCCCTCTGAGGCAAAGGCAGCTGAGGAATTTTAAGACAGTAAACTTCCTCAAAATGAAGGGCTGCATAAACTGGGCAAGTGCTAATCAAGAAAACATTTTCGGAAACATACTTGGCCCAGTGGTTAGGGCATCCATCTACCACATGGGAGATCCACGGTTCAAACCCCGGGCCTCCTTGACCCGGGTGGAGCTGGCCCATGCGCAGTGCTGGTGCACGCAAAGAGTGCTATGCCACACAGGGGTGTCCCCAGGGTAGGGGAGCCCCATGCGCAAGGAGTGCGCCCCAAAAGGAGAGCTGCCCAGCATGAGAGAAAGTGCATCCTGCCTAAGAATGGCGCCACCCACACGGAGAGCTGACACAACAAGATGATGCAACAAAAAAAGAGACACAGATTCCTGTGCTGCTGACCACAACAGAAGCAGACAAAGAAACAAGACGCAGCAAACAGACACAGAACAGACAACCGGGGTGGGGGTGGGGGGTGAAGGGGAGAGAAATAAATAAATAAATACATAAATAAATCTTTAAAAGAAAAGAAAACATTTTCAAGAGCCATAGAAGAAGCTCCTGATACCCTGCTGACCCCTCCTCCACCCCCTCCACAAGCAGGGTGGGGCCAGCTTGCATGCCCATCGTGGGTCCCTGGCTCTGTTCTACAGGGAGCAGAGTGGCCCCTGTGTTTATGCTGGGTGCATGTATGTCAATGCCATCTCGGACTGAGTCCAGGAACATGTTCAGGGCTTGCCCTCCCAGAATTTTTCCTGAGGGCCGAGAAGCTGCTTGCAGACAGCTGGGATGGTGTGAAAAACAATTAAGTTGAAATGCCCTGGAGCAAAGAACCACCTGCATTGAGTCACTCTGTAGAGCAGCCAGGAAGGGGAGAAGTTCTGCTCCAAAGAGAGTTGAGGGGGCTTTCATTCAGACTCCATGGACTGTAAACAGGGAATTCCTGGGGGCCTCCAGCAAGCACAGACCCAAGAGAAGAAGCAAACTCTCAGGTTCCAGCTCCACACAGGCTCAGATTAGAGAGGACTCTATACTTGCCGTTTACCTTGGGCTGATCTACTTGACAGGAGAACTAAGCTCTGAAGGAGTCACCTGCCAAAGCAGAGCCAATTTGCAAATAGAGTGAATGGTGAGTTTTTTGTTTTGTTTTTTTTCCAGAAAACCCAGTTCCATTGAGCAATTATATTTTTTTATTTTATTATGTTATTTTATTAAACATTTATTTATTTATTTCCCCTTCTCCCCACCCCCACTCAGTGTCCATTCACTGTGTGTTCTTCTGTGTTTGCTTGTCATCTCTTTAGGCAGCACTGAGAACCAATCCTGGGATCTCTGGAGTGGGACAGAGGTTCTCAGTCTCTTGTGCCACCTCAGCTCCCTGGTTTGCTGCATCTCTTATTGTCTCTCCTCTGTGTCTTTTTTTGTTACATCATCTTGCTGTTCAGCTCTCTGCTCCAAGTCAGCTTGCCACACAGGCCAGCACTCCTGTGTGGAGCCAGCATTCCATTTGGGCCAGCTCACCATGCAGGCCAGCTTGCCTTCACCAGGAGGCCCAAGGAATCAAACCCGGACCTCCCATATGGTAAATGGGAGCCCAATCACTTGAGCCACATCTGCTTCCCTGAGTGGTGTTTTTTGCTAGGCTTATGAAAAAAGTGAAAGGAAACAAGTAAAATCAGAAATGAAAAGGTGGCCATCACTAATGAGCCTACAAAAATAAAAATGACTCTAAGAGGATACTAAGAACAACTGTATGCCAACAAATTGGATAACCTGGATGAAAAGGACAAATTACTAGAAACACACAAGCTATAAACCTTGACTCAAGAAGAAATAGAAGATCTCAACAAACCAATAACTAAAAAAGAGATTGAATCAGTAATCAAAAATTTCTCAACAAAGAAAAACTCAGGAACAGAGGGATTCACAGGAGGATTCTACCAAACATTTCAAAAAGAATGAACAACAATCCTGCCCAAAGCCTTCCAAAAGATCACAGATATTTGGGGATCAATAGCACAATCCAAGAAATCAAAAATACACTCTCAGCAAATAACAGCAGATTTGAAGAGGAAAAGGAAAGAATTAGTGATGTGGGAGACTACATGTGAAATCAGATAGTAGAATTATCGATAAAAAGAAAAAATCTAGCAGGGACTTAGGGACCTGAATGACAACACAAAATGCACAAACATGCACATTATAGGTATCCCAGAAGGAGAAGAGAAAGGAAAGGGGATAAAAGGGGTGTTGGAGGAAATAATGGCTGAAAATTTCCCAAACCTGTTGAGGGAGATGCATGTACATGTTCAGGAAGCACAACACACCCCAATCAGCATAAATCCCAACAGCTCTACCCCAAGACATATACTAGTCAAATTATCCAATGCATGAGACAAAGAGAAAATACTAAAAGCAGCAAGAGAAAAGAGAACCATTACATACAAGGGAGGCTCCATAAGATTAAGTGCTGATCTCTCATCTGAAACCATGGAGGCAAGAAGGCAGTGGTATGACATAGTCAAGGTACTAAAAGAAAAGAATTTTCAACCAAGAATACTCTACCAGCAAAGCTAGCATTCAAAAATGATGGAGAGTTCAAACTATTCACAGATAAACAGAAACTAAGAGAGTATACCAACAAGAAACCTGCCCTTTAAGAAATACTAAAGGGAGTTCTGCAGGAGGAAAGAAAAAAACAGGAGAGACAGAGTTGGAGGAGAGTATAAGAACAACTAACACTACAAAAAGAGAAAAAAATGAAACAACATATGACAAACACAAACACAAAATATGGCTAATATAAGTAATTCCTTGAAAGTAATAACACTAAATGTCAATGGATTAAATTCACCTGTTAAGAGAAACAGATTGGAAGATTGGATAAAGAAATATGACTCATCTATATGTTATCTACAAGTAACTCATCTTAGACCCAGGGATTCAAGGAGATTGAAAGTGAATGGCTGGAAAACAATCTTACAGGCAAACAATAACAAAAAAAAGGGCAGGTGTAGCTAGCTATATTAATATCAGACAAAATGGGCTTTAAATGCAAAACTGTTGTGAGAGACTAAGATGGACACTACGTATTAGTGAAAGGGATAATCTTTCAAGAAGAAAAAATAATCATAACCACTTATGCCCCTAACAATGGCACCTCCAAATACATGAGGCAAACACTGGAGAAACTAAGTGAAGGAATAGGTGACTCTATAATTATAGTGGGGGACTTTTAACACACCACTATCACCATTGGACAGAATATCTCAAAAGAGAATCAATAAAGAAACAAAGAATTTGAACAATATATTAGAGGATCTGGAACCTAATAGCATATACATAACATTCATACCCAAATACAGCAGGATATACATTTTTCTCAGGTGCTCATGGATCATTCTCCAAGATAGACCACATGGTAGGCCTCGAAGAAAGTCTCAATGAATTCAGAAAGATCAAAATCATAGAAAATAATTTCTCTGACTGCAGCGGAGTGAAGCTGGAAATCTGCAAGGACCAGAGGCCCAGATTTGGCACCAAGATATGGAAGTTAAACAACACACTCTTAGGAAAACAGTGGGTCAAGGAGGAAATCTCAACAGAAATCAATAACTACTTTGAAACTAATAAAAATAATACAACATACAAAACTTATGGGATGCAACAAAAGCTGTCTTGAGAGGGAAATCATAGCCATAAGTTCATACATCAAAAAGAGCTAAAATTGAAAAACTAAGTGAACAATTGGATGAATTAGTTAAAAAAAAAAAAAAAACCTAAACCAAAGAACCCAAAGAAAGAAGAAAGGAAGAAATAACAAAGATTAGAGCAGAACTAAATGAAATAGAAAGGAGGAAAGCACTTGAAAAAATAAAACAAAGAGCTGGTTCTTTAAGAATATCAATAAAATTGACAAACCCTTAGCTACACTAACAAAGAAAAAAGAGAGAAGATGCAAAATACACAAAACAAGAAATGAGAAGGATGATATCACCACTCACCACTGACCCCACTGAAATAAAGACTATCATAAGAAGATACTTCAAAAAACTGTATTCCAACAAGAAACACAATTTAGAGAAAACGGACAAATTCCTAGGAACACATAAGCAGCCTACATTGACAAAAGAAGAAATCAATGTCTCAACAAACCAATCACAAATAAAGAGATAGAATCAGTCATTAAAAACCTCCCAACTAAGAAAACCCCTGGGCCAGATGGCTTCACGGGTGAATTCTACCAAACATTCTAGAAAGAAATAACACCAATTTTGCTTAAACTCTTCTAAAAAATTGAAATAGAAGGAACATTGCCTAATTCATTTTATGATGCCAACATTACCCTAATACCAGAACCAAACAAAGACACCACATGAAAGGAAAATTACAGATCAATCTCTCTAATGAAACTAGATACAAAAATCCTCAACAAAATACTTGCTAATCATATTTGACAACACATTAAATGAATTATACACCACAACCAAGTGGGTTTCATTCCTGGTATGCAAGGATGGTTCAACATAAGAAAATCAATTAATGTAATATACTACATAAACAGATTGAAGGGAAAAAAATCACATGATCATATCTATAGAGTCAGAAAAAGCATTTAACAAAATACAGCACACTTTCTTGATAAAAATACTGCAAAAGATAGGAATGAAAGGAAACTTTCTGAACATGATAAAGGGTATATATAAAAATCCCACAGCTAACATCATTTACAATGGTGAAATCCTAAAATCTTTCCCTCTAAGATCAGGAACAAGACAAGGATGCCCACTATCACCCCTTCTATTTAACATTGTGCTAGAAGGACTTGCTTGAGCACTGAGGAAAGACCTAGATATAAAAGGGATCCAAATAGGAAAGGAAGAAGTCAAAGTTTCACTATTTGCTGATGACATGATCCTATACATAGAAAGCCCTGAGAAATCTACAACAAAGCTTCTAGAACTTATGAGTTCAGTAAAGTCGCAGAGTATAAGATCAATGCACAAAAATTAGTAGCACTTCTGTACACCAATGATGAGCAATCTGAGGAGGAAATCAAGAAACAAATACCATTTACAATAGTAAATTAAAAAATCAAATACCTAGGAATAAATTTAACCAAAGATGTAAAAGACTTATACACAGAAAACTAAACAACACTGTTCAAGGAAATCAGAGAAGACCTAAATAAATGGAAGAATATTCCCTGTTCAAGGATAGGAAGACTAAATATTATTAAAATGTCTATCCTACCAAAACTGAGCTACAGATTCAATGTGATCCCAATAGAAATCAACACAGCATTTTTTAGAACTAGAAAAACTAACTATGAAATTTATTTGGAAAGGAAAGAGGTCCCGAATAGCCAAAGACATATTGAAAAAGAAAAATGAAACTGGAGGAATCACACTACCAGACTTCAAAACATACTATAAAGCTACAGTAATGAAAATGGCATGGTATTGGCACAAGAATAGACACACTGACCAATGGAACTGAATTGAGAGTTCTGATATAGATCCTTATATATACAGTCAACTGATATTCTACAAGGCCACCTGACCTCTTCAACAAATGATATCTAGAGAATAGGATATCCATATGCAAAAGAAGGAAAGAGGATTACCATCTCACATCTTATACAAAAATCAACTCAAGGTGGATCAAAGACCTAAATATAAGAGCCAAGACTGTAAAGACCTTGGAAAACAATGTAGGGAAGCATCTACGGGACCTTGTAATAGGAAATGGCTTCATGAACTTCACATCCAAAGAACAAATAGATAAATGGGACTTCCTCAAAATTAAAACCTTTTGCACCTCAAAGGAGTTTGTCATGAAAGTGAAAAGAGAGCCTACCCAATGGGAGAAAATATTTGGTAACCATATATCTGATAGAAGACTTATATCCTGCATATATAAAGAACTTCTGTATCTTGAAAATAAAAAGAAAACCCATTTAAAATATGGGAAAATGATTTGAACAGATGCTTCTCCAAAGAAGAAATGCAAATGGCTAAAAAGCACATGAAAAAATGCTCAAAATCACTAGTTTTTAGGGAAATGCAAGTCAAAACTACAATGAGATACCACCTTACTCCCACAAGATTGGCAGCTATGAAAAAAAACAGAAGACTACAAGTGCTGGAGAGGATGGGGAGGAATGGGGACACTTATCCACTGCTGGTGGGAATGTAGAAGGATCCAGCATTCTGGAGGACAGTTTGGTCATTTCTCAAAAAGTTAGCTATAGATTTGCCATATGACCTAGCAATTCCACTGCTGGGTATACACCCAGAAGATCTGAAAATAACAACACAAACCGATATATGCACATCAATGTTCATAGCGGCATTATACACTATTGCCAAAAGTTGGAATCAACCCAAATGCCCATTAATGGGTGAATGGATAAATAAAATGTGATATATACATACAATAGAATACTACTCAGCTAAAAGAAGGAGTACATTACAAACACATGTGATAACATGGATCAATCTTGAGGACCTTATGTTGAATGAAGCAAGCCAAGCATTGAAGGACAAATACTACATGACCTTTCTGATATGAAACAAACAAACTGAGCTGTCTCAGAAAGCTAAAGACTAGAAGATAGGCTTAAAGGAATTTGGGGGGGAAGAGGAAGGTTGCGAGCTGATGCCTACATGAGTGAAGTCTATGAAAAGCTGGATGTAAGTATTTGTACAGGGAAGGGATAAGATGGGGGCATAGGGATACCTTTGGGTGCAGCTTTGCAGACTTGAGGGGGGCTAGGGTTGGGAGGATGGATCAGATGAACCAAGGACGTGGAGGGAGGGCTGAAGGGAACTGTTGAATATGGGAGAATGTCAGGTATATGGTTGAAAAATATACTGTTGAGAAAACTCTTTAGAAAATATAAGGAAGGATCATGTTTTTAAGGTGCTTAAGTGGAGGGCATCTGATACAGGGGCAAGCTTCCAGGGAGTATTTGAGTGCTCATGTTGTCATAGTGTGTTATATCATTGGGCAGAGACCCATACAATGAGTATGAAGGTGTACCCACATCCTGGGGAGACCTAATGTTCCCAAAGAGAGGAAATTGTATCTCTTGAGAGAATCGCCAGCTCCCAATTAGTTAGGGCAGTCTAGTATGTCAAGCCCTCAGCATTGTTGCAGTATCTGTAAATCTGGTCCCGCAAGTAACGAAGAATGATTGTCACAGTGTGCCCTGAGGGGAGGGTGAGAGAGGTATAGCATGGATAGAAGCAGGGCAACTGGGGGGCAATGGAAGTGCTCCACAAGGTCAAGCAATGATGAATGTAGGACACATTAACTTACATCTAAAGTGTATAAAAGTCTACGAAACTAAAATGTAAAGCATAAGGACACTAAAAATTTAGAAATTTGTACAGTCTAAAATATAAACAATAATGAAAACCAAAATGGAACCATGTTTGATAACTATGTTTCAAAATCAGTGCATCAGCTGCAGCAAATATAACATGAACATGTAAAAAGATCATTGTTGGGGAAAGGGCAAAAGTGATTGATGTTGGACATCTGGGAGTCGCCTATATTGTGTATGTGAATTACTGTGATCTTAAACTTTTTAAAGACAAAATTAAAAATTAGGAAAAAGAAAAAAAGGATGTAGACACTGAGGAAGAAATGAAAATGCCTTGCCACTGTACATACAGGGCAAAATCTATTACAGTGATGAAAGGCAAAATGTTAGAAACAGAGCTTTATAATAGTTTTCACTTTACTAATACACCATTTATTTTTACTTTATTTTAGTATTTCTAAATTACTATGTATTCTATTTCTAAACTTTAAATTCATCACTATATTTCAATTTCCTATTAATTGAATTTGGCAATATATTAGGATTCATTGTTGAAGAAGTTTTGGATCACAGAGAGGTTCAACTATGGCAGGGGAGGAACTCTGGTGTGGGGTGTTATTGATGGGGTTGCATGGGTGGCAGGGAGTTCCCTAGGGCATGTATATAGTGGACATAAATATGATATATGATGGGTATTTTTATAGTAGATAAAGTTACAAATGTCAACTGAGGGAGTGCTGAGTTCCCACCCAGGGGGCTCCGTCACATTCCCCAATAGAACAACAATAATCCCTCAAATGCAATGGCAAAGATCAACAAGGAACAATGGTCCAATAATGAGCCCTTGATGCTAATGACTATGCTTAGGAGCAGGTGTGCCTGAAATATGAACTAGGCCTAGAGCTGTAGAGTGCCTAAGAGTTATCTCCTGAGAGCCTCCATGTTGCTCAAATGTGGCTACTCTCTAACCAAAACTCAGTATGTAAATGCATTACCTTCTCCTCAATGTGGGACATGACTCCTGGGGATGAGCCTCCCTGGCACCAAGGGATTACTACCAGTCACTAACTGGAAAAGCAACTAGAAAGAGACCTCGAATAAAAAGGTCGACTCAGACCAGCAGAATATCTCAGCCTACATTGTTCCCCACCTCACTTCCCCTGCCCGCTAGCCATTAGTAACCTCCTTACACTATAGCCCTCTTTAGCAGCAGCTTATGCTGCTGCCTCCCCTCACCCCTACTCCTAGCCTTTGTTCCCGCCCACATTGCCAACATGTAATCTGCCTCCCTCCTTAGCCACTGCTTACCTCATAGCCATCCGCCCTTACCCACCTATCCACCGCCACCCTGTAGCTAGCCCACCCCTGCACTAACCCCTCCCTCACCCGGCACTATATAACCAAGTGCACTTCCTCAATAAAGTAGACCTGCGCACAGTCCTCGTCTCTGTGGCGTTCTTCCACCGCGCTGCACGTCCCCACCACAGCTTGAGCCACCTGCTGCCAGCTCAAAGGGCCCCCGGCCCCCCGGCAGCTCTCCCTGAGCCAGCTGAGCTCTGCAGCCAGCGGAAGCAGTGTAACACTACATGTTGGATCAAGTGTTAAAAACTGCTTTTTGACCTTGAATAAAAGGGGGAAATGGCAAAGACAAATGAGTTTATATGGCTAAGACTCTTCCAAAAAGAATCGGGAGATCATCAGAGGGGTTGCACTTATGCACACCTCAGCAGGACCCCAGAAAAAGCGAAAGTAGATACAACTCTGGGTACTGGTTCTCCTGAAGGCTATGGAGATCCATAGGGTATATGGTCATGGCAGATGGGTTTGGAGTTCTGTGCCATGTCAGAGGGCCCTACTTTGGAATTTGTGCTCCTGAGTGTGATAGAGCTGGACTCAGATGTGAATTTTCCACACATGCCTCTTCTGTCACTTTTACTGAACCTGTGGTTGGTGCTAGGGATTGTCCATACTCATGAGACTTGAATTTCTGGACTTCCCATGTGCCAGCTGGACCCTGAGCCTCAGCAGAGTGGCAACTCCTACTCTCTGGTTCATTGGACTTACCCAAGTCAGCTAACAAGGAGGTGAAGATGGTCAACCACCACACCAGGGAATCAAGAGTGCCAACAATTACAAGCAGAGTAATTGCATCCATCATCCATGTGGAATCTAAGCCCCCTCTTGATCTAGAGGTGGGGAGAACATCACCATCCCAGGGTCCGTAGAATGGAGGAATAAAATATGGACTAGAGTGGACTTACTGATATTCTACTATAAAACTATTGTGACGAGTAATAGAAGAAATTTTAGCATCAAGGTGGAGAAAGTGGCCACTGTAGTTGCTGAGGGCAGGGAGAGGGAAGAAGGAATGTGATGTGGGGGCATTTTTGGAATTTTGAGTTGTTCTTAATGATATTGCAGGGTCAGATGCTGGACTTTATATATCTTGCCATAACCCACTGAATGTGCTGGGGGAGAGTGCAAACTACAAGGTAAACTATTATCTATGTCATGCAGCAGTGCCCCAAAATGTGTTCACCAAGTGCGATGAGTGTGCCACAATGATGGGGGAGGTTGTTGGTGTGGGAGGAGTGGGGTGGGGTATGGGGGGTATATAGGAACCTCTTATATTTTTTAATGTAACATTTTTTATGTGATGTATATATCACCAAAAAAATATAATTTACAGAAATGATATATGGGGGGGGTGGTTATATGGGAAAAAAGAAAGAAAGAAAAATAAATAAAATAAAATAATACATTATGATCAAGTGGGATTCATCCCAGATACACAATCATCCCTTCTTGATGAAAACACTTAGAAAACTAGGAATAGAAGGAAACATCCTCAAAATGATAAAGGGCATCTATGAAAAAGCCACAGCTAACACCATACCCAGTGGTGAAAGACTGAAATCTTTCCCTCTAGATCTGGAACAACACAAGGATGTCCACTGTAACCACTGTATTCAACATTGTCCTAGAAGTTCCAGTTAGAGCAATTAGGCAAAAGAAAGAAATAAAAGCCATCCTAATTGAAAAGGAAGAACTAATTAGTTTTCCCTATTTGCAGATGGCATGATCACACACATTCAGAAAATCTTTTAAAACCCACAACAAAGCTACTGGAACTAATAAATGAATTCAGCAAAGTATTGGGGTACAAGATCAATACCCCACAATCAGTAGTGCTTCTGTATACTGGTAATGAACAATCTGAAGAAGAAATGAAGAAAAAAATCCATTTATAATCGCAACTAAAAGAATGAAATATCTAGGAATACACCTAACCAAAGATGTAAAAGACTTGTACATGGAAAACCACAAGACTTTGCTAAAAGAAATCAAAGAAGAAATGGAAGGACATTCCATGTTCAGAGATTGGAAGACCAACATTGTTAAAATGTTAACTTTACCCAAAGCAATTTACAGATTCAACTCAATCCCAATCAAAAGTCCAATAGCCTTCTTTGCAGAAATGTAAAAGCCAGTCATCAAATTTATATGGAAGGATAGGGGCCCTGAATAATCAAAACCATGATGAGAAAGAACAAAGTTGGAGGATTCCCACTTCCCAGTCCTAAACTTATTACAAAAGCCTCTCTGGGTTCTGCACCTTGGAAGCAGCTGTAATAAGCCTTGCACACATGGAGCAGCCTCCCAATAGCAGCCACACAGGAAGAGGAAAATTGAAATCCCAGGACTATAGGTACCAGGGGGCAGAGTGGGAGTAGGGAGTGAGGAGTTAATGCTCAAATTTACAGTTTCTATCTGGTGGGTCATAAAGTTTTGGTAGTGGATGTTGGTGATGGTAGCACAACATTGTGAATGTAATTAACAGCCCTGAATTATACATGTGAATGTGGTTAAAGGGGAAATTTTAGGTGGTATATATGCTATTAGAATAAAAATTTTAAAATACAGGACTGTACAACACAGTATATCCTATTGTAAAAGATGGACTATACTTAACAGCTCAATTATTAACATGTGCTTTCATGAATTGTAACAAATGCACCACACTGTAACACAAGGTGTTAATAACAGAGTGGTAGATGGGATCTCTATTTTATGCATGCTATTTCTGTAAACCTACAATTTCTCTAATAAAACAAAAATCCAACAGAAAAAAATACATATATTAAATGAGATCCAGAAAGCATACCTGCCTGGGGTGAGGTCCGTGACAGTGTGAGTTTGTTAAAGAATCTGAAAGTCCAGTAGAAATGCAAGTCTGAAGTTCAAACTGGACCTACACATTGCAGTCAAGGGCATGTAAGAATTTCACCTCACTTCTCTTATATAGCTTACTTTGATCACATCCATAGGTGAGCATTTGCACACACATGCACAATCTCCTGTGCATAGGAGTCCCAGTGAGGCGGTTTACAATTAGGAAGGGCATCTACTGTGCTGGGTATGTGAGCAGAGGACAGCTTTCCTCCACAGTCTCCCTGTCCCTCCTCCATCCATGCAGTCCTTTCAAATATTGCAAATGCACTAAGAGACTTGTCACACGATAATGAAAAACTGAAATGTGACAAGTTCAATTACAATGTATATTTTCCCTTAATCAATTACCTTTCCCTTATTGGTGGAACACTGTCAAGCTATTATAGCAGCTCTGGAGAGAAATCCTCTCTGGTAGGGGAGCAGCTGGCCCCAAGAGAGCTGAGCAGGGCTTTCAATGTCCCCGGAATCTTGGAAGTGGGGGAGGCAAGGCACTGAGCAGTAAGAGTGGGTGTAGGGGGCTTGGCTTTTCTGGGGCTGCACGGAAGTAGGGCAGGGGGATGTTCTCTACCTCTTTGCCAAGAGAGAAGGGAATCCCCTCCCTCCTCCTGCCCCTGTCTGTGTGTCCGTGAATACTTCCTGGACTCTAAATGACAAAGCACCCATATTGCATATCGCCAGCAGCAGCTGTCTCTCAAGGTAAATGTCTGCAAGTCGAGATCGAGGGGATCAGGGACCTTGGTAGTCCCCCTGAGCAAGAAGGAAGCACAGTGGTACCGGAGGCAGCTTTCTGCACGCAGCCTCTTTAGAGATCCTTCAAGAAGGTGGGAGCAGCGCGTGAGCACATCCCCAGGTGAGCTTTGTGGAACTCAAGAGCCTCTCTGGGGTTCTGCGCCTTGGAAGCAGCTGCGATAAGCCCTGCACAGATGGAGCAGCCTCCAAAGGAAGAGGGAAATTGAAATCCCAGGTCTCCTTGAGGACCTAAAGAAGGCAGGGGGCTCGGCTTCCCGAAGCAGGGTTCCCTCTTTTCTCTCTCTTCTCCACGGGAATGGAGTCCAGGTGGGGGCCTCGCCTCTCTGCCTGCAGCATCTCCCCTTCTAACCCTTTCTGGCACCTGCAGCCAGCATGAGGCTTCAAGCATGGAGACCTGACCATAGTGCCACTTGAGGCGAAAGCCTTCTCTCTAGCTATAAAACGCAGCCAAATTCCTTAGCAGGGCATTCAAAACCTTCCCCACTCTGCTTCGCCCTCTCGCACCGCCAAGCCCCCCCAGACTGGACCCTGTTCCCCAACTGGTGCTTCTGGGCGTGTGGCTCATGGAATTCGCACACACACTTGCATTTTCCACTTCACTTGATTGCTCTTAAATCTTTGAAATCCTACAAATATTTCCCTCTCCTGGAGCCTTCCTTCACTACCCTCTCCCCTCCCCAGTAGCCACCGGCTCCTTCAATGGTGTGAGAAAGTGCGAGAATAAATTCCAGCTCTGCCTCTTTCTGGCTGAGTGTCTTGGGACAAAGGGCTTATCCATTCCGTTCCTCAGTTTTCCCACCTGTCAAATGAGATTAATAATAATTTACCTCTGAGGTTGGTGAAAAGATTTTAATGAGTTATTGCATGAAAACCACTTGGATCAATGCCTGGCATGTAGTAAATCCTCGATAAATGCTGCTTATTATTTATTTGATTGCTTGGTGAACTAAAGGTTTTTTTGAAAGCGTCAGGTAAATCTGATTGATCTTTGTACCCAAAAATAAAAAATTTAAAATGCCTATCCCAAAGCCTGGCTCTCAAAAAAAGAAGGGAAAGAAAAAGTGTGCTGAATAAATGAGCAGTCACTACATAGAGATATTGTGAAAACAGTAGCTGCTGATATTCAAAACTGTGAATGCATAGTTTTGTGGAACATTTCAGCTGCTGATCCTGTCAGATGTGGTTCCATGTACGAATTGTGAAAACATTTTAAGGGCCGATACTGTCAAACGCATCGGGGAACCACTGTGAATGTTGACGTTGTCAAATGTGCCAAGAATGGTTACGTGGGAACAGTGTAAGAGCACTAGGGGTGACATGTAAATCTATATTAAAGGTACTGTAACCAAAAAACAAGGTGGTGCAAAGCGCCATCCAAATAAAATATGCAGTCCTACTTTTCAGAGCATCGTCTTAAAACCATGAGGAACCCAGAAAGTAGGCACAGCCTAACTTCTTTCAAAATCTTTGGTTGCCTGGAGGGTAGAACTTGAGATTGGGGGTCTGCACCTGGGTGGGCCCCTGAAGAGTGGGGTCCCGAGAAGCAAAGGCAGGGCCCCCAGCCACAGGGAGGCAGACCCCTGCCAAGCCAGGCCTCTGCACTGCTACCTTCTTGTCTGACTTCAGGGACCTGGAGACAGTGCCAGCATTATCTAGGAACGGCCTAGAGGCCCAGGTCTCACTCTGGGTCTTTGGTCGTTGACACTGGGGGCTGCCTTGACTCAGATGAGCTCCAGTGAGAGTCAGAGATGAGATGGCCTCTGTCTCCACGGGGGGGACCCGACCTGGTGGTGACTTTAGGGTTCCTATATAACGGACTGTGCAGCACAACCTAAGGGCGTCCCTCAGGCAGGGCTCCACGGAGACCCTGGGATTGTCTCTCATACATTACATCAGTTCTGTTTCTGAAATGTAGACATTACTTTCTCCCTTAAAATCCACATGAACAAGAAAAGAAAAAATGGCTTTGTGTCTGAACTCCATGTCTTGTCCATTGTCCCCAGGAAAGGGAAATGATAATTTTGGTTTCCTCTCCTGGTCACATCGTATTTGTAATTGTCCAGATTAGGAAAGGCAATAATAACTTTACCTAAATGTTTTGGCAATATATGCCAATAATCATAAAAATGTCCATATCCTCTGTTCCGCTAATCCTACATCTGAGGGCTAACTCTAAGGAAATAATCTACAATAGCGTAAAGATGTCTGTACAAAGATTTTCATCACGGCATTACACATAATAGGAAAAATAAAATTTAAAAACTGGACACTAAAAATAGTATCCCACAATACTGGAAAGGTTAAGCAACTTATGACATGGAGTATATACAATATAACGTATCCATTAAAATGGGGCAAGGAAAAGGGTCCTGGTTGATATCATGGGGAAAGGTTCATAATGTGATAATAAGGGAAAACCAAGAACACAACTTTTATCCAAGATTTGTATATTTGTACATTTTTATCTGTGATGTGAAACGAGACACATAGAAAAAGGGAAATACGCCAAAAGGATAACAATGGTCCTCCCTAGAGAACGACATTATATAGAATTTTTATACTCCGCTCTGGGTGTTTTCTACCTTCTACATTCTCTAAGTTTTCTACATTTTTTTCTTGACACTGACTAATTCACAGTTTCTCTCATTTTAACACTTCTGAAATTTGGAAGCATTCTAGCAATCGATATGTACATTGACGCAGTGTTTCTTTTTTTCTTTCTCCCTAAAATGACTATGAAATTGATAATGTGTCTAAAAATCAATGGTGTCTTAGCATCAAGGAAATACGGCATAACCTTCATAATCGATAAACACTACAGGCATACCTCACTTTATTGCACTTCGCTTTATTGCGCTTCACTGATAATGCGCTTTTTGGTAATTGGAGGTCTGGGGCAACCCTGCATCAAGCAAGTCTATCAATGCCATTTTTTCAAGAGCATGTGCTCACTTCATGTCTCTGCGTCACATTTTAATTAAGGTACATTTATTGTGTTGTTAGACATAATGCTATTGCACACTTAAGAGACTAAAGTATTGTGTAAAATAACTTTTATATGCACTAGGACACACACAAAAAAACCTATTAAATTGGGATATTCACTTTATTGCTGTGGTCTCTAACTGAACCCGCAACATCTTTGACATATGCCTGTAATGAATGTTTATTGAAGAAAGCAAAGAACATCTCCCTAGCTTCTCTTCCTCTGAAATGTTCCAGTAGACAGTCTGACCCATGCCTATTTCTGAGGTCAGGACACAGCCGTTCCTCTCCACCCACAGGGCCTCCCCAGTTCAGAAATGGCCCCAATGTATCCCCCACTTCCTCAATAACAGTGTAGCCCCCTGCCGCCCACTCTGCCACCCTTCACAGAGTGCCGGAGGCCCACATTTTTGTCCCAGACCATATTTGGCCTTTTCTGTAGTTGAATTTTCACTGAGTACATCTCTTATCTCTTAAGTACATCTCTTCTCCTAAGTAATGCCTACCCCTCCTAAAAGATTAACTCTGAAAACATTCTGTGAGACCTTCCTCCCTTTCTGAGCTCTCAATGCCCCTATAAGGATTGTTCTGGTGATTTCCTGGGCTATCACTCCCCTACACACACACACACATGCACATACATACACACATGCACATGCATGCACATGCATGCACATATACATGTATGCATGCACAACTGCACACACATGACATGAGCCCCTAAGTCCCGGAGACTCTGCCTTATCAACTCTTTCCTTCATGGCCCCAGGTAGCCACTTATTACCTATGTTACTTCGGGGACATTTCTTAACCTCTGT
This sequence comes from Dasypus novemcinctus, assembly GCF_030445035.2. NCBI lineage: Eukaryota > Metazoa > Chordata > Mammalia > Cingulata > Dasypodidae > Dasypus > Dasypus novemcinctus. The sequence goes on from NC_080697.1 coordinate 13,454,369, forward strand.
GCCACAATTTCCTCCCCTGTTAAACAAACACAGTCATGGCACCTACCTCATAAAATGCAGTGAAGGTTAAATGAGATGGTGATATTTAGAGGAATGCCTAGCTCAGAGTAAGTGCTCAAATGTTATAATGAGGCAGGGCGACACTCAGAGAGAGTCAGGAGGACTGAAGGAAGCTGCAGGTAAGCAAGCCTTGCCTGCTCTCCATTTTTCCCCTCCCTTCCAGGACCCACCCAGGTCTAAATCAGGAGTCTTTATTAAAACAGGATTTAAGGTGAATGAATTGTTTAGGTGGGCTCAGTCTTACCTGGGGAGGGGGGCCTGGGGCTTTATAGTAGCAAACAGCTAAGTGGGCTCTTAATAAAGAGTTTAACCATAACTGGCCAAGGGTCGGTGGAAGAGAAGAATAAATGTTCACTATTAGATATGGAAAGTCAACTCTGTTCAACCCTAAATACCTGAACTTGAACAGTCCTTTCAAAGCTGGTCAACAAGTTGCCTGCAAAAATTCAATCACTTCCATCTCCAGTAGAGTGCAAGTCTCCAGTGGGGTGTCATCACAAGGCACTCCACCCACACCTGCTGGAACCCCTCTGCTAAATGGTGCCCGTGGTGAAGTCAGAGCCCCAGGCAGGAAAACACCAGCATGGGTGGTGTTCCCGTTTTCTAAAGCTGTTCAAAAAGATACCCAAAAACGGGCTGGCTTATAACAGTGGGAATTTATTCTTAGTGTTTCTTGTAGCTTACAGCCTCAAGGCTGAGAAAACGTCTAAAGCATGGCATCATCATGTGATGTTTTCTCCACCAAGACTGGCCGCTGGGCTCCTCTGCCACGTGGCAAGGCCCATGGCAGCACCTACTTGTTTCTCCCTTCTCTTCCAGGTTCCGTTGCTTTCAGCTTCTTGCTCCCATGACTTTCTCTCTCTTTGCCTGAATTTCATTCTCTTATAAAGGATTCCAGTAAGAGGATTAAGACCCACCATGGACCATACTTTAACTCAAGTAACCTCACCAAAAGGTCCTGCTTACAACAGTTTTACACCCACAGAAATGGATTAGCTTTAAAAACATACTTTTCTGGGGGTACATGCAGCTTCAAACCATCACATGTCATGACAGCCTGGACCCATTCAGACTCTAAAATCCCACCTCTAGAATATGTCTTTCATAGCCTAATTCAAAGGGAAGAAAATCCATGTGTACAAAGATGTTCCCTGGAATATCCTGTATAATATTAAAAATTTTAACTCCTATATGAAAATAGTTCAATGTGTCCTGGCCTGTGCATTAGAATATTGTATACCAATGAGGAGGAATAATTTGAAGCCAATGCTTACAGCAAAAGCAGAGACTAAAATCTAATGTGTGCTATGAATAGGACTAGGTGCAAATATGTATGCGACCCTAGAAGCAGCCAGTTATTTCTGTGTGGAAGGAAGAAAACTGGGGAATTAGGAATGTGCTTTCCATGTTTTAAAAACAAGTCCTCAAGTCTTTTATGGGAATAATTAGACACTAACATGTCCTTCCCAGCCAGTTCCCAGCTGTTTGGGAGTGCTCCCTGCCTCTGGAAGATTAAAAGATCAGACAGCCCCTGTGTCTGTCATTGCTCCAAATATTCCATAAAACCCACAGTCTAAGAGGGCCTCTCGGGAGCATCTTCCAGCGTGCATAAGGCTGGTGGCAGGTGGCTGGCCGCCGAGCCCCACATTGGGGTTTCCCCAGGTTTAAGATGTTTCCGAAATCTTTTTGTTTCCTGTTTTTTTCAAGCTTTAATTATTAACTTAACCGGCCAATCAGTACAAGGTGGGTGTTTCTGAGGAGCTTCTCCACCTGCACCTGCGCCTTGGGTGCTGTGCGTTTCTCCGCCTGGCTGGACGCATTCCAGGGGCTCCATGACAACCACTCAGACGAGGACACCTGGGCAGGACTTCCGGGTGCTGAACATCCGCTGACCTCTTAGGTCGGTGCGGGGTTGATTTGAATAATGGATATTTTTCTGATATTAGCTCTGCTTCAATAATTTTATAAAATATGTGCAAAATAGTTCATTGAGCAGGGTCTACCTGGTGGGGTGGAAACACGAATTAGCTCCCTTCACTGACTGCAACCCAGCCTGGCCCTCCCATCCCTGAACAACACCTTGGTCAGATCTCAGAACTTCCTGATCACTTCTGGTTATCCGAAGTCGGGCAAATTGAAAACTTCCATCTCAAACTTAATTTAAATCGCTTCTGCTCGCCTCCTTCTTGAGCAAAAGCTGGGAGCCCGAGTGGGAGACGCTGGCCCAAAGAACCTTAATTCCCATTTCAGGAAAGAATAGAATCGGGCTGAGCTTGACCCAGGCTTTGGTTAAAGAGTGCAGTTCAAGGACCAGCTGAAAATAAAGCAGGGGGTTGGGGAAGGAAGCGCCGGAAGAGGCCCCACCCCCGCCCCCAACTGTGGACACTCCTGATCCGTGGACACAACAGGACACCTCCATATGAGGCTCCACAGAAGCTCCATCTTTCAGGCACTCCCGGCTGAGTCACAGGCGACCTCATTCAGGCAAAGCCTCATCATCTCTCACTGGAACCAGAAACCTTCTTCGGTGTGGGGGAGGGAAGAGTATGGCGGCCACGGGGCACCCCACCCCACCCCACGTCCTTCAATAGTTGCGGGGACTCAGTAGTCCCCTCTTTGGGCTTCCACTTCTTCTGAAAATGAGAAAAGCATGTCTACCTCCCCAGGTTGCCGGAGGATTAAATGAGCTGTGTGAAGCACGTAGCACAGTGCTTGGCATGTCGTAGGCGGACTAAATCCCCAACCACCTACCTTCCCTGTCCCAGGAGACCAAAGTAAGGGGGAGGCACTGTCCCAAGCCATCATCATCTTTTACCTGGATGACACAGGAGTCCCCACACTAAAGCCCTATGTCACCTGACTGTCCCTTACGGTCTATTAGGAGGATCCTAATAAAAGATAAGCTGGATTTTGACACTCTCTGCTCAGAACTCTGAAATGGCTTCTTTCCTTTACCCGGTAAAAGCCAAAGCCCACCCCCCACCCCCTGGTAAAAGCCAAAGCCCACCCCCCACCCCCTGCTGGGCCCTACCTGCTCTCCCCCAGCCGTTCTCCCACCTCCCTATGTTCCCCCTCCCTTCCCCCAACCCCACGGGCCAACTCGCCATTGCTCAGAAAAAGCCGCCAATTCCTGCCTCAGGACATTTGAACTGAGTCATCCCTCCACCTGAATGCTCTTTCCTCCCAGCGTTGCCCTACGATCCCTCACTTGGTTCAGGGCTAGCTCAAATGTCACCTTCTCAATGGCCTGCTTAACAATAGCATGGAATGATGCTGGTTTAAATGCCCGCTCCATTTAAAATAGCGCCATTTCCCCATCAACACCACAGGCATGTCCTAACCCACCCCACCTTTATTTTTTTCTCCATAGTATTATTTTATCTCCTCCTAACATATCACAAAATGTACTGATTTATTTTGTTGCTCGTCTCCCCACACCCACCCCCAACACACTGGAATGTAAGTCCACGAGGGCAAAGATTTTGCATTCCATTTGTTTACTACTGCATCCCCAACATGTAGGATGGTGCCTGGCATTCTGTAGGCACTCAGTAAATACTGAACAAATGACTGAATAGATAGAAGGACATGGGTGCTCAGGGACTGAAAGTGTAAGTCCCAGTTAACTGCTCAGAACACTGGCCCCAGGCTACCCTCAAGCTTAGGGAAAAGTTGGGCTGGAAGCAGGAAGGATGAAATCAGCTTAGAAGAGAAGCTCCAGGCTGAGTAATTGGTCTCCACCCTGCCTCATCTCAGCTTGGACCAAAGACTGGAAATCCACGCTTGCAAGCATCCTCTTTAGTCATTCCAATCACTTATTTTCTCTAAACACCAACTTATTTGGACCAACGTCCAAAACTATCCCAAATGGAAACGGCACAAGCAAAAGTCCAGTGGCCTTCTAACCACTGAGGCTACAGAGAACAATTGTATTCCCTCAGGTCTCCCTGCTACTCCCCGTGGCCCTCTCAGGCACCTGGTGCCTCTGACACCCTTTGTCCAAAACCTCTACTCCCACCACAAAGTCAAGGGCCACACTTCTTTCATGCACCTGCATCTATTCTCTTCATATAAATTGCAAGCAGAGCAATGGTGGGGTGTGAGACAGTGGCCAGAATTGTGATTCCCTGGCAAGGGGCTTGCTCCATCTAAAGGCACTTAAACTAACAAAATAGCTAAATAAATTATGCCATCCAAGTCAAGCAGGAGCCTTTGGACCTGCAGACTGCCCCCCTGTGGCTCTAATCTTCATTGCAAGCTTAGCCCCGACAGTGAGGGGGAAATATAGCTGGTGCTTAAGGAGCTTCTGTTGGCTGAAGGCTCAGCCTCTTGATTTAAAATGCTCAGCCAGGTTGCAAGAAGTCATGTAGGTCAACACTGACAGGGATCTGCTCTGGGGAGGGACTCTCCCATTTTGCAGACTTCCTGTGTGGGCTCTGCTGCTCCTCACCCCTCTCCCCCATGGCCTCCACTCCAGAGGACACGTGCCGTATCTATGAATGCACTAGCCGGCAGGGTCAAGCACAAGACTGCCAAGACTCATGCTCTCCAGCACAGAGGTGAGAACCGGGGATGCGGAAGGAGGAGACAAGGCTTCTCACCCCGGTTGAGCCTCCAGCTCATGCTGGGTCTTTAACTGGTGCTCAAAGCCCCTCCACCAAGCCTGGAGGGCCCAGGTCACTCAGTGGCACACGTGGGGCTGTGCGGGCGTGTGTGGGTGTGCACGTGTGTGCACAAGCCCATCCCCCACAGCCCGCCTGACCCATCTTCCTTCTTTCCTTATCTGCCCCCACTTTGGCTTAACCTGCTCAGTAGCCTTTAGAAATCCTCGCGACATTTGCTGCATGGAAACAAGTGTACTTCCATTTTATGGCGCCTGTATTTCTTGTAAAGAGCAATTTCATTTTGTGTCTGCATTGTATTCGACCTGACTTTTGCACTCTGGAACCTCGTCCAACAAAGCTCTCCTCGTGCGGCAGGAAACACGGCTGGCAGCCCCCTGCTCTCCCCTTCACAGCACAAAGTCACAGAGCGTGGCCTGGAGCCTGCCTGCCCAGGGGCTGTGGCATCCCAGGAAAGGGCAGAGAGAGCCGCTCCGCCGGCTGCAAGCCCCGAGTTTCAAGGCGCTGTAACCCCTTCCCAGTGCCTCCTGCTTTCCACGAGCCCAGCAAGCAGACCTCGGGGCCCGTGAGTGAGTGAACTCTCGGATTATCACAGCAGCCCTTAACTGGTCACTTTGCACCAATCTTAGCTCCATCCAAGTCTTTTCCACATTATTTCCAGAGCAATCGTTCATGTCACTCATCTAAGAGACTTCAGTGGCCTCAGGAAAAAAAATAGTCTTCTCACGTGAACTTTCCTGACCTGGATGCCAAATATTTTTCTACTTTGTCTACTGTACTCGCCCTCCACTCCCACCTTACCTTCCAGCCAGAACCAGCTTTTGGCACCTTGGGCACATGACAATTTGCTCCCACTTTGGGCCCTTTGCAGATGCTGTCCCTGTACCCAGGACATACTCCCTCCCCAGCCACTTCAGCCAACTTTGTCTTTGGTTGAGTGAGGAAGTAGGTGACTAGATGATGAGATCAAGGGGAGATGCCCAGTCTTGGGGTGCAGGAGAAATATTTGGGTCTCTGGTGGAGCTTAGCAAGTCATGATTTGGCCCCTAAGACCATGAGCCCCAGTTTGAAATGGTAGCATCTGCTCGAGGACAGGGAAGACTCCAGGGGGTCCTCCAGCACCTACAGGGGGTGCTCCCGGGGAGGACCCCGCGATGCTCAAAGAAGCAGCCCCAGCGAGCTCAGCAGCGTCGCTGGTCCTCCCTCTGGCTCCCACCCCCTCCCAGCCCCTCCTGGCCAGGAATGGACAGCATGAATTCTCCGACAGAGCTCACCTGCCCTTCAGGAAGCAGCCACCAGCCAACCAAGGCTGCGGAAGGCTTCACTTCCTCAATGGGACCCTGCCTTGAAGGATGAAGCTTCTGACAGCCAAATTGGCAGCAGATACTAACAGAACCATTTCCTCGGTGCTGCATGTTTGGCTTGCAGGGCACGGAATAGTCAGATCTTTAGATTCAAAATAAAGCCACGAGAGAAGAAAATCCCAGGGTCTAGGAGAAAACCAGCGGGGAACACTGGGGAAGGAGAAGCTCCGTCCCTGCCTATGATTTAGCCACATCCAAGGGACCTGGGAGGTCTGGAGAGGTTTTTAGGACCTGAAAGACACAGATAGGAATTGCTTCCGAGGAGAGCGCACTCAGCTGCCCAATTCTGATCAAAAGTTGCAGTACATAAAGCGGTTTATTACAAGAAATGGGAAGTCTCTCTCGGTTTGAGAACTAAGGGAATAAACCCAAGCACTATGTCTAGAAGATCTTTTTCCTCACCTGGGCCCATCCACACCCAGTGAAGCCAGCTTCGAGACCCGGGCGCCCATACCCGCCACCCCACGGGTGGACAGCCCGCAGGTGCTGCACGGCTCAAATGCACGGCCTCGCTCCTGACGGCCATGACAGCTCCTCGGCAGTGGCCGTGGGTCCCAACACTCAACAGACTTGGGCTGGAGTCCCTCTCTGGCCCCTTCCAAGCGGCAGGCCAAGGGCACCGCTCTCCGTTCCTCATCAGCAAAATGGAGCTGGGAACGATGCCTCCGCAGAGGGCCGTTGTGAAGGCTGGCGAGGCCAGGCCTGCTGGGGGCACGTCACAGCACCTGGCACCGGCAGGCGTGTTCTCAGCGGGAGCCAGGAGGACCCAGGAGGGTAAAGGGAGACGAGAGAGCACCCCTTAGATCGGCGAGACCCTTGACATTAAAAGGGGAAAGATCTGGAAGTGCAGCCCACGCTGGTGGCTCACGCCCCGGGGCAGCACTTGCTGGCCCGGCCAAGGGGCCGCCCGGAGCGTTCGCCAGAGCCGTGAGCAGATGCAGGTGACCTGCACAGGCTGCAGTGAAGACACATGTGCGGCGAGAAGGCACAAGAGAAGCCGGAGGTCAGAGAGGCTGGGGCTCCTCTGACAGGCAGCCCGGAACGGAACAGCAGCCGTCAGCTGAGGGTCACCGGGCTTCTGCCCCAGCTGAGAGGACACGGGTCTGCGGCCTTGCAGGGCAGCCTCCTGCCCTTCTGCCAGAGAGAGAAATGAAGCAGAGGGCTCGGGCCACTCCAAATCAGGACAGGGTCGCCCGGAAGCCGCTGACAGGAGACCTGTGGGTCAGGGCAAAACGCGAGAAAGGCTGGCGTCGGGCAAAGCACATCCACCTTTAGGGGAACTCTGAGCAGGGGTGTGGTGGGAAAGCTTAGCAAACAGCTCCGGGGCTGGAGGGAGGCTCGGTTTTAAGCATTCGCTGATGTCCACGGTGTAGATATTTCCCCTTCAGCCAATGTGAGTCATGCAACAAGGTATCAGTCAGTTCCCCCAATTCTAGATTTAGCAATCAGCTCTTCCCAGCCCTGGAGCTGGCTCCAGGACCCGCTGACCCGAAATGACATGAGAGCTCACCCGTAACTCCAGTTGTGGGGTAAAGATGCTGCTCGCTGCCTGCCCCGCCCAGAGGCTCACAGCAGCGCTTCCCCTCGGCTCAGTTCTGCACCTGCTCTGACACCTGTGCAGGCTGCTCAGCTGCCCTCTGACCTCAGCAGGTGACTTGGTAGCTTTGGGAAGGGACAGAGCTGTTCCAGGGGTTCCAGCCCTCACTCTGCCAGTGCGGAGCCAGTGCCGCTGGGAAAGTCTTGCTCAGCACAGGTGTATCTCCCAGGGGCCCTTGGAAACATCGGCGAGGGTCTGGTAGGCCCAGTTCCGAGGATGCACACCTTTTCCCCAGGAACTGGTCCTGCCTCCACAGGGACTCACTGTGGCCTCGGGCAAGCCCCCGTCATCCCCCAGGCATCAGTTGCTTCATGGGTGAAAAGATACCCTCTGCCCATTGTACCAAGCGCTTGGGATGCCCGCACAGCACGAGGGGCGTAAAAGAGCATGGGAGGTGACGGACAATCAGCGAGGCTTACGATGTTGTTTACAAAGGCAAAATGAGGCTGGGACTCTGCTGGAAGCAAAAATGGAGTTTTATCTGAGATGCGTTATTGATCAACCAGCCACGGCCGAGCTCAGTGAATCCCAGGCCTCCACAGACGTCGCCTCCACGACGAGTGAGCAAAGGCTCCCAGTTCATAATGCTCTGAGGAGCACTGCAAGTACCCCCAGAGCTGGGGGCATCCAAGAGGAAAACCGTTGGTGAGTAAAAGTGGGCCACGGGGCAAAGTCTAAGTAAATTCTCCAGGCGCCCATCCTCACCCCCAACTCAACCGCTAAAGCAAAAACTGCCATTCCTCAGGCGTGCATGAAGGGCAACTATGTAGCAAAGCAGGAAGGACGGTTGATTCAGAGGAGCAGGGGTGCTTTTCCTCTGTTGGTTCCAGAAGTGAGCTTAGCAAGGACTGAGAGCCTGATGCCTCCGTGCTGGGCTGGGAAGAAACAGGGAGAGGCGTCCATGGACACTGATGAGCAGCAGGGTTGCACTTCTGTCCCTCTAAAGCTGGTTGTCCCCTTGGGGGGGTGGCCTCGGCCATCAGAAGATGTTGGCATAGTGAGAATGCCTCCTGGGTTCACCACCCAAGGCAGCTGGACCCCAGCATCTTGTTAAACCATAAGGGGAAGAGGTTTCAAAGGAAAGGCCTTTCCCATGCAGCAGAGCCCAGGCAGATGACAATGATTCATTCTAATTTTTTGTAATAATAATTGGTGACATTATTGAGCATGTCTTATGGGTCAGACATTGTGCTAAGTGCTTTATGTGGGGTTGATCACATTTATTCATTACAACAACACTATGGGGGAAAGATTTTTCTTTATCCATAAAGAAACTGAGACAAGAAAGGTGACAATTTTCCCAAAATGATATGGTTAAAAAGGGATTACACTGGTCAACGATGCTAGCTGCTAAAACAAGCATACCCCTGAAGTCTTACAGCTTCATATGCTAGAAGGTTCCACCTCACTCACAGGAAGTCTAATTGTTGGTGGGAGGGGGCAGTCAGCCCCAGGCAGTTCTTCAAGACCCCCTGCCTGGGGCTCTGCCACCTGCCATCCTCAGCATGCGGCCTGCAGCCTGGCTCTGAGTATCCACATCCAGCCAGCAGGGGAGGGTGAGAGATCACACCACAGGTGCCTATGGGCCACACCCCAAGGGGACATCTACAGTCCAGGGACTGGGGCGCAGCAACATGGACTCGTCCGGGTGCAAGTGAGTGTCTAAAAATCTGTAGACCCTGGTTGGGCAGCCACTTCTCAGCAACCGTCCTACACACGGAAGGGACTGCCAAGGCTCAGGTGGTCCCAAACCCAGCACCTTGGCCCAAGAATATGTTGTCCTTCTCATTATGCTGTCTGCTCTGGGCTCAAGAGCTGCCCGTGAGACAGGGCTCAGGAGGAGCTGAGAATCCGACCAGGGCTGAGATGGGCAGGGGGCAGGGGGCAGTTGTACTTCTCAGGAACCCCTTCCACATGCCGGTCATGGGGTCTGAAATCCTCCTATCAGCAGGATCCTTTTGGTCATGGAGAGCCTGCAAAGTTGCAAACCTGGGAGGGGCCAAACTCAAAACCTTTTTATTTTATAACGTCCAGAAGTGGCTGCTGGTGAGTTCACAGGCTCTGGAAGATGGACGGACTCTGGAAGATGGGGTGAAATGACTTCCAAGCTTTGGAGGGAGTCTGCTGAGGTCTAGGTGAATGAGCAGGCCAGGATACCTCAGCCGAGAAAGCTCTGGGTCGGGGGACGTGACAGTTGTACACTAAGTCCACAAACTCCTTGATATTGGTCCTTTCAATTGATGGAAGCCAATCCCTCTTCCCACAAGGGTGGACTGAACTTGGTGACTTGCCTCTGCTGAGTAGAATAAAGCGTAAGTGATGTGTGTGACTCCAGAGGCCGGGCCCTAAAGACGCCGAGGCTTCCTCCCCACCCTCACTCACCCTGGCCTGGATCTCTAGCTTGCAGGGAGGTGCTGCGAGGACACTCAAGCAGCCAGTGGAGAAGACTTCATGGTGAGGACCCAAGGTCTGCTGCCAGCACTCAGGTGAGTGCACCGCCGTGGAGATGAATCCCGACTGCAACCAGGTGGGAGACCCTGAGCCAGAACCACCCAGCAAAACCATTCCCACATTCCTGACCCACAGAACCCACAATATAATAAATTTTTGTTGTTTCAGCGGCTAAGTTTGGGGGTAACTTTTTTTGTTGGCAGCGGATAACTCATGTCGGAAAAGCAGGAAAGCTGGAGGGGCAACGTGCCCACGCTCATGGACAACCTCAAAAGCCGAAAGGGCAGCTTTTGCATCACAAGGAACTATTGAGGGTTCTAAGACATGCCCGAAGGAGGGAAAAGACAGAGGGTAGTGATCCTCTGACCACAGAGAAGAGGAAAACTCATCTGCTAGAAGTCACAAGTTGGAGGTTTGCCTTTCTCTAGCCCAGTGGCTCTCAATCAGGGGCAGATCCACCCCTCACCCCAGGGAACGTTTTGCAGAGTCTGGAGGCATTTTTGATTGTCACAGCTGCAAGGCTGGTATTTGAGGAATGAAGTGAGCAGAGGCTACTTAGCATCCTGCAATGCACAGGTCAAAACCTACAACAAAGAGTGTTCCGACCTAATATGTCAATAGAACCAAGACTGAGAAACCCTGCTCTAGCCCTGACCTTGCAGCCACTCTCTCCCTTGCTGCATCTGTTGGTCCAGGCTCCTCCAGAGTTGGAGTCACCATTCATTTTGATCCTTGCAGTGGGAAACTATATGGGACGTTACTGTGATCTACAACTTTTTTGAAGACATAATAAAATTTTTTCTTTAAAAAATGATGCAGACACTGAGGAAGGATTGGAAGAGATTGCTTTGCCACTGTACATACAGGGCAACACCTATTATAGTGATGAAAGGCAAAACGTCAAAAACAAAGTTTCATGATATTTTTCAGTTTTTAATACCCCAATTTATTTTTTACTTTATTTTAGTTTTTCTAAATTATTATGTATTCTATTTCTAATCTTTAAACCTATCATTACTATTTCATTTTCCTACTAATTGAATTTGGCAATATATTAGGCTTCAATTTTAAAGAAGTTTTGGATCACAGAGGGGTTCAACTATGGCAGGGAAGGAGCACTGGTGTGGGGTGTCATTTATGGGGGATGCATGGGTGGGAGGAAGTTCTCCAGGGCATGTGTATAAATATGTTCGGATACTCCTTGGGCATTGTCATAGTAGGTAGAGTTACACACGACAACTGAGGGAGTGCTGAGCTCCCATCCGGGGGAGCTCTGTTGCATTCCCCAATGGAACAGCAACAATCCCTCAAATGCAAGGACAAAGATCAGTGAAGAAGGATGGTCCAGTGATGGGTCCTTGATACAATGACTGTTCTTATGAGCCTGTGTGCTTGAAATTTCAACTAGGCCCAGAAATGCAGGATGCCTAAGAGTTACCACCTGAGAGCCTTCATGTTACTCAAATGTGGCCACTTTCTAAGCCAAACTCAGCATGTAAATGCATTACCTTCCCCCCAGAGTGGGACATGATTCCTGGGGATGAGCCTCCCTGGTGCTGAAGGATTACTACCAATCACCAGCTGGTGATGCAACTGGAAATAGATCTTGAATAAAAGGGGGAAATCGTAAAGACAAATGAGATTTTATGACTAAGAGACTTCAAGATGAGTTGGGTGGTCATCAGAGGGGTAGCACTTATGCAAGTCTCAGTAGGACCCCAGAGACAACCAAAGTAGATACAACCCCAGGAAGTGGTGCTCCTGAGGTCTACAGAGACACACAGGTTCTGCAGTCATAGCAGATGGCTCTGGAGTTCAGTGCCTTGCCAATGGGCCCTACTTTGGAATTTGTGTTCCTGAGTGGGATGGAATTGGACTCAGATGTGACCTCTCTACACATGCCTCTTCTGTCACTTTTACTGAACCTGTGGTTGGTGCTGGGGTTGGTGTATGCTCAGGAGACTGAATGTCTGGACTGTTCATATGCCAGCTGGGCCCTGAGCCTCAGCAGACTTGCAATATCTTCTCTCCGGTTCATTGACCTTACCCAGGTCAGCTAACAGGAAGATGAGGATTGTCAACCACCACACCAGGGAACCAAGAGAGTCAGAGAAGCAGGAGAATTGCATCCATCAGCCATGTGGGATCTAAGCCCCCTCTCGATTTAGAGGTGGAGTGGACATCACCACCCCAGGGTCCACAGGGGGAGGAATAAAATATGGATTAGAATGGATTTACTGGTATTCTACTATAGAACAATTGTGACTCTAGCAATGGAAGAAATTATATCATTGATGTGGAGACAGTGGCCATGGGATTTGCTGAGGGCAGGGAGAGGTGTGATATGGGGGTATTTTCAGGATTGGGGTTGTACTGAATGATATTGCAGGGACAGATGTAGGACATTATATATCCTGCCATAACCTACTGAATGGACTGGAGGAGAGTGTAAACTACAATGTAAACTATCATCCATGTGGTGTAGCAGTGATCCAAAATGTATTTATCAAATGTAATGGACGTGCCACGCTGATGAAAGAGGTTGTTGATGTGGGAGGAGTGGGGGTGGCATGAGGAGCGGGGTATATGGGAACCTCTTATATTTTTTAATGTAACATTTTGTGTGATCTTCATATCTTAAAAAAAAAAAGACAATAAAAAAATTTGCTAAAAATAAAAGGACTCAGAAGAGGAAAATGAAGTCCTAAACAATCAGAAGGACCTTTGTCAGTTTCTAGGAGTCCAAGGCATAGCTGTGGGGCAAAAGACTGGCCTATTCCAGGGCTTTTCAGAGCTAAGAAGTCAGGATAAACTAGATGGTATTGTGCTAACAAATTTACCCTGAAATCTAAATGCTCCAACACAGGAAAGATTTATTTCTCCCTCACATCGGAGTCCAATGTGATCACACAAGTCTCTCCTCCCAGCAGTGATTTATCCATCAAAGGCTGCTTCCATCTTGTGGTTCTTCTATCTTGTTGCATTGCATCCTCCAGTGGCACTCAGTGGAAAGAGAGAGAAGGAAGGACAACACAAGGGAGAGGTTAAGGCCAGTCCTGAAATGACTACTTTCCACAGGCCAGCATAAATCACACAGTCCTGTCTAACCACAGGAGAGGCTGTAGCTTAACTGTGACCCTAAGAGGATGAGGAGAGTAGATACTGGCCAGCACTAGCAGGACCGGACTCTGGTATAGTCCCTTCTAGTCCTCATTTCGAAGACTCACACTCAGATGCAGACCTGGCCCAAGCCTATTGGCACAATCCCAAGAGAATCCATCATCAAAGATACAGCAACAGCCTGTAGGCATTGTCGGGTCCCGTGAAGGAGAGGGATAATGCTATCCATTATCTTTGCCTCCACAGCCAGCTACACAAGGGGTCTCATTCCTCTCTGTTTCAGGAAAATAATGGGATACTTGTCCCTCCACCACAAACCCAAATCAGATAAGCTCCGCTTCTTGGGAGAACCCTCCTATCAGCCCTACTTGAATACATTTTGTATCTCCAGTCTCAATTTCACATGAAGGAGACTTTTCAACCTTCATATCTTTTTCTAAAATGAGAAGCAAATCTGAAAGTTACCTCATAACACAGCTTTCTCGAGTCCTTTAAGCCCGCAGCATAGAACGCTGCACAAAGCCTTACAACTCAGCTCAAGTAAAAGCACGTCTGGGCCAACATGGAAGCGGAGAGCTTAGTCGTTTGATAGAAAGGAGAGGCTGTAGGGGTGGGGGCTGGAATAAAAAATGGAGGCTCAACTGAACACTATTTATATATGGTCTTTTCAACATATACTTCATTTAAAAATTTTAAGAGGCAATTCCATACTCCCAACTTAAAATATTCTGTTGAATATATCATTTCTTAGGATAAAAAAGTAAGGTAAATCTATCGCATATGTGTCCCTGATGATAGCAACTTATCCCAGCCCAATTCTTCTTAGCCTTTGTTTAGGGAATTTGGATACCATTTGTCCAGAGAAGCTGCCCCGTGCTTGCATTCAGTCACGGGGGTGTGTTCTGTAATCCTATATAACATGCTGGAATGCAGTTTGAATACAAGGAGCTACAGAATGGCTATCAGACAGCTTGTCATCATTTTTTTTTTTTTGCATCATTATACAATTACTGCAGCTTTGGAAGGTAATAAATCACTGCAGAGGTGACAAATTGAGAAGCTAAGAAAGACAGTTAGGGAACAGATGTGGCTCAACCAATAGGGCTCCCGTCTACCATATAGGAGGTCCAGGGTTTGATGCTCAGGGCCTCCTGGTGAGGGCAAGCTGGCCCACATGGTGAGCTGGCCCACGCAGAGTGCCGGCACTTCCTGGAATGCTGCTCCACGAAGCAGTGCCCCCCTGCATGGGAATGCCTCCCAGCATGGGAACCTGCCCCATACAGGAGTGCCAGCCAATGCTGAGAGCTGGTGCAGCAAGATGACACAAGAGACACAGAGGAAAGAAAATAAGAAGATGTAGCAGAACAGGGAGTTGAGGAGGCACAAGAGAGTAATTGCCTCTCTCCCACTCCGGAAGATCCCAGGATCGGTTCCCGGAGCTGCCTAATGAGAATACAAGCAGACACAGAAGAACACACAGTGAACGGACACAGAGCAGGCAATGGAGGGAACAGGCCAGAGGGGGTGGAGAGACAGAAATAAATAAAATAAATCTTTAAAAAAAAAAGGACAGTTCTTCTCATGAATAAAGCAACTGATGTCACTAACAAGATGTGGTGACTTGGGGCTCAACCTGTTAAAAAAAATATCCCAGGGCCCTACTAGGTATTAGTCCAAAAGCCACCCAAGTCTGAAAGCAGCCAGGCTCTCTGCCGAGATGCGAAGGAGCTTGAAACTCCAAATTCTACACAAAGGAGGGTTCTAGTTTCACACTTTGATGGCCTAGAGG
The DNA here is from genome assembly GCF_030445035.2 of Dasypus novemcinctus. Taxonomy (NCBI): domain Eukaryota; kingdom Metazoa; phylum Chordata; class Mammalia; order Cingulata; family Dasypodidae; genus Dasypus; species Dasypus novemcinctus. The sequence continues at coordinate 13,469,372 of NC_080697.1, forward strand.
GTGCATGCGATGCCAGCAACCCCACTCCAAAGAGGCCTGACTGCTCTGATTCAGCTGTAGGTGCCCATTTATCCTGACTCGGGTGTCTCCAACCTGTCTGTGTGCATGTGAGCATGTGTGACCATGTGCGTGCATGTGTGTTTCAAGTTACTTGAGTACTAAATGAAATCTGAACAATTTCATGACACATGGAGCTTTCTTTTCAACCCTTGGGTAGCTCAGAAAAATAGCAAAGCATATTTTTCGCCAAAAAAAAAAAAAAAATTAAAAATAGATCTCTAGACTGAAATTAAGCAGATGTTTTCTTCCAGGAAGCAATATTCTAGGAGAGAAAGTATGTCGGACATGAGGAGTTTGGGAAAGGATAAGATCTACCCCTCTCCAACACTGATGGCTGTGCTGGTAGAGATGCTGCAGACCCACTCCATGTTTATCCAGGAGCTCCTAGAGTCTGGGGAACTGCTGAGAAAAGAGGTAGAGGGAGCCCTTTCCAGAAGGTTCCAGGAAAGCCATATGTATTCGGGATCCATCTGCACCACTAAATGAGAAAGCATCTTTATTTTGATGAGCAATTTGGTTAACTGGCACCTGGTAGTGGGAAACTCTGGATCAAGGAATTGCAGTCCAAGCAAGTAACTCTCAAAATGTAGTGGCCACACCAAGGACATCAGTATCATCTGGAAACCTGTTAGAAATCCAAATTCACAGGCCTACTAAAGCAGCAACTCTGCAGTGGGAACTAGCAAACTGTGTTTCAAAAATCCCTCCAGGCGATGCTGATGCACGTTCAAGTTCGAGAACCACTGTTGCAGAGAAATGGGAGATTAGTCTCAGGATACAAAAATCCAGACCCCGAGGCCGGTGCTCTTCTCCGAAGCACTTACATTATGATGTAAGCCTTGGTGCAGGGCTGCTACATCTGGTTGTGCAAGTTGGGCACTGCACAAAACCTCCCTGATCAGGGATGAGTAGGGGGTTAAAGTATAGGCCGTGCCTGCTCCCAAGTCATGAATTGGTTGGACTACATATGTCCTGAAGGCGAGTTTTTTTCTTATTTATGCAAAGACAGCATATGGATATTATATAGATATAAACTGGCAGCTCATGCTATATTCAGAAAAATACCAGCCTTTAGGATGAGAAGCAGGTAGAAATCAGAATCTTACTCCTCCAGATAGAATGGTGACTTCATTTGCCACGGATATGTGAGCTACCCGAAGCCAGATTCCCACATCCAATCTTGACTCAGACTAATGTGAAATACAAAACAGAGCTCTCGAACCCCGTCCTGCACCCACCCTACATATGGGGTTCTCCAAAATCACGGTGATTTTGGCCCAGATGAATCCAGCTGAGGTCCAGCAGTAGGATCTACCCCCAGTGATGACTGGGGGCTACTGTAGCCCACACAGAGGTCATGTAAGCAGACCTTCCCTCACCTGCGGGAGCTTTGGATGCATTTTACAGGCATCAGCTACCTCATACAGAGAGCGTCAGTCCCTTCACCCACGTGATTTCTCGAGGCCCCGGCATCTCTGAGGATGGGCAGGGCCTCCTCTCCAAACCAAATGAGGAGGACAAGTGCCCTGGAAAGGACTCTGCTCTTCCTCTGCCACCAGTCCTTCCAGAAAAGAGGCCCAGCCCATGCCTTCCCACTGCCATGACTGCATAACATCGCCAAGAAAACCCCATTGGATTAAGGGGATTGGAGTGGGGAGACGCTTCAAACCCTCTGCTTCATGCCCATTGTTCACCACAGGCACAAAATAATCATTTTATGTGTGACATGCTGGGTAATCAAACCCAGTCCCCTGGAGGTTCCCCAGGTCTGCTAAGCACATTTATTCTACTGTTTCTCATCTAGTCCTTTAATTTGTACAACTTGAACTTACCAGCCTCATTTTGAGGAGGGAGGGAAGGGGAAATGGAAAAGCAAGGACAGAGAGCAGGGGAAGGAGATCGGGATCCCGACTTTCCCCAGTTTAAACTCCCCCTTTTGCCTATAGGACAAAATTCTTGTGCCCCCTTTCAAGGCCTTAACAGCCTGTCTCCAGAATCCGCCCACACATGTCTATACCAAATCCTCAAAGCTAAGTGTAATGACATGGACACTATAACAATATCATCATCATCACCAGACCTGGGCTGATGTGCCCAACACCCAGCAGGAACCCTCCCGATATTACCTGGGATTACCTACCATTATTGTCACTGTTTCCCTGGTGAGGAAACTGTGGCCCACCCAAAGAGATCAAAGAGCTTGCTCAAGATCAATGAGCTAATAAGTGCAATTCCAGACTCTTGGGGTCTAGAAGTCTGGCCCCACATCCCCATGCTCATCATCACTATGCCAGACCTTCCCTGACACGGGACTCCTGCGTCCATCCAAGCCAGTTCTCCTGGTATAGCTCATGCTGGAGACAAGAAGAGGATTGCATTCCAGAATGAAATTCCCTCCCCAAACCATGACTGTTGGCCCTGACCCCTGGCCACACATCAGAGGAGACCTTACATATACAGAAACTGGAATAACATAACCAAATTCTACCACCCCCTGCATCCTTCCACCAAACAAAGAATTCACAAAACAGTTCCACAATAAACGTTTGTTGAATGAGTGTGTTCTCAGATGCATGTTAAGTAAATGGCCAAGCACTTATATCTCAGGTAAACTGCTTTCCTCAATGTTTCCTGGTTTCCTCAATGTTACTTCATCTAAACCTCACAGAAACTCAGGGAAAAGCTCATGTCCCTGTTTTCAGATGAGGCCACTGGAGTTCAGAAAGGGAAGTGTCTGGCATCTTGCCTGGAGGCTGTCATAACCCATGGCTTCGTAATTGCAGGAAGAGAAGGGTTTATGAAAATCAGGAGCCACTCACAGAAGCCAGATTCCCGGTCAAAGTAATTCTGACCACAGGACACACCTGCCCATCTCAAAGGCCTGTTCCCTATTGCTCCAAGTTTTGTTTGCTCAATTGTGATTCCACCAATGGACTTAAATGGAAATATCTCCAGGAAGTTTATGAGGTGTTCCCATAATACTGATGCAAACAAATCATCCCAAAACTTAGAGGCTTCAAATCACCATTTCATTCCACTCACCATTCTGTGGATTGAGAATTTGGGAAGGGCTCGTCCGGGCGGTTCTTGCTTGGGGTCTCTTGTGAGGTTACAGGCAGATGTCAGCTGGGGCTGCAGGTATGAAGGCTTAACTGGGCTTGACGACCAAGATGGCTCGCTCTCCTGGCTGTTGGCTGGGAGCTCAGCTGAGGGTAGACTGCAGTGCCTCCAGGTGGTCCCTCCAGCTTAGCAGACAGTGGGCGGTCAGCTTCCCCCAGGGTGAACATCCCGAGAGACCCTGCAGAAGCTACATGTCCCTTTTGACCCAGCCTTGGCAGTTTCCCAGAGTCAGTTCTGCCACATCATGGTCTATTAGTGGGGGCAGCCTTATGCCCACCCAGATTCAAGGAGAGGGACCCCCGTCTATGGAAGAAGTGTCTGAGAAACTGGCTTTTTAAAAAAATGCCATGTGAGGCTACAGATGGTTCACTTCTGTAAATTTAAATCAGCCTTATTCCATGAAAGATATTCTCCAAAGATGACCTCCATCAGCTCTTTTCTTCATGGCACACACCTCGTGCTTCACCGTCAGAACATGGAGGCCCTTGCCGTCCCCTGGAGTCAAGGAAGTTCTTGTGACTTGTCTTTAGCAATAGTACGCAGCAGAGGGACTCTGAGCAGTTATTGGTCTCCCTTCATAGGAACCTCTCGAAGTCAAACCACCCTGAGAACAACAGGCTGTGAGGAGGCAACACACACAAGAACGCAAGAGATCAGCTCACAGCCAAGCCCCAACCCCCTGAGCTAGTCACGCCATCCCCAGCCTGTGAGCCTCCCCGCTGGAAACCCCAGGCATTGGGGGGTAGATATGGCCAGTCGCCCGCACATCCCTGTCCTAATTCCTGACCCACAGAAGCAGAAGTGGATCGAATGGTTGTTGTTTTAAGCCTCAAAGGTTTAGGATAGTTTACTAATTATACTAAGTCGAATAGATAACAGCTATTCTAACTGCTTACCAAGACTAGCCACGGCTTTGAAGTGGGGGACTCTGAGGATGTGAGGACAGGGTGGGGCTTGGAACTGGGTGAAGCTGCTCGAAGGAATATGGGAGGAAGCCAAAGAGAGAGCTGCCTGTTTCAAAGATTTGCCTAAAAACTTAGGGGAAGAGGGTTTCTTTCCCTTCTTCAACTTCACCTCCCTTATCGTCTCCAATGATCCTCTCCCAGGATACGGGAGGTCAGAATAATATATTAGGAGGTTGAATTTTAGTTCATTTTATCTTTAAATATGAGCTATTTCAAACACTGAAAAGAACAGGAAATAATTTAGTAATCACCCTTGCACTTACCACCCAGCATTTAAATTGACTTTTGAGGAGTAGTTGAGAATCTTAATCTGTTTTTATAGAATTGCTATTTATAGGAAAATATGTTCTAAATTCTTAAAAAAAAAAAAAATTCAGGGAGGACCTCTTGGGAGACCCCTAGCCGCCAGCACTGGGAATGACTGTCATGCCACCAACCATCTCCAGGATCTGCCAGGCCCAAGGACAAGACCTTGGCTTCCGTCCAGCCCCCTCCCCCTGGCCCCCCACTCAGTGATCCAGAGCAGTCACACTGACCAAGGACCCCCCCAGGTGCTCACCTGGACTGCTTCTCATGGAACCTCCCATGCCTGCACCCTTAGGCCCCCCTAATATGTTCGCGTGCCTCCTTACACATGGGTGAATGTGTCCCTTTCCCAAGGACACATGTTGATGAGAGAGGGGCCTTCAAGATACAAGGCCATGCAACCCACAGTAGGGCAATTCTGGAAATGTCTCTGCAAGAGGTGGTAGGGGGTCCATCAGGGTCTTCTATTTGCCATTCGCCCCTCCAGATCCATCTCCATTCTTCTCTTCCCAGGAGGCCGGCCTCCACGGATTCCATTGGGGTGCATTGAGTTCCATCAACGTGGAGCATGAGCAGGAGAGGAGAAAACATGAGGAGAGTGAGGTTGGGGTGCCAAGCCTCCCGGTTCCCTTCCTGTAGGGCTCCCCAACCGAAGAGTGAGCTGCCCTCCCCTCCCCCAGTCCCGCCTCTCCTGGGCTCGGGGGCCCGCTCCCCCACCTTGCTCTTTCAGGAGCTCTGCCGGTCCTGCCCTGGAATTCTGCATGCTCTCCTGTGGGCTCCCATCGTCCTGCCTGCACCTCTGCATATCATCTGCTAAGGTGGCCTCAGATTCCCTAATCTGAGTGGCCCACCCTTTTCCTGCCAGAGCAGTACCAACACTGGAGGTAAATGGACCCTCTCAGCACCCTTCGATCTTGCCACCATCCCGTCTCCCGGCCGGGAGCCACCGAGGACCCAGGCAGATGGGCTCTGCCCCATTCCCAGCCAGACAGCTACAACCCGGGGCCTTTTGCAGCAACCTGGGCCCTGAGCACTCCTGCCCTTGGCTGCCCCAGCTGCACAGCCCCAGCAGGTGAGGACAGCTCCGCGCTCCTGCTCCCACAAAACCGAGTCCCCCCGAATTGTAAGCCGCTCTCTTGTGCTTTATGCTTCTTCATAAAAGGATAGGATGTATTATAAGCAAAATAGGCTTGCTAAATATAGTCTATTCAGCCTGGGGAAGGCTAAATTATTCATAACCAGACCAGGATGTACAATGCAGGCTAAACACAAATCCATTTTTTGATTTGGATTTTTTTTTTTCAGAGGCCTGTGTGTTCAGTGCCCCTGCATCGATCTGCAACTGCCCCCCTGATGCCTGCATTTGCTCAAAATGAAGATCTTAGCATCAGGGCCAATTACCCAGCCGCGAATCCCCCCAGTCCCGACCTCTGCGGGACAGCAGCAGCCACGGGTCATCAATTGTCCGCCTCGCGCACAGTGGTCCAGGAGGCGTGCTCGTCCGTGGAAGGATCACCGGCTTCCCGCAGAGCCCCAAGGATAAGCAAGTCCTGAAAAAGACATCATCGAAGGCCTGGCCTCCGTTGCACCATGAAAGGCAAGAGCAGACAGTGTGAGGACGACAATTAGAGCCGCCACCGAGGCCTGGGTGGCACCGATGCCAAGGAAACGACGCCCCAGTCTCCTCCAAAGCACGGGCTCATGCATCCCTAATTATGTTCAACCCAAGCTCGCGTCACACAGAAGCTGCTGATTAGATTTTTTCTTTTTCCTGCACCCTGGAAATCATCATTGAAAATACAGATGTGCCTGAGACACTCTTCTTTTTACCACTGGGGTTTTCCAAATAAGGCAAAGTAGAGCCCGGAAATGAAGCACGGAGCTCTGCTGTCCCCTTCTTCTCAAGTGTCGCTGCAAGATCTGAAGGTTCAGGCAGCTGACCATGACCCAGAGGCTTCACGGGTACCTCAAAAGCTATGAAAAGGTAGGGGTGGGAAACAATAGAAGGGGCTGTTACAGGGGGGTCCCTGGGCAATAATCTGCCAAGGTGTGGGGTTTCTGCCCTAAAAGGACAGAGAAATCTATCATCAACAGATGACCTCATACAAAAATGGAGCCAGCAGTAGTTAGAAAGAAAGGTTTTATTTGAGAACAGAACGTGATGTTCCGAGTGAAGAGGACAGTGAAGTTGGTGGCACGTGTCCTCTCGGGTACCCCTCCACCGTCTATGGCCCTTAAAGCCTGGGCGGCTCCCATTCCTGGGCCTGGTCACAGGCTGTGCTGAGTTGGAGAACAAACCTTCTGCCACTTCACTCAAGTGAGTCATTGGACCGGCAGCCGCTGGCCTTCCAGAACCCAAGGTTACAGAGATTTCCCTGGATAGAACATCTGAACGAGGGCAAGTGAGCAATAGCAAAAGTTCACGTGCCCCATCTCTTCTGACCAAGAAGCTGGCACCAGCAGCCCAGGGCATCAGCCCCAGTGCCAGGGGCTTCGTCTTGCAAATCATTGCTTGGTTTCCCTTCTGGTGTGAGAAGAGTGTGCTTTATCCATCAGAGGCAAGAGCCTCTGGTGATGGATTCTGCAGACCTCCTGGCACCACCCGCCCTCCTGGAAGTTACGGAACATTTTGTTCTGTTGCCTGCATTGTTGGATGAAGAGCTCCCTGAAAACTCAAACCAGGCAGACCAAGTTCAGTCCAAAGAGAAAGAAGCAATGAGCCGGTGCAGAGGCAGCGACCGAGGAAAGGGGCCCAGCCCTGAACCCCAGCTCTGCTGCTCGCCACCTGGGGGGTTGAGCAAGTCATGCCACCTCTCTGTAAAATAGAAACGAATCAACACCCGCCTTGTCTATCACCAGGGGATGCTGTGGGAAAAAACGCATGAGAAAGTAAACATGAAAGCACTGCTAAACTGTGGGAGATAAGTACTATTTTCATGCTAGAAGCCATCACGATCTTGAAATCATGGCCTGTCCACATGATTTTTCTTTAAACCAGTAGTTCTCAAAGTGTCATCCCCTCACCATCGTCATCTAAAATAATGCAAATTATGAGACCCAATCAACCAAATAAAAAGTCCTGCGGGAGGAAGGGGGTTGGGATAAATCTGTGTTTTAACCAGGATGGCAGGTGACCACTCATGAAAACCTCGGCTTGAAGGAATCTGTGACTTTTCTGAGGTAGGCCTGTCTCCATTCACTGCTTTTCCTTAGCCCACTGGGCCGTCTGCAGCCTGCTGTGGGGGTGGGGGTGGATGGGGTGGGGTGGGGTGTGTACAACACGAAGAGGAGGAGGCTCCGTTCTCTGTTCCTGCCTTTTGGAGGAATTCAGACTAAACGGGAGCAAAACATCCATAGACAATCACAGATGACCAGCAAATTGCCAGAATTTACCAGAATGTGGCGTTTCTTTGCTTTGCAGAGACTCGCTCTGCGACAGGGGTGGGACACATGGGGGAGGGCAATTAGCTGCCACTATGTTCATATCTAACTAAAGTCTCCATGACGTTACCTGGCTAAGAACAGGCAGAGTGGGAAGCAGATTTGGCTCAACAGATGGAGTGTCCGCCTACCATATAGGAAGTCCAGGGTTCAAACCCAGGGCCTCCTGACCCGTGTGATGAGCAGGCCCATGTGCAGTGCTGATGTGCTCAAGGAGTGCCGTGCCACACAAGGGTGTCCCCCGCATAGGGGAGCCCTCTGTGCAAGGAGTGCGCCCCTGCAAGGAGAGCTGCCCCGCACAAAGAAAGTGCAGCCTGCCCAGGAGTGGGGCCGCACACATGGAGAGTTGACACAGCAAGATGGCACAACAAAAAGAGACACAGATTCCCAGTGCCACTGACAAGAATAGAAGCAGACACAGAAGAACACACAGCAAATGGACACAGAGAGCAGACAATGGGGGACAGGGGGAGGGAAGGGGAGAGAAATAAATAAAAAATAAATCTTTAAAAAAAAAAAAAAGAGGCAGAGAGGAAGAAGGGCATTAGTGGGTGGGGAGCCTGGGGGAGACATGAGCCCCCAAGCAGGAAGCAGTGCAGGCAGGTGCTGGGTCCTTGGGTCCAGGTAATTCCCTCAGGACACCTCTGAACCCCTTGCTGGTTTGCCTCATCCAGTTCAGATGCAGATTCCCTTAAATCAGCAAACCTCACAGGCCCTTCCAAGTTGCATACTGTGCTTAATCCTCAACCAGCCCCTAAATCTATCTTCTCCCCCTGCCAGCCACATCAGGCCTATAAATAGAGAAGCTTCTGGGGAAGGAGTGGTTGAAATTGCATGGTTTATTAGGATGATTATATATTATTTATGTAATAATTACATACATGATTATATAGCATTATAACCATGCGTATATTCCAGCTTTATTAACCATAAAGCATCACTTTTGTTTTTAAGATTTTTATGGTTCTTTAAAAGATTTTAATTATTTGTAATTTTATTCGAATGCACCCTGAGGTTTTAGAATGAAGGATGCTGCTCTAAAAATCGAATAGACAAATAAATATTTGGCATCTACTATTATTTCAAGAATTAAGTCCAATTTTAAAGGGCTTGGTTGTCCCAAAATGTTGTTGAGAAGGATGCCGTATGGCTTGAAATCATCCTGGAGGCAATCATTAGTTCATTCATTCATTCATTCGACAAAAATGCCCTGCATGCTTACCAGATGCCAGGCAATGTGCAAGGAACACCTTGGGATATGAGAGAGGCTGCAAGGGGTTCTGGGAAATGCCAAGAGCAGGACACCTGGATTCTAGGTGGGCCCTGCCCCCTACTCCCTGCAGACAGAATGCTTTGCCTCATTCCAAAATAAGGGCCTTGGGCACCAAGGACTGTGAGGGCACAGGCTAGAAAGAGAAAGGCCAAGTCAGGAGACCCAGCTCCCCTGCCCCTGGCCATGCAGGGCCTGGAGCACCGCCCAGGCGTTCTGAAATGCCGAGGCCAGCAGCCCTGTACCGGGACCACCTATGAAGCTCTCACTGCCCACCTGGGTGCTTTTCTCCTTACCCCTTTTGCACCCCATAGCCCCACTGGGGCAGCCAATAGCCAGTCTAAGCCAGAATCAGGGCACTGACAAAACAGAAGCACCCAAAATAGGTTTGAAATTTAACAATTTGATATTTGAATTACGTCAAAAATCATCAAGGTAATCACAGGGACGAAATGCAAATTTTGTTGCACTATCTTATACATGTTTTACAGCTTAGTATTATTTTCTTTTGACTCACCTATCAAAGGCTCCTGATTTGTTTGGTGTTTAGGCCCCTAAAGTTTGCCCGACCGCAGGAGAAAAGAACATGATGACCTAACTCACGCTAGAGTGTTAGTGACTCACACCAGCTTAGACCTCATCAGGGAAGACCCTACTGAAAAGCAAGGTATGTATTGCTGGATTTGGGATATTTGCTGAAGAGTCACGGCAATTATTAGTTGTAATAGGAAAGTTGTTAGAATTCCCCTCATATCATACCTTACCTGTCTCATCCCACCTACACCAGGAAGAGTGATTGGTTCAATGATTTCTGTGCAGTGGAGAACTTTGCAGGCCAATCAACACAGAATTTATTCTCTTCCCATTGAAATCCAGAGCTGACTGTAGAACTACTTTTTTTTACAGCAAAACAAGAGATAGGGCAAAAAGAGAAGACAAAACCATTTCTGCCACAGGCATCTATGGCAGCTGATTTTCTGACCACCCACTGGAGAAAAGGAAACTCCTCCAGTTCTGTGGAATAGAGCAAGCCTGCTAAATTTTCTGTCTGCCTATTCTTTTTCTTTTTTTTTCCTGCCTATTCTTTTTATTCTTTTTTATTTTTCCGTTATCAGAGAAATTGTGGGTTTACAGATCATGCATAAAATACAGGATTCTCTCATATCACCCTGTCACCAACACCTTCCACTATCCAAATGCTGATAAAGACACAACAAACATAATCCTGAGAAAGCACATTTGATCCCAAGAAGTCTCAAAATGGTTTTCCTGACACAGACTACCACAGAACATGGGACAGCATGAAATACAAAAGATGCTTTCATGATACAGAAAGAAACTCATGGAAGCAAAAGAGGAAGAGCAAGGTGGAATCCTGAGATAGAGGTTCTCCTGGTCAGATGTTGCTAAGAGACTTATCAATTCCACTCTAAAAAAGGATTGGAGAGTGGAAAGCTGAGCATTAATCTGTGCAGAATTGGTAAAAAGGTTGTTTGTAAATCTTTGTAAATTAATAGAAATGGTGAAAGCATATCATGGTGTTTGTAACTAGCAGAACTATTACATGGGTATGACAGTAGTTGAAAGGGAAAGTCTAAGGTCAAGTATATTACTAGAAGAAAAGCTAAAAACTCTAGCATGGGACTATATAAGATTGTCGTGATGGTTAGGCTAAAGTGTCAACTCAGCTAGGTTATTGTGCCCATTGTTTAGTCAAGCAAACACTGGGCTAATTGTAATACAAAGACATTTATGGACTTTAGTCTCCAGTGAGTTTATTGCATAGATGACTGATTACATCTACAATCAACCAAGGAGATTGCCAAAAGCAATGAGTGATTTCCAATCAGTTGAATACCTTAAAAGGGGAAGTGGTTTCAGCATTTAGAGAGAATTTTCCAGCTTGATTTCAGACAGACAGCTCTCCTGGGAACTCATCAAGGACCTTCATTGGAGTCCATGGTTTGCAGCCTGCCTGTGAAATTTGGACTTGTGCATCCCCATGGTTATGTGAGAGAATTTTATAAAATCTTATACTATTTACAGATATTGCTTGTTGATTCTGTTTCCTAGAGAACCCTGACTAATACAGCTTGGTACCAGGAGTGGTTCTTGAGGAACAGAATCTTAAACATGGGATTTCTGAAGGGGTTCTGGGGGTTTTGCAATTGGCTCTCTTCTCCAATTGGACTCAAGGGTACTAATGACCTTCAATAATCATGAGGCCACTAACAGTCCATATCATGAGTTGGCAATGGAAATATGCAAAATATCTTCACTGAATTCCCAATACTTCCCTGCTTATAAAAGGCAAGATCTAGGTGAGAATCTTTTCAACACCTTAACAGAGTTTTGTGAAATCAAAAGGTACAGTGATGTTGGCTGGCTCCTCCTAGATATTCTGGATACAGTTACAAAAGAAAGAGATGAGCTGAAGTCTTCAAATTTGCAACTTAAACACCTCATGAATGATGTGAAAGTTTCTATGTGTGCTCTGAAATAAAGTCTTGTCTCATGCAGCCACAGACTTGAGATCTCTGAAAACCAGACTCAGAGTCTCATTTTATGAGTAGCATAGATACAAAGGAAACTAAAATCTCAACATTTCAGGGTGTCTGCTATTAAAGTGAAGGCATTGATTGGAAAAGAGTGGAATACTGAGGTCTGGAGGAGAAGTGTATGGGAAGATGATGATATTGATGGGGACATCGGAACCCTATATTCACCGAGACTTTGTCAGATAAACCTGTGATGGCTTGCCCTGTGGAGACCACACAATGTCAACATAGTATCACCCAGCCTACAGCCTGCCCCCAGTAGTCCGGATCTCCTTCCAACCCTGAGGTGGGTACCAGTCAAACTAAAGCCTATGATGCTCAGCCTCTTGCCTACCCCAAAGAGGCTGTACCTCTCTCTCAGCCCTAAGGCAGGTAACAACCAAACTCCAGCATGCACTGCCCAACCTCTACCCTGCCCTGAGGAATCTGCCTTCCAACCCCTGCCTGAAAAGATGAATTCTATCTCACCAGATGAAAATGCAGAGGAATGCCCTCAGGTCAGTAGCTTGCAAGGCATTTCTTTTTTTTTTTTTAGTTTGAATTTTTTTTTTATTGACTTTGTAATAATATTACATTAAAAATATATATATATGAGGTCCCATTGAACCCTACCACCCTCACCCCACCTCTCCCCCCCCCCAACAACACTCCTTCCCATCATCATGACACATCCATTGCATTTGGCAAGTACATCTTTGGGCACCTCTGCACCTCATGGTCAATGGTCCACATCATGGCCCATACTCTCCCCCATTCCATCCAGTGGGCCCTGTGAGGATTTACAATGTCTGGTGATTGCCCCTGAAGCACCATCCAGGGCAGCTCCATGTTCCAAAGACACCTCCACCTCTCATCTCTTCCTGCCTTTCCCCATACCCATCAGCCATCATGTCCACTTTTCTCAATCCAATGCCACCTTTTCTATGTGCCTTACCCACTCCCACCACCACTCTTCTCTTTGAAACCTATTACTAGTCTAAAATCAAAACAAGCCCCAAAGGCAAAATACAAAGTATGACCCATGAGGAAGTACACTATACTCTAAAAGACCTGCATGAGTTTTCCAACTTATAGAGACAGAAATCAGGGGAATATGTGTAGAAATGGATACTGAGTATGGATAATGGTGGAAGGAATATAATGTTGGATCCGGCTGAATTTATCAATATGGCCCCACTAAGCAGAAATTCTGAAATCAACGCTATAGCTCAAGGGAAAGGGCTCTAACTGTTTGTTTGGGTGGCTGACTGAAACAAGGACTAAAAGATGGCCTAGCATGTCTGAGGTTGAGATGCCCAATTTACCCTGGTGTAGCAGTTTGATATGGTTATGAATTCCAAAAACAGATATTGGATTATGTTTGTGATCTAGTCTGTACGTGGGTATGACTGAGTTGATTGGGGCTTTGATTGGGCCATGTCATTAGGGCATTGAATCCCCACCCCTTGGTGGGTGGGGACTCACAGATAAAAGGCATGGCAAAGAACAGAGTTGAGGGTTTTTGATGTTGGAGTTTGATGCTGAAGCCTTAAGCTGGAACCCTGGGAAGTAAGTTCACAGGGAAAAGAGAAGCCAGCCCCAGGAAGAGAGAAACCCTGAGCCCAGGGAAAAGCAAGACCTGGGAATAAAGGAACCTTGAACCTAGAGAGAAGCAAGACTCTGGAAGGGAGGAACCCAGGAAGCCTGAATCTTTGCAGCCATCAGCAGCCATCTTCCTCCAACACATGAAAATAGACTTTGGGGAGAGAAGTAACTAATGCTTTATGGCCTGGGATCTGTAAGCTCCTACCCCAAATAAATAGCCTTTATAAAAACCAACCAATTTCTGGGATTTTGCATCAGCACCCCTTTGGCTGACTAATACACCTGGTATACAGTAGAAGAGGCAATTCAAAAGTTTAGAGATATTGGAATGCTAGAATGGATTTACATTTAAGACCTGCCTGCCCACCCCAGGAATGTCCAAAGGACACACCTTTAATCAGGACTGTAAGGAATAAATTTGTAAGAGCTCTGTGGTTGCTCTTCTCTGTAGTCCAGATATTACTGTAGTAACTGCTGTAATGGAACTAGAATACTTAAACATTATGGGGATGCTTGGATCTTGGGCCAGTAAAAGTCAATTATCAGCAGTTAATCACCAAAGATGAGGTGGACGTGGCAACTGCAATGAAAGGCAGACTCAAAGCAGCAATCAAGAGTCTGAGTCACAGAGAGTTATGGCATTGGCTAATAGATCATGGAGTACCTAAAGAGAAATAGATGGGTAGTTTACAAAATTCCTACTTGATCTATATATGCAGGAGAGTTCTAGGTCAAGTGAGCAATACCCTATCTTGAATTACAGACACAGAGAGTTATAGTCTCTTAATCAATTCCCAGGCTTGAGACAGTTTACAGACCCAGAGCCTCTTGAACGAGGAGAAGGCCAGGTTCCTTTGGGGAAGGATCCTGTTACACTGCCAAAAATTATACTGTTCATCTTCCTCCCAGCTTTCCCCAAGGAGACCAACAAGGAGAGTAACTATGCTTTGGGGAAAAGAAAATGATCAGACATTTTGGGAATTATTAGACACTGGTTCAGAAGTGGCATTAATTCCAGAAGACCCAAAACGTCTCTGTGGACGGGACTTATGAAGGTCAGGTGATTAATGGAGTTTTAGCTCAGGTCTGTCTTAACAGTGGATCCACTGGGTCCCTGGACCCATTCTGTAGTTATTTCCCAGTTCCAGAATGTATAATTGGAATAGACTAACTCAGTAACTGGCAGAATCCCCACATTGGATCCCTGACTTGCGGAGTGATGGCTATTATGGATGGAAAGGCCAACTGGAAGCCACTAGAACTGCCCCTACCTAGCAAAATAGTCAATCAAAAGCAATACCAGTTTTCTGGAGGGACTGCAGAGATCAGTGCCACCACCAATGATTTGAAGGATGCAGGGGTGGTGATTCCCACCACATCCCCATTCAACTCTCCTACTTGGCATGTGCAGAAAAACAGATGGATCTTGGAGGATCACAGTAGATTATGGTAAACTTAACCAGGTGGTGACTCCAAACACAGCTGCAGTCCCAGATGTGGTATCATTGCTTGAGCAAATCAGCACATCCCCTGGTACCTGGTATGCAGTTACTGATCTTACAAATGCTTTTTTCTCAATTGCCATTTTCTAAGAACCACCAGAAACAGTTTGCTTTCAGGTGGCAAGGCCAGCAATATACCTTCACTGGCCTGCCTCAAGGGTATATCAATTCTCCATCCTTATGTCATATGTCATCAGGAACTTTGATCATTTCTTCCTCCCTCAAGACATCACACTGGTCCATTATATTGCTTTTATCATATTGATAGGACCTAGTGAGCAAGAAGTAGCAATGACTCTAGACTTATTGGTAAGGTGTTTGCATGAGAGAGGATGGGAGATAAATCCAACAAAAATACACAGACCTTCCACCTTAGTGAAATTTCTAGATGTCCAGTGGTATGGGCATGCCAAGATAACCCTTTTAAAGTTATGGATAAGGTGCTGCATCTGGCCTCTCCTATGACCAAAAAGGAAGCACAGTGCTTAGTTGGTCTCTTTGGATTTTGGAGACAATACGTTTGTCATTTGGGTGTGCTCCTCTAGCCCATCTAATGAGAGTGACCAGAAAAGTTGCTAGTTTTGAATGGGGGCCAGAAGAAAAGGAGGCTCTGCAACATGTCCAGACTTCTGTACAAGCTGCACTACTACTTGAGCCATATGATCCAGCAGATCCAATGGTGCTGGAAGTTTCAGTGGTAAATAGAGATGCTGTCTGGAACCTTTGGCAGGCCCCTATGAGAGACTCACCATGCACACCCTTAGGATTTGGGAGCAAAGCCCTGTCATCCTCTGCAGATAACTGCTCTCCTTTTGAGAATCAGCTTTTGGCTTGCTACTGGGTCTGAGTGGAGATTGAATGCTTAACCCTGGGCCATCAAGTTACTATGAGACCTGAATTGCCTACCATGAGTTGGGTATTGTCTGGCCCACCAAACCATGAAGTTGGTCATGCACAGCAGCACTCCATAATAAAGTGGAAGTGGTATAAACAAGATAGGGATTGAGTGGGTCCTGAGGGCACAAGTAAGTTACATGAGGAAGTAGCCCAAATGCCCATGGTCACCATCTCTGCTATGTTACTGTAGCAGTTTGAAATGGTTCATGAATTCCAAAAATAGATGTTGGACTATGTTTGTAAACTGGTCTGTACCTGGGTATGATTATATTATGATTAGGACTTTGATTGAGCCACATCAGTAAGGTGTTGAGTCCCTGCCCCTTGGTGGGTGGCAACTCACAGATAAAAGACATAGAAAAGGACAGAATTAGAGTTTTGATGCTGGAGTCTTGAGCTGGAGCCCCAGGAAGAAAGTACACAGAGGAGCTTGATCATGAGGAAAGAGAGAAGGCCCCAAGGAGAGAGACAGAGCTATTAACCTGATAGTGTGCAGTTAGCCTTGTGGAGAGAGGCAAAGACTAGAGAGCCTCATGGTCTATAGCTGACCTTGTGGAGAAAACAGAGGACCTGAGCCTGGGGAGAAATGAACCTCAGGAAGAGAGGAACCCAGAGAGCCTGAGCCCTGGCAGATTTCGGCAGCCATGCTGCTCCAACACATGGCAAAAGACTTTAGTGAGGGAAGTAACTTATGCCTTATGGACTGGTAACTGTAAGCTTCTATGCCAAATAAATATCCTTTACAAAAAACAACTAATTTCTGGTATTTTGCATCAACACCCCTTTGATTGACTAATACGGTTACCTTTCTTTCTCAGTCACAACTTTGGCCTCTTGGGGAGTCCCTGACAATCGATTGACCAAGAAAAAGAAAACTCAGGCCTGGTTTACAGATGATTCTTCATGATATGCAGGTACCACCTGACAGTGGACAGCTGCAGCCCCTTCCTGGGATGTCCCTGAAGTACAGTGGTGAGGGCAAATCCTCCCAGTGAACAGAACTTCAAGCAGTGCACCTGGTTGTTCATTTCTTGGAAAAAGAAATGGCTAGAGGTGCATTTGTACACTGATTCATGGGCTGTTGCCAATGGTTTGGCTGGAAGGTCAGGGACTTGCAAGGAACATGATTGGAAAATTGGTGACAAAGAGGTCTGGGGAAGAGGTATGTGGATAGACCTTTGTGAGTGGGCAAAAATCATGAAAATATTTGTGTCCCATGTGAATGCTCACCTGAGGATGACTTCAGCAGAGGGAGATTTTAATAATCAAGTGGATAAGATGACCTGCTCTGTGGCTAATGCTCAGCCTCTTTCCCCAGCCACTCCTATCATTCCCCAGTGGCCTCATGAACAAAGTGTTCATCCAGGTAGGGATGGAGGCTAAGCATGAGCTCAACAACATGGACTTACCCTCACCAAGGCTACCTTGGCTACAGCCACTGCTGAGCGCCCAATCTGCCAGCAACAAAGACCCCCACTCAGCCCCCGATATAGTACCGTCCCCAAAGTGATCAGCCTGCTACCTGGTGGCTGGTTGATTACATTAGACCACTTTTATCATGGAAGGGACAACAATTTGTTTTAACTGGAATACACACATACTCCAGATATGGGTCTGCATTCCTTGTACGCAATGCTTCTTCCAAAACTACCATCTATTGACCTACCGAATGTCTTAACCACCACCATGCCATTCCACACAGCATTGCTTCTGATCAAGGAACCCATTGAACAGAAAGTGATGTGCAGGAATGGGCACATGCTCATGGAATTCACTGGCCTTACCATGTTTCCCATAATCCTGAAGCAGCTGGATTGGTAGAACGGTGGAATGGCCCTTTGAAGACTCAATTACAGCACCAACTAGGTGGCAATACCTTTCAGGACTGAGATGATGTTCTCCAGGAGGCTGTGTATGCTCTAAATTAGCATCCCCTCTGTTTCTCCCATAGCCAGGATTCATGGGTACCAGATTCAAGGGGTGGAAATGGGAGGGGCACCAATCACTATTACCCCTAGTGATCCACTAGGAAAATTTTTTGCTTCCTGTCTCTGCAACCTTGAGCTCTGCTGGTCTACAAATTTTAGTCCCCAAAGGAGCAGTGCGGTCACCAGGGAACACAACAATGATTCCATTGAACTGGAACTTAAGACTGCCACCTGGCCACTTTGGGCTCCTCTTACCTCAGAATCAACAGGCAAAGAAAGGAATTACTGTACAGGCTGGGGTGAATGAGCTTTCCTGACTATCAAGGGGAAATGGGACTGCTTCTACATAATGGGAGTAAAGAAGAGTTTGCCTGGAATACAGGAGATCCTCAAGAGCATCTCCTAGTACTGCCATGCCCTGTGATTAAAGTCAATGGAAAATTGGAATGACCCAATCCAAGCAGTACTAACAATGGCCCAGAATCTTTAGGAATGAAAGTTTGGGTCACCCCACCAAGCAAAGAGCCACAGCCAGCTGAGGGGCTTGCTAAGGGTAATGGGAACATGGAATGCGTAGCGGAAGAAGGTAGTGATAAATATAAACTTCAACCATGTGACCAGTTACAGAAATGAGAACTGTAATGGTCATGAAGCTTTCTTCCTTGTTTTGTTATGAGTATGATTACATATGTACATAAAACAAATATGTTTTTTTCCCTAGGCTTTTCCCTTCTCATATGATATTGTATTAGTTTCATGTCATAATATTTAAGGATGTCAAGTTTAAGAGTGACTACTACCCAACGACTTGTACCCTATTCTGTAGGGTATTAATGTGTTTCCAGTTGTATGCAGGACAGTTGAATATTGTTAGGCAGAAATATATATATATGTGTGTGTATGTGCATGTCTGTTATTGTTTTTATTTAGAGACTAAGTGTGGTTTAAGGTGATGTGTATGGTTGCCCAGTTGATAAGGGGTGGACTGTGATGGTTAGGTTAATGTGTCAGCTCGGCCAGGTTATTGTGCCTAGTGGTTTGGTCAAGCAAGCACTGAGCTAATTGTAATACAAGGACAGTATGGACTTTAGTCTCCAGTGAGTTTATTGCATAGATGGCTGATTACATCTACAATCAACCAAGGAGACTGCCATCAGCAATGAGTGATTTCCAATCTGTTGAGTGTCTTAAAAGGGGAAGTGATTTTAGCATTCAGAGAGAATTTGACTTCGACAGTCAATGTCTCCTGGGAACTCATCAAAGACCTTTATTGGACCCCCTGGTTTATAGCACACCTGTGGAATGTGGACTTGTGCATCCCCATAGTCAGATGAGAGAATTTTATAAAGTCTTATACTATTTACAGATATCGCCTGTTGATTCTGTTTCCCTAGAGAACTCTGACTAATACAATAGTAAAACCTCATGTAAAACACGAATATGGGTGATATTGCATACATAAGACTGTTTTCACAAAATATAAATAGAAACATACTAGAGAGGAAACACACTAGAGGAAAAAGAATAGCAGCTATATATGGCAAAGGAAGCATAGAGAGATTGAGAGGTGATGAGTTTGTGTGTACACTTTGGATGGATTTATGGTTTATTAATATGTATCAATAAAATTCATTTGTTAAAAAAGTAAATTTTTTTAAGTGACCATAATAAAAGGAGGTGGGAAGTAAAATCAGACCCAAAATTAAAAGCAAACAGAATCATTTGTATACTCATCCTTAAGTTAACTGGTTAGTACACTCCATATTATGAATGTCCTCAATTAATTATTTTATGATCATTATCCAGCTTGAGTTGAGAGCTAGTTTGGGAATTTTTATGACAGGGTGTCTCTACCAGGGCAACCTAGTTTGGGAATTTTTATGACAGGGTGTCTCTACCAGGGCAACCCCACTGGCAATTGCAGTTAGACAATGAAGCCCCAAGTCAGAAGATCAACTCAGTTCCCTCCCCAAAACAGGGTCCAAAGAAAGCCCAATCCTGTCAGAAAATTCCTGCTATGTGTTATACAAGCCCCAGTTCTGAAAAGGAGATTGGAATGCCAAGGTAACTCTCGCTGCTGTGGTTTTTAGGACAAGTTACCAAAAGATATTTATTGCAAGATTGGGGGCATGTTCTTCAAAGTCTCAGGTCCACCTGCCACACTTGCCAAAAGTGAAATGAAACAGGTGAAATCAGTCTTAATAGCATATGTTGTTTAACCCGACCTATCCAAACTATGATCATTTCACCTTGTAATTAGTGTAAAAGGTGTTAATGAGCTATAGCACATTCTTTGTTTCTCACTGTCTCGGAACCCAGTGTGTGCATTTTACACTGATGGGACATCTCGGTTTGGATGAGCCCCGTTCCATGAGCTCAACAGCCACCCGTGCTTGGTGGCCTCCCTGTCCACCACCTGATGCCCTGCCTTACCCAACCCTGAGCTCCTAGACGAGAGAGAGGGCGTGATGCATCTGATTCCCCAAACCCCCTCGTGGCGTTGACCAGCAGGAGGAAGTCAACTCCACCCGGAGTCCAGAGAGCCCATCCTTTCTTCTCACCTAGGTCCCAGCCTCCAGCCTGAGTCCCGATGAGAACGTTACAACCTTTTTAAAAATTACCAGAGGATGTTTTAGTTCTTCATGCAGAAAAGAAAAGATCTTTTAAAATCAAAGAGTGATCTTTAGGGGAAAGGAGCTCCTCACCAGTGACCTTGTGTGAGCACCTTGAACCCCAGAACTGGCCTCCAGCAGGAAAAACACACATCCACTCTCAGGAGGGCGGGGGCTCCCGCTGCAGCCAGCCAGCTGTCCTCAGGGAGTCGGCAAAGCAGCCCACGGGAGCGCAAGGCATGGAAAGTGGGTTCCTCCAGGGAGGTGGAAAATCTAATCGAGGGTGTGCAGGGAGATCCGAATTCTGTAGTCAGGAGCAGCGACAAGATAATTCATGGAACGGCCTGGGGCTCGGGGATTCTGCACTTAGCGTGCTGCCCGAAGGTTAGACAGCAAGCCCTAGGAGAACCGTTGGCACCCAGAGTCAAGAAGGAAGCTAGGGGGGGCGCCTAAAAGAGGAGTACCCAGGAAAGAAGGCAGGACAGCAGGTGGGGCATGGGGCACAGATGCTGTCTGGCTGCTCTCCCGTGGTGCCGGGCCCGGACTCGGGCTGGATGTGGGATATGGGACCAAAGGTGATAATCTGCCCTTCCTACGAGCTGGCCCGCTCTCTCTAGGGCTTTCTGCAAGCTCTCGGGGTACAGCAAGTCTCGCCCGGCTTCTCCAGCAAGGCCAGCAGTCAAAGCCCTGAGTGAGAGATGAGCCAATCCTGGCATTATCAATCCACTTATCCACACGTCCAACAAGTGCCTAGTGAAAAAAAAAAAACAATGCAAGGTATTGTTGCTATGGTGAGGTATGAGAATCCTGAATGATGTCATATGTTTGTTTTGTACATTCACAACTAATACTATACACTTTATGTATGTTTATGTACAAGTGATATACTTCAATAAATTTTTTAAAAATAAAAAAAATTTAAAAAAAAAGAAAATACCAAGGTCCCCATTTAACTGCTTACGAAGGGTTAAAGTGGTGTCGATTGTATTTAACTGGATTTATGACCTCCCTTCTCCCCGGCCTGTCCTCCAGGATCTGGGATGCTTGCGTGTTACTGATATGAACCAAGTTCTGTGGAAGCACAGAACATAGAGCAACCGACTCTTCTAGAGTTGGCCAGGGCTTCTGGGCGAAGACGGAAATTTTGGGTGCTAGAGGGTGAGGGAGAGCCAGCCCTGCAGAAAGACGGGAGAAGAGGACCCCAGGCAAAAGACACCACGGTCGTAAAACAACAGAAGAGAGAAAAGGGCTAGCAAGTCGGACTCCAACTTTATTTTTATTTTTTATTGACTTTGTAATAATATTACATTAAAAATATATATGTGAGGTCCCATTCAACCCCACCCCCCCACCCCCCCCTCTCCCCCCCCAACAACACTCGTTCCCATCATCATGACACATCCATTGGATTTGGTAAGTACATCTTTGGGCACCTCTGCACCTCATAGACAATGGTCCACATCATGGCCCCCACTCTCCTCCATTCCATCCAGTGGGCCCTGTGAGGATCCACGATGTCCGGTGATCACCCCTGAGCTCCACGTCCCAAATACGCCCCCACCTCTCATCTCTTCCTGCCCTTCCCCATACCCATCGTCCACCATGTCCACTTTTCCCAATCCAATGCCACCTCTTCTATGTGGACATTGGATTGGTTGTGTCCATTGCACCTCTATGTCAAGAGGAGGCTCAGATTCCACATGGATGCTGGCTGCCATCCTCCCATTTTCAGTTGTAATCACTCTAGGCTCCATGGTGTGGTGATTGTCCTTCTTCAACTCCATCTTAGCTGAGTGTGGTAAGTCCAATAAATCAGATTGTAGGTGCTGGAGTCTGTTGAGGCTCAGGACCTGGCTATCACATTATCAGTCCAGAGATTCAAATCCCCTAACTATATCTTAAACCCCAACGTTAACTGCACCTCCACGGACTCCAACTTTAAAGGCTTTGCCTACTGCCCCAGGCCAGCTCAGGGAATGGACCTGCGCTAAAGGTCCCCCAGCTTCCGAGATTTCTCCTGGCACATGCCGGAGATGGAATGTGTTTGGTCTCTTCTATAATTTCACTTGCAAACATCTGAATTCACACTGTCTTTTTCTCTAAACAGTCACAAAAATAATCCCCAAATCTGACAGGCCCAGAACTTCTGAACATCCCCCAAGCGTGCGAGCTATTCTTACAAACAACATAAGTGGCTCTGACATTTCCCACCAACGCAGCTGTAGCACTTTCAATGTTTACAATCTTGTGTCACCCTGGGTCTGAGATGCTCTTCCAATTAAACCCTGGTTAGACTTCTCCTTCCAAGTGCGAAAGAATCCAATTAAAGTTAATGAAAGCCATCCATCTGCGCATCTCGGGGTGCCCTGCCCAGTTTGTGGATACAGGTACGAACCCCACCGAATTGACAGAGAGAAGGGAGGCACCAGCATTCTCTGCAAATGAGCCAGACCTGAGCCAGCCGGGGACACCTGGAATTTAGGGGATTGTGTTGTCTGGATTCCCCCACAAACTTTAGCATCCCGCTAAGCCACAGCTCCAGGAATCTGGCCTCAAAGGAGCTTCCCACCCGTTTGGCTGCCATGTGTTTGCGTTTAGCAGTGTCTCTGTGAAGCCTGAAGCCCCGGAGCGCCCTCCACCTGTTTCCAGGGAGCTGTTGGCTTCGTTGCCCTTGATTTCCTGAGGGCCTCAGCAGACTGCCCTTGACCCCGACAGGAACACGGCTGGAGCACCCAAGCCCCTGTGGTGGGACTGGGCCAGCTCCACCCACACTCCGTCCCAGGCAGTGAGAACACAGCGCCCTGCCCTCTTGGGTGACAGGCAGGGTCCCCTCAGCTGCTGTCACCGTTCATTCCCAAGGGGCTTCCCTCCCATGGCCCTGTCCCACCGGTCAGCTGCACCCGTCCTCCCTGCCCTGTGCTACCCCACTCAGCACGTACTTCTTAGCAGATTATGCAATTTGGACCTGGAAGAAATCACCCCAGGGTCTCTGCTTCCCCAGAAAGCCGCCCTTAGATGTGAGAACCTGACCTTGGCCGTGAGTGGCACCGAGGAAGGAGCCCACCCCTGTTCTCAGGGAGCTCCGGGTCCGGCTGAGAAAACGAGCCTGACACTTGTGAGCGGTTGGGAAACCAAAAGAGGCAGTAAATAATTAAGTGCCACTCAATTACATAATTGATTAATTATAACTAATTGCTACTTAAATGAGCCACTCAAGTCCACATTGATCTCCCTCTGCTCTGACCTCTAGAGCAGCCCTGGCCTGGGCCACTGGCGCTGGCACGTGGTGCACACCCAGGAGCACCCCGGTGTGGGGCCCGGGTCTTTCCAGGCCCCTCTGCTCCTTCCTCCTCCGTCTCCCATGAGCCCGTTCCGAGCAGAGCACACCCAGCTCAGTAAACACTCGCTGATTAATCTCGGAGCTGGGGACCCGTGTCTCCACACCAATGCACCGGCCCGCCCGCCTGGGATGAAAAAACACGGCCGCACGTGTGTGCTCGATGTTGCCCCTTTAGGGTGCCACGGGACGCTCACGTTCCTCTAGTGCCCCTTAGGACGCCATCAGCACAGTGAGCCTACAGCCACGGGTCCTGCCGGTCACCCCTGACTTCTGGCAAGAACCCCCCTTCCTTTACGCTTTGCCTGATGGGAGGAGGAGCAAGCCCAGAGCTGCCTGTTCCTTACTGGGGGCTCCAGGTCAAGGTAGGCTCCGGGGTCCTTGGGGAACCTTGGCCCATCTCTGGAAGAGACCACTAAGGGTCTGAATGCTTAATAGCTGGTATGGGGGAAGCGGATTTGGCCCAACGGATAGAGCGCCCGCCTACCACATGGGAGGTCCAGCGTTCAAACTCAGGGCCTCCTGACCCATGTGTTGAGCTGGCCCACGGGCAGTACTGATGGGTGCAAGGAGTGCTGTGCCATGCAGAGGTGTCCCCCATGTAGGGGAGCCCCACATGCAAGGGGTGCACCCCTCAAGGAGAGCCGCCCTGCTCTAAAAAAGTGTAGCCTGCCCAGGAGTGGCACCACACACACACAGAGCTGATGCAGCAAGACGACTCAACAAAAAGAGACACAGATTCCCAGTTCCACCTGACAAGAATGCAGGTGGATACAAAGAACACACAGCCAATGGACACAGAGAGCAGACAATGAGGGCAGAGGAAAGGGGGGAGAAATAAATAAAAAATAAATCTTTAAAAAAAAATAGCTGGTATGGGCTTGATGGGTGGAGGGACAGGCAGGCAAACAGAATGGCCAGCCCAACGGGCCTTTGCCAGGGGACAGAGCAGGAGGGAGGGTAAGCGGGTTGGGGGGCTCTTTCTCAGGTCCTGGCCCTTCCACTCACCCCATCCTTTCCCTTCTCCCTGGTAGGGCCTGCTTTTAACGCCACTCATCCCTGTTGCTCCCTTCACAGCCCAAGGACAGACACACCGCATTTGGAGGAACGTGCAGAAGCAGGAATAACAAACGAGACGGCTGACTACGCGGGGAGGTCCTCTCACCCCCTCGGCAGTGCCCGGGCTCTCTTTGGAGGAAGGAGCAGATCCTGCAAGTGAGCTCCAGCCCTTCCGCGTGGAGCCTGCAACACGATTTTCCTAGGACGCAAGAAAAGTCTAAGGCAACCTGCAACGAAGGCTTTGTGCTTACCCAGCACCTAAAGGGACACAAAGCCTGGGTCCGGGCTGCTTTCTTTCCATGTTCAGCAACACCGTGGCTGCTGTGGAACAGGAGGGCAGGTAATTACGGCGGGGCGCACAGGGAGCTCGGGGTCAGCAAAACAAAGAGGAGGAAATTGCCTGCACAGATTGGCTCCAATATCAGGTTCAACGAAGAAGAAAACACGATTTGTTCATTTGGGAGATGACTCCGGCAGCGCGAAGGCCCTATACATGGTTGGCATTCAGGGGGGCGACAGGGCAGTAGCCTTAGGGGGTCCCTCCAGAGGAGAGAAGCCAGCTTGCTGATTTTAGATGGAAGAACCATGGGGGGGGGGGGGCACGAGCAAGTGGGCGGCAGAGGGAACTCTGCTGCACATGATTGGGTCTTTCCTGGGCCCCGGGTCAGCAGGGCTCAGGGCCTGAAGCCTTTCTTCTGGGCAGTGTCTTGGGGGTGCCGGGCTCTGGCCTGGGCTCCAGAACAGGCAATGCTGCCCGGGTACAGCCAGGGCCACGTCACCTCCATGGCACCGGCTATGCGGCCTCCAGGGCTACCCTCCCCGGCATGGTGGGAGGTGGCGAGGAGCTCACGGCTGCAACAGCCCCAGGACCCTTCTGGCAAGCCCCTGTCCCCCCGTTTCCTGCTCTGCCCACTGAGATCTTGTAAACATGCAGTGACCCAGCCCAGAGGACAGAGCCAGGGCCGGTGGCAGATGGAGGCAGGAAGGCGGCAGCCAGCCTCTGCTTCGGGGGCTGCCAAGCCAGGGGACCCCACAACGGTACAGGTGTGGCCTCCGCATCTGCATTGACAGAGCGCCTGCTCATCTCCAAAGCGCCCCCATTTGGATGAGAAAGGAAGCCGACACCCAGATTCTCTGGAATCTGGGGGGACACACCCTGCCCTGCCTTTTAACCACAGCCCTGAAGACGCACCCCTGCCCCACTTGGGAGAGGCGTTCTGGACTAGGGTGACACCAGGGGGTCCTTTCTTTGTGAATTACAAATATCGGGGAAGAGGGATGGGTGGGACACCACTCAGCCCCAGGCGGGCGCTCCAGCCAGCAGCCTGTGCCAGCAGACTCGTCCCAGGGATCTGGAGAGCCCACCCGGCGGCCAGAACCCCGGGGCAGGACCCGGCCGACCTCCTGCCAACAGACCGTCTTGGCGCTCTGCCCTCCCGTTCCCCAGAACTTCCACATTTACAGCCCCTCTTCCCATCAGGCGTGTCTCCCATATCCTGCCTCTGCGGAGACGTAACCGGGTCACCGGGTTCCAGAAAGACACAGCTATTTCCAAACGATACTTGGGATTCTCATCCTGTGGGGCTGGCGACCAGAAGGGAACAGGGGGCCGTTTTGTGAACGGAGCGATCCAGGTTGGACCGTGCAGAACCGAGGGGCTTTGGATCTGAGGCGGACGCAGCAGGCAGAAAGTTCGGGGAGGGAAGCGGCAGCTCTGGATGTGGGAGAGGGTGCCACTCCCCATGAACGAGGGGGCACCATGTCTGGTTGCTGGGTGCCAGGCCAGACCCGGCCCCGAGCACCCCCGAGGCGCCCAGGACGCCGGCCCACTCACACGAGCGCCCCCGGATCTGCCGCCTGCACCGCTCCATTCGACGGCACTGCCTGGGATTTCATTGACTTTTTTTTTTTTACTTTGTTCTGGGTTTTTTTGTGTGTGTCTTTATTTATTTTTTTAATGTTCCATTAAAAAAATATGAGGTCCCCATATACCACCCATAATTGACTCTTAAACATCATGCTGCTATTGTGGCCGAAGTTTAGTTTTAGGTAATTTAGTCCCTGAAAATTCAAATAAAGAGCCAAGATGGAAAGGCTTGCACGTTCCGGTGAAATGGAATGGCATTGTGACGTCTGCACACAGCACGGGGCACCCTCGGTCTCCTCCGGAGTTGGTGCTCCAGCTGTCCCATGCGCGGGGGAGTGGGCTCGTCCGAGCCCGTGGAGGCCCGCCGCCACCTCTTCCCAGCACCCTTCACCCATTTGCAGGCTCTTGCAGTTCCCTGCTCTTTCTGTTGGCACGGGAACCGTCTCTGCAGCTTTTGGCCTTCAAAATTCCAATTTTTTCCTAATTCTTCTCCTTTTGTTTGGGGAAGAGTGCGCAGCAGCACTGTTGGTGAAGTTAGGTGAAGACTGTGTTTCCTAGACCACCCGGAGAAAGCACAAAAAGTGGGTAATGCTTACCTCTTTAGAAATAGGAGGGAAATATAAAGGATTTTTCTTAATCCCAACAGCTCTTTGAAAGATAAACAGTAAATACAAGGGGACTTATGCCAACTAACTGTATTACCAGCAGTCAATTGCTGCAGAATAAACATTCTTATTTCCAGGGCGTTCTAATATATTCAAAGACATGGAGAATGGCACCAGAAGAATTTATCACTGACATTTGCTAAATTAGATATTCCCGAGGTTTGCCTATGTGGATGACAACATTTTTAGCACTTCAAGGTCCTTGGAAGAAAAAGTCTCTATAAAAATTCAGGATGGAATTGTTATGATCAACACTTTCAAATTGACTGTGATTGTTACAGCAGTTTTAAAATCAAAGAGACCTAGAAAGAAGGGGAAAATTATATGTGTATTCTATATTTGAATTTTTATACATGAGATTTAAAGCATAATATTGTGATGTTTATCTCTGATAAATTTGTTTTCACCCAAGACGTTTCTTCTGAGCCCAAGTGAATGTATAGCTTAGCTAAGACCCACCAGCCAGATACTATCTACCAAGAACCCACCAATTAATCAGTGTATCACATGTGACAGTCCAGCTCTCGGCTTGCTCAGTTGTGCATGCTGTTTGGGTTCTGTCCTAATTAATGACTAATCTATAAAATGGAGATAATACATACCTCATGCATGCCACTGCATAAGTGTAAGGGTTGAATCGGCTCACCCGCTGGACCTGGCACACTAGGTGCATGGTACATGTTTGGATTTTCTGTTTCTTTTTCTCTTTCCCTGACAATCTGGTAAACTCTTGTGACCTTGAGTCTTGTGTTCCCAAGCCCGTTGAGAAATAAATAAAAACACAACAGACAAATCCTTTTGTGTGGTAAAAATCTCCTAATGTGGACATTTTCCAAAAGCCACTCCCAGGAAACAGAGGTCCTAGGTACTGGCTTGTGGCTCTTTGGCTGGAGACCCTCACACCACAGTGGCTCAAGACCCGGCTTCCACTTTCCTCTGTCCGAAGGGATGATTGGTGGTCATTGGTAAGATCGCAGCCTAGAAACGTACTGAATGTCAAACAGTTTTAAGTTATTTTGTTAGACATATAGCATGCCCATGCACCATTTTTCCCCCAATCTCTCTCTCTCTCCCTGTCCCCTCCAGTGACTCTTCCACCCCTAGCCTGGACTCTTCCCTGGTGGTGGATTGAAGCTGAAGGTACCCCAGAAAACACATGTTCTTACGTTTCGTCCATTCCTGTGGTGTGAACCCATTGTCAAGAGGACGTCTGATGAGGGTCCTTGGTTAAGATGTGGCCTACCTCAGTCAAAAGCCATCTTATCCCATCACAAGGAGTCCCTGTAAGAGAAGGAAATTCAGACACAGAGAGAAAGATAGCCAGGGGAAGCCAGAGGCTGAAGGCCAGCGGGACCCAAAGAGAAGGGAGGGGCCAGGAGATGCTGATATGTGCCTTGCCAGGTGGCAAACTAAGGGCCAAGGACTACCAGCACCCAGCCCCGGGACGCCAGTCCTTGGGAACAAACATTGCCTTGGTGATGCCTTGATTTGGGCTTCCTCTTTGCCTCAAAACCATAAGCTCTCAATTCCCATTGTTTAAGCTGACCCATTGCACGGTATTTGCTTGAGCAGCCTAAGTAACTAAAACATCCCTCCACCCGGTTTGTTTACTAAAATACGTAAAATATCTTTTAAGTGCCAGCAGCCTTCCTAATTCGCCAACAATAAAGTCCCTGCGGCAGGGCCCATGGCATGCATTTGTTTAAAATCCTCTATAAGCTCTGTCATAGCTGTTCTCAATTAATAACCTTTGAGTGACAGTCTTTTTTTAAATAGAATGCTACCTGCAGATAATAACCAGGCTGTGATTTGAGGGAAGACGCATCGCTGCCTGAAGCTGAGCTTGCTCTTTGATGGATGGACCTTACCAGGCCACCTCAGCTCTAGCCACAGCTGGCCCTTCCTCAGTGTCATATGCAAGGCAGGGCCTGTGGCTGGGGACCAGTGGTTGCAGCCAATGACCCAACCTTCCCATGGTCAACACTGGCTGTTAAGAGGGGCAAGTTTAAATTCGTAGACCAGCTATAAAGCCTAAATAAAAACTGCCAACTTGTTCCTTTTGGCTGTGTTTCCCAACATTTGTTGTACTTATCCTTACGCTATATATTTGTATGTACATATATGCACACCAATTTCTATTACCTAACACTTTGTGGACAGATGGGACCAGATGGCACGTAAATTCTCATTATTTTATTTTATATAACATCAATATAAGATACCAACAAGACATAATGACATGCAGTGAAGCATATCACACTGCTGACATCCATCAAAGCCCATTTCAGCTACCGTAGCATGAAACAAGGGAACCTGAGTCCCTGGGAAATGTTCTGATCTGTAGGTAATTCCTAAGCACAATTTAAGTTTAACCAACCCCATAACTTTCTTCGGCTTGCTTCAGCACAGGACTCACAATGCATAAAAATAAAGTACCTCATCCTGGTTTTCCTCCTCTAGGGTGTCCCTTTATGGGAGGAGACATTATATGCTCTGACCCATGGAAAGTACTGGAATTAGATTTCCATGATGGTTTTTACGGGTTGAGGCCACAGATGCATTCTGAGAGGCCAGACTTTCTCCAGGCAGAAATGCAGGTGCCGGCTCCGTTGAGGGCAGCTCAGCCTTTCCCGAAGCCACCCCCAGCGCTCACTGAGATCCTGGTCTCCTGCTGACACGCCGCGTGCTTTTGTAACTTGAGTTTCCGTACCCGACCTTCCGAGTGAAACAGGAGCCACAGCTCTACGACCAACCCAAGTACAACTTAAGCATTAATTCCGCATTCCCTACCCCAACCCAGTCCCCTGGCCAAGTTTTGGAAACGGATGGTGGTGATGGTAGCACAACATGGTCAGCATAATTAACAGCACGGAATTACGTATGTGAACGTGACTAAAAGGGGAAATTTCAGGTTGCATATACATGACTAGAATAAAAATTAGAAAAAATAAAACACAGGACTGTACAACACAACCGGAAACCCTATTGTCAGTGATGGACTACAGTTACTAATACAGCTCTAAAAATGTTTTTTCACGAATTATAACGAATGTATCCCACCAATGCAAGGTATATAGGGTAGCATACAGAAATTCTGTACTTTATGCACAATTTTTCTGTAAACCTATAGCTTCTCTAATAAAATTTTTTTTAATTAAAAAAAGGAACCTCAAATATCAGATCCCTTAATACCCAGTGCTTTCCCTGGACTTCCACCTCTAGGCTGTGGCTATTGTACTGCAGCCACATGTGATTTCCTGTTACTTTCTGTGATGAAAAGTCAGGACACAAGAACTGAATATTTCCATTAAGGTTTTGCGAGTCACAAATATTAGGCATAGACGTGCCTTCGGAAATGACCCCAGGCAACCCCTGGTTTTACAAATGAGGCCGCTAAGGAGAATAAATTAATAGAGTATGGATTAGAGTGGACTTACAGATATTCTATTCATGAACTATTGTGATTAGTAATCAAAGAAAATGTGGCTTTGGTGTGGAGAAAGTGGCCATGGTGGCTGCTGGGGGTAGGGAATGGGAGGAAGAGATGAGATGTGGAGGCGTTTTCGGGACTTGGAGTTGTCCTGGGTGGTGCTGCAGGGACAGTTACCGGACACTGAATGTCTTCCCATGGCCCACTGGGCGGCCTGTGGGAGAGTGTGGGCTATGGTGTGGACCATTGACCATGAGGTGCAGCGGTGCTCAGAGATGTATTCACCAAGTGCAATGAACGTCTCGTGATGATGGAGGAGATTGTTGCTATGGGGGGAGGAGTCAGGTGAGTGGGGTGGGGGGTATATGGGGACCTCATGTTTTTTTAATGTAATATTAAAAAAATAAATAAAGACAAAAAAGAGAGAAACCAGCCTCAGGTAGCACTTAGTCCAGGTCTCTCTAGGCTTCAAGGGGACACCTCCTCCCCACCCCCCCATGCCAATCATCCACTTAATCAATATATTTTCAAACCTCTAGGGTGCCAACGTCCTTTTTCAACATTGAATCTGTTTCCTACTTCGCCAAACTAAATTACCATCTCCCTTGGTAAGCAGACATGGGTTAAAATTCTAAGGTGTTTACTGTTTTATGAACAAATGCCTTTGTTAGATCCTTCAAAATAGGGGTTGGCAAAATAAACTGTAGTAACCCTCCTCAGCGCACAGCCCTTTGCATTTTACACAACCCTTTCACAGACATTATCTCACTTGATCAAGTAAATAAATGGTTTCTTTGCTTAGAGACAGAAGAATGGGAAAAGGCAGAGAAAGCTGAATCGCAGAGGGGTGCATCAGGAAAAGAAAAATAGATTGGAAAATGTGGGAAGGGCTCAGTGAAATATGCTTGTCCTTTTTGGAGCCAGGGAGCTAAAAAGCCTCTGGTCACTTCCTTGTCATGATCTTCCTTTTGATGAGCTCAAGCCAATTTGTCTGAAAAAAAATCACCTGAGCCTTCCTCCAGGTACTGACCACAGACCCATCAGAATTCCTGGGGCCAAGGTTTGCAAACCAGACCGCCGAGGACACTACAGCTATTCCGGGGAAGACTGGCAAGTCCAGGG
Organism: Dasypus novemcinctus; assembly: GCF_030445035.2. Lineage (NCBI taxonomy): Eukaryota > Metazoa > Chordata > Mammalia > Cingulata > Dasypodidae > Dasypus > Dasypus novemcinctus. Next base: position 13,501,095 of record NC_080697.1, read on the forward strand.
GTTGTGTTTAGGGAGGCATGGAGATAACTGCCCTGGGCAGCCTCCTCTGATGCAGGTGGGGTTTGGGGCACCTGGGTCTGAAAAACAAGGGCATTCTTTTTTCATTTATTAAATATGTTTTTAAATTATGATTAAAATTATGATTAAAAACATATGATTAAAATATGTTTTTCATGTCAAGGAAAACTATAGTACATAAAATCCCACTATCTAATCATGTGAAAATTTACATTTTCCCCCTAATCTTTTGTCCCCCTTTTACACATTCACACAAATTTTTACAGGGATAAGCAGGACCTACATAAAATTGTGTATCTTTATTTCTATAGTCTCATCTGTTTTGTATTTTTCCAAGTCTCTTCTGTTTCTGTGTCACAATAGCCTTCATTGTTTATAATCATCATAATTTAAGGGTGAGAACGCAGATTATCCCTAAATATGGAAATAAAGGTAATTTCTGCGTTTACTCACCAAGGATGTGCTAAGCCAACCACAGAAAGAAGCCAAGATCCAAATTGTGCGATGGAATCTGAGCTGCTGGGGACCACCAGCATGTCTGGGTCTGGGGCCAGAAAATGACAGCCCACAGGTCCTGAATGTGTACCCCGCAGAGCCCAAAGGAGAGAGACCCAGGATCTGGGGGTGTGGACACTTGGCCACTGGAAATGTGTTGTCTGCTCTGAGCTGGGGATGGTTCGTCAACTCCATCATGGCCCAGATAGTCTTTCCTTTGGCTCTAAACTCTTGCTCACCAAGCAGTGTTGAGTAATAACCCATTGTTTCAGAAATCCTGCCCAGAGAAGGGAAGAAGGGTGATGAGCTGAAGCAGTTAGGTCACCACCATGAATGCTTGGCCACTGTAGATATTGAACCTAGCTGCACTCACCCTACAGGCTCTCCCCATGTCAGTCCCCGAGGACCCGGCCAGCTCTGTATAAAGGCACCACTGAGTTTTGGCCCCACAGAACTGAAGAAAAGTGATCACATCAATCTGTGTGATGTCAAAAAGGACCCTACCCAAGGGCCAGGAAGCCTCCACTCCAGCTGGGTCCTCTCTCCCACTGCAGCAAATAGCACCCCACAGAGTAATTCAAGTGAGATTGGATCGCTGCTGCCCAGGGCTGGTTTTCTTGCTTGTTCATGGCTTTATACGCTTCTGGGCAAGATTAACAGAAACACCCTGGTACCTTTGGCTTTGGTGGGTAAGGGGCTGTTAGGCAGCTGAAGCTTCCAGGGCTCCATCACAGGCTTTTTGCTCACAGGGCTGAAAACAAAGGCCAGGATGATGAGTTTATGGAAGTCAGAGGTACCTAGGAGTAGAGAGGTTGTAGTTTTCACTGCAGCCTCTTGACAATATGAGGACATGACAGATTCAAGCGCTGGTAAATGGAGGCCACACAGTTCTGTGACAGAGTCTCAGTGCCAAGACCCAGTGCCAGCTCCCTTTCCTGGGAAGACACTCTTTGTGTCCTCTGCTCCTCTGCCTTTGGACCTGCCCAGTTCTAGCTGACGAGAACACTTGAGTACTCTAGACCCAAACTCTTGCGATATCCTGCTCATCTCCAAATTCCCATCCCCTATTAAATTTAAACTTAAATTATGTACTTTGCCTTCCCTCCAGATAACATTGTCTTCTGCAAAATGAAATTAGATTGAGGTGAGAGGAATGACTGCTGAGTTGTTTGAATTTCAATCATTAAGCTCAAAGAGGAAAGGGTAACTCAACTCACTCTTCATTAAAAGTACGATACTTCATCCAAGATAGAACATATCAGAGTAAAAGGTTCTTGGGCACATTTTTATAGTACATGTTATTGAAACATTGTAAAATTCAATGACATTTATTTTCCCAAGTATATTTCACCTTTTAATAAGATTAAAACTGATATTGCTGATTGTCTCAAGGAAAAACCCATCCTTCTATATAGCAGAGGCCAACAGCGCATGACCAGCCCACCAAAGGTGACCCACATGGAACCGGAGCAGGGCCAGGGAAGTCATACTGCATCGATTCCCTGGCTGTGACTCTCGGTATTACTAAGGACTTTGGCTGGGGCTCATTGCTTTGGCTCTGTCTTCTCCTGGCAAACTCACAGAAGAAGCTGGAGTCTCTAAGGAGCAATTCTGTCTCCAGCGCCCTTGTTGGAGCATGAATCAGGCAGGCCTGCCCTAGCCCGAGGGAAGGTTTGGGCCACATGTGTCTCCAATGCAACATATCCAAAATGGAATGCAACAGATCCCCAATCCCCTCCACACACACACACATAACACAGCACACATTTATTATGCAGCTCACAAAGCATACACACACACTGATGTAGCACACACACTTACATACATATATACTCCTCTTCCTATATCCCCTATCTCAATGGATGGCCTAAGGATCCTTCTGGTTGCTCAATCCAAAAATCCTAGATCATGACAGACTCTTTTCCCCTCTACTCCCCTGTACCAATAGCTAAGGCCTCTAAGATGCATCTATGCTAACCCCTTAATACTTTATCTCTACCCTACACCAGAGTTCTCATTTTAACATCTCTCATTTGAAATTTTGCAGTATCAGGAGATGATCTAATTAAAGGAAGTGGATTCCAAAATACCTGGAAAGTTCAGGCCATTGAGCAATTAGTGGTTGAGCTGTGCTGGGCATTTCAGGGAGCACTCCTGGTTTCAGGTAGTTCACAGTCTGCTTAGAGACATGCTACCTGATCATGAAAAAAAATGAGAGAAGGAAGCAGTGTGATAATGACAACCAAATGTAATAACATCCTCAGATGAGTTTTCTGGAAAGGAAAAGACTGATGGGGAAGAAGTCATCAGGAAGGCTTCCAGGAGGAAGTAGGAACTCAAACTAATCCTCCAAGAAGGAGTGGAACTTGTATCTGTAAAGTGAGTAGCAGGGTCACTCTAGGTATAAGGAAGGATAGAACCTCCTAAGGCCAGAGGAACCATGAGGTTTTCCAGGGAAAGAGGACAGCTGACTCTATGTTTGGGGTGGTGAGAAATGGGTAAAAGCAGACTGAGTCACAATGAGGAGGTCGGTGCTTCTGAACATGGGTTTTAGCAGTTACACAGACCAGAGAGGATAGAGAGGCAGAGGAGAAAAGTTCCTGGGAAAGGGGTAATGAGGGTGGGCTTTCCTCCTTGTGAAGTTCAGAAAAGGAAAAATAGGTGAGTAGCTAGTGAAAGTTGTCCTGGAATCAAAACCACTGCCTCGGGCTAAAGCCACCTCCTAGGCTGAGGCCCTAGTCCACTATTTCATCTATTGCCAGCCCGTCCAGCCAATCCCTGAGTGTCAGAAGCATGTAATCCTTTTCCAAACCAGTGGCCAAGTCCTCTCTCAGGACCCAGAAAAGCATTCATGTGGAGTCCTAAAGTCTTAATATTCAAGGGCAGTGTTGTATGCCAAATTAGACACACATGGACATAGAGGGATTAGCAGTGGGGAGTTCAGGAAGAAAGTACCAGCAGAAAAGCTCTTTATTCATTGAGAGGAGAGGGTACCTTGCCCTATTCAGGGTAACACAGACTGAATTGTACATCTCTTCAGTCTTGGAAACCAACTAAACAAGCTGTGGCAGCAAGTTAGTACTCAATGGCAGAAGTACATTAGTATTCACCACCTGGGGCCATGACAACGTGACCCAATAACAGAGATTATGGTTATTTTTAAAGAGTAGGTACACACTATTGCACCTTCAGATCTACTGTGTGGATAATCCATGAAGAAGCACTGATGGTCTCCGGGACCGTGTGCCCACCTCCAAGCCAGAGAGAGAGCAGCCAAAGGCAGCTGGGTCCAAACACCAAAAGCCACCAAAGGGTAGGGAGGGAGGAGAAGGCTAAGGCCCCAGTGTCTGTGACTGATGACTTGTCCACCAGCCTTTGGCAGAAAATAAAGAGCCATGGCTGGCACTGGTCCACCCAAAAGTAATCTCTGCTTTGCCACTTGCTAAGTTCTAGGACCTCAAAAAAGTAACTTGACCAATCCGGGTCTCAGTACAACTCCTTAAAAAGTAGGGGTGACCTGCTTCCTCACTGAAGAGGGTTTCTTGAAGAGTTGAATGTGTCCACAGCCAAAGATGTAGTTGTTTTTGGTTTTGGTTTTGGTTTGGTTTTACTATATGGTCGCGCACTCAAATGAGGGTTTGTTATTTCCATGGACTCAACATGGCCCCGGGCATATGCTCATGTACAGCCTGGTGCTGCCCTCACCCTCAAGGAGTTCATAAGGGGCTTGGAAGAGAGGAGCATCACCAGAGACAGTCATGAAGCCAGTTACAGTGTCCCACAGGAGTTCAGAAAAATGGCGGTAGATGTAACCAGAAGAGATATCCCAGAAGAGTTAGAATGTGGGTAAAAAGGATGGGGTAAAATTTGGAAGGCATAAAAGAGAAGGAAACCTACAAACATCATAAATGTAGGCCAAGAGCCCAGTCACCGGAACTGCTCATGGCTAACGCACATGGAAGCACCAAGGGCAGCCCTCCTTTTTATAGACTTTTATTCCTTTGTGAGAAAATTCAAGAAAACTATAAAGAAAGAAAAAAGAAGAAAATTAAAACAACCATTATTTCATCACTCAGAAATAACCAGTGTTATTTTATTTTTAATGTCTTTTTCAAATATTCTTTCACAACATCATTTTTTTTAAAAGATTTGTTTCTCCTCCCCCCTTGTTGTTTGTGCCACTGTCTGCTCTCTGTGTCTATTTGTTGTGTGCTTATCCTTTTTTTTTCTTTTAAGAGGCACCAGGAACTGAACCCAGGATCTCCTATGTGGGAGGGAGGCACCCGATGGCTTGAGCCACCTCTGTTCCTACTTGTTGTGTCTCTCATGTATCCTCGTTGCATCATCTCACTGCATCATCTTGTTGCATCAGCTCGTCATACCAGCCCATCACATCAACTTGCTGTCTTCTTTAGGAAGCACTGGGAACTGAACCTGGGACCTCCCATGTGGTAGGCAGTCACCCAACTGCTTGAACCACATCTGCTTCCTTACATCATTTTTAAATTATTGCATAGATTTCATTACATAAACATAAAATAGTTGACTTGTTCTCCTATTTGAGGGATTTTAAGATGTTTCTAAATGTTCTAAAAATATTTCAAAGTTAGTAATTGGTAAAGTGAATTCTAGAGTCAGAGTATCAGTGTTTAAATTCTGTCTTTACCTCATATTAGCTGTGTTACCCTGGGTGTGTTGCGTAACCCCTATAAACTCAGTTTCTTGTACCTAAAGATATGAATTAAAATAGTACCTAACACACAGAGTTGTTTTAGACAGTTTATTTAGATACTTTATGCAAAATATTTAGTAAAATTCCTAATACATAATAGGAAAAGGATTTGTCCCACACTGAAGGTTTTTAAAATGTATCTCCAAAATTGTCATCCAAAAAAATATGTACTGGAACTGGATTTCTGCTTCTAACCAAGGTGGAAAACCAAGTCACTGCTCCTAATGAGGGACTATATCTATTCTCTCACCAGAAACAAATTAAAAACCTGTCAAAATATATAAAACAACAGTTTTCATACATTGTACATCAGGTAGCAAAGGGCAGCAACCCCAGAAAGAAGGAAAATAATTGAGGCGAGGCCTATGATTGCCCCAATTTAAGACCCAGAGAAAGTTTCCAAGCAGCAGCAGAGCAGGAACAAAGAACCCAGGCAGAGCCCAGAATACTAAGTTGAGGAAACAAAGTTGGGAGGTCAGGAAAGCCAAGGGAATAAAAAAGCTGTAGAGCAGAGTGCCAGAGAAAAGAAAACATTCCAGAAAAAGAGCTTTTGAGATTTGTAGAGTTCTTCCCTTGAGTCTTCAGCTAAGTAGATTAGCAAATGTCTGCAAGGAAATTACTCAATATCAATGAAAGAACCACCCAAAAAGAACAGAAGGAATAACACAGGTGCACATACACAGTCAGGAATATTTCTTGTTCCTATTAACCATAAGGGAAAATATTATACTCTGCAACAGGTGGAGAATTCAGAAAGATATTGTCTCAGTGCTGGGTCAATATTAACTCTCAATTAAAGGCTATATTAGTGTGACCTAAAATCATCTTAAGAGGAAGACTCAAAATGACTGTTTCCAAGTAACTTAACTGTGTCCAAGAACTCAAAAAGGACCAATAAACAATGTCTTGCAACAAACCAAAAGGATCAGGAAAACACAACTCATAATGTGGGTGGAGGAGGGGGGAAGATGAATGAAGAAAACATGCTTAGGAATGACACAGATTGTAGAATTAGTAGGAAAGGATATTAAAACAATTGTTCTAACCATATTCTAAAAGCTCAAGAAGGAACAGGAAAGATTAAGCTTAACTGGAGCCATGAAAGACATAAAAAGACCAAAATTAAACTCTTAAAGATGAAAATATAATGTAGGAGATGAAAAATATACTGGATGATGTTAACTGAGATTGGATTAGAAATTGCAGAAGCAAAGATTGTACTACCTGAAAACATAGCAATAGAAACTAACAAAAATGAAAGAGCAATTAAAAAAAGAAAAGACTGAATTAAAAAGGAATACAGAGAATGAAAGAGTTTGGGTACAACTTCAAGTAATCTAGTATGTGTCTAAATTCCAAATGAGAAGAGATGGATTATGGGAGAGAGAAAAGAATTGCAAAAAATAATAATACCTCCAAATTTTCCAAACATACAAAACCATAAAACTACCAATCAAAGAAGACCAACAGAAGTCAAGCATAAGACACATGAAGAAAACTACACTAAGACATATCATAATCAATTTGCTTAAAACCAGTGAAAAAGTTAAAACTTTAAAAGCATCAACATTATATACAGAGGAACAAGGATAAGAATGATGACAGACTTCTCAATGAAATGAATGCAAGCCAAAAGACAGTGGAAAACATCTTCAAAGTACTGAAAGAAAAATAGTCAATCTAGAAATCTATAGCCAGTGAAAATATTTTCCAAAAATACTTTCCAAAAGCAGGATGGGAGTTCTCTGTATTCAGTATGTGACTTTTGTGTAAGCTAAAACTTCTTTGAGGATAAAATGAAAAAAAAAAAAAGTAAGATGCTGGGGGAATAAACAGAAGACAACGCTCCCATACACTTAGGACAACAGATCTTACAGTGATGTAAGGGAAAATCTCAAAAAAAAAATTTAATATTTTTCATTTTTTTTATTATCCCAAGCTTTTATTTATTTATTTTTTAATTTTTGTACTTTATTTCTTTTTTTATTTTTTGTCTTTATTTTTTTAATATTACATTCAAAAAATATGAGGTCCCCATATACCCCCACCCCCCTCACCCCACTTCTCCCCCCCATAACAACAATCTCCTCCATCATCATGAGACATTCATTGCACTTGGTGACTACATCTCCAAGCACCACTGCACCTCATGGTCAATGGTCCACATCATAGCCCACACTCTCCCACATGATTTCTTATTTTTAAAACTATTATTATTATTTCATTTTCTTAGTAATCATATTTAGCTATTTTATTGGCTTCATTTTTGAAGAAGATTTAGATCACAGAAGGATTACAACTGTGGCAGGGGAGGATCATTGGTATAGGGTGTCACTGATGGGGGATACATGGGAGGAAGCTAACCTGGGCATACATATCAGGCTAAATATGTTCAAATGTTCATGGGGCATAGTCACAGTGGGTGGAGATTCACACAGTAACTGAAGGAATATCAAATTTCCATCCTGGGGAACTCTGCCACATTCTCAGCAGGAATCCCTCAAATATAGGGGCAATGGCTGGGGCAATGACTAGTGAAGGAGGATGATCCACTGATGGACCATTGATATTGATGACTGTGCATATGAACCTTTACTCTTGAAATTGAAATTCAGCTTAGTTTTATAGGGTGCCTACGAGTTGCCTCCGGGGAGACTCATTGTTCCTCAAATGTGGTCTCTCTCTAAACTGAACCAGCATATAAATACATTACCTTCCCCCCATCATGGAACATGACTCCAGGGAATAAGCCTTCCTGGCACTGAGGGATTACTACCAAGCACCAACTAGCAATGCAACTGGAAAAATACCTTGGCCAAAAGGGGGAAAAGGTAAAGACAAATGAGCACACATGGCTAAGAGACTTCAAAGTGACTTGGGAGGTCATTCAAGGAGTTATGTTTATGCATGTTTCAGCAGGATTTCTTTGATGGCCAAAGTAGATACTACCCAAATAGCAGGGTCATGAGGGCTCTGGAGACATTCAGACACTATAGTCAGGGCAGATAGTTCAGGAGTTTGGTGACTTGCCCGTGGGTCCTACTTTGGAATTTATGCTACCCAGAGTGACAGAGTTGGACTTAGTTGTGATTTCCCTTCACATGGCTCTTCTGTCCTTCTATCTGAACCTACAATTAGTACTAGAGTTGGTAGGGGTTCATCGAAGAGACTTAAATCTTTGGGCTGTCCATGTGCCAGCTAGGCCCTGAATGTCAATGGAGTTGCAGCACCTACTCTCCAGTTAATTGGTCTCACCCAGGACAACTAACATGGAGGTGATGATGAACAACTACCATACTAAGGAACCGAGAGTCTACAACTGCAAGCAAGAGAGTCCCAGCCATCAGCCATATAAGATCAAAACCCCCTCTCAATTAGAGGTGGAATGGGCATCACCATCCCAGAATTCTCAGGATTCTGAACCATGGGGTAAAGTAGACTCACTGGTATTCTACTATAGACTTATTGTGAGTCTATCAATGGAAGAAATTATATCATTGATGTGGAGGCAGTGGCCACTGGAGGTTCTGAGGGCAAGGAGAAGGAAAAACAGGGGTAATACAGGGACATTTTTGAGACTGGCAAATTGTCCTGAATGACATTGCAATGACAGATACAGGCCATTATAAATCTTGCCATAACCTATAGAATTGGGTGGGAGAGAGTGTAAACTACAACATAAGCTTTAATCCATGTTTAGTGGCAATGCTCTAAAATGTGTTCACCAACTGCAATGAATGTACCTCACTAATGAAGGATGTTGTTAATGTGGGAAAGTGTGGGAGATGTGGGGAGGAGGGCATATGTGAATCCCTATATTTTTTGTGACAGTTGTATTATTTAAGTATCTTTTTAAAAAAATTTTTTAATAAAATAAAATTTAAAAATACTTAGGATTGTAAGAAGATGGCAGAGTAGGAAGCTCCAGGAATCAGTCCCTCCTCCAGAACAACTATTAAACAGGCAGAAACTATCTGAATCAATTGTTTTGAAACTCCAGAGCCAATTAAACACTGTATAGAATCCAGTGACAATAGGAAGGAAGAGGCTGGTAAATTACACAAATATCAGTAAATTGCTCTTTTTGCACAGCAGATACTATAGCCCATCCCCCACTCTTGTGGCAGGCAGCAGTGGAGTCTGGCCCCTGGTGTAGCCTGCTGGTGCCAGAGAGGGACATAAAAGTCCATTTCTCCAATATCTAGGAGTATGGGTATGCGGGCTGATTGCTGATCAGTGTTTTTGATTAACAACTTTCATTAGCAACTATGTGCTGTCCACAAGAGAGTCACCTAAAGTTCAAAGACATAACTCTGAAAGTGAAAGGATAGAAAAATATATACCATGCTAGTAGTAGCAAAAAAGAGCTGGGTAGCTATACTGACAGCAAATAAAACAGACTTTAAGTAAAAAACTGATAAAAGGGAAAATGATCATTATATGCTGATAAGGGATCAGGGCAACAAGATGATGTAACAATTATAAATATATGTGCACCTAACAGCAGAGCCCCTGAATACATGAAGCAAGTACTGACAGATGTGAAGAGAGAAATAGATAGTTCTACATTAATAGTAGGAGATTTTAGTACACCATGGTCAAAAATGAATAGAAAGTCTAGACAGAAGATCAATAAGAAAATACAAGACTTGAATGATACTCTAAACCTACTAAACATAATAGACATATATAGAACATTTTACCAAACAAGAACAGAATGCACATTCTTCTTGAGTTCACATGGATCATTCTCCAGTACAGACCATATCTTAAGTCATAAAAAAAGTCTTAATAAAATAAAAAATACTGAAATCATACAAGATACCATCTCTGACCACAATGGATGAAGCTATAAATCAATACCAGAGGATGAAAAGGAAAATTAGCAAATATGTGGAAATTAAACATCATATTCTTTAAAAATGAGTGATTTCCTTGAGAAAATCACAAGGGAAATTAGGAAATATCTTGAGGTGAATGAAAATGAAAAGAAAACACCCCCAACACATATGGTATGAAGAAAAATCAGGCCTGAAAGGGAAATTTATAGCTCTATGTGCTTAAAAAAGAGAAAGTTTTCAAATCAGAGATCTAAACCCAAAACTGGAAGAACTAGAAAAAGAACAAACAAAACCCAAAATGAAAAGAAGTAAAGAAATAGCAAAGATTAGAGGGAAGATAAATGTAAAAAAAAAACTTTAAAAAATAGAATCAATAAACACCTAAGTTTGTTCTTTGAAAAGATCAATAAAATTGGGAAACATTTAGCTAGACAGACAAAAACAAAAACAAAAAACAGAGAGAAGACACAAATAACTAAAATCAGAAACGAAAAAGGACTCATTAATACTAACCTCATTGAAATAGAAAAGGACTACAAGATGATACTGTGAACAATTATATCGCAACAAATTAGCTAACTAGATGAAATGGATAAATTCCTAATTACTAGAAACAAATAAACTATCTACTCTGACTCAAGAAGAAATAAAAGATCTTATCAAACCAATAAGTAGTAAAGAGATTGAATCAGTAAACAATAATAACCTCCCAACAAAGAAAACCCCAGAGCCAGATGGCTTCATGGGGGAATTCTGCAAAACAATCCAAGAAGGATTAACAAAAATCCTGTTCAAAATCTTGCAAAAAAATTTGAAGAAGGGGAACACTTTCTAATTCATTCTACAAAGCCAACATCATCCTCAAACAAAAGCCAGATTTAAAAAACCACAAGAAAATCATATAAAAATATTTCCTAGGAATATAGGTGCAAAAATCCTGAACAAAATACTAGCAAACCAAATCCAACAGCACATTAAAAGTATTATACACCATGATCAAGTGAGATTTATCTCAGGTGTGCAAGGATGGTTTGGCATAAGAAAATTAACCAATGTAATACAACACATAAACAGACTGAAAGAAAAAAATCACATGATCATATCTATAGATGCAGAAAAAGCATTTGACAAAATACAACATACTTTCCTGATAAAAACACTGCAAAAGAAAGGAATAGAAGGAAACTTTCTGAACATGATTAAGGATATATATGAAAACCCACAGCTAACATCATTTACAATGGTGAAATCCTAAAAATCCTTCCCTCTAAGATCAGGAACAAGACAAGGATGCCCACTATCACCACCCCTATTTAACATTGTGTTAGAAGTACTTGCTCAAGCCTAGAGCAAGAAACAGATATAAAAGGCATCCAGATTGGAAAGGAAGGTGTCAAAATTTCACTATTTGCAGATGACATGATCTTGTACATAGAAAACTCTGAGAAATCTACAACAAAGCTTCTAGAATTTAAAATTAGTTCAGTAAAGTCACAGGTTATAAGATCAATGTGCAAAAATCAGTAGCATTTCTGTACACCATTAATGAGCAATCCAATGAGGAAATCAAGAAAAAAAATACCATTTACAATAGTAAATTAAAAAATCAAATACCTAAGAAGAAATTTAACTAAAGATGTATAAGACTTATATACAGAAAACTACACAACACTGTTAAAGGAAATTAAAGAAGGCTTAAATAAATGGAAGAATATTCCCTGTTCAGGTAGGAAGGAAGGAAGACAAATTATTATTAAGATGTCTATCCTATCAAAACTGATCTACAGATTTAATGCAGTCCCAATAAAAATCAACACAGCATTTTTTACTGCACTGGAAAAAGTAACAATGAAATTTATTTGTGGGAAGCGGACTTTGGCCCAGTGGTTGGGGCGTCCGTCTACCATATGGGAGGTCCGCGGTTCAGGCCCCGGGCCTCCTTGACCCATGTGGAGCTGGCCGTGCACAGTGCTGATGCGCGCAAGGAGTGCCGTGCCACGCAAGGGTGTCCCCCGCGTGGGGGAGCCCCACGCGCAGGGAGTGCGCCCGTGAGGAAAAGCCGCCCAGCGTGAAGGGAGGGTGCGGCCTGCCCAGGAATGGCGCCGCCCACACTTCCGTGCCGCTGACGACAACAGAAGCGGACAAAGAAACAAGACGCAGCAAACAGACACCAAGAACAGACAACCGGGGGGGGGGGGGGGGGATTAAATAAATTAATTAATTAAAAAAAAAAAAAAAAGAAATTTATTTGTAAGGGAAACAGGCCCTGAATAGCCAAAAACATTGAAAAAGAAAAATGAAATTGGAGGAATCACACTACCTGACTTTAAAACATACTACAAAGCTATAGTGGTCAAAATGGCATGGTATTATCACAAGGATAAACACACTGACCAATAGAACTGAATTGAGAGTTCAGATATAGATCCTCACATATACAGTCATCTGATATTCAACAAGGCCACAAAGCCCACTAAACTGGGAGAGAATGGCCTCTTCAACAAATGGAACTTTGACAAGTGGATATCCATATGCAAAAGAATGAAAAAGGATTACCATCTCACATCTTATATAAAAATCAACTCAAGATGGATCAAAGATCTAAATATAAGAGCCAAGAATATAAAGACCTTGGAAGACAATGTAGGAAAGCATCTACAGAGCCTTGAAATAGGAAATGGCTTCATGAAGTTCACACCCAAAGCATAAGCAACGAAAGAAAAAATGGATAATGGGACCTCCTCAAAATTAAAGCCGTGTGCACCTCAAAGGAGTTTATCAAGAAATAAAAGACAGCCTACCCAATGGTAGAAAATATTTGGTAACCATATATCTGGTAGGAGCCCAATATCCAACATATATAAAGACATCCTCTATCTCAAAAATAAAAAGACAAACAACCCATTCAAAAAAATGGGCAAGAGATTTGAACAGATGCTTCTCCAAAGAAGAAATACAAATGGCTAAAAAGCACATGAAAAGATGCTTAACATCACTAGCAATTAGAGAAATGCACATCAAAACTACAATAAGATACCATCTTACACCCATTAGACAGAGGACTACAAGTGTTGGAGAGGATGTGGAGGAATGGGAACCTTCATCCACTGCTGGTGGGAATGTTGAAGGATCCAGTCATTCTGGAGAACAGTTTGGCACTTTCTAAAAAAACTAGCTATAGATTTGCCATATGACCCAGCAATTCCACTGCTGAGTATATACCCAGAAGAACTGAAAGCAAGGACATGAACTGATATATGAACACTAATGTTCATAGCAGCATTATTCACTATTGCCAAAAGTTGGAATCAACCCAAATGCCCACCAACAGAGGAATAGATAAACAAAATGTGATATATACATATCATGGAATACTATTCAGCTGTAAGAAGGAATACAGCACTAGCACATGGGATAACATGGATGAATCTTGAGGACCTTACATTTTTTTTTAAAGATTTATTTATATACTTCTCTCCCCTTGCCCCCTGCCCCAGTTGTCTGATCTCTGTGTCCATTCACTGTGTGTTTTTCTGTGACTGCTTCTATCCTTATCAGCAGCACTGGGGATCTGTTTCTCTTTTTTTGTTGTATCATCTTGTTGTGTAAGCTCTCCGTGTGTGCAGCGCCATTCTTGGGCAGGCTGCACTTTCTTTCATGCTGGATGGCTCTCCTTATGGGGCACACTCCTTGCACATGGAGCTCCCCTATGTGGGGACACCCCTGAGTGGTACGGCACTCCTTGCGCACATCAGCACTGCACTTGGGCCAGCTCCACCTGGGTTAAGGAGGCCCAGGGTTTGAACCATGGGCCTCCCATGTGGTAGATGGATGCCCTACCCACTGGGCCAAGTCCATTTCCCAAGGACCTTATGTTGAATGAAGCAAGCCAGGCATTGAAGGACAAATACTACACAACCTCTCTGATATGAATTAAGCAAATCAAGCTGTCTCAGAGAGCTAGAGACTGGATGATAGGCTTACAGGAAATGGGGAAGAGAGGAAGGTTGTGAGCTGATGCCTACAGTGGCAAAATCTATGATAAAGTGGAGGTAAGTAGTTGTGAAGTGAAAGGATAAGACGGGGACATAAGGATATTATTCATTGGGGCTTTGCAGGCTTGAGGGGGCTAGGGTTGGGAGGATGGGTCAGATGGTCCATGGATTAGGGGGGAGGGTTTAGGATGAGTGGGTGAACATGGGAGATTTTCAGGTACATGGTTGAAACTGTAATGTTGAGAAAACTCTTCAGAAAATATAATAAGGAAGGGTTACTTGTTTAAGGTGCTTGATGGGGGGCATCTGGCAAAGGGTTTACCTCAGGCAGGCTTCTAGGGAGTGTGTGAGTGTTCATCTTGTCATATTGTGTTATATCAGTAGATGGAGACACATAAAATGAGTGGGAAAATGTTTTACCCCCATCCTGGGGTGGACTGATATTCCCAAACAGAGGAGGGGTAGCTCTTGAGAGTATGGGTAGCTCCCAATGGGGGAGAACAGAATAGAGTGTCAAGCCCTCAGCATTGTTGTAAGTATCTATGAATCTTGTCCTTCAGCCAGTGAAACTTGGCTGTCACTGTGGGCCCTGAGGAGAGGTGGAGAGAGGAATAGAATAGATGGAAGACGGGGTAACTGGAGGGCAATGGAAGTGTTCCACAAGATCATGCAATGATGGATATAAGCCATGTTAAATTTCACCAAAAATTTATAAAAGTGTATAGTCTAAAATGTAAACCATAATTTAAGCCATAATGGAACCATGGTTGATAGCTGTATTTCAATATCTGTACATCAGCTGTAGCAAATATAACATCCACATGTAAAAAGATCATTACTGGGGAAGTGGAAAAAGGGTATGATGTTGGATATATGGGAGTCCACTATATTGTATATGTGACTTTACTTTGATATAAAACTTTTTAGAAGGCAAAATGAAAAATGAAAAAAAAGAATGTACACACTGAGGAAGGAATTATTATGTATTCTATTTCTAATCTTTAAAATTGTCAATACTATTTCATTTTCCTACTAATTGAATTTGGCATTACATTAGCCTTCATTTTTTAAGAAGTTTTGGATCACAGAGGGGTTCAACTGTGGCTGGAGAGGAGCATTGGGATGTCATTGATGGGGGATGCATGGATGGGAGGGAGTTTTCCAGGGCATGCATATAGGGTATATAGATATGTTTGGATGTTCATTGGGTATTGTCGTAGTGGCTAGAGTTGCACATGACAATTGAGGGAATGCTAAGTTCCCATCCTGGGGATCTCTAATGTATTCCCCAATGGAACAGCAAAAATCCTGTAAGTGCAAGGACAAAGACTAGTGAAGAAGGATGTTCCAATGATGGGCCTTTGATACTGATGACTATGCTTATGAGCCTGTGTACTTGAAATTCCATCTAGGCCTAAAGCTGCAGGATGCCTAAGAGTTACCTCCTGAGAGCCTCCATGTTACTCAAGTGTGGCCACTCTCTAAGCCAAACTCAGCACGTAAATGCATTACCTACCCACAACGTGGAACATGACTCCCAGGGTGAGCCTCCCTGGCACCAAGGGATTACTACCATCACCAGCTGGTGATACAACTAGAAGAAGACCTTGAATAAAAGGGGGAAATAGTAAAGACAAATGAGTTTATATGGCTAAGAGACTTCAAAATGAGGAAGTCATCAGAGGGGTCCCACTTATGCATGTCTCAGCAGGACCCCAGAGACAGACAAAGTAGATACAACCCCAGGTACTGGTGCTCCTGAGGACTACAGAGACACACAGTTTCTACAGTCATGACAAATGACTCTGGAGTTGTGTTTTGCCAGTGGGCCCTACTTTGGAATTTGTGTTCCTGAATGTGATGGAGTTGGACTCAGATATGACCTTTCTACACATGCCTCTTCTGTCACTTTTACTGAACCTGTGGTTGGCGCTGGGGTTTGTGTATGCTCAGGAGACATGAAACATGTAGAAATAATGAACATTGAAGACAATCATGTTTAGTGAAATAAGCCAGATTCAAAAGGACAAACATTGTATGAGCTCAATTGTGTGAAATAATTAGAATAAACAAATTTACAGAGTCAGAATATTGATTACACATTATTAGGGGATGGAGTCAGGGTAGGGAATAGTGAGTTAATGCTTAAAAATGTACAAAATTTCTATTTGGGACAATGGAAGAATTTTGTTAATGGATAGTAGTGATGATAGGCAGCATTATATATTTGAATGTGGTTAAAGAGGAAATTTTAGATTGTATATATGTAACGGAATATGTTTTTTTTAAATCCGTGGAGCTGCACAACACAAACAGTGAATCCTAAGTTAAATCATGGACTACAGTAAATAGTACAATTATAAAAATGTGCTTTCATCAGTGGTAACAAATATACCCCATCAAAGCAAGGTGTTAATAATAGGGTGGTTTATGGGAACCCTGTATTTTTTGCATCACTTTACATAAACCTACAACTTCTCTAATAAAGAGAAATAATGGTCAGAACAAAAATAGTAACACTCTATTGTGGGTTTTGTAACACATTTATGGGTGAAATGTGAAGCAATAATAATATAAAGACTAGGAGTAGGAAATGGAAGTATACTGTTGCAAGGATCTTAAACTAGATAAGAGCTGATATAATATTTCTTACAGATAAACTGTGAAAATTTAAAGATTTGTACTATAAACAGGGGTCAGAAAACCATAGACCAAATGTGGTCCACCACTGGTTTTGTAAATATTATTTTATTAGGACCTAGCCAATCTCATTTGTTTATTTGTATATTTATTGTTTCCACAATACAATCACGTAATTAAGTTCTGATGAAAAATACATAGCCTTCAAATCCCGAAATACTTACCCTCTGGAACTGTACAAAAAATATTTACTTACCCCTACTATGAAACTTCCAGCAACTACTAAAATCCTAAACAAGGAAGTCTAGTTAATAAGCAAACAAAGAGATAAAATGGATCATATAAAAAAACAACAATTTAATCCAAAAGAAAGTAGAAAATAAGAAAATTGGAATAAGGAGCAAATGGAACAAAGAAAAACAAATTACAAGATTATAGAATTAAACTTAATCACATCAATAATCACATTAAATATAAATGGCCAAACATCCCAAATAAAGGTAGAGAACTTAAGAGTGGATAATTAAGTAAGGTACAATAACTTGCAGCTTTTAAGAAACCCACTTTAAATACAAAGACACAACTGAAAGAATAAAAACATGTATAGCATTCTATTACCAATGGAAGGAAAGTTGGAATGGTTATATTAATATCAGACAAAGTAGATTTCAGAATCAAGAATATTACCAGGAATAAGAAGAAATACCTTCTACAGTAAAAGGATCAATTCAGAGAGAGGACATAGCCTAAGTTTATGTAACTAATAATGGAATTTAAGCATGCAAGATAAAAATTCACAAAAAGTTAAGACATAGACAAATCCATAAGTAAAGTTGGAGATTTCAACATTTCCCTCCCAATAATAGATAAAACAAGTATACATGAAATCAAGACAGATATTGTAGCAGTTTGGCATTATTTATGAATTCCAAAAACAGATATTGGATTATGTTTGTGAACTGGTCTTTTCCTTTGGGAATATTAGATTATATTGGATTCAGAGGTTTATCTTTTACTAGATTAAATAATGATTAAGGCTTTGATTGGGCCATGTAGGTATGACATTGAGACCCCACCCCCTTGGTGAGTGGGAACTCACAGAGAAACCACACTGGGGAGAAGGAAGGTTGGAGCTTTGAGCTGGAGCCCCAGAACGTAAACACACAGAGAAGCTGATACGTGAAGAAACAGAGAAGTCTCCATTAGACATGGCAGAGGCCCTGGGAAGAGTCGTGTCATTGGCCTGACAGTTTACAGCTAGCCTTGTGGAGAGAGCAGACTAGCTGAGTCTGGAGAGAAATGAGCCCCAGGAGAGGGACAAGAATTATCCCAGCCTACAGTTGATATTGGAAGAAGCTGGGACCACAGAGCCTCAGAGGAAGAGGGAGGCCGAACCCTTGCAGATGTAGGCAGTCATCTTGCTCCAACATGTGGCAACAGACTTTGGTGAGGGAAGTAACTTACACTTTATGACCTGGGAACTATAAGTGTCTACCCCAAATGAATACCTTTTTTAAAGCCAACAGATTTCTGGTATTTTGCAGCAGCACCCATTTGGCTGACTAATACAAATACAGAAAATTTGAACAATGCCTCTACCCAATTTGACCTAATTGATATTTATATAGCACTCCATTCAAGAAGTACAGAATACACTTTCTTTTCAAGGTCATATAGAACACTTATCCATATATACAATATTTGAGGCCATAAAATAGTCTCCATAAATTTAGAAGAGTTAAAGTCATGCAAAGTATATTCTCTAAACAAAATGCAGTAAGATTAAAATCTAATCACAAAAATATATCTGCAAAACCTGTAATAATGTATAGGTCAACAAATAAACAAAAAGAGAAAAAGAGAAGGTTTTTAGAAAATAATGTAATTGAAGGCTTATAATTTGTGGGATGCATTTACTTAGAAATTTATGGTACTAAAGGTATATGAGAAATGAAGAAAGATCTCAAATCTATAACCTCAATATCCACCTTAAGAAACTAGAAAAAGAACAGCAAATTAAACCCACAATAAGCAGAAGGAAAAAATTAAAATAAATGCAGAAATCAACAAAAGAAGAAACAATGTCAATCAAGCTCAATGAAACCAAACAATGTCAATCAAGCTCAATGAAACCAAAACCTAGTTCTTTAAGGAAAAAATAAAATTCATAAATCTCTACCAATAATGATTAGAAAAAAAAAGAGATGACTGCCAAAATCAGGTATCATAGAGGTGACATTATTACCGATTCAATAAGTATTCAAGTGATAAGAAAACATTATGAAAAACTTTATGCAGAAATTTTAACAACATTGATAAAAAGAACAAATTCCTTGATAGACTCAAACTACCATAGCATAATATATATTTGACAAAGAACTTGTATGAAAATTACATAAACAATTCTTATAATAACAATAAGACTAATAACCAAATTTTAAGAATGAGCAAAATATTTAAAGTAATTGCACCAATGAAGATGTATGGATGGTAAATAAACACATGAAAAGATGGTCAACTTCATTAGTTATTAGGGAAATGCAAATTCAAATCACAAGATACCACTACATACTCATTAGCTTGGCTAAAATTTAAAAGACTGTCCATCTGCATTGTTAGTGAGGATTTGGAGCAACTGGAATACAGGAAGGAATATAAACTGGTACAATCGCTTTGGAAAATAGTTTGCCAATTTCTTAATAAGTTAGATGAACATCTACCATATGCTCCATCCATTCAACTCTTAGATATTTACTAAAGAGAGATGTAAGCATATTTCCATAAAAAGACATGTTCACAAATTTTCATAGCCGTTTTATTTGTTAAATTCAAAACCTGGAAGTCACCCAAATGTCCGTCAAAAATTGAACAAATTGGGGTAAAATCCATATAATGGAATACGATTCATCTAGGAAAGGAATGAACAAGAGGTACATGTAATGGCAAGGATGAATCTAAGAATGTTTGTGCTGAATGAAAGAAGCCAAACAAAAATGAGTGCACATGGTATAATTCCATTTTTATAAAATCCTAGAAAATGCAATCTAATCCCTAGTGACTGAAAGCAATTAGAGGTTGCCCCGACAGAGAGGGTGCAGTGTAGAGGGGAGGAAAGGAGGATTTACAAAGCAGCAGGAGGAAACTTTTGGAGGTGTTGGGTATATTCAGTATTTTGATTATTGTGATGGTTTCATGGGTTTGTACTTATGTCAAATATTATCAAAATGTATATTTTAAATAGATGCAGTTTTTCTGTATTAATTATACCTCAATAAATTTTTAAATACATATATATTTTTTTATTTTTAAAAATATACCAAAATACATTGCCACCAAATATGTATAGACATCCCTTCTGTCTTCTTTCTCATTAACAATGGATATTTTGTTATTTTAATCATTGCTGCCAAACTGACAGAGGTAAAGGCATTCATTGTTATTTTAAATTGTGTTTATGTGATTACAAATGGTGTTTAAAATATTCATCTTTTTGTATATTTGAATTTCTTCTTTGTAATTGTCTGTGAATATACTTAGTTAATTTTGGTTGGTATGTTTACCTTTTTCCTTATTTAGTTTTATTATAATACAAGTATATCTTTCCAGATTTTTCCTATGCAAATATATATATTTTCTTAAACAAAAATGGTATCACATTTTATATCCTATTTTGTAACCTACTCTTTCCACTAATATAAAGTGAATATCTCTCCATGTCGATAAATGTATAGCTACATCACAGTTCTAATGGCTAGAACAGCAGTTCCTAAAGCTGCTTCTTAACTTAAAACCATATTTCAGTTTCAGAAAATGGAATGAGGCTCTTCTTCCTTTCTAAGGGAGTTGAGAGAACTTCACAAATCACTTTTTTATTAGCAACAGCATCATAGAAACCACAGCAGATCCTTCAGTGAATGACAACTAATAATCCTCCTCACCCTGAAAAGAAACTTTATGAATGTGACTTTTGTCAACTTTCTTTACAGTTCCCCTAGAACAGTGCTGATAACAGAATTTTCAGCTAGCCGCACTTCACTTGACAAGTTATGAAGAGATCAATTTGTTCCCATTAGTCTCCACCTCATTAATATCCAAGATGAGGTCCACTCTGGTAAACAGTGGACAGCCTTTGCCTTTCATAGAGATGTCTCTTTGTCAAAGTCTATAGAGGAGTACATCAGCAGCCCTTCCTTAAAGTTCAAAAGGAAATCCTTTAATTAAAATTAAAAGCTGCTCCTCTTAAAGGTCAGACCAAAAAAATTGGTAATGCACCGCGAGAAATACAATTACTATTCAATGCAGTGCGTTACCATGAAACTGGGGTTGAGAATTTTAAAGTAGCACCGTTTCAAAATGAGAAGTTATGGTTTACCTAGCAATAGTCAATTCTCTTCTTTGAATGGCACTTCTGAGCAACTTAATCTTCAAGTTCTGTCGCCCAGTGGTCCAAAAGGCCTTCTCAAATTGTCATCAACAGAACCTTCTTTTAGAGCATCGTTCCTTTCCCTTTCAGATTGTGTTTCAAACAACCCGTCGATACCAAAAGAGGAAATAGGCCGAAGGCCAGACTGACCACACTGGCTGAGTTTTTTGTGTTTTGAAACCACAGGTCAGAAACCACAGGAATTTCTCAGGAATTGGGGGAAAGGAACCAATCCATAGCAGCCCAGGCATTTTTTTCTGGAGGTTACAAAGTCATTGAGCATTCAGCAAACACCAGGGGCCTCCTCTGAGCCCTATAGAATGCTGGGTACCAGCAAGTATGTGAAATTAAGCACATGTGTCCATCCATCAGGAGCTGAATGAAGAGGCACCCATCACTTCCTGACAGGCCAATGGAGTTTGGTGTAAAAAGAAAGAAAACGGTTCACTGTGAGTACGAGGATGCAGTGACCGAGAATGATGGGAAATGGAGCAGGCTCTAAGGAAGAAGAGAAGATGTTTCAGTGTGAGGAAAGGAGACATGACCATCGAAAGCTGGGAAGAAGTACTGTGAGGGATATTTTTAAATCCCAGGGATCCTAAAATAAATCCAAGGGGGAAAAGTGCATTTCAAGCAAGAGCATTTCAAGCTAACAATCACTTTCCCCATAAAGGTGATAAAAGCAATTGCACCTTAACAGAAAAGCTCGCAATTTGTCTTCGGACGTTTCCTCCCTGTGCTTAACACTTTATCAAGCTTCGTTCAAATATTAAATGTTTCCAATAAACTAGAAGCTTACAACTCATTTGAAAGTGAGAGAAATCTACTACACAGCATGAGAGAAAAACCAGAGAGAATAAAATCCTGATGTCAGGAGCTAGGTGCCCTCCTGAAAAGGTGTCAAGGTAAGTGGGCAGGTAGGAAACAGGGCAGCACACCTGGAGGTCCCTCCCTGGATGACAGGGCAGGGGCTTTACAGAAGTCAGGGCATAGGGGATGAAACTAGAGTCGGGGGATTCATAGGCTGACACCAGTAGGTATGACCCCAACACGGGGGCACGGTGTGGCCCGGGAAGGCCGCTCAGTTTGTCACACCTTGCCTGAGATCCGGAAATCCAGGGAGGAGTTTGGGCTTAGGGAATTAGAGCCCTTGGGAGAGGCGGCATGATAACCGACATCAGACCCTTTTCTGAGAGTAAAGTGGGCTGAAACCAAGGAGTGCTGCTGCAAAGCTGGTCTTAGAGCTGGGGCTGGGTCCCTGCGGCCAGGACAGGGGGAGCAGGATGGACGTGGTCTGCAGATTTGGCACTGCCCTGGCCCCTCCTCTAATTCTGACCGTCTGCGGGCCCTTCTAACGGAGGCCCTGGAGCTCTCAGCTTGGGAGGACAATGAGCTGGCCATTTGAGCACTTAGGACAAATACACTAAAATAAATGGAAGATGATTAAGTATCTTCTATTGATCAGATAAGGGAACAAATGATAACTGATATCCTTGAAGTAGAGGTCCTACCAGTGGCACAAAAGAAATTAAAGATATAATAAGGGGGGCGGATGTAGCTCCGTGGTTGAGCGCCTGCTTCCTATGTATGAGGTCCTGGGTTCAATCCCTGGTACTACCTTAAAAAAAAAAAAGATATAATAAGAGAAAACTGTCCTTAAATGAAGGAAGAAGTGAATCTATGCATAGAAAGGACATTCCAAGTAGATGGTGGTGTAGAAAATTTGATACATGAGCACTACTAAAATCAACCCTGGTAAATTACTGAATATGAGAAAAAGAGAATTCCTTAGACATCTGAGAAGAAGAAACAAAACAGTATTTCCTTACAGGCAGATAAAAAGGCTAGCCTCATGTTTCTTTATAGCAACATTAAAATCCAGAGGAAAAAAAAATAAAACAGTATCTATGAATTACTTAAGGGAAGAAAAAAAGAAAAAAGAACTTCAGCCCAGCAGGTATGTTTGAGTATAAAGGTGTCAGATATGCATTCACAGGCTTGTGAAAACTCGGGAAATAGAGCATCCATTAGTCCTTTAAGAAAAAAAAATTGATGACAAAATCTAGCCATTCAAGAATGAATGGAGAAGTCGTAGTAAAAAAGGAACTATAGAACATTAAAGCCATACATTCAAATGTAAGCCAAACAATTTTTAATGAAATTAGAGAGAGAGGAGAGAGAGACAAACAGGGTATAACTACAAATCTGGATAAGTGCTATGAATGGAGTAAATAGTGTGGTATACAGTTAATTCTTGGGAATAGAGGCAGTTAAGGAGGGAGAGAGACACAATTTCACAAGATTTTCTCCCATACTCTGTTTTTAATTGAGGTATAATTTACAGGCAATAAAATGCATAGACTTTAAATGTATAGTTTGATTAATTTTTAAAATTTATAAGTTCACATATTCATTACCCCAATTAAAAAAATATGTAGAACATTTCCATCACCTCAGAAATTTCCCCCATGCCTCTTTCTGTCAACTCTTCACAACTCAGGAGCCACTGTTCTGATTTCCATCACTTATGCTAGAGCTTTATACAAATGTGGTTGGCTTTTTCACACAACACATTTTTTGAGATTCATCCATGTTGTTTGTGCATCAGTACTTTTTTTTATTACTGAATAATACTCCATTGAATGGCTATCCCAAAATGTGTTCATGCATTCTCCTGTTGATAGACATTTGAGTTGTTTCCAGCACTATACATATCCGTATATCTTCCTTTGGGAAGGGTCTGTACAAAATTGTTTTTGCATTGTTTGTATTATTCTTGTAACTGTCTTGTAAGTTTGAAAGTCTTTCAAAATAAAAAGTTATTTTTTTAAAAAGTAGTTGTTGACAAAATATAAATAAACAAGTATGGCTATGTTCTAATAAAACTCTACTTACAAAAATGGGCAGCAGGTCAGATTTGGCCCATCTGCCATAGTTTGACAACCCTCTGTTTACAACATTGACTTGAGACCTTTTCTTTTTTTCCTAATACATACACTAGGTGCTCTACAGTCTCCTCTAATCACTGTTTTAGTTGCATCTCACAAATTTTGTTTTGTCATGTTTTTGTTTTTATTCAGTTCAAAATACTTCCTAATTTATTTTGTTGTTTCTTCTTTGACCTAAGAAATATTTAAAAGTTTGTTATTTAGTTTCTAAATAATTGAGGATTTTCCAGAGGTCTTTCTGTGATTGATTTCTAATTTAAATTCATTCTGGCCACATAACATTCTTGGCATGATTTGAATTCTATTAAATTCATTGACACTAGTTTTCTGGCCCAGAATATAAATTTGTTGAAGTTTGTTTTATGGTCCAGAATATAGTTTATCTTGGTAAATGTTCTATGTGAACTTGAAATGAATCTCTATTCTGTTCTTGAATGGAACGTTCTATAAATGTCAATTAGGTCAAGTTGATTGACAGCATTATTCAATATTTCTATATTATTCCTGATTTTTGTTGACTTTTTCTATCAATTATTGAGAAAGTGGAGTTGAAATCTTAAACTATAGTGGTACATTTGTTTATTTCTCCTTTCAGTTCTATTAGTATTTGCTTCATATATTTTGAAATTCTATTAGGCATATAATCATTTTTGTTATTTCCTATTGATGTAACAATAGCCCTCTTTTTCATTAAAAATGATCCTTTTTATCATAGGTGCATAATCATTTTTGTTATTTCCTGTTGATGCAATATTAGGCCTCTTTTTGATTAAAAATGACCCTCTTTATCCCTGGTGATATTCTTTATTAGTCTACTTTTTGTCATACTAAAATAACCACTCCAGTTTTCTTTTGATTATTTTCAGCATGGAATATCTTTTTCCATCCTTTTACTTTTAACTTATTTGTGACTTTCTATATAAAAACTCTTTTTATCTCATTTGATGACTTTATGACTTTTTTTACAGGTTTCTTTACATATTATGGTATATGTCTTTATCACAACCTAACTTCAAATAATATAATAACATTTCATATATAATGTAAGAAGACTATAATTACATTTCCCCCCTCCTGGGCTTTGTACTATTTTACTCCTGTCTATGTTATAAAACCACAATACATTTTCAATACCTTTTAAAGATTTTTATGAATGGAAAAAAGGACTTTTATACTTGTTCACATATTTTTTCATTCCCCATGGTCTTCATTCCTTTAAGCAGACACAGATTTTCATTGGTATCGTGTTCCATCTGCTTAGTTTTTTAACATATCCTGTAGTGCAGGTCTACAGGTGAAGGTCTCTAAGCTTTTGTATGCCTGAAAAATGCCTTTATTAGGACTTTATTTTGGAAATATATTTGATGGGTGCATAATTCTAAGTTGACCATTATTTTCTTTTTCATTCAGTACTTTAAAAATATTGATCTGCTATCCTCCCGTTTGCATTGTTTTTAGTAAGAAGTCTGCTGGCATTTTTGTTCCTCTGCACATGGTGTGTCTTTTGCCTCATACTGTTTTAATATATTCTTCATCTCTGTTTTTAAGCAATTTTATTTTTACTTGCTTTGGTGTAGTTTTCTTCATTTTTCTTTTGCTTGGGTTTTGTTAAGCTTCTTGAAATTATAGGTTTAATCTTATCAAATTTAGAAGAATGTTAGCCATTTTTCTTCAAACATTTTTTCTGACTGCTCCCCCCCCCCCCCCCGACAGACACACACATTCAGGGGTTCTAATTACATGTATATTACACTCCTCAAGGTTGTCCCATGTTTGCCTGATGTTCTGTTTCTTTTTTCAGTCTTTTCTCTTTCCAAGTTTAATTTTGAATGGTTTTATTACTATGTCTTCAAGTCCAGTAATTTTTTCTTCTGCAGTGTCTTATCTCCTGCTAATCCTATCCAGTATCTGTTTCATCTCAAGTATTGTATTTTGCATCTCTTCAATATAAAATGGGGTCTTTTTTATATTTTCCTTGTCTCTCTTTATCATGTTCATGCTTCCCTCTACCTCAGGAGTCAGAAAACTTTTTTCTTTAAAGGGCCAGTTAGTAAATATCTTAGACCTTGTGGTCAATAAATGTTTTCTATCACATTTTTTTTCCTTTTGTAACTCTTTAAGACACTTTTTTTTTTTTAAGGGAAAAATTAAGTATTCCCTTATAGTCTTAGCACTCAGACCATATAAAAAACAGGCTGAAGGCTAAATTTGGCATACAGGCCACTGTTTGCAAACTCCTATTCTACCTTCTTGAATATGAAATACATTTGTAATAATTGTCCCTGTCTACTCAATCTATCATTTATATCATTTATGGGTCTGTTTATATTTATTGATTTATTCCTTCATTAGTCATATTACCCTGATTCTTTGCATACCTGTTAATTTTTTACTGTGTGCCAGAAATTGTAAATATTATCTTGTTTGGTACTTGATATTTTGGTATTTCTTTAAGTGTTCTTGAGTATTGCACTGGGACACACTTTACTTTGTCATAAGAGGTACATCAGTTGAAAAGCTTGAGAAGTGCCTCAGGGTGTTTTCTATGACTCACCTGCAAGTCTGCGGCAGCCCTCAGCTCTGCCCAGGTACTTGATAAACTCCACATTCTGATTTGGGGAGACCTGCTTCTGTCCTTTAACTTCTTCTCTACATACACAGGTGCTAAGTTTCAGGAACCAGCCTGGGTAGAGTCCTCAGTCAGTGTTTAGGGAATTAAGTTATATTCAGTCTCACAGAGCCTGTCCCTAACTTGAATTGTACTTTCTCCCATAAAGAAGCTCAGCCCCTTGTAAGCTCTGCATTTGGTTACAAATTCCAGCCTCAGCGACTGCTCTTGAGAAGAAGCCAAGCTTTGGCCCATTCATGGGCAATTCCACTGTTTTCCCTCCAGCTTCATTTAGTGTACCTACCAAATCAGACAAGAATATGTGTGTGGTTGGATCTCCATAATACTTAAATGAAAGAATTGTATAATCACCTTATTGTTCTAGGTCATATTTAACCTGACTCATGGCCTTGACTAACCATGATGAGAGATAAATTCAGTCTCTGTCATTTTAAGAGCTCTCCTCCCTGTCCCCAGTGTTGTTGGTACTTAAATACTAATAACTTCTGATGTGCTTGGAAAATGGGAAGTGTTTGGGTTGTTGACTGAGGATGCTGGTCCCTGCCATTCTCAGTCGCCACCACACCTGTGGGCTCCAAGTTCACCTCCCTGTGGTGTTACTAAGTGAATGCAGTCTGGTCCCCGGATACCTCCGGTACATCTCCCCAGGCTTCGGGGCCCTCCCCTCCTTGGGCTCTGCATGTGAGACATTACTGGTCTTTCACAGTTAGTTTTCATAGATGCCCAAACTCAAGGCTCATTTCCAGTCTCCTGGGGATGACTGTCCCCTTCTTCAACTTCTGTCTCCACCAACTCGTGGAAGGGATGGCTTGATCCCGATCACCAACAACCCCATCAGGCTGAAACATATAAGTTGTTCACTTATCTCTAAGGATGGACATAGGGGGCATGAATTTATTCAGGGCCCTGAGAAGCAGACATCAAAACAGGAAAAGACATTTGTTTTAGACAGCCAAAGGGGTGCTGATGCAAAATACCAGAAACTGGTTGGTTTTTATAAAGGGTAGTTATTTGGGGAAGGAGCTTACATATACCAGGCCATAAAGCATAAGTTACTTCCCTCACCAAAGTCTATTTTCATGTGTTAGAGCAAGATGGCTGCGGTGTCTGTGAGCGTTCAGGCTTCCTGGGTTCCTCTGGGCTCAGCTTCTGTTTTCTCCACAAGGAGAGCTGTAGCCTATCAGGTAAATGGCTCTGTCTCTTTCCCCAGGGCTCCAGCTTAGGGCTTCAGAATCAAACTCCAACATTAAGAACCCCCAACCCTGTCCTTTGACATCCCTTTTATCTGTGAGTCCCTACCCACCAAGGGGCAAGGACTCAGTGCCCTAATGATGTGGCCCTTTTAAAGCCCTAATCATAACTCAGTCAGGTCAAGGTACAGATCAGATTACAAACACAATCCAATATCTATTTTCGGAATTCATAACCATATCGAACTGCTACAATATTCAAGAGATTCACTAGAGGAGGGAGCAGGAGAAAGAAGGGAGAGTCTTCAGACTGTGGAGCAGATCTGACATCTCTGAAAGGAGAGAGGGAAGGAAGGAGGGTTCAGGGAGAAAAAGTTTTGGACTGCAGCACAGTTTCTTGAAAGATTGGGCAAGACTGATGGACATATTCAAGCCAAATGGAGTTCTGCATCTCACCAGAAGGGGTCTGCCTCCCACACATGCCCAGGACATGACCTATAAAGGACCTGGAAAGAACTTCCATGTTGTCCATAGCATACAAATTTTATCTCTTCTTAGTAATGAAAGTGGATGGAGAAGAGCAGACACCTTTATATCACTTGGTTTATAGCTGCTGCAATCACTAAGAAGTAGATTGCACTCTTCTCACCATAAGTCAGCACTGACAATGGCACCACACACCATAAAAAGGCCTTCCATGCACTGACTACACCTGCGCGCCAAGTAATGACACCTGCCAAAACAATATTTGACAGACAATGCCTGAACTGTGTGAACCACTGAAAAGTACACCTTTCCAATAAAAGAATCCAGTATTATAAAGGCCACTAAGTGTACTTCTCAGTACTTTATTAGCGGAATGGGTCTGCAATAGTCTGTGCTGTTGTGGGAATCATAACTATAACTTTCTTGACCATTTTCCAATGTTAAGAGCTGCTGAAGCATTAGAGCAAGTCCCAACCCAGTAATAGGCAGCCGTAAATTCTTGTACCCGTTTAAATGGAACCCTACGTTGGGTGATGGGTCTTTGAATGCAAAGAAAATCAGCCTAGTGGACTTTTCTGCCCTATTAGTAAGGCTGGGGTGGCAGAGGATTAACCAGCCAGCACATGGACCGCAGGCACAATTTCCTTAGAAGCAATTTTCTCACACACACCTAATATTTAGTTTCCTATTCACATCAAGCCTCCTTCTCTTTCTCAACACACCTTTCCTCTTATATGTAAGCTACTGAGTCAGATCACTTCCCTCTTTCAACAGAGCTTTTATTATCTAGATTTGGCCTACAAGAAACATCATGAAGGCCTAATGGGTCTTTGTTTCTGATAATGAACTCAGTCCCTTGGTCATTCAAATGCTTCGGAATCAGCTTTCAACCTTTGAAACACAACTGTGGGTCCCAGTTGTGCATCCCCTTCCTGCAACTAGATTCTCCTAAGGGAAAATCTCCTGGAAATCCAGGGCAGGGCTGTACTGTCCAGAGATCAGCACAGGGCTTTCACTACCTCTTGGCAGAGACCAGAGTGCAGAAGTAATTTAAAAATTACCAGGGATGTTTATTGATGGCATATCTCAGAAGTGCTTTTAAAAAAGGGACTTTAATCTACAGAACTGATAACTTGCTATTTTAAAAACTATTTATTTACTCATTCATTCATTCATTCATTCATTCATTCATGATACATTTACTCTGTGGCAAGTCCTCTGCTAGGCACTGGGGGCCATTGAAATAATCCAAGGGAGGAGCTTGGTCCTGGATTAGGGTCATGGAAGTGGAAGGGGAGGGAAGTAAGTGGATTGGAGAGAGATTAAAGAGGATCAAGACTCAGCCATCCCTGAGCACCTGCTACGTGCTACATAATTTGCTACATGAAAATGTTGGGGCCACCTGTTCAAAAAAAAAGCAAGAAATAAAGTTTTTTTCTTTCTTCCTCCATTGCTCAGGTTGCCTCTTGACTACAGTACAGTTCCAAAAAGGTTCAGCAAGACTGATGGAAGTCCATGAACCCACGTCCCCTGATGGAGGAGACCTGCAACTTACTGGAAGGAGCCTGCCTTGGGGAAACTTGCAGGGGGAGTGCAGACCCTCCTGGGGACCCACAGCCCCACCCTGTGACTCAGTGCAGCACTATTTTCTGGGGTCCCAGGGTGGTGGCAGGGGAGCAGACGACTGAGAACCCATGCCAGAGATGCAGTGGGAGGTTGACATGCATAGGGATCACGTCTCCAAGTGCCCTCCCCACTTCTCCATGTTCATTGTCCCATTGGTACAAATTCAAAGATGAAATTATTATTAAGAATTTCAAGACAACACCCACAGAGCAGTAAATCCAAATGTAGGACTCTTCTGAGAAGGGGGGCCTTGGACAACTCTTTTGATTAGGCACCAAAGCCAGGCACCATATTGGACTTGGTGTCACAGGATGAGTCAGATGCAATTCCGTTCTTGCCCATTGTAACAGGGCAGGGTACTATGGGCATCCTCTTGGGAGTTAAGGGGATTTCTGACAAAGGAAATGAGGGCTAGCCTGAAGTGTGAGCAGTGATTAGCAGCTGGAAGGAAGAGGAAGTGGAAGAGAGGATCCTTCTAGCAGAGTGAGCGGCATGGACAAAAGCCCAGAGGCAAGAGAAAGCAGGGGACTGCTAGGGAACTGCAGCTTCCACAGCTCAAAGTCAAAAGACAAAGGAGAGGGAAACGGACTTTGGCCCAGTGGTTAGGGCGTCCGTCTACCATATGGAAGGTCCGTGGTTCAAACCCCGGGCCTCCTTCACCCGTGTGGCGCTGGCCATGCGCAGTGCTGATGTGCGCAAGGAGTGCCGTGCCACACAAGGGTGTCCCCCGCGTGGGGGAGCCCCACGCGCAAGGAGTGCACCTGTGAGGAAAGCCGCCCAGCGTGAGGAAAGCCGCCCAGCGTGAAAAGAAAGAGCAGCCTGCCCAGGAATGGCACCGCCCACACTTCCCGTGCCGCTGACGACAACAGAAGCGGACAAAGAAACAAGACGCAGCAAATAGACACCAAGAACAGACAACCAGGGGAGGGGGGGGAAATTAAATAAATAAATAAATCTTTAAAAAAAAAAAAAAAAAAAAGGAGAGGGAGAGAAGTAAGACTGGAGAGGTAAATGGGAGATATTATCAAAGGTCATGAAAAACATGTTAAGCTTTTTAAAAAATTTATCCTAAAGGCAGTGGGCAGTGACTCTGGCATTTACATTGGAGCAGGGTTAACTCTAGGATCAAGAAGTCCAGTTTTGGTTTGGTTATGAAGCCAGGTATAAAAAATACTCCAGATGAAAAAGGTCATGATAGGTTGGTAATACAAACAGAGAAGGAAATATACAGAGAAGTACAATATAATAAGTCCACATAACCCAAAGCATCATGAAAGCAGAGCAAATAGGTGTCAAGTTGAAAGATCCAGAAAGCATGCCTCACCCGTATGATGGGAAATGAGTACTTGTGTGGGTAAATGGGAGTGGGGTGGGGTAAATGAGTTTCTGAAATTGTGAAGGCATGGAGGTAAAATACATGCTGTCCTCTGGGGACTATAGATTCCATATGACTGGAACATGGAGTGAAAAGAAAGATGGACAAGAGATGAAGATAGAGAAATTAGCAGCATTCAGACGTGAGGATCCGTGCAATCTTTGTGCTAAAAACTACGGGAAGCCAAACACTTAAGCAAATGTCACTATAGAATGGTCACTTAGTCACATGTGCAGAAATTGGATGGTGCAAGACTGGAGGCAAAGAGACCAGTTAGGGAACTGGGGCTATAATCCAGGTAGGAGTGGAAAGAGATTAAGAGTGCAAAATTGGCAGGATCTGGTGAACAATCGGCTGTCATAAATAAGTAAGAGAGAAGGCCCTCGTTCCTGGGAACTGTGTGGCTAGTGGCCAGCTCCCTGAGCTGGGGGCAACAGGAGAGGGAGGAAAAGCTCAGCTCTTTACATGTTCAACTGGAGCTGCTTGTGGCGTGCCAGCAGAGATGTTGGGTAGACATTGGGGTGGAGGGCTGTGGCATCAGGAGACACTTCTGGACTTGTGTGGGTGTTAGTGTTTTTAGCATATTCTTGGTAGTGAAGTCATGAGAGCATGCAAGTTCTCCCTAACAGTTAGAACCCCCAATGAGGGAGCAGCAGCCTCTCTGGGTAAGCAGCACCATCCATGCTTGTGTCTTCAGGCACAATGGGATCATGTAGCTGAGGGGACATTGGATGGCAAGGCCTTAGAAGCTCCTTGTGGAGCCTCTGAGTCATCAGCTTTTCCCACCACCTAATATTTAGTTTCCTTCTCACATCATAAAAAAGTTCAATTTAATATTAAAGCCAATCACTCCAGTGCTAAGGCATCAAACTGTATCTCCTTGAAGACTGCTTGTTGTATTATGCTATCTGCCAGGGCTTCTAACCCTTTTCTGGACCCCCTTAGCCATCTTCTGGCACTTTTCTGGCACTTTTCTTCTTTGCACCCCACAACCTGCTGTTCCTACCTCTTACTTCTCTCCCCCCTGGCTTACCTGCCCTCCTTCTGCCAGCCCTGGTAATTCCTGTCATATATCTATGTGACTGATGAATAGGAAGTTAATCAGAGTGCAGTCAGCTGTACCTGCGAATCAGGGACTCATTTTGAGTCGTCTTAATTGAACCATCTCCCTGGGAAAGATGAACTGTAGATAACAATCAGGAAGGTTTGTGCAAAGGGTAAAGAGGTGAGTCTTCTAAAATGAATATAGGTCAAAGTCAGATGACAGGAACCTGAGGTTTACCCAAAATTCTTCATTCATTCACTCAGTCATTTCCACAACAAATGTTTACTGTGTTCCTCATACCATGTTGGGAGCTGGAAGTCATGTACATGTGACTCTATCTCCAGAAACTTAAGTCTGTGACTATCACTGCCCTGAGGATCTCATCATACTTGTATTTTCTCCTTCATTTGCCTAGAGAAAGCTGAAGAG
Source organism: Dasypus novemcinctus (assembly GCF_030445035.2). NCBI lineage: Eukaryota > Metazoa > Chordata > Mammalia > Cingulata > Dasypodidae > Dasypus > Dasypus novemcinctus. The sequence goes on from NC_080697.1 coordinate 13,533,967, forward strand.
CGTTCAAGGAATGATGAGTCAGACTTCCTTGTGACACCAGAGAAAGAGATGGCCAACCGGGAAAGTGGCCCAGGTGTGAAAAATCCTCAGCATGTGTTAGCTTCACCTGCTAGAAAGAAGCAAAGGAAAGTCCACCAGACACTGGCTAGTTCTTTACCAAAGTCTTTCTCTTCTTTTGCCAGACAGAGATGCCAGGTTATTTCCCACCCTCCCTTGCAATTAGATACATGAAAGTTCTGGCCAATAAGGGCAGAAGCAATAGTTGCCTCTCCAGGCATCACCCATGAAATCTCCCATGCAATCCTCTGCCTCCCTTTTCCCAGGCTGTAGGCATGGTCATGGAGGACCCAGTGGGAGGCCTTAGGGGATATCAGAGAGCCACCAAAAGAAAGGATTCTTAGTTCCTGGTGACTGATAGAGAAGGGCTTCCCAACTTCCAGCCACTGGTGACCCCACATTGGACTGTGATATATTAAACCCCTAAGATTTGAGGGTTATTGGTTATAATAATTTGCCTGCCCTGAGAAACCTGTCTTGGTTACTTGGGTTGCTATGCCAAATAACACACCATGGGTTGACTTAAATGATAGGAATTTATTGACTCATTGTTTCAGAAGCCAGAAGTCCAAATCAAGGCATTGGCAAGACCATGCTTTCTCCTCAAGCCTAGTACCCTGGCAAGGCTTGCTTTCTCCCCCAAAGCTGTAACATTCTGGTGCTGGCTTGCTGGGATTCCTCAAGGTTCCTTGGCTTTCCTGTCACACAGCTATGTCCTCTCCTTTCTCCTCTGGGTTCCTGCCGACATCCAGCTCCCAGCTCCTCCCTAAGGCTTTCTCTCACTATGTTTGAATGTCTTCTGCCTATAAAGGATTCCATCAAAACCTCATTCGGTTAGGCCTCACCTTAACTGAAATAGCATGTTGAAGACTTCCTGTCTACAAGGGGTACACACCCACAGAAATGTGGATTAAGATTAACCACACTTCTAAATTGGAGTCCATGATACAATCTATCACTAGCCCAAAGAGTGCGATTGAGGGAAGGAGTTTCAACACCTGGGCTGTCTTGGTGCCAGCTGCATTCAGGCCGACCCTCTCCCAATGAGGGCATGACTGGGAAAGGAACAAGCAGCTCAAAGAAGCCTCCAAAGAGCAGTGTCTTCCTCTCATTGGCCAGAAGATGGGTCCAAGTGAAGTCAAGTTCTGATCTGAAGTCACCATTCCCAACTATTTCCAAGAGAACAAGCCTATTCCACCTCCCTGACAAAGGAGAGTTAAGGAGCAAAGTCGGCAGACACTGGAGTCAGGGGACATGGCAGACTCTCTGGGACTCCTGCTCAGAAGTCTCTAGTCATTCAAAATCAGAAAAGGGCAGGGGCCAAATTCAACTAAAATGAAATTCCAGCTAGCATCTGCACTCAGGAAGAATAATTAGCAAAAGCAATCAGGTTCTGTTTATCCTTCTATTGTAAGAGGAAAAATCATCTGTTACCTGCAGCAAGTTTATGTATCACTATACTGGATGTCATTCCCAGAGAGTACTAATTTAGCCTGAGCCCCTGCTAGGAAATGCTACCCAGCTGATATTCCAACATGCATAAACATCGTCATTTGCTAGTAGTGGCTAATGGCTTTAATCACAGAATAAAACAAATCAATAATTAACCTTAGCAGCAGAAGTGCAACTTGGATTCAAAAATAATGAATTTGCTAATGGTTTTTGCTGCCATTAGTACATACATGTCAAGGTGAATATGCAGAAATGTGCCCATTTGCAAGAAGCTAATCTATTCATAAATGATCAGATTATGACTCAAATGTGTGCGTCTTAAAGGGAACAGCAAGTAATGCATCCATCAAGTTATCTCTGATCTTTTTTAATGAAAACTCTAAGCTTGCATTTGAAACCATTGATTTATCACCCCCACCCCATTATGTGCCAAGGTCTGTGGCAGAGCAGGTGGTACAGAGGGTAGCAGAGTGACCTGCAGCTCATGGTCCATCAGGGTAGGTCATTACAGCAATGTGCTAACAGCTCCAACTTTAGTGCTGGGGCAGCACCTGGCAGAGGCACATCACCTGCCTGCCTTAGAAAGCCTATGATAAAGGAGTTAGGCCTTGAAGGATGAGTAGAGTTTGCCAGATTGACAAAGAGTGAAAGGCACAATACTTAAGAATAAAGGTAAGGAGTATGATGTTCCTAAGACATAGCAAGTGGGCCCATAGCTGTAAAGCCAGGGCCCCATAGGGACAGCAGGGCTGGGACAAAAAGTCAGAGCTGCCCAGCCCAGAGGGCCTCTGGGTTCCTTGCTGAGAGGCTTAGTTTTTCTAATAGATAATGGGAGCCACCAAAGCACTGGACCCATTAGGAAATTAGAAACAAGATGCGTCACTGAGAATTTTCTTCCTATTACTTTTATAGCCAGGAGAGATAGGTTTTGTTTAAGGAATTGTGTCTTATTTGTCTCATATCAGAAGCATTTACCCTGACATCTCAAATGACTGGATGTTCCTGAAGATTTGGGAAGTGCTGAACTAGACAACCTCTATGATAAATGCAGAAATGTCTACACAAAGAATGGCCTCTACCTTTATCATATTCAGTTTTATTTATAAATGAATATGACTTAAATAAGTTCAAGATCTTTTAAGATAATCTAACAGATATTCTCTGCCATTATGAAGGGCAATATGGCAGACATCTTTGGTTACTTGCCCTTCTTCCATGCTGGAAATGCACTGGTTTTGTTCCAATGTCCTCTCCTCCTCCATCTGACTTGGGTAAATCCTGATTGGGAAAAGCCAGTCATGGAGGCCCCATTCTCCTTCCTGGCAACTGGTGCAGGGAAACCTTTTTCTTTCTGATAAAAATAAAGGAACACACCCTCTTCTATTCTCCTTCAGGAGAGTGTTGTAAGGGAAATACTAGTTCTGTCAGAAGAGTATTGTAAAGGACATCAGCCTGAAAACATTGTCAATTCCAAAGATAGCAAAGCAGAAAAATGAAAAGAGACCTCCATTATGCAACTGAGTTACTGAAGTAACCAACGTGGGGTGGTCCTACCTTCAAATTCCTATTCCTTCTCATTTAAGCCAGGTGAGTCAGAGTCCTCAGTTATTTAGAGCTGGAGCATCCTCCCTCTCACAGGTGGGCTAGGGCAGCCCTGGCTCAGCTGGCCCACAGAAGTGCCACCATCTGGTTCTCTGGCCAGTGTTCATTTTGATGGGTCAGAGCCTGGGTCAGGCTTCACCCCTGATCTAGGTGACATGGGGGAGTCCTCAGTCTGTACAGAGAGCTCTGAATTGAATTTTCCAACTTGTCAAAATGGCCAGGTCTTTACAACTTCAGAGGTAAGAATCATTCAGTCATGACAATTCAATTGTCATATTTATTGAGCACTTATTTTGTGCTAATCATTGTTCCACATTCTGAGGAAGATTCCTAAAATAGATGTGTCTTACCTTCAAGAACTTGGATTTATTAGAGTAAATGTGGCAATAACATATATGAGGTAAACTGTGATAAATGTCAAGTGATCCTATGAAAGTTTCAATGGCTGACTTGAGTGCTTAAGAAATACTTGATGAATACATTTAGGCAAGTTATCATTTAATTTGGATATTGATGGATAAAAAAGATTAACAACAATTACATAAATTAACTGAGTGCTTGATAGGAGTTGGGTAGTTTTCTAAGGTTGCTATATGAATTGACTCTTTCAATCCTCACAACAACGCTATGTGGTAGTGTTAGACATAGTACTATCCCCATTTTACAGAGGAGAAAACTGAGGCTCAGAGAAGTTAGATAACTTACCTAAGATCACACACTTATTGGGTTATGAAGCCAGGATTCAAACTCTGCAGCCAGGATTCAAACTCTGACACCAGAGCCTACACTCTTCACCACTTCACAGGAACAAGCATGTCTGGTGGTGAGAATGGTGTGAATACAGAGATAGAAAAGTGAGGAGCTGGGAGATGAAGAGTGCAAAGGGAAGTGCTAAGAGACAAGATGAAAGTAACTAATAAGTACTTGGGGCCAAATCCCAGAAAACCTGGAATGGCAATATAAGAATTGATTGAGGGAAACGGACTTTGGCCCAGTGGTTAGGGTGTCCGTCTACCACATGGGAGGTCTGCGGTTCAAGCCCTGGGCCTCCTTGACCTGTGTGGAGCTGGCCCATGCGCAGTGCTGATGCGCGCAAGGAGTGCCGTGCCACACAGGGGTGTCCCCCGCGTAGGGGAGCCCCACGCGCAAGGAGTGCACCCATAAGGAGAGCCGCCCAGCGCGAAGGAGGGAGCAGCCTGCCGAGGAATGGCGCCGCCCACACTTCCCATACCGCTGACGACAACAGAAGCGGACAAAGAAACAAGACGCAGCAAAAAGACACAGAAAACAGACAACCGGGGGAGGGGAGGGGAATTAAATAAATAAAAATAAAATCTTTAAAAAAAAAAAAAAGAATTGATTGAATTTGGAAAACATAAATTGCCATTGCTAATTTTCAGTTCTTGGAGAAAAGGATCTGACATTACCAATCAATGTTAGAATGATCAATCTGACCGAAGGTTTGAGAATGGATTATCCAAGAGCCTCTCTGGAGGTACGGAGACTTGTCTGGAGGCCAGGGTCATAGCTCCAACAGGAGCAGTGGAAATGGAGAGGAGGAGTTAGATTAGGCAATATTTGGGAAGTAAAGCCATTGGACTGGATGGCTCATATGAAGTGAGAAGAGGGAAGAGACTGAGATGAATCTTAAGTTTGAGGTTTGAGAGACAGTACCAGATGCCAGTAAGTGACAATAAGGTGGGGTCATTTGCTGGGACAAGAAGATCAGGCTCAGAAAGTAAGAGCATAGAGTTTGATTGGTGTACATGTTAGGTATTTGGAGTACTGTCTTGATAAGAGAAGACAACTAACAAGAGGCTGGTCAGTTGAGAGCTGCAGTACATAAACTACACAGAATTGACCAGGAGTTAACCTCTGGAGCTTCTGGAAAACCAACAAAGAGCAAGAGTCCTGGGCTACTGGTACAGCCAGGTATACCCTATCACCACCAGTGATAGATGCACCAAATCATCATGATGTCATGGTGACAAACAGGTACACTTAACTGATATCCTGTGTCATCAAGATGGAAAAATACTACAATGACATCTTGAAAATTAGGTATATCATGTCATGGTGACAGACAGGTACCATCCATCATGGTGACACACAAATATACCAATTATTATGGCAAGTACACCATGTCATAGTGACAGGTATGACATCTTTACACTGTTGTTAGATAACCTATTATGGCACAACCATGATAAATTTATTATGTCATCATGACACACAAATTCAATGGGTCAATATGAGAGCTGCAAATAGGTGGCTATATGGCAGAAAAACAACATTTTAGCTGCTGAAAGACACTAAATGTCTTTCATTTACTTGCCATGTTAAAAGCAAGCTTGATAGCCTCCACTCTTGGGGAAAGTGATATTACTCATGTGTGTAAGTATAAAGCTAATCGATGGTTTAAACAATGGTGAAGTTTTATATTTTAATCAATCCATACAATGTTTAGAACTCTTTACTCAGATAGGGGTCTTTGTATCTACTGGTGTTTCTATTATCTGGTCCCATCTCTTCTTGGAGGTAGGAGCCAGAAGGAAAACTAAACTTCTCCAGAAGGGAAACCAAGTCTTTTTCATCACTTTATTTAGTGATTACAACTGAAAATGGGAGGATTGCATCCAGCATCCATGTGGAATCTGAGCCTCCTCTTGACATAGAGGTGCAATGGACACAACCAATCCAATGTCCACATAGAAGAGGTGGCATTGGATTGGGAAAAGTGGACATGGTGGACGATGGGTATGGGGAAAGGCAGGAAGAGATGAGAGGTGGAGGCGTCTTTGGGACATGGAGCTGCCCTGGATGGTGCTTCAGAGGTAATCACCGGACATTGTAAATCCTCACAGGGCCCACTGGATGGAATGGAGGAGAGTATGGGCCATGATGTGAACCATTGTCTATGAGGTGCAGAGGTGCCCAAAGATGTACTTACCAAATCCAATGGATGTGTCATGATGATGGGAACGAGTGTTGTTGGGGGGGGGAGAGGGGGGGTGGGGGGGTGGGGTTGAATGGGACCTCACATATATATTTTTAATGTAATATTATTACAAAGTCAATTAAAAAAAAAAAACAACAACAACAAAAAACAAAACCCCAAAGCATTTACTATGTACCAAGCAGTGTTTTAAACACTTTCAAGTTCTAAATAACTTATCATATTAACAACACTAGGAGGCATGAATATCATTCTCATTTTACTGATGAAGAAAATGGGGCATGAAAAGGCATACAACTAGTGGATGGTAAAGCTGGGATCCAAACCCAAGTGGCCTGGACACCAGGTCCAAGCTCTATTTTTCATCCCCACATACAATCTCTTACCCTCTACATGCTGTCTCTGCTCCTTTGAAATGCTTTCAGATGCAAATAATAGAATACCCATCTCAAACTGGCTTGACTATGAGAAGGAACTTATTGGCCTCCATAACTTAATTAGGCCTGGCACCAGGTTTAGCTTGATGCAAAGGCTCAAGGGATGTGATCAGAACCTGAGTTCTCACTCTTGGTTCCTCAGTCAAACTTTCTTAGCACTGGTACTATCCTCTGCAGGCTCTCCCCTCACTGTTGCCAGATGACTGCCCTTGGACATGCTTCCAGGTTCTAATCCAGAAGAAAATACAGGTCAACATACTGGATATCGCAAATAGTAGTCCTTGGGTTGACTCTTGCTAGCCCTAATGACCTTAATTGAGTCATGGGACTCACCCTCCACTAATCAGTGTGACCAGTTGTTGAGAAGACTGCATAGTGTGGAAGGGATTCACTGACTCAGTTAATCACACCTGTAGCTGGGGATAGAGGCAATCCCTTCCAAACCACAGACATTGCAAATTTTCTTTTGGCAGAGTTTGGGAAATGAATCTTCAGGAGGAAGTCAACAAAGACCCATTATACCATCTTATCCCCCACCACCTAGCGCTGGGTAAATGCTCAGGGAATGCATGATATTTAGATGAATGGATGGGTGAATGGGGAGATGGGAGGGAGGGAGGGAGGGAGGGAGGGAGGGAGGGAGGAAGGAAGGAAGGAAGGAAGGAAGGAAGGAAGGAAGGAAGGAAGGAAGGAAGGAAGGAAGGAAGGAAGGAAGGAAGGAAGGAAGGAAGGAAGGAAGGAAGGAAGGAAGGAAACTCATGGTTATGACAGAAAAGCTACACTGGGATATAGTCCTACCTTCTAAAATTCCGAATTAGTTACAATAGATATTGGTCCATGGGAGCAGACAAAGAATGGGCTGAGATGCTTGGCCAAAACGTGACATTTTCCCCGAAGAACACACAAGTTTGTCCACAAGTTCTTTTAGGTGATTATACTTAAGCCTTTTGTTTAGGGGATCGCTCTTGAACCTTGAACTTGAAAGAGAAGGACTTATTTGCATCTCCTCAAAGTTCTGAGAAAGTTTAACTCTTGCCCTGACCAACTTTTGCCTGAGAGCAGGACTCGGGCATTATAATGTAAGGCTCAACTGCCTCTACTCTTAAGCAGCCCAGGTCCTTTGGGTACATCCTATGGATGTACCTGTGCTTGAAAACCTCCCCATGGTTGGTGTATGTTTTAAATGATTTATTCTGGAAAACATCAGAGGACAATGAGGAAGGAAAACATTAAAGAAAAATGTCAGTTTTCCTAATTCCCAACATGGAATAAAGAGGTCAGAACTTATTCCAGCCTTGTCCTCAATTAAAGACTTTAAAAATAAGCTTCCCTGGGGAAGTGGTTGTGGCTCAACTGATAGAACATCCACCTACCATATAGGAGGTCCAGGGTTCGGTACCCAGGGCCTTCTGACCCATGTAGTGAGCTGACCCATGCACAGTGCTGCCGTGCGCAAGGAGTACCATGCCACACAGGGGTGTCCCCTGCATAGGGGTGCCCCACACGCAAGGAGAGCACCCTGCAAGGAGAATCACCCCACGCAAAAAAAAAAAAAGCACAGCCCACCCAGGAGCGGCACCACACACACAGAGAGCTGACGCAGCAAGACGATGCAACAAAAAAGTGACGCAGTTTCCAGAGCTGCATAACAAGAATGCAAGTGAACACAGAAGAACACACAGCAAATGGACACAGAGAGCAGACAACTGGGGAAAAGAGGAGAGAAATAAATAAAATAATTTAAAAAATAAGCTTACCTGTGAAATGTTGGCCTGGAAATACTAAAGTTCCCTGCAGGCATGGGCACAATAGGGGCCCTAGTTATTTGATATCCCTCCCCCTGTGCCATAAGGCACTGCACCCTGGCCCCCATGGTTTCCTTGGAGCTAATTGATGGACATTGCATTTGGACTCAATTTTCAGCTTTGTCCCCAACACCCCCTACAGGCGTAACTTGACACATCCACACTTCCACTCCTTGCCCCACCTTAGGCCCAGTGGAAACGAAGGTGTGGCCCATGCCAAGTCTAGCCCCTGCCCCTATCAGAAGAAGGTGATCAAATAGAGAGCAAGATCATAGAAAGCCCTTGGAAACTGCATTGTCAAATCCTTCATGGTTCGTTTGAGAAACACGAGACCCAGAAAGGGAAAGTAACTTGCCCAGGGCCACGCGGGAATAAAAACTAAAACTGAAGCCTCCCAATCCCCAGGCCAGGGCTGTGTTACAGAGCTACCACCAGCCTTACAAACCTGGTCTTGCAGATGGCCTACGTGTTCACACGCTCCGTGCCTCTCACGGATGCTACGTGTGTCTCCGTGTGAATCTAGGTATGTTCATACACATGCAAGAGAAAAGCAGGATAAAGAGAGAACACGTGAGAGCTTTCAGAGGATATTTACAGGAGAGCACAAATGTTCTTCCAGTTTGGCGATTTCCCTTCCTCAGGGATGTCATTCCCAAGAAGCCCTGGAAATATGACAGCCTCCTGCTGTGCCCAGGAACACCCGCCTGTTCCTAAGGAAAACCCGAAGGATTCCAATACTCAGAGTGCAGGTTCCTGAAAGGCCTGTCCTCTACTCCTGCAACTGCTCCTCCCCTCCTCTTCCAAGTAGAGTGCCAGTGGCCAGGAGGGCAGAAACTAGTGGTTAATAGCTAGGGAAATAAGGTAGAACTCTGTCTTGCCCTTTTCTCCAGTGTCTCTGCACTTATTTAAAAGCCACTTCATTAGATGAAAAGTCCCAAGATACTTGTAACCATGTTGGAAATCAAAGTCATTTCGGAATCTAAAAACTGGAGATAACTGGGACATGATCTGGGAAAGCACTAGGAAAGTGGTCACCAAAGCTAACCCTTCCTGGTAATCCCTGCCCAGTGTCGCAGGGCTTTCTAGAACCCTCGTAACTCCCAAGAACCATCTGCCCATGAAGCAGTGGGATGAACAGATGGCAAGGGGTTTACCTGGACAGTTACAGCCACAGCTCAGTCTTGGGAGCATACCTCTCCGTGGGCAAGTATCCAGAGTACTCGCACATGTTTCCTCTCCTCCACTTTCCTGTAAATTCCTTGAGGCTACGGATAGAGAACAACTCCTCTGTCCCCCTCAGGCCCTGAAGAGGCTCCTCCCAGGTTTAGTGCTCAGAGCACTTTACAGTTTAGCATGCCTCCTGCTCCTTCCCATGAACCTAGAGGCTTTACTTGTGGCACCTGGTTCTGCTTGAATATGGCTTCTCTGTGAGTGCATCCTCTCATCTCAGCTTAGGCCTAAGTCCCTAAAAGGTAAAGACAACACGTTGGCATCATCTCCTGAGTCACCAGTGCCAACTACGGTGCTGGGAGACAAGTCATCCAAGCAAAGGAAGGGATGACTGGATGAACAAATCGCGGTTCCACTTTCTATGCAGTGGTCTTATCCGACCACCCTTGAGAGTCTTTCATAAACTAGGTACCCAATGTATGTTCATCTCCTGAAATGTTTGTTCAGCCCTTCTTTTCAGAAACCACCAGCTTCGTCCCTTTAATCCCTTGCTCAGAGTCTGCCTATGAAGATCCAGGACAGGAGGTGAGCAAAGCCACAGAGAAGTCCCTTGTCTGCAGGAGTGACAGTTTGCATTTCCAAATGCGAGGAAAGGGGAGAAGTAATTTCTGGCCGATTCTAAAATAACATCAGGCAATTAAACCCAGGGGCCCTGCCTTCCTTGTCAGGTCAGAAGTCAGCAAAGCCAAATTTCCAAACAAAGTTGGAATTAGTTTAAAGAGGCAAAGCTTAAAATCTCCGAAGATGAAAATAACTGAAGAATGATGTCTCGGCAACTCAGATTTAACTCACCAAGTGACAGTTCAGCAAGATGAGCTGTGTGCTGGGCAGGGAGACAAGCGGGTGAGCTCATCCCTGGGCCACCCACACTCTGACCCAACCTGCTGCGGGTGAGAGGTGGAGGCTCAGACTGGCCTTTTAAAAGGTGGAGAGAAATGGATGTGCCTCAGTTGACCCCAGGGTCAGGAGTAAGGGCCCACTTGGACATCTAATGGGGCTGGTTCTGGATAAGGCATGATTTTTCGGTGGGCGTAGGTGGGGAGAAGGTTAAAGAGGAAATGCAATTTGTAAAATCTTTGTATTGTGATAAAAATCCAATACCGTTTGGCTGAGTGAGGGCTTGAAATTTCATCCGTTCTATGAACCAGCCCCAGAATGGACGGGAAGGGGCTGAATTTTTTTCATATCATAAAAGCCAGCAGTCAAAGAACTGTCCTGCCGTCGGGGCAGAGCCAAGCTGACATTTCAGCCTGAGATGCATTCCTTTTAAGGGTCAGGATTTTAAAGAATGTGCACTGCAGCCTCTCCCACAAGCCCACACAGGCAAAGCCCAGGCAGAAGGAGCTGTGTGCGCGCAGTGAGACGTGTTTTTCTCATTACCCTCAGACGCCTTTCGAGGCTTGCTACCAACTCCTCCCGCTGGCACCTTTCCCAGACACAGGGAGCTTGGCCGAAGGGCTGTGGAGAGGAACACACTTTGGAAGGAGGGTGAAAGGAGATATTTTCAGGTCCAGCTATCCTGAGGACTCTCTGAATAGCATCTGGTCGGGTTTATAATGTGTGCTCAGGCAAGGGGAGAGAGAGTTGTCCTGCTTCAGAATCTATCCACTGAGCGCGGATCTGCCTTTCTAGCACATAAACAGCTCCAGTCGGACTCTTGCTCTAGAGACCAGGCATTTACTCCTTCCTTCACTCAATCATTCAGTTAACAAATATGTCTCCAGAACCTTCTCTTGACCCAAACACATGCAAAGGAAACGGTTTTAGCCCTGCCCGAAGCCTCGTCTCAAATTATCACGAAGTGATGTGCTGTGAAATTCTGCTTGGGTCTCTTCCTGAAGTAAAAGAAGGGGACTGGACATCTAGAAGGTCAGGGATGGGCTCAGCCAGGGTTTAGCCAATCAATAAGTGTACACTGAGCATCACCTAGGGGTCAACGAATCCAGACATGGTTCTGGTTAAACTGGGAAATACGGATTTGGTGTAAGAGATTTCCCTTTACAGACATGTTTGACAGGGATGCTCCAACCCAGAAAAACGGAGATCAAAATGCCAGTCATTACAAACCTTCAGCACACGACAGACTCTTCAGAGGAATTTATAGGCAAACATTCATTTTGGTGGCTGTTAAAACTGAACTTTCTCATTATAACAAGAGGGTTCCTTTCTGCTTGGAATTTTACAATATTCGGTCACCGAGACGAAAAAAATCTCCAGGTAATCTGACAAGTGATTTCTGCATTGGTATCAAGATTCTAATAAAGCTAAAGTCTAGGAAAGCATGGCAACAAGCCAGAATGCCTTGGAAGCCCTTTTTCTACGTAGGAACAGTTCTCTCTAAGGGCAGTGTCAAATGCAAATGTTTGTCCAGTCTCTAAGTTATTTCACAAGCAGTAGTATTTCATGGTGTAATAACAGCTGATCTCAATGCAACAGTTATTCCCACGCAAACTTAAATGGCTTTTGAGGGGGAAAACTACATGTGTTTTTATCTTTATTATGAGAATTTTGGATGCCAAAAGGCACAAAACCATGCTTATGACACACATAAAACAAATATGAATTCTCAGTGAAAACTCTAAAAATAGCAGAAAAGGACATCCTTATCTGTGCCCCTTGCCTTCAGGTAACCCCCAAATCAGGCTGTCACACCATGTCTCCTAAACTGCTACATTAAGATAATAGGTGTGAGGCAGTAAGAGGTTAAGCTATCAAGATAGTAACAGGTAAGATATTAATAGACAGCCCCCCACAGAAAGTTTTCAGAGGTCAACTAAATTGGGAAAAGGGCAGATTAAACCCAATCGCGTCTGTTAAGGTTTTGTTTAGTTGGTTGTTTTTAACTGCTGGTCTACATGGAGGCTTTCACCCACTAATGCACACTGTGAATTTCAAGAGGGATGTACTGGTTTCTATACCTAATTGACCAGAGAATTCTTTTTGTCAAAGGATACCAGTTTTCTGTGGGAAATGCCTTCTGTGGGAAATACTTATGATCAAGATGGAGATAATCAAATATTTTTAAGTATCATCTTAGCCACTGTGGCATTTTCTTTGACTCCCCCATGTAAAGATAGTCCGTACTCCTTTGTGACCCCACAGCACTGGGAATGTAATACCCTGAATCTCAAATAGTTTTATATTTTCCATACATACACACACATATTTATATATCCAATTTTAAATATATGGCTATGCTCTGATTTGCCTTCCCTTCTAGACTGGGATCACCTTTAAGGCATACATTGTGCATTAGCCCTCCCATGCCTCTGCATCCTTGGTGCCTGGTACATGGACATTATCCACGAATCTCTGTGTAATATTTGAATGGATGAATGAATGAATGCTACTATTAAAAAAAAACCTAATTTACTAAAACTACAGGCGTATCGGGTTTTCTAGTTAGACAACTTCATCAAGCATATGGTTCATTGTGACCAATTCATTTCACCACATTGTCATCTGTGACTCAATGTACACATTTGATTCCACAAAGGTGCCCTGAATTAGCCCTTACCAAGTTCTATGCTGCAAGCGATCGTCCCTCTGGTAGCACTCAAGGCCCTCTGTGACTTGGCACCAGCCTGCCCTCATGCTCTGACGTTCTGATACTTCTTTTCAGGTACCCTCACTTCAGCCAAACAGCACAACTCCACCTTCTCTAAACCTGACACTTCCCTACCCCCAAGCATTTCCTGCCCCAAGAGCACTGGGCAAGACTGTCTGGAACAGGAGCAACTGAAGCTGGGTCATTCGTGAGCCACATTTCACTAGTGGTGCAGTTACTGTTCCTTAGGGGCAAGAATCTAGACTTCATCCTCTCTCCCCTACTTCTTTCCATGTAACACACAGGACTTAGCCTCTTAGGATAGCAGGCCTCCTCATCCGTACATCTGATTGGATGCGTTACTCCTGAGACCATGCTACAAATCATGGCTATCGGGCATTAGGGTGGGGGGGAGTAGAAAGTAGAAGGTGACTTACCAGGGAGGCCCAGTACAGTGCAGGTGGTGGAGGAAGAGGAGGTTATGCAGGTGTGTGGGTACTGTGTATTTCCTAGAGGACAAAGGGATGTGTTTGTGTCCAGCTAGTGAAAAAATACAATGGTATTTCCTTATCCATTTGATGGTTATGCTTTGTGTCATAATCTCTTACAAATGCTAGAGGAGCAGATGAATAACGAGATTTTGATCCCAATCTCTACCCATAACTCCCAGTTGTGTCCATTCTTCAGGACCCCTTGGTATCTCCTCCCTTAAAATTAAATATAAACCTTTCCCTACTCCAGATCCCTTAGGACTTCTGTTTCTACCTCTTGAGGAAGTTATGGCATTGGGTTGCATCCTAAATTGGCATCTTAAAATCGATGACATCTACAATTGGTGTCAAGCAAGGGGAAGGTCATGACATTGTCACTGGTTGTTATCCCTGGTAACAAGATTAGATAATTGCAAGCTTTGATCTTTCAGGCAACAAACTAAGGACCATTTGAAAACAGAAGGTGAGCCCTGGGTTTGATAAACCCTGTGGTTGACCCTTTCACCTTTAGGTAAGATGAAGCATGCACCAGCTCTTGAACCTGTAAAGGGGTGTCAGGGTCTGGGTAAACAACTCCAGATCCAAAGTACAGTGCCCTGGGAAGAACTGACTGCCGTCACTGCACTTGAAGTCATGGAGGGAGGCACTGCACAGAGAAGCAAGGACACCAGGTCCCCAGATTGGAGCGTCACCTCGTCGAGCCGTTCTTGTGACGACAGTTCAGTGATACTGCAGCCATTTCATTTTGCTTCTATTTTCATTTTAATGCATGGACAAGTGTCTAAATAAGACTAAAAGAACTCTTTCAATAAGAATGAAATGAAAGCTCTGCTATAAAGCATCATGTCATGGTTTAATTGGCAGTACTTTTTCTTTCCAAGGGCATCTAAACTAATGGTGCTAGCTCCAAATCAATACCATCTTAGGTACTGAGAACTACAGAGGTTAGTTGTTTATCAGGTTAACCCACCGAATCCTGGCTGTAATTAAGTTTTCTCTTTGTGGGTGGCTCCAGTTGAGCTGTGACGCTTCTGCAGTCCATTAGCTACCCACCTGAGTTCCTGAAAATATGTCAGTGATCTTTGGGTTCTCTGAAGGAGAACTGCGAAACGTGGAAGAGATTTAATAATTAATCCTGGCCTGTTATCCTCGTTCCTGGTTTTAAGGAATTAGATGGGGCATGACTCTGCTCTGCATTGAAGGAATGGCCCTCACTGTGCAACAGCTGCGCTTCTGGAGAAGACGTGTTTAATTTAGATAGTTTTAATTCAATTGTGTTCTCACAGATAAACAGTTTTCTTAAGACATCACACACACACACACACACTTTCCCTGGGGAATGCTGCAAACAAGAATCACACAACTATTTAGCCTTGAAGTCCAGCTCTGCATCCAAGGCTCCTTGCCTTGTGCACTGCCTACACCCGCTCTTTTGAAGCATAATTATCTGTTTAGATGCACAAACCTAGAAAATCTGAGGGCCCTTTCCACATCGCCTCCTGAACACAGGACCACATGGTGTTACTAACAAGTTACTCACTATGTAATTCATACAGCAACAAGCCCTGGCCATCAAGAGATAGGAAAGTGGCTACCAGGTGCTCAGCCTCGAGGAGGGGCGTGCAGGTGATGGGATTTCAAAAATGAGAAAACGGCCCAGCTCCAAGGAAATGGCCTTCAGTCCCAGCACTCTAAGTGTGTTGACCGGGAGGATTTTCAACTCCTGTCATTCTGAAAATCTTAATGGGTTTGAATTGATTCACCGAGTCATGCCACTGAAAGGGAAAATGTCAAGCCCCGTGCTTCCAGGCCTGCATTTGTGGACCAGACCAAAATGCACTTCAGAACTTCTAGGTTTGAATGATAAATCGTTGGACAAGTCTTTTCTAAGCACTTATCATGTGATCTCCCTTGCCTCAGATGCCATGACATGGAGCACAGGAAGTGGAACCAACCTGGCCCTCTCTCTCGGAGAGCTGACCACGGGGAGGTGGGGTCAGCCTCGGGCTAAGCGCAAGGGAGAGCCATCCATGCAGCTCACTCTCTCAACGGACCCGGGCTCAAGGGGCTGGGGGCCAAGCTGCCACATCCCTCCTGGGGGGCCAAGGGGACGAGTAGGCCGAGGAACGTGCCCAGGGGAGGGTGGCGGTAATGGTGCTTCCAGCATCCCCCGCGGGAGCTGCGATCTCTTGGCACCAGCCCGATGGGCACTTGGGGGTGGCAGGAGACACAGCCATGCTCTCTCACTTCCCTACACTCCTTGCTCCCCCTTTCTGGAGGCCTCTGACGGCCACTGGGCCTCTCAGTTCAAGTGAAGTGAGATGCAAAAGCAGGGCATCGGGGCTGAGGAGGGTGCTGCTCCGTGGGACGTCACTGCAAGCCTGTGGAAACGCAAAATGGGTCCCCTGACCTGCCCTGGACCGGAGGCCAAGGACGCGCCTGTTAAACTGTGGACTTCAAAGCAAAGCTGATGCGGGCCTCCTTTACACACTTCCCCGCACACAAGTCCGCGAGCTCCCGTCTTTCCCCTGAACGCGACGCTTTAATCAAGCCACTGGAAGGCTCTCAGCGCTGAGAGGAAAAGACGCCCATAGGGAGAGATGCTAGCGGCTTAGTAGGGGAGGGGACGTGTGGGCAGGGGGCGGGCAGGGCAGCGAGGAGCCCAAGAGCGCAGGTTGCCCCCACTGGAGAAGGGAGGCCCCGCCCATCTGCCCGAGAACAAGAGGTGACCTCAGCAGTGCTGCAACCCCACCTGCCCAGGCTGAGGAGAAAGGGGCAGGGCGAGGGGCAGGACGCAAGGGTCTCGCCAGCCCCTCCTCCCTCACCTCTCCGGACCCAGGAACTTATTCCCGGATGGAGCCCCAGAGCATTGTGTTGCTCCAGCTCAGGTCTCCAGGTGCCCCCTCACCGCCCCCACTCCCGCCCCGCGAGCTCAGATCTCCAGCCACGGGCACCCCTCGCCAGTGCTGGCAGGTGAGAAAGCAGGGCGCAGCCCTCACGTTGCTGACCTACAGGAAGGGTCCCCAAGCAGAAGCCCAAAAGTCCACATGGGACCCTTGACCTGAGGCCAAACCATCAGGCAACACTTCCCGCTAACATGCCGGACTTGCCCAGGCCAGAATGCCTCATTCACGAAGGGGTTGAGAACTAAATGCCACACGCGATTTTTTTGCATTTCCAATCCTCCCCTAATAATCTATCATTGGAATTATACATTCGATTTGCAATTATAAGCTAAGGCTTATCTCCAGGGCCCTGACATTGTCTTAGTAAATGCGGAGTTGAACCCAAAACAAAGCCGACAAAGGAGGCGCCTGAAATTCCTTGGCACCACCGGGCAGCTTGAGCCTTATTTAAAACAACAACTATTCATTTTAATGACTGTTCAAGTTTATTTTCACAAAATGTGTTTTACATAAGCCCCAAAGTTTCATACACAATTAATTCTCTCCACAAAGAAACGGTGTTTCAAACTCAGAACAGTCATGCTGGTCTCCACAGCCGCGAAGCTTGTTTCTTTCAAGTTGGAGTTGCCTTTTTAACACTGTAATTAAGCTTGGGGGAAAAAAATCATAATGCAAACCAAATAAATCCTGCCCTTTGTACAATTATGTATGGTATGTGGTGAGAGAAAAAAAATGATCTAGGGCTTTGTTCATCTTAAAATACACTTGGCAGGCACCTCACTTAATAAGCTCCTTTCTCTGTTGAAAACAAGAAAGCCATCAAGTCCAAGCAATAACGGAGGAACGCAGGGACTCAGGGGGGTGACACCGCCCGCAGGGGAGCCTGCACCTGGTGGCCGCTGTGGCTTCTCCATCCCTCTGGGCTGCGTTGTCCTGGCTGCTTCTCCCTTTGGTAGAACCTGATTTTCACACGACACAGGCCAGCCCAGCTAGAAGGACCCTCAAGCTCCTGCAGAATCTGCCCTGGGCCTCACTGAATGCCAGCCCACCAAGTTCCGCGCTCTTCCGCCCTGCCACACATGGGCATCCAGCCCAGCACATGACCCCGCCCTGCTGGAGCGCCCCGTGCTCTCTGTCCCCCAAACCCCATGAGCTTCCTCAGTCTGTCTGGACCGTCCCCTGCCCGAGGCAGCCGGCCCCTGACTTCCCACTGTGCGTTCAAAGGCCCCGGGGCACTGCGGAGAAAGTGGAGGAGCTGGGCCAGCCTCTCCTGGAACCCACCCCCTTTCTCCAGCTTCGCTTCCACCGCCGACAACCGCAACTGCTAGCCCTTGGGTTCCCAAGCTGCCCATGCCCAGCTGCTCCCCCGCCAGCCCCCAAAGCACTGCGATTGGGGCGATGGTTCTGAAAGCCGCGCATCCCGTCATGCTTCCTATTCAGCAACTTGCATCATCACCGAGGTGTGAACGGACACCTCAGGCCAGGAGGGTGGCTGCCACCTGCTCCAGAAGTCGAGTCCCCTGGCCTCCTCCTTCTTCCCTATTACCCCTGCGCGGCTCCTCGGGTGCTGCTGCTGCAGGCCCTGGGATGCCAGGTCAGAATCCGCTCACCTCCGACATGCCATCCAAGGCTCAGCCCAGAGGCCACCTCCGCCCCTTCGCCGGAAGTTTCTTCTCCCCACCCGCCTCGCCCGAGCCCATAAACCCTAGCAGAGCTGCCCGAGAGCGCTTACCGTGCCTCGAGAGCCCACGCGGGCTCACCAGCTCCTCCCAGGCCTGTGATTTACCGGCACGCCTGCCTGCTGCGCTCCGTGGAAGGCTCCCTGCGGGCAGCAGCCACAGCCCATCAATCTTGGTTTTCCTCCCGCGGCGTAAAGGCGCTTGCGCTTCATCGACATTAAATATATATTTGTTGACAGATTAAGTGAATGAAACACTTCCCTGGAGTTTTGTTTTAGAAAGAAGAGGGTTCGCGAGGGTGGGACAGAGAGCCGGTGGCTTCCTTTCTGTGGCACCTTCTCACCTGAGAGCAGGTAGCCGTCCTTGCAGGGTCGGATTGCCCGGCGAGCGGGCAGAGGGCTGCTGTCAGCCCGCGCTAGGTGGGGTTCCTCTCCCGTGGGCTGGCCCACGCGCACACGCGCGCACACCCGTGTCGGGAGTGGTGGTGGACGGCGCCTGGGGAGGGCACGTCTCTTGCCCCTGCCATTTCCCTCCGCTAATGTCACACTGCCCCCGCCCCTTGGCCCCTCACTCACTCTGCACCAAGGAGGAGGGACTTAGATGGTCAAGTTAGACGGTCCAGGCCCCAGGCCGCCCCTATCTTGGAAGCACATCGGCGCGGCTGCTCCTGGGGCTGCGGTGGGGGGACAGGGGTGCAGGCGCCTGCTGTGCTGGCCCAAACCACCCTGGGACGATGGGGACAAACCCTGCCGTGCGGGACCAGGCAGTGTCCCAGCCTGAAGATGCGGACACCGCGCTCCGCAGGAGCAGCTTCCCCGGCCGTCCGCGGGCGGTTTCCATGTCCCGCCGCCTTAGTGATTCTCATTTCTCGGCTGGCTCAAATCCTGGGTGGCCAAGAGGAGACTTATTAATTGGACCTTCTAAAAACCTCCACTCTATCGTGTACTCGTTGTTGTGTATCCTGTCATCAGTCTGCCTCTCTGGGCATCTCAGGTTTGCAGGACAGGTGGTTTTCTGTCTTTTTCACCAGGCGCCCAGTGCGTAGCAATGGCTGGCGGGTGCTGAATGCTGAATGCCACTAACGTTAGTTTAAAGAAGTAATTATTAATTAATTATTCATGATTATGTTATATTGTAATAGGATATGATTATATAACAGTAATAATTATTCGTTGTTAATTAAGTAATTATTAATACTGTTGAGACTGAGGAGAAGAAATGAGAAATGAAACTGGGAAATAAAAAGGGAGAGAAGGAAGGAAAGAGAAGAAATTCTGTAATACAAGAGACTAGAGAGGAAGAGAAGGAAGAAGACAAGAGGTAGGAAGGAAAGAAGAAGAGAAGCTAAACCAGGAAAGGGGGAGTGGAGAAGGGAAAATAGAAGGAGATCAACTAACCGAGATAAAGAATGCCACGCGGAAGCAGCCGTCCCGCGCCAGGCCCGCGCGTCGCGGGGAACCGGGCAGAGGCGTCTCCAGAAGCCAGCCAGGGCCTGGAGGGACTTCCTCAGCCCCATCCTCCCCCACCGGGGCTTCCTCCTCCGCTGCCCGCCTCAGGCTGCCGTCGAGCGCCCGCTGTCCTGCCCCCTGCCCAGGAGGCTGCAGGGACCCAGACGCAGGAGGGACAGTGGGAGGGGGCTTTGGAAGGAGCAGAGCCTCGGCTGGGCGGCTACTCCCGTCAGCGGCCGCCGTGGGAGCCCAAGGGCCATCCTGTGCCCTTGCCCTGCCCTGGTCACCGTCCTGTATCCTAGTCCTGCCCGGGCCACCACCCATGTCCTAGCCCTGCCCGGGCCACCGCCCATGTCCTAGCCCTGCCCAGGTCACCGCCCGTGACCTAGCCCTGCCCGGGCCACCACCCATGTCCTAGCCCTGCCCAGGTCACTGCCCGTGACCTAGCCCTGCCCAGGCCAGCCCCCATCCTGGGAAGCTTAGTAAGAAAAGGCGTCAGCAAGGCTGCCCCACCTTTCTGGGCCTGCCCTGCCAGCTCCCGTGCCCCCTTGCCGGGCAGTTCTCATCGTTCTTCTGCTGGTCGGGCAGAGCGGGGCACTTGATCCCACCACCGGCTCTAACTCACCCCACTGCGTCACTAGCCGGGACCTTCACACTGTCCTGGGGTAAGTACCTGGGTGAAGTGTCCCCTCCTGAGCTGGCTGGTGGCCCCTGGAGTCCGGACACATCTCAGTTCAAAGTAAGTTCCAAGGAAGCAACCTGCACCCTGCCATGGGTCTCCCTTCCTGGTCCCCAAAGCTAGAGAAAAGGTGCGCAGGCATTTCTGGGAGAAGCAGCAGGTCGACTGTGGCTAATTATTTTGTAGTAACCTCATCTACAGAAGAGCTGGTGTCCGCAGGCGGCACTCACTACTGAGCACGCGCTCCCCGGGACTCGGGAGTGAGGAGACTTTAAAGAGCAGTGCAGTGGGTTGGCAGGATATATAGTGTCCAGCATCTGACCCTGCAGTATCATCTAGGACAACTCCAAGTCCAGAAAATGCCCCCTCATCACATCTCTTCTTCCCTCTCCCTGCCCTCAGCAACTACCGTGGCCACATTAATGATACAATTACTTTATTTTATTTTATTTTATTTTTAATTATCTTTTTCTAAAAGTTAATAGATCATACAAAACATTACATTAAAAAACAAGAGGTTCCCATATACCTCACTCCCCCCACACACACCATCATTTTTTTTGTATTTTTTTGAAGATACCTAGATCACCAAAAATGTTACGTTAAAAAATATAAGAGGTTCCCATATACCCCACCCCCTGACCCCACTTCTCCCACATCAACAACCTCTTTCATGGTTGTGGCACATTCATTGCATTTGGCGAATGTATTTTGGAGCACTGCTGCACCACGTGGATAGTGGTTTACATTGTAGTTTACATGCTAGAATCACAATAGTTCTAAAGTAGAACACCAGTAAGTCCACTCTAATCCATATTTTATTCCTCCATCCTGTGGACCCTGGGATGGTGATGTCCACTCCACCTCTACATGGAGAGGGGGCTTAGAGACTGCAAACTACAGCCAGGCTGTCGGGTCCCGAGGTGCCGAGAAGGGATAACCGCTCTCGTGGGGGGACACCCGCTCGCGACCCAGGGGCTGGGGACCACGAGGCCAGGTCGCGCGCAGCGAAGGAGGAAATGGCACCCGACCTCCAGCCAGCTGACCCCCCAAGGCTCCTCAGAGGCAAAAGGAGGAACTAGCGGGGTCTGCTTCCCTTCACCTTGGGGGGAGTAAATGCGAGGGCCACGGAGCGCTGGGCGCAGCACCCTGCACCCAGCAGGAGGTCGAGCCACGCACCGCAGGAAGCCTGGAGGCTTGCAGTGAGCGCCACCCAAGCCACCCTAGACCCGCCCGCTCCCACAGCCCCACTCACCCCCTCCTGTCCTGCCCTCAGAATGCCGCCTCCTTTCTCCCATAGACAGTCCCTCTTCTCCTATCATCCAGCCCCACTGGCTCCCCCAGATGGGTTTCCAGAACTCTCTGTCACACAACAGGGCTCTGGTCTGGCCCCAACCCAGCATTGTAGCCTTAATGTTGACTTTTAATTTTTTTTAAGATGTATTTATTCCCCCCACCCCAGTTGTCTGCTCTCTTGTGTCCATTCACTGTATGTTCTTCTGTGTCTGCTTGTATTCTCAGCAGCACCGGGAATCTGTGTCTCTCTTTGTTGCATCATCTTGCTGTGTCAGCTCTCCGTGTGTGCAGTGCCACTCCTGGGCAGGCTGCACTTTCTTTCGCGCTGGGTGGCTCTCCTTACGGGGCGCACTCCTTGCGCGTGGGGCTCCCCCACACGGGGACACCCCTGCATGGCACGGCACTCCTAGCGTGCATCAGCGCTGTGCGTGGGCCAGCTCCACACGGGTCAGGAAGCCCGGAGTTTGAACCCTGGACCTCCCGTGTGGTAGGTGGACACTCTACCCATTGAGCCATGTCTGCTTCCCTGCTGTTGACTTTCAGGCGAGCTCTTAGCTTCCTGCGTGGCCTGCTCAGGGCTACAGTCCTCACGCCTTCGTAGCCCCTCAGGGCTGTTCCTCCAACACACTCTGCACTGTCACCCCTCTGTGTCTTTGTCACTAACCGTGTATGCCTGCCTCAAAGGCCGCCTCCTCCATGAAGCCCTCCAGGGATCCTGTACATGAAGGGACCCCACAGCCTTGCGCAGCCACGGCAACCGTCACACGACCCTCCCTTCCCTCTGTGGTGGCTGCTGCCCTTTACTGACGCCTGCTCTACACCAGGCACCGGGCCGGGGCCTCTACGTTCAGTGACTCCTGTCATTGCACATGACATAAGGATAATTACCCTCCTTCTGCAAGCAAAGAAACGAAGGCTTCTGGTTACGTGGCTTGCCCCCGGAGGTTGTGACTTTCTAAGTATGTCTGGCTCCAAGGACAGCTCTCTTCCACATCAGTGACTTTCGAGTAAGGAGGATAGATACCTAAGTCATGTCAAGTCGAAAGAAGGACTACTACGCAGCAATGAATAGGGGCAAGCCATGTGCATGCAGCAGCGTGTAACTTGAACGAAAGAAACCAGGCACCAAACACAAAGGCATGACTCCATTTACATGAAGTTCAACAATAGGACAAAGCAACTGACATTGAGGAAAGCTAGAAGAGTGGTTACTGCTGGGTGAGTGGGGCCGGGAGGTTGATTTGGAAGAGACGTGGGAGCCTCTTGCAATGCTGCAAATCTTCCCTATATATCTGGGTGGTTTTATACCAAGGTTTGTGTAGGTTAAAAAAAAATGCATGCACTATATTCTATATGCATAGTATATACCTCAATATTTTTTTCATCTCAGGGAGGACATGTGTAGTTTTGAAAATATATTCAATATTATAATTTCATATTTGGAAACAAAAAAAAAACCTCTATTGCTTTTGAAACACAAACTTTAAAGGAATTTGCAAGATTTCTGTGTTTCTGCAAAGGAGACATATGTTTCCAGACTGAGACACACGGCTCTCCACTGTTCACATCCTGCCTCTGAGCTCGCTGCCTTGTGGGCCGTGGCTTCTGCCCTAGACTCGGGGCATTGCTGGGGAAGTTGCCCTCTGAGTATGATGATGGCAAAGAGCTGGGAGCAGCCCAGCACGCGGGGAGTGGGTAGTAAGTTACCAGTGAATGGGGCCCGGAACATGAGTGGCTGCCCTCCTCTGCCCTGCAGAGCAGCAGCAGGCTGAAGAGTCCAAGAATTCAGCTCCGAAGCCCCTCCACCCCACCCAGCCCATCCTTCAGCCACATTTTGCAATTCAGAAAAAAGAGGAAAAACACCTGCCGCGAAAGCCTTGCTCTGAGTCAAGGGGTGGCCGCTCAGTGGGCCCCACGGGGTGCTGAGATACTGAGGACCTAACCCCACCTCACCGAGCATTTAAAATTTCTCCAACCAGCCCCTCTGCACTGCTGTGGGCAGTTTGCTCTGCAGGTCCAGAGAAGCTGCTGGAAGCTGCCCTTGCAGGCAACGGTCCTTGCTGCTCTTAGAACAAAGGCTTTCAGTTGCAGGGCAAGAAGTGTGTCATACTTTACGCTTCCGTGCTCCTCGTGATCTCCAGAGGAGTGGACTTTCCCGCTCCCCAGGTCTGAGGATCTGGTGGTATACAGACAAGTTCACTGTCCCCTTTCCCTGGGGGTTCAGGATGAGGAGCACTGCCTTATCAACCGTCAAGGCACAAATTTGTCTTGAGAAGCTGCCCTGTGCTGGGAGGGCTGCCAAGAGCACGGGGCCTTTGGCGGAGGCTGATCCGAGCCCCTTGAACAGCTGGCCGTGCCAGACACCAGAGAGAAACGTGCAGCAGCTGCTTTGCTCTCTTTTAGAAGGACAAAGTGGGGGTCGGCGAAGCCTTCCCGCAGTCCTCACCTTGTATCAGCTCTCACAAAAGTTCCTGGAAAGTTCCTGCCTAGCTGCCAGCTAGGACGACTGAACATTCTCAGAGTCAGTGCAGTGCCACACTGAGCAGACGCTTGCCTTCGTCACAAGATGGTGGATTCTAGAACAATCTGAGGCTTCCACACATTGCTTTGTATTGCTCCTTTGGAGCAGTTAAAAAAAAAAATCCAGGAACTGATTACAGGACTCACAAATGCCCAGCCTCTGAAGGACCTTGTTCAATCCAAATTAGGAACAGGTGAACTGATCAATTGACTTATTCTCATTGAATTTCACAAGAGGGGCCAAAGGCAGTACAGGAAGAGAAGGAGATGACAGGTAGGAAGATCCAACTGGACTGTCTTGTCTGGAGAAGACAGAGACCATCAGAGAGGAAAATCCTGTAGAAATGTTCTAGTCCACCCCTTCTTCCCATAGGTTTGTAGCCATCCCAGAGAAAGGCAGTGGCCAAGGACACCCTCCCAGAGAGCCCAAGGTGGGAGTGGCTCTTGGACTGGGTCAAGTCTCCTTACTCCCTGGCCAAGGTTAACCAAGGCTAACCAAGGTCATGAGCTCTTCCCTCTTACAATGAAGCTTCAGGGATCTTCTCCCAAATTAGCATCTCACAACTTCTCTGCTACCAGGGTGAATCCAAGCTTGCAGAGTGAGTTCTGTGATCCCCCTATGGACAAGGGCTTGGGGGGAGGCCCAGCCCGAGCCCACTCCCACCCTTAGGCTCCCAGACACTTCACAGCATTCACCCCACCTGCCTCCAGACCTGCAGGTCACCCAGCTCACAGACCCAGTTGTCATAATTTTTGGCAAGACTGCTGTAAATGCAAATCCCTTTCACATTCATGCATGACTGTTTGAGGGCATCTCTAATGGATGAGGGACACTGAGGGTCGCAGAAGTCAATTGGACTTTTTTGTGTGCCCCAATAGAAGCCAAAAGGCAATATAATATTATTTTCAAAGAGCTGAGAAAAAAGTAGCTTCCCACTCAGAATTCTAACCTCTGCTAAGTTATCATTGAAGAGTGAGAGCAAAGACTGAAAGAATTTACCACTTGCAGACCCTTGCTGAAATAATAATTTCCTTTCGCTGAACATAAAGGATGCAAACTAGGAAAAAGGAAACTGAACCCAGGAGTAAGATGTCAGAAGAAATGGTGAGCAAGAAATGAGAAAGCATGTGCCTAAACCTACACAATACCAACCTGAGTGAAAATCATGACTAATTTGGAGGGGTATAAAAAATAAGAGGGAACTAACAATACTGGACAAAAGACACTTGCAGGTGCTCACTTTGGCAGCATCTTTACTAAGAATGCAGCAATACAGAGACGGTTAGCATGGCTCCTGCACAAGGATGACATGCAATTCGTGGAGCAGCTCATATTTTTATGCATCTCTGCTGGGAATGTAAAATGGCGGCGAACAGTCTGGTATTTCCCCAAAAACCTAAACATAAAATGACCATGTGATCCCACAAATCTACTCCTAGAAATATACTCAAAATAATTAAACACAAAGACTCTAATAGATACTTGTACACCAGTGTCCATAGCAGCATTCTTCACAGTTTCCAAAAGGTGGAAACAACCCAAGTGTCCATCAACAGAGGAATGGAGAAACAAGAGGTAGAATATTCATGCAATTTAACATTATCCAGCCATAAAAGGGAACGAAGTTCTGGCATGTGCTACAACACGGATGAACCCTGAAGACATCATGTTTGGTAAACTAAGGCAGACACAAAAAGACAAATATTGTATGATTCCACATATATGAACTGTCTACTACAGGCAAATTCATAGAGCTAGAAAGTAGATTTGAGGTTACGAAAGGGAATGGGGAGTTATTGTTTAATGGGTATAGAATTTCTGTTTGGGGTGAAAAAGCTTTTAAAATAGACAGTGGTGATGGTTGAACAACAGTTTGTGAATGCAATTAGTGCCCCTGAATTCTCTTAAAAATGGTTAAAATTATGTTATATATTTTTTACCATAATATTTTTTAAATAGAAAAAAAGGAAGAAAAAAAATAAAACCTTGTAAGCTGGATCAAGTAAAATCAGTAAAATCTTTTGAAAGTCTTTGTATTATTCAGGAGGATGATAGAGCTATTGATTAACTTTGATGATTAAGTAAATACACATGAAATAGTTTTAAATGTGACCATTATAAAAATGGGAAACGAATATATAGCTTTCAAATCAGTAGAAGAGATGAAGGGGGAATAAAGAAAATGTTGTCTATCCAAATAAGGAGGTAAAGGAAAAGAGAAAATCAAAAGGAAGAGAAAAAGTATAAGTAATCATATATAGAATATATAAGTAATCATAAGAAATTTAAATATGATAAGTTCAGCCATTAAAATCCAGATTGTCAGATTGATAGAAAAACTAAATCTAGGTATGTACTCTTCATAGAAGATAAACTCAAAACAAAAGGGCAGAGATATTGAATATAAAACAATGAGCAAAGACATAGATGATAAAGTCTGACTAAAAGAAACCTAACGAAGTGGAGTTTAAAGGGAAAATCATTACCTGAGACAAAGATGTTCACGACCCAATAATAAAAAGAATTATTGCCCAGGAAGATACCAAAATTCAAAAATTTTCTCACCTAGTTATGCACCTGCAAAATAGATGAAGCAAAAATGGACCAAATTACCATGTGAAACTGATAAAACAACAATCACAGTGGGAAATTTTAGCACCTCTTGCAATACTTCATATGCTAAGGAGAGCAAAAGTTAGTAAAGGTATAGATGAATTGAATAACACAATTTAAAATTTTTGAGCTAGTGGATCAATCTAGAACTCTCCCCCCACATCCTCCGTCTGCACTGCTCACTTCCCATTCACTCTTCAGCCAGCGGCTTCCACTCACAAGACTGCTCTGAAATGCCGGTCCCGAGAGTCACCTATGACCACCCAATTACCAGATTCCTCTGCTTTTAACACTGTCGGCTTTGCTCTTCTTGAAACTCTGTGATAACTTGACTTCTCTGACCCTGCCTTCCATTTCCTCCAGCTCCCTGTCCGCTCGGTTGCCATTTCCTTGGGGCCTTTAGCGTCCTCGCCAGCCTTGCCAAGGCCCTGCCCCCCTCTTCCCCTCGCACTGCACGCAGCCTCCTGGCCTCTCATCTCTCCCTGTGCGTCCATGTCCGACAGGCGAGTTTAGTGGTCAAGCCTTCAGCTCAGGAGCCAGCCGGCAGGAGGGGCAGGGCCCCCTCGGCAAGCACCCGGCAAATGGCAGGGCCTGGCACTCAGGTGGAGGCGGGGAGGCCGGGAGTGGCGGGGCCTGAGATTCAGGGCAGGGATCCTGCACGTCCTCTTCACCCTGACGCCTGGCTCACGAGCCCGGCCCGTAACAGAGTGGATAAAAGGTTTACTGCCGGGTTGAGCTTTGCACGTTCTCCAGGAAGCCCCAGGAATGCTGGCCATCGAGGGGGGGAAGGTTAGCCTCAGTCTCTGAGCTCAAGGTCTCTGGCTCCAGGCAGGAGCTCTGGCCCAGAGGGTGGCCAAGAACAGGGTCAAGGGGTCAACCCACCCCTACCTTCCAGTGAGGTCACTTCTTGGATGTGCAGTCACTGCCTTGGGAAGGCAGAACCCTGTCTAGACTCTTTAAGATACGGCGCCACAGCTCGTTCCTTCTTCCCCTCTTTCTCCTCCTCCCTTTACAGAAACCCCCGTCCCTTGACAGCTGTCCCTAAATGAGACACCCCTAAGTGGGTGCCCTCTGCACATTTGCATCTGGTACTTCAGACCAGGGAGAGCGGTCTCCTGGCAGAGCTAAGTGGCCGTTTTCACAGACGTTTCCCAAGCACATGCGCCAACCCCAAAGCAGCAGAAACGTCAGCCTCCTGTCCTCGTAACGTTCCTACGGCAATCCAAGTTCACCATATACTGTAAATTACAGTCTGAGAAGCTGGGCCATGTCTGACTTTGGCCTATAAACGGCTGCTCTTCCTTCATTTGCTGGGAGAGGCCGTTCTCAATGGTGGCTTAGCTCGTTCTCAATGGTGGCTTAGCTCAGCGCATCCCAGCAGAGGGGCAGAAATGCAGGGTGGGAAATCAAAGCTCCCTCCACTTAGCATAGGGGCTGGACCTGGTGTTCTTTGTGCCTCCAAATCCAAGAAGCCCTTGTCCAGTGCACACATATTTTCCTACGACATAACATCTAGGTAAATCCACTTCTAGTCTCTCTTCATCTTTCTGACGCTCCCCTCTGCAAATAGCTCCCAGCGCTGCTCCAGCATCTTGTAAAATAAAAATCAAAGCTGAGCAAATAACTTAAGACTCATGTTTAAACCTTTCCCAGGTCCCTGAATTCATTGCATCTTAAAGTAAGAACGTGGTGCCACAGGCTCCTGAACCCATTCAAATGCTGCAGCGTAACCCCTCCCCAGGGAAGAAGTCTTTTATTTAGCATTTATAGAGCTTTTCAAAGGTCACATGGAAGTCAATTTTTTTTAATCAGTCTAAAATATTGTTTATCACCAGCCTCATGCCTAACACTAAATAGACACAGAAGTGAATAAAAAACCTGAGATTTGTCCTCAAGGAGCACATGGTCAAATGGACTAGACACAAGTAACCCTGTGAAACAAATGAGAAAAGAATAAAACTTATTGAGGGTTAGATTAAGCAGAACAGACTGGAAGCATTAGTTCAAAGAGAGCAATCTGAGAACATGTGGCTTCATGGTGGAGGTGTGGCCTCAGCTGGTAGGCTTTGAAGAGACAGAGAAGATTATGGAAGGTGCCTAAAGCTGGGAGAACAGCAAGAGCAAAGAAAGCAAAATTAAAGATCATGCTTGGGGGAAATGGATGTGGCTCAAGCAGTTGGGCTCCCATCTACCATATAGGAGGTCCAGAGTTTGATGCCCAGGGCCTCCTGGTGAAGGCAAGCTGGCCCACATGGTGAGCTGGCCCACGTGGAGTACCAGCCCACACAGGAGTGCCAGCCCGCACAGGAATGCCAGCCAACATAGAGAGCTGGCACAGCAAGGTGACACAACAAAAAGAGACACAGAGGAGAGACAATAAAAGATGTAGCTGACCAGGGAATGAGCTGGTACAAGAGAATGATCACCTCTCTCCTACTCCAGAAGGTCCCAGGATCAGTTCCTGGAGCCACCTAATGAGAATACAAGCAGACACAGAAGAACACACAGCCAATGGACACAGAGAGCAAACAACGGGAGGCAGAGGGGAGTGATTAAATAAATAAATCTTAAAAAAAAGAGAGAGAGATCATGCTTGGGGAGGACATGTCACCTGGGAAACAGACCCCCACCCATGACGAGGGATGCAAGGTCAAGTTCTCAGAGAAAGAGCCTCTGGAGGTAGTTGGAGGTTGTTCCAGTGGTCCAGGTTCAAGGCCATCTTGACCCAAATCAAAGCAGTGACTAAGAGAAGAGTGATGATGAAAAGGAGATAAAGGCCCCTCTTGATGTAGAGGTAGAGTGGACATCACCATCCCAGGGTCCACAGGATGGAGGAATAGAGTATGGATTAGAGTGGACTTACTGATATTCTACTATGGAACTATTGTGATTAGTAATGGAAGAAATTGTAGCATTGATGTAGTGAAAGTGGCCATGGTAGCTGCTGAGAGCAGGGAGAGGGAAGAAGAGATGTGATGTGGGGGTATTTTCAGGACTTGGAGTTGTCCTGGGTGGTACTGCAGGGACAGATGCTGGACCTTGTATGTCCTGCCATGGCCCACTGGGTGGACTGGGGGAGAGTGTAAACTACAATGTAAACCATTATCCATGTGGTGCAGCAGTGCCCCAAGATGTATTCACCAAATGCAATGAATATGCCATGGTGATGAAAGAGGTTGCTGATGTGGGAGGAGTGGGGTGAGGGGGATGGGGGGGTATATGGGGACCTCTTATATTTTTTGAATGTAACATTTAAAAAAGGAGAGAAAAAAAATATTAATTAAAAAAAAGGAGATAAAGGATTTCAAAGGTAATGCACACAAGACTTGGCCATGCTGGCAAGCAGGGTGAAGGTAGAGGAGGAGGTGAGGATGTCTTTGAAATCTGTGAGGGAGGAACTCCAGGGAAGCAGGCTACCCTGTCCCTCCCCTTCCCCAAGCCTGTGTGCAGCCTGGGACGCCTTTGGGGTGCAGGAAGCTAATGAGCTAAGCCCTAGGTCCCCAGGGCTTCGTGCTGACTTCAGCTTAGAGCACCTTGGGAGGAAAACTCTTAACTCATGTCTGGGCACCTGCTCCAGCATTTCCCTGGTCAGAGCCAGGTGGGAAGCCGGGAAGCACCCCCTTCCGGGGAAGCCCGATGGCAGTCTTGTGTCGATGCATCATTGCGCTGTAAACCCACAGCTGTCTTCCTCTGCATTCGGTCCCTGGGGATCCTGGGGAGGGAGAGGGAACGACAGGTGTCACACAGGGCATTTTTGAGACATTGAAATCGTTCTACATGATATTGCAATGACAGCTACCAGCCATTACACATTTTGTCAAAACCTATAAAATTGTGAAAGTGCGAACCATTTACACTAGTTTACCTTAGTAGACTATAGGCCATGGTTCGTAGCAATGCTTCAATAGGTTTTCCTCAATTGTAACAAAGGTCCCCCACGAATGAAGGATGTTGTTAATGTGGGAAAATGTAGGAGGGGAGGAGGGGGTTATACGGGAATCCCCTATATTTTCTATGTAAAATTTATGTAATCTAAAGCTCCTTTAGAAATAAAGAAAAAACTTTTTTTTTTTTCAAGAAAGAAAACCCATGGGTTGGTTGGACATGGACCAGCCAAAAATCTCACTCATTGCTGAGGGGAGTGCCAATCCTACCACCACTGTGGAAGACTGTGCAGCAGAGTCCACTGAAGCTCACCAGACACTCCTCATGAACCCGCCATCCCATTCCTAGGAATATATCCAGCGGAAATTACATATGTGCATCAGAAGACAGGAATTTTATACTAGAGACTTCCCAGATGAAACTGGAATGGACAAACAGCTACACACAACAATGTAGAGGAATCTCACACACTTGATGTTGAGAAAAAAGAAACTCAACTCCAAAGACTACCTATCGCATGATTCCATGTCAAGTTCAAAGCCAGGCCCAGCTGACCTATGAGATTAGAAGCCCGGTTCATGGTTATCTTTGGAGTGGGGGCCAGTGCCCCCCTGCTCTTCCAAGGAGGCGTGAGGGAAGTTTCTGCAGGGCTAGCGACAGACTTTCTTCAGCTGGATGCTGGTTTTACGGGTATGTGCACTCTGAAAAGTCAGCAAGCCACATCCACTTCGATTCGTGCTCTCATCTGTTGGTATCTTACATTTCAATGAAAAGTTTAAAAATTTTGAAAAGAACCCGGATGGAAGGAAAATGACTCTTCTGCCCTGAGAACACAAGGAAAGCCCTGGACACCCGTTCTTCGGAGAGGGCAGGCTCCACAGTAGCGGCGCCCCGTCTCACCTCCAAGCAGGAGCTGCCGCTGCCACCTCCAGCTCAGCTCACCTGTCTCCTCCGCCATGGCAGAGACACACCTGGCTTTCCATGGAGACGTGGGTGCTGACCCGTCCACAGCCCCAAAGGCGCCCCCCGCTGCCACTGTGACTCCCCTCAACGCTTTCTCAGGGGCATGGTCCTCGTTGCAAGGCTCCCCAGGATTCTTGGAAGCTTCCCCAAGCCTCGGCGAGGGAAGTGTGGGGGCCCAGCCCCAAGCCCGAGTAGGACATCTGGGGAGCCTGTCTCCCCATGCCCGGTTTCCCGGCAGAGAAAAACAGTGCCTGTCAGAAATGCACCAGAACTGTCAAAAGCACATCAAAACAACCCTATACATTGTGATCTCCAAGTCACAGTTCTATTTGTTCGGTGACAGTGTAAAAATAACAAAATTTCCATCAAGAAGGAAAATAAAAACGAAGAAAGCACTTCCGTGGTTGTTGAAAACAGTGTCTAAACAAAAGTCCCTTTCTTTCTCCCCCTGCAAACTCTCGGCAGAAATCTTTATTCAGGCAGAACTTCTAGTCCCACTGCCTGATTCTCATTCCCTTCTTTCTCTTCTTCTTTTTGCTGTCCCTGGCTCCAGCTTCCTGGGAGGGATCGTCCACGTCTCCCACTAAGAGGAACTCCGCACCCCAGTTGGCAGTGTGGGTGCGGCGCTGTGAGATGTCTCATAAAGGCCAATGGGGACCAGGGGACAGGCACAGCTGGGGGCTTGGCAGGGGACAGGCACAGCTGGGGGCTTGGCATCCCGCTTGCTGAGCCCGATGCTTCAGACTTCCAGGTCAGCTGTCCCCTGGCTGATCCCTGGGCCCCTTCCAGATACCAACCGGCCCCTCAAACCCAGGCATTTCTCCCAATTGTCTCGCTCACCTGCCAGCACCTCCCAAGACTCATCCTGAAAACTTTGTGTTCTGAGAATGAGTTAAGAGCAATCTCCACGAGCAAAGACCTTGTCTGTACAAAAACTTCAACCACCTCCAGGAGCAGATTCTTCTCTGCTCAGAAATTCAACAGAGTATGCGATGAGCACCTGCTGGAGGTCTGGCCCTCTGCTGGAGGCCGTCCACGAGGGCCTCGCTGTGCAGAGGACACGTCATCTGAGCATTCAGGCATCCTGTAGACACTCAGGGGTATTTGTGGAATGAAGGAAAGAATGATCCAGGGGATCCCTGGCCCCTCTCTTTGGGGTGGTTGATCCATTTAGCCAATTGACAAATGATCCATTCAGTGGTCATTAGATGCAAGATTCAGAAGACAACAGAACCATGGATGTGAAGAGGCATCTGAAGACAGGAAGGAAGGAAGGAAAGGCTCTGCCCAGCCCAGAGGAGCTCCTCGAAGAGAGGGAGCCTAGAGGGCAAGAGACGCCAGAGGAGTCTACACCACCCAAGAGGTGCCCGTGGGTGGACGGTGGCCCATAGGCGCACTTCAAAAGGAGCCCACTGGGCATCCCAGGGAGGGGCATGGCCTCTGAAAAGCATGGAGTCAGGAAGTGCCAGGGTCTTTGAGAAGAGCCAGAGCACCAGTCCATCTTGGATATCAGGAGCCATGAGGGTGCAGGGGAAATTACCCAGTGGCTGGGGGGGGCCAGGGGACAGAGGATGGGTGGGGGTGCAGTGGGGGTAGTGGTGCAGTTCCCTTCCTTTTAACTGTTAGTTACTTCCCTATGACAGTATTTGATCTATTTTTATGCATTACATGGTAAAAAAATGAATTAAAAAAATAACTAATAAGCTTAATTTTTATTATAAGCTAAACTTTCAGTTTATGGAAGAACTTAACGCCCCTCATCCCATCAAGTTCTGGACACACACAGTGTTTCTGGTTTGGCGTGTGCGGCCATCAAAACTCAGGGTGGTAGGCAGTGTTTTAAGATGGCCTCCAAGAGTCCCTTCCCATGGTATAAACGTCCTGTATAATCCCTTCCCTTTCAGTGTGAGCAAGACCTTGGAGTAAGATGGGATACCGCTCTCATGATTAGGGCACTAATAAGTTGATTTTGAGTTCCTTCAAGGGGAGATTGTCCTGCATGGGCCTGACCTAATCATGCTAACCTCTACAGGAGGCTTGAAGCAGCAGCAAGTGCTCTCCTGTTGACCTGGAAGAAGCAAACATCCAGGTTGTAGAGAGGACCACTTGGGGAGCAGCAGGTGGCCTCTAGAAGAGGAGGACTCAGCCCTTCCAGCGCAAGGAACTGCCTTTTTCCAACCACCTCAAGAGCTTGGAAGAGGATTCCAAGGCTCAGATAAGACCCCAGCCCCAGCTTGATTGCAGCTTAGCAGAGGGCCCAGCAAACCTGCTCCCAGCCTACTGATCCACGAAGGTGCGTTGTTACCAGCCACCATATTTGTGTTAGTTTGTTACGCAATAGAATTCTAATACGCTCAGCATCTAAAATGTAGGAGGAGTTGATAAGGCTCTTCATAAGCAGCATAGATCATTTGAAAATAACCATTATCCACAGCTATTGACGATAATAAAATGTCATTAAGTCTATCTCAGAAGTGTGTGTTGAAATGATAAGGGCACACGTTTTGAATCGGGTGATGTACAAATCACAATCAGGTTTCTGCTGGGGCCTCACTTGCTCCAGAGCCATATCTGCTCACACAGGGAGCAAGAGACCTCAACATTTGGACCAGAGAACAAATCCAGACAGCTCCCCCAAAGTCTCCCCAATTCAGTTCTGCTTTGCAATTTCACAAGCCACCAGTGAAGCCCTGACACCCCCAGTAGACACCCAGATCCTCCAACCAGACCATTTCCACCTTGAAATTGGCCTAAAAGAAGACTGAGGGCAGGAGTCCACTTCCAGAAGCTGCCAGGAGAAAATCCCCAAGAGCTGGTTGCTCATATCTGGTGCAGCATCAATCATCCAGCATTGTCTGTTCCCCCATTAATCCCCAAACTACACAGAGACAGGAGACTGTGATCCTTCATCCCCCATAGCCAGACTAGCTCCTTCCCTAAAGGAGGAAGGATCTCCGGGAATATTCATTGGGTGACTGAACAAATGCATAAAAGCTGACATGATGTATAAATAAACAGATGCCCAGAACATGGGGGAAAAGTGCTTATATTTATTTTTAACCAATGCTTATTTGTATCAATATAATATATATGCATCATCCAAATAAAACTCCTAGATTACATAAAACGAGGGCAGCAGTCTCCTTCTGCACCCTTCTACATCCTCAAGGACTGATCCCAAGAGAAGGCACTCCCATCTCTTTTACCTGTTTATTTTGATATTTGCCTCCATATATCTTGATTTATCAACTTTAGACACTGTACATTGATTTCCTATTATGTTGGATAAGGATTTAGTGCTCTTATACCACCATACCCTCACTTCGCCTCCTCCTATCCTCTGTAAAATGTACATGCATTTTTTTAAGTTAAATCAATAGTAATTTTGCTATTTTGGCATTACTTATATAATGTGTAAACATCCTTTGTTGCTAAGACAGGCAGTGAGCCCTGACTGTAAGGAGTTCTGACTCCCTCACATAGAGCTGTCAACCAAGCTTCTATTTTTGCATCCACAACTTACCCCTGCCCTCCCTGAGGCCCCTCATCCACAGGTCCTGAGCCCTTTCCACCAAAGAGCAAACTGACCGACATCTCACTGATTTATCTCTGAAGACGCCTAGATCATAACTTCCCCTACTTAGGTTAATTAACCACCACTCTACTCGCTTTCTGTTTTCCAAACAATTATTGTAAACATTCATCCTGTGTTGACTCCATTTCCATTCTCTTTATCCTCATGGCAGTATAACTTTTTTTATTCCCTTACTTTCATTTGAGTGGGGTTTCAAGAGCAAGAGAAGGAAAATATATGTGACCAATTCACTTAGGCTTCAAGCTGAACAACCTGTTAAAGAAATGGGCAGTTCTATAGTCAGTGTAATCTGTCTAAGATAGTCTCAGCTGCCTCCTCAAGGCAGAATAGTGGTGGAAGCTTCAGTTCACCACCTGGCTCCTTCCTTCTCACAGGAGTGCTGGATGCTGAGGGTACCTGGTTTTATGACTCTTCAAGAAGGCTCTCACTTTGGCCAAAAGTTAGAGACCTCCCCACAGGCAGCCTGATTAACCATCGATTAGCACGCCTCACTTGTCTCATTTGAGGCAACTCTGTATAGCCATCCCAGCTTCAGAGCTCCCCAGGGATCAGCTGAGCCTTCTGGGCTCCCAGGGGCAAGGTAATAGGTGGCTAACAAAGGTATTTTATGCAACCAAAACAAAACAAGAACATTTTGTGTGCTCTATGTATCTTCAAAATTAAAAATTAAAAAAAAATTAAACAAGGTCAGATGGTCAGTTGTCTAATAAAAATTCATGACTCCTTGAACAGTTTCTAGACCTCAGCCAGTTCTCAGAACCAGAGCCCATTGACCAAAGTGAAGGCTGAATCCCCAGGAGGAAGGGTATGCAATGCCATGACAAGTTTAGAGAATAATGACTTACCCAGTCTTTCCCTTTGGGGAAGAACTGACAGGAAATAAAAGTGGCAAGAAAAGCATACACTGGGTGTAGGTGACAAGTGGTGGCCAAAGTGGGGGGATATCAAGGGAAGCTCAGCAAACTCAGCATGTAAATGCATTATGTTCCCCCCAGTATGGAACATGACTCCTGGGGATGAGCCTCCCTGGCACCGAGGGATTACTGCCTAACACCAAAGCAATGCAACCAGGGAAAGATCTTGAATAACAGGGTGGAAAGTTAAAGACAAATGAGTTTATATGGCTAAGAGACTTCAAAATGAGTCAGGAGATCTTCTCAGAGGTAACACATATGCACGTCTCAGCAGAATCTCATAGGCTGCCAAAGCAGATACTATCCCACATAATGGGTCTCCTGAGGGCTCTGGAGACACCCAGGCCCTACAGTCATGGCAGATAGCTCTGGAGGTTGGTGCCTCACCAG
This sequence comes from Dasypus novemcinctus, assembly GCF_030445035.2. Classification (NCBI taxonomy): domain Eukaryota; kingdom Metazoa; phylum Chordata; class Mammalia; order Cingulata; family Dasypodidae; genus Dasypus; species Dasypus novemcinctus. Next base: position 13,570,433 of record NC_080697.1, read on the forward strand.
TGGGCCCTACTTTGGAGTTTGTGCTCCCAAGTATGACTGAGTTGGACTCAGATATGACTTCTCTACACATGCCTTTTCTGTCCCTTTTATTTGAACCTATAGTTGGTGCTGGAATTGGTAAGTGTATGTCCAAGAGACTTGAATCTCTGGGCTGTCCATGTGTCAGCTGGGCCCTGAGCCTCAGCAGTGTTGCAACACCTGCTCTCCAGTTCATTGGACTTACTCAGAACAACTAACAAGAAGGTGAGGATGGACAACCACCACACCAAGGAACCAAGACAGTCTACAACTGCAAGCAAGAGAGTCCATCCATCGGCCATATGGGATCAAAGCCCTTTCTCATTTAGAGGTGGAATGGGCATCACCATCCCAGAATCCTCAGGACTGGAGAATAAAATGTGGACTACAGTGGACTTATTGGTATTCTACTATAGACTTATTGTGATTCCAGCAATGAAGAAATTGTATCATTGATGTGGAGACAGTGACCACTGGAGGTGCTGAAGTCAGGGAGTGGGACAAGGAGGTGTAATATGGGGGCATTTTCAGGACTTGGAATTGTCCTGAGTGACATTGTAATGAAAGATACGGGTCATTATATATTCAACCATAACCTACAGAATTGAGTAGGAGAGAGTATAAACTACAGTGTAAACTATAATCCATACTTAGTGGCAATGTTCCAAAATGTGTTCATCAACTGCAATGAATGTACCACACTAATGAAAGAGGTTGTTAATGTGGGGAAGGGCAGGAGGTGTGGAGAGTGGAATATATGGAAATCCCTTATTTTTGTTAATGTAACATTTTATATAATCTAAATGTCTTTTAAAAATAAATTACAAATATATTTTTTTAAAAAGGGAGGCTCAGGCAACAATCATGGCAGACGGTGGCTCGGGGCTCACCAATGGATACATCGTCAAGATGGAAGTGGACTACAGCACCATTGTGAATCAGCATCTGCCCAAATTCAAGAAGCTGGCCAAGGAAAGTAGACTTCAAGAAGTCATTGAAACCCTTCTCTCTTTGGAAAACAAACCTGTACTGCTTCTGACATGGTGTCTACATCCTATATCTTAGTTCTATATATGAATATGTACCATGAGGCTAAAGAATGGGATTTATTATGCTTTTGTCAAAAAGGCAGAGTCAGTTAAAACAAGCTCTTGTAAAAATGGTTCAGCAGTGCTGCACTTATGTTAAAGAAATCACAGACCTCCCAAACAAACTTTGATTAATTGATATTCTATGAATGGTTACAGAAGAAAATATTTATGTTGAAATTGAGTGTCCTTGACTGACAAAAAATTACCAACTATAAAGGAACAAAATGGTGATGTGAAAGAGGCAGCCTCCATTTTATGAGAGTTACAGGTGGAAACCTATGCATCAATGGAAAAGAAAGAGCAACTGGAGTTTATTTTGGAACAAATGAGGCACTACCTAGCTGTGAAGTATTTGTACACAAATCATCAGCAAGAAAATTAACACCAAATTTTTCCAGGAAGAAAATACAGAGAAATTAAAGTTGAATTACTATAACTTAATGATTCAGCTGGATCAACACAAGGCATCCCATTTGTCTATTTGGGAGCACTATAGAGCAATACTCCCTGTATACAGGCAGAACGTGAAATGTGGCAGCAGGGCTTGAAAAGTGTTCTTCTCTATGTTATCTTGACTCCTTTTGACAACGAGCAATCAGATTTGGTTCACCAAATAAGCAGTGACAAGAAGTTAGAAGAAATTCCTAAATACAGGGATCTTTGGAAGCTTTTTACCACAACGGAGTTTTTGTGTTGATCCACACTTGTTGAGGATTATAGAATGGAATTAAGAGAAGGTTCTCTTGAGAGTCCTGCATTTGATGTTTTTGGTCATACAGAGGAAGGTGAAAAAAGTGGAAAGACTTGAAGAACAGAGTTGTTGAACATAATAGTAGAAAAATGGCCAAACAATATACAAGAATAACAATGAAAAAGATGGCACAACTTCTGGATCTATCTGTTGATGAATCAGAGGATTTTCTCTCAAATCTAGTAGTTAACAAGACCGTCTTTGCTAAAATAGACAGGTTGGCGGGAATTGTCAACTTCCAGAGACCCAAGGATACAAATAATTTATTAAATGACTGGTCTCAGAAAATGAACTCACTGAAGTCTTCTGATTAAGAAAACTACACACCTCATAACCAAAGATGAGATGATGCAAAATCTACAAAAAGGATTCCCATGCCCTTGATGCTTTTAGAAAAGAGTTAAAATTGGAAGCAATTTGTTTTTAAAGAATGGTGTATATGTTGGGTTTTTCCCCTTCTCAATTCCTTTGTCTAAAATTTAAAAGATAGTGAATATGTTTGAGGCCCTTTTTAACTTTTAGGATCCCTGATTTCATTGTTTAACTTTATATTTGGTACAAAAATATAATACATTTTTATTGTCTGAGTACTCAAAAAAAAACTGTCATAACTTACCCAAATATGTTTTCTATTTTATGTTTTCTTTTCTATTTTAGCTATTTGTTTCATCCAGCTAACAACCATAATTATAATAATAAAAGCAGTATATGCACATTAAAAAAGAAAGAAAGAAAGAAAAGCATACACTGGAGGAAAGGGAACACCTGGACATTTCAAGGAATGATAGACACAGAGTCCAAGCTGACGTTGATACCAAAAGTGAACTCACGGTCCCCTGTTAGAATGGAGGGAAAAGACACCATGTGAAGTTTACAGCAAGCTCCAACAGGACAACCACCCTGATGGTATGGGGTAAGGTCATTCTGTGCAGCAGAGAACTGTGTTTTCTAAACAACAACTCCTGGTGTCATACTGAGCCCTATTAGAGACAGAGAACCTGACCCTGGAACATCAAGAAGACTATGTTGGCAGAGCAACCCACCATAAACTGTTCTGTCAGACCCACCCAGTCATAATATTAAGTGGACCCAGTAGCAGTTCATAGTAAGATTAAAGTGGTATTCTAGGAAAGGGAATAAACAGGACTGTAGGGCACAAGTAAGCTGCACGAACAGATGGGTCAAACGCCTGTGCCCACCACTGGTGCTCCAGCACCTCTCCCTCAGCTCACACCCGCAGCCACATCAGTGCTCCCTTATGATCCGCTGGCAGAAAAAGACTGAGCTTTGTTCCCAGATAGGTGAGCTTGATATGCGGGTGCAAGCCAAAAACAGACTGCTGCTCACTCAGGCATGGTCCTGAAAAACGATAATGAAGGGAAACCCTTCCAATGGGCAGAGCTTTAATCAAGACACTTGGCCATCCATCCTATATGGAAAGAGAAGTTGCCCAAGTTGAGAATACACAGAGACTCATGGGCAGTAGAAAGATGGCTTGGCTGATTTCCTCCTAGTAGGGACAGAGAGGCTGGAAGGATAAAGATGGGGAAATGGAAGACATGGAGGCCTGGGGTAGAGGCATGTGGAGCTGTGGAGGGGGAATGAAGTGTTAAGATCTCAGTATTGCATTTTTTAAATAATTTTTTTGTATTTTTAAAGAAGCTTTAGATTACATAAAGGTTACTTTAAAAATATAAGGGATTCCCATTGGCCCTACTCCCTCCCCCTCTCATACTTTCCCATATCAACAATATCCTTCATCAATGTGGAACATTTATTACAGTTGATGAACACATATTGAAATATTGCTACTAACCATGGATTGCAGTTTACATTCTAGTTTAACTCTCTCCCCCACAATTTTGTTAGTCATGACAAAATATACAATGGCCTGTATCCGTCACTGCAGTGTCATGCAGAACTATTCCAATGTCCTGAAAATGCCCCCATATTACACCTATTCTTCCCTCTCCTATCCCACATAATATTGCATTTTAATGACCACCAGAGAGCATCCACCACCCACCATGGAAGGGTCATTAAACAACCAAGTAGACAGAAACCATTGGCCAGTTGACATTAGCCAGCTATTGTCCCTGGCCATTCTAGTGCTGGCACAATGGCTCATGAATGTAGTAGCCATGGTGGCAGAAGTGAGGCTACAAATGGGTACAACAGCATGGACTTCCACTCACCATGACTGATTCAGCTTCAGCACAGCCAATTCTCTGACCTGCCATAAACAGAGACCCGCGGCTCCATTCGCCAAGGAGAACAGATAGGGATCTATCCTTCAAGGAGACTAACCAGCAACTTGGTGGCAAGTAATCTACACAGAAGCCCCTCCACGCTAAAAGAAGCAGTGAGTCTTCTTGCCTGGGATAGATGCATCTTCCAGGTATATGTCTGCTTTTCCTGCTTGGAGGTCCTTGGCCAGCAGTGAGAGCTTAGAGTATTTACTCCACTGACCTGAGATCTTGCACCAGAAGGCCCAGGACTAAGGGACCCACTCCATCTCCAAGCTGTTGCTGCAGTGGGCATGTGACCATGGGACCCACTGTCCACTGCTCCTGTCCCCACCACAACACTCAGAAGCTGCCAGTCCACTAAAGTGATGGTGCAGACTTGGTGGCTCTAATTCGAACACCAGCTTGGAAGGATACCCTGAGATGATGAGGGAGTCACCCCAACCAATGAATGTTATTTGGTGCTGTGTTCCCAAAAGGTAGTATTCAGGGGGTCTGGGAACCAAGAAGGGGGAAGAGGAATGGCCCCATTTCCCATCATGCCCAGTCACCCACTGTGGGAATTTGCAATTTCCATCCCCGCAACTTTAGGCATTGTGGGTCTGGAGATCCTGGTTCTAAAGGGAGAATATTTGCACCATGGGACAAATAAGACTCCCATTAAACATTTAGCTCTAAGTGCTGAATGGTTACGTGCGCCAAGGGACCAACAAGCGAGGAAAGAAGCCACAATACTGGCAGGGGTAATTGACCCTAATCATCGGGAGGATGTAGGGCTCCTGACGCACAATGAGGAGGGGAGGAAACTGTGTGGCACCCAGGCGACTCCATGGGGCCCCTCTCAGGACGCCGCTGCCCATTTGAGTGGTAAGTGGACACCGCCACTGCCTAAGGTCATGGTGACCTGCGGCTCGGACTTAAACTTAGCCCACATTACGTAATAGACCCGTCACGGTCAGTGAAGCCATGTAGACGAGCAGGGGAGCTACCTGAGAGTGAAGAGAATCCTCACATTCACAGCCTCAACAAAGCTACTGCTGCAAGGGCCATGGGTTCATCCAGCTAACCTTCCCCAGAAAAAGGAATCCGCAGGAATTCTGGAGCAACTGTTCCCTGGTGGAGTGAGTTTACTATAAAAAGCACTTGGACCCGAACGACACATACCGCAGATGCTAGCCAGGACCAAGATGCTCATCCCTTCCCCTGCCGGCAGCTCCCAGCCAAGATCCCCTCTGGATTACCCAAGGTCACCCCATCCCTAGGGGTAAAAGAGACTCGATTACCTTGCCTCACCTGGAGGCAGCTCTGCAAGGCCAGCTCCGCTCCAGAGCTGCCAGCGGCGCCGACTGTGCCATCCACAGCCCCTGCACTTCGATTTGGCTCCTCCCCGTGCACAATCCTGCTCCCTTTGCTTCCTGACAGGTGTTGTTCCCAAGGTAGGGTAGGTGACCCCCCAACAATGTCCCCGCTGGGATTCATGCTGTACTGGAGCGGGAGCTGGATTTACTGATTTACTTTTATTGAATAGAATAGGGTAGACGTGATGGGGTGTCACTTCCAATATTCGGTTATAAAAGGACTGTGTCTGCCACCTCGGGTGGCTCTGGCTCACTCTCATTCCGATCGCCAGCTGCCGTGCCACGAGGACACGTGCGCACCCGATGGAGAGGCCCATGTGGTGGGGAACCAAGGTCTGCCAGCAGCCACATGCGTGAGCCTGGGAGCGGATCTTCCGCAGCCTGCCAGCGGGCACGTGAGTAGGCTTGGAAGTGGAGGCCTCCCCGGGCTGAGCCTTTGGATGTGACCACAGCCCTGGCTGGCACCCCGGCCACACGCCTCATGACTCCCAGTTGAGCCCCACCCGGATTCTTTTTTTTTTTTTTTTTTTTTTTTTTAAAAGATTTATTTATTTATTTATTTAATTTCCCCCCCTCCCCTGGTTGTCTGTTCTTGGTGTCTATTTGCTGCGTCTTGTTTCTTTGTCCGCTTCTGTTGTCGTCAGCGGCACGGGAAGTGTGGGCGGCGCCATTTCTGGGCAGGCTGCTCTTTCATTTCACGCTGGGCGGGTTTCCTCACGGGCGCACTCCTTGCGCGTGGGGCTCCCCCACGCGGGGGACACCCTTGCGTGGCACTGCACTCCTTGCATGCATCAGCACTGCACATGGCCAGTTCCACACGGGTCAAGGAGGCCCGGGGTTTGAACCGCGGACCTCCCATATGGTAGACGGACGCCCTAACCACTGGGCCAAAGTCCGTTTCCCAGCCCCCCACCCGGATTCTTGAGCCCCACAAACTGTGATGTAGTAAATGTCGTCTTAAGCCACTGCACTGAGGGGTCATTTATGACCCAGCCATAAATAACTATGGCACCAGGGCACCCCCAATAAACCTCCTGCCCACAAATCTCCTTCCCAGAGTCTGTGTCTGGGGAACTCAAGTAAAGGCAGAGGTTTCCTAGGCCTTCACAGAACAAAGTGCCCCGTTTCCCTGCTTTTTTTCCTTTTGCTAGAATTTGATAAAAAATTATAGAAAACCTGGCCCACGTGGTAGCCAGTAAAATCTAGGAGGGGCTGCAGTCACTGGCTCCCTCAAGCAATGTGTAAATTTAGCGCCAAGGCTTTCAGCCTATGGAAGAAGATCGTGAGGGGTGTTGCTCGGGGAAGCCAGGCTGTAGGTCAGAGCCCGGCCTGGAGCAGCTCGTGGCGTCCCACGGGCCATGGCCGTGACCGCGTGCACGGCTGGAGCTGCTGCCCTGTGGGACAGGGAGGTCCTCACCATCAAGGGGCCACTTGCTATTGGGGGGTGCCCTGAGTTGGGCACCAAATCTCCCAGATGGACTTGACTCCCAACAGCTTCACACAGCCCAGAGTGAGGGTGGCGCGAGGCAATTTTTTTAGATCATGGCAGCACAACTGACCTTCCGTGATCTCCTGCCGAGCTTCTCCCGGAAGCGACGTGTGCCTTCAGGTCTGCGGCTGCGCAGAGGCCTGGGGACGGGAGGGGGGTGTACGGGTGCACGCTTCGGAGTCAACCAGGGGGACTCTGAATCTTGGCTCTTCCACGTATTAATTGTATGGCCTCAGGCAACGTCCTGAATCCTTCCAGCAAACACTTCCTGAGCAGCCATACATCATGACTCAGGGAAGCTTCTGACCACTGAGAAACTACATTCTCTTCGGGGACAAGTCCTGCACATAAAGAACCAGAGTTCAAAGGAAAACCCTTTCAGGATTTCAGAGATCCAGAGGTGAGAAGCCCAGGGAGCCAGAGAAGAGGTTGGTTCCAATTGGGGAGATCAGAGATAGCTTACAGAGGCGCTGGCAGCTAAGGGAGATTCTAGGGGATACACAGGATTTGGATAGGAACAGGTCCAAGAAGCAACGGGTAACACAGTGCACCCCAAAATGTAGGGTGCACAGAAGTTTATGTGAGAAATGAGACTGAGAAGTCAAGTTGCAGCTGGACCACAGAGGCTTCTAGAGAGATGACTGAGGCCCCTAAGTGGAAGAATCAGTGGAGGCATGGCAGGAGACCCCCTGAGAAGCCATCCCAGAAGCACTCAGTCAGCAGCAGGTGACTCGTTCTGCCTCTCTGACCACCTGCCCCACATGCCACCCTGATGGAACCAGGCTAGCGGGCCCAGAGCCCACCTCGCCCCCACTCCACAGATATAAGCTCATCTATCCTTTTAGTTGTCAGGATTCACATTGACCAGATAATGACCAAATAGCCCATTTCCACTTCAGAGAGCAGGAAGTCACAGAGCACCCACCTTGGAAAAAAAACTAAGGATGCATTTTATTAACTGTCCATTCATTCTTACTATCAAGAAGAAAAGAATATTCATCCTCGGCTATATGACGACTGGTGAGCGCTGGTTCAATTGTGTAATTATACAAGAAAACTTAAGCTCAGCCTGACAACTTTACTGAACCCTCTGGAAACAAAAATGGAGTTTGCATAGTGCATTAATTAACCCAAAGGAAGCAGAAAATATCTTAACCCAACACACGCTACGGGCAAAGCAGAGGCAAGCAAGCCAGTGGAACCTATCTCTGAATCCTTCATGGTTTCAAGTCTCCACTTTGTAGGCTCCAAATGATGCCAGTGTGTGGAAGGCCAATTTCCCACAGTGGGAAAAATGAGAAATGGGGTCAGAGGCAAGACATGAGCAAGGGTTTCTTTAAAACAAACCTTCTGTCTTCTTTCCACCAAGGTCAAAGTCAGCCCTCTACTTTTCTCCCTGGAGCTCAGAACAAAACTTAGGGTATCCTCCCATTTCGTCACACCCAACATCCAACCACTCCCACTGGCCAGAAGATTCCATGCCGGACATGCTCTGTCCCTCCTCTCTGTTCCTCAGCCCACCCCCTCTCTGCACCTCACATTTAGAGAGATGCCATCTTGATTCTTGTGCTGGTTTGAGTCTTCTGTGGACCCCAGAAAATCCTGTTCTTCTAGTGAACCCGTTCCTGTGCCTGTACACCTATATTTGATGGAAACTTTGGATTAGATTCAGTTACGGGACTTTTTTATTTAGATCACTTTTGATTAGATTGCTTAGGTTAAGGACCTTTGATTAGACTGCAGGACCCAGGGCGGGTCTTAATCCTCCTGCTGGAGTCCTTCATAAACGGAGGACTAAAAAGCCACAGACTCAGAAAAAAACGCTGCATAAACAGAGAAACCCGTAGAAGCTGAGAGAGAGGTCCAGGAGACCAGAGGCTGGGATCAGGAGAGCACGGAGGCCCCCGGGAAGGTGAAAGAGATGAGGCCCAGAGGAAAGGGGAGGGACAAGCCGTATGCCTGATCACCCACAGCTGAGCTAGGGAAGATAGCCTGGAAGAGAAGGCAGAGACCAGCAGAGCCACCACGTGCCCTGCCATGTGCCTGGTCACCCAGAGCTGAGCCTGGAGAGAAAGCACCTTCAGACATGCAGCCACGTGCCTGCTCGCCCACACTTGCAACTTGGTGAGATGGCAACTCTTGATGATGCCTTGATTTGGAAACTTCCACAGCCTCCAAACTATAAGCTTTTAACCTAATAAATTCCCATTAAAAAAGCCAACCCATTTCTGGTACATTGCTCCCAGCAGCTTTTGGCAAACTAAAACAATTTCCAAACAGACACTGGCTAAATGCTCACTAATTCCATTCTGGGCCCACAGAAAGACTACATATCCTAGCCCTCCTGCTGTTACATTGTGTCATGCGATGTGAGATGTGGGAGGAAATTATATATCTGACTTGCAGTCCTGGCCATAATACCCCCTAGACAACTGCCCACACTGTCCCTTCCCCTTTCTCAGCAGGCCTGGGGGCCAGGGCTGATAATGGCAGCAGGACAAGGTAGAGGAAGCCTGGGCCTTCAGTCACCCCTTGAGGAAGCGCTGCCAGGAGAGCCTTCCACCCCACATCAGACTCTTCTTAGGTGAGGTCACCGAGAGTGGAAGGTAGCCTATCCTGACCCATCCAGAGCCCTTCCATCTTGCCTGACTGGCTAACTGGCGCCCCTTACAAAGGCTCCATCTCAGCAGGCTTTGGCACAGGCTGGGAAGCTAAGGAGAACTCTGGGAGCCTGTGAAGCTCTGCCATACAGCTAGATTTCCTGAAACACCCTCCTAGCCTAACTATGAAATGTCACCACCCAAGACTTTCACGTGGACATATTCCTGCTTCATTTGCCAAAGCGTAGTTCACAATTACTAGAGGGTATAAATGTTTTCTGTTTAGCGGCATATCATCCATTGGCCTGGACAAGCTCAGGTATTTAGAGAAAACTAAGTTTTAATACTGTTGGGTACCAGGTGACATATAAAATGTGTGTCGTCTTACTTCACTATAAGAATAGTTGCAGACACCTGACCCCTAGTAATGTGCTCCCCTATTGGATGTTAATTTCAATTGGTCCACACGAACTTCAGCCAGTGAGAACTGGGCGTCATGAATTGCTCACACAGAGTCTTTGTCAACATTCATTTTCACAACTCAATACCTTAGCTGTAGTACTAATTAATGATATGCTTTTCAAGCTGCAAAGATCAATTGAAAATTTACCCATAAATTGTGGCTACCAATAAAATGATATCCATCATAAAAATTCCAGGAGCTTTTGGGAGATCATAACAAGCACAGAGCATTGGGGTCAGACAGGGGAGCCACCGGCATGGGAGAGGAATGTGGTCTAGAATGGCCAGCAATGGTACAATAGAAAAGTCAGGCCGAGCAGGGATGATTCAGACAGCAGAACAAGTCAGATGCCACCAAAACAAAATATAACCTATGTGTTTCCCCTAGTGGTTGGGCAGCAGATGAGCAAACAATAGCTATCAGAGACTGGGAAGATGAATGCCCACGTTATACAATGGCCAACTATTCATTAGCTGTCGCCTGCCATTACTTGGGAGGCAGACTAAGTACCTACTGAGCTTATGGCTTAAGGGAAGTAGTTGGAAAGAGCCAGAATGTTGCTGTGTTTTGGTTGCTCCTCCCTGCATTGAAAAATTAATATGAGCCCAGGAAAATCATCACCTGGTTTGCAAGCAAAAATGACAGGGAACCAAGAGAGTCCAGAAATTAGGGCCCACAGCCATATTCCAAACTGTTAAGAGATGAGACTGAAAAATATTTTGGGCAACTCAGGCTCATTAAGACTTCTCAGTTAAGCAGAAGGTCTTGCAGCAAAGATTAAATTAAGGATGCAATCTTCCCACCCAAGTTTATCATTTTAGACAGTCTCAAGATAACTGCCATTAAGCTGAGAGACAAAAGCATGAGGGAAAGTAAGCAAATAAATAAGGATTGTTTGGTAATTATGCCTGGGAAAGAACTTTGAAGTTATGGACCCATGCAACTGGATGCAAAGCTACTATACCAGAAGTCTATTAAGTTGTTGAAAGAATTGTATTACCAAAGAAATTATAATCCTGGACTAATACAGCTTGTAATTATTAAACAACCCTCAAGCCCTTTCAACTCCCACCAGCAAGAAGCAACCAAGAAGAGAGCACCCCCAAGTAGGTACTTCAGATGTACCTATAAAGGATGATGGACACGGAAAACCTTCCAGAGAGTGGAGCCAAGGATCACAGGAACAGCTGACAAAAACGTTCCTCCCAAAATCAGGGCTGATCAATGGAAGTTTTCTCAATGGCCTGTTGGTGAATGGGAGTGTTTCCAATGCCATCACCTTTTGGTTCATTGGTTACTGGGCCACCATGAGTCACATCGAGACTTGAAGGTTCTGTGCATCACCTGGAGTTCCAGGAATTTGAGCTGGATGCAGAATGGACTTTTGAGGAGGAGCATGGATTGGCCAGGGGTGGGAAGAAGCCTGTGCCCAGACATTCTCTATCCAGAGTGACAACTAGCCGTCTGCCAATTCATGTTGCCCTTCCATGGTGAGGGTTATCGGTGGGAGCAGCTGTTGAGCCAGGGACTACATTTCCCAACTCCCTCAACCCTTGCATCTAGGAGTGGCCAAGTGACTCCTTCCCACCAAAAGAATATGTGTGGAAGAGATGTGCCTCATTTTCAAGCTGGGGTTCTTAAGAAGTGGGTGTTAGGAAATGGATGTGCCTCAACTAGTTGGGCTCCCTTCTACCATATAGGACGTCCAGGGTTTGATGCCCAGGTCCTCCTGGTGGGGGCAGTCTGGCCCGCGTGGCAAGCTGGCCCATGTTGAGTGCCAGCCCACATGGGAGTGTCGCCCCACGCAGAAGTGCTGTCCTGCGTGGGAATGCCACCAGCACAGGAAAGCCACCCCACACAGGAGGGCTGGCCAACGCCGAGAGCTGGTGTAGCAAGATGGCCAACAAGAGACGTGGAAGAGAGAGAATGAGAAGGCTTGGCAGGACAGGGAGTTGAGGTGGTGTGGGGGAGTGTTCACCTCTCCCCCACTCCAGAAGGTCCCAGGATCGGTTCCCGGAGCCATCTGATGAGAATACAAGCAGACACAGAGGAGCGCGCAGCAAATGGATGCAGAGAGCAGACAATGTGGGGAATGGGGGGGGGGGATAAAATAAATCTTTAAAAAAAAAAAGAAGTAGGTATTTTCATCTCTACTCTCCTTTTCCCCCTCTGGCAGCTGGAAGCCAAGGTTCCAGGGTCCTAGGCAATGGTGGGGTCAAGGGTAGAAATCGGTCTAGAACCCCGAGGGTGCCAATCAGGAGTACCCAAGGCAGATGGTGTCATGTGAGTGAGAGATAAACCTGTGTTGTGTTAAACCTCTGGAATTCGGACAGTCTCTGTCAGAAGTGAGAGATGCCCTAACTATATCCTAATACACTAACGGTTTATTTGAAGCTGTGTTCTCTCATTTTGGTGTTTATGGCAGACTTTAGATGTTAGAGTTTTTGCCAGCATGCTTGATGGGACTAAATTCCACCCAAATTGTCACACTGCACACTCTGACCTTGTGTCGCTGCTTGAGTGGTTTGATGTACTTGCTTGCTTACATATAAAGGAGGCAAAAGTCTTGCATTTTGCACTGAACATGTGATCTCCCTGTGTCATGATACCATCCTTCTTACGACATGTTTTGCTGTTTCTACACTCCCTCACTCCACCCATTCCACTCAACATTCAATTCCCACCACATCCAGGGTCACTTGTCACAAAAATTAATCTTATACATTGCTCAGTACTGTGGCTGCCCACCTGTAAGAGCTGACAGTTCGCCCCTAGTGGATTCTCGTCCAGCTCACACTGGTTGAAAGCCACCGGTTCAAAGGTTGGAAATTCCCAAGCACGAGCTACTTCGGGCCAAGTGTCTCCCACAACTCAGAGATTCTCCAAGTCCAGGGAGAAAGGGTCTCAATGAAATAATGTCAGCTAAGGTACCCCCAGCTTTCACTTGCACAGGAAAACATTTCTGCTAAGGTCAACTTTGACCCTACAGCTTAGGGTCAAGAGAGGCCGAAATTTCTATTTCTAATTCAGAGTGTTGTGGTGTCACTGGGGTGAGGGAAGGGGACATTCACTGCCATATTATAGTGATGACAAAACAGTCAGCGGCCTATGGCAGTCCAAGTGCAAAAGTCCCAAACAACAAAAGTTGGATAACAAATAACTAAGTAAGGACATACACAGAAGCAATACCATCCCCACAACTCACTGTCTGCGTTAACATGACTTGACTCTTCCCAGGAAGATAAAAGCTGTCCCTGCCAAGCACATGCTGAGATACTCCTCAACTCTTCAACAGAAAGCGCCAAATGACAGGATCTGTGAACCGTTCACCCCCATATCCCCCCCTTGCTGGGTCCACTGAGCCTCACCTAGGCTAGCATTCTCCTTACCTAGTCCTAATCAACTTCTGCATTGAAAGAGCCACTTTAAACCAAAGATCCACCTTAAACCAGATTCCAAAAAGCCTCAATAAACACTCAGACTGAGTTCCTCCCCCTGGGAGATGGAGGCTAGACTTTCACCAGGGGCTGTTTCCCCTTGTCACCATCAGCTTTTCTCATCACCTGGTTGCTGTGGGGCTCTGGGGGCCGCTGCACGGGGTCCCGTTTCTAAGACTAACGCACTGGCTAGCTCAGGGCCAGTGTCTTCACCTCGGTGTTTGTTCACAAGGAATCTGGAGGTGCCAAAGAGACACAGCCCCTTTGTTATTTCAGATGGGGTTAAGCATGGCCTGCCTACTGTGGCCCAAAGCAAAAAACGAACACATCAGCAAATCACAGGTACTTACAGAGCAGGCACGGTGCCCTTTGAGGATTCTCACAAAAGCACTTACCGAACAGAAACCTGCTTTCACTGGGGTCCATCAGGAATCAAGGACCATTTAAACAGAGAGTTAAAACTGGGGAGAGGCTGAAAGAAAAGGCAATTAAAAAATAAGAGTTCTATGAGGATGAAAGGTTTAGACTATTAGAGCTGGAGCCAGAGAATTTTTTCCAACAGTTTGATAAACTGAGCCATCATTTGTCTTCCCCATGGCCAACATACTGAAGCTAATGGTAAAAGCATTAATTTATCATGAAATTTTAAAGATCTCTCTTGTCAGCAATGAAATCAGCACGTGATAGGGTAGCCAGACAGTTATTGTTTATAGGAAGGTTATTATAATAATTAAGATTAATAGCAATTACTTGTCATGTTTGTGGATGTTTTTCCCCCTTGGGAAATAACTGTAGCCATATTAAACAACTAATTAACACATCTCCATGTCTGGCTGAGAATGCAGGGATTCACAAGGTCCCCCATTTTCTCTAGCGCTCTATAGCCAAAGAAATAAATAAGTGAGCTCTGTGCTACAGCATGCTTATTCGAAAGAAAACTTCTAAATTAGCCACCCAGGCCATGCTGGGGCCTAAAATGGAAAATCAAAGCCTTTTTCTATTCACATTTCTCAGAGCCGTGCTCGTCTCACTGATGGCTGAAGAAATGTAGATTCTGAATGTCACTGCCTGTCGGCAAGTTCCGTGTACGTACATAAATAAATATATTTCTTGAGTGTTCTATGTGTTATAGAAGAACTTGAGTAATACAAATGGGGATATTTTGCTCTTCAGTCACAGCCCTAGAAGGGCAATCTTCGAGCCTTAAGTATCAAAGCTTTAATGCTATTGGTGCTGAACATTTTGCAGAGGAGCAGGAAATGGGATAGAAATGTTTCCTCTCGTTAGAATTTATTAGTGAAAAAAAAAGTGGGGCCTCGCCATTCACCTAGCTCAATAACAAGGGAAAAAGGAAGAGCCAAGGAGATTGCTTATCCTGGCGATACGAAGAGGGCAGGGCCAAGCAGGAGGCCCACTGCTACACAAAAGCAAGGCATGTCTGCAAATGAAGAAAGACCTGGTGGCAGCGGCGAGCAGGTGCCTCGTGCCTTCCTCACAGTTGCAGGCCGACAGCTGCCCTGGGCCCCATGGCTGGAAAAGCAAACTCCAGCCACGGTCGGGACGGTGTCTGAAGGAGGCAGGCAAATGCCATGGTGCAGGTCCCTGTATCCAGAGCCGACCTGGCTCCGCCCCACCTGGCCGTTACACTTGCCCCGAAGGTAGCTCTCTCTATAGACTCTCCATCTCACCCCCACATCAAGGCACGCAAATCCACCCACGCCAGCTCACGCCAACACACGCACTCTCGGCCATCAGCTGCGAAGCAGCACAGGCTGCCATTTTAAAAATTGATCAATTACATCCCTTCCACAATCAGCGTGTGTTTATGTAGGTGGGAGTGGGAGGGGAAGAAGAAAAGATGGGAAGACAATAAAGGATATTTATTGCACCTGCTCAGAGAGACCCTCTGTGCTTGGGCTGTGGGCTTAGCTGAAGTTGACAAAGGCTCAGCTCCCAGCCTTCGAGAAGGCTGCCCAGAGCAGGAGGGGGTAGATGCTGTGAGGGCATCGCCTTCCCAGGAGACCACCTGCATCTCTGCAAGTTCCACACTGGGAAAGAATCTTGGGAAGGGGCTGGAGAGGACTGGACTCTCTGCCAACGCTGCTTTCCTTTGGGACCCTCTTTCTGGCCACACAACACCCCCCACCCCAGAAGCTGCTGGTTCATCAGGGTTGGCAAATATTGCCCTTGGCTTCTCTGAGCCCAGGTGGACGGACTTGAGTTCTCCAAAAGACTCTGCCGGGAAGCAGATCTGGCTCAATGGATAGAGCATCCGCCTACCACATGGAATGTTCAAGATTCAAACCCAGGGCCTCCTGACCCATGTGGTGGGCTGGCCCACGTGCAGTGCTGATGTGTGCAAATAGTGCCCCCCACACACAGGGGCCCCACATGCAAGGAGTGCACCCTGCAAGGAGAGCCACCCTGTGTGAAAGAAGTGCAGCCTGCCCAGGAATGGCGCCGCACACACAGAGAGCTGACACAAGATGACGCAACAAAGAGACACAGATTCCAGGTGCCGCTAACAAGAATGCAAGTGGACACAGAAGAACACACAGCAAATGGACACAGAGAGCAGGGGCAGGGGCGGAGGAAGGGAAGAGAAATGAAAAAAAAAGACTGCCATATGCTGATGGACTCCAGGGAGGGGACTGCGGAGGAGAAGGAGAAGGGAAACCTCTGGCCACAAGGCTCATGACCCCAGAAATCAAAACCCGCCACACCAACTCCCTCGCAGGCCACAGAACCCCTGCGCCACTCTAGCTCGCCAATCTCAACCCAGCGCGCCTTCCCGGGCAGGCCCCCTGCCTGGGCGCTGAGCTTCCTGACCCCTGCCTGCCGTCTCTGGACCCTTCCCACCCTCTTAGTTTCTTCCAACTCCAGGGCTGGGAGAACAGCCCTCCCTCTGCGAGCCCCCTAAGGGTCCCGTTTGCTTGGAGGGTCTTGTGTCACAGAGTCATGTTTATGGATGGGGCGTGGCCCGGGTGTCTGAAGGACCAGCACTGTCACGAGCCTTAAGCCACACTCAGTCTGCAGGAACGAGACAGGTGGGGGCAGGTTCGTCTGCAGGTGCCCATCCCCAAAGCAAGGGCAAGGCCACGGAGGTCAGAGGAGGGGGCAGCTCCTCGAAGGGACTAAGAAGGGTTGCTATAGGCAGAGAAGAAGGGAAAGGACAAGACGCTCAAGGAGAAAGACCAGAAGGCTGAGGAGCTCAGAGACCAAACAAGAAGAACAGCTCTGGGGCAGGAAGTCTCTCTTGAACAGAACTGGTATCTGGTCCAGTACCTCCCTCCCCACCCACCCTCCAACTCGATGTCACTTTAATCCTCGGAAAGTGCATAACCATGACATCTGCTCTCTCAGCACACTTCAAAAGATTTCCCCTCTTAGGCTGGCATTTGGTTCTCACAAATCTCTCCACCCTCGTCCAGTCATTGCTCCTGCAAAGAGGCCCCTGCACCAGCCGAATGGCCCTGAGCTGTTTCCTCGGCATCTCCCTAGCTTTCTGGCCACCATTCATTCATTCACACAATGCCACCTTCCTGCCTTGACCAAATGCTGCCAGAGCGATCAGCGAACCTGCAGCTTTCCGTCTGCCTTCTGTCCCCATCAGTCGTAAGGCACCCACAGCTAACGTGTGTACACTGAACGTGTGGCCAGGCAGAGCCGGACAGCCCCGCTCCCGCTCTGATGGCCTGGGTGCCTCCGGCCAGTTGATGGTCAAGAGCCATGGCATGTACCAGCACACGCCCCTGAGCCTCGGGTCAACACTCGCCCGGCTATCCCAACTCGGGGCACCCTCCAGAGAGCTTGGCTATCTCCCACAGAAAGGCCCAGGATCTGCGTTCATAAAAAGCAAGCGTGACTGTGTGGCTCTCGGCTCCCACCCAACCAGGGAATCCTGATCAAACAAACAGCAGCGTGGGGCGAGAGGTCACAGTGGATATTCCGGCGCTAACACGCCGCCTTTAATAACTTCGCCACGCAGATTAATTTTAAATGTCAGGCACCAGTGCTGGGGGAAGCTGAGGAGCTCGGGAGGGCACAGCGTTTTCGGGCTTCCTGGCAGGCCCAGCGCCTGCCGCGTTTGATCACCAGCAGAACGGGCAGGTTCGGAAGAGAGGACGGTGCTTCTTGGAAAGAGTCACTGCCCCTGCCGTGCGAACACCACGCAGCTGTGGCCCCGTTTCTCAACCCGGAAAATGGCCGAGCTGACAGTAATGAGACTTTAGAGAGAACCGCAAGGCCGTGCAAGGGCTGAGGTAGCTCCAAGCCCAGACGCGGGTGGATAACTCGCTCAGGAGCCCTGGAAAACCCCGTTTGTAACGGAAGCACAGCCAGCACCCAGCCGCTGAGCCCACCCCGGGGCAGGAGGCAGAGCTGGTCCGGGGCTGCCGGGGGCAAACTCTGCAGGGTACCGAAGGGGGCAGCCCCAGCCCGGCGGAAAGCTTGAAAGGAGAAGGCACGGCGGGCAGAGCCTGCAGGAGTTGCCGAGGAAGGAGCAGATGCTGCACAAAAAGCCCACTCAGGGCTGCCAGGATGGCAATTAAAAATTCACATATTTTGGACTGAAATTCTCGTATTTTAGGAGAACTTGGGCACAATCCTCCTCCCACCAATATTAGCAATGCAAAACCGGCAGTCAAGACAGACCCAAATTATCATCCATTTTGCAAAAAGGATGAAAATTGTACAGCACGGAGTCCAAAATTCTTGCGAAAACAATCATTACAGCACACCTGGCAGCCCTTGCTCCCCCCCAACCAGGCTCAGGGGACACGTGACAAAGCAGCCCCCCCTCTCCCCACCGAGTCCTGAGCTCCAGAGCTGCTACCTCTCATGGGGGGCTCTCAACTCCCTTTCAGTCTGAGAGGCCACCCTTATTTGGATAAATGTGCATGTCAGATTTAAGAGGCACTGATATTATGGAACCAGGAGATGCAACAGCAAACACAAAGGGTGCCAGAACTTCCAACCCAGACGCTGGTCCAGGCCTGACACACCTGGGTTGGGCCTCCGGTTTTTAAACCAACAAATGGAGAGGGAGAGAGGGAAAGAGAGGACCCCCAAATTCCCAACGGAGTGAAATCCTCAATGAGCAGATTGCAGCGTAAGGCTGAGCCTAGAGCAACCAATCAATAAGCCTCTGCGGAAGGACGACTAACATTCTCAAGGCTCTCCCTCCAAGCAGCTCTCAATACAGCTGCCCTCCCCACAGTGGGTCTCCCCACTCCAGCCTTCCTCCTCTGCCTCCAGAACGAGCTTCCGTAAATAACCAGCTCATCGCATTGCTGCCGGACTTAAGAGCCTCGAGGGGCCGCCACCGCAGACAGGATTCACTCCCAGCTCTGGTCAGGCTCTCAGGGGGCTGGTCCAAGGGGATGGCCCCTGCAGAGCAGGCGAGAAGAGAAAAGAAAGGAGGGAAAAGGAGGGGCCAAATAAGAAAATGCATTATGCAAACGAATATTCCATTTGTAAAGGGAAGGTAAATACAAATCGAACAGAAATAGAAATGAATCCGGAGGTCCGGGTGGCCCACTGTGAGAGCTAGCTGAAGCCGTCTGGTGACAGGACCTGGGATGGGATGGGCATGAGTTTGGTGGGTGCTGCCAAGGTGCAGGAGCCACGTCCGAGGCAGAGAGAAGATGCTGCTGGGACAGCATCGGGGCCTGCGCCGTGTGCCCTTCTCTCCCCCCAGGCTGGGGAGCAGCTGCGGAGGCGGGAGGGCAGGGGGGCTTCTGAGCTGGCTCTGAACTCAGGCGTCTCAGGGTCGAGCCCAGCCTACGCCTTTCCAGCTGTCAGAGCTCGGGCAAGTCGCTTCCTCTCTGGGAGCCTCAGTTTCCTCGGTTTATTGGGAGTTGCAAGCGATAGGCCCCACACCCCACACTGAGCACACGGGCCCAAGACTCAAGAATTTTGCAATGAGGAGACCAGGGCCCAAGAAAATCTCAGCCAGGGACCCGCGGCGAGCTGGGGGCCAAGCTGGGACCACGACTCTTCTCTGCAGACCCCCGCTCCAGACGGGGGCAACCAAAACACTGAGTCGGGAGCCAGAGAGAGTAAACCTAACCCGGCTGTTAGGACCGGTCACATCCCTCTGCGTCGAGCCTTCGGGAGACGCTGTGGGCGATCAATGTAAGAAATAAGGCCTCATCATCTGCGGCACCTCTTTGAAACAGGAGGAGAAAGAGATTGAGACTGTAATAAAAGACATTCGACGAGAGAGCCAGATTTCCACGCACTGCCGAGTGACGCCGGGGCCCACCTGGCCTTGCTTTATGGCGGACGGGGAGGGAGGAGGACAGGTAACCCAGGTGTCTCGGGTTTTGTGGTTTGAGGTGTCTGTTACCCGAGGTATACTCACAGTCACGCAACCAAGCACGGCAAGATTTCCAGTGAGAGCAGGAAAGCTCTGGCCATCTCAGTCTCCAGGCAGACCCCGGGGGGGGCTGGGAAGCCCACCAGAGCCAGGCACCCCTTCAGGACACCCTCAGTGGAAGGGCACCCGCCGGTGCTCTGTCATGCATCTGCCCCCCCCCCCCCATCAGCGTTTCTCTGGTCCTCTTGAATTACAGAACCGGTCTGCAGAGAGCAGGAATTTTCCTGTGGGAATCCCTTGCAAATCCAGGAGCCAGTCAAGAGACCAGAAAATCAGGTTCCCCAACGTTTCCCCGGCTTTCACTGCAGGTCAAGTCATGACCGAGGGGTGCCTGGCAGAGGTTCAGAGAATATGGGGTCACAATCCCACCAGCCGGCCCTGGTGGATAGCCCCCACGATATTACAAATGAGATGCTGGCAACGAAAACCTTTGAACGCTTCCTGCTGATGCGCTGTCCACAAGAACTGCTGGGACGGCCGTTTCTGCCAGAGGAGAAATGTCCCGGAAGCTTAGTCTCCACTCAGTGGCCCACGTGGGCAGAGGCACTCACCCGGCGAGCGCAGAGCCTTCGGGCTTGAGGTGTCGATACGGAGCCAAAAATCCATCCTCCGGTACTGAAGGAGGCAGACCACAGCCCCGTGCCGAGGGTGCGCGCAGTGGCAAGGCCCCTGAGCAACAGAGTGAAAACTTAGGACAGAAAAGGACATCGAGCCAGGGCACAGACCAGGAGAGAGAATTTTCTCCAAATCAAAACTTGGAAATGCAGAGCTGAGCAGATGAGAACAGCACGGGACACCCGGGAGAAATGAGGGGTCCTAACTGGACCCGAGCAGAACTGTGATGTAAGAGAGAAGGAATGAGTAGTGCCGGAACCCAGTGGGTCACCACCTGCTGTCGTACGCATGCCTGCGTCCCCTTCTAGTTCTGTCTCACGGCAGCCTTCTCAACTAGGCTCTCTCTGTGTCGTCGTGGGAGGTACTTCTCCATGTTCTGTAACTGATGTGGCGTGGGTAAGACCTTCGCCACCTCAGGGCACTCTTCCCCGACGGGACTAAGCCAGGTGAGAGGACTCCTTAAACAGAGCTGCCCTAGCACGGCGATGCCTTTTGATATTTATTTATTTCTCCCACACTCAATTTTCTGCTTGCTGTGTCCATCCACTCTGTGTTCTTCTGTGTCTGCTTCTTCTCCTTAGGCAGCTCTGGGAACTGATCCTGGGACCTTCCAGAGTGGGAGAGAGGCTCTCATTCTCTTGCGCCACCACAGCTCCCTGGTCTGCTGCGTCTCTTATTGTCTCTCCTCCGTGGCTCTTTTTGTTGTGTCATCTTGCTGTGCCAGCTCTCCATGCCGGCCACAACTCCTGCATGGGGCAGCTCTCTGCATGGGCCAGCACCCCGCAGGGGTCAGCTCACCACACAGGCCAGCTCGCCTTCACCAGGAGACCCCAGGTATCCAACCCATATTGTAGATGGGAGCCCAATCTCTTGAGCCACGTCTGCTTCCCTAACCCGGTGATTTCTACCCGAGAACTCTCCATCTCCCCCTCACGGGGGGCCAGCCGCGCATCTGTGACCGCAGGCAAGGGTGATGACAGCCACAGAGAAATTCTTCCCGAAATCTCCCCAGCCTCCTGCCCCACCATGGAGGGCCTCACGCACCAGCAATGAGCGTCTCTGGAATCTTCAGGCCACACCTGGTGGAGTAGGCATGCCAGCCTCCAGGGAACAGATGGAGCCAGGTGCTGGGAACAGGCAGCCAACCTTTGCTATAACAAAAGGCTCATCCCTCTGAAACACCAGCTCCTGAAAGCATCAGGCAGGGTAAGGCTGGGCAGTCTGCTTTCCAGGGCTGTGGTTGTGCATGTCGGGGTCTGAGGCTCTCAGCTGCGCATCTCCGGGAACAGGATGTGGCCTCTGAGCCTGTGCCTCTGGACTCATCACTGTCCCAGACTGGACGTAACTGTGACCCCACCTGGGTCATCCAGGTCCATCACTGTGCCGTGAATAATTATGCCTGGTCCTGGAATTATGAGCAATTGCACTTGGGTTGTTTCAAATCCTTACTGTCCTGGTGAGTGTTTCCTGCCATTGCGAATGTACCTTTCCACAGGGGCGATATTCAGAATATTTAACAACTTACACGGCACCCACCAGTCGGAACAGACACCAGCGGGGACCAGTGGCACGGCGATTCCCGCGCATTTCAGCTGGTTTGTACGTGGCTGATTGAGCGGTCTCTATTTGGTGACGTCTAATCGTGACAGTGCTTTATTTTTTTCCAGTTCCTTGGCGAAAGCCCTTCCCTGTCACTTATTGATGTCTCGATAGGGTCCCCTGGCTCTCTGGGCACTCTCAGTCCAGCCCCCAGGCTCACATCCAGCTTCAACCCGGAGCAGGAGAGAGGAAGTGTGCTCCTCTCCTCCACTCCCACCACCCACGCTCGCTTCTGGAATCAGGAGAGCCAGGAGAGATGCCCTCCTCCGTGGCTGCCCCCTGCGGCCCTGGGGCCGTGCTCATGGACCACTGGCGGTGCCTGCCCTATGGTCTTGAAGGGTAGATGGTGCCGGGGGGTTCGTGGGGCTGGCCAGCTTCACCATAGCTCCCTCCATCGCTGAAGGCAGCTCCCTTAGGCTCCTCCAGCAGCCCCCACGCCCCCTGAAGGTGTCGTTGAACCACGGCAGCCCCCACAGCTCCTGTGTCCTAATATCTGCTCCTTCCCAGGGAGGAGCAGGGACCACTGGGGGCCCCTTTCTGGTCTTCAGAAGACTCCAAGGGCCCGTCTCCCCATTCTCACCCTCTTCCTCCAAGGCATACCCCCACCCCAGGCCCTGATCTTGCCGTCACCCCACCGCCTTCAGAAATCCCCAGGGACCAGGCTGTCAGGTCAATCTTGAAAGCCTGGGGGTCACAGGGACCATCCCCCAAGCTCGCTCTCTTACTTCAGGCTGAGATGCCAGCACCCACCAAGCAATTCTCCTGGAGACCTTGCCCACCTGGCTTTGGGGAGAGAGTGGGCAGCAGAAAGGAAATCTCCTGGCCACGAGCGCTGCCCTCCTGTCATCCTGAACCCTGTCTTCTTTAATGGAAACGGAAGCTGGAGGCGGCGGGGAGGGGGCACCAGGGGCAGAGGCTGACATTGGAGGTCAAGGCTTGCTCTTCCTTGATGGAAGACTGGCCTCCATGGTGGACAAGCTGCTTCTTTGGAATGTGCTGTCCTCAGCCTGAGCCGACAGTTGGGGGACAACTGGGAGACGCCATTCCCACCCAGCCCCTGTGGCTATGTCATCCGTTCCTCTGTCTGAAATGGTTTCCCTACTGAGCCTGCTCCCTGTTGCTGACCCCTGCCTGTGTCTGCGAGTCCATCTCAGTTCTCTGTCTGTGACCATGTTCATCTGTCCAGATGACGAGGGGCTCTCTTTGTGCCTGCACCCATGGCTCAGGGCCCACGAAGGGGCATGGGTGGCGGCACGTCCAGTCCCCGGGCTGCACTAGCCTGCCTGGCGGTCTGGGGCTCAGCCTCGGAGGCTGCGGACTGTGCTTTATGCAAACGCTGTCCTGGCATCTGGCCTGGGACAGCCGTGACTGTCGCTCCTTGCATCCACGTGTCCTTCCCACGCCCATCTCTTTGTGTGTGGCAGTGGCCTGCCTCGAGGCTGAGGGGTGTCCTGGAGGGAAGGAAGGGGCGCTGACTCCAGCCTCCCCACGGGTCCAGCTCCCAGGCATGTCTCTGTCCCAGGCTGCCTTGTCAAGCACCACCGTCCCTTCCTCCATCTCCCAGCCCAGCAGCCAGAACAGAACTGGGCACACTGGGCCGACACTAAAGAAAATCCCAAGAAGGTGCTTGCAGGCCCCAGGTACCTCTCAAAGGCCGGCCCGTGACAGCCTTCTCCCTGCCTTCCCCTAGGAGGTGGAGGTGCCATCGCAAGCCCGGCTTGAAGCCTGAGTCAGCCTGTTTGATCACATCCCCGGAGTCCAGGCTTCCCACCGGGGGTTGTCGTGAGGATTACCGAAGACGATGGCAGGGCTCGGGAAGGCTGGTTCCTGCACTCAGAGCCCCTGGGAGGGGCGGGGTCTGGGGGCATCCGCCTGCCCTAGGCGGAGGGACTCTGCCTGTTACGTGAACTGGGGAAAGGAAGATGCTTCTGACAGCTGGATGCTTCCGCACCTGCAGCACCATCCTAGACACGACATTTGTGCCCCCCAGTCTGGCCTATGGAACCCATGGGGAGGGGGTATATTTGCAGGTTCCCATCTGCTCTGGACAACCTTCTCTGGTGCTGAAGAGATGAGCTTGTGACTCACGGACACCCCCAGCCATCTCAGCCAGGAACAGAGATGGGGCTTCCCCAGAAAGAACTGTCTAATGGCACGGGGATGGTGACATCCACGGGAGACCACCAGGCTTCTGAGAATGCCACACTCACAGAAATGCCGCCAGCTGGGAATGGAATGCACGGAGATGGACAAGGAAGGAAGGCTCTCAGACCCCCAAAAACAGGCGGCTCCATCAGCTCTCCTGCAGACACACGCCCCGCCTCCCTTCAAGAAGAAGAAAGAAATGACCCAGGGAAGCGGACTTGACCCAGTGGTTAGGGCGTCCATCTACCACATGGGAGGTCCGCGGTTCAAACCCTGGGCCTCCTTGACCCGTGTGGAACTGGCCCATGCACAGTGCTGATGCGTGCAAGGAGTGCCGTGCCACACAGGGGCGTCCCCCACATAGGGGAGCCCCATACGCAAGGAGTACGCCCTATAAGGAGAGCCGCCCAGCGTGAAAGAAAGTGCAGCCTGCCCAGGAGTGGAACTGCACACACAGAGAGCTGACACAAGATGACACAACAAAAAGAAACACAGATCCCCGTGCCACTGACAACAACAGAAGCAGACAAAGAAGACGCAGCAAATAGACACAGAGAACAGACAACCGGGGCTGGGGGGAGAGAAATAAATAAATAAACAAATCTTTAAAAAAAAAGAAAAAAGAAATGACCCAGAGGGCAGGGCTGGGTGGTGAGCGAGGAAGACTGCTCCCAGCCCTGAAGCCTTGTGGAATTTGGAGTCGGAAAGTGCTTGGGACCAGCGACTCCTCTCTTCATCCATTTTCTCCCTTCTTGGAGTAAGAGTGTCACCCTACCATTGTGTTTTGGAAGCAGATAACTGGTTTTCTAACTTCACAGGTTCACAGATAGAGGAATTTTGCCCCAAGGTGGGTCATATCCAGACCCACACTTATACCAGTTCTGATGATTTATATAAGGAGATTTGGGACTTTTGAGCAGATGGTATATAGAGATTTGGGACTTGAGTTGATACTACCATGGGGTGAAACTTGTAGGGACACTGGAACAGGGTGAATGTATTTTGCACGTGGGATGATCATGAATCTTTTGGGAGCCAGAGGGTGGGCCTTAGTTGGCTGAATAATGGTCTCCAGAGGTGTCAGGTTACAACCCCTGGAACCTGAGAATGTCACCTCATATAGCAAAATGGTCTCATAACGTGAGTAAGGGACAGAGCTTGGGGTAGAGAGATCATCCTGTCTTACCCAAGTGGCCCTAACTGCAGTCACAGCCGTCCTTATATGGCAGTCAGGTGGAGATGTGACATACGCAGAGAAGGTGGTGTGACAGAGCACAGAGAGGCTTGAAGATGCTGACCTGACGAGTGGAGCGCTGCGGCCACAGGCCACAGGATGCTGGCAGCCACCAGAAGGGGGAAGAGGCAAGGAGCTCATTCTCCCCAGGACCTCCAAAGGGGGGGTGAGCGGGCAACACTGATCGCCACCGAGCGATACCGAGAGAGAGTTCATTTCCGTTGTTTTAAGCCACCAACTTTGTGGTGATTTGTTCTGGCTGTCATAGGAACCTAATACGCCGCCCCAAAACGCATTTTCTCATAAAACAACCTGCTCCCCTCCTGTCTCAGGAGTGGCCGGATGACCAAGCTGGTGGAGACAGCTTCCAATACCCAGCACATAACTGACCCGAGAACAGACATGCTTTCACGGGGCCCCTGGGAGCTTCCCAAGAGGACCTGGTGGAAAAAGCTTGTGCGACTGTAAGGCTCTCAGCCTGGAGCTACCTCTACCCCTGGTTCCACCTCATGGGAACAACCAGTCTGAAGGAATGTCGCTCCCACACAGCAAGAAGTAGAGAAGGGAGGCGGGATGGCGGGAGAGCTCCCGAGGCCGGGTCGGTGCTGCCCCTCTTCTACTAAAGCGATTGCCCTGGGATCCTGCCACGTTCAACCAAGACCCCTGCTGTACGGTCTCATCCTCCCAAACAACTTCATCTCACACTGCCCCTACCCCTGCTTTCCATAGCACCCGAGGCAGCCGCAAGGGAGTTCAGTCTAGTAAGCGTTTACCAGGCTTTGCACTGTTCTGGGATTTTTTTTTCCGAACTTTTTTCATGCTGGGCGGCTCTCCTTACGGGGCGCACTCCTTGCGCGTGGGGCTCCCCTACGCGGGGGACACCCCTGCGTGGCAGGGCACTCCTTGCGCGCATCAGCACTGCGCGTGGGCCAGCTGCACACAGGTCAAGGAGGCCCGGGGTTTGAACCCTGGACCTCCCAGGTGGTAGGTGGACGCCCTATCCGTTGAACCAAGTCTGCTTCTCCATTGTGGGGCTTTGAGTGCAAGGAGGAAGAGAGAAAGGAAAAAGGAAAGGAGAGAGAAAGATGGGAAGGAGGGAAGGAGGGAGGGAGGGAGGGAGGGAGGGAGGGAGGGAGGGAGGGAGGGAGGGAAGGAGGGAAGGAGGGAGGGAGGGAGGGAGGGAGGGAAAGCCCTTGCTGACAAAGGGCCTTGGCATGAGCCTTCGAGAGTGCGTGAGATGTTGGCAGGAGAGGGCTGCCCAGGCAGAGGGGCCGGCTTGTGCACGGGCACCAGGGTGGGCAGGCGGCCGGCGGGCAGCCCAGCCTGGGCTGGGGCTGGAGCAGACACAGGCAGGAGGGCAGGGCCAGAAAGAGGAGGCCCCGTCTGCCCTGGGCCCACGCTTGGACTCAACCCTGAAAACCACGGGGAGTCCCCGAAGGGGTGAAGCAAGCGAGGTGGGCCGCAGACGAGATGCGCCCAGAGCTGCTTGGAGGCTGGGGGGACAGCGGCAAGCAGGCGATGGCGCCGGTCAGGCCAGAGCCCGGCAGGGAAGTGGGAGGGAGAAGCCAGAGCCCAGACCTCAACGCAGGCCACCTCCGCTGCTCAGGCCCCGGTCCAGGCGCGTCCCACCCCCCTCCACGCGGCGCCCCTGAGGGTCCCTCCCCAGGGCCGCCCCCCCCCCCACCCCCCCCCCCCCTGTTTACTCAAGGCCGGCCTCAGGGGCGGCTTTCCCTGACTCGTGTCGCTGTCCCGGTTGTCCCTTCTCTGAACTCAGACCATCCCCAGAATACAAAAATTCAGATCCTAAAGCTGCCCCAGCTGCCGCTCCAGTCTAGGAGTCCAGACTCCGTGTGTGTGCACATGTGCATGGATGTGCATGTGCGTGCAAGGCACGTGTGCCCGTGCGTGTGTGTGTGTGCAGCTGCGGTGTCGTGGGGGGGGAGGGCGCAGGTAGGCG
Source organism: Dasypus novemcinctus (assembly GCF_030445035.2). Classification (NCBI taxonomy): domain Eukaryota; kingdom Metazoa; phylum Chordata; class Mammalia; order Cingulata; family Dasypodidae; genus Dasypus; species Dasypus novemcinctus. Next base: position 13,597,815 of record NC_080697.1, read on the forward strand.
TGGCTGTTGGAAGGCCTCCCCCTACGGTCTGTGTGGCTACGGGTGCCAGCAGCCTGTCCACGCGCAGGCCCTGGGCCCACTCTGAACCAGTGGCCCTGCTCACGTGGGCAGAGGAGGGGCAGCCACCGGGAAGCCACTTCAAAGAGGAGATTTTTCATCCTCTTCCACTCCTCTCCTTTAAATTAAAAAAAAAAAACAACAACAGGTAATATGGCTCTTCCCTTCCTTTAGTTTACAAAGATTTTATTCCTAAGTGAATTATGAATAATTAAAACTCAACTCCATTTGTTCTAGATTGTTTTTAATTGAAAAAATTAAAGATGCATGTGCTGCCAGCTCCACGGTGGCCCTGGGAGGAGCCGGTGGGCTGCTCGGGGGCGGCGGGAGGGGCCTCCCGGGCCCACTGCCAGCCCTGCCTCTGAGCTGGGCCCTGGCAAACCCGTGGGAGCACTTCCCTGGCCTCACCACTTCGCACCAACAACACGTATGGCTTAAAGTCATTTCTTGCCTTAATGCACGTTTCTCCCTTGCCCATTTGAAAACAGGAGCTGAAAGGACGGCACTAATCCTTCGGGAAACAGGGAGAGCCACCCTGGCTTCTCCAGGGTGCGCTCAGGGCGGTCCAGGCTCCCGGATGCCAGCGTGGCCCGCTGGATATGCAGGGCAGGGACCTCCGAGTCCAGAGTCCACTGGCCAGGCCTTCCCACTGCCCACCTGCACCGCCCCCAGCCAACGGGCACACACCTGGAGCTCATCAGAGCAAGGTCCACGTCTCTCCTCTAGAAACTGGGCCCACCCCCCCCACCTCCCCCCCACCCCCCCCCACCTCCCACCAGCCTCCCACACCCCCGCTGACTCTGAAGTTCTCTCTGTCCTTGTCTCCTTGGGCTCATCAGGGCCCACTCTGCCTGCACAGCACACGACGGGTTTGTTGAATGCACGAGTTGTGCTCAGAGTCTGCGTTAACTCCCACGGAAGCCGAGGCAGAGTTAAGTTCTGTATTAGGCAGGGAAGGTTAACTGCAGTAACAAACAGGCCCATAGCTCAGTGGCTTGATGCAATCAGCATTTATTTCTCAATGACACTCACACAACAGCCCATTGCTCTCCTCAAGCAGCCACTCGGAGTTCCAGGGTCCTTTCTCCTGGCAGGGCTCCCTGTCCCCCCTTGCTAGCTCTCAGAGCAGTCACCACTTAGCCAGTGGCCAGAGGAGGAGAGCGGAGCATCTGTGCGCTGTGCTCTGCCACTGTCTCTGCCCTCTCCTCCCGGTGAGAAGCCTCTCGCCAAGGCCCCCAGGGAGCTCTTTCCTGGTCTCCCCGACCTGGCCTGTTCAGAAGGAGTTTTTGCCATGCCTGCTCTCCTAGGAATTCTTAAGAATGACCTCCAGGGAAGTGGTTGTGGCTCAACTGATAGTGTCTGCCTACCACGTGGGAGGTCCAGGGTTCAAACCCAGGGCCTCCTGACCCATGTGGTGAGCTGGCCCATGTGCAGTGCTGATGTGCACAAGGAGTGCTGTGCCTCGCAGAGGTGTCCACCACATAGAGGTGCCCGATGCACAAGGAGTGTGCCCCGTAAGGAGAGCCGCCCAGTGCGAAAAATGTGCAGCCCGCCCAGGAGTGGCACCGCACACACGGAGAGCTGATGCAGCAAGATGACGCAACAAAAAGAGACACAGATTCCCAGTGCTGCTCACATGAATGCAAGCAGATGCAAAAGAACACACACCGAATGAACACAGAGACCAGACAACAGGGGGGAAGGGGAGAGAAATAAAATAAGTCTTAAAAAATGGCCTCCATGCTTCGTTCCTGTCAATGAGGGGTTCTCCAGCACGTGCCATCTTAGTGACCTTCCCTTGGTGTGAGCTGAGCTCCTGGGCTCTGAAGGGGACAAGCTGATGGGCTCAGGCCTCCCTTGTGGCTCGTGTTCCAACCCCTGGGGCCGATGCCCCTTTCCTTAGCAGGCCCTCCCTCCGACAGAGACCAAAGTGTCACAGCAAAGGGAGGCAGCCCATTCCCGCACAGGCACATGATGGGCGGGCCCCTGAGCACGGCCAGTTCCCCAGAACCACTGTCCAGAGGGCAATTTTCTTCCCTGTTCACTTCCAGCGGTCCAAGGGATGGAGCTGAGAACGCACATCCAGAGCCCAGGCAGAGCCCCGTCCTCCTCCTGCTCGTCCCCGTGGTTGGTGAGCAGTTCCTGCGTGGGGCTGTGCCTTGCTGTGAGCTCTGCTTCATGCATTTCCCTCCCCACCCCCGTGACGGTCCCCTGAGCCAATTTCTTTTGCAATAAGTTAAACATGTTCGTTGAACACAGAGCTGCTCACTGCGAGGGGCCTGCATGGCACATAAAACCATCCGCCATGTGTTTTCTTCATTAAAACAGGCCTTAACTTCCCCACTTCCTTCTTCCCCTCAGTCGGGCTGGATCACATGGAAATAAAAGTGCGGCCTCCTCTCGGTTCAGGCACCAGTAAACCTCAGCCTCAGACAGCTCGGGGACGCGGAGGATGGCAGAGCCGGCCAGAGCCTGGGGAAAAGCAGGCGGCGGGAGAACCGAGGCGGGGGGCACGGCCCGTGCTCCCGGCAGCCTCCCCTGGCATCGGGTTTTCGGTGTTTGGCAGCCCGGGAAGGTGCCTTCGAGGTGCTCCGCCACGAGCACGGCGCACGTGACAGGCAGCGGGAAGGACCCTGGGAATTGACTCCCTGCACCTGCGCCTGCACCTGCGCCTGCACCTGAGCCGGGTGGCCAGGTGCTGACGGGAGCACACACTGACTCCTCCCCGCCATGCCCTGCTACCTCCCACAGGGACCCCTGGAGGGGCTCCCTCCGAGTCCCCCCCCGCCTCTCACGTGGACAGTGCCATCCCCCCCCCGGGAGGCTCACTCGGGGACGCCACAGCTCTGGACGCGGTGCTCCTAAGGAAGGCTCTGGAAGCACCTCCCGCCCCCTTCGGGGCAGTGGGCCCGCTCTCTGTTTTTTCAGAGCCGTGGAGGGTGGCAAGGGGTGGCTTTGGGAACAATCTGTAGCCTTTGGTACAAACCTGTCACTTAGCTAATTATGATAGAATCTGAATCATATGCAAGGTGGCATCAATTCAAATACTCCTGGCAAGGGTCGAATCCACCAACACCCACTGAAGGTATATGGTGCAATCAGCCCCCTAAGAATAGCGGGGTGGGGACAGAGATGAAGATATGGCTGTACCTTCAAAGGGCTCAGCCCGCTGGCGGATGAGACCCACACCTGAAAAATGAGGAGAAATAAGAATGAACCAAGGGGGAAGCGGACTTGGCCCAGTGGTTAGGGCGTCCGTCTACCACATGGGAGGTCTGCGGTTCAAACCCCAGGCCTCCTTGACCCGTGTGCAGCTGGCCCATGCGCAGTGCTGATGCGCACAAGGAGTGCCCTGCCATGCAGGGGTGTCCCCCGCGTAGGGGAGCCCCACGTGCAAGGAGTGCAAACTGTAAGGAGAGCCGCCCAGTGCGAAAGAAAGTGCAGCCTGCCCAGGAATGGTGCTGCACACACAGAGAAGTGACACAACAAGATGATGCCAACAAAAAGAAACACAGATTCCTGTGCTGCTGACAACAACAGAAGCGGACAAAGAAGAACACGCAGCAAATAGACACAGAGAATAGACAACGGGGTCAGGGGGGAAGGGGAGAGAAATAAATAAACAAATCTTTAAAGAAAAAAAAAAGAGTGAACCAAGGGAAAATGAGCCATTTAAGGGAGGCAGATGATGACAGTGACCATTCCTGAACGCATGCCCCCTCTGTGCCAAAAAGTCTTTAATCTTCGCAATAACTGTCAGAAATCTATATTATTATTATTACCCCCATTTGGCAGGGAAAAAGCAGGTTCAGAGAGGTTAAGGGATCTCCCTGAGGTCACACAGTCAGGAAATGATAGGGCTGAGACATAAACTCCAGTCTATCGGCTCCAAAGCCTGTGCCCCTATCCACTGTCCCATCGCCGAGAACACCCAGCCTGGAGAGATGACCACCAGGCAGATCTCAGCTCAACAGGGAGAGGACATCTCTAATAGCCCGGGTCTCCCTGCCATCCAGCAGCCTGTTGTCAGGTAAATGAGGTCCCTGCCCGAGGAGCACTTCAGAGGCCAGAGGGTCCCCTGGCCAGGGAGAGGGGAGTCCAGCCTTGACAGAGGCTACACGAATCCACCCCAGGTGGGAGGTGCGGCAATTGCTGGGGAAGTGGGCTCTAAAGGGCGGTCATTTGATTAGGTGGAAGGGACAGGAAGGGGGCAGAGGCGTTGGCAAAGTGCAGAGTGGGCATCACCAGGTGTGTTTGGGGGGTGGTAAGGAAGCTGATTGCCAAAGATGCTGGGTAGACAAAATCTCCCCTGACCACGGGCAATGGCAAGCAAGGTGCTGGCGTCAGGCTAAGGGAATTGGGTATTAGAGGTGGGGCTGGGGAAGGGGGGTGAGGGCCACAGGCCAGGGAAAACTGGGGTTCAAAGATTCAGAGAACTCAAATCCCACCTTCAAGATCAAGGAGCCGGCTGTGTGGATCCCAAAACACGGGGCCGCACTGCTGGAGGGTCAGAACCTGGGGAGCGGAAGCTGGTGTGGCTCAAGCGGTTGGGCTCCCATGTACCCTATGGGAGGACCCCAGTTCGGTTCCCGGGACCTCCTGGTGCAGGCAAGCTGGCCCGCGCAACGAGCTGATGCATCAAGATGATGCAACAAAAAAGAGACCCAGAGGAAAGACAATGAGAGACACAACAAACCAGGTAGCTAGGGTGGCTCAAGTGATTGAGTACTTCTCTCCCACACCGGAAGGTCCCAGGATCGGTTCCCGGTGCCTCCTAAAGAGACGACAAGAAGAGAAAACAAGTAGACACAGAAGAACGTGCAGCGAATGGACACAGAGCAGACAGCAAGCATGTCATACTGGGGGGGGGGGGGAATAATAAATAAAATAACATCTTAAAAAAAAAGAAACCGGGGAACGAAAGCCAGGTTGGGGGTCTCCCGGCATGCCTCCGGCCGTGGTACCTGTGTCAGGATGCCCTGCAGGGACAAGCGGTCACAGAGCCCTGAGCCTGCTTCTGCCCAGGCAGACTGGCCTCGCCACCCCTGGGGACAGGCTCGCCCCTCTCCCGCGTCAAGGCGAAGCCCTAGAAGGATGAATAGAGAATCAGAGCCTGAGACCAGAGCCCGCGGACATGGCGCCTGTCCCAAAGCATCCATCTGGGTAGACAAGGCAATTGCAGATCTGAATCTGCTCTTTGCCATTTTCTAGAAAATGGCTTCACTGTGTCACTTGCGGAGAGACGGGAAGGAAGGCGCACGGGCCAATTCTGAGGGCTAATTGCCTTTGCTCACAAATGGAGCCCATGCTTCTTCCGGCAAACAGCCGCCGCTGTCACTGTGCCGCTGGACCGCTCTCGGTTTCTAATCAGCACTGAAAATAGCCCTTGATAGAGATAATGGGAAGAACAAAGAGAAACTCAGAGGCACGGAGAGAGGGAAGAAAAGGCATGCTTAAATGGTGGCACAGAAAAGTTGTTTTCATAAAGAGCCCTTCAGTTAGTCCCTGATTTGTCTCCAAACAGTTGGATGTTAAATAAATCCCAAAAAGCAGACTTGGACCAAAACCAAGGTTTCTTTGGCTTTTTTAGGTCGTTGTCTCCTTCGAGAGTCTAAAAAAGCCACGGACCCACACTCTCAAGGAAAACGCACATGAGCGCCTATTCCGCACATGGGTTCAGGGGCTCGGGGTCCCCCGAAGCCCAGCCAGGGCCCCCGAAACCCCTCCCCTCGGCGATCTCCTTCTGAACGTCTTTCCTGCTCGCGGTTTGGTTTGTTTGTTTCCTCTCTCCCTGTGTTTACAAGGGAAAGGCTGGGCTTCATTCCCCCAGGCAGAGTCCAAGGGGTTTTTAATGTGTTCAGTTTGAAACTTGGAAAACCTTTCTGTGACTCCATGAATGTGAAGCTCCAAAGAGAGGGGTGTCCTTTCGTGACAACACCAGGGAGTCGAGCCCCAGCACCAGGAAACTCAGAAAGGCCTGGCTGTCACCTGCAAGGTCAGCACAAGCCGGCACCCGCTCACAGGGCAGCAAGAGCCCTGGGCTGGGGGGCCAGGGGGAGCCCCGAGCCTCCTGCCTGGGGAGAATGATCCAGGCCAGGGCTTTGCATCATTCGACCAGTCACCCAGAACCTTGTCACAATGCAGATTCTGGTTCCCAGGCGTGGGGTGGGGCCCCTAAAGCCTGCATTGCCAATAAGCTCCCAGGTGGGGGGGTGCCTCTGGCCCTCAGGCCACACTTCGAGTAACAAGAGTTTCCCTGCCTGGCCTGGGCTGAAATCCCCGCAGATGCCTTGCATGTTGGCTCTAGAAGACGAGGCGTGGTCAGGGTGCCCCAGGAGGCCACAGCCCATGACCTGAGCATGAGGACACCAGCGTCTCCTTGCCGGGATTGCCCATGTGGCCGAGGCTGGAGCCTCCCCCTGGGGGCCGGTGCAACTCATCTGCCTCTTCCATCTTTGCGTCCTCACAATCGAGCGGCCCAAGGCCAGGTTCACAGTCGGTGTCCTTCAAGCGCTGAGGGATGGAGAGCCCTACCCACTGGCACCGCCCACTCTTTAATGGGGTGGGAGGGGTCCCCTACAGTCCTGGTTCTCGGGGAAATGGAAAGCGAAGCTGAAGGCCACTTGCTCTCAGGGATCTGGGCTGCAGCGCATAGTAGTGGTCAGTGAGCATTTATTGAGCACCAAGTATTTGATCAATTCCATACAGGTTTCTGGGAGCAAGGGCAGGGGAGGGTTGTAGGAGGGTAAGTAGGACCTAGAATGCTAAAGATAAATGAATCCTTGGAAATTTGATAGCCCAGTCCCTGCCTTTCTTGCAGATGGGGAAGTTGAGGCCCAGAGAGCCTTGTTCAAGGTCACAAGCTGGTTAAGAGCAAAGCCAAGACTAGTCCTGACCACTTCCCACTTTCACCCTGCCTGAGGCATGCAGCAGCACTTACAGGAGGCTGACCGACAGCTTGAGCAAGATGGGCCTGAAGTCCCGGGCGGACACCCCAGCTGCTGCCCCCTGAGTGAGCTCAGCAGCCCCCACGATACAGCTCAGGGCTCCCGCTTACCAGGGACACCCCCGTGCTTGGTATTCGGGTCGGCTGTGGCTGGTCCGGCTTCCGCTCCTGATCACAGGGTCATTGAGGGCAGTCCTCTGTCCGGCCCCACCCCCCAGCGGCCCCCGCTCCGTCAGCACTGTCTGCATACGTGGGTGTCAGGGAGCATCCATGATGTGACAGGCAGAAGAGAGCAGCTCACCTGGAAGCAAGGCTGACACAGGGCCTCTCCCAACACAAGCCAGACTGCCAGCCCGCCGGGCACCGCGCTGACGCCTGGGGGAAGATCACTTCCAATCAGGCCACGATCCAGGGTGAGGCCGAGATGTGGCCTCGGAAGGAATTCAGCCTGGCCCGCTGCTCTCTCAAATGAGCACACTCCTGGAGACGAGGAGGAAAGACAGAAACTGCATTTTCCCCACAGCCAGCCAAGGGGCCCCTCTCCCACCGCCCGTCCAGAGCCACCGCTGCGAAGATGCTGAGGGTCTGACTCCCTTGAGCTGTTGAGCTGCCAATGCACAGAGCACCCGCGAATCTTCAGGCAGCGTAGCCCAGCCCAGCCAACCAGACCCAGGGACCTTGGAGCCCCGGGCACAGCCGCTGAGCAAATCAGACAGCCCCTTCTGAAGGCAGAGTCCACTCCTTGCCTGCAGATCCCAGGTCACAAACACCCATGTACCAGGGTGGCACGAGGATCTGTGAACAGAGGACAGCCACGCCGTGCCTGAGGCAGAGGGAGAAGGGAGACTGCTGGGTGAACTGCAGGCCTTGGCCTTGGCCTTGGTTCTGGCCTTGGTCTTGGTCCTGGCCTTGGTCCTGGCGTTGGTCTTGGCCTTGGCCTTGGCCTTGGTCTTGGTCTTGGCCTTGGCCTTGGCCTTGGTCTTGGTCCTGGTCTTGGTCCTGGCCTTGGTCCTGGCCTTGGTCTTGGCCTTGGCCTTGGCCTTGGTCTTGGTCTTGGTCCTGGTCCTGGTCCTGGTCCTGGTCCTGGTCCTGGTCTGGTGGGTGTGGTTGCCCTGGACCTAGGACCTCTTGAAGACGCTGCCTCAGTTAAGGTGCGGCCCCACTGAATCAGCTGAGCTTTAACCAGATGACTGGAGACATGTGTAAGCAGAATGAGATTCAGACGGAGGGAGAGAAGCTGTAGGAAGCAACAGAAGCTGGAGGAGAAAGAAGACACCACCGTGTGCTCTGCCATGTGGCAGAAAAGCCAAGGACCAAGGATCACCAGCAGCCAGCCCCAGAGCGCCAGTCTTTGGGGAGAAGGCATCACCTTGCTGAAGACTCAAATTTGGGGTTCTCCTAGCCTCAGAAGCATGAGCCAACAGATTCCCATAGATTAAGTCAACCCACGGGATGGTATTTGTTTTAGCAGCCATGAAACTAAGACAGTGTTACTGCTTTTTTTCGGAAACAAATACACAGGGGTAGGCACACATTCCTCTTTAGTGACTCTGATTAAAGTCCACAAATAATTAAGCACCTACTTGTGTACTGGCCCTGCATTCTATGCAGTTTCAGGGCCAAGGCAACTTGCCTGAGTTGGTCTTCTCCCTCAGAAACTTCAACTAAGACTTCTCTGTCCCACTCTCTATGTCCTAAACACACTGCGGGGATTTAGGGATGGCATGGCTGAATTTAAAAGCAAGCGCTTTTCATCAGCCTCTCAAAAACAATGCTCAGAACCCATCTGGAATTCTTCATTTTGCCACCCTGAATGAGCCTCTCGCCCCCTTGACACCATCCTTACCACCTCCTCCTGCTCTCAACTTTGGGGCAAGGCTGTGAAAAAAATCGGCGTCCAGCCCGCACCTCACAGAATCAAGCCCTGCTTGCAATCCCCGTATGTTCACGTCACTGACTGAGCCTCTAGAAGCCTGTGCATCCTCGTTCCTCGGATGGGGAGACCCCCTGGAAACCCCCCGAGGTAGATCATTCCCGCGATGTACCCAGCACGGGCCAGCACGCAAGAAGCCCTCTGTGTGGCAGCCACCACGGCCACGGTCCCGGGGAGAGTGTGGCACGTGGACTCAGGCACCTGCTTCCCTTGGCTGTGTCCCACCGACTACCACCCTCATCCATGACAGCCAACCCGCCATTGGAGATCTCTGGCTGCCAGGTGTTCTGTGCTGAACCTAGACCCGCCCTTGTTTCCGGATGGCCACCATCCTGAGAGTGACCTGCTGAGACGGGATACCTCCAAGGACCACCTGGGGAGGAGGCCTCAAGACAGGGCCCAAGTGGCGTAACGGGGCTGTGAAGGCTCAGTGCATGTACGATGTCCTCTGCTTTATTAAAGCACCATGGAAAATCACTTTGTCAATCACCTCCGAGGGAAAGGGGCCTGGCAGAAGCGTAATAGATACTTCATCGGGGCTGCCACTGAGGCCTTGTCTTGTTTACAGGCTATTTTTAACATAAATAACATACACTCATTTGTATTGTCAAGCGCTGGCGTGGCGCCCATAGACCACTCGCTCAACTGAGAAAATGTTAGAAAAGAGGAAATGAGCTTCTCACCGACCTTGGCGCAAAAAGCTGCTGCATCTCATGTGCCCCAACTGCTGAACCCCATGGCAGGGGTCTTTGACCTCTGAACTCTGCTGTCATTACCCTTGGCATCTGACAGCAGGTGCCTTGGCCTCAGAACTCCAAGGCAGGTGTCATAATTAGTTGAATGCAGTAGAAGATGGCGGAGTCCAAAGAGCTGAGTTTGGCAAAACCGCTGCAGAAGGGTGTATCAGAGGGCGTGCAGTCACAGTGTGGGAATTCCACCTGCTGGGGAAGTCACAGGCACCTGTTGAGGGGCTGTCACCCAGACCTCACCTCCTTCTCTGGGGAAAGTCACAAACACAAGCCAGGCGGCCATCCCCCAACCTTCCGCTCCCAACTACCTCCTTCTCCATCATGTGCCATTCCATAACCCGGGGGAAAGTCAAGGCTAACGGGAAGGTCCTGCCAGACCTTAAACCACAAACAGAAGGCAAAACAAGTAGCCCTAGATGCTTACAGGAACAGGAATCCTCGGGCCATGGCCAAAACCCACTTGGACAGCCCAACCTGGTCTCTCTTCTCCGACGCAAGGTGGGGAGCGCAGCGCTGCCATCCGTGGGTCCCGACCCCAGGTAGTTTCAGCCTCCCTGGGAGGCCCTCCCCTGCTCTTTGGGGCTTTTCGCACCATGTGAGTGACAGAGAGATTATCCACCCCTTCTGGACTCTATACTGCAGAAGCAATAAAGGCATCGTTTGCCAGAAGTTTCTGCTGTGCCTGGACCCGCGTGCCCACGATGCACCATTGTAGGGCAGGCCTCGAGGGCCTGGAAAGCCACCTGGGATTTCCCGTACTTTATTTTCAGCCACAACACCTTTTTGTCCCCCCACCCCCACCCCAGGACTGTGCTGACAGCCAGCGAGGGGCCAGAAGCCCAGTATGTCCAGATCAGCCCATTTCTCAGGCCATTCTGGGCGAAGGGGCCGCTCTGTATGTTTGGTTGCTCTGCTCTCTGTGCTTCTGTCTGTATCCCCCTCCACTCGTTGTATGCCCTCCGAGGATCCTACTATATTCCCCAAGTGAGGTCCCCCTCTCCTCACCCACCCGCTCTGCTGGTGCTTTAGACTCTAGAGCTCTCAGGAACGGCACTTCCAGCCAGCCTCCTTGGCCAGCCAGCCTAAGACAGATCTTCCACTCTGCCTTCTCAGGGCACCTGTACCTCCGCCAGGAGCACAATCAGAGTTTGCATTTATTATCCCTTTGTCTCTCTTGTTAGCCTCCAGGGCCCTGAGGCCAGGACATACCCATGTCATTCTCCACTGTCCACCAGCATCCAGGACAGAGCCTGGCAGAGTCCAGCCCAGAATGAAGACTCCTTAAGTGATAGTCACTGAAGTGGATGGATGGATGGGTGGATGGATGGATGGGTAGATGGATGGGTGGGTGGATGGGTGGATGGGTGGATGGGTGTGTGGGTGAATGAGTGGGTGGATGGATGAATCAATGAATCAATGAATCAATATTGAGCAGCTCAAGGATAGTCTAGGCTGACATCCCTAGTTTTCCATAAGTTTTCACACACCCCTTAATCCATTCCATTAATGCATTCAAGAGGGAGAACCGTTTATCACATAAAACAGGTGAAACGTTTGCCTCCGCAGAAAGGACTGAGCAAATGCAACTGCCTGCTCTTTGGGATGACTAGGGAAGGGCAGGGGAAGGGAGGACTCAAAAATATCTTCTCAAACACCAAGAGGGGTGCAAGCAGATCCATGCAAGGCCATGGTAAGTTGTGCCACCCGAAGACACAAATATCTAATCAGGCCAGGGATTCCCATTCCACTGCTCCTGGCAGTGGCTGAGGGTTCCAGGGCCCAGCACGAGCCTCCTCACCTGCGAAACGCCTACAGTCCACCCAGCCTTGCTGACTCTTCCCTTCTGGGTCTCTCCTGCATCTCGTGATGTCACTGCTGGCTCCTGTGTCATTGCACTTCTTCCCCAGGATCCCCTAAGAGGTGCACTTGGAGCTCTCTCCAGCACGGCCATAACCTGGTCCATGACTAGGCATGCTCAGTCAAGGCTTGTCAGTTTGTTGCTTGATCATGATTGTAAGAATAGTGCTTTTCAACAGGGAGAACAGATTAAGAAAGGTCATATGGCGTGGCACAGTTGGAAGCGTGAAAATAGAGGCTGGAAATAAGAGAAGAAACCAGGAAGGGACAGTGCCAGCAGCCCCCCTCGGCACCCTTACTACAGAACACCTTTGGATCTGGTCCCATTTCATTTGTCCGTCTGAGCCACTACTGCATCCCAGTGTGCAGCAGGCACGGTGCCAGGTTCTGGGGGATTAGGAGGTAGAGGCACCCTCGTCAAAGGTCAAGACAGGTACTCATGGCACCGCACGCGGAGGCAGAGTGCAACGAGAATCTGGGAGGATGAGGATTGTGAGTGTTCCTCATGCTGGCAAGGTTCTACTCCCTCAGTGCTGGCATCCCTGGAATAGTCTTCTCTTCCTGAGGATGGGAGGTCACCCAGAAATGCTCAAACAAGGGGTGGAGCCAGGCATGAGTGCATTGGATTAGAAGGAAGAGATAAGGCACCAGGCCATATGTGCCAGAGTAGGGAGAGGGAAGTGACAGAGTGGGAGGGAAGGAGTTTGATCCACCCCTGGAATTGTTGTCCCCCACTCACGCACAGCATAGAGTCAGAGTCCTGCCCTCCCTTGAGAGTTCTTACCTCATCTGGTGGTGAGATCAGAGCCAGAGGAGGCAGGGAATGTTCCTGAGGATAAAGCCCTTGAGCCTGATCTTGAAGGATGGCAGAGAGATCTCCTCACATCAGGGGGTAGTGATGGTGCCCCAGCTTGAAGAATGGACAGTCCCCTTCGTTCCACTCAAAAACGTGGGCCAGGAAGCGAACTTGGCCCAGTGGATAGGGCATCCGCCTACCACATGGGAGGTCCGCGGTTCAAACCCCGGACCTCCTTGACACGTGTGGAGTTGACCCATGTGCAGTGCCATGCCACGCAGGGGTGTCCCCCGCGTGGGGGAGCCCCACACGCAGGGAGTGCACCCCATAAGGAGAGCCGCCCAGCACGAAAGGAAGTGCAGCCTGTCCAGGAATGGTGCCGCACACACGGAGAGCTGACACAACAAGATGATGCAACAACAACAACAAAAAAAGAAACACAGATTCCTGTGCTGCTGACAACAACAGAAGCAGACAAAAAGAAGAACACACAGCAAATGGACACAGAGAACAAACAACTGGGGTCAGCGGGGAGGGGAGAGAAATAAATAAATCTCTAAAAAAATAAAAACCATGGGTCAATTCTTTTTTTTTTAATTTTTTGAATTTTACTGGTTATTTTTTAAATTACTACATTTTCTTATTAATTTCATTTGGATATTTTTTGGGCTTCATTTTTGGAGAGGTTTTGAATCACAGAAGAGTCACAGCAGTGGCAGGGGAGAACCACTGGTGTGGGGTGTCAGTGATGGGGGGATGCACGGGAAGGGGATCACCTGGGGCATGCCTCTAAGGCTTATGAACATGTTCAAGTGTTCATGGGGCATTGTCCACACAATAACTGACAGAATATTGACCCTCCATCCCAGAAGGTTCTACCACATTCTCTAATAGGACAGCAAGAATCCCCAAGTGCAGGGACAATGCCTAGTAAAGAAAGACAGACCATTGTGCTAGGCCCTTGATACTGATGAATATTAATTTTCTTGTGAAATTGAAACTTAGCCTAGTATTATATACTTCCTAAGAGTTACCTCCTGAAAGCCTCCTTGTTGCTCAAATGTGGCCTCTCTCTAATCCAAACTCAGCATATAAACACACAACCTTCCCCCCAGCAAGGGGCATGACTCCCAGGGATGAGCCTCCCTTGCACCAAGAGATTATTACCAAGCACCAACTAGCAATGCTTCTGAAAAAAGACCTTAATCAAAGGGGGAAAATAATAAATATTAATGAATTTTTATGGCTAGAGATTTCAAAGTGAGTTGGGAGGTCATTCCAGAGGTAACCCTTATGCAAGCCCCAACAGGATCTCATTGACTCCACAGTGAACAGTGCCTCAAACAGTGGGGCTCCTGAGGGCTCCAGAGACATCCAGAAACTATAAGCAAGGCAGACAGCTCAGGAATTCAGCACCTTACCAGTGGGCCTTATTTTGGAATTGATGCTCCCCTGTGTAACAAAGTTAGACTCATTTATAGGTTCTCTACACATGGCTCTTCTGTCCCTTTTATTTGAATGTATAATTAGCACTATACTTGATAAATACATGTCCCAGATACTTAAATCTTTCATCCATCCATGTGCCAGTTGAGCCCTGAATTTCAGCAGAGTTGTAACACCTACTTTCCAGTTCACTGTACTCACCCAGGACAACTAATAAGGAGGTGACAATGGACAATGCCCATCCCAAGGAACAGAGTGTCTGCAACCTCAAGCAAGATAGTTCCAACCATCCACCCCATGGGATCTAAGCCCCCTCTCGATTAGAAGCCGAGTGGGCATCACCATTCCAAAATCCTCAAGATTGGGGAATGAACAATGAACTAAAGTAGACTTATTACTATTCTACTATAGATATTATTATTCTAGCAATGGAAGAACTTTTATCATTAATGTAAAGGCAGTGGCCACCAGAGGTTCTGAGGGATTGGAGAGAGAATAGGTGTAACATGGAGGCATTTTCAGGACATTGGATTTGTTCTGCATGATACTGCAGTGACAAACACAGGCCATTATATATTTTGTCATAACTTACAAAATTGTGTAGGACAGAGTGTAAGCTCTAATGTAAACTACAGTCCATGGTTAGTAGCGATGCTTCAATATGTGTTCACCAATTGTAAAAATGTACCACACTAATGAAGGATGTTGTTAATGTGGGAAATCATGGAACAGGTAGGAGGCAGGACATATTTTTTTATGTAGTGTTCATATAATCTAAAGCTTCTTTAAACATAAAAAAATAAATAAATTTTAAAAAAGAACACGGGTGAGCCAGAGAAGCAAGGATTTGTACCTGGGCAAACAGAACCCCTCCTCCTCACCCCACCCTGCTCCCCCAGAGAAAAAGATGGTCTAGGGACTTTTAGATTTGCCTGGACTCTGAACCACGTGGCAGGCCGTTCTCTGCCGGCTGAATGACCAGTCCTTAGGGACTCCAACCCTTTTCACTGTCTGTGGCACATCCCCCCATCACCTCCAACCCCCACTGGCATTCCCCAGAGTTAATCAAACAAAGCCAGGAGAACCCTGCCCTCAGCGTTTATGCCCCAAGCAGCCAGAGGGGAAGGATAGACCGCCCTCTTCACAGCACCCGGTGGTGAGTAATTTAGATTGGGGTGCCTGGTTGCTCATCTCTGCTCTTTGAGGTGGTCGCAAATCCAATGACCATTTCAGTAGCCATTTCCCATCCCTTTGCCTTTTCCAGCAGGTTCCAGCCCAGCGGTCACGACCACTTCACTGACTCTTAGGGTCCCACATCTCCCGTCACAAGCCACTGCCCTTCCTTAGAGAATCCCTTCCAGGCCGTTTCACCAGGGTCCTCACCTGAACCAGTCCTCTCCCAGGGCTGCTCTGGAGTTTCCTGCAAGCTCCTCATCTTCTCCCCGCTGTCCCCAGGATCTCTTAAATAAATGTCAGGTGATCAGTTAACGCATTGCCCTATTTAATTGATTTATGTGCACTTTTAAAAGCCTTATACTGCACAGGAAACACATCTATCAGAAAACTTGATTGAATTGGAGAAGGGAGAAAGGGAATTAAAATTTATTGAGCACTTATTATGTGCCAGGTAATGCACGAAGCACTTTACCTACGTTATTGGGTTCAATCCTCACAACACCTCGTGAGCTGGGTATTTTTCCCTATTTAGTGGATGAGGAACCTGAGACCCACCTAGGCTGGGAGGCTTCCCGAGGTTGCAAAGCCACAGCCAGCACCTGGCAGAGCAGAAACCGAATGCAGTTCTTTTTTTTTTTTTTTTTTTTCTCTCCCTTCCAAGTTGTCTCCTCTCTGTGCCCATTTGCTATGTGTTCTTCTGCAACCGCTTCTGTCCTTATCAGCAGCACCGGGAATCTGTGTTTCTTTTTGTTGCGTCATCTTGTTGTGTCAGCTCTCCATGTGTGCGGCGCCATTCCTGGGCAGGCTGCCCTTTCTTTCCCACCGGGCAGCTCTCCTTATGAGGAGCACTCACTGTGCGTGGGGCTCCCCTACGCAGGGGACACCCCTGCGTGGCATGGCACTCCTTGCGCTCATCAGCACTGCGCATGGGCCAGCTCCACACGGGTCAAGGAGGCCCGGGGTTTGAACCGCGGACCTCCCATGTGGTAGACGGATGCCCTATCTGTTGGGTCAAATCTGCTTCTCCCCTCTGTAGTTCTGACTCCAAGCCAACTCATGCTTCAGGACTGAAGTATCAAGTGTTGCCATAAAAACTGGCAAACACAGACTCTAACCCTGGTTGTAACATTGTTTCGTTAAGGAAGTCATGTTAGCTTTGTCTTGTCTCCTCCTACGCAGCCTTTTCCTAGAAACTGAGCATGCCTGATGACAGCATTCGCACCCAGCTCCTTGGCACTGAAGGGGGGGTGGGTATGATGGGAAGTGAAGAAATAAGGACATTGGCAGAGCCTGAGAGTTTTTCTCTCTACACTTTAATACTTTTTAGGAAATGATCACTATTCATTATTTAAAATGCGCGTTCTTTAAACTCTTTCTATTCAACACCAATTTAAGAGGGGCCTGAGAACAATCCATTCCCTCGACACATATTTCTAGAAGGCTGCTGCCCCTGTGGGTGCTGGGAGCCAGCAAAGAAGAAGCTGCTCAGGGTCCCCGGACGTGGGAGCACAGAGAGGCCTCAGGGATGCTCAAAACACCTCACACAAGGAGGCACAGCCCGGCAGGGTGCAGGCGGCGGTGAGCACAGCGCCCGGACTGAGGGAGAAGGGGGCAGCCGCACGGAGCCCCGAAACCGAGGTGAGGCAGGGAAGCGACGGTGCCTCGACTCGGCAGAGCGGGGGAAGCATGTCCGCTTTGCAGCTTTTCTGTCTCGATTGCCAGGCTGGTGGCTGTCCCTCCCCACGGTCACCGCCCCTGCCTGAAGAAGGTCTCTCTCCACTTACAGTCCCCTCCCGGCCTCACTTCTCTGGTTGGAACCAGGGTCCAGAACGACTCCCCTGTCGGCGAAACAGCTGAAATGCAGCGGAACCCCTCGCGGAAATCTCTTTTGCCCACTCAGGGAAATTTTGCTTCCATTATGATTCTGTGTGCAGACAAAGTTGTTAGATACCGCGAAAGCTTTCTGTATTAGCCCAGATGAAAACAAAAATTACAGTAGTGTTCTGTGGGCCACCACAGGAGGGGATGTTTGCACAAACTTAGGGGGAAATTTTGTATTTAGGAAGCATAAACCAGAACGAATGGGCAAATAGGTCATAACTAAAAAGAAGTCATCCCTCCAGCTTTTGCATTTATTTAAATTATCTGAGAAAGAAATAATGTCCTCCAAAGCTACATCGCTTTGATTTCCCACACAACGAGCAGACGCGGCTTACCCAAGAGTTTCCAAAAAACAATAGGTTTTTACTTTTAAAAATGAGCAGAACATTGAGTACCAAAAAAAAATGTAGCAACCGTTCTGCTTGGCACCATTTTATCAAGGATGAGTGTCAAAATTTTTAAAGCCTCAAATTAACAACAAGGAGCTGTAATTTTTGTGTTTGTTTGTTTAAAAGACCAGCAGAGATTTTTCTTTTCGCTTGTTTAAGCTTCATTTAATTCAAGCTCCAATCTGCCCCTCTTTGATTGCATTTCCAAATCCTAAATAAAAGTGATAACTCTTTCTGCCAATTGTAACAAACTGCTGGTGCCAGTTATTGCTTTTTTGCAAAAAAAAGAAAAAGAAAAAAGAAAAAAAATCCTTTAATACCTAGCCGACGGCTTTATCCAAAAGAGGGAGAGAACCCTGGCCTTTCTAAGCCACCCCATATATTCGTAACAACCTCTTTACTGAGTTCATGTATCTTCTTTATTGTTCTTCATAAACAGGCTATTGGAGCTCTCGAGCTTGCAACGTGAAAAATGAAAGAATTTCCTCCCGTCCCTGCCGCTCTTATCTCATAATTGTTTTGTTCAGAGAGGGAGCGGAGACCCGTGGAAATGTCTCTGCTCTTTTCCATGTCCTCTCCGAGCCCCTTCAGGCTTTTCTCCAGGGCTTTTGACTCCTTCTGTTCTGTTTCTGTCTGAACCTCTCTAGCTTCTTCCAGGTCTCTGCATCAGACCCTGCTAAATTGTTGGAGAGTTCATTTCAGACGTTGCTGAAAGAGAGCTGAGAGTCAAAGGCATTTTACCAGCCACTTTTCAGCAGGTCCGTGTCGGGCAGGCTGCAGGTGGAGGTGCTTAAGTGGCTGCTCACCTGCCATCCCAGAACGGCCGGCTCTGGGTCTGCGTAGGCCTCACCATCCATGAGCGTTTGGCCGCTCCCCTTTTCTGCTCCTTCTTTCAGTCCCTGACAGCTGTGCCTTCTCTACCTGTTGCAACACCTTAAAAGGATTCTCCATCTCTCAGAGCCGCCCTCACCGTCCTTCCCCTAAAGCTGCAGTCCTCCCAATGCAGAAAGAGCCACTTGTCAGGGACAGGCAGTTCTAAGAAACTTGTAGACGTGGCTTACTGGGGAAAGGACAGAATTTTGTAAATGTGGTTAACTTTTCAGTGTGTGTAGATGAGGCACATTCCAGGAAGAGGCCATGCAAAGGGATCTGGAGGGCAAAATAACTGAATATACTGAACCCAGATTCCTCAGTGATTCACAACAGAGCAAGCTTCTCAGACTTGAAGCCCTTGGAAAAAAAGGCCTGAGTATTAGAGTAGTTCCATGGATATGTATTAGTCAGGTTATGTTGTGATAATGCTGTGTAACAAATAACCCCCCCAGTAGTGGCTTACAACAGCTATCCTTCATTTCTTCTGACTGGTCTAAGGGTTGGCCAAGGTTGCTCCATTTGTCTCTTCCTTCTGGAACTGTGTCTGGCCATGGTATGCTCTTCTCAGGGTGGAGGCAGGAGTGCCAGAGGTCAAACCTTGGTGCACTCTCACTTCTGAGCACTGGCTATGTGGCCACACCCAAAGTGTGAGGGGCTAATAAGTACATGCCCTTCTGAGGCAGACCGGAGAGTGAATATTGCACAATAATCCAAGCTACCCCAAACACCACAGAGAGAGAGAGAGAGACTGGCAGGGTGAGAGAGGACCGCTTTGGAAGGCAGTAAGTCCTGTGAAACCAGCACTGCCTGCCCTTCCTCCCCATCCCAGGCTGGATGGAGCAGCTCAATAAAGACATTTCAAAACCATTTTTGGAAGCATGGACACTTGAAGCTGAAAGCAACTTTAAATGTCATCTAGCCCTACTTCCCTGCCAAGGGAATTTTCTAGGTGGCACCTCCGGGGAGGGGGAGATCGTTTCCTTCAAAACCACAATTCCAAGCACACAAGACAATCCTCCTTCTAGCAGATGGCAGCGCCTCAGCTCCTGTGGACAGCCCTGAGGCATCCCTCAGCCTCCCCTTCTCCAAGAGAAAGGCCTTGACTTTTGAAGCTTTTCCTCCAAGCCTGTGGTTTCAAGTCACCATTTCCTCCAGGCATATGACATTTTGCTAACACACTGAGAACACAGAACGATGCACAGATCTGCAAGCCTGGTGTAAAGAAAAGTGAGGCAAGCCCCTACTGGGTCCTGAGCTCCTGCTACTACAGCTTGAGAGCAAACACCCATAGGAGAGCAACAGGTCAGCACCTTACACAGGTTGAGCTCAAAGTCACCTAGAGCCAAGACCTCCTTGCTCGTGTTGCTAAACCATTCCTTAATCAACCATTTAGGGGACACTTATTATATGCCTTGCACCCCACAAGGAGATACAATGATGAACAAAACTCTGACATAGAGACTAGTGGGAGAGACAGGTGCTAACTAAGTAACAACCAAAATAAAAGACAGCCGAAATGCATATTAAGAAGGAAAAATGCGGGTAAATCGAAGGCACAAGGGGGAAGCCACCTGCAATTTGGTGGCCAAGGGAAGCCTCTGCACAGAGGTGGCATCTCAGGTGAGATGTGAAGGCAACGCAAGCACCTGCAAGTGTCCAGGCCACCCCCTGTGGAGCGAAGGCCACCGAGGAGCTGTACGTCTGTCCCAGTGTGCCAGCTTGCTAATCTAGGGCCCTTTGTCCACGCGGCCAGTCAGCGAGGCGACTTTCCCCCTGCCTGGGCCACAGACAAGGCTGACATTTGCTCCGTGGCTTTACCCAATCCAGGAAGAAACGGGGAGCAATAGAGTGTGAGCATGTCACCTGAGGTCGAAAAAGCATAAAAATCTGACAGAAGAATTCTTTTTTTTTTTGAAAGATTTATTTATTTTCTCTCCCCTTCCCATCCGTTGTCTGCTCTCTGTGTCCATTCGCTGTGTGTTCTTCTGTGTCCACTTGTATTATCGGGAGGCACTGGGAAACTGCGTCTCTTTTGTGTTGTGGTTGCATCATCTTGCTGCGTCAGCTCTCCATGTGGGCGGCGCCACTCCTGGGCAGGCTGCGCTTTTTCACACGGGGCAGCTCTCCTTGCAAGGCGCACTCCTTGCAGTGTGGGCTCCCTATGCGGGGGACACCCCTGTGTGGCACAGCACTCGCACACAGCAGCCCTGTACGTGGACCAGCTCACCACATGGGTCAGGAGGCCCTGGGTATCGAACCCTGGACCCTCCATATGGTAGATGGACGCTCTATCAGTTGTCCGCTTTCCCCGACAGAAGAATTTTTAAAGCAGAGTCTTCAGAGGCCAGGATTTTCTGGAACAAACAGTACACCTTTCTGAACACCCCAACTCAATGGCTCCGAATAGATCCAGGTGGGGGGGGGGTGACAGGTGTCCCTTGGGGGATCGGCCCTGCAAAGCGTCATCCCAGCGGGCCCCGCTGGTGCCTGGGTGCGGCCGCTCAGACCAGACCAGCCGCCACAGCTGACCAGGGAGCAAGGCCTCGGCGCCCTGCTTCGCCAGGTCTCCCGCTCGGCCGGCTAGCGGCATGCTGCTTCTGCTTCTGCCCGACATCACGGTAAGCCCCCCGTGTGGGCCTGGATGGGGTTTCACGAGGTGTGGAGACCAGAGGACTCTCCCCAAGCATATCAGTGGTGAAGGAGATTCAGGGAGACCAAAGGAAAAGGAGGGGCCGAGCATAGATGGGGCAGACTGGAGGAAACCCAGTGGACAGAGGGGGACGTGGCACTCTAGGGACTCTCTCCTGAGCCCACATGCCAGGAAGGCCCTCGGAAAATACCTTGAGGTCTTGGGGAGGCTTGCCTGACCCCCAAAATACCTGCCCCCGTGGACACCTTTTCTTCAGTGAGCAACTCCCTTGAGGAGCAAAGAGCTCTGCCAAAAGGAAGCAGTGACAGAACCAAAGCAAGGGGCCAGCACCCCAAGAGCCTTTCTGGGGTGCAGCCGTGAGGTGGGGACTCTGGGGGTCCCCCCAGGCTTTCTCAGTGCCCTCTGCACTGCCACCTCTCCCACCCAGCCCCAGAGGGGCTCTTTCCTTTGCCTCACGTAAAACCCTTCTCTGCCCTTCTCCAGGCTCATGATCTTGTCTGAAGGATACAAACACTTTGGGGGATCAAACCCAAATTTTCGAGAAAGAAAAGATACATCAGGAAATGTTTCCAGCTCATTATCCCTGTTGCAGTTTTCAGGGGCGAAATAAGTTCCCAATCAATATATAGAGTAGGATCCTATTTTTAAAAGATATTATACGCTGGGCTCACCCAGGACAGCTAACAAGGAGGTGAGGATGGACAACCACACACCAAGGAACCGAGAGAGTCTATAACTGCAAGCAAGACTGTCCCATCCATCAGCCGTGTGGGATCCAAGCCCCCACTCAATTAGAGGTGGAATGGGCATCACCATCCCAGAATCCTCAGGACTGGAGAATAAAATATGGACTAGAGTGGACTTACTGGTATTCTACTATAGACTTATTGTGATTCTAGCAATGGAAGAAAATATATCATTGATGTGGAGACAGTGGCCACTGGAGTTGCTGAAGGCAGGGAGAGGGAAAAAGAAGTGCAATATGGGGGCATTTTCAGGACTTAGAATTGTCCTGAATGACACTGCAAAGACAGATACAGGACATGATATATCCTGCCATAACCTACAGAATGGAGTGAGAGAGAGTGTAAACCACAATGTAAACTATAATCCACGCTGTGTGGCAGTGCTCCAAATGTGTTCACCAATTGCAAATGAATGTACCACACTAATGAAAGAAGTTGTTAATGTGGGGAAGGGTGGGAGGTGTGGGGAGTGGGGCATACGAGAATCCCCTATATTTTTTATGTAACATTTTGTGTAATCTATGTATCTTTTAAAATTAAGTAAAAATATACATCTTAAAAATATATCTATTATATGTTATTGGGGGCAATATTCATAGGTGTGTATATACAGAGCGGAAAAAAAAAGTCTGGATATTTCCAAGCAGTAGGTACCATCTTCTGAGTTCACTCATTCCCTTAGATATTTACAGGGACATTCTGTGTTAGACATTTTGCTGGAAACAGGTGACAGAATTTAATTTAATTAATTTAATAAAATTAATTTAATGTTTGGCCTCCTTCTCATCCTTTTTGCATATCTGTGTTTTCTCATTTTTAAAGTCAGCACATAATGATAATGCACCGAAGAGAAATGACAGTCTCCAAAGCAGGCGTCCTCCAGCCTCGGCAGCAGCTCTCTCCCCTCACCCCGTTCCTGCCCCAGCTCTCACCTCCACACCCCGCACCCGCTGAGACCCTTCCAGCCCCTGTCGCAGCATTAGGGTCTGAGCTTCCACTCTGCTCTGATGCTTCAACTCCCCAGAGCCCGGGCAAAGCCTCTCCTGCCACCTCAGGCCCCAGCATTCCCTGCGGCTGGGATCTGGGCAGTGCGCAGGGCCCCACCATCTCGCGGAGGTCCCAGGGCTCTGGGTCCACGCAGCCCTGGGGAGGCAGTGATAGAGAGAAGTGAAATTTCTGCTCAGTGAGTGGATAATAAGAATATCTAGGGAAGCGGACTTGGCTGAATGGATAGAGCATCTGCCTACCACAAGGGAGGTCCAGGGTTCAAACCCCGGGTCTCCTGACCCATGTGATGAGCTGGCCCATGCACAGTGCTGATGCGTGCAAGGAGTGCCTTGCCATGCAGGGGTGTCCCTCACGTAGCACCCCGCAAGGAAAGCCACCCCGCGCAAAAAAAGCACAGCCTGCCCAGGAATGGCGCCGCACACACAGAGAGCTGACGCCACAAGATGACACAACAAAAAGAAACACAGATTCCTGGTGCCACTCATAAGGATAGAAGCAGTCACAGAAGAACACACAGCAAATGGACACAGAGAGCAGACAACTGGGGCAGGGAAGGGGAAGGGGAGAGAAATAAATCTATAAAAAAAAACAAAAACATGTAAGTCTTCTCTCCCAAGACTCGAGGTCCACCGGCTCATTTCAATGCACAAATGACTCGTTTCGAAGATCTCCCCACAGACTTGAAGTTGGTGGGGGTTGGTAATCACTGACCCGGTTAGCAGAAGGGGGCAGCAGGCCCCAGTGGGAGCCATTCACAGCCACCGGCAAAGCAGGTGGCCCTGCCAGAGCCCTGCGGGCAGAGGGCGTGCCACAGTCCCAAGGTGGCACCGTCAGCGCACAACCAGAATGTCATCTCCAGAACACACCTAGGCCAAATGCACCCCCATAGCTGCTTCCCTCCTCAACTCCGAGCTCCTCGGGCCTGGCTCAGCATCTCTGCCTCCTTCTCCATCCTCCCCAGGCTGGGCCCACCACGGGCAGGGCCAGGTGCCCCCTCCCTCAGGAACCCCCAGAGGCCCCCATTGCTGGGAGATTCAGGATGCGTGGATGGAACAAGCCCTGGCAGAATTGCTCCCTGGGCGCGGAGCCTTGGATTTGCCGGGAGAATCCGAGCAGAAAGAGAGGCAGCTCTGCAGCTCGGAGCACGGAGAGGCCATCCTTCCTCTCTGCCTTTGACTGTCGGAGCGGGTAACCATGGCAATCGCCAGCACTAACCACGGCAGCGCCGGGCGCCTCCGGGCACCCACTCTGACCTGCTCCACTGCAGATGGCGCGCCGTCGTCCTGCAGCTTCGGGGGGGAGCTGTGACCCGGCGCTCGGGCCCCCCAGTTTGTACCTGGCACGTCTGCCGCCTGCACCCGGGAACAGCAAATGGGGGTCTGGGCCCCGGAGCCGGGGCTCGATTGGGGGGGGGGGAGGGGAGGGCCCTCGAGCCTCCCGCGGCCCTTAGCAGGACCCGAGCCAGAAGAGGCTGAAGACGGCCGCGTCGTGGGGGTCTGAGGTTCAGGCCTCACTCTCGGCACACCTGGTCCAGTCCTAGCCCCGCCCCCGAAGGTGGCGGTCATCAGCAAGTCACCTGCAGGCGGCCAGCCTGGCGCGGACCAGGAGGAGGCCCTCCTGCCTAAAGCCGGGAATCAGGGGCATCCAGAAATCATCTGCTGCTGCCCCCCTTGTGCCAGGCCAAGAAAGCCACAGCAGAGCCATTCTGACCAAAACAGGGGGCTGGCACCCTGAGCCACCCACCGTGCCCCGGCACTTCCACTGGCCCATGGTCGAGATCCGGGGAGACAGCTTTCCCTGTCTCCAGGTCCCTAACGCCAGGTTCCCGTCCTGCCTGGTGTCATCGCATTCCTGGCTCTCCCATCCTCTTCCAGGGTGGCACAGAGCACAGCCATTCACCCAGGGGCTCAGGGGCCCAGCCCTTGCTCACTGCCTTGGGAGAGCAAACCAGGGCCTGGGCTTCTCTCCCCCCTTGGCTACTGAACCCCAAGCCTGACTACATCGCACCCAAAGGGCTCTGCAAATTCTGCAAAGCAAGGCGAGCGATGCTTGGATCCAGCTTCTCCCGATAAATCTCGAGATGGAAGAAGGCAGGTGAGTGATGCCGCGGGGCTCCGCGGCGCCAGCCCACGTGCTCCCGCTGCCTGGCGGAGAGAACGCGGCGCTCGCGCCAGTGCCCTCTGGCGGCCGGCGTCCCGCAGAGCTGCGCCCCGGCCACGGCCCCCTCCGCTCCCCCGCGGCGGCTTTGGGGAGCGCAGGCCCCTGGAGCGTGCGTGCCAGGCGCGAGCCACGCACAGCCGGGCCGCCCCCCGTCCTGTGCCCCGCGCCCCGGGAGCCCGCCGCCCTGGCCTGGGCTCGGGAGAGCTGCGGGGCCTGGCCAGGGCGCAGCGCGCTGCGGAGCTCAGGCCTCCGAGCCGCTGCCTTCCCACAGCAGGGGCGCAGAAGCCCCCCGCGGCCCCGGGCGGCGCCCTGCCCTCCTCCGCCCACAGCGCTTGCCCTGGAGGCCCCGCACCCACCTCCACGCCCTGGGCACCCGCCGTCCCCGTGGTCTCTGCATCCCCAGCTCCAGGAACTGTAGCGGCCTGGTGGGTTGTTGTAGAAGGAAGGAATGAAACGGTATTTGCTGTGACATAAGATGTTTCTGCACACGCAGTGATTCTCCTTGCCCAGAATGGCCACAATATTTACCTGCGCTGTTTCAGCCCATCATGACGCGCTCATGGGCTTACACATCAGATGGCCGCTCTGTCCCTCCCCAGCAAAGCCTTGAGCTCCTTGAGGACAACTCAGGGGCAGCATTCCCAGAAGAGTGCTGAGAAAATGTGGGAGGAAGGGAGATAAGATAAAGGGCTTAGAACAAGGGCTGGCACCTAGTAAGTGCTAAACTAATAGGATAATATTCTCATTATCAGTACCTTTCTTTCTGTTTAGTTATTCGTCTGTTTCTTTGCTTAACAGCTTTGAGGTATAATTCACGTACGATACAATTCACCGATTTAACGTGTACCCTTCAGTGGTTTTTAGGGGCTCGGCCACCATCACCAGGATCCGTTTTAGGACATTTTCATCACCTCCAAAAGGAACCCCGCACCCCTTTTCCATCACCCCCCAACTCCCCCACCAACCCTCCGCCCTGGGCAGTTACTAATCTACTTTCCGTCGCTGTAGATTTGCCTGTTCTGGGTGTTTCTTATCAACGGAATCATGTAATATGATCTTTTGTGCCTGGCTTCTCCCACTTAGAGTAATGTTTTCCAGGCTCATCCTTGTTGTGAGATGTATCAGCATTCCATTTGTTTTTATTGATAAATGATATTGCACTGTATGGATACCCCACATTTTATTAATAATTATCCATTCATCAGCTGATGGACAAATGGATTGTTTCCTCTTTGGGGCTATTATGAGTAATACTACAATAAAAAAAACAAAAGTGAGCTATGCTTTCTCCACTTCCAAAGAGGAGATGGTACAGTTTACCAGAATCGTGATGAAGATATAATCAAATCCAAGACTATTCCTGTGGATGGTTACATTTAATTTGGGGCTTCCTTTGTGGGTCCTGCTAAGTGCTAAGGATTCTCACACTATCTATTTTCAACAGAAAAATTGGGGCTAATTTTTGGGTGACAACCAAGTACCCAGTTGAGCTGTAAGCTTTTCAGCAGCCAGGTAAAGAAAGGAAGGAAAAGGAAATATGCGTGACCACCTGGCCCCACTGCCATCAGGGTTAGGTTGGAAAGTGTTCACCCATCTCCTAAGATTAGGACAGCAGAGCAGCTTTATGGTTTTCACGCAAGCATGGAGTCTTCCTCTCCATATCTGTTTCTCCTCGTGTACCCAGTTAACCAGAGACATCAACTGTACTATTCTCTAGTACACAGACAACGTATACAGCACTTTCGTATCCGTGATCTCTTTTAACTTTGGGTGGTAAACTGAACAGCCATTACCAGCCCCACTTTCCACTGCCTCGTGTAGCTTTGACAAATATTTACCGCATGTTGAATACTCTGTGCCTGGCGCTGTGCTAGGCCAGGGGACGCCGTGGGGAACAAGAGAGATATGGCGATGCCCTCACAGAACTTGCCGCCCAGGGAGGGAGACAGGCAATAAACAAGGTGACAACTAATTCCAAACTGTGAAGTGCTGTGAGCAAAACTAACGGGGAGCTGTGATGGGAAACATCGGGGTGCATGCGGCCCACGCTCACACGGGGTGGTCAGGAGAGGCCCCACTGCTGAGCTGGCTTTTACGCGGAGGCCCCAAGAGCTGGAAAGTACAGCTGCAATCTTCTGAGCTGGACAATAGGGAAGAAGGGACAGATTCATGCCCTGCTTGAAACACCTTAGTTTAAGATGCTTGTGTGAGGGAAGCGGACTTGGCCCAGTGGTTACGGCGTCCGTCTACCACATGGGAGGTCCGCGGTTCAAACCCCAGGCCTCCTTGACCCATGTGGAGCTGGCCCACGCGCTAATGTGTGCAAGGAGTGCCGTACCACGCAGGGGTGTCCCCGCGTAGGGGAGCCCCACACGCAAGGAGTGCGCCCCGTAAGGAGAGCCGCCCAGCGCGAAAGAAAGTGCAGCCTGCCCAGGAATGGTGCTGCCCTCACAGAGAGCTGACACAACAAGATGACGCAACAAAAAGAAACACAGATTCCCGTGCCGCTGACAACAACAGAAGCGGACAAAGAAGAAGACGCAGCAAATAGACACAGAGAACAGACAACTGGGGTGGGGGGGGAGAGAAATAAATAAATCTTAAAAAAAAAAAAATAGATGCTTGCATGACATCCACGTGGACATGCCAAGGATACAGGCCTCAGGAGCTCTGAGACGGGGCTTCCTGGGGATGCAAATGAGGGACCTTCAGGACAGAGGCGCGTTTGAAGGCTGGTGCAGGTGCGGTCCCCTGTGGAGACTGGTGACGCTGGTGATGCTTTCCTTTACACCTGACCCTCGCAGGTGCCAAAACCACAATTCCATGAAACAGTCTGTGTGGGGGGGGAAAGAAGTGACGAGTGAACCTGATCCTTTGGTGCCATGCAACTAGAACATAGTTTGGGCAACTTCTCTCCAGTCAGCTGTGGGTTTGTTTCAACGTGTATACATAGAGATAGACACAATCACTCAAAACCCCTGACAGGATGAGAGCAAAGAGGGTCCAGGCAGCCTGCCCAAGCCAGGATAGCAAGGGTGCTTGCTGGTCCTCAAGATGGAAAAAGATGGTCCGGGCGTGCTGTGAGGCTGCGTGACAGGAGATTCCCCTAAAGCAGAAATGGCTTTAAACATGACCATTCCCGACCCACAGTGCACAGGGGGGTTCTAGAGACTAGAACGAAACAGAAGCCTCGAGCTCCCGTGTCCTAACCAGTTACAAAGGGGAGGAAGAAGCCCCGGCCAGCTTTGGTCATCCACATGTCCCCATATGGACACACACATCCTCATCATCCTCATCATCACTCTGCAAGGAGAAAAGAATCGTTGAGGCAGCGGACTTGGCCCAGTGGTTAGGGCGTCCGTCCACCACATGGGAGGTCCAAGGTTCAAACCCCAGGCCTCCTTGACCTGTGTGGAGCTGGCCCATGCGCAGTGCTGACGCACGCAAGGAGTGCCCTGCCACACTGGGGTGTCCCCCACGTAGGGGAGCCCCATGCGCAAGGAGTGCGCCCCGTAAGAAGAGCCGCCCAGCGCGAAAGGAAGTGCAGCCTGCCCAGGAATGGCACTGCACACACAGAGAGCTGACACAAGATGACGCAACAAAAAGAAACACAGATTCCCATGCCGTTGACAACAACAGAAGCGGACAAAGAAGACGCAGCAAATAGACACAGAGAATAGACAACCGGGGTGCAGGGGGAGGGGAAAGAAATAAATAAATCTTAAAAAAAAAGAAAGAATCATTGAGTCCAACACAAATCTGCAGGTAAATTTCCAATTGTCATTATTCTGAAAAACTCGGCCTTTACTGAAGAATTTGCTGTGGGCCAACTGAGGAAAGAGTGTATTATCTACGGCCGTATTTCCAAATGCAATCGCATGCTTTTCAAAATTCTCCCAGAAAACATGGGTGAAAAGCAAAAGGCTGCTGAAGCATCATTCCTGAGGGAAAGCCGCGCCAGCTCTGGATGTCTATGATGGGCCTGACTCAGCGCCCGCTCCGGCCACAGGGACTTGCCTCGGGTGGAGCATGGGCGGCTGGCACAGCTAGAAGAGGAATCGGCGAGATTTGGTTGGGACTCTGTTCTGGCCAGTCGTGCCTGACTGAGGAGGGTGACTCCGACGTCAAGGAATTGGTGTCCGTTGGGTTCAGTCGATGGAGGGAGAGGAGGAGGTACTCAAGCCAGGTCAACCAGGGCCAGGCGCGACGGTGGGCCAAGACCCACGCTGGCCAGCGGGAGAGCAGACGGGAGGGCGCTGCGCCATCCCGCACCCAGGAGCCCTAGAGAGGAAGGGCGGCTGAGGCAGGGCGCGTGTCAGGGTCCTGCGTGGCGAGGGCTGAGGGGCAAGGGCAGGTGGCGTGGTGAGCTGAGCGCCAGCCTCTCTCCTCCGGGGGATCCGGCCTGCAGTCCTTCGCACGCATCTTTCCACCCTGTTGTTAGCGGATTTTGACTCGGTTCTTGGCTATGCCGAAGAAATGAATTTCAAGAGCGCGCCGGGTGAGTTAGGCCGGTAATTTATTCAGGTAGAAATGGGAGAAAATAACAGAGCAGGGGACCCAGGTAGAGAGGAAGGGGCTGAAAAGGGATGAAGCGGCTGATTTACAGGCTGCAGTTTCTCACGATAGGTGACAAATGCCCAGGTTGACTTGCGTGGTGATCCGCGCGGGGGAGAAGGCGGCCGGAGTCGGGGGCCAGAGGAGGCTGCAAGCGCCCAGGCCTCCCGCCTGGCCTTTGAGCCACTAATTATCCCCTCCTTGGCTGATGGCAGGGAGGCCCCAGCTGTTTGCTGTTTGGATGGGTCACCCCACCCGTCAGTCCCCCAGTGAGGCCCCAGTGCTAACGTCCTTGGGGAACGCCTGGGCGTCCCCTGGCGTCCAGAAGAAGTCTTTGTGCCGAATGGCGGAATCTTGGGAATGCAGCAGCCCTCTTGGGGGTTAGTCATGTCCACGTGGACTCTCTGCCAGGTTCCAGATCTTTCTATTGATTCCTTATCTTACCCCACCCCGGCTTCACTACGATCCCCCAGACGCCCCTCAACAGGCCTGACGGAGCTGGGTGCCGACACCACAGCCACGTCTTCCGCCACAGGGCCGTGGCCAGAGGCGAGCTGCTTTAAAGCCGTCCCGGGGGGTGGGCGGTGAGGAGGACTAGCAAAACCAGCGGTTCTGTCTCAAAATTAAGCACGACACCCTCCCAGTTCCCCAGGACAACTGATTTTTATAGAACCTTGGGCATTAATGGCCCATTAGTTGCCTCTCTTTTAGAGCGGACGTGCTGGTCTTCTACTATAGAACTATTGTGACTAGTAATGGAAGAAACTGTCGCATTGATGTGGAGAAAGTGGCCACTTTCTGGTGGTTGCTGAGGGCAGGGAGAGGGAAGAAGAAAGGTGATGTGGGGGCATTTTCGGGACTTGGAGTTGTCCTGAATGATATTGCAGGGACAGATGCAGGACATTATATAACCTGCCATAACCCACTGAATGTCCTGAGGGAGAGTGTAAACTACAATGTAAACTATTATCCACGCAGTGCAGCAGTGCTCCAGAGTGTACTCACCAAAAGCAATGAATGTGCCACAACGATGAAAGAGGTTGTTGACGTGGGAGGAGGGGGTGAGGGGAGTGGGATACATGGGGGGGAAAAATAAAAATAAAAGGTTGTAAGGGCATAGACAGACTGTTGTTCTATCTGTTTAATGAAGAGATGGCCTCCAAATTAATAAACAGTTAAAACTTTTTACTTTATTTAAAACCATACCCAAAGGGTACACTTTTAGGATTTCCTGGTTTGAGCACAGGTAAAGAGAGGCTCTGAAATCAAGATAGTAAGTGTGAAACCTTATATACTTGCTCAAATTTCTCTTTGGAATTTTGGGTAAATATTTCTGTTTTAAGTGAGATGGGCTCCCAAGGGAAACCGAGGCTGAGAAAGGGTCCCGAGGCCTGGGGCCCCTCGCGTGGCTTTGCTTTCCGTTTCATTGTTTTCAGTTTTGTTTTTTGTTTTTGTTTTTCCCCTTTCCGGATGGTCTTTCCATCAGGCTCTAAAGCTTATAGGCCTGTGAAAGTGGAAGCATCAAAGAAGGTCCCGGAGCAGGGAAGCAGGACGTGACAGCAAGACGCGCCCAAATACCTGACACAGGAGGCAGGGCATCCTTCCAGGGCTGGGGGAGGAGCTGGGCGAGTGAGAGAAAGGCAGGTAGAGGGGCAGGTGGGAATACCTGGTGCTCGCTAGGGGCTGACACCTCTGGGGGGACTAGAGAGGTGGATGGAGTCAGCCAGAGGATTTGTAGAGAAACCCCTGGACAAAGAGCTTACTCCTGAGCTCCCGGGGCCCGTCCCAGAAAAATCCTAGGGCCATTGACAAACGCATCTGTCAGGCATGGTGTCTACCACGGAACAGGGCGGTCAACTAGAAGGGACTGACGGGGTCACCCAGAGGGCCCGAAGCTGCCCCCACCCCGTCTCCTCCCGTCCCAGCAGTGTTGTGTAAGGAATCTAGAAGCCCCCTCACGCCAAGCCCCCAGGACCCACTGTGCGCTCGGCTTGTGCCCAGAAAACAGACTAGAGGTCACCTCCTGCTGCGGACGCCCAGTGGGGGCGCTAGTGAGGACAGAGGCCGTCCCGGGTCCGAGAGGGGCAGGGCGGTCAGCTGGAGGCAGCAGGTGAACCAGCAGGCCCATCGTGCTCCCAGGCAGGAAGATGCCCTGGACCCAGGCGTCGTTCTGGGAAACAGGGAGAGGAGGGAAAAGGAGAGAAGAGCCCCTCGAAATAGGGAGCTACAGACCTGAAGGAGAGGACGAGGTTGCTGGATCGCTCACCTGCAAGTTTATCGATACAGAAACCAGACCCGAGGCTGCTTAGGGCTGAGGGGCTGTGGGGAGAAGGTAGGAAGAGCATGGAGATGGACGCCTAATGGGCATGCGGTTTCTCTTAGGGGGAACAAAAATGTTCAGAAATGAGATTGAGGTAATGATTGCACAGCCCAGCCAATGGGCTAAAACTCCTTGACTTGTACACTCTCAATGGCTGAATTGTGTGGTATGTGAATTATATCTCAGTCAAGCTGTTGTTTTTTTTTATTGGAGAAGTTGAAGGTTTACTAAAAGATCATGCATAAAATACAGGATTCCTACATACCACCCTATGATTAACAACTTGCTTTAGTGTGGTACCTTTGTTATAACTGACGAAAGAACGTATTTATAATTGTACTATTAAGTCTTGTCCATGGTTTAACTTAGTTTTCACTGTTTGCCTTGTACAGTCTTAAGGCTTTTTAAAATTTCTATTCTAGTACCATATATACGACCTAAAATTTCCCCTTTTAACCATGTTCACATATGGACTTCAGTGCTGTTAATGACATTCACAATGTTGTGTCCCTATCACCACCACCCACGACCAAAACTCTTCCATCATCCCAAACAGAAACTCTGTACAACTTAAACATAATTCCCCATTCCCTACCTCCACCCCCTCCCCTGGGAGCCTAAATTCTTGATTCTTCCTCCATCAGTTTACTTATTCGACTTATTTCATACCAGGGAGATCATACAATATTTATCCTTTTGTGTCCGGCTTATTTCATTCAACACGATGTCTTCAAGGTATGAGTTTTAATTGATTTAATATGTCCTGGGTGGAAGGCTCTTTTAAACTCGAAAAAAATACTGCTTCCTTTGGTTGTCATGGGTGAAGATCTCTTTTGGTGACAGTGGCAGTGGTGGATTTGTGTTTTGTTATTGTCGCTATTTTTCCTGCCATCAGCATGAAAGCCAGATGGGGTTAGATCTGGAAAACAGAGATATCTATGTTTTCTGGCACATACCAATTTTTGACTTTAAAATTCAGCCCCTCCACCACCTACCGTGTCACCAGGGCCTATTACAATGGGCACACCCAGTAGCAGGCATCTCTGGACTGTGGCAGTTCGTAGAGTTGAGTCTGTGGCAGCCACTCTCTTCCAGGGACAGTCCTTCTCTGCTGACTGAGGGACTACCAGGGGCCACAGGTTCACAGGCCATAGGTGGTCCGCAGGGAGCGGGCAGGATGCCCAGCACCAGCCCGGCTTTTGGCCTAAGAAGAACTGAATTGCCAGACTGGAAAACCAAGGTAGACTTCCAGGTGCATGGCCTGGGGAGGGCTGCTGAAGGTTCCGTGGGGAGCAGCGACTCAGGAGGTATCGGCCATCAGCGGCAAGGATCATTTCCACACCCGCCCACGACAGTCGGTAGAGCAGCGCCACCGTGCCAGGCCCAGCTCGCAGGGAGGCCAAGGCGGCTGACGACTCCCCCAGAGGCCAGCTTTCGTCACTCTCCACTTCTCCAGTCCCCCCCCAGCCATAGTGAGATGAGATCATGGGTTCAAAAGCACGTGGTAGACTGCAAAGGGCTACCCAGAAGCTGGCTGGGATCACGAATGTGAGCCGTGGTTTTTATTTTTCCGAGAGAGAGAGCGCGAGCTGCCAGCATTTGTGTGTTGATCAATCATGAAAGGCTCCCTGCCGGGGCCTTCTTCCCTTTCTCTCTTCTCGTTGGCCTGTGAACTTCTTGGTCCTACCCCAGGAGCCATTCTGATGGAGAGGTTGTTCATTCTAGCGGACAAACAGTCCACGCCTGTCTCAGTGCCTGGGACACAGGAGGCCTCGGCTCGGTAGCCGTGGAACTGAATGGAACTGGGAAGGATGCCACCTTTGGACTGACCTGGAAAAAAGTGCATGAGCGGTATTCCGATTTTTAAAAAGCAAGCACCCAACGAGGCTGCATTTGATCATTTGTTAACTTCACATGCACGAGCCTTCTTGCTGGAGGCTTTTAAGTTTTCCAGGGGGCAGGACCCATTTCTTCTGCGTGGTTCAAACCTTCCAGCAGTGTCCATTCAGCATAGAGCCCCAGACTTCTTGGATGGAGGAAAGGACCACCGATCCATTGCACAATTGCTCACATGAAGATAGGCTAGTGAAAATCGGCAAGCCATTCCAGGAGCCCCAAAACCCAGCCGTCGCGGGGGAGATGCTGGACCAAGAGGCAGGCAGCCTGAGTTCCAGTTCTGCAACTGTCACAAATCTAATGGGCGACCTCAGAAAAGTCCCCTCCCTTCCGTGGGTTTTGTTTTTGCCATCTGTAAATTCAGCACTTATACGCAGTGGATTGAAACCTGCTTTTGAATGTGTGAATCCACATTTCGTGATTCTATGTATAACCCCTGCTCTCCTGGGCCATACAAGCAAAATAAAACCAGACCTAATAATCTCCAACAATTTGTCACAAAGAGCAGCCCTATGCTTAATGAGATTCCAATGAGGTTAAGGTTGGCTTTTATTAGATTCTGCAATTATTTAATGCTATTAGAATATTGTTTGTCGAATGATTTAAAATTGTGAGCAAAATCTAAGTAAATGATTCATTTACGTCTGAATCCAAAGAGGAGAGAGAGCCCCCGGCAGCACCCAGAGGGCGGTCAGTGGGGCCCGAAACTGGGGCTGACCCATGAGGCCCGCCACATGCAGCCTCAATGACTGTCAAGAACAGGTGAGCCGCCTGGCCCCTGTGAACCTTGACCACGGAGCACAAGTCTCCCTCCCGTCCACGTGGAAACCCAAGTTTCCAAAACAATCGCAACATCCTCAATGCTAAAATCATACGTAACGCAGCATAAGCACAAAGTTTGAGGATTCGAAACGTCCGACCTTCAACTGGAAATGGTCGGGGCATACGCAGGTTTCCACTCCCACGCGTGCCTCCCTCTCACCTCTGCGAACCACGGAAGGTTTTGGGCTTAATGATATGGAGAAATAAAAAGAGCACCGGACATGAGCCGATAGGCAGACTCTGCCCCAGGAAGCCGTGAGCCAGATGTCGGGAAGAGGGAGCTCCTCAGCCAGTGTCAGCCACGGCGAGGAGGATGGTGGTGACAATAATGGCACAGGAGAAGCAAAGAGGACACGTAACGGAGCCGCAGGCCAGATGAAGAGTCAGCGAGCCCTTCCTGGAGGAACGGCCATTTCAGCCAGGCAGAGAAAGGGAAAGGGACTCCTGCTTCCACTCGCCTGCAGGCCAGTGTGGCCACTAAGCTGGCCGCCAGCCTAAAGCACCATGGTCACAACTCCAGCATTGTGACCAGTCGCTCCTGCTAGCCATGGTCTCTGGCCAAACTTTGGGCTTCAGTCCTCAGGCTCACCCCTCCAGCCTCGCCGTTCAGCACTGACTCAGCCCTGCGAGTTGCAGGAAACCTCCGATGCGTTTGTTTCCTGGCGTCTGTCCCTTTCTCAAATGGCGACTCATTTAATCATGGAAGGCCATATGCGGCTAGGAACAGTAGCCTCCTCGCCGAACATAAAACATGGCAGGAGAGGATGAGGTCCAGAGAGCCAGATGAGCTTTTGAGGAGGAAACCGAGGCACAGACAGGCTAAGAGCCTTGCCCTCGTGCAAACGGCCTAGAGTAACTTGCAGGGTCTGAGGTCGGACCCAATTCTGTCTGTCTCCTAGACCTAGAAATTATGAAACCATCTCACTTTCAACAAGGATGTGAGAGAGCCTGCCTGGCCCACAAAGCCGCGTGCTCTACGAGGTTAGAGAATTATATACATGGGAAAGAAAAAGGTGTTCAAAGTGTAATTCTTAGCCACTAAATTCGCCAGGATCTAAAGAGGAGAGCTGCAACCCCTCCAAGTATCCATAGAGTTTTTAATGGTGCTTCCTGGTAGCCTAGATGATAGATGAGGCTGGGACACGAACAGGGGGCAGCAAGGCAACCCAGAGATGAGCAAGACTGGAAGCTACTGCCACCCTTAGGCTGGAGGACCAAAGAAAATCACAGTGTTTCCTGAGTCAAGGCACTGGGTTGCCCAGCAGAGGCCAAAAGCACAGCAAGCCCATCTACCAGGACCCGGAGGCACGGAAGCCGTGGTTCTGCCAAGGACTCAGTCCAAGGTGAACAGGAGGGTGACCTGCCCTCCAGTCTCCCACCAGTGTCTCCTGTTGGTCCAGCTCAGCCAGGAGCCCGCTGACAGAGGAGCACAGCACAGTGACGGCTTCTGAACCTAAGATCTAAAACTTACAACTGGGCAAAGGAGGGATTAGGGTCCCTCAGACACTGCTTACCAGAAGGCATTTTCAGGCTTATCAAGAGGAGGACATCTGAACAGACTTGAGGAGCAGCCACCTCGAGATCCATCATTCCCAGCTGAACGTGGTCGAACGATGCAGGTTTACCAGGCCAGGTGCAGCATGAGGTATGTTCTCTCATCCTGTCATTGACCCTGGGATGCGGCACTCTGTGAGGCCACCTGACTGTCCACGAGCACAGCCCCAGCCTGGCCCATTCATCTCCCATGCCTGAGAGAGAACCGGCCCCAAAGCTGCAAGCCTGGCTTACTTAGGAGAGTATAGTCTGCAGCGCCAGTAGGAACCCATCAGTGCAGAGCAGCCTAAGTGCCAAGGAGTCCCTAGACCCAGTCGTTAAAGACCGGTTGACCCCTAGAGCTGGAAGGACCCCTTAAGCTTGTGAGGGGCCTGTCCTACTCCTCCACCCCTACCTCCTATTCCAAATGAAGACTGAAATTGGCTTGACCACAGTCATATTATAACATAGCACTGGAGTCCGAATGTCAGCTCAGGTCTATGCTATTTGGTCAGGGGAGGAGGTGGGTGGAAGTGGCATGTGTGTGCATGTGTTTATCCTTGAATGCCTCAAAACACTATAAACTACAAGATGGCAAACCATTTCATATAGAAAATGGGAGAATTAGTGTTATGATAAACTGATCCGATTGAGAATTACCATATTTGGCATGTCATCCTCAATTTTTTTTAATGCTTATAGCCTAGTTAATACTTACAAATCATATTTAGCCTAACTTAAATATTTTATTTCTGAAGGTGCTGAAGATGCCGAAAGAGCTTGTAGGCCCTCAGCTGGGGATGCCTCAAGAAGATGCAGGAGATAGAGCTTAATGTGCAATTGCCTCAGGACAAGGCCTGCAAACTACCTTAAAAAATAAATCTCTGGAGACTTTAGCTTCTGTCTGTGACAGAGTAGCTTGCATCAGGTTAACCATCATGCTGAGAACAACTATGAAAACGAAATAAATTGCAGAAAACAGCTGTTAGAAGTCATTGCAAATTAACAAAAGCAGCCAGGACTGTAGGGGCCAAGATCCTGGGGAGAAGGGAAATGCAGGGAGGTAAACCCTAAATTTCCCTTGCATTTTCCCCACAGGGCATTTGCCAGTTCTCAATAGGTGAGAGCAGAAACGTTGGCCTGGAGCTGCATCAGCCTCACTGGTGCAGGAAAATAAAAAATTGGAGTTCAAAGCTACCAACATAGTCAGGACACAGAGGGCCAAGGTCCTGGGGAAAGGCACCATAGGAAAATCAGCCAAAGTTCTGTGTACAATTTCCCCTCAGGGAACGTTCTGACTCCTAAGCTTTGCATCTCGTGGGCAACAGGCCAAGAAACTAGCTTCTAAAAGGCTGGAAAGCCAGCTAGAGGTTCGAGCAGTCTCAACGTTCTGGAGATTAAAAATATTGATGTTCAGGACCCACCAAGGAGGAGAGGCCTGAGTAAATAACGTAGATTTTCAGTTCAGACAACTGGAGGGTTATACCCTAAAACTAAAGACCAGCTGGACATAGGACAACCCTCAAAAAGCCTAAAATTCACTCTCAAAATTTCTTAATTGCCGATTGGGTCAAGGTGATCTGCCTACTCTTTTGCCTGCTAGGGAAAAAAAATTCCCCTCTAAAGGAAAGCAACATTTTCCAGAGAAAGCTTCAACAAATTTTTCATTCACCATTTCTAGGACTCAATAAAAAAAACTGCCCAGCATGTTAGGACACATGAAATAAAACCAAGTCAAAAGTGGAGGGGAGAGGACAGATTTTAGAAAGAAGCATACAAGCAATCCAGATACTATAGCAATGACTTTAAATACCTAGATTGATGTGTTTCAAAAAATAGAAAAAAAGAAAAGAAAAGATGGAGAACTGGAATCTATTTAAAAGAAACAAATGGCAATTCTGGACTTGAAAAACACTATAAGTAAAACTAAGAACCCAGTAGATCAGTTTAACTACAGATTAGACACAGCAGAAGAGAGGATTAGCAAATTGGAAAACAGTTCAGTAGAAAAATAACCAACTGAAGCAGAAAGATTAAAGGATTAAATACACAGATACGGAAAAGAACACGAGACAAAAGAGATACAGCAAAAATAACTAACACAGGTGTAATGTGAGTCCCAGAAGGAAAGCAGAGAAGAAATGGGGCAGAAACAGTATTTGATGAGATAAAGGCCAAGAATTTTCTTAAACCAACAAATGATATCAAATATGCAGATGCAATAAGTGCTAAAAAAAACTCAAACAACATAAATACAAGGAAATTACACAAAGGCACATTATAGTAAAACTTCATAAAACCAAATCCAAGAGAAAAATCTTAAACTAGCAGGGGTGGGGGATGCAGGGAGGAAAATACATTAAGGACAGCAGTAAGATCTACTCAACACAAATAACAAAAGTCAGAAGACAATAGAATGATCTCTCTAAAACCCTGAAAGAAAATAACCCCAATCTAGAATTCTATATCCTTAAAAATGAAGGTAAACAAACATTTCAGACAAATGAAAACTAATAAAATGTGTTGCCAACAAATACACACTAAAAGAAACACATAAGGAAGTGCCCCCGACAGAATGATCCCAGTTAGAAGAACAGTGGTGCAGAAAGGAATAGAGAACTCAGAAATGGAGAAGCTGCCAATTATTATTGCCAACAACAATAATAATAATGTCTTGTGGGATTTCAAATAACATAGAATTCAGATACATGACTAAAATAGCATGAAAAGAAGGGGAGAGGGAAGATAAATGGAATTAAAGTGTTGTAAGGTCCATGCACTGTCCAGAAAGTGGTAAAATTACTAATTGAAAGGTAAATTCTGTTAAAGCACATGGTAAATCTCAGGTCGAAGTTGGCAGACTGTCACCCATGCTCAAATTCAGTCCATGGCCAGATTTGTACAGTTTGGGGGCTAAGAATGTTTTTTGTGTTTCTAAAGGATTGTGACGAAAGTTTAAGGAAGAGGAAGAAACAGGCTGTATGTGACCTTCAAGGCCTAAAATATTTACTATCTGGCCCTTTGCAGCAAAGTCCACCACCCCTGCTTAGGGCACACTAAAAGAATAATAAAATAATTTGTAACTAACAATCTAAGGAGGGGAGGCAATAATGAAAAGTACTTGAGTAATTCAAAAGAAGGCAAGAGAAGAGGGAAAAAAGGATGAAAAGGAATTGGAACACCTATAAAACATGATAATAGTATTAATAACAAAACTATCAGTGATGCATTCAATGTAAGGGGACTCAATACGCCAATTAAAAGAAAAACAGTTTAAGGCTAGGAAACACAAAGCAAACAAAACAAGAACCAGCTCTATGTTACTTACCAAAAAATACAGAAAGGTTGAAAGCAAAAGTATGTCAAACAACATGCCGGGAAAACACTAGCCCAAAGAAAGCTGGCCAGCTAATATCAGACAAAGAAGACTTCAAGTTTAAGGCAAGAAATATACCTAGAGATAAAGAGAATTTCATAATGATGAAAAGTCAATTCAGCAGGATGATTTGATCGTCTGAAGTTTATATATACCTAAAAGAAAAACCTTAAATCATGCAAATCAAAAACTGACAGGACTAAAAGGAAAAACAATCCAACCCATGAGCAAAGTTGAAGATTTCAACATACATCCTTCAGCATCTGAGATAATAATGAAATGATAAATCGGTAAAGATATGGAAGACTTGAACATGAAAAACAAATCTGAACTTATTAAGATATATATATCTTATTGTCATATATATCTATATTTAGAGAGAGAGATATGACTGAGCCCAAGAACAACATGCTGTTCTTTCAAGTGCTTGTAGAACAGTTACCAAAATAAACCACATTCTGAGTCATAAGGCAATTCACAATAAATTTCAAAGGACTGAAATCATACAAAGTTTGTTCTCTTAATAGAGTGGAAATATACTAGTAATAAATAGGAAAACACTTTTTAAAATCCCCAAATGTTTAGAAGCCACCAGTACACTTCAAAATAACCTGTGTTTCAAAAAAATAAATCAGAAAATAGAAATCTCAAGGGAAATTATAAACTATTCTGAACTGAATAATAATGAACTTGTTAAAATACGAAGAATAGAGCATAAACTCTCTATACTCTTCAATGTATATTTTAGAAGAGTGAGCAGCAGAAAATGAGTGGTCTAATGACCACCTCAAGAAGCTAGAAAAGAATATCAAATTGATTGTAAATAAGTTAGAAGGGAAGACACAGTAAATATCTACATTTTAAAAAATGAAATAGAAAACAATGCAGTATAGAGAAACTCAACAAAGCCAAAATGGGTTCTTGAA
Source organism: Dasypus novemcinctus (assembly GCF_030445035.2). NCBI lineage: Eukaryota > Metazoa > Chordata > Mammalia > Cingulata > Dasypodidae > Dasypus > Dasypus novemcinctus. The sequence goes on from NC_080697.1 coordinate 13,637,909, forward strand.
AGGACTAATAAAATGTATACGGTACTATCAGTAATGAACAAAAGGTACCATTAGGAGAGCTTCACACAAACATTAAACGGTTCATGAGAACAACGTTATGAACAACTTTATGCCAATGAATTTTACAATTTAGATTAAATGAACAAATTCAAACACACAACTCGCCAACTCGACACAAGAATTAAAAAGTCATCATCGTCCTACCTACTAAAGCTGAACATATATGCCTTCCTGGGACCCAGCAATTCTGTTCCAGTGGGAATGCTCCCCGAGGTGAGCCAAAAGGTGTGGGCAGGCATGTTACGAGGGACACTAGTCCTAACAGACAAAAACGGAAAACTACCCATACGCCCATCAATAGTAGGAGAATATGACATGGTGTGTTCACACAAAGGAATACGATACAACAATGTGAAAACTGAACTCCTGCTACAGGCAACACGGTGGATCATTTCGCCAACACTACTGTTGAGTGAAAATATCAGATGCACATAGAAGACATACTGTATGATTTCATGTACATGGCCAAACTAGTCTGCTCTGATAGAGGACAGATGCCAGTAACGGGGGGGAGAAGAGGAGAGGGTGGGTATCATAACAGAGGCTGGGGGGGTGGTGACAGTTCCCTGTCTCGATCTGAGTGTGTTCACTCTGTAGAAGTTTGTCAAGCCGCATCCTTAAGATTGTGCACTTTTCTGAGCGTATGATAACTGCGTTTTTTAACTTACAAATAGATACTAAATAAATCTCAGATGCACATTTGTCTGTTGGAATCGATCTTTCTCGTAAAAGAAGACAGCAGTGCAATCGTCTCCCCATCCATACTCTCACAAATAGAACTCAAGAACATTTTGAGCGCTCCCAGCCTATATTCCTGTTTCCCCCCTCTGCCTGGGAATGAATGGTCCTCTCTGTTGGCGGGACCTCCAGCTAAGGAAGACAGACAAGGAGATTAGGGGGAAGCAAATATGGCTCCATCCAATGAGCCAGATCAGAGGGACCGGCCCATGCAAGCCATGGCGTGCCTAACAGAGGAGCCAAATGAACTTTCATAAACAGGTATTTACGGTAGTAACTGGTCAAGCACCCACTGTTCACTGAACTCTTCACTTCTCAAGATTTGGGTGATTGACGGGTACTTCTCATGCCAGAGAGGTGGCCACTTTGGCAAAGAGATGGGCTTGGGGTACCGTGCACCTTATAAAACAGTGAGTTCTCGAGAGGGAAGAAAATGTGACAACAACATTAATAAAGGAAATTTCAATGGTAAAAAGGTAAAGCTGTGTTTGCCATGGTAACTAAGATTTGCCCCTACCTACATCTTTTCTGTTGGCTGAAGTGGTTTTGTGGGTGTAAGTGATTTTTGAAGAGAAAATTAAAAAGACTTTTTATATAAGTCCCAAGAGACAACAACGTAGTATTAGCTAATGGTACTTGCCATCTCTAAAATAGTTACTTTTGTCATCGTATGTCTATTAATGAAGTGGTCTGCAAAAATGGATAATGACTTCTCAAGATTTCAGACACAGGGATTCTTCTTTCTGCTTCCTTTTGCTTTTTTCACAGAAGTCTACTATGAAGTCACTCAAAGTTTGGTGACAAGTTTTCTTAAGCACAAGAGTTTCAGAAATGAATGCTCAAGTAGGTTGAATAAACAGACGTTTGTTGTACTATGCCCCTAACTTACCCCCTCTGCTGATGGAAATGTTCTAAAACTGGATTGTAGTGATGGTTGCACAACTCTGTAGATTTACTAAAATTCACTGAAGTCCATACTTTAAAGTAGACGAATTCTATGGTATATAAATTATAACTCAGTAAAACTGTTGTTTGTTTTAAGTCAATTGAACAGTTAGGAATTTTTTCTGTTTCTCTCATCTTGTCATGGGAATGCTTAGTGTTGAGAAGGGAGATTTCCAGAGAAAGAAGGCAACTACACAAAAGCAAAGTAGACATAAGCATGGGCAAAGATGACTCAAGAGTCTTAGTGGACCACAAGCTAAACAATGAACACCAATCAGCTGTGGAATGTTATATTTAGGAACTCAAGACCCTTCCTGGAACAGGTTCTAAAAGCAGCACCTTCCATGTCATAACACCAGGTTTCTGACAGAAAACAGAGCACTGTCTTCCCAAACTCAGCACTTCCCCTCTGGCTGTTCCTGCTGCTCCCTTTCATCCTCATTAATTACCACCCTTGGCTGTCTGTGTAAATGTCTCCACAGACCTGAGGACTTTGAACCCTCCAAGTGCAGGAACAGCGCAGTTCTTCTTGCACCCAGGGTCAGTGAAAGCCCCCAGTCGGTGCCTGGCATAGAGAAGATTCTAGAATCTCAGGCGCATGCCAATTACAAAATTGGTGAAGGACTTAAACATTTCTCCAAAGAAGATAAACAAATAGCCAACAAGCCGATGAAAAGATGCTCAGTATCATTAGTCATTTGTTAACTGCAAATCAAAACCACAAGGCACCCCTTCTCAGTCACTAGGGGGCTCTTTTTAAAGAAACGGAAAATAACAAGTTTTGACAAGAATGTGAAGAAGTGGGAACACTCGCAGGTCGCTGGTGGGAATGTAAAATGGGGTCGCTGCTGTGGAGGCCAGTTTGGTGGTGCCTCCAGAACGTAAACACGGAGACCCAGTAATTCCATTCCTAGGTCTCTACCCCAATAGGTACCCAATCAAATATCTGTACCCAATGGTCAGAGCGGCCCTGTGCAGAAGAGTCAAAAGGTGGAAAGAACCCAAATGTCCATCCACAGATGAATGACTAAGCCAACTGTGGACTGTGCGTGCAATGGAATATTACCCAGCCATGAAAAAGGAATGAAGTTCAACACATGTTACTGTGCAGTGAGCACTGAAAGCATTATGTCAAATCAAAGAAGCCAGACACAAAGGCTCATCCTGCAGGATTCCTTTCCATGGAACATCCAGAACAGGTAAACCCATGGAGACAGAAAGCAGACGGGCAGGTGCCAGGGCTGGGGCGGGGAGGGGAGGGGCGGACGGGGAGTGACCGCTAGCGAGTACTAGGTTTTGCTTTGGGATGATGGAAATGTTTGGAACCCGAGAGAAGGGGCGCTTGCACACATTGTGAATGTACTAAATGCCGCTGACTTGCTTGTATTAAAATGGTTAATTGATGTTAAATGAATTTCACCAAAATTAAAAAAAAAAAAAAAAGAAAGAGGGCAGGGCACTGCTGCATAACCATCTAGAAAGCGCCTCATCAGTAGGGTTGGCCCTTCCACTCCTCGCCCCCATCACAGCCAGCTCAAGGCTCTGCACCCCCGCCAAGCCCCTCCTAAGACCCAGGGACCCTCTTGCCACCTGCTGGCTGCTGGCAGAGCTGAAGGCAACAGGAGCCCCTTCTCCTGTGCCCGAGGCCACTCTTCAGCCCGGCTCTGCCGAGCCCGCGTCCAGCTCGGGGGGGGGGGGGGGCCCAGGCCCAGCCCAACACCGCAAGGCCGGTGAGAACTGCACTGCCAGCGGGGGCGGTGGGTCAGCCGTGTGGACCTCCCGAGGCTCCAGATGGTCGAGGTGGAACATTCTGGAAGGATGGCCAGGGAAGAGGCACGAGGCACTCAGGCTCCCAGAGGCTCCGGTCACGGGACACTGAGCCAGTCCCTGGTCCTCGGGGCCTCCGTCCTAAAAGAGGCCCCCAGCTCGGCCTCTCCCTCCATCTCCCAGTGGGGTAGACGAGCCCCGGAGGGCTCTGGGCCCTTCCCAGCCCCGGGAGCCTGAACAGGGGCCGCGCGCACCGCCCTCCCCGTGGGCCTGCGCGCCGTCGGGGCAGAGCGGGGCCCACCAGGGGCTCAGCCCCCGTCCTCCAGCCGCCGCCCCCGCCGCCTCGCCCACCACGCGGTTTTTAACCTGCGCTTCCGGAATCCTTTTACACATTCCCTGACGGCTCCGTGAACTTGGGTTAAAAACAAACTTTTGCAGCTGGGTAACCTTTCGTCTACAAAGATTGTCAGATGTGAATTCAGAAAATAACACTGTTCCAAACCCCTGTAGCTTAGAAGGCCCAAGGTGACAAAATCCAAGAGGGGAAAAAGAAACTGTTAGCTGATGGCTGAGCAGAAAGCAGGGGGAGGCCGGTGAAAATGACTATTAGCCAGAAATGTCTGACTTAGGTTACATTTTAGAAAAACAAGCTGCAATAGTGTCACCACTGAATTAGCACCATTAAAGAAGACCAATTACCAGTGCTTCGGAGTATAGGCTCTAAAAATAATAATAATATGCACAGTGCAATGCCACAAGGGTGAGGGGACAGCGTTCAGGGATAGAGCCGGTTTCAAATCCCAGCTGCGTGACTTCATACAGGTGCAGTGTCGCTAGGTCTCCAGGTGTTGGGTGGAGAAGACTCCCTAAGCTTCAAGGTAGCGAGGGAGTCAGTGAACCGAGTTGGCGTATATAAAGAGTCTGCGGCGGATGGGGTTCACTGCCATGTCAGATGGCCCTTCTTTGGAGCTGGTGTTTCTGCGTGATAAAACTGGACTCAGATGGGATCTCTTTTCATAAGACTTTTATGCTACTTTACTGGAATTGTAGTTGGTGTTGGGGTTTAAGATATATTTAGGGGATTTGAATCTCTGGACTGACAATATGATAGCCAGGCCCTGAGCCTCAACAGACTACAGCTCCTACAATCTGATTTATTGGACTCACCTCACTCAGCTAAGATGGAGTTGAAGAAGGACAACCATCACACCATGGAGCCTAGAGTGCCTACAACTGAAAGCAGGAGGATTGCATCCACTATCCATGTGGAATCTGAGCCTCCTCTTGACATAGAGGTGCAACGGACACAACCAATCCAAGGTCCACAGAGAAAAGGTGGCATTGGTGTGGGAAAAGTGGACATGTGGCTGATGGGTATGGGGAATGGCAGGAAGAGATGAGAGGTGGAGGCGCCTTTGGGACTTGGAGCTGCCCTGGATGGTGCTTCAGGGGCAATCACCGGACATTGTAAATCCTCCCAGGGCCCACTGGATGGAATGGGGGAGAATATGGGCCATGATATGGACCATTGACCAGGAGGTGCAGCGATGCCCAGAGATGTACTTACCAAATGCAATGGATGTGTCACGATGATGGGAGTGAATGTTGCTGGGGGGGGAGTGGTGGGGTGGGGGTGGTGGGGTTGAATGGGACCTCATATTTTTTTTAATGTAATATTTTTACAAAATCAATAAAAAAAAAAAAAGAGTCTGCGGCGGACGGGCCATTAGGCCAGCAGGAGATGTCCAAAACCAGTCCCTAAGCCCAAGAATATGACTTCGTGGCCAAAGAGTTTTTCAGATTGGGTTAAATTACAGTCCTTGAGGTGGGGAGAGTAACCTAGGTTATCAGAGGAGCAATATAATCAGGGGGTCCTCAAAAGAGGCGGGCAGGAGGACCAGAGTCAGAGAAGGTGAGGTGGCATCGGAAGCAGAAGTCAGACGGGGGAGGCGGGGAAGGGGCTGTGAGCTGAGGAGTGCAGGTGCCCCAGGAAAGGCAAGGAAACATTCTCCCCCAGAGCCTCCAGAGCACAGCCCTGCCAACAACTTGATTTTGGACTCTGGACCTCCGGAACGGTCCACAAATAACGTTAGGTGCTAAGCCACTCCTTTGGTGATCATTTATTACAGGTGCCACAGGAAACAAGCACAGGGGTTTTGAGCCCATTTTAGCACAGTGCTTGCCATATTTCAGGTTCTCACTGAACGGCAGGCAGTCATAACAGCTCCCAAGGCTTGGAGGGCCTTTCGTGATTTGGGCGGCATGACGCCTGCTCAGTGCGGCAATCCCTTCCCCGACAAGCCCAGCAGGGGATCTTCTGCTCTCCACGTGAGCACCGCCAGACCTCCTGAGCAGCCCGTCTGGGACAGCTGGGAGACGGCTGTGCGTGAGCTCACTCTTGCACAGTCCTGAAATCTGCCCACCAAGCCCTTTTGCTAAGACAGGGTCCCCGTGCCCCTGACCCCCTGCAGCTAGCTGCACACGGTCTCGGTGAATCCCAAAGGCTACATATAAGCCCCAGTCTTCTTGCCTTCAGTCCCTCCAGAGTTTCTCCAACGACCAGATCCTGAGACGTTCCCGGGTGAGGCTGGCCATCCTCCCCTGGACATGCCCAGGCGTCCCGGCCAAAGGAACAGCACACATGCCAGGTGTGGGCGACTGCTACAGGGAACTCAGCCCCCTCCGTTAGGCTCTCCTCCACGCCCCTAAGACGGCGCTGGGCTCTGGGCGCTGAAGTACACAGGGGACCAGTGCCACGTCACTGACCGGTGAAGCTGCTGAGTCTTTGACCCCTAGTCTGTGGCTAATGTCTCCCAGGCCTGGGCTTTGTCTAGATCCACAGGCTGGACCTTCAAGTGTCTCTGTTTCAGTCCCCAGCATCACAGTTCACTCAGCACTCTAGCTGGTTCTTTGGGCCATGTGATGTCAACCTCTGGGTTCTCTGCATGTCAACTCCCATTTTAGGTACTAACAAAGCAAACTACGTCCTCATGATGAAAAAAATACCAAATGGGACCGTGACTGTGGTCCCCAAATTACAAAATTACATTCACACTGACATTGATCAGCATCTTTGGAGATGGTCGTAAAACAATTCCAAGTCCACCTACTGTGCATACCAATATGGAGGTGAAATTGTTTCATCTGTGGACAAACTTATCGTGAGATTCCTAGCTGGGGTGTGCTTTGCCTCTACCATAGCTAGCACAACTTCCTGACAACATGGCAAGCCTACCACAAAACCGGAAATATGATTACCTTGCTCTTAATGAATGCACACAGGATTCTAGAGAAAACGGCTCCATTTTTCATGTACTTACAAATCAACCTTCAATAATCTGATCAGGAAATTTAATAAGGATGAATATCATCACTCTCATAGTTTACAGAATCATTTTCCCCCTCTTAACTAACCTGAGCTATAGTTTCCCATCTCTAGCATTCAATTTCTCTCCCATTCTCCATGTTCCTCAAAGATTATCAGGAGAGGTTCTACTGCTTCAGTGCTGAGTTCTTTCTACTCCCTGGAGTATAATTTTCCTGGCCAAGAGCCTTGAGCTCATTTACAGTAGTTTGGTGCTGTTATAATCTCTTTATTCATCTTGAACTTCAATTTTCTCTTACCAAAGTTTTTTTCTTTTCAGTCAGTAGAATGTTCTCCTTGGCAAAACAGAAAGTGGTAAATTTCCTCTTTCTCTCTACAACTCGAAAATGCAAATAGTACCATAATGCTTGGTCTGCCCTAAACCCAGGACTGGCTGGCTCCTGTCTGCCCTCAGTCATGGTTCTCAAATCCCCCGGGGGTACTTGTTAAAAATGCATTCTCCAGGGACAACCAGCAAGACGGCAGTCGAGTAAGGAGCTCCTAGAGTCAGCTCCTGCTACAGGGCAGTTAGTAATCGCCCAGAGCTCTCTGCAGCTAGCTGAAGCACCTGTTTGGGGGCTCCGGGAGACCAGACGAGCATCCTGCAATGTCCTTGAAGGAATGGAAGGAGACGACTGCTCATCTGCAGAGGAGATTCATAAACAGGGGAGAAAGAGACAGCTGGGCACCAACTTCAGCTACTGGTGAGTAAATTTGTGGGTTAAAGTATAATCTTAAAAAAGGCTAAAGTTTGAGACTGTCCAAGTCAGAAAGAGGCCGGTAGCCACCATCTCAACTCATGCGCCTGGCATGAGGGGAAGCAGGGCAGACTGAAAGCCACAGTGCTGGTGGGAGCTGGCTTATTTCCATCCAGGTCAGATTGCAGGTCTAGCATAAGTCCCAGTCCCACCTCCAGCAGGGAGGAAGCTGGGGGGAGCTGTGCCAGGCTCTCTGGGAAATTACTGGCCAAATCACAGAGGCTGGTAATCATCCTACTTTGGCAGGGCAAGCCACCCCAGGCACTATTCTATGGCTGGAATTGGAAGCTCCAATTCCCAAAAACGGGAGGAGGAGACAGTTGGTTGCCGATTTCAGCTACTGTTTGGTAGACTTGGCTGGCTAAGGTACAACCCTAAGAACAGCTAGGGTGCGGATCTGTCCAAGTTGGAAAGAGGCTGGTGGCTGCCATTTTGACACCACCCCAAGCCTGAGGGGTGGCCCAAGTGACTAAAAATCACAGTGATGGTATGAGCCAGTTTCTTTCACATAGATCAGCCTGCAGCCCTAGCCTAGGCTTCAGCCCCACCTCTGGCAGGGAGGAGGCTGGCAGGCCCACACCACCCTATCCAGGTAACTGCAGGAACCTTTGGCTGGCACAGACTGAATAATGAGAAGTCTACCAGGGCAAGTGTGGTCATCTTGGACCCACACTGCTTAGACTGGTGCCCACACCTGCAGCTCCATCCCCTCCCCAGGCAGGGGAGAACAGGGCTTGAAGCTTCATCAGTCTCTCTGGGCAACTACAGTCTAGGCCTGCACAACTTGGATTATTCCACCCAGCTGTAACTCTGTCCCTACCCCTGGCAAAGGAGAGAGTTGGGAGAAGTTTCATCAGTCCCTGGAGCAATGAGGGTAGCTTGAGCCTCCAAAGCTTATAGTGCCAACTACATCCTTGACTGTTACTACACAACCATCAAGGGAGATAGGGCAGGAAACCCTAAACTAAAAAGAAAACCTGCACCCAAAGTAAATACTCTAGTAAGCAAAATGCCAAAAAAAAAAACAACCAAAAATTACAATTTACACCGAGAAACTGGAAGATATGGCCCAGTTAAAGGAACAGGATAAGTCTCCAGATGACATAAAGAAGTTGAGACGACTAATCATAGATGTTCAAAAAAATCTCCTTAATAAATTCAATGAGATGGCTAAAGAGATTAAGGATATTAAGTAGACATTGGATGAGCACAAAGAAGAATTTGAAAGTATACATAGAAAAACAGCAGATCTTATGGGAATGAAGGCACAATAAATGAAATTAAAAAGACATTAGAATCATATAATAACAGATTTGAGGAGGCAGAAGAAAGGATTGGTGAGCTTGAAGAAATGGCCTCTGAAAGTGAACATACAAGAAAAAGAGATGAAGAAAACAGTGGAAAAAATTTAACAAGGCCTCAGGGAACTAAATGACAGCAAAAAACATGCAAACATACATGTCATGGGTGTCCCAGAAGGAGAAGAGAAGGGAAAGGGGGCAGAAGGACTATTTGAAGAAATAATGATAGAAAATTTCCCAAGCCTATTGAAGGACATAGATATCCATGTCCAAGAAGCACAACATACTCCCATCTGAAAAAATACAAATAGACCAACTCAGAGACACATACTAATCAGAATGTCAAATGCCAAAGACAAAGAGAGAATTTTGAGAGCAGCAAGAGAAAAGCAATGTATAACATATAAGGGATACCCAATAAGATTAAGTGCTGATTTCTCACCAGAAAACTTGGAGGCAAGAAAACAGTGGTCTGATATATTTAAGATACTACAAGAGAAAAACTTCCAGCCAAGAATCTTATATCCAGCAAGACTGTCTTTCAAAAATGAGGGTGAGATTAAAATATTCACAGATAAACAGAAACTGAGAGATTTTCTAACCAAGAAACCAGATTTTCAGAAAATACTAAAGGGTGTACTAGAGCCTAAAAAGAAAAGACAGGAGAGAGAGGCCCGGAAGAGAGACTAGAAATGAAGATTATATCAATAAAAGTAACCAAAAGTGTCAAAAGAGTGGTGAAAATAAAATATGACAGATAAAACTCAAGTAGTCAGGAATGAATTTAACCAATGATGTAAAGCATTTGTATTCAGAAAACTGCAACTCAGTGTTAAAAGAAATCAAAAAAGTCCAACATAACTAGAACATTCCATGCTCAGAGATCAGAAGACTAAATATCATTAGTATGTCAGTTCTACTCAAATTGATTTACAGATTCAATGCAATCTCGATAAAAAGTCCACCAGCATTTTTTAAATTGAAAACACAATTATCAAATTTATTTGGAAGGGTAAGGGGTCCTGAATAGCCAGAAACATCTTAAAGAGGAAAAAGCAAACCCTCATCTCCAGACTTTTTTTCTTTTTTTAAGATTTATTTATTTCTCTTCCCTTCTCCCCCCCCCACCCTGGTTGTCTGTTCTCTGTGTCTATTTGCTGCATCTTCTTTGTCCGCTTCTGTTTTTCTCAGCGGCACGGGAATCTGTGTCTCTTTTTGTTGCATCACTTGTTGTGTCAGTTCTCCGTGTGCACGGCACCATTCCTGGGCAGGCTGCACTTTCTTTCATGCTGGGCGGCCCTTCTTATGGGGCACACTCCTTGTGCATGGGGCTCCCTTATGCGGGGGATACCCCTGCATGGCACGGCACTCCTTGTGCCCATCAGCACTGTGCATGGGTCAGCTCCACACGGGTCAAGGAGGCCCGGGGTTTGAACCGCGGACCTCCCATGTGGTAGACGGACGCCCTAACCACTGGGCCAAGTCTGCTGCCTCTCCAGACTTTAAATCATATTACCTAGCTATGGTGGTAAAAACAGCATGGTACTGGCATAAAGACAAACACATAGACCAATGGAACCAAATTGATGGTTCAGAAACAGACCCTCACAGGTACGGTCAAGTGATTTTTGACCAGCCTGTCAAACCCACACAGTTCGAGCAGAACAGTCCATTCAACAAATGGTGCTGAAAGAACTGGACATCCATAGCCAAAAGAAGGAAAGAGGACCCTGATATCACACCTTATCCAAAAATTAACTCAAAAAGGATCAAAAACCTGAAAATAAAAGCAAGAACCATAGAGCTTTTAGAAGAAATTGTAGGAAAATATCTTCAAGAACTGTTGGTAGGTGGTAGATTCTTAAAGGAGATAAGAGGAGGACTCAGATGGACTACTTATGTTTAACATATGTAGAAGTTTTAATTAGCTTTACTGTAAAAGTGTGGAAATGTATAGAGTGGATGATAACAAATAGTGAGGAACAGTTAATTTATAAATGGGGATGTGACTAAAAATGGTAGTTTAGGTATGTAAATGCCAAATGAAAGAATGCTAGAGAATAATCTAGGAACCGAATAGCATGTAAACCAAAAGATGGATGAGAATTGTGGTTGATGGTACACATGCAAGAGTGTCCTCTGTTAGCTAGAGCAAGTGTACATCATTACCGCAGGGTGGTAGGAATGTGGAGAAGCATGGGAAAAACACAATTGGAGAGATTTCTGGACTGTGGTTAGCAGTAATAATATAATATTCTTGCATCTATGCCAAAGATGTACTGTGTTGATAATGGGGAGTATGGAAAATGTGTGCCAAATGTACAGTATGGACATGGTAACAATCAAATGACATTATCTTATCTGTAACAAATGTTCCACCAGTGTGGTGTGTTGATAAATGGGTGTTGCTTGGGAATTCTGCACATGTGCATGATTGTTTTATAAATGTATACCTTCTGTCATAAAATATATACTTTAAAAATAATGATAGGGTGGGTTGGGGGGAAATACAGCAAATGTAAGATAAGGACTATAATTAGTTGTAAGATTTTTACAATATTCTTTTATAATTTGTAAAAAGTGTCTCACAACAATGCAAGGTGTTGGTGGAGGGTTGATGTATGTGGCCCCTGTATGATGTTATGCATGTTTACTTTGTAAGTCCACAACTTTTACTATACACTTATTGTTTATATATGCTCATACATAAATGATATAAAGATAATAATAATACTAGGGTGGGTTGGGGGAAAATACTTTGCTTAGTAGTAATATTTTGACAATGCTCTTTAATCATTAGTTAAAAATATTTAACAACAACGCAAGTTATTGGTGGTAGGGTGAGTTATGAGAGTCCTGTATGAGGTTATATGTTTGTTTTGTAAGTTCACAATTATTACTATACATTTATTGTTTGTGTATGTTTTATGTTTGAGTGATACACTTCAATAAATTTTTAAAAAATGAATAGCAAAGAAAAAAGCATTCTCCAGATCCACTCTCTGAGTCAACTGCTCTGTGAGTTGGGGTGGCGCTAGCTGCTAAAACAAACAAACCCCAAAATGCATGAGGGCACAAACACAATAGAATTTTATTTCCCATTTTCATAAAACCCAAAAATGGGTGTTCCAGATCTGTGGGCAAGCTTCTCCAAACAAGAATTAGGGTCCCAGGGCTTGTCTGCATCAAGATGGAGAGAATAAGGAGCATGGAGACCCACACACAGCAGATTCTAACGGGTCAGGTCTGGAAGAGGCTCCCATCACTCCCATTCACATTCCATTGGCTAGAACTCTGTCACATGACCACACCTGCAAAGGAGGCTGGGGAATGTAGTCTGCCCCGGGAAGAAGAGGAAATGGTCATGGTGAACACTCTGCTAGGGTGGACACGGGGTTGGTCTTAGAAATCTCTGTTTTAACCAGCCAAGATGACTCGGATCTAGGAAGCCAGGGGAGCAGCCCTGCCATGCTCTTTCATACCTCTGGGCTTTGTGATCCTTGTGTTCTCTACCCTTTCTCCTCTTGTTTCCTGAGCGTACTCCTGCAGCTCTTTCAAGGCTCGGCTCAAGTGTAATCTCTTCTGTGAAGCCTTGCCTGCCCCACCTGCCCCCAAGTAGCACTGACGAAGGCTTCCCTATTGGCCCTATTGTACCTGAGCTGAATCTCATTATGGTATTGATAATGCTAACAGCATTTCATGTATATGTTTGTTTTCCTGTTAGACTGGGAGATCTTCGAGGACAGTGACTTTTTCTTAATTACCTTTGCATCCTCAGCACCTGGCACCTTGCCTGGTCCAGCATGGCACTCAAAAAGACTTGGCTCCTCAGAAATCCTTTGTATTAGACAACTTCTCGCATCAGTGATGAGCAGCTTTCTTCATTTTCTGTTCATGTCACATAAGAAAAAAAAAAAAAGATCCTTACAATTTGGCTGCCACGATTAATTAGGTCTAATTAGCAAATGAGGTTTGTGTGGCTCTACTACCTTTATGCCCCTTTGCCAGCTGAACTCAAAGGCGAACTTTCCAGGAGCCACTCCAGTTGCTCCAACACCCATTCCCACCACGTATTTCACTTCAAGAACATTGGCAATTACATGCTAATAATTCTCCCAAGGACGGTTTCCCCCATCTTGGACCATCTTCCTTTTTGGAGTTTCACATGCCCTGATTTCTCAGGGACCTTTATCAAGCTTGAATTTCCTAAAATCCAAGAAAGGCATCCCATGCTGCCCTCTCTGGGTGTCATGGAATCTAAGATGACCAGTGTGACCTCCAAGATGACCATGTCTGGTCCCCACTTCCTAGTGCTCACAGCCTTGTATAATCCCCTCTCACGTTAAACCAGGAGAATAAGGCAGAAGCACGGCATGTCACTGAGCTATGGAAGCCGCTGCAGCTTCTCTCTTGAGCTCTCTCCCTCTCTCCCTTGGGGCACTTGCTCAGGGAGAAACCAGAAGCCCTGTCTTGAGGCAGCTCTGTCAAGGGGCCCCCAAAGCCAGGAACTGAGGCCACTGGCCAAAGGCCATGTGAGTGGACTTGGGAGCAAATCCTCCAGCCCTTCAAGCTCTGAGATGACCACGGCTACAAGCTTGTGAGAAACCCGAGCCAGAGCCACCCAGCTGTGTTGACCCTGGGTGCCTGACCCTGACGTGGGGGCGCTGGGAGGCGCTGGTGGTGATGAGATGGCGCTGGGGGTCATCTGTTACACTGCAACACGTGACAAACGCGCCTGGGCTTCTTTCCTTCCTCCTCAAGTTCCTTCCAGTCTCCTTTTGATCAGGCTTCAGGGCATAAGAGGTGCGGCCATCAGCCGGGGATGTCGAGCGCTTACCACAGGAGGCACCCAGTGGATGCCTGAGCGGTGAAAAAGCACAACATAACATCCAGCTCCCGTTCTGGTCTTGCGACGTGGGTCAGGGAGGACGCAGCCTTGTCCTCCAACCAGGTGGGTCCTGCAGCCACAGCAGGTATCCTGACCCCCCCTCTCTAGGACCGTATCTACAGTTTTACACTCAGGATGCATAGATTTGCACATCTTTTGTTATAAGGATTATAAGAAATGATTTAAAAGAAAAAAATAAAGGAAAGGGAGGGAGGGAGACTGGGGAAGGAAGGAAGAAGGGAGGAAGAAAGGAAGGGAGGAAAGGAGGGAGGGAGGGAGGAAGGAGAGAGACAAAGGGCTTAAAACAAGGTCTGGCGCCTAATAAGTGCTAAATTAATATGTTAATATTTTCATTATCGGTGCCTCATTATTTTATATACTGTCATCCAACCAGCTCTATTTCTTTTGTATGACACAGACACCCTACTGCCACATGTCAAACTTGATTCCCAGTAAAACAGCCTTGATTTTAATGAAGAGGTCATATTTGCAATTATAATGAGGTCATAGTTGCAACCCTTTTAAACGCTCAAGTTCAGTGTCATGTGATTTATCTGCAGGTGACTTTACAACCATCTCAGATTCCAGGCATTATTCTGACTCTGCCCAAGCCCTGCTAGGCCTTCCTAAAACCATCTACTCTTAACGTGTAAATTCTGGTTGTTTCTAGTGTAATTTTACTTGAGCCAGAACTGTCTGGCTAATTGTAAAAAAATTGTCCCGAAGCTCTATTGACACTATCGAGGGGTGAGACGTTCACTGGAAGATACCTGTTCCTTTCTAGGAAAATCCACAGCCACCTAAAGGAAACGTGCCTGGTTTGCAGCCCTTTTCCTGAACCTGCAATAAGCAAATCTATAAAGGAGAGGAATGTTTTTTTTAATAAAAGTTGTCTGGTAAATATTTTTCAAAGGCTTAAAAGTAGAGAAAAATTCTAACAAAATAGGCCTGTAGCGCTCCACTTTTTCTAGTTTAGCATTCATTTGCAAAGGTCTAAAGGAGAAACCTCTTATCTCAACAATAGCACGTTCTTCCACTTCTAAGTCTGGTTGTTAAGCAGCTCCTATTCAAAGCATCTTTTCTTACCTGATACAGATGTGCCTTCCCTTATACAATCAGGTAACCCAGGACTCAGGCCTTTTCTCCTTGGAGAGCCAAAGGCTAGGTATCTGTTCATCCCGAGAGCTCAGGACTTCTACTCCCATCTCCTCCCTTTGGGTGCTCTCTGTTCAGTGTCCTCCGGGGATGGAATTTTGCCCCACATTTTAATCCGTAAATTGATTAGGACCTCTTGGAAGTAGGTGGGTGTTAACTCTTAAATAAATACAAATAAAGGAATGTGTTTCTGACCAGTCGTAGGTGAGCAGAATTCCTAGTACATCAGCCACCGATTAAATATCAAAGGGAAAAGCTTCGCTTAAAGAAGGCCAGGCGTTCTTTTGTAATGCAGACGAGCCCGTCCTTCTGTTTTATGATTTTGATTTTCCGTGTATCGTATTTTCTTACAGCAAGGTGCTCCGGGGCCAGATGGTGACTTTTATCACAGCTCTGGGCTCTTTTTAAGACCCTCCGTAAAGAGCCAGAGGGTCGCCAGGCTTCAGGTCCCGCTGCTTTGTGGAGGGCGGGTGCCTCCACCAGGTACTTGCCATCCTCAGCACTGAGGTCCCTCTGGAGGGGTTTCGTTTCCACTGGGTGTGGCCTCACAAATTCTTCTTCCCCGACCCTACGGCACAGGAAGTGGGTGCAGCTTCACCAAGTCTAAGAAGGCCAAGCCAACAGGAAGAAACACAGGCTCCTCCATTCCATCCAGCCCAGAGAAGCTGGACTCAGTAGACACTTCACGCTGCAAACTGAGCTTTGCTTCAAATTACGAGCGAGCACGGGGCTGGGCTCCCAGCACCTCGGACTGCAGAGAGAAGAGAGAACTGGTTCCCTGGAGGAAGTGCTGTCTTTATTCTTCAAAATAGCTCAAAAAGATGTTTATGCAAAGAGCAGCAGCGAGGGTGCTGTCTTCTCGGGAAAGTCTTCTGAATTTTCCCTTTGGCGAGCACGGTTCACCGCGGGAAAGGTTCAAGCTAAATGTGCCTTACAGCCTACCCTGCCAGTCATTTGGGGTCTTATTTTTGTACTCTCATATCAAAACCCTGGCCCATTCTTAAACTTTTTACAGGCAGAGTGGAGATTTGATCCCTCTGACAATCAATAGAGGTTTACTGAGCAACTATTAAGTCCATTCCTGTGGTCCACCATGGGTGAAGAATCTCTGTCCGTGGGCAGAGTAGAAGGTTCTCTCAAAAAGCCTGAGCAGCATCTGTTGTCAGTTTTGAAGTGGGAACCACCGAGGAAAATTGTCATTGGCTCGGTCTAATTAGCACTCCTGCCACCTGCAAACAAGTGGTACTAAAAAAAGGTGCTGAATTCCTGCCACCAAGAATGCCAAAAAAAGACACTGGCTTCATTGTGAGTCTCAGAATCGAATATTTCACTGATTTGGACAAAGGAGGGAAATACACTTTCACTTTCACACAAAGGAGGTGACTTTTAAAAACGAGTTCAAGCAACTCTTACACTGTGCTGGGGCCCCTGATCCAGCAATCTGCCTCCTGGCCCTGCCCTCCCCTCTGGGCGCCCCCCCCCCCTTTGCCTTCTCCCTCCTCGGGTCCGGTCTGACTCCTGCCCACTCCAGAAAGCCACCCCTGACCAACCAGCTCTTGCTGACTGGCCCCTTGACCCTGTAGCTGAGCACTAAATCATATTGTCTGAGAGCAACAGCTCTTGTTTTAACCCTTGTCAAAAGCAAGAAGCAAGCCCTGTAATCAGCTGTCTCTGCCTTTTGGGGGGCTGGGCGGGGTGAAAATGAGCAGGTGGAAAGCACCTTTCCTGGTCTGGCGTCGGCACCTGACACAGAGCTGGGTCTAAAAGAGGTTCTCCGAGAAGGCCTGACCCAATGATTGGCACGTGATTTGGGGGCGCCTCAGAGAGCAGAGGGGTTGCCGAGAAGACTCAGCAGCTGTGACTCCTTCCAGCTTTAATCAACACCATGGGTCGAAACGCTGGACACACAGTAGGTGCTAAATAGATGTTTATGGATTGGTGTGGCTTAGCCACTGGAGGGATGGTGACTGATGTAGGATTTAGTAATGCTTTGGGTGCCAAATGAGGGAGGTTTTAGAGGAACACGTTAGGGGGAAAAAACGAAGCAGTGAACACAAAACCCCAATGAGCACAGCGGCTGGCACCCGCTCTTTTCAGCCCCACTGCGCCCCCGAAAACGCACTGTCAAGGGGAAGTTTGTGGCACCAAAAAGCCCGGGCTTTCTTTCTTTCTTTCTTTTTTTTTTTTTAATAAATGTAAGCGTGTTTTTATTTTTTTTTTTAAGATTTAAAAAAATTTTCTCTCCCCTCCCCCCCTCCAGTTGTCTGCTCTCTGTGTCCATTCGCTGTGTTCTTCTGTGACCGCTTCCATCCTTATCAGCGGCACTGGGAGTCTGTGTTTCTTTTCGTTGCGTCATCTTGTTGTGTCAGCTCTCCGTGTGGGCGGTGCCATTCCTGGGCAGGCTGCACTTTCTTTCGCGCTGGGCGGCTCTCCTTACGGGGCGCACTCCTTGCACGTGGGGCTCCCCTATGCGGGGACACCCCCGCGTGGCACGGCACTCCTTGCACGCATCAGCACTGCGCATGGGCCAGCTCCACACGGGCCAAGGAGACCCGGGGTTTGAACCGCGGACCTCCCATGTGGTAGACGGACGCCCTAACCACTGGGCCAAGTCCGCTTCCCTCGGGCTTTCAAGTGAGGCTTCCACTCTCCAAGGGACCTGTGCTTCCTGAATCAGAGGCTCCTCCCATCAGTGCCCTGGATGCAGAGGCTGACTTCCCCTTCTGGGTCCAGAACTGCCTGCTGATAAAGAATCAGCGTCCACTTGCATCTACTGCAAGAGAAGCAGCTCCGGGGGAAGGACAAAAGAAACTGCATTCATCTGTTGAGTGCAGTGAAAAGAACACAGGCTCTGGAAGCTACCAGGCTCAACTCCCAGCTCTGGCGCTTACTTGCTGTGTGATCGCAGTAAATCACTTACCCTCTCTGTGACTCAGGTTTTGGCATGAATAACACCAGTTCCACAGGCTGCTGGGATGATGAACAAGAGAACGTGGGTAGAACACCTGACGTGACAGTTTTGTTGTGGTGGTTATTATAAACACAAACAGAGCGAGAAGTCCTGCTCAGCCACCGTGGGCGTCGGTGCAGCCCCAGGGGCCCACGAGGTGACAGTAGGGGCCTTCCCAGCACAAAGCGCCTTGTTGGACTGCACAGAGAAGGGTCTGTGCACTGAGCAGAGAATGCATGTTCTGGGGCCTTCTAGTCCCCTGGGCTTGGTGGCCTGCTCCTTCAGACCCCATCGGCTTCGAGCCGGACCCCCCAGTCCTGCCAGGACAGGAGGGGCTTCTGGTGCCCCAGCCACGGGTCGATCCTGGGCTTCCTGTAGCAATCTTTTGTCAGGGCAGAAGAGGCTCCTACATACAATACCCAACAAATTCCAGAGAGATGCGTGCAAACCAGAGAGTGTAGCTGGGGTACCCCAGAACCAGGACAGCTCCCCCAGACCAGCAAGATGTATGCAGGCAGAGGGCAGACCCCTCACTCAACAACCCAGAGCTGAGACCCCCCCCACTCAATAATAGAGCTGAGCCAGTCCGCGTCACCACGGGCCAGCATGCCCTGTGGGGCAGGGGACATGGACGACAGCACAGGGAGCACCTGTGCTGACCCTGCACAGAACAGCTCTGCTCAAGCCAAAGAGCCGCCAGCGCTGCAGGAGAAGACGTGGGATTCGGACTCCGGAAATCTTTATTCTGGGGATGGGAGAAGGGTGGCGTGGGGCAGACAAGCCCACTGCGATTCAAATTCACACCGCCTTTCTCCTCCTCCCTGACCAGCTGGCACCTCTGGGAACCCAGAGAATGCTTCCGCCTTCCCTTAAAGATGCAGCTGAGGAAGGATTGCTGGAGTGCACGTTTTCTTCTTTCATTTGAGAATCATTCAAAATTATCTGTAAGACAGTAGGAGTGTCTCAGATTGCCCAGATCTTAACGCTCCCACATCCCGCACACCTTTGCCACAGCCCCGCAACGCCTATAGCCGCCGTACCTTACCGGCTTCCGGAAGCGGCTGTGGGTTCTGGCAGGCTAACAGGTGCGGGCTCCACGCAGGTTATCTCAGAGGACGGCTTCCTGCGGCGCAGAGCGAGCACCCAGGCCCTCCTGCTTGGTCCTCCTCTTTGCTATCGGTTGCTTGGGCTCTTACCAGCGTGTCTTCCCTAAATTCCAAGTAATCCCTCTTTCCCATTTTTACATCTACATTAGTCTTCCACCAATTTTCATGCACCCTTTTAAGAACTTAGCATTCGGACCACTTCCATCCTTCACCTTCGGGTGGCGTTTGAGGACCCCTGGGCGCTTTCCCCCCCTTTTTGAGGCCCCCCGGGTGGCCCCTGGTGGCACAGCAGTGTCCCATCTGACCCATCAAGGCGACTTCTTCCCTAGGGTGTTTTGCTCTGTTCCCTCCCCTGCCCCCTTCTGACACACAGAAACTTCATCAGGTGAGTTTTCTTTTCAGGACACGCCGTCACTCTAGCACAGGGGTTCTTAACAAGGGGTCTGTGGACTTGAAATTCAAAAAAAAAGCCCTTATTCCTGTGGGGATGTGTTGCTGCGGGTGTGATGTATTTATTAAATCATACACAGTAGAGCGTGGACTTAGTAAGGGGTCGGTGGTTAAGAACCCACGCCCCAGCACCAGTGGACCATTTCCCCGTGTCACCACCAACCCTGCTGCTCCTCTCGGTAGATGATGATTATTTATTATTTATCAGCTCCGCCACTCTACTCTGCTTCCTACGAGATATTAAAGAAGGCACAATCTCTGCCAGCGTTGAAAGCCAAGGACAGCCCAGGCCGGCCTTCCCCGGGCCCTGGCAGGTGGGGGCCGGAGGGCCCAGCCAGCCCCAGGGGCTCCTCCCAATTCAAGTCCAGGAGCAAAGGCCTCCCCCCAGTTTCCTTCCAGGCCTCAGCACTTTGCAGGGGGGTTGAGGCCCAGCAGCCTGCACATTCAGGCTGGGGGGGGGGGGGCAGGGGTTGGTGACCAGATAGGTGCCCTCAAATTCGAAACCAGATGCGGGGAGGTGGGGCAGGAGGGAGGGGCCAGGACACAAAAACCCGATCTAGCGACGCAGAGACCAGAAGGGCGAGCCGGTGCGGAAATGAGAGGTCCAAGCCGGTCGGGAGCCACCAGGGGCCTCGGGCAGAGTTTTCCGGGAGGGGTGGCTCTGCACAGAAGTGGGCAGTCAGCCTGGAAAGAAAGAGGCGACGGGGCAGGGAAGCGTCCCCGTGGGGGGGTGAGACTCCCCAGGCCGCCCGCAGCCACTAGCTGGAGGCAGCAGGGTCAGCGCCCACAGGACAGTTCGCGGGGAGCGAGGGCGCGGGTCGGCGTGGCCGGGGTTGCGGGGGCTCACCGCGGTTCCTCGGAGATGGGGGAAATTCCTGCCCCTTCCCGGTGGCCGGAGTGTCAGAAGGGAGGGCGCAAGCTGAGAGCCGACTGGACTTTTCCCTCTCAAACTTTTCGGCCGGTTTCCTCCAGGGCTGAGAGCAGACGGGGAGCTCGCGGCGGTCCCGGTCGCCCGCCAACCCGGGCGGCGGGGCCCGCAGACCCGGCCGGAGCACCCGGTGCCACGCGCCGTGCGCGTGCGGGGCGCGGTCGCCAAGCCCGGCGAGCCGGGAGCCTCCGCCGGGGGGCGAGAGCGGCGGCCGGACGCGCGGACACACCCGCCGGCGCTCCTCCCCGGGCCGAGCGCGCGGCGGCGGGGGATCCCTCGGGCCCCCGCAGCGGCGCGCGGGGCCGGGCCCCGGGCGCCCCGCCTCCAGCACCCCACCCCCCGCCCACTCGGACGCCCGCGATTGGCTCCGCCCGGGCCTGGCGGCGCACCGAGGCCCGCCTCCCTCGCCGCTAAAGCAGACGGTCCCCGGCGCGGAGCGAGCCAGAAGGGAGCATGGTCCCCGCGCCGCGGCCGCGCCAGCCCCCGCGCCGCCGCCGCCGCCACCGCCACCGCCGATCCGGCCGCAGCTCCGGCCCAGCCGCGCCCGCCAGCGGCCCCCGCGCCCGCCGCGCCTGAGCGCGCGGCCCCCGGCCCGAGCCCCGGAGCCGGGAGCCGGCCCCAGCCCCGCGGCCGCCGCGGCTGCGGGAGAGGGCGGGGGCGATGCTGCCGGGGCCGCCGCCGCCGCCTCGCTGAGAGCCGCGCCGCGCCCCGCCGCCCAGGCTGCCGGGCAGGCGCCGCGACTTCCCTCTCTCCCGGGCATCCTCCCTGGGCTGCCGGGAGGCGGCGGCGGCGGCGGCGAAGGCGAGCCGGGAGACGGCGCAGAGCGAGGCGGCGACGAGGCGGACCTGGACGCGTGCCTCAACGCCGGGACCCGCGCGGCCGCCGCCACCGCGACCCACCCGCACCGTCCCCGACCCACCGGTCCTCTGGCGCTCCCCCGCGCCCCCGGGCTCCGCGCGCGGCGGGCCGGGGCTGGAGCGGCGCGGCCGGAGGTAAGTGCCGGGGTGCGAAGGCTGCGGGCCCCCGGGGGCCCGGGCGGCTCGGCGGGGCTGGGCTGGGGAGCGGGGCCCCGGCGCGCTGGGCTCGTCTCCGGCGGCGGCGGCGGGAGCCTCCCGCGTCTGGAATCGGCAGGCTGCAGGAGCCCGTGCGCCTGCGCTGCTCCCGGGGACCAGAAGGGGGGAAAAACTTCCTGCTCCCGGCTGGGGATGCCCGGGGCCGCTGTCGCGGGGCGGGGGGAGGGCGCGCTGGCCGCGAGTGTGACCCCGCAGCGGGCCAGCGCCTCCGCGCCCGGCGCCGCGCGCCCCTCACCAGGCCACCTCCCCCTGCGCGGCCCAGGGCCCCGGCCGGGCCGGGGGCCAGGAGGAGGCACCCGAGGGCTGGAGCCCGGGGGCGCTCGCGCGCCCTGCGCCGTGGGGAGGCGCGCGCTGCTGTGCCGCGAGCAGCCAGATTGGGGGTCCTGCCCTCTCCGGTCCCGAGACCCCGCTTCGAGGGACCGGCCTCCACTCAATCCCAAGTAACTTTCGAGGTAGAGGCGCTTTCGCCATCGGGAGGGAGCCCGCACCGACCTGGATGCGGCCGCCCCTTCCCTTCACGCCGCGTGAGTGCCCGCGTATTTTTCTGGGTGGTGGGCGAGGAGGGGGTGTCTGGTGGGGAGGGGTTGTTTATACGCGGAGCCGTGTAGACCCGGAGATGCGGGGTGTGGAGTGTGAACGTGCGCCCGGGCTACTGCGGGGGGCGGCGCGGGGCCGGGTAGCCCGGGCCTGGAGCGGGCGAGGGGCGCGAGGGTTGGCTCCGCGGACGTGCGAGGGACCGAGCCGGGCAGCTCCAGCTCGGGGCCTCTCCGGAGCGGCATGCGCACCCGGGGCCCGGATCGCTGAGCCGAGAGCCCGGGGTCGGTGCGGGCTGCGTGGTCTGGGCAAGGCCGGGAGCGCGCTGCCTGTGGCCAGCCGTCTCGGCCCAGGGGATGGGGGCCAGTGCGGGTCTCGGATGCCTGGGTCCCCTCGCCGGGAAGCCACTTGTCCCCTCCGGAGGCTCGGACGGAAGGAAGACGCGGTCGATTGGCGGGGTCCCCCCGCTGTTCCCGAGGGAAGCCGGCGGGCGGGGAGCTGCCGCCGCCGCCGCTGCCATCGCTGGCGTTCTGCAAACGCCGTCCTCCGTCCCTGCGGTGCTGGCGCGTCGGCGCTCCCGGGGCGGATCGTGGACGCAGGTATTTATGTGGCGTTCGGGGCGACCTGCGCGCGGGAGGGGCGATCGCAGGCGCCGAGCTGCCCGCTGCCCGCGAAACTTGCACGCCGTCAGCTCCCGGATCTGCGGGCTCCACGGCCGGAGGCTCGGCTTCCTCGCAGCCAGGCAACCCTGGAACTCGGACTCCTCTTGCCGTGACAGATCTGTCCTGGTTACAGCTGCGTTTACCCTCGGTCTCTTTCAAGCCGTCTGTCTAGTCACCACAGAGTTCCTTGCCGGGCCGTGTGCTCTGGGCTCTCCACGCCGCCTTGGGAGGGTCAGGGTTAGGGAATTATTTGTTTAGGGTCCGAGTCACCCCACTCCGTTCCCCACGGTTTTATTCTTAATGCTCTTATTGTGGTTAGGGAGGGAGTGTAGAGCTTACATTCTCATTTGGGGGGTGGGTAATTTTATAGATTGTTTCTCCACTCAGGTGCATCGGTTAAAGGCTGACATGCACGTATTTGGTGGCACATATTCCGGATGTGTGTCCAGGTACTGAGCTGGCCAGCACTGGTGGATATAGTCCCTGCCCCATTCGTTCTAGAGTGCACTTGATAAATCAGGGAATTACTAGCATATGTGTCCTTAAACTCTATATGAGCTTAATGGTATTTAAATTGGTTTATGGGCTGACGATGTATTTAACCAATTTTAATAACTTTTCTGTGCAAGCGTCTTATAAACCATATTTGCCCGTGATTAAGAAAAACATTTTCTGCTGTTCAGTCTCTCCATTTCTGGTGCAGTTACTGAAATTTATAGGTCTCCAGCTTTCATTTGCAAGCAACAATCCAAATGAAATACCTAGAGTTTTACTGAAATAAAATATCCTATGGTAGTCATGGTAACAAATAGATTAAGCGTTATTGGTTTTCATCTGTATGTGATGGGGGTGTAATGTGTATCTTTTTAATTATGTTTCCAACGAGTGGTGGTCATACTTCAAGTACTCAGTTCGGGAGATAAGTGAGATTATGAATTCAGTTTTGTGAGCGATTTATTGGAACAAAGACCACTAGAGCCCAAGATGATGACTTCTGCAGCTCCTCATAGCCCAGAAAGCAAATGGATGAAATCTTTTTTGTTTTTCAAGTCCATGAGGATTGAATCTGTCTCTTTAAGATTAGAAAATGTATTTTACTTACATTACCAAAGGAATCTTTAAACCCAGCCCCTGTTTTCTAGGAATAAACATGTTAGAAGTGTGGATTGAGTGTCACAGTTGTTAGCAACACCTGTCAGTCTAAGTGAGGCATGTCATTAGTCTATTCAAATCTTGCCTATTTCAATATTCATGCATTTCCATGGTGATCTATTCCATTTTTGTTTACTTAGTCAACCTTATAAATCTTTGGCATCAATTTCAGTTGTGCCATCTTTTCCCCCCTTACATTTATCAATTGATTTGGCTGCAAATCATTCCTAGTTTAAAGCATTTCCTTTTTATTTGGCTAGTTCGCAAAAGTTTATACCATTCCTTGTTCCACACAGATATAAAGGGGTTAATTTTTTTAATAGACTCAGGTAACACCGGGGATGCTAATATAGTTTTTTTTGCATTTGATTTCATGTGTGTGTGTGTTTTCTTCCAGCAGGTTTAAGGTAAATCAGGTTTAAGGGAAAGCTTTGGAGTCCAGTCCAAACCAGCAGAATTGACTAAGGGTGGGTGTGTGTGCGTGCGTGTGTGTGTGTGTGTTCCCCTCTTTTTTTTTTCGGCCTGCTTATGGTTCAAGGATTCTCTGTGTCTTCCGCTACATCTGGCTGAGAGAGACTTCGAAATGTTGCATATTGAAGCCAGCTCGTCCTTTCAGGCCCTTTTCTTTTCTGGCAGTGGCCAAGGCTAGAAGAAGCCTCCGGAGCGTCATAGGCTTTTCCCAATGAAGTATTCTTTTAGTCACAGCGATATAGTGTCCCTAGGATCATAGTAACATTACAGGTTCACTGAACGGGCAGTTTTACTTAAATGCGAGCGATGGCTTTGCTCACCCGCTTTCAACTTGGCTTTCTAATAATGCAGTCCCATGCTCATCACAACTCTGTATATTTCAGAAATATCAAGGCAAGCATTAGCATGCTACTGACTTATTAGGATCGGGCAAAGTAATTGGAACACTTAAGTTCAAAGTCAGGGAGAAGTGAAATTATAACCAAACTTGTGATTCTCTAATCATTGAACTAAGAGCCTACTTGGGAGGAAAGGGTGGCGGGGAAGGGAGAGAGGAAGACGCGCGATGGCTGAGAAGCGCAGCCCTTGGTGGTGGTGGCTGAGTAGCGGCATAGGACAAGCGGAGAGCAGGAAGTCTCTTTGGGGACAGGTAAGTCACATGTTCCCCAGGCTTACCCTAAGCTTTTCACTGTGACTTGCGCATGTTCTTAGTTTCCCACAGGGCTGTCGATGCAAAGTACCAGAAATGGGTTGGCTTTTGTAATGGGAGATTTATTAGGGGTAAAAGCTTACAGTTCTGAAGCTGTGCAATGTCCAAATCAAGGCACCGTGGGAGATGCTTTCTCACCAGAGGTCATCTGCCGGCAGGTCCTGGAGTCCTGCCATGTGGTGAGGTGACAGGATGGCTCTGCTGATCTCTCTCTCCTCTCTCTGGAGCTCAGCTGTGGGCAACCAGGCCGTGGGGCTTGCCTCTTCCCAGGCCTCCTCCTCTCAGTCTCAGCTGCTCCGCTTTCTTCCCCAGTTCAGCTGTGAGCCAGCGGGCACATGGCTCGGCTCTGCAGCCGGGGCTGCTCGGTGGGCCCAGCCCCTTGGGGGCCTCTTTCCGTGCCTCTGTGCTCTGCCAGTTCCAGGCTTCGGGACCGCTTAGCTCTCAGGGCTTCTATTCCTTCCTGCACTCCTCTTTCACAGAGCCGGGTCAAATACGGCGGAGCTCCCTTTTCCTGTGTCTGTGTCCCCGTTTATATAAGACTCTCCAAGAGGGCAGAGACTCAGCCTGAGTCCTGCTTCACTGAAGCCATCTAATCAAGTCATCTAAAGGGAATCTAATGCAATCAAAGCATACCACACCCTCAGGAATAGATCAAGAACACAATTTTCATTTGGGATTCATAAAAGAACTTCAAACTGTCACAGCACATAGAGGCATAAATGCTGAGAAATTAGGTGAATATTTGTGCAGAAGAGAGTTATCTGTTATTATGCAGGAAATCTGGGGTCATTCCCTAATAAGTTGTTTTTTTTTTTTTTAATTACATTACATAATCCCTGGAAAGTACTTCCATTTGAAGTAAAATTTGCCATCGGAAATTGTTTTAATAATTTTGCTTATATAGGAAAGGTATGTCCAAATTCTTCACCTGCCCACTGGATCAAAATTGCTGAGATCAGAACCACTCTGCAAGCCAACTCTGTCATTCTTCCTGTAGCAGTTACGTGCTAACTTTCCCAAAGTCCACAGTGGACTTCAAGGAAATCACTTAAAAACATGGAAATTGAAACTGCAAACAAAGAAGAGGTAGGTCGATGACTGGAAGTAGCCACACAGGTATTCATGGAATGACCTTTCCTTGTTTGGGGGGAGTCCCACGTTGAGGATGGGAAGGAGACGATTTTAGATTTCCCACAAGACAGGGCAACTGCATGAAATTCAGATGGTTCCTGGGCTCTTGACTCAGAAGCTGGAACCAGGATGGTTGAGTGTCCTCGGGTAGGGGACCAGGTATGGGCATAGAGGAAAGATAGCTCCCAGGCATTTGAAGACCACCACTGGCCCAGGGGGGTCTATTTATATCATGTATGTTTTAGTTTTTGAAATGTCTTAGTCACTTGCCCTTTTAAAGAGTTTTATCTGTCTACCACCCATCCATCCATCCATTCATCCATCCATCCATCTGATCTAGCCTGATGATTTTAACAAACATCATATAAGTCTTCTGCTTCAGACTTGGTGATCCGCGAACAGAATACAGTCAGGTGAGGAACGTAGTAGATGCCACTGACATTGGCACCTCCTTTTTGGGGTGGGTATTTCCTCACAAGTCCTTCCAGTCTCTCACGTTTTGAATTTTGGGCTTACCTGAGTTCAGGTGGGCTTACCTGAGTTCAGGTGGGCTTACCTGAGTTCAGGTGATACTGCAGCATGGGTGAAAGCATGGGCCTTGTCAGAATTTAAGTCCGGTGTCTGCTGCCAACTGTGTGATCTCAGAAAGATCCTTCATTTCACTAAGTCTGTTTTCTTCTATAAAAATGGAGGAAGTAAGAGTGGCTTACCTGGGGTGGTTGTGAGGGGTAAGAGAGAGAACCCCATAAACCCTGCGTCAGCAGGTCTGGCCTGGCGAAGTGGTCTGCGAAGGGCTTAGGTGGAAAAGGAATGGCAGAAGGGGCCGCAGCCACCCCTAGAGATCTCGGGAATCATAGACACCTGTTCTGATAGAAGTTGATCATAAATATTTTAATGGTACGTAAGGGTGCATACATATATTGGATTCTGTGAGTGTCACTATCAGTACTCACACTGAAAAGTGTGATTGGCATCACAATTCCAATTGTTTAAAATTCCCTTGAGTCGATTTGATGTATGAACTTTTAATTCCATTTTTAGTATCATAATTTTAGAGTTGATTTTAAAGGTCAGCTAATCTACCTATTATTCAATCACCAAACCTTTATCAAGCCCCAGTAATATAATAGCTTCCGGTTATGGCTTCCCCCTATATTTTAGTACTTTACATATATTATCTCTAATCCTCATATCAACACTGCGAGGCGAGGATTATCCACATTTTACAAATAAAGATGAAGCTCAAAGAGGTAATCAATTGGCCCAAGGCCACACATCTAGCTTTGTGCATCTGGGGTTGAACCCAGATGTGTTAGCTAGCTACCCAAGTCTGTCTTGTGTTGTCTTTTCCACGCTTGTGTGTGTGTCTTGGTTTCTCTGATGCTCTGGACTGTGTCTGGGTGCATTTGCACCTCTTCATGCTGCCTTTATGTGCCAGGTCTCGCATTGTCTATTTTAAAGAAAATAATTCTATTCGCAGGAACGCGAGCCTAAGTAAGAATATTAATCAGATCAGACCAGCATTCACTGTACGATTAGATCTGCCCACCTGCTGCCACTTACTGCAGTTCCTGGAAGGCGGATGAGAAAAACTTCTAGAGGCTTGAATGCCATCCGTTTCCATATGGAGCCAAAGTAGTAACTAAGTCGCAAGTCATAGAGTGAAAACATTGTTTTAGACATTGTCAGGGATACATCCGGAACCACCAATGGCTGGCCAGGTCTGCTTCTCTTTTGCATCTCGATGCCCAGCGCAAAAGTGGTCAGTAAAAATGTTTGCCTCTGTAAATTTATGCCCAGAGAAGGTGGAAGATAATTAGACAGCAAAGCCTACTCTTTGCTCCTCTCACTCCGCGGCGGAAGTTCTGTGTTCATGATTTGTCGCTGTGTAGAATATTAGATGTTCTGTTTGTGCTCTGTCTATTACATATGCTTGTTGATGAACTTTAATCTAAATGGCATCTTCTAGGATTGATGACCCCAGGCTTTGAAGACTAATTTTCTCTTGGAGCTTCATCATTTTGGTGACAACTTGAATCCATCTGGCACTTTGGAGAGTTGACACCAAGTCCTTCCTTCATATCATGCTTCCTTTGCCAGGTGTTATCCCCATTCAGATTTTTAAATTGTGATCTTTTACAAAAGCATTGTTTTAAAGAAAAACGAAACTCCTAGCAATCATAGAGATGGCGATGAAAGGGAAATAACACACTTTATTTTCCAACTCTGTCCTTTTTTGACTCCCTACATTTTTCTGGAGGTGGGTAAAGAGTGTGAACGGAGTCTTGCACAGACACCACAAAAATGTGCTTTCCCCTTGTTTTTAACTCTTCTTATCCTCCTTCAGCTTAGTAACGGTTTCTCGAATTTGAGACTGCCTAAGAAAGGCGTGGTCCGAGTGCCTGTAATAAAACTCGTAATCCAGCGGCCAGATGGAAATGTTGGGCAGGCCTGGCGGGGGGCTGCGCCTCTGGGGTGACCCAGGCCGCTCCTGCATCGCCAGCTGCCCAGCTCCAGCGCCCCCTCCACCCCCACCTCCCCTTCCTGGAGCTCAGTTTCTGCCCTAAAGGTAAAACCAGGCGTGAAGCTTCTTCTCTTTTCCTTAAAGCAGGCCGCAGGTCTTTTAAGGTAAGACATCCCCACAAAGCCCTTCGGAGCCACTTGGAGGCGGGGCGAGGGAAGCGGGGACGGGCATTCTGCACCTTTTTTATGAAACACCAAAGCTCGCCGGTTTTAGGACAGACCTGAGGCCTCACGCTTGTCAGAACATCCGTGTTTTCCTTTTACACGTTTAGTAAGCGGTGCGGGAGTGGTGAAACTTGGATTAAAAAACAAAACAAAACAAAACTCGCCTTTCCCTTTCACCGTCTCTTTCCCCATCTTCCAGCTTTACATTTAAGCATTTCCTTTTGGATCAAAACTGCAGCTGAACCCAGCCCCCTCAGGAACTTGAACGATGTATATTTAGCTCCCAGAGCTTCTAAACGAGGAGAGCTTCAATCACCATTTCCCGAGCAGGCACAATGGAGAAGGGACTTCCGCCAGGACACGGCGTCTCACTGGTCGCTCGCCCTGTGCCACGACTGTGTTCCCATCCTGCAGAGGAGCTCCTGGGGACAGAGCATCCACCCAAGGTGTCCCATCAACAAGCCTGGGTGCTGGGCCCACGGTGGCTGCTGGGTGGGTTAAGGGGACTCACACGCTTGTTCTCTGGACAGCTTCCTCCACGCGGGGAAGGGATAGGGCAGGTCCTTCGGTGCCGGCCGTGTCCCCCTTTCCGTAGAATGCACGTCCCTTATTAGAATAACAGATCCCCTCGTTTGGCCCGCTGCTCACTGATTAGCACAGCGGACGCAATAAGTTGAGGCCGAGCTCATTTCATTTCAAGGGGTGAAATAAAAGAAATGGAGACGCCCCTGGAGTGAGTCCCAGCCCCCTCACGCCTGAACGCACTGCCGTCGCTGTTTGTCAGCGGGACAAAAGCATGGTTCTGGGATCGCCTCTTGGGCTCCCTGACCCGTGGTCAGAAGCTGCCTGGGGTGCGCCCGGCCTCAACGCACGAGGCTCGAGTAGCCCAGGAGTCACCGCGTCCGTGTCGGCGGAGCGCGTGGGACAGTGCCAGCCCGCCGTGAGCGGCGCAGGGGGGCTTTGCTCAGATCCCGGGAGCGAGAGGTGGTTTCTGGATTCATCTTGAAGACCATGGACTCCTTGGGCGGGAGGACCCTCTGGGGCGCCTGGCCTTGGGCCGGGAACACGTTGGCCTTTGTCTGTTCGGATGCCCTGAGCTGCGCGAGTGTGCAAGGTGACGGCGCCTGGGCTAACGTGGCGCGGGTGGCGAGAGGGCAGAGTGAGCTCGGCGAGGGGCCCGGTCCAGGGATTTCCTGGGTGCTCGAGAGGGCCGCCTGGGTGTCGACGCTGCGGTAGAGCCGTCGGTCCGAGCCAGCAGCGCGGCGTGGAAGGCGCTGCTCACGGCGTGGCTCCCAGACCGCCGCCGGCCTCTGACACGCATTTAGAAAGTGTGCTTGCGTTTGACGTGGACTTGACGGCCGAGGGCGTGAGCCGCTCGACTCCCGGCCAGCGCAGAGACCAGTTTGGGTGATGTCGAGCTCGCACGGCGAGTTGCGTGTGGCATGAGTTGTGCTGTAGCCACGTGTGGTGGGAGCACATTTTGATGGATTGGGGATACAAACAAAAAGCAAATGCCTGGTCCTGCCCCATACCTAGGTATGGGGGCGAAACCCTAGCTGCAGTTGTCTTGCCGAGCAGGGGCAGTGATTCTGTGAAACTCCCCTCTAGAATCCCTCACCAGTGCCGCCGGCCCTGCCACCTTTGGGCCAGCAGGTGGGGAAGGCTGCCTGGCCTGGGGTGCTCACGTTGGCCTGAGCTGCCCAGCACTGGCCGCCGTTTTTAGGGGGCGTTTTCCTTTCCTAGGCTGCTTCGAGCGAATACCCTGCAATGGTTCAGCTCGAACAAGAGGAAAATTATTTGCTTACAGTTGTGAGGCTTAGAAAATGCCCAAATCAAGGCATCATCAAGGGGATTCTTTCCTCCTGAAGACCCAGGGCCGGTGGTCCTTGACTCCGCCGCCCGCGCAGCGAGGCACCTGCGGCGTCTGCTGGCCTTGCTGTCTCTTCCGGGTTTTGTTGATTTCAGCATCTTGCATTTGTGGCTTTCTCTTTGCCTGAGCGTCACTCTCTTATAAACACTCTAGTAGTAGGTGAAGGTCATCCTGACTGAGCCGTCCCCCTTGACTGAAGTAGCCTCATCAAGAGGTTGTACTCACGATGGGTCCACACCCACAGGAACTGACCGTCAGAACATGTTATCCGGGTACATGTGGCTTCAGACCACCGCAGTGGGCTCGTGCACGTTCCCTGCTTATGTGCATCTCCAGTTAGTCGGTCTCCCTGGTGCTGGGTGGGTGTCACCCAGGGTCTCTGCTGAGGACCTCATCCCCTCAAACATCTTGAGGCCATTTTATTACCATGCTTTTGACTTTTTTTTTTATGATCTTTAAAAAAATTTCTCTCTCCCCACGCCCTTGTTGTTTGCACTTGATGTGTCTGTTCATCTCCCTCATTTCCCTAGGAGGCACCGGGAACCGAGCCCAGGACCTCCGATACAAGACGGAGGCTTGCCCAATCGCTTAAGCCACCTCCGTTCCCTGCTTTGCTGCGTCTCTCATTATGTTTTTCCTCTTGTGTCTCTTGTTGCATCATCTTGCCACGTCAGCTCCCTGCACCTGCCCGCTGTGCCAGCTTGCCGTCCTGCTCAGCCTCTTTCGGAGGCACCTAAACTCTTCTTGCATGCATCATCCTCCCGCATCAGGCTGCTGTGCCTGCCCATCGCACTGGCTCTCTGTGTTCTCCAGGAAGCACCAGAAACCATATGATGGACACCCGCCCCCCCCCCCATGTGGTAGGCGGGAGCCCAATTGCTTGAGCCACATCCGCTTCCCTGTTTTGACTTTTTTAGATAGGGGTGGGTCATTTTGTCATTGAATTAGCTCATTCATTTATTTGGATTATATGAAGAGCGGTAAGGTGACCATGCTCTGATCTTGGCTTTCCAAACCAAAACCGGGGCCCAGGATTTGGAAAGAGTAAGCACTGCATTTGGAATCTGGCTTGGTTCGACCAGGGGGCTGCCCTATAATCCGTTTGGCTCATGCTGTTCCCACCAGCTCTAATCAAGGCTGGAATGATGTTGAAATTGAGGCAGGAATGTATTTCTTGCAGAAGACTGAGTCTGCGGAGGGGACACGCCAGAGCTTCTCCATCTACCCATCTATGACAGCGTATTGCCAAGAAAGAAAAAGGAGCCCCTGTTTACCTCGCGAGAAACGGGGAAACTGCCTTTCTTCCCAATGAAACGGCACTGAGATTTAAAATCTTCCGCTTTCCTCCCCAGAGGAGGAAAGTGATTTCCACGGGAGCCCTGTTTCCCGGAAGTTGCCCTTTGTCCTCTCCCTAAAGTCGCCGCCTCCTTCGACCCGGAGGGCGGGTTCCTCCCTGGCCTGGCATCTGAGCAGGTCCACTCGGTGCCCCCCGGAGTTGAGGAGGCCGTGAGCTCTGGAAGCCACCGGAACCGGGCCGTGAGGGAGAGCCACGGGCGGCTGTGGAGAGCCCAGCCTGGAAGGCAGGCCCCCCGCTGCCCTCCCGGGATAAAGACTGCGCCCCGTCACCCTGGCTGCTGGCGGGGGGCCCGTTGGCAGCCCCCCGCCTCTCCTCACGCGCCACCCCGACGTCCCCAGGCCAGAGGGGCCCCCGCTGCCTCGGCCCTGCTCGGGTTCCCGCCCAGGAATTTGAAACTTCCCTCCCAGAGCCTGTGGAAACCACAGAGCAGCCGGCACAAAAGGCGGCTTTGTCGGTGGGAGCGCAGGGGGGGCCACTGAGGGGGCCGCGGCCCCTGAGCCGTGGAGCCACGGTCCCAGAGCCCTGGCTTCCTTCTTTTCTCTCCTTGGTCCTGGGAAGCGTGCTGGGAGCGAGGGGTGACGGGCAGGGGCGTGAGGTGACCAGGGGACGCCGCGGGTGACCGCGGGGAGGGCTGGAACTGGTGCTCAGGCCTGCGCAAAGCGGAAGACCGGTTTACGTGGACAGTTGGCCGGCCGTGCGGCCCGCTGCCCCTGTGCCTAGCCCTGAGCCGGCTGCCCCATGCCACCGAGGTATAACCAGCCTGCAGTAAAACCCACAGAGTCTACCTGATTTCAGTAACTCTGTCTACCTGTGTGACCCCCCAAAGTAAGCTACAAAGCCTTTTCATCACCCCAGCACGTTCTTGGGACCCCTTCTGCTCAGACCCCCTTCTTCCCACCTGCTCTCTGGTGTTCTGGACTTGTCTACACAGACTCTCGCAGTGGGCACTTTTTTTTTTTAAGATTTATTTATTTTTATTTTTTTCTCTCCACTTCCCCCCGCTCCCCCCTGTTGTCTGCTCTCTGTGTCCCTTCGCTGTGTGTTCTTCTGTGCCCACATGTATTCTTGTCAGCAGCACAGGAATCTGTGTTTCTTTTTGTTGCGTCATCTTGTTGTGTCAGCTCTCCGTGTGTGTAGCACCACCCCTGGGCAGGCTGCACTTTTTTCATGCAGGGCGGCTCTTTGCAGGGCATACTCCTTGCACATGGGGCTCCCCTATGCGGGAGGCACCCCTGCGTGGCACGGCACTCCCTGCGCACATCAGCACTGCACATGGGCCAGCTCCACACGGGTCAGGAGGCCCGGGGTTTGAACCCTGGACCTCCTATATGGTAGGCAGATGCTCCATCCATTGAGCCAAATCCGCTTCCTAGGTACTCTTTTTGTAGCGTGTTACTTCACCACGCTGATGCTTGTCTCGGGAATTTGCGCTTTCTGGCTAGATGTATCCCACGGTGGTGTGGACATCGGGTGGCGCTGTGGCATGGAGAAGACCAGCCGTGAGCGAGGACACGGGCCGGCCAGCCCGGAGTATCCCCCAGGGTGAGGCCGCCACCCTTCAAGTTCTCGGGGCGGGGCGCTTTTGTATCTGGCAGGGAACCCAGAGGTGCGCGGTCTCCGGAGAATGGCCTTTTGTTGACTTACCCTAAAAACATGACCTCTCGTGGCCCCGACGCGTGTGTCATTACTGAAGCCATTTCTCCCTGAAGGCACATCCCGTGGGAAGCTAAGCGACGACTGGGGGGCTGCTTGGTGGTGCTGGGGACAGAGGTGGATGGTCTCGGGGCCAGCATCTGAGCTGCAGTGGCTGCCGCCCCGCCCCCCACGCTGGTGGCTGCCCGCTGGCCCCGCCCAGCCCTGTCCCCTGCGGTTGGTGCCAGCGGTACTGGTGACACGCCTTCTTCAGCCACGCTCAAGCCTCAGGCTGGAGCGGCAGCACAAGAGCGTCTCTCTGAGTGACCTTGCCCTCTCTGCTCTGACAGATTCTGTGTTGAGTCTGGAGGCTCACTCTGAGGTCAGTGGGTTTCTCCCTATTTCCGGGCAGAGTCTCACCTTAGGAAGTGGCGAGGCCGTGCTGGAGCGCCGCGCCCGTTGGCGCAGGTGGACCCGGGCTCGAGGTCCTGGAAGCGTGCCTGGCAGACGCGGGCTCTCAGGCCAGCGGCCCTGGTTCTGTGGACAGCTGCCCCTCCAGCGGTGATTGTCGATGCCCCCTGTGCCCCTGCGATAGGGACGGAGGGGGCTGGGCAGGGAGGGTGGCCCCTGCCTTCAGGGGACTGGGACCCAGTTTGTCTCCGTGCACCTGCTGACCTCGGTGAGTGTTTTCGGGGGGATTTCAGTGAGGACAGCATTGCGCCTATTTCCACGTCCCTGGAGTGTTGGTGACAACTTCCACGTTGCACAACAGTAGAGCCAGCGAGAGCTATGGAGACCCAAGACCGGGGTTGACAGGGCTAGGCTGCGGTCACAGGAAGCCCCAGGGCGCAGGGAGAATTTGGGTGACCTCCGTGGGCAGCGCGGCCCCCCTCTCCATCTAGACCCTCATTCTGTGCGCCCGCGGCCCCCGCCCCAGCATGTGCTCTCAGGCCAGGTGTGTTGACAAAGCTGACGAATCTACCGTCACCCGTGAGAGGTGAGCTTGGGAGACCCTGCTCGGGTCGGCACCCACCCCGTCGGAACGACTCGGTGCTCCGACTTCATCCCCAGGGGCGGTCGTGGCGGGACCGGGGGTGCGACGGCGTGGTCAGCTGCTTCACCCGAGCTCGCCACGTTGACACTCGGCTACGGGCGCGGTGTGTGGCGCCGTCTCAGCCGTCAGGGCATGGGGGCCAGGGCGGGAGGCAAGGATCTGCTCTTGCCGCAGCACCCCCAGAGGGCTGCAGGAGCAGGAGGGAGGGCGCCCCTGGGCAGAGGGGCCGGAGAGCTGATGCCACCCTTGTACCCCTGCTCCGCTGTCCTTTACACCTCCTCCAGGGCAATCCCTGACCCAGGTCCTCCCTGAAACTGTTCCCAGCCGCACCGGAGTCCCCAGCAGGGCATGTGCTCCGGGGAGGTGATCGCCTCTCCTTGGTCTCCCTTTGTCCATCTGCCCCAAGGGCGTGGGCAGGTGGGGGCAGGCGGGGGCAGGCGTGAGCAGACATGAGCAGATATGAGCAGGCGTAGGCAGGTGTGTGCAGGCGTGGGCAGGTGTGAGCAGGCATGAACAGGCATGAGCAGGTATAGACAGGTGTGAGCAGGCATGAGCAGACGTGAGCAGGTGTGAGCAGATATAAGCAGGCATGGGCAGGTGTGCACAGGCGTGAGCAAGTGTGAGCAGGTATGAGCAGATGTGAGCAGGCATGAGCAGGCATGGGCAGGAGTGAGCAGGTATGAGCAGATGTGAGCAGGCGTGAGCAGGCGTAAGCAGGTATGAGCAGATGTGAGCAGGCAGCCATGGGCAGGCATGAGCAGGCATGAGCAGGCAGGGGCAGGCATGAGCAGGCATAAGCAGTAGTGAGCAGGCGGGGGCAGGCGTGAGCAGATATGGGCAGGCGTGCGCAAGTATGCCCAGGCGTGAGCAGGTATGGGTAGGCATGCGCAAGCGTGGGCAGGCATGAGCAGGCGTGAGCAGGCAGGGGCAGGCATGAGCAGGCGTAAGCAGGAGTGAGCAGATGTGGGCAGGCATGAGCAGATATGGGCAGGCGTGTGCAGACGTGAGCAGGCGTGCGCAGGCGTGTGCAGACGTGAGCAGGCGTGCGCAGGCGTGTGCAGACGTGAGCAGGCGTGCGCAGGCGTGTGCAGACGTAAGTAGGCATGAGCAGGCATGGGCAGGCATGAGTAGGCATGAGCAGGCAAGGGCAGGCGTGCGCAGGCATGCCCAGGCGTGACAGGTATGGGCAGGCGTGCGCAGGCATGAGCAGGCGTGGGCAGGCGTGAGCAAGCATGTGCTTCTTCTAAGGCAGAGGCAGAGCCTGGCGAGACGCCCCCAGCGTCGGGGACGGCGTCGGCGGGGGCTCCGCGTCGTGCCGTGTGACTCCCAGGCCGTGTCAAGCTGTCCTGGCTGGAGGACTCGCTGGCTCCGTGTTGGCTCTTGCCACGTGGGACAGCCGGGGAAGCCTTCCTGGAACGTGTGACTCTGTAAGGGACCCCTTCACCGGGGCGCGGGTCCCTGTGCTTCTGACGCTGAGCCTGGAAGGGTGGCTCTTGCTCCGGTTTCCCTGCGGACCAGACGGATCTTTCCAAGTTCCAGCCCGGGGGGGTGCCCATCTTCAGTCCTCAGCCCTCGGGGGTCTCTGGTGAGAGCCCAGCCTGGACTTGGCTCCTGGGATTGAGCCCCCGTCCTCCTCTCCACGTCCCCCTCCCCGGGGGTGTGTCTTTCTCACGCTCGACCCGTGGTCTGCACTGCCAACGCGTGACGCACTCAGAAAACCTGTCCTGGGATGGGGTTGAGGGTGGGGGGCAAAAAAGTGGCGTGAAAACCATTTCTTGCCTTTCTTCCTATCAGGAAACCATAAGAAAAGATAGAAAGCGAGACATTTCTTCAGGGACTGAAAACAAAGTGTCTGAAGTGATATTATCCTGAGTTTGATTATTTGAGAGAATGGTTTTTCATTAAGAAAGAAAACTGGGTAATAAAAAGAAACCAGGGCGAAGTCATACGTATGCTGTGATGGCAAGTATGTACAACCACAAAAGCAGAGAAAAGGCTGAAAATACAACATAAAGGCTTGGTGTTTTCTAGTTTTTCAAAACAATTGGTATTTTTCTTAATGAGAAAAGTAAAAACCCAGCAAGGGAAATAAGCTTCACGATGATCATTGCAGTGTTGCCCCCACCCTGTGAGCAATACGTGTTTGTGCGCGGATCCTGCCCAATCTGATGAAAACGCGAAAAAGGAAGGGCCCATAGTGTGGGAGAAATTTTAAAAGAACCGTTTTTTAAAATGGGAGAAGGAACCAACTAGTTTCATGAAATCTCATATAAAAATATACCTCCCAGGGAACCTCCTGTTCGCCTTAAACGAACGTTTCTTTCAGCGTTCTCCTCCATCCTGGCACTTTTGCAAATTTCGAGATTTGGGGCTTTTTTTCTAAGGCAGCTAAAGCAGACTTTGAACCTTGCACACCCACGATGTGGGATACCTTCTCAAGTCACTGTGCCCCCAAGTGGTCACTTGTACCTGTAAATTCCAGCCAGCCAAAGGGTTGCAATGGACCCGGTCCCGGACGGGCTGCAGGGTTTACAGTCAAATAATAACGATGGCAATAATAGTACACGAAGAATGGCCTTGAGAGAGGGGGGGAGAAACCCAAACTGTGTGTGTGTGTGTGTGTGTGTGTGTGTGTTGCGTGGAGCACAAGGCAGGGAAGGATTTTCTGAATCTTTTCCTCCTTCCTCATGCCCTTTCCAGAAAGGTGACGTGCAAGTAGGAGAGTGTTTGTTGCTTCCATTTGCAGAGGGGCCTGCCCAGAAAGGGGTGCCGGTGGCTGCCGGCAGGGCCCTCCCAAGAATTGGGGCGCCGCCTCCTTCTCGAAGCGTTGACGGCCGCTTTTCTGCAGCAATAGCTCCACGATAATCTCCTTTGGCAGTCTGCCAGGGGCTGTAAGTGTACAGAGAATTGTGTTTTAATAGAAGGCTTTACCTCTGATACAGATTTAAAATGAGGAAGAAACTTTCTGTTCCTCCGCCAGAGCGAAATGCATTTTGCTTCTCGTGAAACGCTGGTGATTACGAGCTCATCTTACATAATTTTATTATTTTTCCATCGCTGCCTGTCAATCTCAGGTGATGGTTTCCTGGGAGCAGAAAGGAGCCAGATTCTGGGCGGTGATTAAAAAAAAAAAAGAAGGCTCCCAGTCATTAGCCAGTCGTATGAAGTTTAGAACGGAGAATAATTATCTTTGTGATGCTGCGGCTTGGGATAATCAGAACCTGCATTTCGAAGTCAGACATGCAGAAGGGAGTGGAGTACTGTTTAATGGATCTTCTGGAAAATGTATTTTCATTTGACAAAGGGTTGCTTTTGAAAAAAATACGAGAGCGCCTCAAAATCCAACGATGGCATAACTCTCGAGTCGCCCCGTTTTCAGCTATCTTGGACGCTGGTGAGGTGGCCCCGCTGTCACGCCCCCCAGAGGGCATTTTCTCATCAACTTCTGTAAGAATGATTTGTTTTCTAAGGAGAAGCCGAGAGGGCTGGGGAAGGAGGGTGTCGATGGGAAGCAGGCATCGAGAGCTGCTTGCGATCAAGCTGTGCGTGTTTCCATGTACGAGGCGCCACCCGTGTTTGGCCGTGTGTGCCCGTGCCGCCGGCTGGGAATCCTCCTCACCCTGTTTACTCTTTTTTTTTTTAAATGTCTTCTTCCCAGAATGACTAGGGACCAAAGGAATCCTTGCCAAGCGTTTTCTCCAGATGCAGGATGCCGCACGTTAGTGCGCAGCCGATGCGACTTCGGTGCTCAGTTTGGCTTTCTCATCTTTTAAGTCCATCAGGGCAGTAAGCCCTCCGCCTTCTCCAGCTGCACATTCTTTTCTTTATCTATTTTGCCTGTTTAATCGAGCACATATCACGTGTCAGCATTGGTCCAGGCGAAGAGGCTGTCGTCATGGAAGTATTTTCGATTGGGAGAGTTAACATAAAAAAATAAAAATTAAAAAAATATTAAAATTTTTTAAAAAAAGGAAGCAAATAAATGCTGGGGTATAATTTAGATCTGTGTGAGTGCTATGAGCAAGAATACCTGGGAGAAGGAAAGAGGTGGTTATTTTAGTTTTAGTTAGGGAAAGGTCTCTTAAGAGTGACAAATAGTCTAGTTTTGTTCAAGCGACACCCATACTATTTGGATTATAAATGTAATAAATCCTTTAAACACCCTTCTTTTCTTCAAAAATATGAGTTGTAATGTTTTCTGATTTATAGGCCATCAAACATGATAAAAATGGGGTAACCAACACGGGGTTGCTAGTGATTTCGTTAAATTAAAAACTTACCCTCTCCTCTTTGCCCCACTGTTTTAAAGGATGATGCAGGCTTTTACACCAAAGAGTAGGGAGGATATAGGACAGTTGGAAAATTTACTACATTGTCCTGAGTTTTCTATGAAGACATCACCATGGACTGGATCTTGTAAAGGGCCAGCACTGGGTTCCGGAGGTGCCACTCATTATATTTGCCCACCCTTTCCCCAGACACGAGGACCAAGCCACAGAAGCTACAGTGACCATTGGCGACGGTCCCCCGAGCCCGGCCGGCACACAGCCACATCTCACAAAGCACACAGCAGAGGGTGGCCCACCCCCGCTCTAGGGTGTCTAGGAGACGTGGTGGGGTGGCAGGCATAAGTGCCCTGCTGCTCTTAGAGACCCGTGTGAGAGTTTCTCACGCCAGGAGTCAAAGCACTTCTTGAAAGACATGTTTGGGAGGTCAGAGCAGAGTGAGCTGTGCAAAGCAAGGAGGGTTTCCTGGGGGAGGTGAGCCTCGAGCTTGGCCTTAAATGTTGGGTAGGTTCATTTTTCAAAGTTAAGATGGAACATTTTTTTAAATAAGAAAAGTAACAGCCATTGTATGGGATTCATTAGGCATAGTGAAGAAAGTAATCATCTCTAATAACCTATTGCCCAGTGATGACTGTTGCTAATATTTGATCAAATTTTCTTCTAGTCTTTTTTGTTTTTGCATTTTTACAATAGTTGGGACCCTGTGGCATAGGAACTTTGCATCTTGCTTTTTTATTTTCCAATGGCATCAAAAATTATTCTTAAACATTGCTTTTTGATGGCTGTGTGCTATTCCCTTACGTCTGCAGTCTCATTACTCAGCCATCCCATTAAGTTTACTTTTTTGTCCTACTATAATACTCTGACGGCTCTTTCTGTACATCATTTTGGTTTGCAATTTTGGCGTCAAGAAGGCCCTACTCTGGTGGTAACTTTAGGACATCACAGCATCCACCTGGTCCTCAGTCTTCCCAAGGGTCACGTGTAGACAGTAGCACCAACGTGCTCGGGTGGTTGGAAGAGCGGAGTGAGATAATGATGTGGATAGAGTTCTAGAAGGGGCGAGACTTTTTAAAATTATATAACTTTCCAGTTATAAGAGTAACATTCATTATGGGAAAATGTTAACAAAAGGAAAACAAAAACTGCATAATCTCATCACTCAAGAGATAAAAGCAATTAACATTTCAGAATCTATTATTTGTCACTCTTAAGAGAATCGGGATCATACTAAATATATAATTTTATCTCCTGCTTTTTTCTCCTTTTAATCTTGTATTGATTTTTTTCCCTCGTCAGTGCACATTTGGAAACATGATCTTGAAATGCTGTATTTCATTATATTGTTATTAACATGCCATATCTTATTTAACTCATTTCCTGTTGGATGTTTAGATAATTCATTTGCTATTTTTAATTATTGTGAGCATAAATATCTGTGGATATTTGGGGTTATTTTTTAAAGGATTAATTCCTGGAATTGAAATTACCAAGTCAGAGGTATGGACCTGCTGAAAATGTCGGTTGGTATCAGCACTTTGCCCTCCCTACCCCCTCTAGCCCCCCCCCCCCGAAAGGCTGTGCTGTTTTACTCCCCCCAAAATAGCACGTGAAGCCCTATATCCCCCACTCTTCCTATTGTCGTTAAAAATACGTGTACCGTAGCCTGTTGGGTAGGTGAGTAATGGTGTCCCCTGGTCTCAGTTTGCACTTCCTTGATTACCAGTAGACCTGAACATTTGTTCTGTGTTTATTGACATTCTTGTCCTTTGTCTATTTTCTATTTATATTCATCTTTTTCTTATTGATTTGTACGAGCTCTTTATGCATAAGAAGATGTTAACCTTTTGATGTAATGTTGGAAATATTTTTCCCAGGTTGTCATTTGTCTTCTAAATTCATTTATGGTTTCTTGACTGTGTAGAAGTCTGATTTGCTTGTCCTCCTGTTTATCAACCCTTCTCCCTTTGGCATTGTCTCTTGTTTTACAAAATCCAATCCCAAACTGATTTTGGTTATCTATTCATTTATATTTTCTTTTACTTGTTTCATGATTTCATCTTACAGATTTGACTTTTTACCCAGTTCTAGGTTCTCTCCCTTTGTGTTCTAAGATAGGAATTTAACATTTTTCGTGATAGTCATCTAATTCTTCCAGTTCTGTTTAGCGGGTGATCTTTCTTTCCCCTTTATTTGAAAAGCGACCTCTCTCCTACGCTAAGCTCTTTTGTAGGCTAGGGTGTGTTTCTGAGCTATTTATTTCTGTTCCATTTTCCTGTCCGACCCAGTGCTCTGCCGTGTTTTAATTACGGAAGCCTTCGTGTTGTGTTTAAAATCTGGTAGTACAAATCAGTCTTCGCTATTATTATTTTCCAAAATATTTTTGGCTCCTGTCTCTGACTCATCTAGTAGCCCAGATGGACTTGAGAATCATTTTACCAAGTTATCTGTAAATGGATTTATGACGAATTGACATTCTGACTACGGAATTGGGTCTTCCCACCCAGAAATGTGCTATTCCGTTTATTCCGTTTGTTGTCTCTCTGTTTACTTTCATAGCTCTCTGTAAATATTTGTGATTTTTTTCCTGTGAGCACTGCACTGTTCTTAGAAACTTCACTCCTCGATGTTACACAGAGAGATCTGTGTGCCCCAGCTTTTCTTACTGACAAATAAGAGAGCTGTGGTTTTTTTATGTATTTATTTTATATCTTGCAGGTTACCAAACTCTCTTACGGAAAGCACGGTTTTAAGGTTTTCAAACCACGCTGTTTGTTTTCCAGAAAGATGATACAACCAGCAGCAGTCTCTGGGAAAGCCGATCTTCTAATTTTTAAGAATCTTTATCAATTGGGAGGAAAATTGTCCTATGTACTATTTCAATGAAATTTTTTTCTGACAGAGTCCTGGCAGAATCATTTATGTGGGATGCACTAGCCTAGCAGGCAGTAAGGCTGGCGCGTCGAACACTCCGGAAATGATGGGCAACCGTCGTGGCTCACTTTTAAGATCGGGGCTTGGGGTTCAGAGACCTGCCTTGCGGGAAGGGTGGAAGGATTCGGCAGCCGGCTCTGGACGTGCTAGGTTTACTTTCTCCCAAATGCATGCTCACAGTGGACAAAGCTGCGTGGGAGAAAACAGTTGGACGTCACTTGGCCCACCATTGAGTCCCTGGAGGGGACGTACGCTCACGGCACAAGCCCTCGAAGTGAGCAAAGCAGGAGCCAGAGGCCACCCAGCAATGGGCCGGCAACGGCGAGGCACCGGGCTCCCAGCAGCTGTGCCACGGCGCCCACGGGGACCCAGCCGCAGTCGCAGGGGAGAAGAGGAAGTCTCCTGGGCTGCTGCTCCTTGGCAGATGGCTGGGTGCGGGTGGGATCCCCCTCCCCACACAGACGGCGGCGTGTGAATGTACCGATGGCGTGCGCTTCCTCGTTGGAGGAACAGCTCATCTTTTCCCCTCTGCGTTTTCTGCCAGTTTGAGAAGGTTGTTTTTCTCTCGCTTGAAAATCTTCCTCGGAAGGAATCTGTTGCCATCAGCAATTCCTCTGTGTTGTAACTATCTCCTGTGAAGCCAGACTGCAAGGCGAGGCGTCTTCCCTCGATGAAACCAAAACCCATTATTCACAGTTCAACAAATATCTGAGTGCCTTCTGCGGGCCGGGCCCTGTGCTTGGCCCCGGAGCTCGAGGTGGGCCTGGACCTGCCTGGTGCTCCTCAGGCAGCCTACAGGCCAGTGGGGAGACCGTTCTGACAGCAGCTGGCCCGTGAGAGAAGGGGTGCCATGGACGGGATGGGGTCTTATCTCAGTTTGGATTCAGCAGGGTGGGGACGACTGACCTGAGATGGTGGGTGGATTGATTTTTAAAGATTTGTTTTATTTCTCCCCCTCATTGTTTGCACGCACTGTCTGCTTTCTGTGTCTGCTTGGCATCTTTTTAGGAGGCACCGGGAGCCGAACCTGGGACCTCCCACATGGGAGGGAAGTGCCCAGTCACTCGAGCCCTCCTCTCCCCGCTTGTTGTGTCTCTCATTGTGTCTCTTTGTTGCGTCAGCGTGCCGCGTCCGCCCATGCCGGCTCGCCATCTTACTCGTCGCCTCTAGGAGGCACCGAGAACCGAATCCAGGACCTCCCACGTGGTAGGCAGGCACCCAACTGCTTGTGCCACATCCGTTTCCCTGACCTGAGATTTAAAAGAATTGCTGGTCTTAGGGCCAAAAGGGAAGGCGAGTTGGGGAAGGGGCAGGGCCAATGCATTCCAGACAGAGGAGACAGACGTCCCGTGGCCCAATGTTCAGAGAGAGTATGATGCATTGAGGGAAAGGGGAGAAGGCTGGAGTGCTGGGCCTGGTAGAGGGTGGTACAGGGGGAGGACGGGGACAGCAGGGCCTTGCTGGCCACACTAGGAACATTTATCTTAATTGAAAGAGCAACGAAATGACTGATAGTTTGTTCTGGGTTTTGTTTCTGTTTTATGAGGTACAGGACCAGGGATTGAACCCGGGACTTCGTATGTGGGAAGCTGGTGCTCAACCACTGAGCCCCATCAGCTCCCCTGAGTAGGTTTTTTCACTTGTCTGCTTGTTGTTTGCTTTTCTGAGGCACCAGGAACCAAACCCGGGACCTCCCATATGGGAAGCAGGTGCTCGGCAACGTCTGCTCCCTGATGTTTTAAAGCCAGGCAACGGCTGCCTCCGGCGATGGCTCTGGCAGCCACGTGGCGACCTGACGGCCTGACGGCGGACTGCTGAGGACGAATGTGGGAGTGCAGTCAGGTGACAGCAGAGTGCAGGCCAGCGCTCCCGGCCACAGCTGCTTGGTACAGACAGCAAAGCCAAAGGGCGTGAGATATTTGCAAGGTGGTGTCGGCAGGCCCTCGTGGGTCGGGTGTGGGCAGGCGAGGGAGAGGGGAGTCTCGAGGCTGATGCCCGGGTGTCTGGTTTGAGGAATGGGGCGGTGGGTGGTGCCCCTGGGGCGTTGGGAAAGCTGGGATCGCCAGAGAAGACCCGAGTTTTGTTCAGGACCAAGCGTGAGGGCTCCTGAGACCTGGCGGTGGTGGTAGGTAGACAACCAGGTGGGTGGGTCTGGCTCTTGCAAAAAATAAAAAAATGTCCTGAGACGTCGCTTGGGCCAATTGCCCAAATCCTCAAGAAGGAGTGTTTTCACCGTGAGGGGCCCAAGCTCTTGGCACAGCCAGCGGGACCCGGTCCTCTTGGGGCAGCTTACTGCGTCTTGCTTCTGCCCCGCTCTGCTTTCACAGCCCGGTGCTGCCCAGGTCGGGAGGCAGCCTTTCCCTGTGTGTCCCCCAAGAACGAGGCAGCCCCTGCTGTCAACAGGATCCTCACTCACATCCAGATAATCGAGTCTGGAAGCCCTTGC
Organism: Dasypus novemcinctus; assembly: GCF_030445035.2. Lineage (NCBI taxonomy): Eukaryota > Metazoa > Chordata > Mammalia > Cingulata > Dasypodidae > Dasypus > Dasypus novemcinctus. Next base: position 13,682,318 of record NC_080697.1, read on the forward strand.
TGGCCTTCCAGGCTCACGGGCCCCCCTTCAGTCTGAGGCCCCGAGAGGTGGCACCCGAAGCCTCCCCTGCCCTCCCTCCGCTGTCCTGAGCCCGTGCTTCCCAGCCACTCGTTTCTGAAAGATGCGCCTGGACACACACTGCCCGACGGTTTTGTTACATGGGCCAATTTTTAACACACACTAATGCTCAGAAGAAAATTAAGGTTGCGTCAATCAGCTCATTTGTGCACTCATATGTTCAATAAATACTTATTAAACTCCTACCTGGGCCACAGGCCAGGTACAGTAAGGTGGATAAAAATGGCGAAGGAAACAGGGTCACACCCCCTCTCGAGGACTTCTAAGGGAATGGATGGAGGGCAAAGAGGTGGACTTATGTTGATGAGACAAAGGATAAAATAGAGGGATGTCTGAAAGCTCATTTGAGGCCAGGGGAGGAAGAGGCTTCTTCAGCAGGCCTGGGAAGGGTTAGGGGGAAGGGGACATGTGACACATGGTCAAGGGCAGGAACGGGGCAGTGAGGGCATTTTAGCAGAAGCGACACATGTAGGAGCGGGTATTTAGGGCACTGAGGTGGTTTCCACGACTGGAGCATAGCATAGGTATGCTGGGAAGGTGGATACATGTGGCTGGGGGTGGGGGGGGACAGGTAGGTAATGGGGTAGACCAGGGGAGATGGATGTGAGGCTAAGCCATCAGGGTGGACGCCTCCAGGTAACACAGAGCCTCCCCAAGGGAGTGGGGAGGTCGGACCGGATTTCCTTGGTGTCTGTGCCAGAAGAGTTTTCTCAGCCGGCAGATGAAATGAAAAGACCCTTATTCTTCCTTGCATTGGGAAATGAAAGACTGGACGCGGCTCTTAACAGCTACTGCTGGTTCTGCCTTCTCCGCCTCGAGAAGGGAAGATGGCGGCTCCCCACATCGCCAGTGTTGGGTGATTTGCAGTGAGGGTTCCCCCGGGCTGTTTTGGCAGAGCTGAGACAAGTTTCTGACTGAGTCACTGGGCCCAGCGAATGGACCCAGTCTATTAACCAGCATCCTTCTTGGGGAGCCGAAGCCTAAGTCGCGGATGTTCTCATTGGAATGACCTTCTGGTTGGCCAAGGAGCCATCTTACTTTCAGGTTCCTTAAGAAATCTCGCTGGGGCTCTGACCCAGCCCAGCACAGCTGGGACAGGGCTTCCTCCAGCATCTTTCAGCAGGTCCAGGCGCTAGGGTTTTGTGGGGCCGTTGAGTGGCCAGAGGGCACCCGGATCTTCTCGGAGATTGTCATAAGTTGAGGGATTTCAGAGAAAGAGGGCAAACAAATTCATGCCATAGCTCCGAATTAAGGTTCCTGGACCAGACCCTCCTCATCTGTTCATTACTTTCTGGGCAACCAGCCCAGGTGTAAGCACTGAGGGATAGAGAAAGGTGAGCAGAGGGGTCAAGAAGCTCATGGGTGATAAGGCAGATGGGGTGGCAGTGCCAGCCTGTGGACTGTCATGTTCAAAGCTTGACCATTGTCTATGGACCAAATGGTGCAGTGTGGACCACAGCACCTGCCATGGCTGGGGAGAGGTGGCAGGGCCCGAGGATCGCTGTCTTGAGGGAAGGAATGCCTGGGACACCTAGAGCTGGGGACAGAGCTGCGAGAAGCAGAGGCAGTGGTGATTACTGCAAATGAGAGGCATCCAGAACTCTTCAAAAACTCTTTGGCCAAAGAGTTTCCCAGGTTCTTCCAGCAGCTGTCATCTTGTATTTGGTAAAGGGAATGAGGGAGGTCCCAGCCTTGGGCCATTGCATGGGCACAAGCCCTGCTCTTTCCTGCTCAGGTGTCCAAGGCAGTGCTGCAGGCAAGCAGCGCTCTGCCAGGCCCAGCGAGGCTCCAAGGCCCCAAGGCTCACTCACCTTCTCTTCCAGAAGCTCGCAGCTCGAGCGCCCTTTCCCCAGATGGGAAAATGGCAGGCGATGGGCCTTGTGAGGGAGACGGCTGGGTCAGGCTTCTTTCTCAACCTCTGCTTTGGACCGTTGGACTCTTCCCAAGTCACCTTTGATGTTGGAAACCACTGCTTGTCGCTTTGCCAAATTCCTGTGCTCTTACTTAAGCGTGATTCACACACTAGAAGTTTTTGACATTTGACAATTGCTCGGTTCTTTGGGCAATTTTCTTGTTTGCCTTCAAGACAATGCCTGTGGTTCTCTTTCAGTTGGGGAAATGTGTGTAACGAGAACGTTGAGGTGTTGAGGGGTAGGTGGGGTTGGTGTGTGGCTGAGATTCGAGGCTTATGCTTCTAGAAGGATCAAGGTACTTACTGGACCTCATGGTAGGGATTGTGTGTTGTAGGGACACAAGTTGGCCAGGCAAGGCCCATCTCCATGAGAAGGTCAACCACGCGCATGGGTTGGGGATGGGAGGTGCCAGGCCCACCCCTTCTGCCACGTGGTCCTTTTATCCTCTTTGGCAAAGGACAGGTCCTTCTAGACCTCTAGACACGGTGTCACAATATCGTCCTTTCCACTCCACTGATCTGGGACTGCCGTTACTGGGGAGAGCTTAATGAAGATTTCATGTAATTATCCACTCGCTCATTAAGACTCACCTCCTCCCTCCCCCGCCCCCAAGGCCGAAACTGAGTTACCATCACCAAGGGAGTCAGAAGGAAGAGTGGCCTGGTTCTCGACTTTGAAGGAGCCATTGACCTTGCAGGGAGAACCACATTTTTCCTGCTGGTTCCCTGTTTCAACAGCCCTTGGCTCCCCACCAAAACCCAGAGCTCTGAACTTGGCATTCGAGATCCTCGGTTTGGCCCGGGCTATCCTCCCCTTTGCATGATTTCCCTGCCTCCCTCATAGGCTGGAGGTAAGGGTTCGGGCCCCTGCTCTGGAGTGAGATGGCATCGGGCAGAGAGCTCCAGTAAATAGCCAGGTAATGTCACCTCGCAAATGATCGGGGAAGAGGCCACTGTTCTAGATACGGCACCTGCAAGCTCCGTGCCTGAGCTCCTCGGCCCCCCCCAGGCTGTGGCGCTCCCCGGATGGAGTCCACTCCATTAGAGGACCGAAAAACAGGATGAAGGGTTGGGGCTCATTTCATTTCAGATGAAGGAGGCTGAGGAGGGACTTAATTGTCACTGAAGGGCCCTCCTGTGGAAGGCAGAGAGGAGCTGTTCTCCATCGCACCAGGGGAGGATGTAAAGAGGGGCTGGAACGAGTGGGCGAAGTTTCTGGTTAACTCCAGCCTCCTGCGAGGAGGGGCTCGGGGAGACATCCCGGGAGCCGCGGGGCGCGGCACGGGCAGGTGCGCGGCGTGGGGTGGGAGGCAGAGGTGCGGCAGTCCTCTGCTGGAAGGAAAAGTGGAAAAGCCTGGAGCTGAGTCAGAACTCAGTCCTCAGGGGAGGAGAGCCCCGGAGGGCTGGGCAAGGCGGGCCAAGGGGCTTTGAAAGGGGAGCAGGGGATCAAGGCATGGGTGAAGGTGAGAAGTAGGTACGTGCTGCATGGGTCTGCAGCATGGAAACGTGCACAGCTCAAGAGCAGAGTTTACAGAGGCGGCAGGGGGACGGGGCCTGAGAGGGCCCTGTGACCAATACCCTTAGGCACTGGGGGGGGGACGGTTCTGGGGCTCGTGGTTCTGGTTTATGACCCCTTGTCTCTACCCCTTCCTGTCCCAGGCAGACCCCTGCAGAAGGAGAAAAAGGCAGGACGGCGTGTCGGGAGGTTTCCATAGAACTAAATGTATTCCATTGAAAGTGCAGCCCTTTGTTCTGAGATTATGTTCTAAGGGTCAGGATTCTGAGCAAGCAGTGGAAACCAGTTCTGGCTAATTGACGCCAAAAAGGAATTTACGGAAAGGACAGAAGGCAGCCCCGAGTCTCCGGGAGGGTGGAGATCCAGGCTCAGGCCACCAGGCCGGGACTGAGCGGGCCCCGTGAGGCCCCCGCCGTGCCGCTGGGCATGGGCCTCCAGCTGGCACTGCCCCCACCGCCGCCACCAGGTGTGGGCGCGGCTGCCTCCCTCACCCAGTGGATTCTGCGTGCCCCCCACTTCTTTGCATCACTAGCTTCTGATTAAAAGTGTAGGTTGATGAGTCCCATTGGTGGAGCAAGGGAGACAAGTATGTTTGCCGTTTTCAGCGCCTCCCACAGAAGGCCGGCTTTGCCTCCGAAAAAAGGGGCTTCCACAGACATAGGATGGGTCCAGAGCCAGGCGGAATGAAAGGAATTTCTTCTCTGTCCTTCCTCCGTGCATGTGTGTTAGTTTGATATATAAAAACAGTATTGGTCCTTGGCAAATGCCAAGTGGGCAACCTGTTATTTGTCCCCAGGTGTATACTCCATGAAACCCAAAGGCTTGGGAACCACTGGACACACTGGGTCCAAATCCCAAGACCGCCTCATACTAGCCGAGTAGGCTCATGTGAGTCACATGAGCTTTCCAAGGCCCTGTTTTTCTCACATGTTCAGTAGAGATAATATGACCCATTTTCAGAGTTGTTGGGCGTTAAATAAGAAAACATGGACCAGTAATCAACTGATGATGATACTGTTAGTTGGAGGAATCAAAATGGGCCAGAACAGCTCATCTTTCTGCCTCTGGACTTGTGTTCTCCCACCTGCTCTCTCCCCACAGTCAGATCCATCCCGGCCACAAATCTATTTTGACAGCCCTCTGCTAAAGCCGTGGCTTTTGAGTATCGTTTTGAGACACTCATTTGTTGTGTGGCTGCCATGAGCAGGTGATGGAGGGACAAAAGTGAATAACATACCTGCAGGCGTTTATGCTCAAGGGAGGGACACTCCGATCCTGGCCTGGCAGCACGCTCTGCCCCCAGCTTCCTCTCTGCTTGTGGTAACTCCTGACTGTTGAACGGGTGTGCATTTTACATGCCATTGCCTCCATCCTTGTATTGGCCCCGTGCAGTAGGAACTGTTGTTATCCCACTTTCCAGGTGAAGAAACAGAATCAGAGGAAAAGGAAGCAATTTGTCCAAGTTGACAAAAGGGAAGTCTTGACGGGAGGCCGTGACCAGGCAATCTGTGACCCCCAAATTTTCCATCTTGGTCACTGGATTGTGTCCCCTCCACCATGACCTGTTTCTACCATTTTCCCCAGGTAGACCCTCTGCCACAGCTCTGTGGAAGTGCTTGAGCTGTGCAAATACAGCGAGCTCTTCCTTTTTTCACGCTCACTTCTTTCTGCCTGGGCCATCTTCCCTGACCCCAGCCCGCCGTGCATGGAGGGGCTAGACAGAGGAGGCGAAGCTTCCCCTGAGCACTGCCGTCCCCCCAGGCCAGGCGAGGTGCCCTCCTCTTTGCTCTCTGTAATAAGCCCTTCATCGTCCTCTAATCTAGGCTGTGAGCGCTTTGAGGGAAGGTTCTCTCTTCATCTCTGGGTCCCCAGAACCCAGCACAGTCCCTGGCACGTGGTAAACGCACGCTCTGTGTTTGTTCAAGGAGTGACCAGTCCACATCCTGCTCGTCGGTCCTGCCCACTGTCACGATGATCCGGCTTGCTCTCTCTCCTGACTCCCATCCCTCACCCTCAGCTCCCCTCTTCCACCCTGGGAACAGAGCCCAGGGAAAATGCATATACCGGGAAATGAGTAGGTTTTCACAATGCGGAGTTATTAGCTTACAAATTTACAGTTCCAAGGCTAAGAAAAAAGTCCAAACCAAGCATCATCAGGCAGCACTTTCTCCCTGAAGACCAGCTGCTGGCAATCCTGGACTCCTCTGTCACACAGCACAGCACTTGGTGGCATCTGCTGGTCTTTCCCTTCTCTTCTGGGTTCCATTGCTTTCATCTTCTTGCTTCCCTGGCTTTCTTTTCTCTTTGTCTGAATTTCATTCTCTTCTAAAGGATTAAGTCCCACCCTGGGCCACACCTCAACTAAAGTAACCTCATCCATCTCTAGTAGATTCCCACCCACAGGAACGGATTAACTTTAAGAACTTAATTTTCTGGGTTCCGTTCAGCTTCAAACCATCCCACCAGGGCTTGCTCCTTAGTCTTCATTGCCGCCCACCCCATATGGGAAGAAATGGGCAGGGGGATCTGTCTGGGCCCCCGGCTGCATCTGGGTGCACACCCCTTGCCCACCCCTCCCCCTCCCAAGCCACCGGTGGCCCGTAGAGACGACACGTGATGCTCCGAGGGGTCAGCCGCCAGACCGCTTTGGTTTTGAAATGTTAGACTTTAGCCGGATTTACTGCCCTGGCATTTCCGGACTAGTTGACGGTAATCAGGCATTTGTTGGTGCTCACTCTCTCCCACACAGACTGTTGCTGACACAGGAGCTTTCCTTGTTGATTAGTTTTTCAGGTGCATGCTAAACAGTAACCAGCACAGGGCAGTGGGGAAATTGTGGACACCAGCAGCTGCTGTCGAGAAGTGGGCATGGAGGCCTACACTGCCCTTTAGCAACATAGGACAGTGATTTCAGTGGTGAGATAGGGGTAGTGGAACCTTCTGCTTACGGGTCATTGTGAGGATTAAATACGAGAAAGTATATGGAAAGCACAGTGCCTGACTCATAGTTGGTGCTCAGTAAACATTTATTACCTTTTTCCTGCCCCTTCATGCCCATGTTAGGTCTGTTTATTGGAGCATTCGTTCCAGAAGGTACGTGATGATTATTTTCTTCGTAAAGGAATATATGTGTAATGAATGGGCTTTCCTTGTCTCCCAATAAGGTTAAAATGTATTGCTCCCTTATCTTCCTGCCCTGTCACACGCCCCATTTGAATTTTTTTTTTTTTCGAGTCAGAGTTGCAGACTACACATGCTAGAAAATTACCCGGCTGGCCAATTAAAACAGATGCAGGCCAGGCTCCCCAATTCCAGGCCAAGCTTAGCCACACGTGCCAGGAGAGTTTCCCTGTAGTCGAGGTGGTGACTTGAAACTTTGAACTCTGCAGATACTCGCCCCACTCCTCACCCATCCCAAATGGCTCCCTCGCCCCTCTTCCTCCCTTGTACCCTCCAGTCACTTCTGCCATGTCTGGAGTCAGCAACCGCGGAGACCTGGAAAGTTCCTTGCCTTCCCGGCATTCCCCTAGGGCAGATGGTCCCGGGGGCGGGGGGTAGAGATGGACACAGGCTGGGCGGCTGGGGTCCACTTGCCCGCTCCCTGCTGCGGGTGTGAATCCACGGCTGCACGCTCATCGGCTGGTGGGACTCCGCCATCCGGGCCTTGCCCACACAGGGCTGAGGAGCCGGCCCTGGGGCTGAGCGCTGATCCGGGGCCGGCCCCAGGAGGCCCTCCTTCCTGTAGCTTCAGGGAGCGGCGTCTCCCCCGGGCCTCCTCAGAGACCCGGCTGATTTATCTCCTTTTAATCACTCTGGACTCGGACGTTTTATGTTATTTTCAGGATGTCATCTCAGTTTCATATTAAAATATGTCTTCGTTCTATTCAGAATAGATTTTTAATTGCCCTTTCCCTGAACAACGCTGAGCAGAATTAGTCTCCGGGATCACGGCGTCCTTAACGAGGGGCCCCGGGTTCGTGGCGGGTTCTGAGGCGGCGCTTTCGAGCAGAGCCCGAGAGCTTTCCTGTCAGCCTGCACCGTGGGTGCGGCCGGTTGCTCCACGTTGACCTTGTTCTGCTCCTGGTCACGGGTAGTTTGTGGAGAGGAAGGGACTTGGGACCCGTCAGTCGTTCAGGATTGGGGTTCTCGTCCCGGCCCTGGGGGACTCCAGGCAACTCCCCTTTTCTCTCGGAGCCTCAAGGCCTCATACATGACGCAGCTCTAAGGCTAGGCCAGCACTTGCCAATTTTTCACCTCATGGCACACACAGAGGAAAATATTTCTCCTCACAACGGGGAGCCAGGGTGAGGGCTGCGCGGGGGGCTGGGGGCGTCGCCTGTCAGCGCGTCCACCCCTTGCCTCAGCCCACAGCTGGGAAGCTCTGGGCCGCAGGCCTCGCTCGTCCGGCCTGCTTGACTCCCCCTCTGTCTTTCCGATAAAAGCTGACTTTTTAGCCAGGGTGGGCGGTTGCCCACCATTTCGGTTGCTTCTTGATACCCTGTTTCCCACACTCCTTGCCGCCACCAAACTGGTGTTACTTCCGCCTCTCACCAGGCTTCTTCTCTGGAATCAGAGCCCCCCACTCCCATCAAGCACCGAGACTTCTGTCCCGGGAGGCTCTGAGGACCAGGTCGTGCCACCGGCCCCCTCTGCACCGGCATGGACGTCCCCGCCCCTTCGTCTCCACGCTCTCCCGACAGAGGGCCTGCTGCTCAGTCCCAGCCTCTCCTGCTCATGAATCTTGTGTATTTTCTGGCAAAAATTCTGAAGGAATAGAGTCTAGTCGCCTTTGCTAATTGATCCTGTCCTCATTGGGCAGAGTTTTCTGTGGCAGGACATTTCCGTTGACTGCTCCCTGGACCGCGTGTTGACTGCCCCCTGGACCCTGTGTTGACTGCCCCTTGGGCCATGTGTTGACTGCCCCCTGGACCCCGTGTTGACTGCCCCAGGACCCCGTGTTAACTGCCTCCTAGACCATGTGTTGACTGCCCCCTGGACCCCGTGTTGACTGCCCCTTGGGCCATGTGTTGACTGTCCCCTGGACCGTGTGTTGACCGCCCCCTGGACCGTGTGTTGACTGCCCCCTGGACCGTGTGTTGACTGCCTCCTAGACCACGTGTTGACTGTCCCCTGGACCCCGTGTTGACTGCCCCCTGGACCATGTGTTGACTGCCCCCTGGACCCCGTGTTAACTGCCTCCTAGACCGTGTGTTGACTGCCCCCTGGACCCCGTGTTGACTGCCCCTTGGGCCATGTGTTGACTGCCCCCTGAACCCCGTGTTGACTACCCCCTGGACCCCATGTTGACTGCCCCCTGGACCCCGTGTTGACTGCCCCCTTCACCGTGTGTTGACTGCCCCCTGGACCCCATGTTGACTGCCCCCTGGATCCCGTGTTGACTGCCCCGTGGACCCTGTGTTGACTGCCCCCTGGACCGTGTTTGACTGCCCCCTGGACCCCGTGTTGACTGCCGCCTGGACCCCGTGGACTGCCCCTGGACCACATGTTGACTGCTTTTGAGTCATTGGCCCATCCCTAGTCCCTTCTGTGTCCACCCCTTGTTCCAGGAGTGGCCGAGGACTGCAGCCCTTAGCAGGGGGTGCTGGGCAGGACCATGGGTGGGGCGGGCGCCATGTCTGGAACTCCATCCTGTCGTCCCTGCACCTAAGTCCTACCCGACCTTTGACCCCAGCGTAGACCGCATGCCCTGCAGGAAGCCCTGTCTGGTTTCGCCTTCTCCCCTAACAAGTAGTAGATACCCACAGAGAGGCTGGGCCAGGCCACCATGCTTTCATTTCCTCACTCATTCCATCCTCACTGTACTTCCTAGGAAGTACAGATAGGGAAACTGAGGCTCAGAGAGGTTTGGTGACTTGCTTGGTGGTGTAGCCAAGGCTCGAACCCACCTTCTGGTGGCCGTCCATTGTCCTCTCCGTCATATTCCAGCTGCTCTGAACTCCTCCATGGTCCATGCAATGCTAGACGGTGGTTGACCCCTGGGTTGCCTTGAATTACGGTGGAACTGCGCATCGTCCATTGCAGAAGGGGTGTCTGGTCTCCCCCCAAATTAGGTGAGAGCCCTTGGGGGGCGGGATGGGCCTGTCAAGTAGGGGTAGACAGAGGCCAGAGTCTCTCCAGTCCCCACCTCTCTCTTGCCCCTGCCCAGCTGTCTTCTCCTCGAGGGGAGAAGGGAAGTAGATTCCTCCTGTCCCGACCATTAGGAAGTCTGAGGCAAGCCTGTGGCACATGAGTGCCAACAGATGCCGCCGGGCTCGCGCCGGGAGGCCCCTCCTCTCCCTTCCGTGCCAAGCCCGCGAGGGAGCCAGTCGCTCGCCCACACCTCTGTCAGTAAAATGCCAACGAGCCATTTGTGTCCCCATTTCTTGGAAAATGGAAAACTCGAGTCATTCAGCAAAAGCGGCCTGGGAACGGCGCTGGTGGACGTGGGTCTCGGGACCCGGTGTGCTGGCCCCAGGACCCGAGCCACGGGGTGCTCCCAGGGTCCCCAGGAAAGGGCCTGCGTCTCGAGCCGCTGCGCTAAGGGGAGGGGAGGATGTGGGAGGCATCAGAAGCCTCCCCCAGCTGGTGGCTGAAAAGAAGTGTGGGAGCGGGCCCCGGGCCCGAGAGCGGGCAGGGCCAGCGCAGGGGCCCGAGGGAGGGACATCCGGGGACGCACGTGCGTGGGCTGGGGCGAGGCACCCCTCCAGAGGGGATCTTGTCACCCCAGGTCCCCCCCATGTGTGTGGGTGAGCAGGGCAGGCTGGCACCGCAGGCCCTCGCCGAGGCGGCGGGCTTGCCTGGGCTCCACCAGGGGTCCCCGGCGACTCTGGGTGCTGGGAAGTGGTCTCACCCTCCTGCTGCCTGTTCCTTTTCTCTCTGGGGATGTAGAAGCCTGTGTGAGTCTCCTCAGTGCCACACTCGGCCGCCTCTGAGGCGGTGGGAGGCGGCTGTCGTGGCCGCGGCCTCCCCGGCTGACGGGCCAGCTGCTCGCGGCCCACGGGCGTCTCTGCAGAAGCGGCTCCTTCCGCCCTCCTCGTGCCGCAATGGCGCTCGTGTTCAGATCCTCCTTGAGAACTTCAGCAACTGCAGTTGGTGCTCCTTCCTCTCAAATCCCCACGCCTTGGAGCACTTTGGGCGTGTGCTTCCCTCAAAGGCAAGCGGCCTCCGTGATTTCTGGCATGTTCGGCTCCCCTCGGACATGGCCAGGCAGCTGCTGGCGGTGGGTCGGTCGGGGGAGGCTGGGCCCAGGAGCAGGATGGAGAGGCCCGTGGGACTTTCATCCCCTCTTGGCCAGCCTGCTCACCCCTGGACCTTGGTTCATGCTCAGGGCCGCTGCGCGCCTTCTCAGCCTGCAGGTCGCCCGAGCGTAGCTTTGTCCCTGCCATGGGCCGGTGTGCAGAGTCTGTGGTGCCTCCTGCTCGTCTTTTCCCTGGCACAGAATGTGGAGCTCGTACAGTCCCCTCAAGAGGTCTGCGTAGGGGTCCCATGTGGCACACCCCGATCCTCTTTGGGGACCTCTTCCCTCCTGCAAGTTTCCTAATCCAGGTCACTGCTCGCACCTCTCCCCGAGACCCTCATGCATTCACCGCCCCCTCACTTCTGTCCCCCCAGGCGTCCCCCTGACACCCTACGTGCCCCTCCACTTATGGCTCCCCGAAGGGAAGTTTGAATCACTCCCTTTCCCCAGAGAACGATGATGGGTACAACCAGTACATTTAGAAGAACTGCTAGGAGCTAAGCTACCTGTGTTAAAAGGTGGTGCAGCAGTTTGATATGGTTGTGAATTCCAAAAATAGATATGGGATTGTGTTTGTGATCTGGTCTGTACCTGGGCATGATTGAGTTACGATTAGGGCTTTGATTGGGCCATGTCATTAGGGCATCGAGTCCCCACCCAGGGGTGGGGACTCACAGATAAAAGGCATGGCAAAGGACAGAGTTGGAGCTTTTGAGGCAAGGGTTTCTGATGTTGGAGTCTTGATGTTGGAGTTTGATGGTGAAGTCTTCAGCTGGAGCCCCAGGAAGTCAGCACACAGAGGAAAGAGGAGCCAGCCCTGGGAAGAGAGGACCTGAGCCAGGAGAAGAACACAGAGGACTGGAGATGGCTCCTTAGCCAGGCAGAAACCCCAGGGAGAGACAGAGCCGTACACCTGATAGTCTGCAGCTGTGGAGAAACCAGAGGAGCTGAGCCCAGAGGAACCCAGGAAGCCTGAATCCCCGCAGACGTCAGCAGCCATCATGCTCCAACATGTGAAAATAGACTTTGGCGAGGGAAGTATCTTATGCTTTATGGCCTGGTATCTGTAAGCTCCTACCCCAAATAAATACCCTTTATACAAACCAACCGATTTCTGCTATTTTGCATCAGCACCCCTTTGGCTGACTAATACAGGTGGTCAGTGCATCTCCTTCAAGCCCTGTCTTTTTAAAGTCCGTCTGGGATTATTTGTGTAGTTTCCCCTAAAATGGAACTGTGGGTGCCTCCAAGTGTGGGCATCACGTGCGGATGCGGATGCTCAGAGGCGATCACTAGGACATGTTTCTAACTTGGTCACTTGTTTATCATTTTGGTTCACATTGACTGTTTTCTGCTTTTCTCTTGCTTTTATTATTTGTCACATCTGGTTTCGTTTATAGCCAAAGTGGACTATTGGTTAAAGACAGGAAGAAATTAGACGTTGAGCCACTCCAAGTGATGGAGGCGTCTAAGAATGATAATTCTGCACGTTTGCCTCAAGGTCACTTTTACAGGATCCGCAAGTTGGGATCACCTGATCCAGTGCCTAAATAGGTCATCTAAATGTTTTTTAGTGCATCAAATTAAAAGAAGGGAGAAGGGTGAGGCGAGAGGAAAGCAGGCATAGTTTAACTTAGCATGCCTTTTCATTGATTGGAAATGAAAATTATTACCAAGAAGGTGTTATTTTTGAAGAACTGACAAATATATCTTTCTGAATCCTGCTTTATCTTATCATTTGCAAATAACATGAACATTACAAAAATAATGCATTTGATTTTTCTTAAGCTCAGAATGCAAGAATTCTAAGGATCAGGTCACAAAAGCAATTTTTGTCCATTTTTGAAGCTGATGCACACAAATTTCAATTATGTTTTAAATAGGTTGGTCCCCACACCAAAGTGTCATTTTTAAAATTTGTCAACAAATCAGTCTTTCTTTGCGCAACTAATTTAAAGAAAATGATAAGTTACATGTAACTTCTTAAATGGGAAAATGTTGAAATATGTCTTTATATATAACAAACATTCTTAAAAATTGTCTTATTGCTCATTTAATATTGAATATATTAAAAATATTGAACTAAAAGTCTTTTTTACTGTAAGCCATGTAAAAGCGACTTCGTTTAATTGTGGAGGGATTATTGTGGATTTATAGATTACTGTGAAAGGGGTTTGTTAGTCAGAAAAAGGACAGGGAACGCTGGTCCAAGCCCAGTTGCTAGCAGTAAAGTGCAGGTCAGGGAGCAGGCGTGGCGGCCGGGCAGGGGAGCCCGTCCCTGCGCGCCCCGCGTGTGTGGCTTCCTCCTCTCACCCACAGCCCACCAGACCCGATACCCGTGGCAAATGCCAAAACTCAGCCAAGGGGACAGGGCAGCTGGCGGTGACACCATTACCTCACGCTTCCGCAAACTAAGTCACAGTGAAAAATACCTCCTTCACAGAACATTACCTGGGGAGCAGAAGTAGCTCTAGTGGTTGAGTGCCTGCTTCCCACGTACAAGGTTCTGGATTCACTCCCCCGTACCTCCCCAAAAGAAACAAACGATAAAAACAGCTCTGCTTGGTCCGGGGTTCAGTTCCCGATGCCTCCTCCAAGAAACAGGGAGGACAAGAGACAGGGCAAGTGCAAACCACGAGGGGGGGGGAGAAATAATAAATAAAATACATCTTTAAAAAAACAACAGCCATCACAGGGGAGCGGATGTAACTCAGTGGTTGAGCACGTGCTTCCCACACAGAAGTTCCTGGGTTCAACCCCTGGCACCTCCTAAAAAAGAAAAAATAGAAAATAGAAAGGGCACAGCCTTGGGCGGGCAGCAGGACACACACCCCTTCCTCGCACCTGTGGTCACACTGGGCAGCAAGCGGGGCTGCGGTTGAAATGGGGTCTCCCCAGACCGCCACCGCGCCCGGTACATCCCGCAACTAATCCCCGGCTCGACTGCTTTGCGCCCCCCCCCCCTGCCTGGAATGAGAACGCGGGCGCCGGTGCAGGCGCCGCCACTTTTGAGTCGAGGTCCCCGTGGACTTGACGGGACAGCAGCAACCCAGCAGGATTCCGTCCTCCGCGCAGGTGGGGGAGCTGGAAGGGCGGTCGGGCACTGGTCATCCTGAGCCCTGTTTCTGTTGATGGGAGAGAGGTGGGGCGAGGCGTGCCCCGGGCCTCCGGGTGCTGCCACGTGGACGCTTCTGAGAGCGGCCCCCGTGTGCGCGTTCTTCCAGGGGATCTTTGCTCAAGGGAATGTGCCCCTTAAAGGACACCCGTCCAGAGGCTTTGCGCCATGCCCTGGGCAATGCCTCTGCAGCGTGGGGAGATGGCCTCAGGCTCCGGAGGTGGCAGGGAGGGGGACGAAGGGATGTGTCAGGCCAGAGGCCCGAAGCACCCGCAGACGTGGTCACCCTGTGCTGGGGGGCTGTACCATCCTCTGGAAACGTTTATCTGCACCCTTCCGGCTGGTTGACCTGCCACGGCCCATCCCCAACCGCATCCGTCCCAGGTGCTGTTATTTATAGACTCACTGACTTATCGGCTCCTGCAAATGTCCCCGCCCGGTGACTTCCTGGCCGCAGCTGGGCGCTTCCAAGGGCAGGGCGAGCCGTGGATACCTCGGGTGCAGGCCTCGCCAAGCCAAGCCCCTCCTCCGCCAGCTTTTCCCTCTAGTTCAGGTTCTTTCCGCGGGAGAGCACGCTCGGCCCTCCCACCGCGGGGAGGACGCCCTCCCCACTGCCGTGAGCCAGTGCCGGGGCAGCGCTGCCGTCCCCTTCCCCTGCTCTTCACGCGGACTTTTCACGTCCTCTTAGCAGCTCCCCACTCTTCCCGGTGCTGCGGTGCGGCCCGAGCGCCAGGGGCACGACCGAGAGTGGTGGCCAGGCCTGCCGGCTCTTGCGAGCCCGGGTCTCGGTGTCCGGCTGGCCCCGGCGGCACTGGCAGCTCTGCTCCGGGCTCCCGTGTTCTAGTGGGGCAGCTTGTCACGGGACGAGGTGCAGGGAGCGGAGAGGGTGGAATTCACCCCACGTGTGGCTCAGGAAGCTCATTTCTCTCCAACGTTGTTTTTCCTGTTCCAGCCAGAGAAAAGCAATAGCCAATTGCCTTTTTTTTTTTTTAAGATTTATTTATTTATTATTTATTTCTCTCCCCTGCCCTCTCCCCCATTTGTCTGCTCTCGGTGTCCATTCGCTGTGCATTCTATGTCCGCTTGTATTCTTGTCAGCGGCACTTGGAATCTGTCTCTTTTTGTTGCGTCATCTTGTGTCAGCTCTCTGTGTGTGTGGTGCCATTCCTGGGCAGGCTGCACTTTTTTCATGCTGGGCGGCTCTCCTTACGGGGTGCACTCCTTACGCGTGGGGCTCCCCTATGCGGGGGACACCCCTGCATGGCACGGCACTCCTTGCGCGCATCAGCACTGCCCATGGGCCAGCTCCACACGGGTCAGGAGGCCTGGGGCTTGAACTCTAGACCTCCCATGTGGTAGGCGGACGCTCGATCAGTTGGACCAAAATCCGATTGCCTTTTCAGCTGTGGGAAGTAGGGGCTTGAGACATCAAGTGGTTCACTCGGTGACATCCAGGTCACGGCCGAGAGGCACATCTCAAAGCCTCTACCCTTCTTTCCCAAACCTGAGGACCTCACGGGAGCCCAGGGATCCCCGACGCCTCACGAGAAGGTGCCAGCTCTTTACGTCGCAGAAACCTGGGCGGAAGGCTCTTCCGGGAGGGCGGCACGTCCTGGGCTGAGTGTCTTACAACGTTCTATATTTACACCCAAACGGAGGTGAGCTTAACAATGTGGTCTGATCACAGGAAATGAATGACTCTGTCAAAAATCACTCTTTACTGAATGACTCCTTTAACCTGAGCTGCCGGGAAAGTCTATCACCATGGGAAGCCGTGCTTTGAATGATGTGTCCTGATGAAAAATTGATATTGGTGGAAATAACATTTTTAAAAATCCCTAGGTATTAGCGGTGACTCCGTGTCCTCCGTGAGGCTCGGAGGGACAGCGCGTCCTGCGTGTCCACACGCACGTGTGCGGGTTGGTGTTTTGCCTCCTGCCATAGCGTCCCATCATCACAGTGAAATGGCAACCTTGCAGCGCCGGTGGACGGTTGTGGGAAAAGAGCGTTGAGGGAGAGATGGCCCGTGTGGCCAGGCATCTTGGTGTCACCCTCCATCGGCCAAACATAGCCATTGTGGGGTTTCTTATCGACTCATTTGGGTAATTCACCCAGTGGGAAATGTTGAGGATAAAAATGTAAAATCCTGTCGGTTGATGAGCGCAGTCCTTGATGGGAGTTCGGTGACATATTTTGAAACACCGTAAGCTGTTCCGAGGAATATTCTGGCAGGTTGTCCTCCAGTAAAACGTGTCGGAAGCCCGGCAGCTGTCGGCCTGCCCGTCTTCCTGTGTTCGGGGAGGATCCAGCCCGGGTAGCGGTTTCATACCTGGGCGGCTCCCGCTTTAGAGACGCCAATAGCAGGCGTTCCGGAGGGCGCCCGCCACCCGCTTCTCGGCTGGTAGTGAAATGCGTCATGCCCGGATGGAGCGTCGCAGGCTGTCGCAGCGGACGGATTCATGACGCACCGCCTGCCACGCCGCCTCCCCCGTCCAAATGGAAGTGGCTTTTTGGCTGGGCCCAGGGAGGCCTTGAAGTCGCAGGGTGGCCAGGTGCCCGGGGGAGGCGGGCAGGATTACCCGGGGGCGAGTGGCCACGCCGTTCCCTGGCTCAGTGGGTGAGGTTGGGAGGCCTGGGGGTGACGTTACGTTTAGGGTCTGGCCTGGGCGCCGGACTTAACACTCTTCCCAAATGCCTGTCCCTGTCCACCTCGCAGTCGCTTTGGCCCGTCGCGTCGTGATGGGTGCACGTGCCGTATCCTCCTGCTTACCCTGCTGCCCGCGGGCACCCTCGCCGGAGCGCTCGGGGGCCGAGGGTGGCCGCCTCGTTGCCATCCCTCCTTCCCGAGTTCCAAGACGTGACCCCAGGCGGGTGTGCCAGGAGCTGAAATGAGGCCCGCGCCGTGAGTAGCGTCCCTACCTCTTGCCCAAGCCTGAGGGTCTCATGAGTGCTCAGGATTTCACAAGAGGCGAGGGGTGACCGAGGGCCCTTCGCTGCCCCCCCGGTGACAGAGGCGGAGGGGCAAGGGTAAGCCCTGCCCACGCTTCTTTGGCACTTGGCCCCCCGAAGGTCCCTCCCCGACACCTCTGCAGAGCATCCAGAAGGGCTCGTGGGCCCGCTCTGAGCCCGAGCGAGGCTGGACTCCGAGTTCCCTTCCTAATTCTGCCGCCAGCTGGGCATGGCCTGGCCGGGCAAGTGGGCCCTGCCCTCTGGGTCTCGGCTCCCCCTGCTGCGTGACGAGGGGACCTGGAAGGAAGGGCCGGCTCTGAATTGCCAGGGCGAGCCTCCGCTCCCTCCAACGCAGGCCTGCGCACACTCGCGCGTGAACAGGGGCGCACACGTGCTCGGTGGCCGCTCCCGGGCCCGCCTCTCCACGTGAGTCCCTTTGCGTGGCCCAGGGAGCCGTGGGGGCTGGCTGGGGGCCCCCAGGAGGGGCCGCGGTGGGCAGCGGGTGTCCCCCTCGCTGTGAAGCCGCCACTCAGCCCCGAGGGGTGCAGCGGGCTTCAGAGGCAGGGCCTCGCTGTGCGAGGTCACTGTATACATTTTCCTTTTTTTGCTTTAAAAGAAAGCTGCGTCACCAAGAGTTTAGAAAATAGAAGAGCGGGGAAGGGGAGCTGCCTCTGTATCAGTTTCTCAATAGCTGCTCTATCATTTCATAAGTTTCCTTCTAGGGACTCTTCCTTCTGTTTATTTTATGGCATTTTTTGTCCTATTTGACACTGCAGTAGGCACTTTACATATATTGTCTACTTGGGTCTTATCAACAATCCTTCTGGAGAGAAGTTAGTGAACCCCAGTTTGAGATAAGAGAGCCACCAGGGGTGAAGGGAGCTGCAGAGGATATTCAGGGGTTTGACCCCTGACCTGTGACTCCAGAAACTGTCCTCCTTCCACCCGTCCAGCGGCTCTCCAATGTCACCTGTGTTAAAAGCGGGTGTGGCTCTACCCGTTGGGTGCCCGCCTGCCACATGGGAGGTCCCGGTGCCTCCTAAAGAAGATGAGCAGGTGCCACACGCACCGTGAGTGGACGCCTAAGTGAGCAGGTGCCACAAGCCAGCAGACACCGCAGCCCGTGGGGAGCAGATGTGACTCAGGCTGTTGGGCTCTTGCCTCTCATGTGGGAGGTCTTGGGTTCGGTTCCTGGTGCCTCCTGGAGAAGGCGAGCAAACAGTGAGCACACAGGCAAGAGAACCGTTGGGGCGGGAGAGGGGGCAGGAATCATCTGGAAGGCTTGTTATACCGCAGATCTCTGGGCCCCACCTCCAGGACGCAGCAACTGATTGCCTTGCTAGGAGGGTGGGCACTAATCATGCCCTTTTTCTAAAGAGCCCCGGGGCTCAAGGCCACGGCCGTTCTGTCCTGCGAGGCGGCCGTTCTGTCCTGCGAGGCGGCCTGTGAAGACGTTCCGGCCAGCCCCCTGCTTTGCTGGATGGTGAACGTGAGGCCCAGGGAGGGAGGGAAGAGGAGGGGGAAGTGCTTGAGCTCCCATCACACTGTCCCTACCAGCTCCATTTTGAATTAATTCACGACAGCGATCGATTTGTCTTTTGGCCTTACAGTTTATTTACGGTCTCTGCTTTTACAGGGACTTTGCAGAGAGCCCTACGCTAAAGAAGGCAGGCTTGGGGCTGGCCAGGGGCGGCCAGCGTCCCTCCTTCCCTGGGACCACGGCCATGGTCTGGCCCCGCGTGGGCAGCCGCCGGGTCCCAGCGTCCGTGAGGTGTCCATGAGGTGTCCACCGGGGTCGAGGCACGGCAGCTCTTCGGGGTCTCCGGGGACCCAGCCGAGTTGCCAGGTGCCCGGGTTGGCAGGCAGGACCTTTAGCCAAAGGCGTGTCTGTGCCCTCAGAGCTGAGGGTGGAGAGCCGCGGAGGTGTGAGTAATGGGCAAGGAGGCCCCAGCGGGTCCTTCTCCGTGGGAAGGGAACATGTCTGGAGGCTTCTGTGTCTATTATCGAACAAGCCGGCTCGGGCTGGGGTGAGATTAATTATTTCCCGCGGCCACCTCCACCTTCTCCACCTTCTCCCCGAAGGTCTCCTGCTGGACCTGCTTCCAGAGCCCCTTGCCTTGCAGCTACTTGTCAGCAGGTGCCGGGAATACGGATGGTGGGGGTTATTCTTAAATTAAAATGGGCTTTAATTTTATTCTTAGTACAAAAGCCATAGATGTTTGTTACTTAAAGATCAGAAAAGAGGAACAAAAAGAGAAATGAATAAAAATACAACAGATTCCCCCCTGCCCCAAAGAGAGCACAGTTAAAACGACGGGCATCAATTCCACGTCACCCTTTTCCCTGTTCCCGCACTCCCTCCCTCACTGACGGTTGTCATGCCCCTATAAACAGGTTACTTCGTGTGATAGCTTGGTTTGGTTTGGTTTTTGCAGCGTAAATGAAGGCGTGCTTGTGCATACTGTAACCTACCTTTTTGTTTGAGTGTCTTGGCACATCGTCACATCAATGCATAAAGAGCTAACTCATCCTTGTTAACTAGCATTCAGTAATTGATAATGCCCAAGCACTGATTTCCACAATCCCCTTTTGTTGGTTATTGAGATTATTTTCGAGCTTTGCCCTATGAACACTGTTCATATCTTTGTGCACTTGCCCAATTACCCCCAGCTATGCTGCTGGGTAGTTCTTAAATGTTGAAGCTTATTTATTTATGCATTTGTCCAAGCAGATGTTTACTGAGCCCCCACTGTATGAGAGGCCCTGTGCCAGACGCTGGGGATTCCATGAAATATGAAAGAGGCTCCCTGTCCTGTCACTGCACATCTAGGAAAGGACATAGTTTATAAACAAGAAACAAGTATATTGAAAGAAAGATGGGACCGGGAGGAAAGTGCATCCCCCCAGCAGCCGTTTGAGAGAAGGAGGCTGGCAGGAGGCACATGATGGGGTCAGATCCCCAGACAGACTTTACAAAGCAATAATGGTGTGGGGTTTTTTTAACCATTTGATTTATTTTATTTTATTTTTTTATGGATTATAGTTAATTTTTTTATTTATTTTACACTTTTTTATTAAAGTTAATAAATCACAAAGAACGTTACCTTAAAAAACATTAAAAAAACATAAAAAACTTACAAGGTTCCCCTGTACCCTGCTTCCCAACCCCCCACCCCATCATTTTTGTAAATTGTATTTTTTTGAAGATACACAAAAAATGTTACCTTAATAAGTATGAGGTTCCCATATACTCCCCATCCCCCCACCCCACTCCTCCCACACCAACAACCTCCCCCTCATCGTGGCACACTCATCACCTCGGCGAACACATTTTGGAGCACTGCTGCACCACGTGGATAATAGTTTACCCTGTAGTTCCCACTCTCCCCCAGTCCATTCAGTGGGTTATGGCAGGAGACATAAAATCCACCATCTGACCCTGCAATATCATGTAGGCCAACTCCAAGTCCCCAAAATGCCCCCACATCACATCTCTTCTTCCCTCTCCCTGCCCTCAGCAACTACTGCGGCCACTTTCTCCACCTCGATGCTACAGTTTCTTCTATTCATCATCACAGTAGTTTCGTAGTAGAGTATCAGTAAGACCACTCTAATCCATATTCTATTGCTCCAGCCTGTGGACCCTGGACTGGTGATGGCCGCTCCACCTCTAGATCAAGAGGGAACTTAGATTCCACATGGATAATGGTGTTTTTAAAAAAACACACGCCATGGTTGAGCCAAGTGGAGTCAGTTTCCTCCTTCTCTGAGGAGGCGTGTGGGTGTGTGGGGGGTGGTCCGGATGTGTAGAATCCTTTAAAAAGAAACAGAAACACCACGGGTCGTGGTCCGATGCCAGAGGAGCCCCGGTCTTTGACAAAGAGCAGAGCCACAGTTTTGTTCTCTCGGTGGGGAGAGATTTGTCCAGCCCGTCCCATCGGGCGTAGGGCACCGGCCAGGAACGCAACCCCAATTAAAACTAGAGGCACCTTTATGTCAAGAGGAGGCTCAGAGTCGATAAATCGCAGCTTCCCCGGCGGACCCGACTTCGCCTCACTTCGCGCTTGGCTTCGTGGTGAGCCAGTTACTGGGAATTTCTACGTGTTTTCTACGAAAGGACAATATTTGGGTCAGAAGAAGTGGCTTTGCAGGAGGGCTGGGTTTTGACTTGCTTGGCGTGGCCTTGGACGCCGTCCCCACGTACGTCCCCTCCGGGCCTTCGGAGGGTTCGGTGCGCGGGCGCCGTGCGTCCGTGCGCCCATTCGAAGGTGGCCGGGCCGGGCTGGAGGCCGCCAGCGGGCCCAGCTGGGAAGAGGCCACGGCCAGCGGGAGGCCCGGGCAGGGCGCGCTGCCGTCCCGGGGACGCGGTGGGGGAGGAGTGGCGCTCAGCTCCCGCGCTGGGGGACTCGGGCCGCTCTTGCGCATGCATCCATTTTCTGCTCCACTGAGTTGATTCATTTAAGTGCCCAAATACGAATGAAGTCCTTTCTGGATGGAACGCTTTCTGAACCGCGACCGTCGAGCCCCACTCTCGGCCTTTTTAAGCAAAAGAGGTGGAACATAATGTCACCGCCATCGGATGGGACCGGGGCCACTGCGCCGGCCCTGGGTGGCCCCAGGCTCTGGTATTATTTAGGTGGTTCTGAGTGTGGTCTTTAAAAAAAAGTTAAATAAAATCACAAAAACTGTTGCTCTTCCCCCCGCTTCCCGTCTTTGCTCTCAGTTGTCATTTCTCAGAGTCTTTCGGTCCCCCGGTCCCCTGCTGTTTCTAATGGCCCAAGAGCTTCAGATCTGCAGCTCCTCTCGAAGGAAGTCTGCAGGCACCGGGCGCCCGGTTAGCTGCTGGGTTTCACTCCGTTCTCCCCACTTCCGGAGCTTCGTTCCAGGGTGACTGGGTGCCACGCATATGGGTGCGGTCGCCTTGCTTCCGGGTCACACACGGCACCCAAGAGCTGAGCTTGCTGTGACCACTGTAAGCATGTACAGGTTAAAAGCTGTCACTCGCCTTCAGCTGGTTTTCCTCATCAGGTGGCGCCTCCCCGAGTCCTCGGGCGCCGCCCCTACCCAGCCGCACTCGAGAGCCCCGCTGTCCTCCCCTCCACCTGTTGTTACCTGCCTGGCATGAGCCGGAGGCGCCCGGGGACAGCCTCCCCTCATGCCTGTGGGTTTAGGTGTCGCGCGGCCCAGATGGGAGCAGATGAGTCACAGGTGTGCCCTTGAGAGCGGGACCCAGCTGCGGGGTGCGTCCCGAGCCGCGACGACACAAGAAAGCGACGGGAGGGTCGAATCCCTTGTGGCAGACTCGAGGGTGCTCTGGAGGTGCAGCAGTGGAGAAAATGAGAACGGCTGCTGCTCTCAGCCTCCGAGGTACCACTCGAGCCACATCTTGCTCGGTCCACGTTTTCAAGGCCAGAGCTGTAAATGAAAAGGTGCTTGGACTCGAGCGCTGCTTCCTGCCTAGGAGTTGGATCTCTGTTCCCTCGCGGTTCCTAGGAGCTTTGCAGGCCAAAGGGAGTGGAGGATGGACAATTTTAAGCATCTCTTCTAAGGGTGATGAGACTGAAAATCTAAATTCCCACAGACCAGAAAGGAACAGGTTTCCACCTGCTGTAGCAAAAACTCATCGCAAGACCAAGGCTGTCTGAAAATCAGCCCCCCATGCTTTGGCTTCAGCTGGGCTGCTGGCTTAGCTCCGCGGAATGTGTGGGCCAAGTGCAGTAAGCAGGGCAGGTCTGTGCAAACCAGCATCTGAATCTCAGGTTACTTAAAACAGCAAATCTCGGTGAAATCCACCATGCTCCAATCTGGCCCGCCCAGGAGTGGCGCTGCGCACACGGAGAGCTGCCGCAGCAAGAGGACGCACCAAAAGTAAGACACAGGTTCCCGATGCCGCTGACAAGAATGCAAGCGGACACAGAAGAACACAGAGCAAACGGACACAGAGAGCAGACAACTGGGGGAGTGGGGGTAAAGGGGAGAGGAATAACTAAAAAAAATAAATCTTGAAAAAGAACATTCTTTAAAAAAAAAAAGCCAACAGACTTCTGGTACTTTGCATCAGCGTGCCTTTGGCTGACTAATACAGTATGCTGTATCACACCTGAGACAATTAATAATTCCCCACTATCATCCAACACCCAGTCTGCATTCAAATGTTCCCAATTGCCAAAAAAACACATAGCTGCTTTTTAATCCATTCGTGTATTACATTTGGTTGTTAGTGTCTCTCCAGTCTCTTATTGTAGAACATTCCTCCTCCCCTTTTCCCCCTTTCATGGCCTTGATGTTTTGAAGCGGTCTGGCCAGTCGTCTGGTAGAAGGTTCCACATCCTGGATTTGCTCAGTTCTTTCCTTGCCACGGTGCCTCACCCATCCACCTACCCCACTGTGTTTCCTGCGAGTTAGAGGTTACATTTAAAGGCTTGGTCAGAGTCGGATTACACGCTTTGGGGAAGAATTCATCACAGATGATTCTGTGTCCTTCCCATGGAATCACATCCAGAGGCACGTAACGTCCCGCCTTCCCCATCGGTGGCTCTCAGTTCCGACACGGGCTTAGAGTGGGTGTGGTGAGAGCTCCCCGCGCTGAGGGGAGGTTGTCTCCTCTGTAATTAGCCAGTGATCTGTGGCACTGGGCAGATCAGCTGCTTCCCGGGAACTTTCCACCGAATGGTCTCTGCATCCCTTGGTGATCCTTACCCGCTGGGGGGCTTGGGGAGGTGGGGGCAGGGGGCTTTAGCATGGTGGTTTTCTAGTTCTGTCATTCTTTCTCCGTTTATTAGCTGAACCTCTAGCTCGTTTCCCTCCCTGAGCCCTTCCTCACTTCCAGGCACAACCGCGTGGTCCCAGGCAGACCTCGTTCTTCTCTGCTCCAGGCCTGTAATCAATTTATCTAAGGAGCGTGGCTCTTGGAGTAGAGAATGGCATTTAAAACCAAGATCTTGGCCCTAGAGCCAGGCCTGTTGGGCACATAGCACCAGGAAATACATGTGTTTTGAAAATTATGTGTTCGTGTTGATATTTCCAAGTCACATTTAATATTCAAGGTTTCTTAACATCTTAGATTTTTTTTATACTTGTACCTCAAACTGAAAAACTGATGCCTAAGTATTAAAAGTATTTACCTATTTATACATAATATACACATAAAATAGTTTCAGACTTACAATACCTTTATTACACTCACGAGGAAACGACGCAGTAAAGTCTATCTTTGCATTGCTTTTTACCCTTACAATGTATCCCATTCAGAATGTCCACTCAGAGGACTGTCTTCGGAGCCATTTGAAATAATTCCCTTCTTTGCGTGATGCTCTCCATTTGACATAGAGTGAGAGTCATTTATTCACATTTGTTGTGGATCGGAAGACTTGTCCCCTTCCCCTTTGAAAATAATGTGGTTTTGGAAGATGTAGAACAACATTTACATGGTTGAAAAGTCAAAAGTCTATAAAAAGGTCACCTCAAAGATATCTGGGTTCTGTACCTTCCCCGCCACCCATTAAGCAAATACTTTGATGAGTTTTGATTTATCCTTCCAGTGTATCTTTTTGTAAAACTGAGCAGATCATGGAATCATTCTCATCGGTCCTTTTTTCTTGGGCGAAAGTTGCACGCTACCTCTGTGCTTTCCCTCGCTTTGTCCACCTTTCGATATAGGCTGGAAATTTCTCCATCTCAGCACTTCAAGGCCTCCCCCCTCCTCCTCTGTAATCCCCCACTCTGGGGTACACCCCAGTGGGGTCAATCTGCCCCCTGCCAGTGGGTTATTCCCAGTCCTTCTTTGACAAGCAGTGCCACGATGAGTGCTCTCTAGCATATGTTGCTTCATGCCTCTGAAGGTGTGTTTTCAAGTTTAATGGGTCAAAAAATAAAAGCAGGTATCATTTTGTCAGGCCTTGCAGAATTTTCCTTTCTAGGGTTGTAGCATTTTGCATTTGCCCCCCCACCCTCACCCTCATGCCATCATATGTCAGAGTTCCTCTTTCTCCACAGCCTTAACCCAAAAATATTTGTCAAAATTTGGATTTTTGCCAATATGATGAATGAGAAATAGTATCTCAGTTTATTTTTTATTTGCATTTATAATTAAGGTTGAGAACTTTTTATATACTTAAGGATCATTGCCCTTTCTCTTTCTATGAGCTATCTATATCTTTAGCCATATTTCTGTCATCCTTTCAGCCTTTTTCTTCTCAATTTTAATAGCTTTAATATTAGGGAGATTGGCACTTTTAAGTTTTGCAAAGGTTTTCCTCCTGTGGTTCAGTAGTTTGTCTTTTCACAATACTTATGCCAATGCCTTTGTTTTATTACATCTTTTATTGCCTCTAGATTTGGAGTCATAATTGGAAAGGCTTTTCTACTCCCAGGTTATAAAGGAATTCACCTTCTAGTCTAGGCATAATTTCATTCTTCACTTAGATATCTCATCTCTTTGGAGTTTACTCTGGTGAGTGGTATAGGGCATGGATTCGGTTTCCCTTTTTCCAGAAGGCTGCTCATCTTTTCCCCAAAGGCCTGAGACGCCACCTTTACCATATACTGAATTTCCACCTGTACTGGAGTCTGTTTACCAACCTTGTATTCTGTTCCACTGCTCCGCCAGCTGAGATCCTTGCAGCGCACGTGCCCCACCTCTGGGTGGAGGGACTGTGCGCCCCTGCCCTGTTCTTCCCCGTCTCTTGGGAGCCAGCTGATGCTGGGTGGTGGGAGCCCAGGCCCAAGCATTTATCCCACCCCGAGGAGTAGCCAGGCCGTGACTCCGGGAGGTGGTGTGCAGTGTGGTGTCTGGGTTTTATCTCCTCTTCCCGGTATTTACCCAGATTTCCCAACATTGCTTTATCTTTTTAAACTACGTGTGTCTTTGCAAGCTGCTTTGGGATAGGAGGCTGGATTCTTGAAGGAGAGGGGAAAGGAGGAGAATCACACAAGACTGAGATCTAGCAAGATGCTTGAATATGTGAACGTGTGCCGTCCTTGATTTCCAGCTCGATTTGCCGCCCTCTTGGGAGGTGCTTCTCTTGGGTGGGTTTGCGGATTGCAGGAAAAGCCTTTTGCTTTCAGGTCAGACAGCTTTCATCCTTTCAATCTTACCATTTTTGATCAGGGAGGAATGAATGCAGATGGGCTCCACACCAGGGAGCCAAGAGTGCCTACAACTGAAAGCAGGAGAATTGCATCCAGCATCCATGTGGAATCTAAGCCCCCTCTTGATATAGATGTGGAGTGGACACAACCATTCCAGGGTCCACAGGATGGAGGAATAGGGTATAGATTAGAGTGGACTTACTGATATTCTATTCATGAACTATTGTGACTAGTAATTGAAGAAAATGTGGCATTGGTGTGGAGAAAGTGGCCATGGTGGCTGCTGGGTGTGGGGAATGGGAGGAAGAGATGAGATGTGGAGGCGTTTTCCGGACTTAGAGTTGTCCTGGGTGGTGCTGCAGGGACAGTTACTGGACATTGTATGTCCTCCCATGGCCCACTGGGTAGACTGTGGGAGAGTGTGGGCTATGGTGTGGACCATTGACCATGAGGTGCAGCAGTGCTCAGAGATGTGTTCACCAAGTGCAATGAATGTCTCATGATGATGGAGGAGGTTGTTGTTATGGGGGGAGGAGTGGGGGGCATATGGGGACCTCATATTTTTTTAATGTAACATTAAAAAAAGAAAGAAAGAAAAAGGGTTATCACACCCAGAGGAAAAGACCAGTTTACAAACCATAAAAAAAAGAAAAAGAAAAAGAAAGCTGACAAAGATCAGACAAGTGTTTTAGGGACCAAGTTAGCGGGGGCCTCCACGTGGGCCTTGTGAAGAGTCGCCGGCGCCTCCACTCACCTTCCCATCACGGGTGTGCCCTGGGGCAAACGCCGCCATGCCCGTCAGACCAAACGTGGCTCGTCTGCACTGGTCGAAGCCCCCCCAGGCACCTGCTGCGGGTACGTGGGGTCCCTCACCTGCTGGTACCCCCTGGTCCATCAGCCCTTTTAACCCAAGCCTGCGCCCTCCCTCCCCTGGAAACCTGGGCTGCCCTGGTCCCTTTCCGTCCCCTTTGCTCCAGTCTCCCCAGCACTGGGCCCCTCTCATCCTGTGTCCCATCACCGGCTCTGCTTTCCTGCGTCCTCAGTTCCTCTGTGCCATCTTCACGGTGGACACACCGCACCCCAGAGCTGGAACAGCGCTCACTGCGTGTCCCGTGGCTCCGGCCGCTCCAGGGACGCGATCCCTGCCCTGCAGGGGCTCCAAGAAAGTGGTTGGGTCCCAGCAGGCACGGGGCAGAGAGGACGCAGAGGGCGTGGGCCGTGGTCCTGAGGCGATCCCTGACTTCAGACACAAGATCCCGAGACCACGTCGGTTTCTGGACCTTGGGCTTGGCCGGCTCCAAGCGTGCACCTGCCTTCCGTGCAAACTGGATGTTTTCTTCCCAAATCGGTGGAACTCTCCTCTGCTCTTCCAGAAAACGTCTGCCTTTGATATCTCGTCCTTCTCTCTTAAATTTTGGAAGAGAGGCGAGAGCTCTGCAGAGCCAGCACTTGGGTGGGTTCTGCATTTGTTGCATGTAATCCAGCCTCTGTGCAGATATTTAAAGTCCCCTCTGACAAATCGACCTGCGTGGCGTCCCACCACGTCTCCTCGCCTCGGCGCAGGGGCCCCTCCACGGCAGGCCACACGCCCCTTAGTGTCATTCTCCCTTATCCCAAAGCGCCTCACCCCTTATCCAGAGTTATGAAATTGCAAGAGCTCTGAAAACAAAAAATGCTCTGATGACTCGCCTGACAGCAAAACCCGACCTAGACTGCCCTGAACCATTTATAGCCCTTATTTATCCCGTTAAATGTGAATATTCATACCTTGGGCTGTAACAATATTGGCACGGCTGATCCCGGGGCACGGTCTCAGAACCTGCTGAGGGTATCGTGATACACAACATTCCAATTCTGAATTCCAAAGCGGATCTGGTCCCAGAGTTTTGGTGTAAGGGATGACAGGGCTGGCTGAAACCGGAGGCTCGGGTCCTGTCACTTCACTCTGTCTGATGGGATAATCATACACAGAAGTGCCCCCCTGCCAGGAAGGGTGAAAATACACGGTGTTCCGGGCCTGGAGGAGCTCTAAACACAGGTAGTACACCAGGGCCTCCCCACGCCTGGAAGGTCACAGGTAAGCACGAAGCCTAGAAAAAATCCGAGTAGAACTGGATGTCCAGCTGTCCCCAGACTCTGTCAGCGCCACGTGCCCTGACACCAGCGGGTTTCCAGACTCAGGAAGCTGAGAATGCCGAGCTTTTCAATGCCTTCTCTGGGACAGGCACGGTGCTGAGCACTTAGTAGGGATTATCTGATCACACGAGGCAGATGTCAGTATCCCCTTACAGAAGAGGAAACTGAGGCCCACCGGTAGGGTTCAGATGCAGGAAAACAGAAACCTCTGGCTGTTTTAAGCCGAAGGAGATTCATAGAGGGGGAGTGGGCGTTTCCAAACTCATAAGCAAAGACCGCCGGCCTCAGGGACAGCCACCACCTACCTAGCTCCCATCTAGGTGCTGGGGGGCGGCGGGGGGGGTGGCACCCCAACCTCTGGCCTCAGAGTTGCATCGCTCCTGCTACATCGACCTGGATCCCGCTTCTCAACCTGCTCAGCTGGCAGCAGCCTCCTCGCCTCCACCTGCCGGACGGAGCACAGCCTGCGACGGCACAGCCTCCACCTCGTCCCCATGGTCCCTCGCCCACAGGCACGGCCACCCTGTAGAACCTAGAACCTTCTAGGCCCGGGAGGTGCTAGAAATGCCCCTTGAGCTCTCTCGGCTTTGATACGCAGGAAGCGATCAGGAGAGTCAAATGGCTGTTGTGCCACGTCACGGCCCCGTGTTTTAAGCCATTTCCCCGAGAGCACTCCGGAAGGGGTGGAACCCACGTTGGAAGCCAGGCTGTCAGGCTCCAGAGCCAAAGCTCTGTAAGCTCTCCTGTCCCGTGGGCTTCGCCTGGCGCCGGCTGCCCCCTCCGCTGCGCCGCTCCCTTTCCCGTTGGCAGGCCCATGGCTGGCCCGGGTGTCTGTGGGGTATCAGGCCTCGACAGCCAGGCTCTGACTCCTTTGGGGGCTGGCAATGACGATCTCCAGCTCCTGTGTCCTGGTGGGGTGCACCAGTGACCGACGGGTTTCCCCAAAACTCAGCGACAACCCAGTACACGCCTGTTACCGCTCACAGGTCTTGAGGCTGCCTGTTTCTCCTGGTGTCAGCTGGGGCCTCGTGCGTCTGTGATCAGGAGCAGGTCAGAGGGGCGATGCCCCTTATCTTGGGCGCTTTCACACGCTTGGGATCGGCTGGCTCGTCGCTCTCCCTCCAGCACACCTGGCCAGCGACTTCTGGCTAAGCCATGGCTGAGAAGCAAGCGAGGAAGCAGAAAAGCTCCCGTTCTTTTTCAAAGCGATCTCGCGGTCAAGGCCGGCATCCTAGTGGGGACACAGGGTGTGGCTGCAGGGGGGCCCCCTGGGGGAGCTGGGGCACCGTGGTGACCCTCGCGGAGCAGAAGCGCCCTTGCCCGTAAAGCGGCCACACCGCCTGTGCTCTCAGCCCGTGAGAGATGTGCAGGGGTGCGCACGAGCTCGTGGTCGTTCATTTCGGCTGGTTTGGTTCTTTTTTTATTTTTTTTCTTCTTTATTTTCTTTTAAATGTTACGTTCAAAAAATATAAGAGGTCCCCATAGAGCCCCCACGCCCCCCACCCCACTCGTCCCACATCAACAACCTCTTCCATCATCGTGGCACGTTCCCTGCACCTGGTGAATACATTTTGGAGCACCGCTGCACCCCATGGACGGTGGTCTACACTGTAGTCTACATGCTCCCCCAGTCCACCCAGTGGGCCATGGCGGGACACCAATGTCCAGCATCTGTCCCTGCAGCACCACCCAGGACAACTCCAAGTCCTGAAAATGCCCCACATCCCATCTCTTCTTCCCTCTCCCTGCCCTCAGCAGCTACCGTGACCATTTTCTGATGCTTGAGCCGTTGGCCCCCGAGCTGTCCCGGGGACGTCGCCTCCAGCCCGCCCCTGCTTAGCCGAGCTGCTTTTCAACCCAGCCAGGTCTTTCACCATCTCAGGCAAAGCGCCTGCTCGCTCGCCACTTAAAACCTCCTTGCCCTCTCCGTGACAGATACCAGGGAAAGCACTTCTCCCATTGAAGCCCACACGGGCAGGGCACGGGGTGAGTTCATCAGGAAGCCAGCCTCATAATCGCATTTTCATCTCGCTTCTCCGTGACGCTCCCAAGATTTCCAGCGTCGCCTGCCGGAGCGAGACGCGCCTCCGCCACGACGGTCCCCCCGGCCTTGCGGGATCATGTGAAGGGTCAGGGTTGTGTTTCCCAGCTTCTATTTCAGCGGGCAGATCTTAACGTTTTCTTAATTCATATTTAATAACCCGGCGGTGCTGTCTGGTGGCTGTGCAGCAGGGCCCCGCGTGTCCCTTCTCCCCAGCACGTGAGGGGGCTGCCTCTCGCCTGAGGGTCCCCCCAGCGTCTCTGATATCGGAAGAGGCCGATGACAGCAAGCGTTGCTCCCCTGTTTTCATGTGGACCCCCTTTCCCTTTGAAGTCGAGCTACCTCCCCCCGGCCTGGAGAGCAGCATTCTATGGTCTCTGCTTTGCTGCTCAGCCTGCTTGAAAGGTTTTCAAGTTCAATCTCTGAAGGCAGAGGACCGGGTTGGTTGAATGCTGGCTTGAGAGCACACTGGCTGTGTGGCTGGAGGTGAAGGGCTTAACCTCTCTGTGCTTCAGTTGCCCCACCTTCCATCGGGGACAGTTCTAGGGCTCGCCGCTGCACCCCAGGTGGGTCAGCCCGTGTAAACACAGGGACCTGGACTGCCCGGGCCTGGGAACTGTGCCGTGCCCCCCCTCCAAAGGCCTTGCTAGCCCTGATCATTTGGGGGAACCCTGCCTTTCTGGGTTTGTGCCCTCCGCCAGCATTTGTTGCAGTTTGCAGGCTTCTCTGGTGCAGCCTGCACGGGTCACCCTCTCTGTGCCCTGCACGTTCTCGTCCATCTCCAGGGTCTCCTGCTTCCTGCCCCCTTACCACGGCCGTCTCGTGGCCCTTCTTGAACTTTGAGTTTCTGCCTTGAAGAGAGTAAAGTCGGTCGGCCTGTCCCCTTGACAGCTCTTGTTCCTCTAGCCTGGCCCCTGGGCTGCCCTTGGTGGCATCACATTCCCCTGGGAGCATCCACCTTGGTGCACCATGAGATGACAGAAGGATTAGACCCTGGCATGTCAATCCCTTTTTCTGCCCAGAAATCCATTTTGTGGGTCGATAGGATGAGTCGAAAGGGTTAGCCTGGAGCCGGGGGACTGGCCCGCTGGCCCCCTCCTGGATCCGGGGTGGCAGGTTGGGAAACGTGACATCAACCTCCTTGAAGTCGTTCTGGGGGCGTCACCTGGAGGGTGACTCCCTGTTGGCTCAGCTTGCCAGCCACCCCTCTGTAGACTCGTTATTTACCCTCGAGTTGGGGGAGAGTCAAGCGTCATCACAGCCCTGGTTGAAAGGAAGCATCTCCCTCGTCTTGAATTTTTAGACTTGTCTCTTGGCGGACAGTAGTGACACAGGACTACTGACAATCTAACAATGGAAACACACTTAGAAAGGCCGGACACTAGGTGAAGGGAACGAAGTCCCTCCACCCCAACGCGCTTCCTGGTTTCCTGTTGGAGCCCCCTTCCTTCCATCTCCAGGTGGGGGGGAGGGTTCCCCAAGAAGAAGGACTGCACCCCGAGCCCTCGAACCACAGCTCTGTGTAACGACCCCGTTTGTACGGGCACTCGTGCGTTATTGTCTTTTTCCACCCCTGAGAAATGGTCAACTTGTAAAGAACAACAAGAATGTTGCTTTGTTCTATTGGAGGGTGTATTTCTCCAAAAATAAGTAAAGATGCATTTTTAAAAATGTTCCTTACCCATACCGACGGTAGTCTCAGGTTGGCACGAGGGTCCACGCAGTGCGTCTGAACATCAGAAACCCTCTGCGGCCCCTCGCGGCCCCTGTCGGCTGTTGACAGAGCCCACCTGTCACTCAGCCTGCGTGCAGGAGCCCGCCGTGCGTGTCTGTCGCTCTGGGACTCCCTGGCAGAAAATACGTCGGGCTAAGGCAGGATTTTCCTGAAGCTCCGGGCTTCTTTAGCGTGTCCTACGCCTCCCATAGCGTGACTCTTCAGAATCGCTACTGGAAACCAGCGTGGGGGGTGTCCACTGTCCTCCCCGCTGTGGGAGATGCTGGGGAAAGAGCCCCATCTTCATTCACAACCTGGGCTTCCTTGTGGACCCTTGGAGGGTCACGGCAGAAACGTTTGTGTTGTCACCCGGGCCTCGTCCTGGCCCAAGACGGGAGTGCCACCGAGTGGCTGGCCTTTCCCAGGCACGTCCCACGTGCCAGGCCTGCTGGAAACACTTTATGTGTGTGATCATCTCATGCTTACAAAACCTAGAGGGAGATGACGGCGTGCTCCACTTGCCGATAGAAACCTGGGCCACGGGAAAGAAACAGCCTCTGTGTCCCCTCTAGTGATGGAACCGGGACTGCAAACCATACCACGGCCGCAGCGAAAGCCAGGGTGCCGGGGTCTGCCCAGCAGCCGTCCCCCTGGCTCGAACGGTGCTTCTTTATGTAAAAAGTTCGCCGCCCTGTTTTCTCACCAGGTGCCCACCAAGCATCCTGTGCCCGGTGGGCCAAGGCACCGCAGATCACCATGTGAGCTTTGCTTCAACAACTCCTGCTTCTTTGCATTTAGGGCCCCTTCCTTTCTTTTTAGTATATTTTTTAATTAGAGAAGTTGTCGGTTTACAGAAAAATCATGCAGAAAGTGCACGGTTCCCACGGATCCCCCCGTTACTAACATTTTGCATTACTGTGGTGCCTTTGTTACACCTGATAAAAGGATGTTATAATTGTACTATTGGCTTTAGTCCCTGGTTACTTCAGGGCTCACTGTGCCTTGAAATTTTAGGTTGTAATATGTTACGAGAATTAAAGTAAAAAACAGAAAAAACCCACCTCTTTGCCCTTTTGTCAGAAATCAATTGACCGTAGAGGCTAGGGTTTATTTCCCAATTCTCAGTTCAACTCCACTGGTCTGTGAGTTTGTCCTTGCCCTAGTACCATGCTGTTTTCATCACTGTAGCTTTGTGATAAGTTTTGAAATAGGGACGGGTGCGCGTCGGTCAGAGGGCGTCATTTACGGAGATGCCAATACAGGTGTTGGGGTCGCCAGCAAGAGCACACAGGCTCATGTCAAGAAAAGAAAGAGCAAGGTCAACTTCACCGGTGGGCACTGGCTCCCCACAGTCAGGGGGTCTCACTCCCCAGTCCAGGCGGGGAGCTGATCCCGTGCACGGCATCCCCCTCGCGTGTTTGTGCGCGGAGGTGGAGGAGCCGGGCTCCCTCCCTGACAGAGACAAATAAACCACCAGGGTGTGAGTGCAAGGTCAGAATCAGATGGTCTCCGGTAGGTATTGACATATGCTTGGGACAATAGAGGCAGGACTGTGCCAGCAGACCCCTTCTCTAGTTGGGAACTCTCTTTTATCCCACCTAGTCCTGAGCACAGGATGTATTTGTGGGTCCCGGGGCAAGATGGCCAGCTGCCCTAGGTCTGTCCCCTAGTGAGGCTTTAGCTGTTTGGGACCCCTTACCTTTCCATGGAAATGGTGTGGGCTTTTCCATTTCCAAAAAGCAGGCTCCTGTAAATTTGATTCTGTTGCATTCAATCTGTAAATAGCTTTGGGTAAAATTGACATCTCAACAATATTTAGTCTTCCAATCCATGAACACAAAACACCCTTGCATTTAATCAGGTCTTCTTTGATTTCTATTAGCATTGTTTTGTAGTTTTCTGCATACAAGACTTTTACATCCTTGGTTAAATTTATTCCTAGGTAATTGATTCTTTTAGTTGCTGTTTAGTTGCTGTTTGCATTTTCTTGATTTCCTCTTCAGATTGTTCATTGCTTGTGTTTAGAAACACTTCTGACTTTTGCATGTTGATCTTGTACCCTGCCACTTTACTGAATTTATTAACTCTAGGAGCTTTATTGTGGGTTTTTCAGGATTCCCCTTTTCTGCTTGCTTATTTATTTTCTTGCCTAACTTCTCTGGCTAAAACTTCTGGCATGGCCTTGAGCATCAGTGGTGACAGGGGCATCCTTGTCTTCTTCCTCATCTTAAGGGGCAAGTTTTACTTTTTCACCATCGAGTAAGATGTCAGCTGCGAGTTTTCCCTATATGCCCTTTATCAAGTCGAGAAAGTTTCCTTTTATTCCTAGTTTTCTACGAGTGTTTTTCAGGAAGAGTGTTGGACTTTGTCAAATGCCTTTCTGGGTCAACTGAGAAGATCAGGTGTTCTTTCCCTTCTATTCATGTGGTGTATTACGTTAACTGATTTTATTATGATGAACTACCCTTGCATACCTGGGGTAACTCCCACGTGATCATGGTGTGTAATTCTTTTAACGGGCAGTAGGATTCAGTTTGCTAGTGTTTTGTTGAAGGTTTTTGCATCTATATTCATAAAGGATATTGGTCTCTAATTTTTTTCCTAATATCTTTATGTGACTTTGGTACTAGGATGATATTGGCCTCATAGAATGAGTTAGAATATGTTCCCTTCTCTTCAATTTTTTGGAGGAATTTGAGCAGGATTGCTGTTAATTCTTCTTGGAATGTTTGATAAAATCTACCAGTGAAGCCATCTCATCTTGGGCTTTTCTTTGTTGAAAGATATTTGATTATTCTTTCAAGCTCTTTACTTGTTGTTTGTCTGCGGAGATGTTTCTTTCTTCTTGTCAGTATAGCTAACTTGCATGTTTCTAGGAATTTGTCCATTTCGTCTAGGTTATGTAATTTGTTGACATATCATTGTTCATAGTATTTTCCTGGAGTCCTTTTTATTTCTGTGGGGCTAGTGGTAATGTGTCCCATTTACTTCTGATTATAGTTATTGTATCCTCTCTATTCCTTTTCAGTCTAGCTAAAGTTTTGTCAATTTTATTGATCTTTTCAAAGAAACAACTTTGGTTTCTTTGAATGTGTATGTATTTTATTCTCTATTTCATTTATTTCCATTCTAATCTTTGTTATTTCTGCCCTGCTCACTTTGGGTTTAGTTTATTCTTTTTCTAAATTCTATAGTTAAAAGCTTAGGTCTCTGATTCAATAGCTTTTTTATTTTTTAATGTCAGCATTTAGAGCTATGGATTTCCTTCTCAGCACTGCCTTTTCTGCTTCCCATAAGTTTTGGTATGTTGTGTTCATTTTCATTTGCCTCAAGACATTTCCTATTTCCCTTGTGATTTTTTTTTTAATTTATTTTATTTTATTTTTTTTTCTCCCCTCCCCCCCCCACCCCCACCCCAGTTGTCTGTTCTCTGCGTCCATTTGCTGCGTGTTCTTGTTTTCGTCCGCTTCTGTTGTCAGTGGCACGGGAATCTGTGTTTCTTTTTGTCACGTCATCTTGTTGCGTCAGCTCTCCATGTGTGCGGCACCATTCCTGGGCAGGCTGCACTTTCTTTCACGCTGGGCGGCTCTCCTTACGAGGTGTACTCCTTGAGTGTGGGGCTCCCCTACGCGGGGGACACCCCTGCGTGGCAGGGCACTCCTTGTGCGCATCAGCACTGCGCATGGGCCAGCTCCATATGGGTCAAGGAGGCCCGGGGTTTGAACTGCGGACCTCCCATGTGGTAGACGGATGCCCTACCCACTGGGCCAAGTCTACTTCCCCCTGTGATTTATTTTTGACCCACTGGTTTTTAAGAGTGTGTTGTATAATCCCATATATATGTGAATTTTCCAGGTCTCCCTTTATTATTGATTTCTAGCTTCCTTCCATTGGGTCAGAGAAGATACTGTGTGATTTCAATATTTTTTAACTTATTAAGACTTTCTTTTCCTTGACCTAACAGAAAGTCTATCCTGGAGAATGATCTAGATGCACTAGAAAAGAATGTATATTCTGCTGCTGTTGGGTGAAGTGTTCCATTTAAGTCTGTTAGGTTTAGGTGGTTTGTAGTATAAGTCCAATTTCCTATTTCCTTATTGATCTTCTGTCTAAATCAATCCATTGTTGAAAGTTGCATATTGAAATCTTTTATTAATGTAGAACTGTCTATTTCTTCCTTCAAGTCTGTAAATATTTGCTTCAACTGTTTTGGGGCACTGCCTTTAGGTCCAGATATTTTTTAAATTATGTCTTCTTGTTGAATTGACACCTTTATAAATAGTTATCGTTTTTGTTCCTCTTAACAGCTTTTGAGTTGAAGCCTATTTTGTCGGATGTTGGTATAGCTACCCTAGCTCTCTTTTGGTACTATTTGCATAATGTAGTTTTTCCATCCTTTTACTTTCAACCTACTTATGTTTTTGAATGTAAGGGTGAGTCTTTTGTATATGGCATATAGTTGGGTCAAGCTTTTGTAATCCATTCTTCCTGTCTCTGCCATTTGACTGGAGAATTTAATCCATTTATATTTAAAGTAACTACTGATAATGTAGGGCTTTTTTCTGCCATTTTACTCTTTAGTCTTCGTAAGACTTGTACCTTTTGTCCTTCAATTCTTCTGTTAATGCCTACATTCATATTTATTTGTTTTGTTTTGTTTTTTTTGTACTGTATCATTTTGAGTACCTTTTTACTTCTTTCTGGATATATTTTCCATATATTTTCTTTGTGGTTACCATGGGGCTAAATATATAACAATCACACTTGATTAGATGCCAACTTAACCTCAACAGTGTACTCAAGCAATGTTCCTGTACCTTTCTTCCCCCACCTTTTTTTTGTACTTGTTACAAGTTGTATTTTTATATATTGTATGTCTAAAACCATAGATTTATCATTACTTTTTTATACATTAGCATTTTGGAAACTGTGAGAAGTAAAAAGTGGTGTTATATAACAAAAAGTACAATACAATAGTATTGACATTTATAATTACCCATATGTTTACCTTTATTGGAGGTCTTTATTTCTTTATTTTGCTTCATACCTCTGTCTGGTGTTCTTTCATTTCAGTCTGAAGAATTCCTTTTAGCATTGCTTTTAGGACAGGTCTTGTCACAACAAACTCCCTTAGCACTGGTTTAGCTGAAAATGTCTTAATCTTTACCTCATTTTAGAAAGCTGCTCTCACCATACACAAAATTCTTGGTTGACAATGTTTTCTTTCAGCAATTAAAATATTTCATCTCACTACTTTCTTGCCTGCATGGTTTCTGATGAGAAACAGGCGTTTAATCTTACTGAAACTTCCTAGTATATATCACATTGATATTTCCCTTGTAGCTTTCAAAATACTCTCCTTGTCCTTACTGTCAGACAGTTTGATTACTTCTTTTGAGTTTATCCTGTTTATGTTTCATTTGGCTTCTTAAATATGCATATTCATGTCTTTCATTAAATCTGGGAAGTTTTTTGTTGTTACTTCTTTAGCTATTCCTTTTTCCCCTTTCTCTCTTTCTTTCTGGGACTCCCATAATGCATGTATTGGTATGTTTGATGGTGATGCACAGTTCTCTTAGTCTCTGTTTGCTTCTTTAAAATCTTATTTCTTGTTGCTCCTCAAACTGAATCATTGTAATTGTCTTGTCTTCACATTCACTGATTCTTTCTTCTGACAGTTCTAAGCTGCTGTTGTTGAAACTCTCTAGGAAATTTTTCATTTCAATTGTTGTGTTCAACTCCAGAATTCCTGTCTGGTTCCTTTTTAAAATTTTTGTCTCTATATTAACATTCTCACATTCATTTCTTGTTTTCCTGAACCCTTTAGTTCCTTCTCTGTGTTTTCCTTTATTTCCTTGAGCATACTGAGGATCATTTTTTAAAAGTGTTTGTCCATTGTTCAGTATGTTCCAAGTCTGGTCTTCATTGATGGTTTCTGGATTTGTATCTTATTCCTTTGAATGAGCCACCATTTCCTGTTTCTTTGGCTTGTAGTCTTTTGTACACACATACGTACACACACACGCACGTACACACACACACACACATATATATATATTTTTTTTAAGTAGGTACTGGGGATTGAACCCAGGACCTTGTACATGGGAAGCAAGCGCTCAACCACTTGAGCCACATCCACTCACCTACATTTTAATATTTTAAACTATTACCTCTGAGATTTAGGGTCTGAGCTGCCCAGCCAATGATATGACATATTCTTGAGTGTCAGGAGCTAATAAAACAAACAAATGCAAAAGACAACTTTCAATGTCTTTGCAAATTTGTTCTGTGTTGGCTTGCACTCTTCAGAATTTAGTCCTCCTATCAGGAGGATCAGCCTGAGGAGTGCAAAGTTCAGGGACCTCTGGCTTTTATGAGCATGTGTCTTGCCCCAGGTTTGCACTTGCTCCTGGCTCTAGGAACTCCCCTCTTTACAGGAAGTTCCCCTCTATTCCCTATGAAATGATCTTTCTTCCTCTCCTGGTGCTCTATTATATGACTTAAAGCAGGTAATCCTTTGCCCCAGGCCACTTTGACTTAATCGTTTCTTGTACTGCTTTAGCTGTGCTCAAGCATCTTTTCTCTCTCCAGGGCAAGTTCTGGGAGGGGGAACCCTAAAGGAGTTTCCTGGTTCAGTCTTTCAGGCTGCCACCTGATAGATTGGCACCAACATACAGGCACCTCAGTGTGAGCATAGGGGTTACTCAGAATAGGTCCAGGGATCCACGATGAGAGGCAGACTGGCTCCATACTGCACCAGGGAGGAGGTTGGGGAGGAGCCAGTAAGGAGCTTCTCCTGCCATTTTCAAAGCTGCATTTTCTTGCGTTGGCACTTGCCCAGTTACTGCAATCTTTTAGCTGCTTTCTAGGAATTTGAAGAAGATGGCTTTGCTAGTTTTTGCTAGTTGTTCAAAGATTCTGTGGGGGAATGGCACCATAGAGCATCTTATGTTGCCATCCTGGCTAACCAGACCACTATTGCCTCTTCTTTATCATTCTTAGGTAAAGGAAGTATCTTCTCATTAAATCCACACAACAGTCCCATGGTGTTCAAGCAGAAATGTCCCATAAAAGTCACTGGGGGAGGTGCTCTGTGATTAGTTTGGGGCACAGCATCCCTCTCTCAGCCTTGTGAGGCATGTTTTAGGGCCAGTTGTTTTCCATACGTAGTCTAGCACAAGAGGTCTGAGAATATGATGGGGAAAAATCATATTTATTTTCCAAGTGAAATTTAGCATTTCTTCCAATTTATGAATGCAGACGACAAACCACAGTAGAATTAGCTGTCCCTTTGACTTTGTCACCAGTAGGAATTACAGATATTTTCCTACTCATTGCTTGTTTGAAATTATGGTAGTTTTAGACATGCCACTAGATTTTATTATTTAATGCGTTAATAAAGATGCACATTTATTATGTTAACACTTTTTTAAATATGTTGATAACTATACTTAAATGTAATTGGTTTCCCTTGTAATCCTTTGTGCTTTATTTTATGCATTTGAAAGTATTATTGTGCAGAGGGGTCCACAGGCTTCTAGGGGATGCCAAAAGTGCACCTGGCTAACACCTACTGCCAGTCCCTGGAAAGTGCTTTGAAGAGCTGCTCTTGGAGAACCTGAAGATAGGAGATTCAGGGGGAGGGTCTTCCCCCACCCCCCCCCCCATTCTTCTCCCAACCCTTGCTGGAAGTGTAGAGCAGACCTTTCCGCTGGTGCCAGAGCCCCCGCTGGGTGCAAGCAGCTCTGTGCTGCCTCACTGAGCTCTGCTTCTCTGGGCACCTTGAGAAATGAACACCAGCGCCCCTGACTCAGAGCGAAGACATTTAAGCCAGAGAAACACGATTTATTACTAGCATGTTTTTGGTTTCAGGCATTGCCTTGAAAAGGTCAGCTTATGTGAATATTTAGAAAAAGCAGGATCATGAAATAAGAAGCACTTGGTATATATCGGTTTTTTCCTTTGAAGAAGAAAATTCAGGCTGCCTGGTAACTTACAATGGGCAAACTCCAGGACATTTTACTTGACGTGCATTTACTCTTTAACAAGGAAGTTGTTTTGGAACTGCATCTGAGGAGTTTTATGTTACAGTGATTCTATAACATTTGAAGCCAAGAGAGTGAGCCCAAGGTATGAGACCCAAGGGCCACGCACTGTCTAATTCCTGGTGAACACCTGCAAATTAGGAGCGTTTGTCTGCTTGGAAGAGCCCTTTCAGTGCCCGTTTTGCATTTCTTTTGCCTGATGGCTACTGCTTTCATGAGGGCCTTTTAACCCTTGAGTCATCTTTTGAAATACAGATCCCCTTGAGTCTCAACTCTTCATATAGAACCCTCCATTGGCTCCCCCTAGGGGGAGGAGAAAGACCCAAATTCTGACCCTCACACCCTTGCCCTTCAGGCTGAGCCCATAGGCTTTCTTATTAGCCTTCTCCCAGCCCCTCCCTCCTCTCTGCCCCTCCCTCTTTCCCAGCCCCTCCCTCCTCTCTGCCCCTCCCTCTTTCCCAGCCCCTCCCTCCTCTCTGCCCCTCCCTCTTTCCCAGCCTCTCCCTCTCCCTCTCTCCTCTCCTATCCCTTCACTTTGTCCTGGAGGCTTACTGGATGATGCTGTAGGATGAGTTTGGTAAAACAGTAAACTAGTATGTTTATTCTTTATTTCATATATTGTTTTAGAAAGAACTTTATTTTAAGGCTAGTAAAATGGATCTTATTTAAATCCCTAGGCAGACGCCATTGAAATTTGTTTATAAACTGGATAGTTCTAACTGCAAGCAGGAGAATTGCATCCATCATCCGTGTAGAATCTAAGCCCCCTCTCCATACAGAGGTGGAGTGGACATCACCATCCCAGGGTCCACAGGATGAAGGAATACAGTATGGATTAGAGTGGATTTACTGATATTCTACTATGAAACTATTGTGATTAGTAATGGAGGAAATTGTAGCATTGATGTGGAGAAAGTGGCCACGGTAGCTGCTGAGGGTAGGGAGACAGAAGAAGAGATGTGATATGGGGGCATTTTCAGGATTTGGAGTTGTCCTGGGTGGTGCTGCAGGGACAGATGCTGGACATTGTGTGTCCTGCCATGGCCCACTGGGTGGACTGAGGGAGAGTGTAAACTACAATGTAAACCATTATCCATGGGGTGCAGCAGGGCTCCAAAATGTATTCACCAAATGCAATGAGTGTGCCATGATGACAAAAGAAGTTGCTGATGTGGGGGGAGTGGGGGGTATATGGGGACCTCTTGTATTTTTTGAATGTAACATTAAAAAAAAGAGAAAAAAATTTTTTAATGGATAGCTTTGAAAAAGACCAAGTGTCCATCAGCTGATGAATGGATAAACAAAATGTTGTACATATATATGAAGGAATACTGTTCAGCTGTAAGAAGAAGTGAAGTCAGGATGCATGTGACAACATGGATGAACCTTGAGGACATTATGTCAAGTGAAATAAGCCAGACACAAAAGGACAAATATTGTATGGGCTCACTAATATGAACTAAATACGACCAGGAAACCCATGGGGTTAAACTCTAGAGTACAGGGTGCTAGGAGATGGAGAAGGGAGAGCCGATGCTCAGCGTTCATAAGGTTTATTATAAAGGTCTGGAAATAGAGGTGACTATAACACATTACAGTAAGTATAACTAACACGGCTGATTTATAAATGTGATTGCGCCTGAATGAGGTGGTCTAGGGATGTAAATGTCAACTGAAAGAAAGCTAGAGAATAATCTGGGGACTGAGGAGCATAAGAGCATAGTGAACGTGGTGGCAGATGAGGACTGTTAATAGAACAGATACAAGAATGTTCTTCTATGAACTAGAATAAGTATACATCTCCATTACAAGATGTTAAGAATAGGGTGATACATGGGAAAAAATACAACAGATATAACTTATCGACTATAGTTAAAAAAATATTGTCGTATTTTTGCATCAGTGGCAAAGTACTATATCAATGCTAATAGTCAACCATCGGGGGTGAGAGGGGGTACTCCTTTCAGAGTAATGAAAACTTCAGGTGATGAAACTGAGAGCCACTGAGTGTACACTTTGGGTGGATTGTACAAGGCATGGACCGTATAACACATGGATGCCGGACTATGGTTAACAGTACAAATATGGGAACATTTGCTCATGAACTATAACAAATATACAAATGCATGGTGTTAGCAGTAGGGTGGTTTATGGGGAAATACACCTAATGTAAGCTGTGCACTATAGTTCAGAGTAATATTTGGATGTTCTTTCATCATTTGTAACAGATGTTCCACAACCATGCAAGGTGTTGATGGTGGAGTGATGTATGGGACTCCAGTATGTTATGCGTGATTGTTTTGTAAACTTACAACTTCCCTAATTAAAAAAAAAGTTCAAAAAAATGTATAGTCTTGATGTTTTGTATATAACCTTAATACAAACTCGCCACAAACTCCTAGTTTGTGTTTTGCTTTGTTTGGAAGATTGTCGAGTATACATTTTAAAGCAGTGATTTATTCAGCTTTTTCTGTTTCCTTCTAGAATCATACCAGGAAACTGAATAATGATTTAGGCATTTTCATTTGCACAGTCTCGCGTTCTTCTTAGGATGAATGCTTCCTCTGTGCTTTCTGCTCGCCCTCTGATTCTTGCATTTTTCATCTTGCTCCTTGCCCCAGTCCCCTCCACGGTGAATATGGTCCTTTTTATTTTATTCCATGCAATGGAATCCTTGCCGGTGCCCGCTGCCCACCAGGCACCATGCCAGGTGCCACGAGGGCTGAAGCATCCACGCCCCTCGAGCCGTCCAGCCGGCCCTTGACGAGATGAAGGGCGTCGTGCTCGATTGGACAACTTGCGGAGACACGAGGGAGGCGATGTTAACTTTTTCGCATGCCCACACCCCGCGTTCGGTCAGCGTGGCGTCTCTGGAGACTGGCTTCCTGTGACTCCCATCGGCCCATCCCCTGCAGCCTCCCGGGTGTGCACTCTTCCTGGACCGGCTCTGTGTGCTAGAGTTGTTTCCTTTCATCTCTCCGGTAGCCAGAAATAAAGTTGGGGTTCACCCATGACATTGGACCACTTTATATATATATATCCATGGCCTTTTTACGGTCGGTTTATAAAGCTCTGTGAAAAGGTTAACTAAATAGATATTTTACAAATGCAGTGTACTGTCCTTCCGAATTTCATTTCAGGTCCGAAGTGATGTTTTTCGACTTGAGCCCATTTTAAATTAAAATTGTACCTTGGCCTGGTCGTTGGCTGGTTTATCATTTCCTCTCAGTGTCATCATCGTAGCGAAGGCCTTTGCTGAGAACTCACCCATAAAGGCAAGTGTGGCTCGTGGAAGGTGCTTTTTCTAGCTCACCTTTCTGCTTAAGAACCTCCACTGCGGGCGGGCACCTCGCATCTGGGTGGTGGCAGGAAGAGCAGAGGAGGCAGAGCCTGCCAGTGCCCGTCACCCTGCCGTGCTGCGCAGAGCCTGCCCTCCGGGCGCCCCTCGGCCACCGTGCGCGTTCCACAGGGTCCCTGGCGCGCTGATGCCAGCCTTTCCGCAGGTGGCGAGGCCGAGGCGGAGGAGCCCAGGTCCCGGCCCCGGGGCGGTGGGGCGGCGGCAGGGACAGGGCCACGCCGCCCCGCAGAGCCCCATTGCCAGCCCTTGGTGGCTGCTTGGTGGCACCAGGGCTGCTTGGTGGCACCAGGGCCGCAGGCGGGCACCTCGGGCGCAGGTCGAGGGGCTCGAGCTGGACTCCCGGGAGCAAGGG
This sequence comes from Dasypus novemcinctus, assembly GCF_030445035.2. Classification (NCBI taxonomy): domain Eukaryota; kingdom Metazoa; phylum Chordata; class Mammalia; order Cingulata; family Dasypodidae; genus Dasypus; species Dasypus novemcinctus. The sequence continues at coordinate 13,725,861 of NC_080697.1, forward strand.
CGCTGCCTCGGGGACGTTCCCCCTCTCCGCCATGGGTTTTGACAGAACACCCGAGGCCTGAGCATGCCGCGCTCTGGCAGAGCCACCTGACGCGCAGTCTGGCACCCCCGAGCGAGGAGCTGGAAACCCTCGCCAGCTCGGCGGCTCCTGGCCGCGGGTCCCGGGTGTGACTGCGCCGTGCCTTTGCCGTGCCTGCCGCGTTTCACGCTTCCGCCCGCGTGCGGCGTTCCTGCTAGCTGGGGAGGAGAACGCGGTTCCTCGTGCTGATGGGGCCCAGGTGGGCCCCCCACTGGGCAGGGAGAAGGGAGGGGGTCCCCCGGGTCAGCCCGAAGAAGCGGGAGCCCGGGCCGTGGCCATCGCGTCTCCAGAGTCAGGAGCAGCGCGGCCTGTCCCGGCGCGGCCTGAGGCCGTGCCTCCCCGAGACACCCCTGGGTGCCTGCCTGTGCCTTCCTGATCCAGGGGTCGGGGCTGGCGGGGGGCGGGGGGCTGCCCTCGGGTGGACGCGGGGGCCACGGAGGGCCCCGGCCAGGCGAGGTGTGGAGGTGGAAGTGCCAGCGAGGCCGATGGCCGACCCAGGGCTGGGCACGCAGGGCTCTGAGCAGGGCCTGGGCGGGTCTTTGTGGCCAGAGGCCAAAAAATGATTTCCCAGTGGAGTGTGGGGACCTGGGGGCTTTGGGCAGGGGAAGAGACAGTCAGGGGGGGTTCGTTCTCTCCTCGGTCCGCCCCTTCATCCCCCACCATCTCTTGCTTTCGGGGTTCGGGTGGGGACTGTGTCCTGCCCTGCCCAGGGCCCCCGCTGTGTGGTCAAGACTTCTTTGGACCCACCGGGTCCCCCAGACGTTCCTTGCGATGGGGGTGGCTCTGGAATTCCCGTTCACCCATTAGGGCTGCCACGAGGATTGGGACAGCGCCGGGGGTGGCTGAAGAGACTTTTTTTTTTTTCTTTTTTTTTTTCTATTTTTTAAAAAATATTACATTCAAAAAATATGAGGTCCCCATATACCCCCCACCCTCCTACCCCACTCCTCCCACATCCACAACCTCTTCCATTATCGTGGCACATTCACTGCACCTGGTGAATACATTTTGGAGCCCTGCTGCACCCCATGGACAGTGGTCCCCATTGTAGTCTGCACTCTCCCCCAGTCCACCCAGTGGGCCATGGCGGGACATACAAGGTCCAGAATGGGTGAAGGACGGCCTCCTCCTTGCCCAGGCTGAGAATCAAAGACAAGTCCAGGATTTCTGCTTCTGGGAAGGCGGGTGAGGGTCTGCACCCCAAGAACACCCACAGACAGGCCAACATAGGCTTGCAGGCAGCCGCACCCTGGGGACCACCCCGTCCAGCTGCTCACGTGTGGGCCTAGCTGGACCCACATTTACTCGGCCGCCCTTTGACTCCTCAGCTTTGCAAATCCGTTCGCCTGCTCTCTGGTGGGCGTGCGTGCTCGGCCCTGAAGCTGGGGCTGGCAGCGCCTTGTGCTCTCGAGGGCAGAGGGCAAATAGTTTAGGCTTCAAGATCTAGATTGTCTCTGTCCAGACTCCTCGACCTGCCCTTGTAGCATGAAGGCAGCCGCAGACGACGCGTAGACAGGGGCGGCCGTGGGCCAAAATAACTGTCAGCAGCGGGCCTTGGGCTGGGTTTGGCCCCGGGTTGGGTGCTGATCCCTGGACTAGAGACACAGAGGTCTCTTCCACTCCAGTGAAGAAGGTCCAAGTTAACCCTGTAGCCGTGAGCGTGAATTAACCGTTCTGAACCTTGGTGCTTGAAGGAAAGCCGTCCTCACGTGGCTGTGAACCTGCTCTCAGGGTCCAGGGAGCTGCCCTGGAGAGCTGAAGCTTGAGTTGAGGCTGGAATCAGAGTTAGCCAGGTGAAGAGACAAGACAGCGTGGGGACAGGCCCGATGGCAGGCGTATGGAACATTCTGGCAACTGAGAGGCAGCCAGCGTGGGTGACCCGGAGAGAAGGACCAGGAAAGCACACGAGAGGAGGCAGAGGGTGGCAGTGGATCAGTCCACACGAGCCTTGGCCCATGCTGGGGCTCCAGCCTTCATCCTGAGACAAATGCCAGGTCGAGGCAGGTCGAGATCTGCATTTTGAAAACTCTGGCTGCCACGTGAGAGCAGATTGGGAAGACCTGATTGGGCAAGAGAAGATTCAGGGAGACTATTGCAAGCAGGGAGGGTGACAGTGGAGGTGCAAGGAGTAGATGCAGATAAGAGAGGTTTCGGGGGGGATGGTGCTGGGTTGAGGATGGAGGAGACGGCTGCCCAATTGGCTCCTCGTGTGGAGCGTGTGTGCTTAGGTGGTCAGTGGTGCTTTCTCCCAAGAGAACCAGGGCACGGCCACGCTGCCGTGTTTAGTTTGGTTTGGGTCAGGGCAGGGCATGATAGGTTTGAGTTGCCTTTGTTATTGTTGTTGTTTTTTAAATAATTTCGATCTTTATTTCACATCATTCTTTTTTTCTTATAACACTTTTTTAAATTTAATAGATCACATAGAATGTTACATTAATAAAACATAAGAGGTTCCCATATAACCCACACCCCACCCCCTCACACCCATCATTTTTGTAAATTGTATTTTTTTGAAGATACATACAACCACAAAAAAGGTTACATTATAAAAAGCATAAGAGGTTCCCATATACCCTCCATGCCCCCTCCCCATTCCTCCCACACCAACAACCTCCCCCATCATTGTGGCACACTCATCACACTCGGTGAACAGATTTTGGAGCACTGCCGCACCACGTGGATAATAGTTTACCCTGCAGTTCACACTCTCCCCCAGTCCATTCAGTGGATTATGGCAGGATATATAATGTCCAGCATCTGACCCTGCAATATCATGCCCCCACATCACATCTCTTCTTCCCACTCCCTGCCCTCAGCAACTACTGTGGCCACTTTCTCCCCATCAAGGCTACAATTTCTTCTATAAGTAGTCACAACAGTTTTATAGTAGAATACCAGTAAGTCCACTCTAATCCATACTTTATTCCTCCATCCTATGGACCCTGGGATGGTGATGTCCTCTCCACCTCTGAATCAAGAGTGGGCTTAGATCCCACATGGCTGATGGATGCGATTCTCCTGCTTGCGGTTATAGGCACTCTCAGTTCCTTGGTGTGGTGGTTGGCCATCTTCACCTCCCTGTTAGTTTTGAAACATCAGATTAGAGGTGTCAGCCAAGCAGGTGAGATGTACAGGTCTGGAGCCAGAGGCAAGGCAGGGGCTGGAGATAACACGAATGGAGAAGCGTCCACATATGGGGGTAGCTGAAGCCTGGAGCATGGATCAGATCATCCAGGAGAAGCAAAGAAAGGAACTCTGGTGTTCTCATAGGGAGAAGGGAATCCTGCAAAACTGGTGAGAAAGAGCAGCCAGAGAAGTAGGGATCAAAATAGGAGATGGTTGTGCCCTGGACTCGAGGGAAGAGAGGGTTCAAGTGAGGCTGGGGTTTAGCCTGTACCCATAGGTACGCAGGACTGGCTCTCGATACCCAGTGGCCATTCTGACTGGTCGGTGCGTCCACAGTGGGTGGTTGTGCCCAAGCCATGCCAGCTGTTAAATGTCTGGATGGCCACCCCTGGTTCCAAGGAATGGACCCATTCCTGGGAGAGCAGACCAGATGAAGGCTGGAAACTGTTCTTGATTTAGCAGCACAATCAGTGATGACACCCACAAAGGACCTTCAGATGGAGCAATAGACCAAGACGTAAATGGGCGGTGAAGGAAGCCAGGCACAATGGCACAAAAGAGGGCGGTAGGATAGGTAGGGGGAGCTGTAGAGGACATGAGGCTGAGGGAATTATTCTTCAAGATGTTGAAATGGTGAGGGATGTTTATTTATTCAGTGTGTATTCACTCAGCCTGTGCTTTGTGTAGCACATTCGTTGATTCTTTCTTCGATCCAACATGGCTCATCCCACCTTGAATAGGATACTTACTGTGTTATGAGCACTAGATTCATTTTTTTCATTTCATTCTTCTCAGCAAGCATTTATTGAGCACTTAGTGTTTGCCAAGTATCGTACCAGATCTCAGTGATAGAGAAATATTAATAAATTAAAGCCTCTGTTTTGTCATCTCCTTAGTGGGAAGCCACTCAAAGATTCCAAAGGAGAGGAAATCAGATTTGGCTCTTAGGAAGACATTCTAGGGGCAGGCACTGCTCAAACAATTATCACAATGTTTACTGAGAATTTACTACATGCCAGGCATCATTTAATCTCACAACACCCTTATGGGGAAGGTACTCTTGTTAGCCCTGTTATACTCCAGAAGAGATTGGCAGGGGTTACTTAGCTCGCACGATGTCCCATGACAAGTAAGCAGCAAAGCTGGACTCAGCGTGAGAGCCGAGCTCCCATCCAGCGTGAGATAACCTGTGGTTCTTTCTGTCTGTCCCTTTGGGTCTGGGGTCTGCAGCCAGGTTTGGGCATCTGTGGGGTCTCACTGCAGAATTGACACATTCCAGCTCTTTCTGCACCTGCTCTGAAAGCCCTTCGCAGCCAGACTTGAGGCACGTGGCCTTGAAGTAGCCAGTTTAATTCTTCCTACTCAGTAGTGGTCGTGTAGCTGTGTAATTTTTCAGGCACTGTCTGGGTGAAATGCCCCATCCAAAGAGAAGCTCTCAAGGAGAGTGTGCTTATGGGAAGTCAGATTTGTTTGCTGCCCGAGACCTTTAGGTGGGCCGCAGTAACCCCAGGTGGCCCCTCTTCCTGGTAGACAGGCTGCCCTCTCCATAGAGACACCCCACCCTCTGCCAAGTGCACCCTTTCTCCTTTACCTCCGTTGGAGGGAGAAGGGGTGGACTTGCATGACTACTAAAACTTAAAGTAATGGAAATGTTTGGATATACTCATAGTGGAAACAATTAAAAACAACAGCTGGAGGGTTACTGGGTTACTGGCCAGGGGGGGCTCTGTTGTGGTCCCTAGGGGAGCAGCGGCAGTCCCCCAGGTGCAACGGTAAGGACCAGGAAGGAATGAGGGTCCAACAGTGAGCCCCTGATACTAATGACTATGCTTGTGAGCCTATACACCTGAAATAAGAACAAGGCCTAGAGCAGCACTGTGCCTAAGAGTTCCCTCCTGACAGCCTCCATGTTACTCAAATGTGGCCAGTCTTGAATCCAAACTCAGCATGTAAATGCAATGCCTTCCCCCCAGTGTGGGACATGACACCTGGGGATGAGCCTCCCTGGCACCAAGGGATCACTACCAAGTACCAGCTGATGACGTAACTAGAAAATGACCTTAAATTAAAGGTTCAACGCAGACCAGCAGAATATCCCTGTCTACATATAATAACAGGAGTTAAAAATGCTGTTTGACCTAAAGTAAGGGAGAAATGGAAAAGACAAATGAGTTCATATGGCTATGAGTCTCTAAAAAAGAGTGTGGAGGTTGTCAGGAGGATTGCCCTTATGCACACCTGAGCAGAGTCTCAGAGACAGATAAAGTAGATACAACCCCAGATATTGGTCCTTTTGAGGGCTAAAGAGACCCACAGGTTCTATGGTCATGGCAGATGGGGTTCACTGCCATGCCAGTTGGCCCTTCTTTGGAGCTGGTGTTTCTGCGTGATGGAGCTGGACTCAGATGGGATCTCTTTTCACAAGACTTTCATGCTACTTTACTGGAATTGTTGGTGCTGGGGCTTAAGATATATCTAGGGGATTTGAATCTCTGGACTGACAATATGATAGCCAGGCCCTGAGCCTCAACAGACTTCAACTCCTACACTCTGATTTATTGGACTTACTCCACTCAGCTAACATGGAGTTGAAGAATGTCAACCACCACACCATGGAGCCTAGAGTGCCTACAACTGAAAGCAGGAGGATTGCATCCAGTATCCATGTGGAATCTAAGCCCCCTCTTGACATAGATGTGGAATGGACACAACCAAGCCAAGGTCCACAGGAAGGAGGAATACAGTAAGGATCAGAGTGGACTTAATGATATTCTATTCATGAACTATTGTGGTTAATAATCGAGAAAATGTGGCATTGATGTGGAAAAAGTGGCCATGGTGGCTGCTGGGTACGGGGAATGGGAGGAAGAGAAGAGATGTGGAGGCATTCTCGGGACTTGGAGTTGTCCTGGGTGATGCCCCAGGGACAATTGCCGGATGTTGCATGGCCCACTGGATGGAACGTGGGAAAGTGTGGGCGGAACACGGGACATGGGGTGCAGCGATGCCTGGAGATGTACTCACCAGACGCAATGGATGTGACATGATGATGGGGGAGAGTGTTACTGTGGGGGAGTGGTGAGGTGGGGGCGGTGGGGGCGAATGGGGATCTCATATTTTTTTAATGTAATATCTTTTAAAAAAATGAATTGCGTAGAATTTGAAAAAAATATATTATATACAGTAATAGAAAATAATTATAAAAATACTCGTTCATCAGTTTTAACAAGTGTAGTACATTAATGATGTTAATAAGGGTATGTATGGGAACTCTGTATTCACTGCAAGATTTTTCTGTAACCTTACTCTGTCTAATAAAGATGGGATTGAACTATTAAAAAAAAAAAAAAAAAACTTAAAGTAGGCCCAGGGCCCAAAACTGCGTCCTCGGCGAGTGCAGCTTCTGCTTCCCAGGGTTTTACTAACAGGACCTCTGCGCCACGGGCTCGCATCGGCCGGGGGTCACAGCGCCTCGCCCAGGCCCGGTGTGGAGGAGCCGAGGCTCTCGGGGAAAGGGCTGCTCGGGGAGGCCAACGATACCCCCCTGTGGATTTCGGCCACGCGCTTCCCGTCGGAAAGAAGAGGGGAGGTGTGTTTCCCTGTTCACACGGGCCCTTCAGGGAAGGTTTCTCAATATTTTGAAAGCCGTGGCAGGTTTCCGGCAGGGCGCGGGAAAGGCTGACCTGGTGTACGGCCTGCTGGAGCTCACCAGGCAGGCGCTGTGGTCCAGCTGATGGTTCCTGGAAGGGCAGTTTATGTCCCGTGATTTCCCACCCCCGAGCCTGCATTAAACCCAGCGGCCAGATGGAAGCCACGGAGGCCACGTGGGGAGTGGGAGAGAGAAACCATGGTTGATTCTGGGCTCTTCTACCTTTCACTTCTTCCTACAGTGATTCTGTGGTCGGACAGAGAACTGAGGCTCTGGGCCTCAGTTTCCCCACCTGCAAATGAAGGGATTGTTCAACTACCGATCCTCTAGCTTATGGTCCCAACGGGCTTTTTTTTTGATGATTAAATTGGGCATCTGCCAAGAATGCTAAGAACTTATTTTATGTCCAAATAAATATAAGGCAAGTCTCCCACTTCACCAAAGAAAAGGTCTCCAGTTTTTTTGTGCGTGACCAAACTGAATGTAAGAATTTTGGGAAATACAGATGAAACAAAACAATCCTGAACTAATGACTTCAGGTACACATACTTAAAATTACGCAGTCTGCAAGACGTTCATTTCACAACATTGCCTTTGCCGCATGTATTTCATGAGTCATTATTCAGACTGGTCAGGTGCACCTCAACTCGGATAATTTTTCATCAGCAGAGCTGCTGTTTTTCAGTCCTCTGACTGTTTTCCGGAGCTCATGAGCCTTCCTTCCAGCCAAGTTTTTGAGAGATGGCTCTTCTTGAATCCATGGATTAGGCCTGCACTGAAAATTTTATCCCAAGCCACAAGTCCCCGTGCCTGAAACAGAGAGAGGTGGGTTTTGTTTGTTTTATTTTGTCATTTTCCTTTAGGTGAATATTCACAACCTTTTGCCACAGCTAACCCTTTGTTAGGCTGTTTTTGAAAGTGACCTTTTAAAAGTCTTGTTTTACAACGACTTCTCAAAACACCGACATCCCACAACTCAAGTGTTGAGGCCATAGCTCCAGAAATAATTACCACATCCTTGTTAATTAAGCGTGAGTGTGTGCCCTGTCTGGTCTCTTGATGGGTAAAGAATGGAGGAGATAGAGAATATATTGAATACACAGCAACTGTCTTTTATTCTGCGGGCTACCTGGGCATAGGGGGATGGTGGCCATCGATGTGGGTATAGACGATTTTTATTGTACCCAATCCCCCTGAAACCCCATCAGCTTGCTCATATGTGCATTTCTTGGGGTACCACGGCAGAGGCCACTGATGGAGCCAGAAGATGGTGGGCCACGCTGGGGCCCCCGTGCCCGCCGGCCTCCGCCTGCCTCACTTTCCAAACACCAGGAGCTGCAGGCCTCTTCCGACCGCCTTCCGGCAACCTGCCGCGGGCTTTTGTGTCTTTTAATGAGCATCGAGTCATTTGGAAATACGCACTGTGCGCCACAAAAGGAAACAGTACCGTAATCAGCAATGATTCTATTTCCAGCACTCTGGCACTATTGCTACACTATTAATGTCCATTATCACTATATTACCCAAAATGTGCTTAACCATCGCCTTCGCTAATCAAGGTGCCCGGCCCGGAAAATGTGTCTTCTCTCCGTCTCGATCACACTATGGATTGTGCTGTTAGTGTTTTGAATTTTTTTTCAGATAATTGGAACCTGCTACTTCACACTTTGAAAAGTAATGGAGCAGGTGAAGCCCTGAGAGGTTCAGAGCCTATGTTTCCATCAGGGAAATAATGCAATTTCCATGCAAAATGATTATAATATTATTCCGCGATTACGTGGGAGGGGGGGTAGTCTGTTTTTGAGACTTTTGAACGTGGCAAATTGAGTTCCATCCAAGTAATTAGAGGTCCTGAGTCCCCAGCAATGTGTTTGCTGTCATCTTCTGAGAGCCCTCCCTTGCGCAAGCCCCCCGGGCAGCCTTTGCTGACCACTCAGACAGGCCCCACGTGCCAGAGAGGTAACCCCTGCTTAGCAGCAGCCCGCAGGCAATGACGCATGGAAGGTGGCGGGAACATCCCAGCTTCCTTGCACCTCAGGTGAGACGTAGCTCGAGGCGTGCTCCACCTGTCTCTAGGAGGTCCCCCACAGCTCACCCCCGAGCAGTCTGTCTTGGCTTCTTCACTTACCTGGCTCACGTCCCCCCTCCCCTACCGGCCTTTCTGGGGCTCCAGTTGAGAAGAGAGGTGCACCTGCTCTCCTAGCCCTCCCTGTCCCCCTTTCAAGGCACCCTGGGACCCGTCCCACCTCCAGGTCTCTGTTCTGTGGGGGTTGCTTGGCGGCACCCAGAAGTCTCAATGTTGGAAGGCATCGCCATTCTGAAAAAAAATGGAAATGCTGGACTTTTTTTTTTTTTTGGTTTGGGAAGGTGATGGGTGTAATGTGTTTCCCTCACCTCTCTTCTTAATGATTGTTACTCCATTCAGACGAGACCCAGTGACTTAAATCCAGGTGATACATTAAATGCCCTTTGTCAGTGTCCCCATTCTGAACACATATCCACGTGCTCCGAGAGAACCAATGTACCATTTTCTTTTTTTTTTTAAAGACATTTTTTTATTTATTTCTCTCCCCCGCCCCCCAGTTGTCTGCTCTCTGTGTCCATTCGCTGTGTGTTCTCCTGTGACCGCTTCTGTCCTTATCAGCGGCACTGGGAATCTGTTTCTTTTTGTTGCGTCATCTCGTTGTGTCAGCTCACCATGCGTGCGGCGCCACTCCTGGGCAGGCTGCACTTTCTCTCGTGCTGGGCGGCTCTCCTTACGGGGCGCACTCCTTGCACGTGGGGCTCCCCTACGCGGGGGACACCCCTGCATGGCAGGGCACTCCTTGCACGCATCAGCACTGCGCATGGACCAACTCCACACGGGTCAAGGAGGCCCGGGGTTTAAACCGCAGACCTCCCATGTGGTAGGCGGATGCCCTAACCACTGGGCCAAGTCCGCTTCTCCCCATGTATCATTTTCGTCGATTGGCCACCGGCAGCCCTTCTTCACCTGCACAGGTGCTTGCAGCCAGGCCACTTCCTTTGCTACTCCACGTACCTTTCCAGACGACTGCTGCACAGCTGGCAGGTAGCAGACAACCACCTTACAGACACATTTGGCGCGGCGCTGCCAGCCATGATGCGCGCTCGAGGTTGCCCGCCATGGCGAGCCGCGCGTGTCCCGCTCACTTAGAGGAGAACAAAGCAGCATGAAATACCCGGGTGCCCGGGAGATCCCAGCAGAGGCTGCGCGTCCCACCTGCTCCCCATCGCTTCCCGCCGCTGCAGGTGGAGAGTGCCTGGCCCACCTCAGGGCAGGGTGGGTGACTTAATGCCCCGTGAGGACCCCTCAACCAGTGCCAGTGGGAAGCGGTGAGTCCCCAGCTCTTCATCCCCAGGGGAACATTGGGTGCGCGACACGGCCCCTCCGAGGCACCCCAGCTGGCCACAGCGGTACCCCCCACCTCTCCCATACCCCTCACAGTGCTTCCTTGGGTCGCCTCCCAAAGAAGCCATTTGTATTCAAGTCTTGGTTTCGGGGTCCTCCTTGGGGGAGCCCAAGCCTAGACACCTGCCCTTCTGCAGGGCTCTGCGTCATCCTCCAAGCCCTGGCAGGAGCCCTGTGGCCCTGAAGCTTCCTCCTCCGGCCCAGCCTGTCCCACCCACGTCATTGACAGCCTGCACCCCTCGCCACCTTGGGACCCCCCAGTCTTTCTGCACGTGGGCGTGGGCTGGGCCAGCTGCCCTCGTCATCCAGTGCACCCGGGCGTTGGCCCAAGACCGGATGGTTCTCCCTCCGGGTCCTCAGTTTAGCGTGAAGAGCAAAGATGTCACGTGGGGTGGCCAGTGGGGTAGCTGCCAACGTGTAGCATAACACACTTTCCCAAAAAAGGGCAGAAGTGCCTCCTTCCGAAGGCGTCTGCGCATGCCTGATGGATCATCTGCACCAGCTCCATCCGCTGGGGTAGTTTTACACACGTGCATTATGTTCCAAAGGAGAGCTGTTGCCTAGATGTGATGATCTTGGCCGTGTGGGTTGGTGACAGAGAGAACCACGTCACCTTCCCAATGTTCTCGATGGCGCGGGATGGACCGTGTAATAAAATAAGCCTCTACGGAGCATCTCTGTGTTTCTGTGTATCAACCTTGGGAGGCATTAGAGCCAACTACAGTTTTCCGTGGTTCTTAGATGATGCCGTGTATTTTTATTTGCTGCTTCCTTGCTAAATGTTTCGTATGAAACTGAAGAGGAAAAAAATGCACAGCCCCCATATACAGGAAGCAGCAGATGGCTGCGTGGGACCGTGGGGGAGGAGCCGCCACGGCGTGGCTTCAGGATGGGGGGCTTCCCTCGTGGTACCAGCCGAGGAGGGCGGGGCAGCAAGTGCCTCCGTGGGGGTCCCTGGCCCTGGGAGCCATTTGCTTCCTCTGAGTTTTAAGTAGGCCATTAATATTCATCAGCATCTACAGGTACCTTTGTTAGTTTTTCAAAATCTTTTAAACATCCGTATAAATGACGATGTGTAATTGATGGATGTCTTTGGGTTCGGAATCCTCAAGCTTGAAAACGAATGCACAAGGAATACTTGACTTAACGCCAGCTGGAGAGGAGAGGGGACGGGGGGACGAGCGAGGGACTTCCTGCAGGAAGGAAGGCGGGTCGTGGGAGGTGGGTGACCCTTTAGAAGGGACTTTCCTGGCATGGCTTCAGTTACCCTTAAATCACAGGAAGAGAATTGGGTGGAAGGAACAGCAGCTGCGGGGAGTGAGGGAACCTTGGCTGTGGCCGCGTCCTCCCTCTCACCTTCGGTTTCCACGCCGGTGCCTGGACGCGGGGCCATCCCGGGCCACGGCTCCGGTCTCGTGCCTTCCAGGTGACTGCTCTGGGCTCGGGCCTGACTCCTGGGTTGCTGGTTTCCTTTGCAAAAGCGCCATGAGGTTGGCAAGTGGTCCTTTCGTTTTTGCTTGTTTTTTGCTTTGGTTTTTCAAATGGAGCACGAAGCCACCATGAGGTCAAGCCACTTGCCTGCACACGTGGGTAGAGATCGGGAAAACTGGAGTAGCTTCTAAGGCTGTTTTCAGCTCCCAAGGCTGTTTCTGCATTGGCCAAGAAAAGCAGGATCCTTACAGGAATTCCTGGTAATGACTGCTTTCTTCTTGGGCACAGAGAAACATGCCTGCCCGTACTTTACTTATTTATTTTGACTGTATAACTACATAAAAAATGTAATTTTCTAAATTAAAAATCATTTCATATGTAAAAGATAAATGATCGTCAGAGCCTATTTTAATTATATTTGTTTGGTAAAGGGTTAATAGTCTTTTTTTTTAATCTCTTGGGTGCTTTTGTTTCCTCTTTATTTTTTTTAAATGTTACATTCAAAAAATATGAGGTCCCATATACCCCCCACCCCCCTCACCCCACTCCTCCCACATCCACAACCTCTTCCATCATCGCGGCACATTCACTGCACCTGGTGAATACATCTTGGGGCACTGCTGCACCCCATGGACAGTGGTCCACATTGTAGTCTACACTCTCCCCCAGTCCACCCAGTGGGCCATGGCGGGACATAAAAGGTCGAGCATTTGTCCCTGCAGCACCACCCAGGACAACTCCAAGTCCTGAAAATGCCCCCACATCACATCTCTTCTTCCCTCTCCCTGCCCTCAACAGCTACCGTGGCCACTTAAATGGGTAACTCATGTATCTGGTAAAAAGCCCTGTAATCGCCAGAGGCTTTTCTTTAATAATTTTTTTGTTTCCTCTGAGAGTGTAGAAACAGCCTCAGGGTGATTCAAATGAGCTGGCGCTTTCCTGGGTGGGAAGCTTGCCCCTCTGACCTCCTGGGGCTGGAGGGGCTTGAACCTGCCAGCCCAGAGCTTGGCTATAGGGAGAGGTGAGCCTGCAGCATCTGCGCTCAGGCCTGGGTGTTTGGTTTGCCAATTGCTAAGGGGGTGGGGATGGGGGGAAGGAAGGTGGGGCCAGGGAGGCTGGTGGAGGCTGGAGCTGCCCCAGGACAATTTGGGAGACGGCTGGGGAGCGGTGGTGAGTGGACCCAGGACCCCACCACACAGGTCCGTGGATCCCCTCAGTGGTCACTTGTCTGGATGGAGGAGAAGGGACCGTCTGGGGGGGTCCGCTCCTCCCTGCAGCACTGGGCATTAGGGGACCCCAATCCCACGGTTCCATGAGCAAGCACGGCCGTAACGGTGTTTACAGCCACCCTCGGTAGGTGCCAGGGACTGCGCTAAGTCCCTTTCTAATGTGAAAACATTTCACTCTCAGAACACGGGTGTTTCGTAAAACCCTCCCCAATTTCCGATGAGGAGCTTGAGGCCAGAGTGGCCGCTCTGCCAGCCTCGCTGTCGGTCCTGCAGGCTCTTGGCCCCACACGCCCCAAGCCAGGCCCTGAACCGGGAGTGGCAGAGACTAAGGTGGGGGTGCCCTGCGGGGCCCCTCGCTGACCAGACGTGGGCGAGGCTGCAGGCCGCAGTCAGAAGCCCTTCGCAGCATGTCCCCGAGGGGACCCAGACCCCCCACGCCGAAGCCCACCTCCTTTCACCCTGTGCAGCCACCGTTACCCCACCACTTCTCTTTAGAGCTCTCAAGAGGCGGGGTCCCTGAGAGGCCCGGGCACCAGCAGGCCTGGCCCCCCCCAGTCCCCGGGGGCCGCCCGTGCCCACACTCCCTCCAGCCCCCGGCAGGTCCGGCTTTGGCGTTTCCCACGTGGTTGGCTCCTTGATACTGCTTGGGGTACGGGGCCAGGGCTCCCCTGAAGAGCAGTCCCGGGCACCGAGGAAGAGGGGAGAGGGAAGAGCCCAGATTCCTCAGGGGGCTCTGCCTGGGGAGTCCAGGTTCAGGGGGCTCTTGCCCAGGTGTGAATTCCTCAGCGGTGGATGTGAAGCTGGCGCCCGCCGTGGCGCCGGGACGAGCCCACCCCAGGACAGGCCGGAGGCCCGAGAGGCCTGGCACCTGTCCTTCTCCAGGCCCTGCCCAGCCCGTCGTCCCGTTTTACTCCCCAAGACGCCAGCCCGGCCTTGCGCAGGCGGCACGGCCCGGAGAAGGAGGGGAAGAGGCTTGTCCACACTCGCGTCAGAGTTCTGTCCCTCGGTGACAATTAGAGGGCTCTTTAATATTCTCCCGTGATTTGCTCGAAGAGCTTCTGCACTCTAGAGGGTGCACCCAGGCTTCCGAAGAGGGGTCTCCAGGCGGCAGAGGCGTGAAAGGTGGTCCAGGGAGGGGGCTTGTGGGTGTCAAGTCACGGAAGCGGAGAGCAAGCGTGGGGAGAGCGGAAAACCCGGCAGCCGGAGCGGAGGAGCTACGGCCGTCCTGGGGGGCCTCGGGGCTGCCTGGGCCACGGGTGGGCGCTGGACAGGGAAGACTGGGGCCAGTTTAGGGTGGCCCTTGGGACACTCGGGAGGCGGTGCCTCTAGGGGAGGCCGGGGCACGGGTGGGAGACAGGCCTCGTTCCAGGGAGTGGCAGTGGAAAGTCAGAGAAGCCACTCCGTTTTCAGATCAGTGCTGCCTTGGGCGGAGAGGGGACGAGGCGTGGGCTGGGGGTGACTGGGTAGGGGGTGCCGCACCCTAAGATGAGACTCTGGAAGTAGCAGATCTGGAGGAAAGCGCATCAGTTGATGCAGCATTGGCAAGCGGGAGGGTTTGCTCCAAGGGGCAGAAATCGCTTCCTGGAGTTGGGGGTGGGGTGGCAAAAAAGAGAGATTTCAATGGGCTCCCTCCAAAGCCGTACCCTCCTGACAAAATACTGAATTTCTCTCATTAGGGAGAATTTAATTTTTTTTTCCTCTTGTGTGTGGTGGAGGGGTTCAGAGGGTGTGATCATGGAAAAGAAGCATGGAGAACGCTGAGTTAAAAACTGAAAGGAGGAGAATTCCATCCATCATCCATGTGGAATCTAAGCCCCCCTCTCAATAGAAATGTGGAGTGGACATCACCATTCCAGGGTCCACAGGATGGGGCCCTAGAGTATGGATTAGAATGGACTTACTCATATTCTATTCATGAACTATTGTGATTAGTAATCGAAGAAAATGTAGCATTGACGTGGAGAAAGTGGCCATGATAGCTGCTGAGGGTGGGGAGTGGGAAGAAGAGATGGGATGTGGGGGCAATTTCAGGACTTGGAGTTGTCCTGGGTGGTGCTGCAGGGACAGATGTTGGGCAATGTATGTCCTCCCATGGCCCACTGGGTGGACTGGGGGAGAGTGTAAACTATAATGTGGACCATTGACCATGAGGTGCAGCAGTGCTCAGAGATGTATTCGCCAAGTGCAGTGAATGTCCCATGATGATGGAGGAGGTGGTTGTTATGGGAGGAGTGGGGTGAGGGGGGTGGGGGGTCTATGGGGACCTCATATTTTTTTAATGTAACATTAAAAAAAATAGAGACCAAAAAAAAGTAGTGCAAATCCAGGGAAGTGGCTGTGGCTCAATCCATTGGGCTCCCGTCTACCAAATGGGAGGCCCTGGGTTCACGTCCTGGGGCCTCCTGGTGAAGGCAAAGCTGGCCCATGCCCGCGGAGAGCTGGCGCAGCAAGATGACGCGATAAGGGGAGACGCGCAGACACAGAAGAACGCGAAGCAGATGGACACAGAGAACAGACAGCAAGCCAACGGCAAGGGGGTAAAATAAATATAAATAAATAAATCTTAAAAAAAAAAAAAAAGCTCTGCAGATCCAGGTGGCCTGCGGCACTGTCGCCCGGGTTTGTGGTAGGTGGAGGGGGCAGCTTAGGCTTCTGGGTTGCGAGGGTCTGGGCAGGGTAAGGGGGTCACTGCTGAGTGGTGGGACACAGGGGTCAGCGGCCACTTGGGCCGGAGGCTCGGTCTGGGCTCACCAAGGACGGGCTGGCGGGAGGCTGTCCGCCGACCCCGGGGCCTTCTGCAGCCCAGGGCGGTGGCCGGGTGAAGACAGCGCGGCTCTCGTCTCCCCTTCGGTGGGGCCCCCGGAGCGAGGCGACTGGGCGGTTCAGAACGCAGGCGTGGGACGCGAGGGCCCGGAATCTGGAGCTGCGGTTCTGGCTTCCGCGGTGACTTGCCGAGTGACCTGGGACAACTCTTAGTTTCCGTGAGCCTCAGTTTCCCCATCCGTAAATGAGGATGATAACAACGAGCTCATTGATGGGTGGGGAAAGGAAAGCAAGGACGCGCGAGCGGGCCAGGCCTTGGCGACAGCGAGGGTTCTGGAGACCCCTGTCTTCGGCTCCCCAGGAGCCCTGGCCTCTGCAGACGTCAGGACTTCCCCGCGACACAGCCCTGCGGCGGGGAGTACGGAACGTATTTCCTCCCTGGCCAGTTCCAGCTCCTTCACGGGTGCAGGAAACCTCGGCGTTGAGCCGGGTGGGCGTCTCTAACCTACTCCCTCTTTGCGTCTTCGTCCTCCCTTTTAAAAGCCGTCCTCCCGGAGCCCGGAGCCCACCAACTGTCATGAACCTGATGTATAAACCTTCTGAGAGTGGTTTTTTTCCTTTTCGGTGTTGGCAGGATGCCTGCCAGGCCTTGCTGAATCCAGGCTTGATTTTATTAACGGACGACCTGTTTTTTGTTTCTTCTTCTTCTTCGGAGAGCATGAGCGAGAGCTCCCCTCGCAGGATGCGTTCGGACGTTCAAGCCCATTGCCAGGTGCACGTCAGAGCGCCGCACCTGCGCGGACGGGCGGACGGGCGGGCGGGTGTGGGAGCTGCTCTCCTCGCTGCGGTTTACAGCCCTCTAGTTCCTTTGCTTTTCTTTTCCGAGGCAAAAACAATCCTCGTTTCCCAGTTCGCTGAGGGGTGCAGAGCGACCCCCGTGCTGGAGCCGTAATTGGGCAGTGGGGCCAAGACCCAGCAAGGCTGCTCTCTGATCCTGCTTCAGTCTGGAAGCTCCCTAATTGGTTTCTCCTCTCGTAAGACAGTTTCTCTCCCCAAAACTGGCATCTTTTCTAAAGGAGGAAAAAATCCTGGGGCCCTTGTTTATAATTCTCTTGCCTCTCAATTTGGTTTCTGTCAGGAGCCATCTTTATTTATAGACTTAGCGTCAGAATGGATCTCGAAATTTTTCTTTGAGTTTAATTTTGAAGGTCTCCCAGCATTTTGGCAATTATTTAACCCAAACAGCCCGTTCAGATGTCTTGCTTTCCAATTGGCCTCTCTACTGTGTGAATCACAATTAGTGTCTCGTAAGTCCCTTGAGAAGGTCAAGGTTGCAAGACCCTTTCCCACACAGGGGCTTATTAACCTACCATATTTTGAAAACTAAACTACAAAAGTCCCCGGGCTTTGGGTTTTTGTTTTTGTTAAAACTTGTAGCTGCCCTTTGATGATGATAGAAGTAGAAGGAAAATGATCGATTTGATCAGAGGTCCTGGGGTAGGTCCTCATCTGACCCCATCATGGAAAGTCATACCTATGTCACTGTGATTTTCGGGGGCTCATTCCCGAGATTTGTTCTCCAAGGCCATGATCTCTGGAAACTCAAGTGTTTATAGTGTTCACCTGGGAACCCAACTGACCCTCACTAGAATTCTCTTTCTAGTAACTTCTCTTCCAATCCCTCTAAATAGCCTGTATCTCATTAGAGCGCATGGATGTCGCTTATAGGATTCCTAAGAAGAAGAGCTAATGAATCAAAACTCTGTTTTATCCCACCACGTGCTGGGTGCCGTGGGCTTGAGTTTCACACGTTTCGCTGCTGTCTGTTCTCAGCATGCCATTCATTCGGGACCGCCTGGTTGCGAGCTGGAGTGTAGGCAGTTGCTGGCAGGAGAGACGCGAGCCATCTGGGTTGAAGAGAAGAGAAGCAGATTAACCTGACATTAACCTCCTAAAGTTTTGTCTCAAGGGACTGAGAGCTGCTTCTAAGGCTGCTAAAGGTCAGATCTTTGGGCTGTCATTAAGTTGGTAAAGGCTTGCCACGCCGACACGATCTGGATGCCCATTGCCTCTCTGTCCTCGTCTCCTACTAGAATTTCCCTCCTCCAGCCTCCCTGGCCTCCTCGTTGATCCGCAGCCCACCAGCCGTGCTTCCCAGGGCCTTTGCGTTGGCCGTTCTCTCTGCCTGCATTGCAGGCCCCTCCTCACTCCCTCCACTCCGTCGTTTGCTCAGATTTCCTTTCCTCCAGGAGGCTTACCTGCCCACCTTACTTAAACCACACCGCAGTCCCCAGACGCTCCTCCTCCTTACCCTGCTCTATTTCTTCCCTAATAGGTAGCCCCTACTACCTTCCACTGTCCTCTATAACTTTTACTTACCCTGTTGTATTTTTTTCCGAAGAAGTAGCCCATGCAACCTTCTGGATACTATCCAATTTTGACTGATTTTTTTTTTTAGTTCATTGTTGATGATATGTTTCCCCTGCTGGGATATTAGCTCCACAAGGTTGGGAATCTTTATGGGGTTTTTTTCCACCAATGTATTCCCAGTTCCTGGAACACTACCTGACACCTGGCAGTCACTCTATACATATTTATGAAATAAATGACATTCTAGAGGATCTAAGCATGGGTTGGCCACTGTCTCTGGGACCTCTTTCTCCACGAGCACTCAGTGTCCACTGAGGATGATTCCTAGAAGTACGTTGATCTCCTTCTTGCCACCACTATCGTCCAGACTGATCAGTTTATCCACGTCTTCACGCAGGCTGGCAGAGGAAATGTGCTCACGACTTTGGTTCTGTGTCACACTTAAATGGTGACCTTGGCTCGCTTTGCTTCCTTCGTAGAGGTTCTTTCTTCATCGTAAGGGGGAACACTCTGTCCACAGGGAAAATCGCATTTATGCCACCTTCAGCTTTACAATGGCTGTTTGATGTGACTCGGGTGTGTTTCTGTCAGTATGAGCTGAAAAAGCTTAGTTTGAGGGGATCTGAGAAGAGACCGGTCACATTGTCGGAGAGAAGCCCGCCACAAGGTGGAATTAATTTACAATAACTTATTTACCTGTCCAGATCCTGCGTAGCTCATTAAAGCTTTCCCTGCTGCCCGGGACTCTGGGAGGGCTAAGGAATAAAAAAGGAAAATCAATTGATAATGATGTATTCAGTTTAAAAAATATATCGATACCCAGCTGCACTAGGGAAACAGAACCGACAGGAGATATCCGTAAATGGTGTGAGATTTTATAAAGTTGTCTCACGCCACCGTGCATAAGTCCAAATTCCATAGGGCGGGCTGCAGGCCAGGGGCTCTGAGGAAGGGCCTCGATGAGTTCCCAGGAGACGCTGGCTGTCTGAAGTAGAGATGGGAATTCTCTCTCAGAATGCTGAAATCCCTTTCCATTTTTAAGGCCTTCAACTGACTGGGTGTGACATCACTCATTTCTGACGGCAAGCTCCTCGGTTGATTGTAGGTGTAACCAGCCATCTATGCCGCCATCTCCCTGTGATTAAATTCCATGAAATGCCCTTGTGTTACACTTAGCCCAGTGTTTGCTTGACCAAACATCCGGGCACCGTTACCTAGCCAAGCTGACATGTTAGCCTACCCATCACACCAGGTAATGACAGTCGTGAGATTTTGCGGTGGAGAATGCCATTTCCTGTCGTGAAGATTCGCTTTCACATATTATGTTTGAAGGAGGGAACTAGCTATGGTCTTGCTTCCCCACAGCGGATAGCCTCTTTCTACTAGGTATTAAATCTATATATATATTTTTAAATTCCCTCCAGTGCACCCATCCTTTGCCTCCTCCAGGTCTTCTTGGCCGTTGTCTAAGATAAGTAGAGCTTGAGTCCTGTTCTCTTTTCAGCATTAGATCAGATACTTAAGTTTCTTGTTTTTCCCATCTCTGGAGTTGCTTCGTTTAGACTAGATGGAAGGCAATACCATTTTTCTCTTAGTCAACATCAATGGCTCAACCACCACTTTGCGTTTTGGGGGGATAGAAAAAGGAGCTAACTGGTAAGTGCCTGGGCTCCGGGCACTGGGTTCTCTGCCCACTTCACCCTGTTACCTGGGTGTGCCGTGGCAGCGTGTGGACCCTGAGTGAGATGTCCATCCTTGGCAGATGCTGGGAAAACCAGAGGCAGGAACCAGCGTCCACTGAGGGTGGGGATCATCTAAGATCCTAGAATCCAAAAGAGATCCTTTGGCAACAGGTGCTCGCACTTCCCCACCCCGGCTTCTCCCCACTGTCTTTTTCCAGACCCTTTCTTGCTTCCTGGAGACTCTCCAGCAGCTCTCAGTTGTTGGTGGCCTCCAAGGAATTTGTATTCTTGGGGGCAAATCCCGAGCTTGCCAGAGACAGACGATGCAAGGTAGGTCGTTGCTCAGCTCGCCTGGTCTGGAAATAAAGTCTTGAAAAAGGCCTCAGAGCTATCTTCTCTAAAACTGATTTTCTGGGAGAGATGAGGGCGATGTCGCTTCTCTCCTTGCCCTTTTGTTCTGGAGCATTTGATTCAGGCGTGTGATTAACTGGTGCCCACAGTTTAGCTAAGACGTCTCTGTCCCAGATCCTGCTGGAATCAAGCTGAGAGAATTGCTGTGACTCTTTTTCGCGTACCTGGGTCTGGGCTTCCCAGGGGTCCCCCGAGCTTAGGTGTCTTTGAAGCTCCTGAAAAGCTGTCATTCTTCTTTTGTCATTTCCCTTTTTTGTTATTAAGCGAGTACTATTAACTATCATTAAAATATTATTTGTTCATTGTGGAAAGGTGTTAAAAGATAGCATCTAAATTTATGTAAGTTACTTAAAATCACATTCCCCAGAGGTAACCATTTAGTGTCTCTTCCCAGACTTTTTTCTTACGTGTAAAGTGCATGAATGTAGATGCACACGCATGAATAGGATCATACGACACGTGATGCTTGGTAACATGTCATTTTGACTTGACAGTGTGTTTCAGGTATCTTTTCATGTCATCAAATACAAATCTATGTCATCATTTTTAAAGACCTTGTATTATAGGGATAGCATATTTTAATTGCATCCCTATTAGAAATGACACATTTTTGCACAATTGTTTGGTTGTTTCCTTGGGTTAATATTTTTTATCATGGTGAAAATAAATAGAACATAAAATTTACCGTTTTAACCATTTTAGTGTACAATTCAGCAACGTAAAATGCATTTACAGTGTTGTGCAACTGTCTCCGCTATCTAATTCCAGGATGTTTCATCACCCGAAACGGGCACCCCACACCCCTTTAGCAGTCACTGCCCATTCCCCCTCCCAGCCCCGGCACTTCTCTGCTCTCTGTCCCTCTGAACTTACCTGTTCTGGACACTTCCTGTAAATGGACTCCTAGGCTATGGGCCTCTGTGCCGGCTTCTCTCGCCTACGTGGGCCCCTTGGGATCATCCCTGTTGTGGCATCTTATCAGAACTCATTCCTTTCTGCAGCTCATAGTCATGCAGTTAAACTTGAACTCAGAAGTCTCCAACCGTGATGACAGAGACCAGGCGGCCACAAGGGTGTGAGGGCAGAAATCTCCTGGGAAGCGTCTGCCAGACTCCTGAACCTCCGCCCAGCAGGGCCAGATGGCCGGAAGGGCCAGCGGCCTCCCCGCTTCCTGCCACTGGAGGGGCAGGGGCCGGGCCTGGCATGAAGCAGGTTGGAGGGTGGGTGAGCGGGCGCTGGATTCAGGGCATTTGGGCTGAGCTGGCCCCGCCTCACGTGTCCTCGTGGCGCTGGAGCCTGTGAAGCCCACAGGCCGAGGCTGCCCCGGCAGCGGCGCAGAGGGCCAGCGCTGGGCAGGCAGAGGCCCTCGCGGCTCTCCCGGGAGTTCCATGCATTGGTGCCCTCTGACCGCGAGCCTTGGGGTCTCTACCCCAGTCCCAAGTGACCTCCAGGGCAGCGGGCTATGCATTCCTGCCGCATCCAGATTCTTGGCTGGTCAGAGAGCTTTCTATTTTGGACTCAGAGACGGTGGGGTTGGGTGACCGTCCCCTCCTCGAGCTCTTGCAAATGGAGAAGAAAATGCAGAATCTTGCAGTCGCGAGTGCATCAGCGGCCCATTCGAACCTTCTCCCTAAGGTCTTCCTTTCCCACCTCCCCAGAAATCCCTCTGCTCCCTCGGCCTCAGCTGCCCCCTCCCGGGACCCCTCCCCAGGCCTGATTCCCAGGTGGCACTTCTCTTCTAAGGTCCGGGCCTCCTTCCCAACTGCATCCCGAGTGTCCGTGAACCACCTGCCGGACGTGCAGCTCCGGCCCAGCCCGTCCGAAGCACACCTGCTCATTCGCCGTCCTCTGGGAGGCCTTTTACACTCCCTGGCCTCGACGCCTGCTTTGCCATGGTCATGAACGTCCCTTCCCTTCCTCCCCGGACCACAAGCCCGTCGGGGACACAGGTTTGGCCTCGGGCCTGGAACGCGTGCGTGTCATGAGATGAGATGATCGTGTTCGTGCCAGAGCTCCCGGGACCACGGGAGGGTGTCACACCTCCAGGGCAGTGGGGAGTGGGGACCCTGGCCGGAAGGCGGGCCCCTGGGTCGCCGCTGACTCTGGGCAAGTCCCATGGCACTTTCTGAACCGCAGTCTCCTCCGCTGTAAAATGGGAATGACCCCTGACCTTCCTGCTCCCCAGGTCAAGAGCGAGAGGTTAAGAGGGGTGACTGGGGGACCCGGGCGCAGTGGTTCTCCCTTCTGGATGCACGTTAGCATCGCCTGGAGGGCTTTAAAGTTAGAGCGTCCTGGGTGTCCCCCCCAAGTATTCCAATTTAACGGTTCTTGCAGCGGTGGGGGGGAATGGTCATTTCTAAAACATGAATCAGCACTCTAAACTCAAAGGTTTGTCAGGAGGCCTGAATCCTAAACCTTTTTTTTTTTTCACATCAGTTTATAATAATTTAATGTGCCTAAGAATTTTGTGCAGATACATGTCTTCTTTCATTAAACATATGCATAGTACAACTTCGGAAAAAGTTTAGTTGCAACCGTATTTTCCTTACAAAATTTTTTTTACATATACAAATACATAGCATTCCCAAATTCCAGTTGATTGCACTTCTGGTTTAATGCCTTCCATCCTCAAAGAACTTTGAGAAATATGCAACCTTGAAATGAGATGCACGCGATGGAGCTTTGGCAAAACGGTGCTCCTGGGTGGTAGATACTTCGTTTATTCCCTCGGATAGTCTAAAAAGCTACCCCCTGGATCAAGCCATCCAAAAGCCGGGCACCTAGGTTCTGTCGTATCAAGAACCCTTTCACCTCCCCTCCCCCGGGGTGCTTCCACGTGAACGGGCCGGGAGGTCAGAGTATCTGCAGCCGGACAAGTAATAGCAACGTGCCCGCGCTTAGGCTTCTGGGCAGGTCGTGTTTAGCGTGTCACTGGTGCCCATTTGGCTCAGGTGCTTGGGAGAAACCTCCCTGATTGCACCACAGATGCATTCCTTACCAAGCCACGACCTCAGTGTCTCGTGGACCTGGCGAATCGTGCAGTAACGGCTCAGCTTCTCGCAGGCATGCTCTATGGTGGTTCTCCATGCTGGCTGCATGTTAAAATCACCTAGGATGATTAAAAAGAAAAAATCAACACCACCCCGATAGGCAGGCTACACAGCAGATCGGTTAAGGAAACACTCTGGGGGTGGGGCCTGGGCATTAGTTCTTTTATAAAGCCCCCCGGGTGACTCCAGGGGCAGTCAAGCTCAGAAGCACTGCCAAGCGTGGAAGTAGAGCTGTGACCCACTGGTGGTAAGTGGCCGGCGCTCGCGCTCTATGGTTTCACGTAAGCAGCAACAGCCTTTTTTTTTTTTTAAGATTTATTTTTTTTATTTCTCTCCCCCTCCCTCCTGTTGTCTGCTCTCTTGTGTCCATTCACAGTGTGTTCTTCTGTGTCTGCTTGCATTCTCGGTGGCTCCGGGAATCTGTGTCTCTTTTTTGTTGCGTCATCTTGCTGCATCAGCTCTCCGTATGGACGGCGCCACTCCTGGGCGGGCTGCACTTTCTTTTGTACGGGGCAGCTCTCCTTGCGGGGCGCACTCCTTGCGCATGGGGCTCCCCTACGCGGGGGACACCCCTGCGTAGCACGGCACTCCTTGCGCGCATCAGCACTGCGCATGGGCCAACTCCACACAGGTCAGGAGGCCCGGGGTTTGAACCCTGGACCTCCCGTGTGGTAGGCGGATGCTCTACCAATTGAGACATGTCTCCTTCCCAGGCAGCAGCCTTTTAAGGCACCTTCCATCCTTTCTGGAACTGGGGAGGTGGAAACAGAATAGACAGCTCCATGCTGGCTCGGGCTGGGCCTGGGGCGCAGCTCCCACGAGGTCGGGCCTCCAGGGAGAGGGGGCTGGAGACCCCTTCTCCCCTCACAGGAGCTGGGCTCGGCGCCCCCCTCTGCTGACCCCACTGCGGGCAGTCGCAGCAGCTCAGCCCGGAGCTCTCCATGGCCCCACGAAAGAGGCTGTTAGTTCCCAGCATCCGTTTGCTGGAACGAGACTGGGCTAAGCCAGGGGTTCCCCACCCAGGGCTTCCCTCTGCCCAGGGCAGTGGGGGCACCCACCCTGCTCTACCCTCCTTGGGGGGCTTGACTCAGCCACCAAGTGGACCCCAGGCTGAGACCCCCGGTTCTGATGTGACAGGGCAAAAAGCAGACGCCTCGTGGTTGGAGGCCTGCGCCGTTCCCGGGAGCAGGCGCGTTCGGGGGAGGCGGGGGACGTGTGCCCAGTGGAAGCCTGGCCCGCGGGGCAGGACCAGCTCCTCCGCGAGGCCGTTCAGAGGAAACGGGGGGGCTCGGCTCTCCCGGGCTGCCCTAGAAAGCAGCACGGGCCCTCCTCCCGCCCCGTGCCCTGCCAGTCTTGGCCGCCCCGCCCCGCTCTCCGCAGGAGGAGAGGTTCAAAGGCTAAAATGGCCTCGTCTCGGGCTGCTTACCACAAGTTATTGGAAAATGAGTCAGCCGGGTTAACCGCGGTTGTCGTCCCCGCCCAGCCCGGCCGCCGAGGTTTGTTGCAGCGTTCCAGATGTGCGGCCACTGCAGGGCCAGCGTCCGGCAGCTCCCCCCTCCTTGGAGATCCCGACTCAGGGCGGCTTCGGTGGCCTGAGCCTGGCCAGGGCCTTCCGGGGCACCC
Organism: Dasypus novemcinctus; assembly: GCF_030445035.2. NCBI lineage: Eukaryota > Metazoa > Chordata > Mammalia > Cingulata > Dasypodidae > Dasypus > Dasypus novemcinctus. Next base: position 13,750,703 of record NC_080697.1, read on the forward strand.
GGCCTCGGGAAGGCCGGTCAGATGGGTGCTAACGAGGCCTTTTTTGCCCCTTCCCAGGAAAAAACAAGAATGGAGCCTCTTAGCAATGAATGAGGCAAACCCCTCCAAGCCCCACCCAGACTGGGGGCCTCAGGGCAGGTCTCTGAAATGGTCCCACGACATAAGGCAGGCGGGCGAGTGGCCCTGCTGGTCCCTGACCATGGGAGAGGAGGCGCTCACGGAGAGCTGGCCCCGTCCTAAAGGGCAGCCCACACGGCCAGCGTTGGGGACACCTGAGCCAACGGCTCCTTCTCCAGGATGGGGTTCTCCGCGGCCAGAAGGCCAATAAGGAGAAATGCGACTGGTCTATCAGCAGATGCGAAATTCAGGTACAGCGTCTGGAAGCCATCGCCTTCCTCTCCCTGCGCAGTGTCCCCGGGTTTGGCCGCCAAACACCAGTAACAAGCCAGCCAGGTAAGGCGTGGGCTACGGACGGTGTGAAATACCTCCTGGACTCACAGTCTAGCTGGCCGGACCCAGGTCACACGGAAACGAAGGCCAGGCAGTGACGAATGCTGAGCTCACCATAGGGGCGTGTGCTGCCACCTCGGCCACCTGGCTCTGCTCCCAGACCCGTCGCTTTCTGATTAAGTGGCCTTGGCTAAGTTGCTGGGCGTCTCGGAACCTCAGTTTACTTGTCTGTCAAGGGGGATGATAGCAGTCCCTACATCCATCGGGTTGTTGGGAAGGTCAACCGCAACAGGGCAGCTCTTACTAGAGCTCAGCAGAGCACGTACTTGGCGCACACTCGACGCACTGCCGTCATCGTGGAGAACGGACCTGGCCCGAGCCCAGGGGAGGGGGTGGTGGAGGACTGCAGAGGAGGCCGGGCCTGGGCAGGGCTCCCGAGTGGGGGCCGCGTCGACACCACGGGCCAGGAGGGGGCTGTACTGTGCCCCCCTTGCCAAGGCGTGTCCCAGACGTTATTTATCGGCGGCCCCTCTCTCGGGTTATGTGTTATTTACCAGCTAATGCCTTCATAATCATAAACAACAGATGCCCCAAGGACAGGCTGACATGACTTCTGAAGTCTCAGTGCTAATTGTGGCCGAGTCCCAGCCGGCCCCACGTGGCCACATCGGCAGTGGCCCTTCCAGGGACAGAGCCCGACTGACCCTTGGGGACCAGTCACGGCTCCAACTCTCACGGCATGAAGAAACCGAGCTCCAGAGAGGGGCCAGGACATGTGTCCAGGTCCCGAAGCCCCTCAACGGCAGCACCGGGTGACACGAGCCGCAGCGTCTCTGATGGCCGTGGGTGCACCGCCCGGGGTTAGGGTGCTGGGCCATCCTGTGCACTGAGGCTGAGACTCTTTGCAGGGACTTGGGGGGGATCCTTGGAGACTCCCCCCTGGCATTGATAAGGAGGGGTCCCAGGTCCTCTACCTGTGACCGGGGACGATCAGAACAGGATGCAGGGGGAAGCGTTCTTGCCCCAGTGGTTAGGGCGTCGGTCTACCACATGGGAGGTCCGCGGTTCAAACCCCGGGCCTCCTTGACCCATGTGGAGCTGGACCATGCGCAGTGCTGATACGCGCAAGGAGTGCCCTGCCACGCAGGGGTGTCCCCGCGTAGGGGAGCCCCACGCGCAAGGAGTGCGCCCCGTAAGGAGAGCCGCCCAGCGCAAAAGGAAATGCAGCCTGCCCAGGAATGGCACCGCACACACGTTGAGCTGACACAGCAAGATGACGCAACAAAAAGAAACACAGATTCCCATGCCGCTGACAACAACAGAAGCAGACAAAGAAGATGCAGCAAATGGACACAGAGAACAGACAACTGGGGTGGGAGGAGGGGAGAGAAATAAAATATAAAAAAGGAGAGGATGCAGGCACCTCACATCCTGCTGCAGGATGCACCCAGCAGGCAAACGGTGGGCAACACGGTGGAGGGGCAGGAGGTGGGCATGCCAGGCCCCTCCTCGACGGCACGTCGGGGCCTGTAGACCCACGGCCCGGCTGCGGTCCGAGCTCCTTAAAAGGCCAGTGGCAGTGAGCCGCAGTCCAGAGCTGTTTAACGCGCTTCTGGCAGCGCTTTACGGCGTTCATGCGTTTCACCTTCGCAGCCACCGCAGGAGGTAGGCGTTACCGTGACCCCCGGGCCGCGGGTGAAGAAAGCGAGACCCAGGGAGGCTGAAGGACCGGCCGGAGGTCGCGCAGCTGGCCCGTGGCAGGGCTGACCCCCAGGCGGGTCCCGGAATCGTGACCGCCACGGGGTGGGTGTGCTGCTGCCGCATCCTAGAGGCTCCTCGGATGTGTGAGGGAATGAAGCAAGGAATCTCGAGTACGAAGTGCGCCTTCCCACGCGTGGCTGCAGCGTGAACTTGAGCATTCCGAGAGCTTGGGGTCCTGCGCATGCTGGGGGCTGCTGCCTGGGGCGGCAGTCTCTGGGGACAGCTCTGTGTCCGGGCTGCTCCGGGGTGTGACTCGCCTCTGCCTGCGCCGTGTGTGGCGGGCGAGATGTGGGAAACCGGGCGCTTCCGAACGAGGCACACGCGCCATTCGTTCTCTCCGTGACGCTCAAGAGGTCACTTTGTGCGAGTCTTTGGGGGGGATCGAGGGACTGAGGCGCAGCCCCTGCCCTGGGGGAACGGCCAGCAATCTCACGAGGCTGGGGAGGGCCCTGGAGGGGAGCTGGGGGGAAGCCGAGGGGTCCCATTCGCTTTATTTGGTCACAGAGTCAGTAGCTGCCGTTCAGTGCGTACCTTCGCACGCCGGTGGGGCACTCCGGGCGCGTTTTTTATTTTTATGAAGATTTATGTTTTATTTATTTCTCCCTCTCCCCCCCCCCCCCGTTGTCTCACGTGTATTCTTGTCAGTGTCGCAGGGAATCTGTGTCTCTTTTTTTGTTGCGTCATCTTGCCGTGTCAGCTCTCTGTGTGTGTGGCGCCACTCCTGGGCAGGCTCTGTTTTTATTTGCATGGGGCGGCTCCCCTTACAGGGCACACTCCTTGCATGTAGGGCACCCCTATGTAGGGGACACCCCTGCGTGGCACAGCACTCCTCGCGCGTGGCAGCGCCACACCTGCCAGGAGGCCCGGGGTTTGAACCCTGGACCTCCTATATGGTAGGCAGACGCTCTATCCGTTGAACCACATCTGATTCCCTTAAACTTTATTTTTAAAGAAGTTCGAGATTGCAGAAAAGTTGCATCAAAAGCCTAGGGGATTCCCATATACATACCCCCGCCCCTCCCCCTCCCCCATTTTCCCCTGTTAGTAACATGTTTCGTTAACGTGGCACATTGGATGGACACGTATCGAAGCATCACTGCTAACTGTGGTCTGTGGTTCATATTATGGTTTACACTTTGCACTGCACCATTTTTAAAGATTATGACAAAATGTATACTGGCCCATGACTAGCAGTGCAAGATCGTGCAGAACAATTCCAGCGCCCCCCAAATGCCCTGTGAACCCCTTCTTCTTCCCTCTGCCTCCCCTCAGGACCTCTGGTCACCGTCTTTATATCCAGGTTACAAGTTCTTCCGTTTCTAGAATAGGCCTGCTGTGGTCCATGGTTGCATCTTACCCTCTGAGTGCATTTTCAAAGGCCTTGCACTGTGCTGCGTAAATAATCGCACTGCTGGTCCTGGGCTGGGGGCGGGCCGCTCCCCCGGGCTAATGGGGGGCTGCCTGGCGCACCCCCGTGTGCCGGCCTGCGAAGGGAGCCTGGGAAGAATCTGCCTCCTCACCTTCATCTCCCACTCTCAACACCTGCCCGTGGACCTGGAGAAGGAGGACCCAGGCTAATCGTTCCCTCCCGCGCCGTTACTAGGTTCCTTTGTAAAAGCAGAAATACGCTTTTAATAATTTTTTTTGTTGCCACCTTCCGAACCAGGCGCTTTTGTCTAAATGAGTTGCTACAAATCGCAGGAAGGGCCCGCGAGGGTTGCCAGGCTGTGCCTTCCCGCTCGGGCACGCGCTGGCTGCGTGAAGGAGCCTCGGGCCTCCGCTCTCGGCGGCCAGCTCGCCCGCAGCGCCGAGTGGAAACGCGCCCCCGGAAACGCGGCCCTGCCAGGGTGATGAGTGAGCCTCAGGGGCGGGGGCCGAGCTGGTCGTTCTCCCTCTTTCCTGCGCAGCTCTGCTCGGGTGCGTGGCCAGGCTCCCGGGGCTTCTCGGGTCCCGGGGGAAGGAGGAACGGCCCTCTCCGTTTCCTTCCTGGGCCTGATGGTCAGTGCATGGCCACCTAATGTTTGCAGAAGGCGGGCACGTGGCCTGAGCCTCTGGGGCGTCTGCACCAGCAGCCGCGTGACGAGGCGGGAGAAGGATCCAAATGCGGAACTGGGACACGCCGCCTCCAGCTCCTGCCCTGCCTTGATGGCTGTGTGACCTTGGGCAGGACACTGGCCTTCTCTGGGCCCTGGTTTGCTCCTTGGTATATTAGATGGAGACGAAAGTCCTTTCTGTCTACCTCCTGGCTCACCTTTGTGACCCAGGTGAAAACACCGTTAACCAGAAGCACTGAGTGTACTAGTCAGCCAAAGGGGTGCTGATGCAAAATACCGGAAACCGGTTGGTTTGTATAAAGGGTATTCAGGGTAGGAGCTTACAGATACCAGGCCATAAGCATAAGTTACTTCCCTCACCAAAGTCTGTTTTCACGTGTTGGAGCAAGATGGCGGCCGACGTCTGCGAGGGCTCAGGCTTCCTGGGTTCCTCCCTTCCAGGGTCCTGCTTCTCTCTGGGTTCAGGGTTCCTCTCTTCCCAGGGCTTGCTTCTTCCTGGGCTCAGGGATCCTCGCTTCCAGGGGCTGGCGTCTCTTTCCTCTGTGAGCTTACTTCCCGGGGCTCCAGCTTAAGTCTTCAGCATCAAACAACATTAAAAACCCTCCGCCTTTTATCTGTGAGTCCCCACCCACCAAGGGGCAGGGACCCAACATCCTAACGATGTGGCCCAATCAAAGCCCCAATCATAACTCAGTCACGCCCAGGTACAGACCAGATCACGACATAATCCAGTATCTATTTTTGGAATCCCTAACCGTATCAAACCGCTACCATGGGTGTGGGAGGAGGCAGTTCTGGATGAGTCAGGCGGCTTTGGCCTTGGTCGTTCCAACAGAAACAGGTTGTGGCAGTGGCTACCCAGAGCACGGGCTGCCAAGGGATCTGTTTTGGGGTCAGGGAGACAAAGGGAGCTGGGCTGTGAGAACGGGGAGCCTTCAGCTATGTCCCTGTCACCTGAGGGGGTGGCCTCGGGGCCTAGCGTGGCATTCGAGGCCCGTCACAGCCTGGACCGAACCCCCGTGTCCAGCCACACCTCCCGCCTCCCGGGCTGCCCTCAGCGCCCTGCTCTGGGCTCACCGGGCCTCCGCCACGCCTTTTGCAGGCCCTCGCCTGGACCGCTCCCCCAGCACGTGGGCTTCGGAGCCCAGCTTCCGGTCACTTCTGCATTGAATGCTCTGGCTGGGACCAGACGTAATTAGTTGCCGCTGTGGATGGGACTGCATCCCCCAGAAGCCCTGTTCAAGTCCTGACACCCGTCCCCTGGGTGTGGCCTCATTTGGGAATCAGGCCTTTGAAGGTGCGGTTAGTTAAGATGAGGGTGAGCCCTGATCTGATATGACTAGTGGCCTTATAAGGAAGGTATAGCAGTTTGATATAATTGATCGAATTCAAAAAAGAAATATTGGGTTAAGCTTGTAATCTGATCTGTACCTGGGCATGACTGAGTTATGATTAGGGTGTTGGCAAAGGACAAAGCTGAGGGTTTCTGATGTGGGAGATTTGTTTTGTTTTTTTAAAGACTTATTTATTTTATTTTTTAATTTATTTCTCTCCCCTTCCCCCACCCCCCCATTGTCTGCTCTCTGTGTCCATTCGCCATGTGTTCTTTTGTGACTGCTTCTGTCCTTAGCAGCAGCACCAGGAATCTGTGTTTCTTCTTGTTGCATCATCTTGCTGTGTCAGCTCTCCATGTGTGTGGCGCCATTCCTGGGCAGGCTGCACTTTTTTTGCACTGGGCGGCTCTCCTTATGGGGCGCACTCCTTGCGCGTGGGGCTCCCCTACACGGGGGACACCCCTGCGTGGCAGGGCACTCCTTGGGCGCATCAGCACTGCGTGTGGGCCAGCTCCACACGGGTCAAGGAGGCCCGGGGTTTGAACCACGGACCTCCCGTGTGGTAGACGGACGCCCTAACCACTGGGCTAAGTCTGCTTCCCTGATGTTGGAGATTTGATGTTGGAGTTTGATGCTGAAGACTTAAGCTGGAGTCCAGGGAAATAAGCTCACAGAGGAAAGAGAAGCCAGCCCCAGGAGGGAAGGAACCTTGAGCCCAGAGAGAAGCAAGCTCCTGGAAGGGAGGAACCTTGAAGCCGGAGTAAAGCAAGCCCCAGGAACATAGGAACCCAGGAAGCCTGAACCCTCGCAGACGTCGGCAGCCATCTTCACCAAATAGACTTTGGTGAGGGAAGTAACTTAGGCTTTATGGCCTGGTATCTGTAAGCTCCTGCCCCAAATAAACACCCTGTATAATGCCCAGCAGATTTCTGGTATTTTGCATCAGCACCCCTTTGGCTGCCTAATACAGAAGGGAAATTTGGACAGAGCCAGGACACGAGACAGGGAAATCCCATGTGACGAGATGGACGCGCTGCAGCCAAGGCCCCCCAGCAAGTCCCAGAAAAGGCAAGGGCAGGGTCCCCCACAGGTCCCAGGGTAGCCCGGCCCTGGGACACCTTGCTTTTGGCTCCAGCCTCCAGGACTGAGAATAGATTGCTGTTGTCTTGAGCTGCCAAGCTTGTGGCGCCTTGGCGGCAGCCGTGGGGAACCACGGCAGTGACCACACATCCTGGGCCCCTCTGGCCTCAGCGCCGGGTGAGGGATTTTGACTCACACGGTCACTGCTGTTTCACATCCCCACTGACTGGAACAACGGCCAGGCGTATAGTAGGTGCTCAAAAAACACCCGTGGCGTCGGCGCGCCGTTCTTCCGTACTGCTTCGCGTAAACGCCGACGGCTGCGTTTATCGCGTCATCTTAGAGGAGGGTCCCTGCGGGCGCCCCCGCTGGGCTGGGAGCTCCTTGAGGAGGGGCTTCCTTCTTGGGTCCCTGGACCCCAGACCTGGAACAATCTGTGAAGTGGATGCCAGTAAGTGCTTGACGGAACGAAGGAAGGTGAGAGTATCGGACAAAAAAGCCTTTCTTTCGTCCGCCGTGGGCTGGATGCTCAGTCTTCAGCCCCCTGGTTCGCCTGGCTCTGTCGTGCTGTTTTCTTGAAAGGGAAATTGATGAGTAGAAGCCAAAAGTGGAAAAGTTCCTTCAGAAGACATTTGAGTGTGAAGGAAGGGGATGCTCAGTGAGGGACGGAGCATCCTCACGCGGGCCACGGCGAACGGACGCCCGCGGCCCCGCGCAGGGCGCCGGCAGGGCCGCTACCAGCCCGTCGGGTCCTCGGCTGAAAATTAGAGAAAGGCACCCCTGCTCGGGGACCGCGGGCCAGTGACGGCCCCCGCGCGTAGGGCCCCGCACCTGCTCCCGGCAGCCCTGGCTGCTGCGGCAGGCGCGAGGTGAGGGAGGAGAGAGGCCGCCGGGAGCATCAAACTTTGCCCCAAAAATAAACCCTGAGGTTTGCAGATGAGCTATTTCCAGCCCAGGTGTCAGGCGAGGCTCCGCAGCTAGAGTGAGCTGCCCCCAGGCCACCCCACCCCGAGCGCAGGCAAAGGGCACGGTGCCACCCGCCCTTCCTGAGCCGTTGCCACGGGGGGGGGAGGGGGGCCTAAGGACCCCACCCGTGGGGCAGGACCTGCTTTTTGCCCAGCTTGGGTGTTCAGCTAGGGGCTGAGTCAAGCCCCCCAAGGAGGGCAGGAGGGCGCCCCCACCTTCCTGGGCAGAGGGAAGCCCTGGAGGGGCATGGCCGTCAAACCCCAGCCTCGGCCCAGTCCAGCCCCAGCGGACAGGGGCCGGGAACTAGCTGAGCCCCTCTGATGGGGCCTCGGGGAGCTCTTGGCTGCGCTTCCCCGCAGAGGGAGGGCGCCGAGCCCAGCTCCTGTGCAGGGGAGGAGGGGTCTCCAGCCCCCTCTCCCTGGAGGCCCGACGCGGCAGGAGCTGCACCCCGGGCCCAGCCCGAGCCGGCACGAAGCTTTCCACCTCGCCAGTTCCAGAAAGGACGGAAGGCGACCTAAAAGGCTACGCGCAAGACCAAGGAAACCAAAAGCCGGAGAGAGAAGAAGTCCCAGCGGCTCCCCCGGCCGTGGCTTTCCTGGCCTGGGTGTGGATAGGTGGGCAGAAGGCGCAGCTTTAGTGGGGAGCAGGAAGGAGAGGCAGGGGGAGAGTTTCCAGCCACAGCCATCAGAGGAGCACCTGCAGGGGGCTGCCATCCCCCGGTGACAGAGCCTGGCTAGCAGCAAGTCTGACCTCCCGCCAGCCCCAGGAAGCGACGTCCTGGCCCATGTGTGCTCACACGTCATCTGCCTCGGCTGCCGGGGAGGGGGTGCTGGGGGCTGCTGAGGGGTGGGCCGCAGGAGGCAGAGCTGCCAGGCCCTCTGTCCGCCACCGTCTGCGACGAGCTCTGGGGAGGGAGCACAGCTGACACCGAAACTCATCCCGAAGGTCTCCAGAGAAGAAAATTCCATCAGTTCCCGAGTCCCCGTTCCGGTGGCTTCTGCGGCTGGTCGTCTATCTGACCCACATCTCCCTCGCTGCAATTTAAGCCCATTTTCCCTTGTTTTGCTCAAGTGGAAAAGGAGAGCAGCTGCTCGCCAGCCGCTCCTGCAGCAGGGGGGTCAGCAGCCCCTGCCCTCGCCCCACGGAAGCCTCCCCGGGAGGCAGCTTTGGCGTTGACGCGTGCCGCGAGCCCGCGCCCCCGGGAGGACGTCGTGGCAGAGTCCCTCCCGCGGGCGCAGGTGACTGAGGCCCCACCACTCTGGGGGGCAGGGAGGCGGATGTGAGAATGGACAGTGGAACACGGGGCAGAGGGCAGCAAGGAGAGGGGGCCAGGAGCTGGGGGACTTCCCGCAGGAGGTGGCGTGCACTGCCCTGCGGTCGGCCAGGGAGAGAGGCGGGCAGCAGGAGGCTGCACACGTCTTCCCCGGGTCCCACGTTGTGCGGCAGTGTGTTTTGTGGAGGGTTCTCGAAGAGTAGTTTTGTCTTGACTTCGCGTCTCTCTGCTTCTGGGAACAAATGATCCCCCACTTGTTTCTGCTAAATACGAGCTATCTCGTAGGCCCCCGGAGCCGGTTCCTGGCGAGAGTTGGCAGTAAAAAGTCTGATTGGAAAGCACTAGATCGCAGCCAAGTTCTCTGACATCCGGGTTTAAAAGGCAGGCACGACGAGTGTCCGTGACAGCAAGGGGACAAGGCACGGTGAATGCAGGACAAGATTGTTCCCTCCCGTCGGCCGGCGGGGTCCAACCTGCCCGCTCGGGGGGTAAATGGAGCCGCTACCTCACTGCAGAACCGAGACAAGGCCGGGCTGCTAGACTTAATTTTTTTTTCCCTCCATTGCTTGGCCCAAAGCCTCCCCGCCTCCCCCAACTGCTTGGCTTTAATGCAAAGGGCCAAAAAAGAAAAACAAAAGACCTCGCACTGATTGGATTTAAATAATGGAATTGCCATTAATATCTTCCATAAAATGATTGCTTCTGACATGCATTTATGGGAAGTTGGGGCTTGTAAAAGTCAACCGAGTGGCAGCCGGTCGATGCTGCTGGCCTCTGCGCCCTCCCCCTTGGGCCTCTTTACCTGCGTGGGCTCCCAGTCCGGCCCACCTCCCCACCCCCACACGGGCAGCAGGGTCCCGGCGACCCTGGGGCCCAGCTCGGGTACAGGGTGCGCCAGTCCAGGGAGCGGGGCCCATCCCGCGCCCGTCTTCCCCGCTGGCTCCTAACGTGGAGGTGAACGCCCCTTTGCACACGGGGTGGCGGCTGCTTCCCCTCCCCCCCGTGCTTTACCCACCCACCCCCAGCAGAGAGGAGCCCCGATGGTCCAGAAAGGCTCCCTTCCTGCACCCCTGCAGGGCCCTGCCGTCCTGAGGCCCCGAGCCCCCGCCCAGGCGGGTGTCCAAGCCTGGCGCCGGCTCTGCGCTCGGTGGCCTTGGTGCCAGCGCTCTGCCCCCGGGCCGCTGCCTCTTCCCAGGTCGGCGGTGCTTTCCACCCCGGCCAAGGGGCCTGACCCCCAGGGGTCCTTTCAAGCCCACCCTTGCTCCCCCCACCCTGGCACGAACCACCCCCCCCCCGTGAACCAGCGGCCCCCACACCTCCCTCAGCGGCCCGTCCACCCTGCTCTCTCCTGCTGAGCCCCTCGCCAGGTGGTCCCCCAGCCCCCTCCCCCAGCCCCACCTCTCCAGTCCACCCCTCGCCCCCCACTCCTACGCTTCGTCCTGGTTCGGGGGTCCCCTCCCCAACTGTAACCTCAACGGCCTCAGCAGTTCCCCATCTCACCCCTGTCCCTGCTCCCAGTCTGTCCCCCCAAGCGGGCATCCCAGATGCCCCGAGACGCCGACCCGCCTATCCGGTCCCCGTTGCACCCTGACCGCTGCCGGGGGGAGCTCGTCCAGGCCCGCGCCCGGCCCACGGCCACACTCGGCATCTTCCGCGCTGTGCCGCAGCCTGCAGCCTTCCCGCCTGACACCCTCTCTGGACCAACCCCTTCGGAAGACCCCGCTGGGTGACGGTGGGGCCCGGGGGGCAGGGGCTGGGTGCTTGCCACAGGCCCGCCCTTCCAGGGGCTGGCTGGGGACGTGTGACTCACTGGTCCCAACATCAAAACGAGGCTGGGCCCACCGGCTTCCCAATGTGGCCACAAGAGAGAGAGCTGTGAATGGGGCTGTCGGGCAGATGGGGACACACGGGGCATGCGCAGTCCTGGGGCGCCGTGCAGTCCTGGGGCGCCGCGCCGTCGCGGGTCACCTCTCGTGGGAAGCCGATGGGGACCAGGGGAGAGCAGAGCTCATAGTGGTGGTCTCCGAGCCCCTCTTACCCCTGCCTGCTAGGTTCCCCCGAGACCCTCTCGGCCTTACCTTATGCCTTCCTTTGAACAGGCCGTGGGCTGGGTTCTCTGTATCGAAACCAAACGAACCCTCGCTGGCATGACTCCTTTGAGTGATTTGCAGTAATCCTGCCAAGTAGGAATTACTGTTCCCATTTTACAAAGGAGTAAAGTGAGGCTCAAAAGAAGGAAGCAGGATGTCCAAGGCGCCCAGGCTAGGAAGAGGGGGAGCCAAGGGGCAGACCCGGCTCCCGCGCGTCCGCGGCACCCGCTGCACACCCCACCCCATGCCCACCCCGCGGCGTCCCCGGCTGCGGCGTGCACTGCCCCCCGCCCGGTCTTAGAGGACCCTGTGCTTCCACTGCCAGCACAGCTGCCGGCCTCGGGCAGGCACCGATACTAACGAGGATTCGTTCATTTAGATGCAGCCTGCAGAGAAAGCATCCATGTCAGTCCAGGAGCCAGGGTTCAAGTTCTGCCCCTGTCTGCTACTAGTTGGGGAATGTTCAGCAAATCCCTTCGTGCCCCTGAGTCTGTCACCATGGAAATAGTCCAAAATGTAACGGGCAGTGGGACGAAATGATTTCTGACGTCCTTTCCGGCGCCGACATCCCACAGCTCCGTCACCCGTGCCTACCCCTGTGGCGGGGTGTCAGGGCACAGCTCACTGTGCGTTTGCCCCCACATGTTCCTGGAAGCAGTGATGCCCTGACAGGCTGGAGGTGCTGGGTGCTGGGTGCTGGGTGCTGGGTGCTGGCACAGCCCAGCTCGTTGGAGAGGCCCTAGCCAGGGGCCCCGATTTCATTGCTTGTTGTTAAGAGGGATGCGTGACTTTCAGTCCCCCCCACGGTAGCTTTATCTAATGAGAGCGAGATGCTTATACATATTCTCATTCTTTAAAAAAAAAAAATCAGCTATTAATTTGTCAGAATTATTCATATTTTACTGATGATATTTTCCATGCATCTAATCAGGGAGCTCATGAATAGAAATGAAACTATTTAAATACAGAGATGGTGTACATTGTAAGATCTTGTTTTCTCAAGCTGTTTCATAACGCGGTGAATACATTTATTTCCTCTAAAAACAGGTTTTGCAGCCATCAGATTTTTAAAAGTCTTTCATTAAATAGGACTGTTCAAACATGCTAACTTTGGGTGCGTGGTGTGTGTAGGCGAATTTCCATCGATGGGACACCTGAAATGTGTACATTGTCTTCAGAGGGACAGGAAATTATTTTTAGGGAGAAAACTGAAGAACCCCTTTTGGGTCCAATTTTTAGGAAGGATGGGTAGCAAAGTGACGTGCAAATAGAAATTGGGCTGAATAATATTCGCAGTAATTATTTGTACAGTGTCGCCTTTTAAGCCACTCAGAATTGCAGCAGCACTTACCTACGTTGAAAGAGGCTTAGAATCATTAAACAAAGCCAGGTATTAAATATACTACTGCTATCTCTTGAAACATTAGCAAGTCGTGTAAAACACGTGGCATCTGCTCAATGAAAAAATCTGAGAATACAAATTATGATAGTTGTCTTAGAAGACCTCTGGGAAGCTTGAACTAAATTGCTTAATTCCATTAATAACAAACTATTACTCCAGCTATTAAAGTAACATAAGGTAATAGAGATCACGTCAAGCGATTGCACCAAGGTGCTTTCTTCACCTCGCACAGATTTATTCAGGGGCATTGATAGATTTTAATTGACTGTGGCAACCAAACAGCGACAAAAGAAATTGAAGGCCCTTTGGAAAACTCGGCGTTCTGTAGACGCAAATAGCAACACCAAAACACGTGTCTGGGGGCACCAGGACGGGTGAGGAAGGGCGTTGGAGAACACCTGCCCCTGCGCCCCTGAGGAGAAGCGCTTTCGCGGGACCGTAACGGAATGCACGTCTCGGGCCCCAGAGTCGTTTTCAGCTCTGTGCAGTCCAGACGGAAATGAAGCCAGTGCGGGCAGCTGTAAAAACCCCACACTTCGTCGCAAATGTCTGCGGGGCCAGCTCGAAAGAGCTGTGTGGCTGGAGGAACCGTGGGCAGCCCGTGTTCACCAGGGACCTGAGGGCAGGGCCCGTCTCGCCCCCCTCGAGGGCCACCCAGGCCCCCTCAGACAGCCTCAGCCGCCGGCCGGCCCAGCGGGGATTCTCGTGATGTGTCCCCAGTTTGCTCTCATTTCTGGGGTTTCTGTTCCTCTGTCCGTGTCTCCTGGCCCCAGGGTGCCACACGGCCTTGCTCCGTGTCCGTTGTGACGAAGTTAGCCTTGAAGCCCGGATTTCCTCTTCTTGGCTCTTCTCTCCTTCGCTCACCCCCTCCCCACCCCGCAGGGCCTGGGGCTTTATTGCTGTGACTCCCTTGAGGAAGGAAAGCCCCTTTCCTCAAAGAAGCTACACACCACGCTGTGAGGGACTGCAGAACGGAGGCTCTGGGATGGCCTTCTAGAAGGTTCTGCAGGCACACCTGTAGCAAGCCTGCCAGGTAATGTTGTCACAAGTTGTTGTCTGAGGGCTGCGTCTTTGGAGTCAGTGTGGGACCCCGTCCCCTTGTCTTTGGGTACATTCTGAACCTGTGAAATATGTGTTCTCTGCCCTGGCTCACATCCTGCTTAACTTTCAACTCTGCTGTGTCCAAAACGACGATCCGGAACATTCTCGCTCTCCGTCGGCTCCAGCTTCTTTCCAGGGCATCACAGGGGGGGCTTTTGGCAGCCTGGCCTGCCCCCCCACACACACTGTCACCCCCGTGCCAACAGCTCCGCGGAGGGGCGGTGACGCCCCCCGCCCACGCTGTGTCGGACGCCCCAGTGGTGATGCCCGGCGACGGGCCGCGGCCGCCAACTTGCCCGCGCCGGGAGCATCTGAACCCGCCGCGCCTGCGGCATATGCGCGTGTTTGAAAACCTCCTTGGCAAGCAGGACCTCCTAATTTTTCCCACTTCTTGTGATTAGCGCTGCCGACTAATCCGAGCTCCAGACTCAACACCAGCTGTTCTTCCCCCACTGCTTGTTTTTGCTTATGAACCAAATCCCGCGGCTGCTGCCGAGGCGGCTGGCCCGGCGCCTCCCCGGGCCTGGACCCGCCCGGCGTGGCCCGGGCCGAGCACGCTCCTGACCGCGCCATGCGCGGCCTTCACGCTCGCAGCCGGGGTGGCTCTGCCCGGTCTCCCGGGACGAGGGAGGGGCACGCTCAGTGCCCCAGAAGTCTGCAGCTTCCCCGCTAAGGGGGTGTGAAATCAGCAGCTCCTGGAGCCAGCCTGAGCTCAGAAATTCGGTTTTGCATCCCTAGACACCAGGCATCCCTGGATGCCGCGTTTTAAAAATTCCGTGAGATGCGTGGATAAGAACCCTAGGGCATTAGGCGTTTTATAGCATAGCAATAACATACACACCCAGGATGCCCCGCTCACCTTAAGAACCGGGCCACTTCCAGAACCAGGGAATCTGGTTTTCTGCCCGATTCTTTCCAGCTTCTCTTGGGTTTGGAAAGAGGTTGCAGGGAGAACAGCGGCCCTGGCGCATCCCCACCCCCCATCTGGAGGACAGGCGCCAGCTGCCCGACCCGTTAGCTGTTTGCAGCCTCCACCTCCACCCTCTGGGGGGACGGGCAGGGAGCAAGACGCAGAGGCCTCCAGACCAGGGGGTTTAACAGACCGGGTTCTGCCGGGTCCTCCCACGACATCCGCGGCAGGTCTCAAGGCCTCAAGGCAGCCATGGGCGCCGACCGCGTGCATGTCCCTGAGAGCAAGTCCTGAAAACAAATCGGGGAGCGAGGTGCGTGGGGCGCTTGCCCTCCAAACACCCCAGCGTCAAGAACCGTGATTGTCAGAAATACATTCCTGCCGAAAGTGCATGAAATCAGCTCTGCAAATGGCAAAACGTTAAGTCACAGCCGTATGTCTTCCGCGACACACGTACGAATCGCGAGTTTCCCGCAAGGTAGAGAAAAACTTAGGAGCCCCGAAAAACGACTTAATGGTCCCATCACAGCCGTCCCTCCTCGGCCAGGCTGTTTCTCTTAGTATGAAATTTCTTACTCCCTCCAGCCCTTGGATATATTGGCTGGGTTGGTTTCTTTCTTGGCAACTGCAATTATTTGAAAACAGGATTAAAATAAGTCCCTCTTTTTCCTGCCTGGCAATCTCCCCGTGGGTCTGCCTCTCCAGCAGCCGCTGTCCATTTGCTTCTCTCTCCTTCCTCTTTTCCCTTCCTCTCTGTCTCTGTTGCTGGGTGCAGAATTCCCGAGCCAGAGGGCCACAGCAGGGGACCGGCATTTCCTGGGCCGGAGCAGCGGTGCTTGGCACCCCCGGCCCGCGTGCTCCCCATACCTGAGCCCCGAAAACATCCTGGCGCACAGGCCTGTGTGCGAAGTGGCGTCATAGTCCCTCGGCCAGGATGGGCTGACACACAAGGCACTGAAAGAGGTCAGACCTCCCGGCTGCCCGAGCGGTAAGGCCCGGTAGGGGCTTCCGAGGTGGGCATGGCGCGAGTCTAGGGGAGCCGGGGAAGGTTCGCTAGCCCTGCAGTGTCTTCCGCTGGATCCTTCTGGAAGGAGCCGGATCTGTGGAGAAAAGCAGAAATCCCAGCTGGATGAGAGACGCTGGGAGAAGCCGGGGACGCGCCTGGGGGGGTGGCCGTGGTCGAGGCTGGTGCCGGTTCCCGGAGGTAAAGGGAAAACAGCCGTGTGGACACCGTTCCAAAATTAAACCCACATTTCGTGGGCACCGGGTGAACTGTATTCAGGAGGACAGAGAAGGTTGTCGAGGCCTGTGGAAAGGGCCGGCTTCAGTCTAGAACCTGGGACCTTACCGAGCGGCGAGGAGGCCCTCTCAGACCCACGTACTGGGCAGCGTGGATTCTTTTGGCCACCCCCCCCTTTTTTTTAAGGTAAATGTCACCCCCGGGAGATGAGTTAAGGATGTCCCTGACGATTGGCAAGTCTGAGATCTGGACAGCAGTGAATCTCCTCTCTGAAATCCTCCCCTTAGACTCTTTGCCGAGTGGGCGAGGAGCTAGGAAGCCTTCGGGTGTCCTGATGGCCGGGCAGGTGACCGCCGGCTGTGGCCTCCCCCGGCCCTCCTGGTCCTGAGTGTGAGCGGCCAGGGATCGGGAGGGGGGGGTGGGACGGAGAACTGGGTCCCGCTCCGGCAGATACCCGGCCACACCCCGGTTCTCTGGGCTCCTCAGAAAATCTAGAATAGCCCGGAACTTTCTAGAACAGCCCTTCGGCTGAGGGAACAGAGATGCGCGGTGAGATACTACTGAGCACTTAAAATGTGGTGAGCGTGAGCGGGGAACAGACTTATCAATTTTACTTAAATTAATTTCAGTTGAAAGCACCGTTATCAACCGGCAGCTCTTGAATTAGGCAGCACGACGCCGGGAGGATTCAAGGGGGCCGGGCGAGGCCACCCAGTGCCATGCGAGACTCCAAAAGGACCTTCCGTTGGGTCCCCATCGATTCCTCGGAGCCGCCGAGCATATGGAGCTCTGGGAGAGAAATCATCCCGAAAGCCACGCTGACGGGGGCAGCATGCGACCCGGCACGCTTCCCTCGGTGGTTGGACGAATCGTCTTAGTCATGGTTTAGAGGGTGCAGCCAGGTTTTCCCTACAGCCCTTTTCTCACTTGCCGCTCGAAGTCGCCTGCATTCCAGCTGCCTGGAAAAATGGCTTTGCAGGGTTTTGTCGTTTGGGGATTTGTTGGCAGATCCCCCGGCGTCGTCCTCGGGTGCCCACTTTCCGTCGGAGCTCCTGGCCGCTCGGGCCTCGCTCCTGCCCAGGGCGGGTGGCCCCTCGTCCCCCGGCATTTCCTGTCAACCAGACGGCGGTGAGCCTGCGAGCCAGCACGCTCTTCCCCGGGCTGCTTGGAGAAGGAATTGAGCGACAGGAAACCAGCGCGAGCCGCCTTCCATGGCAGCGCCTGGCGTCGCTGGGTGCGAGTCAGGAATACCTGCGTAGATATTTATTTTCTGGCTCCAGAACAGTCAGGCCCAAGCAGTGGCTGTGTTTTCGGGGGTTTGGTGACGTGCCCTGGCTCTGGGGTCCCAGATGGAGCCGGCAAGGGTGCGGGGTGGGGGAAATGGGACGGCTGGAGCACGTTGGCACTGGGAAGGAGGAAACAGGGCTGTGAGCCCCTCGGCAGTGTGGGGGCAGCAGGGGGTCTCTTCCCAGCCACCACCAGCCCTGGAGGAGGGACATCTTGTGTGAAAGGGCATGACCTGGAGATCTAGAACCTTCTAGACCCCTAGTGTGATGTCTCGGGAGATGAGGGAGCGGTGAAGGGGGCCAGCTCAGCCATCCCATTACGTTGACAATACATCTTTTCCCCGTGGAATGCTTAGGATTCTAAACTTAACTTGTGCGGCTCGTTCTCTGGAGACCTGGCCCTCGTCCCCTGGCTGAGAGGGATGGGAACAGAGGAGTAGGGAGCGGTGCCTTTCCCAGGACAGAAGGTGGATTGGTTCACTTAAAGTGCTTTGCTCTAGTGTTGGGGGAATAACAGGCTTATATGGGACTTTGCTTAAACCAAAAGTATTTCTTGGTCCAGCTGTACTCCCTACCAGCGAATGACTTCACCAGACCTAGAGGCGCTCACGGACTGGGATGGGGTCAGCAAGTGGTACTCAGCGCGTCGGCAAGGGTGATGTGCTCACGGCCAGTGAGCGGGGTCCGGAAGGTAGGGCAGGCCACGAGGGCTTCCTGGAGGAGGCGAGAATTGACCTGAGCCTTGGGACCGTAGCAGACCTCAGAGGTTTAGAAGAGACCCGAGGACTCTTCAGCCATCTGCACACAACAGGTGCAGAGGTGGAGAAAAGGGCGCAGGTGAGGGAATGGAAACCATGGGGAGGTGGTGGTAGGATTTCCAGTTATTTTGGCAGATACTTGCTTTGTGTCAACTCTATGAATTTGCAGTGCACCTGGGATCATTTTATCAGCTCCTGGTTTTGTAGTTGAGTCAAGCAGGACCAGTAGGAGGAGAAATCTGCCTCTCTACCTGCAGACGCCCCCAAAACCATCACCCACCTGCCCCACCTCGGCCGCCCTGAGAGGCCAAGGAAACGGAGACACAAAAGCAAGCTCCGGAGACCTAGGACACGGCGTTTGTGGGGCGGTCAACAGCCTGTGATTCCAAAGCCACTTTGAACGCCGTGCCTCTGATTTAAAAACCTGTCTGAAACGTTGGACGTGGGTTTCAAGGGTTATAACAGGTGGAACTATTTTGAGTTTGGAGACATAATTTACGATTTCCAAGAAAAGAGTTTTAAAACCTGATTGCTTCCCAGAACGCCACATCCCCTGGAGGCTCTTTAAAAAAAAAAACAAAAAACGAGGACCTACATCATGGGCATTGAGCGAGTAGCTTCTGAAGTTCGGTTCACAAGCCTGCGTTTTGACATGCCTTTCTCGACTTGAATATTTTTATAAATCATGATTATGCTACTGTTTAATGAGAACAAAAGTGGAAATGGCATCTGCTTGCCGACCGCGCGGCGTCTCCCCGCCCGTGTGTGCTGTCTGCAGAAGCTGCGGCCCCGTCTGGAGCGCCGAGGCGCGTCTTGATTAGCTTAAATTGCTTCCTGCGGCAGTTTGGGGGCGTCGGGCCGGTGGTGAACCGGGGGCATCTCGGGGATCTGGGAGGCGGGAGTGGCCAACGGTGCAGATGCGAGAGCCGGCATCCCACCGTCCTTCGCAGCCTGGGCACGCGAGCCGCCCGCCCTTCTGTTCCACGCCGGGATCTTGGCGTCCCGGCCAGCCTGGGAGCCGCTCCGGCCGGGAGGACGGGCTGATCCTGGCTGAACTTGACCCTCGTTGAGATGCGCGGATAGTGACTCCTGAGCCCAGGCAATCAGGAGGTGTAGACGCAGCAGGCTCACCGGGGGTAAAGGCGGACACAACTGGACTGGTGGCGCTGCGGCCGGAGGTATTTAGGGCCAGGCTTTCGGGTCAAAACGCTGGAGTCCATTTTCACGCTGGCCGGTCATCGATGTTAAAGAGCCTGTGTCGGTAAAAAAGATTAAGTAACGTGGCGTCCTTTGTTTATTAAGCTTCCAAAGGTTGCAGTATTTTTGTTTCATTTCAAAATAATTAAACTAGAACTGGGTTTGATGTTTAAACTGTTCGTCTGTTTTTATCTGGAGAATTCATTTAGCCAAAATTCCTTTCCACCCCCACCACCCTCAAAGCTTCTCTCCAAAGCAGGGGTTCTTAGCCAGTTTTGGTCCACGGACCCCTTACTAGGTCCACCCTCTACCTTGTCTTGTCTAATAAATACATCACACCCTCACCAAAACGTCCCCACAAGAGTAAGGCTTTTTGAATTCATTTCAAGCTCTCAGAGCCCTGATTAAGAGGCCCTGGCCTAAGAATGTTCTAACCATCTCCTAGATGATGGAACGCAGAGGCCTTAGGGGTACAGCCAGATCGGTTCTCACCAAATGCATCCGTCCAGGCGGCCCACGTCCCTACCGGGCAAAAGAGCACTCCCGTCACCCGGGACGCGCCCTCGTGCCCCTTCCGTGTCACGCTTCCGCTGGAAAGCGCCACCACGCATTCTACCTGGCCAGGAGCATTTGGAGATGGAAAAGGACTCCTGCCCCTGAGGAACGTCTGCGCCGCTGCCGCCGCCGCCGCGTGTGCAGCCAGGACTGGGCACGCGCCCTCCAGGATGGCGGCGCTCCCCGGCTCGGGCGTGGGGCTGCCTGACATCGAGTCGGCGCCGTAACTCTGCACCTGGAATTTGATGAACATGGCAGTAGCTCGAGAACAACGGGTGGCAAGGAAATTCATCCTGGGCTTTCTTTCCAGGATCGCTTGCACGCGATTGTGCCTGCGGACCAGGAGGGCTCCGCTCGGAGGGGAGAGCGAGAGAAGCCTGCTGGGCGGCCAGCGTAATCAGCCTCGAACATATTTCTGCCCCAACAAAGGGAACAGTGTGTTCCCGGGAAGCAGCGCTGCCGCTCAGAGGCTCGCCGGTGGGTGGTTCTCCCGAGAGGGCGTCGGCTTCTTCAGCAGCTCCCCCTGCACCCGCCACCCACCCCCCCTTTATTTTTTTTCAGCCCCCACCTTCCTGGCTCCTGAGGAGGGGGTCACCCACACGGAGCCTGGCAGCGCACAGAGATGGTACAGATTCCTTTGGGATACCGATAAAATTCTGGCAAGCCCACCCACCTGTACTCGGCCCTTCCGGCAAGGCCCGCCGGCCTCGCAGGTCAGAGGGCGCCCAGACCACCGTTCGGGCCTCCTGCCTTGGCCCTCGGGACGCCGCGTGCACCTGTATCCCGCAATGCCGACGGCCGCGCTGCGTTCCAGCAGGGTCCGTGTCGGCTTCCCGGCTGCCTCTCCGGATCTGTTGTTCCCCGGGGCGAGCAGTCAGTGGCACTGGGACCCAGGGACACTTCCAAACCGAGGCCGCCGGCCCCGCTGCGGCGTGCTCCCTGTCCCTCCTCTGGGCTCTCCCTTTGGGGGTCTCTGCACTTAGCCCCATTGATTGGGTGGCTAAAATCCCCCACTAGGGCTTGGGGCTGTTTGGGGACAGCCCAGCTTGGAAAAATAATTCGTTTTGTTTTACCTGCAATTGTATTTTCCTCTTTAATCGGGATGATTTCAATCAAGAAAAATAGCCCAGGAATGTATGTGCTTTCTTGGAGGATTTGCAAGTGTGCCTTTTGTGAAATCACCCCAAGGCATAAGAATAAAAGCCATAAATGATTAAAAGGTAGAGGGCTGGGCAGGTGAAGGCAGGGCAGAGTTGGGGCCAAGCCCCGGCCAGGCAGTGCCCCGGACTGGAGTGCGGGGGTCCCGAGCCGGGTCCCACTCCGCCCCTGCTGTCGCCCCGACCGCTGGCGGATCTTCCCTCACCCGTGCCTCGGTCTCCCCCTCCGCGAGTGAGGGGGCGGGATGAAAAGGTCCCAGAAGTCCCTTCCGGCAGTGCCCCTCTGCGGCTCCGGTATCGTGTTTGCCGTCCCCGGTCACTTACACGTCTGCCGTGACCGTAGCTGGCCAGGCTGGTGAAAGTTTATTCAATGTTAGAGACCCGGGCTGGAAAATACAGAAAAGACGATAGAAATTCACATCGTCCTGTTAGGGTACATGCCATCATCCCCCAGCAGCCGCCACCGACTCACAGCCTGCCGGCCCAGCGCAGCCCGCTGCCGCCCTGGCTGTCCATGGTGGCGGCAGCCCGGGGGGCCCCTGAGCCCCCATGCTCTGTCTCCAACCCAGACCCCGGTGGGTAAAGTAAAGACAGAGGGAGGCCCCTGACCCCCGAGAGGTGAGGGCTGCCGGCATAGGGGGGACAGCAGACCCCGGCCTCCCGCGGCCCTAAGGCGTCTTTGTTCAGACAAGGGGGGGCCAGTTCTGAAGGCTGTAGAAATTAGAAATGCCTCTGCCTGCTGGGAGCCTCTTGGTCCCACCCAGTGGGGTCCACTGAGCTGGGAAGGTCACGGGAGCGCATGCTCCGGGCCAGCCAGGGGGGCCCCGAGGGCAGGGCTCAGCCCGGCTACTCCCTGCGCCATCTGGGCCTCTCGGGCCAGCCCAGGGGCTTTCTGGGCAGGCCGGTTCTGGCTATTCTTTAGGCCACTCCAGTTCATCAAGGGACAAGGGCGTTACGTTCTCCATCCTCTGTGCAAGGACCAGACAAGTTTATCATCTACTAGAGACTTTTTTTTTTAATCTTCTGAAAATTGATCTTTTTTAAAAAGGTAATATTTCAGTGCTCAGTGACGAACAGGAGGGACCTGGAAAATGTGCTTATTTGGAAAAAGTTGACGCAGGGGTTGAGGCGCTTTGACACGCCCCCAGCCTGAGCTTGCCGGAGCAGGGACCCCTAAGCCACCGAGGGCAGCTGCCGGTGGTGAAACCGCAGGCACGGGGGTGCCTACCCCGGGGCTCCCCCACTTCCCTGGAGTACCAGCTTCCGTCCCTGTCCCACCCCAGGGATGAGGGACCTCCAGCTGCAGGGCCACACCTGTGTGCGCTCTCCCGGGCAGCAGAGGTGAGCCTGGCCAGCCAGGCCCTTGGGGAGCCCCGGGGCCGTTCCCAGTGGACGGCTAAGGCCGGGCAGCCTCTGGCCCCGGGGAGGTGGGAAAGGAGAGGGCTCAGGGCGGCAGCCACCCTTCCTGGAGCTGAGAGGGGGACGTGCGCCCGTTGGCGGCCAGGCTGGGAGAAGGCGCTGGGGTAAGGCTTCTGTCTGGCTCCTGGCAGAGGTCTTTGCGGCCCGGGGGCAAGACTGTACTCGGGGCGGCACGTGCCAGGCTCCAGGCTGGGAGGCGTGTGGGCGGCTGCAATGGGCACACTGCGCGCCGTGGCGGCCCTTCGCCCTGCAGCCTGGCACCCCGGCCTGCGCTCCTGCTCTAGGCCGTGGGTCCCTCCCCCAACCTTCTCTGAAGTGACCTTTTCCCCGGTGTCAGCCCCCCCCAGGCGAGCACCGGGCAGCTTCGATCCACTGACCTGCTGCCATGGGGCGACCGTCCTTTCCAGAAGCTTCTTCAGCCTTTAAGCTTCCCCCGGGGGAGCAGACACCCTTAAAGCTCTCCTGCCTTCTGTCGCAGGCCCTGTATACGCCGCGTTTGGAATTCCTTGGCCTCCACGTTTCTGCGGGGTTTGCTTTGTCCTCACTTCCTGCCGCAGGCGCCTTTGCCAAGGAAGAAAGCGAGGCCCTGGCGCGAGGGGAGAGCTGGGCGGAGAGCCCGTGAGCCGGGGTGTCGGGACACTCGCCTGGTCCCCGCAAGCCAGCCCAGGAGCCCCCCTCGGGCCCGGAGGCTACGGGCCCCTTGTCCGTGTGGGCGGACACTCTGTCCACCGGGGACGGAGGCTCCAGGCCCCCGAGTGGAACTGGGTGCATGAGATGCCCTTCAGACCCCTGCCTTCCCCCAGGGGGGCCGCAGCCCCGGCCAGGGCCGCTTCTCCCTCCACTCACAGCCTGTCCGTCCCGTGTCCGCTGCCCGTCAGGTCGGATCACCCGCCTGGCTCTCCAGGGGCCTGGCTTTGACACTCCGTGGTTGTTGGTCAGGCTTGCACCTGCCCTTCGGGCCCCGTGTCCCAGGAGGGTGGGTCCCCGGGACCCCTCTGGACTGGCTACCGGGAGCTGCAGAGGACGGACGGACGGACAGCTCCACCGGAGGGTCTGTGGTGACAGGAAGGGGCGTTTTCGAGCCCTCCTGGCACAGGCTTTGGGAGGAAATGGTCTCTGTGGTTCCTGGAGGGGCCAGAGGACGGCTGGGGGTGGGTGGAGGCCTCCTACAAACACTTCCCAGCCTTTCCCTGGTGGGTGGGCTTCAGGGGACACTGGCCAGCCCTGGGGTCTCTGAGGAGGACCACCCAGGCGGCCCCCGGCCAAGCTAATCCGGTCAGCCACCCCCTCCTCAAGCAGCCGGCGGCGGGGGCGGCTCTGAGGAGAGGCTCCATGACCAGCGATGTGCAGGCCCCTCGACCATGGGAGAGCTCCCCTGGGGACGCCCTGGAATCGTCCCTTCTCCAGCTGAGGAAACGGGGAACCTTCCCCATGAGGGGCGGGCAGTGCCCTGAAGTGATGGAAACGGGCATGAGTCCTGCCCCCGCGGGGTCACCTTCCATGAGCCAAGAGGCTCCGATTAAGAGTCATTTGTGAGCAGACGGGGCTGCTGGTCGTGACAAAGTTGAAGGAACGTGAAGGCTGACGCCCCATCCCCTCAGCCACGTGTTGAACGGAGACCCAGCTGCCTTAAAACATCACCACAGAGCACCTTGGCCGCAAAATGGCTGCCTTCCTAGGGAGGTCAGCTTCCGGCCTCCATCTTGGCAATGGAGGGGCACCCTCTGTGTGGGGAGGGCCAGGAGGGCCCTCAGCCCCAGACCCCGTGTTCCCCGAGAGTCTCCTTCCCCTCGGGCCACTTATTAATCCTTTTTGCCCCGTGCACCCCTGAGGAGGAGTCTCCAGCCCCCCTTCTTTTCCACTCTGGCCTAAGTGTGGCTAACCAATTTCCTTCTCTGTGGTGGCTGAGATCGTACGAGAACGTTAAACAGGCTTTACCAAAAGCAAGGGAGAAAAAACAGGAAATCAACACAGGATTATGTATCGGGTCTTCTGGCTCGGGCGATTGCCCCTCCTC
The DNA here is from genome assembly GCF_030445035.2 of Dasypus novemcinctus. Classification (NCBI taxonomy): domain Eukaryota; kingdom Metazoa; phylum Chordata; class Mammalia; order Cingulata; family Dasypodidae; genus Dasypus; species Dasypus novemcinctus. Next base: position 13,774,753 of record NC_080697.1, read on the forward strand.
CAGGAGTCACCACCTCCTTCCCGCTCCCAGCCGCGTGGTGGGCGCCATCTTGGCTTGCAGGGCCTCACGCCTTGTCAGCTCGACTCTCCCGAGGCCCACCTCCTGGGCCGCGTGCCCCGGGGCACCTGCGGGACGGCAGGGGGAGGTTCTCTCTGCCAGGGAAGGGGGGTTGCCGAGCTGAACCTCAGATCCTTCGGGTTCTCTTCATAGAACCCAGAAGGGCCTCGCCAGAACGGTGGTGGCAGCCACGTCTGGAGGCTGCGCCACGCGGGCCACGGTTACAGCACCGGCAGGGCCCGCCGTGGCAGCCCAGGGCCCTGCAGGCGGGCATCCCGTCCACCTTGGTGCCAACAGCTCGGCCTCAGAAAGCATGCATCATCGTTTCCCCTCCGTTCTGTTGGTGACAAGCCCCCCTAGATTCAGGAAGAGGGGACTTAGACTCTGCCTCTTGCTGAAGAAGTTCTAGAAAAGTCTGAAAATCCACTTTGCCCCTGCACCTCTGCTGCACTTCCCTCCATCAAGCAGACTGAACCCTGGAGTTTTTGCAGCGTGCCTTAGGGGTCGGTGCGTCGCGGGCGCCACGGGCCTGGGTTCCCAGAGCCCACTGACTCAGTGCAAGAAATGTAGCAAAGCAGCTCCCAGGGGCATTCGCTTTTCACAAGACATTTAACACAGAGTCTGGGAAAGCCCTGGTTCTCCTGCATCCTGTGTGACCTTGGACAAGTTACTTAAACTATCTGTGCCTTGGTCCCTTCATCTCTAAAATAGGGATGAAAAAAAAAACAGTACCTCCTTATAGCGTTGGCATCAGAATCAAATGAGCGGGTGTTTGGAATGTGCTTGGCATATAGTGGCAGCTGTGAGAATAAAGACCCGTCAGCTCCCTCAGGCCAGGAGCATGTGAGCGGGCGCTCTCCCAGGCTCCCCCTCAGATTCTGTGCACCGGGGCTGGGAAGCGCTGTGGGTGTGAGGGTGGGGGTAGGTGGTCTAACAAGGACGGAGTCTTCCAGTGTGGAGTTGTTGTTGTTGTTTTTTAAGATTTATTTTTTATTTACTTCTCTCCTCTTCCCCCTCACCCCCCCAGTTGTCTGTTCTCTGTGTCCATTCGCTGTGTGTTCTTCTGTATCCACTTCTATTCTTGTCAATAGCCCCGGGAATCTGTGTCTCGTTTTTTGTTGCGTCATCTTGCTGCATCAGCTCTCCATGTGGGTGGCACCATTCCTGGGCAGGCTGCACTTTCTCTCGTGCTGGGCGGCTCTCCTTACGGGGCGCACTCCTTGCACGTGGAGCTCCCCTATGCGGGCAACACCCTTACATGGCATGGCACTCCTTGCGCACATCAGCACTGCGCATGGGCCAGCTCACCACGTGGGCCAGGAGGCCCTGGGTTTGAACCCTGGACCTCCCATGTGGTAGGCGGACGCCCTATGTGTTGAGCCGAGTCCGCTTCCCCAGTGTGAAGGTTTTACCCTTCCTTTATCTGGGTGGGTGCGCGTGTGTTTTAAGTTCATGGCTTCCCCTTACGTGTGGATTTGGGGAGCGTCGGGGAGAGAAGCTGAAGACGTCTTTTGTTGAACCCGGCACTCCCTCTGCAAGGTCATTTGCCCTGTCAGGGGTGGGGATATCTCTTTAGAAGGCTTATTTGAAAAAATGAATGACTGAAAGCAAACCGGGCCTTTCTGAGCCAGCATCCTTCCTTCCACTGTGCTTTAATATGTGCTCAGTGCTCTGCAGAAGGACAGAGCAGCTCAGGAGAAGAATCAGCCCTGAGAATCTTAGAGCATTAAAACTTAGTAATCCCACACCGGAGAAAAATACAGCCAAGATGAGCGTGGCCCCTGAAAGCCCGCCTGCGCCACCCCATGACCTGGGGGCTGCGTGATTTCTCCAGAGGACTCCTGCCTACCGCTCTTGACAGCTGAGTTTTATTAACTGTTTTTTCATGACTCCTGATGGATCCGGCAATGAACCCTTATCGGTGTATTGTGGCGAGTCCGAGTCAATTAATTTCTTTTAAATAACTTCGGCCGAAATCCTCTTTGATTTATATTCCAAAAATGATTCCCCTTCCATCCCTCCTTGAGATGACGGTCCCGGCTGCGTTAATCGCGCCGGCTTCACGGTCACCCATAGCCCAGGGAGCCGGCAGGATCAAGGAGAGCGGGAAATGAGAAGAAGGTGGGGCCGAGAGCATCTAAAGACCCTTTATTCCGAGCAAGGCCAAGTGCTCGATGGCGGGAGCGCGTTTAAATCTCGCCTGCAGAAAGGCTGCTTCCTGCAGCCCTCACGGCGGGGGGACGGCTTGAGGGGCGACAGGGCACTTCCGTGAGACGGAGGCGTCCTTACCGAGACGCGGGGCCCGTGGCTGCCCCGGCCGCTAAGGTGTGGTGTCGCGCCGCTGCCCCGTGTTCGGTACCCAGGCTTGCTGGCTGAGTTTCGGGGTTGGTGGCCCGGGAGCCCTTCCTTGGCTCTGCCCTAGCCGAGAGCACCTGGGCTTTATGTGGCCAGTTGTGGGGGACCCCTGGTCGTGCCGGGGGTGACCATGGACCTGTCAGCAGCAGGGCCTCACGGGTGACAAGGTTTCTCAGGGGCAGTCACGCCCCCTGAGTGGGGGGGACGAGAGCAGGGTGGCATCCGGCTCCTGAGAGCAGTGCTTAGTAGCTGCGGCTCGGTCCCAAGGCAGGTTTGGGGCTGGCGAGAGATGCCCACTCACCATGCTGCGGGGATGGGTCTGGCAGAAGGCCAGGAGGCTGCCGTCCCCGTCCCCCAGGGGTGGGTACACTGCGGGGAGGAATTCAGGGCGGTTCGAAAGGCTGGCCAAGGTGACTGCTGACACAAGTGCGTTTGTGAGGTACATGCGGTGGACGCTGTACGGGCGAGCCAAGTGGACGAGGGTCTCCCGAAGCCCCGGCCTCGGGCAGCCGACATCGGGAGCACCCGGGGCGCTAAGTGAATGAGGGAGTTCCTGCGCCGTACCCGCCACTGAGCCGAACGCTCTGCGGCTGCGGCCCAGGGTTTGGTATTTCACTGTCCCAGGAGAGCCTGGTGCCCTCTGAGTTCCTGGGGCGGGGGGTGTGTGTCTGTGTAGGAGAGAGAGAGGCAGAAGTGGGGCCTGGCGGGCAAGGGCAGACACGAGGCAGTCGGAGGAGGGGCTGCACGTTTCATCAGGGAGCTCACGGCGAGCCGAGGCCCGAGGAGCCTGGCGACGGGAGCAGGGGGGAGGAAGGCGTCCCTGAGAGCGCCCCTCCCCACGTCTTCCCCTGCGCGGAAACCCCGCGACCGACGAGGCCGGGAATCCTGAGGATCTGCATATGAAATTATTTTCGTGGTAAGAGGCGCTTTGAGCAAGCTATTGCTTTTTCCTTTACCAAAAAGAAAAAGGTTTTGTTTTTTTTCTGGGATTCCTGCTCTTGGGATGTGGCATCGGTGCCTGAAGCAGCGACGTTCAGTTTTCTGTCGGTTTTCAGATGTTCTGAGTCCGGCTGGGAGGACGTTAGCTCTTGGGGGTGCTGTGTGGCTGGGGACGGGGAGCGTGGGGCCTGGCCGGGGGGCTTGGGGAGCTGCTGGCGGTCTCACACCAGCCGTCGCGTGTTATCGTGGATGCTGTGGTACGTGGTTTCCATCCCACTTGTGCTCCTGCATGTGGGTTGGTCCCAGCCAAGAAAGGCGTGACGGGGGACCACCCACGAATGTGCCGTCTCTCGAGGCAAGGAGGGTGCCTGCAAATGGCAGAAACCCCGGCCAGTGGACTTTGGGGCTGTGTTCACGCTTCCCAGCCGGGAGACTTTGGCAAACTCCCCAGCTTCTCCGTGCCTCAGTTTCCTTCTTTGTAAGATGGGGTAACAGTGTTGCCCATCACACCGTATCGTGGTAAGGATGAAATAGGTTAATTATGAGAAGAGTTGAGACTCGAGCACAATAGGTGTCAGCCACCAATTCTTTCTCCCCAGCCCGGGTGAGGGATTTGCAGGGAATTTGCTTCCAACAAGATAGCACAGCTCTTTCTCTGAGGACGTGGCAGTCACCGAGCAATCCATTTCTCTTATCGTGGTCTCAAAGCTCAGGGATTTTCCCGCGGCCTGCTCCGAGTCGAGAGCAGAGAGAGGCTCACCTCTGGGACGGCGCCGAGCCTCGGCCAGGGCTGGCTGTCGCCCTCCTGTGGGGCACAAGTACCCCAGCTCCTGTCCCTCTGGAGGGGGCTGCACATGGGTCAAAGGGTGTCTCCTCCAGCTCCTGAGATCCAGCTGACAGCCTGCTCTGGTGCCCATGTGTCGTGCCACAGGGCATAGCTCTGCGCGAGGACGTGGCCCGGGCACGTGGCATTTTCTCCCACAGATTCCTTGGGGCCAGTCCCCGGAGGCAGGGGGGCCGGGCGCTGTCCTGGGAAGGCTGCTCGGGACGTGATGGGGAGCGGGTTGGTCCTGGGGTGGGGGGCCACCCCTTCCCTGCCACCTGCCTTCTGAGACCACGGTCCTTCTCGATCGTCCTTCCCGGCGCCTGCACTTTAAAATCGTGCGAAGTGTTGAATTCAGGGAGCGAGAGGGCGAAGAGGCTGCACTCGCTAGCTCCTACTTGGCGATTAATTCTCTCATCTAATGTTGGGTCTCGTTTGGGTTTTTATGAGTAGGACTCTTCCCCCACCTTCACCCATAGGCAGTTAAGGAAGAGCTCCCTGGTTGGAGCAGGAGGGCTCCCCTTAGGATCCCTGAAATCCTCTCCTGGGGGCCTGAGGTGTCCCTGAGCCCTGTTTGAGAATTCCTGCTCTCATCGGGGCCTTGTCCTCTAAGGCCGTCCCTAGCACCGGGCCTCTGCCCCGACGGCATCTGCGGCACCTTCCTGCGGGGTGGGGTCCAGGAGAGAAAGGGCCGCTCCTGCCTGGACTGGCGGCTGCGTCCTCCAGGCTGCCTGGCCACTGCAGACCCCAACGTGCCGTCTGAACGTGGCTGGTCCACACTCTCCCCTCTGACTGCCACGGCTACCGTGGGCTGAGCCGAGCAGCTCCACCTGCTAATCCAGAGAGTCCCCAGACCCCCTCTGGTGACCGGTCGCCTCGCCCCTCCCACGTCACTGCAGGGGGCAGGAGGGCAGTGGAAGGGAAGGGAAGTGCCAGGCATTAGCACGTGAGCTCAGCCGAGCCATAGACCCGCCCAGGATTGGACAGCTTTGGTTGGGGTGCTCGGAAATCCCCAATGGCTCTGCCCTTAGACTCTCGTGTCATCCCACAGGCACCCCGGTCTCTCTGTTATGATGATTTTAACATCACCCTGGCCCTATTTTTAAGATCTGCTGCGCCTGAGCAATTTTGTCTGACGTCAGCTGGCTGCCAGCAACTCTGCTCGAAAACAGGAATAACCAGATCTTCCGAGGGGCGAGGCTGAACCTGCTTCGAGCGCAATAAATCACAGAAACTGTTGTTTACGATAAGTGGTATCCGATTGCCGTTAGAACCTGTGTTTATTGCCTTTGTGCATTATGGTCTCTTGTAATTTGGACAGCCAGAAATTGTACTCCTTTCTGCGGCGCGGAGGAGGGCCTTGGGGGGAGGCAGGCACCTGTAATTACGCTGCCAGGGGTGGGCCCCGGAGCCTGGGAGGAGGAGCGAGCCGTGCCACGGCCCATTTTTCTTGGAAGGGGCTGTGCATCAGGCTGCCCGCTTTTTCGGTTCTTGGAACCCGCCAGGCTCTTCGGAGCCCTGGGCAGAGGAGCAGGGGCAGGGCCCGGAGCAGACAGGACTCCAGCGGCTCCGGGGACCGGAGCCCGGCGTGGTCAGGCAGCCGGCGGCCCCCGAGGAAGCGGGCAGATGGCGTTCCCTGGAAACTGCCGCACACGTCCCCGCGAGCGGCTTCCCTCGCTGCCGCCCACCTTGACAGGCGCTCGCCGGGAATGGTGGGCGAGGGCCGGTGGCAGGGGCCCGCGCCGCCGTGGCCCGTCAGGAAACCGCAGGCATCACTGGATTTCTCCAAGGCCCGAGTGGAGAAGAGGCGCGGCGTCTGGGTCCATGGTCCAGGTGGCGAGACCCTGCCACGGCCCACAGCCCCTCCTTCCATGCCCGTGGCTTCGCCCGCCTGGAATGCTCTTTCCCATCCGCTCCCCCATCCTTGTGGCTCCTCCGCCACTGTTTAGGTCTTCCCTGAGCTGGTTCCTCCTCCGGTGTCCTCACACTCAGTAGAGCTTCACCGCCAGCTCCGACGGCCCCCGGCCTGAAATCGGGGGTTCATCCTGGACGCGACTCTTTCCCTCAACCCCGGGGCCAGCCCGGGCCCCAAAAGCCACTGGGCAGCTGTGAGTCCAGAGGAAATGACTTCCCCAGTGGAATTCAGGAAGCTGCTCTCCAGTCGGCCACCAAGGCTTGCCGCCGTCCCCTCCGGCCAGTTCTCCTCAGCGTCCCTCTTCCCCGGCCCACCGCCGCTGCCCGCCGCAGGCCCCCTGGGAGCTGCCTAGCGCCGCCCCTGCTGGGTCTCCTGGTCCTGGGACCCGGCGTCGGGCCCGGGCTGCTGCCCACCCCTCCAGCCTCATCTGCCCCTCACCTGTCGTGCTTCATTCACCATCTGCACAGTTCCCTGCCTCAGGGTCGTCGCTGAGCTCGTTCCCTCTGCCTGGAATGTCCACCCCTTCATTTTTTTTTTTTTTTTTGAGATTTATTTTCTTTATTTCTCTCCCCTTCCCCCCCCTGTTGTCTGCTCTCTGTGTCCATTTGCTGTGTGTTCTTTGTCCACTTGCATTATCCAGCGGCACTGGGAAACTGCATCTCTTTGTTTTGTCATCTTGCTGTGTCAGCTCTCCTTGTGTGTGGCGCCACTCCTGGACGGGCTGCGCTTTTTTTGTGTGGGGCGGCTCTCCTCACGGGGTGCACTCCTTGTGCGTGGGGCTCCCCTACACGGGGGACACCCCTGCATGGCACGGCACTCCTTGCACGTGGCAGCGCTGCATGTGGGCCAGCTCCACACGGGTCAAGGAGGCCCGAGGTTTGAACCCTGGACCCCCCCATATGGTAGACGGAGGCCCTATCCATTGAGCCACGTCCGCTTCCCTCCTCCCCTTCTTCGACTCGTCTTTGGAGGCTTGGCTCAGGCACCCCATCCTCCAGGAAGCCCTCTCCAGCTGCCCCTGGGACCCTGGTGCTCCTCCCTGCTCCCACAGCTCCTTGTGTTTTTCCTGGACTCTGGTCACAATCATAAATGCATCTCCATGAGGCAGGGACACCGCAGCACCCCACTTAGCCTGGCCAGCATCCGGCACGGGGCCTGGCACGTCGCAGGGGCACCGCCCCAATGTCCACAAGCAAGGCGAGTGTGGAGACACCGACATCAAGCCCAAGCACGTGGCATCCCGGCTCAGCAAGGCCAGAGATGGCCGCCCCACCACGCACCTGCGCCGTCGGGAAGCCCGCCAGGCTGGCACAAGCCGTCTTCAGCGCCAGGATGAGGTGCTCCAGCCCCACCTCCCCGGCGGAGGATCCTGGAGCAAGCAAGAACCTTTGGTGCCGTCTGGCGCCCACGAAGGACGGGCCCCTCCAAGGGCTCTGTCAAAGAGATCAAATGAACCCGCCTGTGTCCCCGAAGCCCCCAGCCCTGGCATCAGACACCGAACGGCAGGACCCCTCATGCTAGGAGGGCTCCTCTGGGGTCCTGAATTTGAGCTTTGGCCCAACACGGATCTTTCCGGCACTGCCCATTCCGGCCAGCTGAGCAGTAAAAGAGGTAGGGGGAGAAGCGAGGCAGGGCTCCGCCACTGAAGACCCCCTTGGCTGGTGGGGCACCCGCAGAGGGGACCTGGGGAGGTCCGACGAGGAGCGGCGGGTGAGGGGCCCCTGCACACAGCCCAGCCGCTGCCCTCCTCTGGCCAAGTCAGGCGTCGCCCTCTCCATCTTCCTTTCTTTTCCACCGCGTGCGAACAGGGGAGCACTCCACCGGCCAGGCTCGCTGCCGGCGCCTTCCTCTTTCCCATCCCACTCGCGCTGCAGCTCCTCCTGGGATGGCCCCCAGCCCTGGGCTTCTGTGCCAGGGCACAGCAAGCCGGAGCAAGGTGTCTCGGCCTCAGTGGTCCAGCCTGGCAACCCCTGGGCCATTGGCGGTTTTGTCTCCACGGCAAGGTGCAGTCCGACTTAACAGTCAGCCGAGTCCCTGATGGATTTTTCTGGAACTCAAGCTGCTCACCAGCAGGGACCTGCTGGGACATGGGCCCAAGCGTGTGCCAGTCTGGGTGCCACAGAGGCCGAGGAGGGTCGAGGGAGCCCTGCCCTGCTTCCAGGGCCCTTGCAGCTCTGGCTGGGAGACGGGGTTCCCCCAGGCCCTGGCGCGAGAGCCACGTCTCGCGGGCGGCGTCCGCCCCGGTTGCCGTGAGGACGGAGGACGGTGGGCAGTGGGCGCTGGGAGCAAGGCAGGAGCCTGGCTGCACCCATCTCCGAGAGGGCAAGGAGCCGGCCCCTCCGTCAGCTGCTTCGCGGTGCCGAGGGAGAACGCGTGCAGGGAACGGTGTGCGGAGCCCGGCACTGGACGCTGAGCGGGAGGCCGGGTCGTACCTTTCCCGGCCGCTCTTCCAGCCCGGGGCTCTGCCATCTGCTGAGTGTTGTCTTCTTTAGGCCTAGCACTTAAGCAATGTGGCGCAAGTTTTGAAAAGCACCCAGCCGTGGCAGTGCGAGGTTATTTTCCGAATCCCAAAAAGAGAAAGATGATGGTTTTAAATGGATCCGTTCCTATGGGTGTGAAATGCTGATTGCCTTCGATTAGGTTTGAGGGGCCCACGATCGCATCGCCTGCTAAGGGGGATTTGATTGGACGACGCCAGTGGGGCGTAGTTTGCATACAGTTTCTGCCCTCTTGCTGGGTCCCATAAAAACAGAGACGCAGAGAGGGATGCAGGCACGCACTGGGAAAGGGGAGCCACCAGTTCCAATTCCTCCATGGCAGAGAAGACGCAAGAGTCACTTAGGCTGGTACCCCCAGGAGGCTGGGCCACGGAGCAGCCTGAGAGGCGAGGAGCCCTGCCGGGTCCCGTAGCTTAGGGCTGACCCCGGCCCCCCTTCTCCTCCTGGGCACACTCACCTGCTAGCTCAGCCCCCAGGATGCCCCTTTCCCTGGTAGTCCTGCTGGCCAGTGAGCAAGGCCGCTGGCTGGCCCCGGGCCAGGGCGTGGCTTGGGAACTGAGGTGCCACCCGCCCGGTAGACGGCAGCCCGGGGGCGTCAGGATGCCAGTGCGAGCCAGCTTTGGTCATTGCCAGCCGAGGAAAGAAGGCCAGGGAGGAGGAGTGGCCCTCGGACGGGCTGCCGACCCCCAGCTCACCGCAGGTGGCCCGGGGCCACTGCAGAGTAAAGCCCTGCACGCGGGCCACTGCGGCGTGCTTGGCGCGCGTTTCCCCGGGCGTGGCCTCGGCACAGTCATGGCTTCTGGGGCCAGTGAGTCTCCGGTTTCCTAATCTGGGGAGGGGCAGACTGGAGGGGGAGATGCCCGGCGGGGCCTCTCGGTCCAGCCACCCCGTGGTTCCCAACACGGAGCCTGCGGCGCTGCACGCAGGCAGAGGGTGGACAACACCTGCCACGTTGGCTCGTGTTTGGAGTCCAAGGCATGAACTCACTGGGCTTGCCCACCCCTCGCTAGGGTCCAAGGCCAGGCCACCGTCCTCCTGTCCCCGGGGACCCTAGAACCAGAAGGAAGGGGTGCACATCAGGGAGCACACAGGTGTCCTCTCTCAGTGGCTGTTTCTATGCCCCAACAACTTAAAGAGGAACAAACATCTGTATCTTAATGCATAGAGTTTATTGGACTTACCCAGGCCAGCTAACAGGGAGGTGAAGAAGGTCAACCACCACACCAGGGAGCCAAGAGCGCCTGCAACTGCAAGCAGCAGAATTGCATCCAGCATCCAGGTGGAATCTAAGCCCCCTCTCGATACAGAGGTGGAGTGGACATCACCATCCCAGGGTCCACAGGCTGGCGGAATAGAGTATGGACTAGAGGGGACTTACTGATATTCTACTATAGAACTATTGTGATTAGTAATGGAAGACACTGTAGCACTGATGTGGAGAAAGTGGCCACGGTAGCTGCTGAGGGTGGGGAGTGGGAAGAAGAGATGTGATGTGGGGGCATTTTCAGGACTTGGAATTTTCTTGGGTGGCACTGCAGGGACAGTTACCAGACATTGTGTGTCCTCCCATGGCCCAGTGGGTGGACTGGGGGCGAGTGTAAACTATAATGTGGACCATTGACCATGAGGTGCAGTGGTGCTCAGAGATGTATTCACCAAGTGCAATGAATGTCCCATGATGATGGAGGAGGTTGTTGTTATGGGGGGAGGAGTGGGATGAGGGAGGTGGGGGAATATATGGGGACCCCATTTTTTTTAATGTAACATTAAAAATAAATTTTAAAAGACAAAGAAAAACAAACAAAAGGGAAAAAAAAGCTTCCCCGGGCTCTCGGGTCACTTTCCATGCATTTCTCAGTCCATCACGGGAAATGGCCGCATTTTAGCAAAAGGAGCCCTCCTCCCCATGACGAGATCCCCAAATAAAGCTCAGTCTGCTGTCAACCTCTTTCCTCCTGCTGTCATCGTCGGCAGTTACTTCATCGTGAACCAGAGCTCGGGCTGCAGACGGGGTTTCGACAGTGGCGTTTATCTCTGGATGCGGATTCTAATCCCTGCCCGTGCTTTGCGGGCTCCCCGCCCGCTCCCCGTGTTTTCAGGTGTTCTCATCCTCAGGTACCTTCCTCCTCCTCCCCCAAGCTCCACAGGGCCCAGGTGACAAGAACTAGGGGAGTCTTCCAGGGAACACACCTGTGCCCCGCTACCCCCTCCCCTGACGAGCTGGCCAGGGATGGGTGCAGGGGAGGATGTGGGAAGGGGCTGAGGCAGGGGAGGGGGCTCCTGCCCCAGCAGTGGGAGAGGAGGTCCCTGCATGGGAAGCTTCTCAGTGGACTCGGTGCCCCTCCACCAGGTCACAAGCCACCGGCAGGGGTGATGCGCTGATGTCACAGGAGGGCCTTGGGGCGCAGGGTCCCCCGGAATGCCGAGGGAGGGCCTCTAGGCTCCTCTCCCACCTCCTTGCTGCAGGTGTCCCCTGTGCCCTTCTGTGCCGCGCCCCCGCATGTCCTCCCCCGGGGCTGCAGGCTCTGGAATCCGGAACGTGCCTGCATCCTACCCAGAACACGCCTGCATCCCACCTGGGAGCTGGGCCACCTCGGGCGGGGCCCTGTGCTGCTGTGAAGGTGACAGCCCGCCCCGGGACGTGGCGTGTCACATGCAGCTGTGGGGGTGCAGGGGGTGGACTTAGACCAAACCCACCCGCGGAGCGCCTCGCCCAGCAGGGCCGGCGCTGGCCTCCCACCCCCACCCTCGCATCCCTGGTGCCCCCTTGGCCTGCCTCTCTGTCACTTGTGCCCCTGCTAAAGCCTTGTTCTTTGATTTGGGCTGTGTCGGACAGAGCTTTGTGAAAGCGCTGGTGGCCCCTGCTGGGCACGAAGGAATCCTCACCGCGAGACTCAGGCGCTCCATTCACAGGCCCAGAGCATCCCCCCAGAGTAGGCAGGGGGGACTGCCAGGGTCCCCACAGGCCCGGAAGTGCAAGCCAGTCGCACAGGGATGTGGGGTGTCAGCCCAGGACACAGACCTCAGCGGAGCCCAGCTGTGCCCCTACCCACCCCGCAGCGTCAGAGGGCCGCCTGTTGAGCAGCGGGCTATCCATGTGCAGGCAGTGGGGTGGCTGGTGGTGCTCAGGGGGTCCCAGAGATAGTTAGGGCTTTTGCCCTTGAACTTGACAACCAAAGGCTGCCCTGCTTTCTGAATGTCTTTCTGCATCTCCCCTTCTTCTCATCCGTTAAGCTGCCCTGGGGTGGTCGTTCTTGCCCAGAGCTACAGCACTCTCCCTTACCTGCAGCACCCTCTCCTACCTGCAGCACCTCCCTTACCTGCAGCATTCTCTCCCACCTGCAGCACCCACTCCTACCTGCAGCACCTCCCTTACCTGCAGCACCCTCTCTTACCTACCTGGACCTGCTGGCTAGAATCGTGTGCAGAGGAAGCGTTGGTCAGCTCCCAGTGGGGCCCCTGGAGTGTCCTGTGAACCAAGCTTGGGCCCGAGATGCCCTCAGTTGGCTTGTTTCAAGGCCCTTTGACGGGTCTTAGATTTGGGTCTGATGGAGATAAAAGATGCTGTGCTCTTGGCCTTGGGCCTTTTTGAAATCTGGTCAGGGCCAAGCAACCTGTTGCCAGGCCAGGGTCTCCCCAGCGGGGTGGGCTGGCGAGGCAGGCCTGGCAATTCTCTTCCCCCCAGGTGGGCCGGGGCCAGGAGCCTCAGGGCCTGGAGCGTGGGAGGAGAAAGCTGAGGCCCAGGCTCCGCGGAGAGGGCAGGCGCCGCCTCCCAGTCCAGCACCAAGGCCAGGTCTACTGTCTGGTGGCGTGGAGTCACGCACCTACAGGGCCGGAGCTGACCATTGAGCAGCCCCCAGCTCCCCGCCCCGGGCTTACAGGGCCAGCTCCACTCTGCAGAGGTGACAAGAGCTCATGGACTCTCAGGCAGCCTCGCCTCTAGGTGCCCTGAGCGCCGGCCTCTGCAGAGCGCAGGTGAGCCCTGAGCGCCGGCCTCTGCAGAGCCCAGGTGAGCCCTGAGCGCCGGCCTCTGCAGAGCCCAGGTGAGCCTGTGCGCCTGCCCGCAGGAGTGAGCCAGGACATCTGGTGGGCAGAGAAAGGGGGAGCAGGCACCCTAAGTTCCACTGGCTCCTCTACAGGCCCCAGTTTGCATCTTGTCCCAGAAGCACCCATCTCAGGGAGCTGGCCGCAGGGATGCCGGTCCACAGAGCGTGTCGGGTGGGCACAGGGTGCCTGCTTCTGCAGGGGAGAGCACAAAGAGGCGCACGGGTCACTTCCAGAGCAAGTTTTCCAGTCTCTCTTATGATCCTTCATCCTAAAACAGAGGATGTGAGCACTCAACTGCAGTTCTTGCCAGCTCTGATAAGAAGAACCAGGGAAGGCAGGAGTCTCATTAAGGAAGATCCTCAAATTTTAGCCCTATCCCCACTGAGTTGTGAACCTTCCCTCCCCCCGCTCCCGCCCTGAACCCCGGTCAGCCGAGGTTGGCCATGGCCCCTGCTCCAGGCCGCAGGCACACCTGGTGGGAGTTATCTTTGCTGGCCTTGACTTTCTGCCACGGCTCCCCCTCACCCTTGCAGCTGCCCCTGCACTCATCCAGTTCAGCAGATACGGATAAGATGCCTACTGTGCACAGGGCACATAGTGGGAGCTGTGAATTGGCAGGGTCCAGCTGAGGTCATCTTGACCAGAGCCGAGGAGAGCGCAGTGATGGGCAGGCCCACGAGGTGGCCTCGTCTGCCATGCGCTCATTTCCCGCAGGCTCCTCCTCCAAGTGTGTGTCTGCCACTGGGACCACACGGTTTGGCACGCGTCACCATTCCTTTTACCGGAGGGGAGATGGGCGCCTCGAGGTCGGTCCTCGGCTCGTGAAGGGAAGATCAGTGGCGAGGCTGCGCCCGCAGATGCTTTAAGACGCTTTCCTAGACCTTCAGCTTTGCTTTGCAATGACGACGCTTTCTGTTAACATTAGCGGCACATTTCCCATCTAGAATTTCTTTTTCTCACCCTGGCACCGCTGTAGGGTAGGGCGAGGGGATGCGGCCATCCCTAGTCCCCCAGAGAAGGAAGCTGTCACCAGAGTGCTGCCCCAGCGGCAGTGGCGCCCAGCCCTGAGTGCCCGGTTCCTTATCTGCATCTCTTTCCACATCGGAGCCGGTGCCGGAAGGGACCTTGGGGGCGCCGGGCCTGTCCCCTCCACGCCTCGGCGCTCAGGAACGCGGGCTCAGCTGAGCCGGGGCGGCCAGGAAGCCGGCGGGCCCACGTTGCTCTGCCACCATGGGCCGCCCGCGCCGAGAAGCAGGGCCGCCACTGAGGCACGGTGACGGACGCTCACGGCGGGCAGGCGGGTGGCACGGGCGCACCGGTGCCAGGGTGGCCACCCCGCCAGCAGGGCCCGGGCCAGGTGTCACATTTCAGCAACGTGAGCCTGGGCACGGGACAGGCGGGGGAAGCGTGCGCCTCAGAGAGGGGGCCGGGGGCCGGGCCGGTGCAGGGCCATGGCTCCCGTCCTCTCCGCTCCCGTTCCTTGCTGGCCTTGCTGGGGTTTTCAGAATAAGCCGTGGGCTCCTCCCAAGACCCTAGAAGAAAACAGGGTCGAAAAGTTACATTCCTGACGGACATCACAGCGAGAGTAGCACGCTGGGTGGGAAAACATTCAAAGAAAACAAAAACCTCCCAGTTCTCTTGCTTCTTGGCCAAAGAATTGGAAGGCGTTTTCCGAGCGGAGAGGGTGGAGACTGTCAAGTCGCTGGGGGTTTGCAACCGAAAGCCGCCCTGCTCCCTGTTGCTTCTCACTCAAGCTCCCTCGGACGCGGCCTCTCCGCGGGACGACTTAGTGATCTCCCAAATTTGCCGTCTCTCTTATCTCGTAGAAATGCCCGCTGGGACTCGGGATGAGTGTGACGCCACGTTCGAAGATCTCCCTGAGACTGCCGAGTGCCCCGGGTGCTGCTGCTCAGAATGGGGGCCACGCATGTGGCCTGGGGGTGCTGGGAACGTGACATTCCCGTCCAGGCATGCAGGAGGGAGGGGAAACCGAGGCAACGTGGGCTCAGAGCCAAGTCCGGATCAGGCCAGGCCTGGGCCCGAAAGAGCACTGCTTTGTTCCGCTGCCCCCTGCTTGTCCCTCGGCCTGCGGGGACAAGGCCAAGGATGCTTCTGGGGCTTGGCCCGGAGAATTCTTGTCTTCTTTCCTTGCTTCCTCCTCCACCACATGGCTTCAGCGCGGGGCATTTCTGCTCGATGCTGTCAGTGTCTTGGTCTGTGTCCTCGGGTCCCTCGGCCAAGAAGAAGTGGCCGGCGCCCCGACTCCCTTCCTGTCCCCACGAGGCCAGCAGACAAGGTACACTTGCTGCTGGCAGGGGGAGATCTGTGGGGTCAGGTCTCGCAGAGACCCGGCCTCAGCCCTGTCTCCAGGGGCGAGACACGCAGCCAGCTGCAACTTGCCTCGCTCCCCTGGCACTTAGTGGCCACGTCGCCGTGAGCCTCTGCCCCGAGGGAGGGCTGCAAAGCCAGGGCCCACCAGCTATTTTTAGAAAGCTATCAGGTATGCGGGCTGCTCGGTTGCCTTTTTCCACCTGTTCGGGCTCATTATTGAGAATCTGCGCCGGCCTTGCCTCAGGTCCCTGCGCCCTCCCTGGCCAGGGCAGGTGACGCCTCGGAGCTCCTCGGGTTACGGGCCTTCTGCTCTCTTAGCACCCGTGTGGGACGCTGATGCTTGCCTCGTCTGCTTCCCGGAGAGGGCGTTTTCCGAGGTCAGCAGGTGACGTCGGCTCACCTTGAAGTGGGAGTTGACCGTGCAGGTGTTAACTGGTTGAGCAGAAGATTCTGGAGCCCAGAAGGGGTCCAGAGCGCCCGAGTGTGCGGCCGAGCAGTGCCCCCGTGGAGTTCCTGACAATTCCTGCAGGGAGCTGCTGCGGGTACCCAGGGGGGCTTCCTGGAGGAGGCAGCGCGTGAACCTGGACTTGAATGGGGGTGGTTGATGAGGGCTGCGGAACGGGAGGCCCTGCAGGTAGAGGCCGCAGTGGACACGATGGCCCCGTGGTGGGCAAGCCCGTGAGTGCAGCTGGGGACAGCGTGGGGAGCACTGGGGCTGCCGCCAAAGGCCGGCAGGGACGGCTGGAGAGCGCGCCAGGGCCGCTGGCCTTGAGGGTCTTGCAGGCCAGGGCAAGGCTGAGGCCAGCACCCACGGAGGTGGGCGGCCCTGAGGGGCGGGCAGAGGCGTGTGGCCACGCGTGGTGGCCGCTCCGCTCCCCGCCGTGGTCAGAGGAGCACCAGCTTTGGGGTCCCAGCCCCCCCACGGCTCCTCTCCCAGCCCTGGGGTATTGTGTGCAGCCGCCGCCCCACGCCAGCTCCTGCAGGCCGGCTGGTGCCGCCTTCCCAGCCTCGCCTTCGCGTTGGGAGGTCGAACGGCCGCGGCAGAAGAATTTACACTGCGGAGGCTGGCAACCCCTGTACGTCAGCGTCCGCTGGGTTTGGGCTTGTTTTCCCTCCAGGCTCGCCCCTGGCCCCAGCCTGCTCATAAGCACCAATCAGCCCAGCCCTGGGTAGTGGGGAGCCCCCGAGGGCTGTATGCTGGGGGAGCACATAGCCGGACGCACAGTGTCATGCACTTGTTGGCAGGTGCCATGCCCTCCCCCGTGGGGGAGGCTGGCGCGTGGGAGTGGAATCAGGGGACCCCTGCCGGGAGAGCTGGGCAGGCTCGGGCACTTCTCGGTCCACCCTGAACCCAGACTCCTTCTCTGGCAGCACAGCACGTGACCCACCACGTTGCGTGGGCCATCCTTGAGAGGCCGGAGCCCAGTGCCTGCCCCTTGGGGTGAGCGGCGCCTTCCCCCGCAGCAGGCCGGGGGTGCGTGCGAGCCAGAGCGGGCCGGAATGTCATCCCCCAGGGAGGCCAGAGAAGCCTCGGGGCGGGCTGGCCGTCTGTTCAGACCTGGCGGTAGAATTCGTTCAGTGCCTTCGAGCCTCGGGGCCCGCAGCCCACAGAACGCGCACGCCAAGCTGGTAAGATGAGTCACGCTCCCGTTTTTGAGGTGAGGAAACCGACGGCGCAGGGGATTCGCTTACAGCAAGGCTCCGTCGGAGCAACTGGTGGACCCCAGGCCTGGGGCTGACAGCCAGGACTTGGGGTCACTCAGCCTTAGGGGGGCTCCGAGCTCAGGAGCTGCCCAGGCCCGGCCAGGCCCCTCGTCCCTGCCGGTCCCTGACCCCAGGGACAGGTCTGCACGCCCCATCGCCACCATCCCACGAGGACTTGCTCCTCAAAATTGGGCGTTAACGACGGCGTGCCTACCTCGGCTGCCTTTGCTGCTCTTTGGGGAGAAGAAAAACCTGGCTTCTTAGAGCTGTTGTATTTTATTTTTCTGTAAAGAGGAAATTAATTTTAGTCTTTCTTTTTGGTTTAAAATGTTGTTCTTTGCTTTTTCCGCCCTACAATTTAAAAGGAAACATTTGTCTGTTGAGAAAAGAAACGATAATTATAGACTAAAATTGTTTCTATTCTGATTTGAAAAAGTGACAAAAAAAAAAAAAGTTCCGTCACGCAGATGGGGCCTGCTGACGGGCGGTGGTGCATAATGAGGCTCCGCAGGCGCCCGGGGCGCGGCGTTCGAGGCGCAGCCGGGCCTGGCCCGCCCTCCCGGGCTGGTCTCCGTCTCCCATGCTGGCGGTCATCCCCGTGGGACGGGGACACACTGTGCCCTCCACGTGCCTCCCCAGTGGGAGGAGGAGGACGTGACCCGAGAGCTTTCCCACGGGTCGCTCAGGCCACGTCTAGCAGGCCACGTGGGGGACGCAGCCACGTCTGGCCCCAGGTTTGGGTTTTTGCCTTGCAGCCTCACAAAATGACAATTGCTCCGAGTGCTTGGATCGATAAAGCAGGAAACTGATTAGACTGTGAGATTAAACTAATAATGTCGCGCTATTAGCCCTCGATCAATGGGAAATGACTCCAAAGTGAAGGCTCTTTCCTAAACCCGTAGCACCCTTTGGATACATGTGTTTACTTCTTCAAAGGCGCACACGCCGCCGTGTGCGTGTGTCATGCGTGCGGCCAGGAGGGGTCGGGGAGGGCCGAGCCTGCGGGTGGGCTGGGCTAGGGCCGCCCTGTGGACCTCAGGGTGACCAGGGGCTCCTCGTAGCTTCCGCGGTACGAGTGAAGCGCGTGGGTCCCCGTCCACCTTCCGCTGCCCCTCATCTCTCTTTGGGGTTCACGACCGGCGATCCCCAAAGAGGGTCCCTTTTTAAAATCTCACACGGACCTCAGCTCTGCACCTGCTGCGTGGGTTTGCCAGTTGCCCATGTTTCAACCCCATGAGCAGCGCCCTCCGGCCTTTTCCTTCTCCTGGGCCCCATTGCACGCACCCCCTTTGTCCTCCCTGCCCGGCACGGGGTCGACGTCACCCCGGCCTGGTAGAGGAGACGAGCACCCTTGAGGGCAACAGGTGGACGCCGGGGGCCCTGCCGGGTCCCAGTCGCTCTCGAGGGCCGGCCTGGGGCGTGGAGTGCGAGGCCCTCTCCAGGAGCTGACGTCCGGCATGGACCAGCCTCCCGGCCCCGGGGCTCATGGAGAACGTGTCCAGCCCGCTGTCCCCATCAGGGCGGCCTCCCGGGACCACCTGGGTGGCCCGCGTCTTCAGCCTGGACTCTGCTCGTGGCACGGGGAGCAGACGGTGTCAGGGACCATGTGCCGGGGGTGGCCCCACCCTGGACGCCACGGCTTGTCCCTCACCAAGTCCGAGGAGCATGGGCCTAGCTCAGCCTCCAGCGTGACTCAAGACCCTCGCACCCAAGCCCTTCCGGCGCTTTCCATGCGCCCTTCGCTTCGTGGCCTTAGCCCTGCTGGCAAGGCGGCTGGCATCGCCCCCACGTGAGGATGAGCAGACAGGCCGAGCCGACAGGGGGCGGTGCGTCAAGTCCCACGGCTAAAGAGGAGGACGGGCCCCCGGAGCCTGGTCCAGCGCGCTTTCCTCGCAGGCAGCGCTGCTCCGGAACTCGGGCAGCCTCTGTCCGTTGCTGGCCTTGCCGTCAGAGGAGGAAATGTCACCCCTGTCCCCGCCGGGACGGGTCCGTCCCGTCTCAGTGGGCTGTTGCCAAAGATGAGACACCCCCCCTCCAAGCGGAGCTGGCGGTTAATAACTAATCGCGCTAATGATCCCGCACAAGAGCTGGAGACCTGCTTTAGGAGAGATGTCAATTAGAGCCATCTGCCTGCTGAACAGAGGAGCCCTGCCCCAGCTGTACTGTTGAAGCATGTTAGCTTTTCCCTCCCCGCGGCCATATGGTACTTAACAAAACGGAATTGTTCGCGCGGCCCGCCTCCCGAAGAACGCCAACGTTTTGTTTTGGAAAGCAGTTCTTCAGTCGTGGGCAAAATATCTTTCCGGGCGGTAAGTAGCAAGTTGGAAGCCGGCAAGCCCTGGAATGCAAAAAGAGAAGAAAGGGCCATCGCCCGTGTCCTCTGCCCCCGCCCGGCTGCCGCGCCCAGTGCCGCCCCGGCTGCCGGAACCCACCTGTGCCCGGTTGCCAGCATCTGCTCCTGAATCTGCTCAGGAGGGCCGCAGAGGCGCCTTGCGCGCTGCCCCCCGCCCCATCCTCCGCTGCTCTCTCTGCGGGAGGTCTGGAGGTGGGGGCGGCCGGGCCCTGCCGTCACGGCACGAGGCGACCCCTGGGCAAAAGTCCACCCACGCAGGGGAAGGTGGCACAGGGTGTTTGAGGGGTGCCAAGAAGGGGTCTTTTTCTGTTGGCGGTCTGTTCATTGGAAGAAGTGCAAGGCTTAGCCTGGTGCCTGGAGGCTCTGTGAGACGGAGGAGGAGCTGGGGAGGGGTTCAGGGGCGCACAGGAGCCTGGCTGGGAAGCCTCTTGCTCCTTGTGCCCAAGAGACGAGGTCAGGGACCAGTGGTTCCTGCAAGTCGCCCCCCCCGCTGGCCACTCCTGGACCTGCGCCGAGACAGCTGCGCCACGGGGTCCATTCACTGAGAACCCAGAACCACGGCCCGTTCACAGTAGACCAGCGCCGGAGCCATGGTGGCGCTGGGGGGCCAACGCCAGGCGGGAGCGCACGATGGAGTGAGCGCTGGTCATTGGCTGTGCCCTCGCCACCCACCCACCACCCAATTCCAGGTTGTGCCGGGCGCGAGCGGAAGGCTCTCGGGCTGCGGGGAGCTGTCTTACCGCAGGCCGCTCGGGGACCCAGCTGGCTTTCCTCTGGCAGGGATGTCTATTCCAGAACTTTCCCAGACCCGAAGCCACTTATTAAAGCTTAATACAAGGTAAGATGGCCTGCAGTTAGCGATACAGGAGATCTGCCGCACGTCCCTGTGCCCGAGACATCTTCACGAACCCCCGGCCTCATAAATCTCACTTATTTCCAAGTCAGCAGCGCCCAGTCCCAAGTTACAGGAAGGATCCCGGGTTTGGGTGAACGTGTCCTTACAGGAAGTCCTTCTGGGTGAAAAATAGCAGAAATGTGCTCCCGTCAGATCAGCAAGCTGCCTCCTCCCGTCCCTGCCCCGTGCGTTTTCTCATTCCCATTGACTCGTGGGCCCGTGACGGCGCGCCCCTAGACGAGCCAACAGGGGCTCCCAGGTGGCCCGCACCGGTCAGGAAGGGACCTCGGCACGGTGACCCAGGCCCCAGGGCGGCCTTGGGCGCACTTCGCCGTGGGGGTCGCACTTCGCCGTGGGGGGTGCACAGGGTGTCTTACGCGAGCCACCAGCCCGGCCTGCAGCCCTCCTGCCTTTCTCCACCCGCTGCCGCACCGGGGCCGCACCTGGCAGGTGTCCCCCCACCGGCGCCGCACCTGGCAGTTCCCCGACAGAGTTAACCTGTCCTCACTGGAGGGGGGTGGGCTGGGGTCAGTTTAACACATGCCTCCTGGCCCAAACCCGAACGCTGCGCACAGACCCGGAATTTGGTGAATTGCATTATAAATTTTCAAAACAAATTTAAAACTCGGTGAGCTCGCTGTAATGGCCTCCTCCTGGACCACAGAGAGAGTGACGGCTCACTGCAAGGGGGAAAACCGCCCTGGTTTGCAGCGTGCTTTGCTAAGCCGCCGAGACGCGCTGGGAGCCGGCAAAGTGCCATAGGGGGCTTACGCATCCCCTTCTGCCAGGCCAAGACCGAGACCCCTGCCCAGGGCCCGTCACGGCGTGCAGACCCCGGGTTATGCTTCCTCTCGCTTGTGTGTTACAATCTGAACCCAGCACTTTCTTTCGGGGGGCAGTGACTGGACTTACTTGTAACCGCATTTGGGGTGGGTGGGCAGGAGGGGGCGTTCCTGGCACCCTCCCCCTGGCCTTGGTGTTGGGAGGAGGGTCAGCGTGGGGCGGCTGTTGGCCGCAGACCCCTGCAGGCCTGGAGCCTTCTGGGGGAAGGGGAGCGGCTGGCCTGGGTCCAGACCACCCACTGGAGCAGATGGAGAAAGGCAGCCCTGCAGCTGCGTGGGCCGAGGGGCAGGGCCCAGCCACGAGGAGGCCTGGGGGCCAGCGTCGGGGGGAGCCCCCTCCACTGCGCTGCAGCTCAGGAACCCCAGAGTGAGGAGCAGCCGGGCCTGTTCTCCAGGGAAGTGGGGGGGGCTCCCTGCCGAGCGGCGTGAGAGCGGTTGTCGGTTCTGTGCGCACGTGAAGCAGGACGGGGGTACCCGGGGAAGAAGCGGGGTGCCTTGCACATCCAGCCCGTCCACAGGCAGCAGTGTTCCCGGGATGGGGTGGGTAGGAGAGTGTGTGGTCGGTGCGTGAGCACGTGTGTGTTAAAAGCAAGCCGTGCCTTCGGCCGTGGCTGCGCCGTGCCCAGGCGCCCGGCCCTGGACGGGGGGTGTAGCGTGAGCTCCTGACTCCGGGGAGACCTGCCCTCCCAAGCGCTCCCGCAGCGAGGCCTCACTTAGGGGCCCGAGAGACCCCAGCCCCCCTTGGCACAGCCCCTCTTCCCGCTCTGTGGAGGCTCCTGGGCCACCAGGTCGGCGTGAGGGGGTGAGCGAGCCCCTCCCTGGAGCCCAGCAGCCCGTGCCACGCGAGAGGCCCGGGCGTGGGGGCAGCTCCCGCGTCACGGAGCCCCCGCACCGACCGGGCAGGGCAGGTAAAGCCAGGGGGACCTGGGGGCTCCCCGGAAAAGCTCCTTGACTGGCAGCTCTGGGTGGGGTGGGGCGTCCCGGGTGGGTGCGGCGCTGGGAAGAGGGTGATGCTCCTAGGAGTTTGAGGACCCTCCTCTCTCGGTAGAAAAGCAACTCCGTGGATCGAGGCATTTGCGGTGATGAAGAGAGCAGAATTTCCTCGCACTAGCCCGCTCTCTAGAAGAGCTCTTCGCGGGCACGGGAATGCTAATTAGGAGCCAGCTCTTCCCGCAACCTTTGCGAACCTAGTCTGGGCTGTTTTGTATAAATAAGACTGCTTTTTAGAAAAAATAATTTTGCTAATTAACCCCCATTATTCTCAAGAAATGAGATTTTCTTACGGTGCGCTAAGGACGCGGGAATACGCACGCATAATGCAGAGTTTCCACGGCTCTTTCTGTATACGGAACGTCGCGGCTGCCGTTCTTACCAAAATGTGAGCCGGGTGAGGAACCACTGTGGATGGGCAGTGCCGGATCCCGAATGCCGTTCCGGGTGGCCGTGGACCGCTGCCCACTTGCGCCTGCAGCAGGCTGGGGCTTCGGCGTTAGCGTGTTTCCTCCTGTGGACCCACAGTGCTGTCGACTGCAGGACCCTCCCCATCGGGCTCGAATCCAGCGCAGCACCAGGGCCCTGGACCCAATACGCCTGGCCTCGTAGGGCGCGTGTCATTGTTTTCTTTTATTCAATAGCAGCGTGTGTGCGGAGCACCTGCCAGAGGCCTGTTGCATGATGGGCGGTAAATGATAGTTCTTCTGCTCCTGGATGCAGTTGTTGACAGGCAGTGCCCTCCCAACCTGGGATTTTCTTCTCTTTCTTGCCTGACGTTGAAATCCTGTGCCTCCTTTAAAGAACACACTGCCTCCTCCAGGAAGCCTTCCTTGTTGATCTTAGCCGGAACGCTTTATTCCCAAGCAGGATCACCAGTTGCTAACACGACTCCCAGCCCAGATGTCCTCCTTTCCCTCCACTCAGTGGACCAAGCTTTGTCTCCCCCATGGCCCTGTACTCTGCACAAGTAGAGGCCACTTCTTTATCCCAGCCTGCCAGGGCAGTTGCCGTGCACCTGGCCCTGCACAGGTGGGCATGGGAGACAGGTGTAGAGAGGGAGTGGGTCTTGAGTGGTCGAGGGAAGCCGAGGTCCCACCAGTCTGTTTTGGGCTGCAGTGATTCGAAACGTCCCCTGCCAGGCTACCCTGGCTGGCTAGTCGACTGCGGAATTCGAAAGAAGAGAAAAGTGCCTTTTGCGGTGACTCAGAGCCGAAGGCATCTTGGCTTTCTCAGCCTAAAACCCCCAACAGGCTTTTTAAGTCCCCTAATCCTTTTGATGCTGCAACAGTATCAACTGGCTCTAAAAGAAGCTGCTAAAATGCAGTCCGGCCCGAAGGAACTTTCTGGACTGACGGAGAGGGTTTGTATCTTGATTAGCATGGTAGCTAGGTGGACGTACACATTTGTCAAAACGCACCCAGCTATAAGCATAAGACCTGAGCACTTACTTTATGGAAATTACACTTCCGTTTGGAAAGTTATTTGTTTTTATTTTTTATTTTTTTACTTTTTTGTGATTTTTTTTTTTTGGTCTTTGTTTATATCTTTTAATGTTATATTAAAAAAATGTGAGGTCACCATACACTCCCCACCCCCCCACCCCATTCCTCCCATAGCAACAACCTCCTCCATCACCATGGGACATCCACCACACCTGGTGAATACATCTCTGAGCACCGCTGTACCTCTTTGTCAATGGTCTACACCATAGCCCACACTCTCCCCCAGTCCACCCAATGGGCCACGGCAGGACACACAATGTCCAGCAACTGTCACACAATGTCCAGCAACTGTCCCTGCAGCACCACCCAGGACAACTCCAAGTCCCGAAAATGCCCCCACATCACATCTCTTCCTCCCACTCCCTACCCCCAGCAGCCACCATGGCCACTTTCTCCACATCAATGCTACATTTTCTTCTATTACTAATCACAATAGTTCATGAATAGAATATCAGTAAGTCCACTCTAATCCATACTCTATTTCTCCAGCCTGTGGACCCTGGGATGGTAATGTCCACTCCCCCTCTATATCAAGAGGGGGCTTAGATTCCACACGGATGCTGGATGCAATCCTCCTGCTTGCAGTAGTAGGCACTCCTGACTCCCTGGTGTGGTGGTTGACCTTCTTCACCTCCCTGTTCACTGGCTGGGGTAAGTCCAATAAACCAGAGGGTAGGAGTTGCAAGTCTGTTGAGGCTCAGGGCCTGGCTATCACATGGACAGTCCAGAGATTCAGGTCCCCTGAGTGTACACCAACCCCAGCGCCAACCACAGGTTCAGTAAAAGCAACCGGAGAGGCTTGTGGACAAAGATCACATCTGAGTCGAGCTCCATCACACTCAGGAACACAAACTCCAAAATAGAGTCAACTGACATGGCCCTGAACTCCAGAGCCATCTGCCATGACCACAGAACCAATTGCAGCCTCACTGGAGGGGCCGGGAGGTAGCTGGGGGGGAGCGGCTTTGAGACATGTGGCTCGAGCCAGCATGTCACAGGATTGTGCTGGCAGGAAAAGGGACAGAACCGCCTCTCTGTGTGTGACACTGCTGAGCTGGGCCTCCCCCGCCTCCCCTGAGCTCAGGAATTGGGGATCCCCTCCCCTGGCCTCTGCAGAGGCATCCCCCGCTAGCCCTTGGCCTCGCAGCCTCCACCACCCATGAGCTTCTCTGAGGCTGGGTCTACCTGTGTCTAGAGGGGACAGGGTTCAAATTAATCCTCTGCAGGCTGACATCTCGTCTTCCAGAGGCGCCGCTTGGCCGAGGGGTTGATCCCTGGTCCTGAAAACAAAGGTGAGGAAGCCGGAGGCTGACGAAGCATGCCTGCCCCCGTTTTAAACTCAGAGCGTTTGTCCTGAAGGCCCGGCTCCTCCCGAACGCGGGCGAGCGCGCAGTCAGACCGCGGCGCTCACGGGATTTTTTCGCGGTGACTCCCTCAGGTATCCCGCGGCCTCCACCTGCCAGGCCGGGGGCGGGTTTTACTCCACAGCCCGGGATCCCCCGCGTAGTAACTGGGGTGAGCCCCCCTCGAGACCCCAGGGCCTTCACCCCAGGTGCGGAGCTCGGAGCGCGCTTTGGTGAAGGCGGCCTGGCCGTCGGGGCCGACGGACTCTCGGCCTGTGACGCCGCGTGTCACCCGGCTCGGGGGAGCTGGGCATGGTTGTGGACGCCCGTGGCCCTGACAGGCCGTCTGTGGGAGGCTCGGAGGGGGCGGCTTGGCCCCTCTCCTCCCCACGTTTGATTGTGCTTTGGACCCGTCGCCACCTCAGGCTCTCGGGGGACCCGTGCCACCTCGGAGGACAGGAGGCGCCCCTTCTGAGGGAGGGCTCTGGCCTTTTGGACCAGGATGTCGCGTCCTCGTCCTGCCCCTGAAGGTTTCCTACATTCGGGTCTTCAGCAGGGAAAGGGAGAGGAGCCGTCGAAAGTGCCCGTGTCCTGGAAAGAGACTGTCTGCAGGTGAAGGCGCGCCGCACGCTACGCGGGCAGTGCGGGGGCATTCTGAGACCAGCATCCGGTTTGTCCTCCCAGCTAGTGAAATGTGTAAAACAAAGCACACGCGGCCCCACCCAGCCCCACTCCCCGGTTCGGTGAGAAGGACTGTGCCGGACCTGCCTGGCGCCCCCTTTTGTCCACCATGTTGCTCCCCCCGAGGCGTCTCCACGTGTGTGTCCCACCAGCCCGCTTATGGAACGTCACTTCTCCCTCTGGCTTCCAGGCTGCTGTTGCATTTGTTTGGAGCCCCACTTGGCGCCACACTTGGCACCACCCTCGTCCCCCGGCTCATCCGCTGGGTGCTGCCATCTGCCGCCCTCTCCGTGGGCTGCAGCCTGGGCAGCCTGTGTCCCCCACTGGACATTCTTCCTGGGGTTGGGGTCTCTGCTTCCCGCCACTCGCCTTCTGCATCGTCCACCGTGAAGGAAGGACCTGTGAAGTCCTTTGGGAAGGAAGAGGGACTTCTCAGTTGGGTTGGAGCTGTAGATGCCGGCAGTGGTCCAAGACGTGGACTCCGTGGCCCTGTCATAGACCACAAACTCACACGGTCCCTAGCAGCTCGGAAAGAGTCATCTTGTTTGGCCATCCCATGCCCAGGATTGTGCCAGCTGCATTCGTGTTTGGAAAGCAGGGTTGTTGTCACTGCACCGGGATTCATCCATTGGCCGGATTCAGAGCACAGAGCTCCGGGACAAACAGACACCGGAGGCCCCATCGGGCAGGGATGGGCCATCAGCTCTTGGCCGCGATTCTGGGCATTTGGAGCTTGGCCGCCTCCACCTCCACCCACGTGTTAAGGGAGAAGCCGGGGAGGCCGGGCTCGGGGCGGAAGGGCCGCGCCCTGATGAGGCTCGTTGCATGCTCGGTTGGATTTCGTGGCGTTTCTCTGGGCTTTGGAAGGCGTCCAGAAGATGTCGGGATTTGAGCGATGGCCTTCAGGACCGCCGGAAACGCTTCCAAAAACCCAGACTCTTCCCACCCTGGGGACAAGAGGCTCTGCCTATGAAGACCTCCCTTGGGGGGTGGGAGGTGGCCTGTGGGTGGACCGTGGTGCGCCGTGGGATGAGCCTCACAATTAGCCTTGGGAAAACAGAGGCCGGAAAGGGAGAAGGACTCATCCCAATTCACAGCACCCGCTAGTGGCAGCGCATGGGCTAGAGCCCAGTCTTTTCCTGACTCCCCTGTACGGGCAGCCCCTGACTGCATCAGCAGAGCCACGGGCAGTGCAGGGGGAGCGCTTCCCACCCCCTGCTGTGCACCCCACTCCCCTGAGGCTTTGCAAAATGCAGACGGATCGGGGTGGGGCCTGAGACCCTGCGTTTCTAACATGCCCCCAAGGGATGTTGATGCCGCGGCTCCCTGGACCACTCTGAGAAACAAAGATGCGTGATGTCAGCTTTTCTTGGGGGGAGAGTGGGTGGTCCTGCGGCAAGGGGGGAGTCCCAGCTCTCACTCAGGTCTGCTTTTACCGAGATGTCAAAAAGCATTTGGCCTGGGAAGCGGATTTGGCTCAATGGATAGAGCATCCGCCTGTGGACCTGGGGGGGTGAACGTGGGGACTGACCTTTGTCATGGGAGGGGGCCAGTGTGGATTCTGTCACTCTGTTGGTGCCAGGGCTGTGCTTGGCCACCTCTAGAGTGTCTGTCGTCTACATTGAGAAGAAGGGGCAGTTTGTGCCGCTGAACTCTCAGAATACGAGCCCCGAGTCTCCAGTGTCAGGACCTCCCCATTCTCACGTGTCTGCTCTTATCCAGAGCCTTGAGGGAGGACAGAGCAGAAAGGACCTCTGCGTGGGGACAAAATCAACTGAGCTCTCAGTCTTTCTTCATCAGCAATCCCTTTCATTCAGAATCGTTCTCCTTTTTAATGCAAAATTGACCATGAGATGGATTACCTAGTGTTTGTGTTTTCGGTTGACTCAAACGATGTGAATTTATTGGCTCAAAATATTGAGGCAAGAAGTCCAAAATCAAGGTGCCATCAAGGCAGTGCTTTCCCCCGGAAGACTGGGGCGCTCTGGGCCTGGCCGCCGGTCATCCTCGGCCCTTGGCTCTTCTGACCCGTGGCCATGGACGTGGCGGCCTCTCCCCGCTCGACTCTGTTGACTTCCGCCTCCTGTCTGACCCCTCTGTCTTTCTCTGTGACCTTCTCTAGAAGGCCTTCAGTCATAGGATTAAGACCCAACCTGCCTGAGTTGGGCCACACCATATTGGAAATAACTTCATTGGAAGGACTTCCTTACAGTGGGTTCATACCCACGGGAATGGATTACGTTCAAGATGTTTTTCTGGGATACATAGCTCCAAACCAACGTTGAGTAAATTTAATGAACTCCTGATCTGGGCAGGGTGAGGAGCGGGACTGGAAAAGGTAGCAGCAGCGGGGAGCCTTGGCTAGGAGGTTCTCTGAGGTCAGGCAGCTGCACAACTCAGGAATTCATCGTGCATATCCAGAAAGCCCAGGAGCCTGGGGCCACCTAGAGACGGGACTCAGGGTCCTCGAAGGCTCCTTCCATCCTTAGGGGATGCTGTTTGCCAGAAGTGCACGAAATGTTTTGTCTCTAAAATGGTAAAAATGTGTTGTTTATGTTTAACATTGGACATTTAAAGGAGTAAATTTCAGGTATCTCAAAAATCTAGCTCTGTGTCAGAAGGGTGAGACTCTTTTCAGTCATCCCAGCAGAACTGATGACGCTGAACTACATTTGTCCTACCTCCCTGTGACCACTTTATACATCTCTTTTCCCAGTCTCCCTTGTTCCAGCCTCTTAACAGGTAGCGTTCTCTGCAGTTCTAGCCTGGCAGTACTTTTCTCTTTCTACAGTTTGATCCATTACCCCTAAACCCCAGTGACCCCCAAAACTTGGTCTCCAGCCTCCGCCTTCCTGCTAACCACCTTTCACGCTGATGTCCTCCCACACCTCGAATTCCATATGTCCAGAAGCAAAATCCTCCACTTTCTCCCGCAAACATTCCTCCTCGTCTGCATTCCTGTTCCATGAATGGTGGCACCATCTCCCGGCGCTGAGCATTGGCTGGCTTTGGAGTCTTCCCCTTTCAAACTTCTTCTCAACGTTCTGGCTCCTCCTTCTCTCCTCTGCCAAAGCCCAGACCCTCATCCACCCTCCCCTGGACTCCTGTCCCAAATGATCGTCCCTGTTCCAGCTTTCCATCCTCCCGCCCATCTCCCTCACATCCATTGCACTTCCTCATGCTTTCTCCCAGGAAACCATAGTCCACACTCCACCGTCCAATACCAGAACCGCTAGCCACAGGTGCTATTGAAATTAACTAAAATGAAATGAAATGAAAAATTTACTTCCTCATTCCTAGCAGCCACTCTTCAAATGCTCAGTGATCACGCATGCCTGGTGGCTACTGGATTGGGCGGCGTGGCTAGAGAGCATTCCCAACGTGGCAGGAAGTTCTACTGGGCAGTGCTCATCCATGCCATTCTTTCATGTCAAGCTTCTTTCCTTCACCCTCCTTCTCTCTGAATCCTCTCCATTTTCCCAAGAGTCACAAAGACATTTCCTTGGATCCTCACCTGTGCCTGACGCAGCACAGGACTTAGTACTTCTCTGAGAGTTTGCTAGAATTCTCCTGGTTGCAGTGGACAAGAACCCAACTCTAAAGTGAGAAAGAGACTGCGGTAGCTCTTGAAGCTGAAAATTTCGGCCACAGCTCCAGCCCTAGCTTGATCCAGGAGCTCACGGAACCTCAGTGCCCTTGCCGGTCTCTCCTCTCTGCTTCTCTCTTGGCCGGTTTCATTTCTCCACCGACTGCTTCCTCCCTGTGACCAGGGAAGATGGCAGAAGCAGTTCCAACTTAGGGCGCCCTTGCTGCTCGTGACCCCAAAGGAGGGGAGACTGTTGTCTTTTGAGTTCATACATCACATCTCGGGGATTTGGAGCTGTTTGGGTCATGGGCCCTGAATCAGTCTTTTTGGCCAATAGGAATGGAGCGCTCTGATTGGCCTGGAGCACAGGTTCACACCATGGGTGGATCAGGACCCCCAAGCCATATCTATGGCAAAGGAAGATTCTATTGCCAGATGCAGGAGACAGTGGATGTCAGACACAGCCCAGGTTCCACTGCTGAATTCTGGTGACTCTTTCTCCCGTTCTTCATTTGACAGTGATAATTCCAGATGCCTAAAACCATCCTGAATAGATGCTTAGTAAACAGTTGAGGCATTAATGGCTAGACAGATGAGTGAGTCAGTGGCTGGGGGGGAGAGGGGGGAATGAATGGATGCAGTGGGGAGGCACGAGGAGGTCCTGCAGCTCCAGGGCTCGCGGTCCTGCTGAGCAGATGCGCCACTTCACGCCTCGTGGTCTAAGAACCCGTGGGGTCTCTCCGGTCCTGCTAGAGTGTGGACTCTCTGAGAGCAGGACCTGGCCCTGCTCCTCTCTACCACCCCTCAGAACCCCTGGCACGGTCCTCGCCCGAGGCCACCCAATGGGCCCTGAGTGCCTGGCAGCAGCTCTGGGCACCTCTTTGTTTTCGAGGGACAATAGGACAGAGGCACGGATGCACCGCTGCAGGTGATTTGGCGTGTCTGCGGCAGCAACTCTCCCTGGATTCCCAACCTCCTAAGCAGTGTCTTCATCATCCTTGCTCACAGTGGAAAAGAAATTTTTTTCAAAAAGCCCAAGCCAAAATTCGACATAATTGGAGCTCCCAGCGGACGGCGGCAGGGCTGGCGCCTCCTTGTGCGAGAGGATTTGTGGATTCTGGCCCAAAGTCCAGGTCCCAGAAAACAGTAGGTGTGTCTCCCATCCAAGAGCTCTTGTTTCTGGCAGTGGCTGCGGTGGCACGACCGCTGGAACTGTCTCGTAAACTGAAGAATTAATCCTGGGAAGTAATTAGCACCCCTGGGAGTGGCTGCCGTGGGGGCCGCGTGTTGTTCGCCTCGTTGTCGTCAGAGCGGTGGCCTTAGGAAGCGGCGTGTCACGAGGGTAAAGGGCTCGGCCGGGCGACTGGCGCTGGGATGGCGATTCGTTTTGTTTTCATTTCCATCCCTTCAATCACTCGTTTAAAATAGCCTTTTGGAATTTGGCAATCATCTTTCCTCCCTGGTAATTTAGTACTTTTCCCATCCTTTCTTCAATCACATCCTTCTCTGTGCATGTGTTTATTAAGGAACAAGAATTAGCTAGGCATTTAGAGGGGTTATTTCAGTCTCAATAGACCTGTGTGTCTGGAAAATTGGACCTCGAGACAGCCCTGCTGGCGGGAGGGGTGCTGAAGAGGCGTGAGGCTTTCTCCCCACCCTCCTGGGTTCTCTCCCGCCAGGCTCTCCCTCCCCTCCTACCCCCGCCCCGTCGCTGTCTATTTCTTGCTCTCTGTTTCCATATGGTGTGTGCGCCCCGGCGGGGGCGGGCCTCTCCCAGGGTTTGGCTATTTGGGGAATTGCTGAGTCTCCTGCTTTCTGGAGCTGACCTTTTCCGCAAAGCACGCGCGATCCTCGAGGCTTAGCGGGCATTTGAAAGAAAATGGTCCCCCGGGAGCCAGAGTCGGGGCTCTGCCCTCCTGCATTCTCTCTCCCCGGGGTGGAGGCAGGGAAGGGGCCAGCCCTGCAAGGAGAGTGTCCTGCCCGAGACCCCGGCGAGCCCTGCTCGGCCCCTGGGGAGTTCAACCCGGGCGATGGGCCAGCTCAGGCTACCTCTCGCCTGGGACACCTGAGGGGCAGGGCCAGGCTGGCCAGCACACCCACAGCTCCGGCCCGCTCCCATCCGGGCGCTCGGTGACCTCAGGCAAGGCACTTTCAACTCTCAGAGCCTGGGTTTCCTCATCTGTCGAACGAAGATGGCATTAGCCCTATGCCCCCATGTGGGTGAACCTAGAAGATACCGCGCTGAGTGATGCAAGCCAGATGCAAAGAACAGAGAGCATGTGATCCCACTGATGTGGAACAGTTCGAGGACGCAAATTCACAGAGACAGAAAGTCTGTTACCAAGGGGGGGAAGGAAGGACTTAACGCGTTGTGCATGGGAGTGGGTTTCTGTTTGGGGTGAAGGGAAAGTTCTGGTAAGGGATGGTGGTAAGTGTGGTTAAACCCACTGAGTTGTGAGCTCGGGGGTGGTCGGGACGGGAAGGTGCATGCCACATGTCTGTTTCCACAATTTTAAAAAGTTTTAAAAGGAGAGTGATTAAAGAGTCCATGACCCTAGCCTGGATCTTATAATGGAGGAGAAAATGCCCCAAAGGACAGAATTGGGAATATGAAGACTGTGTAAGCTTTATACCAGAGTTAAATGTCTTGAACGTGATAACCGCACTTGAGGTGGCACGTTCTTAGGAAATGTACGTGGCGGTGTTAAGTGTGCAAGGAGCACGATGTGTACAACCCGCTCTCAAATATCTAGGCAGTAGTTAGATATGTAGCATGAAGGAAGTGGCAAAATATTAAAATCGGTGGCCCTCTCTACTAGGGTCTGTTGGAGTTCTCGGTGTGGCATTTGTGGTATTTCTGCAACTGACTCGTAGTTTGAAATTATTTTCAAAATTTAAATTAAAAAAAAAAAGCATTAGGACTGGCTAACTGCTGGAACAAACAGCTCCAAGTATTACGTGGCTTCATGCAACAGAGGCTTCTTTTGCCCTCGGGTCACCTCTGTCCAGGGTGGGTGGGCGGGAAGGAGAGGTCTGCCATCTACAAGGTCTGCCACCTCTGCAGTGGAGGGGCTGGGGTGGCGAAGATGGCACCCATTCCTAGCCCTCCAGGCCCTGAAGAGCCTTCTTTCCACTTCTTTCCGCACGCATTCCACGTCGGGGAAAACTG
This sequence comes from Dasypus novemcinctus, assembly GCF_030445035.2. Taxonomy (NCBI): domain Eukaryota; kingdom Metazoa; phylum Chordata; class Mammalia; order Cingulata; family Dasypodidae; genus Dasypus; species Dasypus novemcinctus. Next base: position 13,806,786 of record NC_080697.1, read on the forward strand.
GACCCGTCGCCCCAGCCAGAGGCGAGGGGGTCTGGGAAGAGTCGTCCAGTTGCAGACCCCCAAGGAAAGGACACGGGGGCTGGGGGCACCAGCAGGCTCTGCCAGGGAGGAGAAGCCCTCCTTCGCCAGGCTGCTGGGGCGTTAGATGGGAACGGCGTCAGCCTTCCAGCGCGGCTCCTGGCCCAGGGGACCCGTTGATGTTATTTTCCTTCTCTTTCGGGCCATTCCCTTGAGGTTTAGGCAACTAGCAGACCAAGGCAAAGAATTAAACAGATGCCCTCGCCTCCGAGGTGACTTATTGCCTTGTTTCCTCCCAGCGCAACGTTTCATTAGGCCTTCCAGGCGGGGGAAAGGGCCAGCAGATGGAAAGTCGGAGAGCACCCGGAAGCCCGCTTCAAGCTGTTTTTTGGATTTCCACTGTCCAGGGGCCTCCTGGGGCGTGGTTGTGTTTTAATAAGCGGCTGCATGGGTAGCTTTCCACAGAGGAATTGCTTCGCGTGTGTGCACGTGTGACTGGGGTGCACAGGGCTTGGCCCTGCCCCCACATCTCTGAAGCCCCCCGGGTGGCCTCTCACGGGCCTGGGGTGCCACGCGTGGCTCCGGACCCCAGTTCCGAGGTATGCGCCCTGCCCCAGCCGTGCTGAGCTGCTCCGGTAACCATGGGCGGAAGGACCCTTTAAGACGGGGACGTCCACTCTCTCACGGGCCTTGGCTTAGGTCGGTCCCCGTCAGATTTTGGCAGCCGGGGGGGTGGGAGGGGACGACAGAGGCCCCGGCCTCGAGGGTCGTTCCGTCTGTGGGAAAGGGGGGCCGCAGGGTGGTGTAGAGTGGGGAGCGGGAGCCCTGCTGCCCGGGTTTGAATCCCGGCTCAGCCCCTCTCCAGCTGGGTGACTTTGGGCAAGCCGCTCAACCTTCCTGTGCCGCCGTTTCCTCCTCTGGATGGAGGTGGCCACCATGACAGCTGCTTCATGGGGCTGTGACCTGGATTCAGTCCCCAGGGCGGGGGAGACAGGGCAGTCCAAGGAAGTAAAGGATGCAACCAGGGGAAGTGGACGTGGCTCAACTGATAGAGCATCTGCCTACCATATGGAGGGTCCAGGGTTCGATCCCCAGGGCCTCCTGACCCATGCGGTGAGCTGACTCATGCCCGGTACAGCTGCACGCAAGGAGTGCCCGTGCCACGCAGGGACTCCCAGGGAAGGGGCACCCCACACGCAAGGAGTGCGCCCTGCAAGGAGAGCCGCCCCGCGTGAAAAAAAAAAGCGCAGCCCGCCCAGGAGTGGTGACGCACACATGGAGAGCTGACACAGCAAGATGATGCAACAACAAGAAAAAGAGATGCAGTTTCCCCGTGCCGCCAGATAATGCAAACGGACGCAGAAGAACACACAGCGAATGGCCACAGAGAGCAGACAATGTGGGGGAAGGGGAGAGAAATAAATTAAAGAAATCTTTTTTAAAAAAAGGATGCAGTGGGAAGAGTTAGCCGTTCTAAAATACGCCGGCCAGGGGAGGCCTCGGAAACGAGAGCACTGGGCGTGGGAGTCTCAAGGAAGGAGAGAGCACGGGAGGTGCTGCCAGGGGGCTGGTGGGAGCGGAGCTGCGGGGGAGGCCCAGCAGGCGAGGGCAGTGGGCTCTGGGCCCCCTGGGCCCTTTCAGGGGGCTGGCTTCTCAGGGTGAGGGGGGAGCCGCTGCAGGACTTGCGTCCGAAGAGTGGTGCCACCTCTGGCCCATGACAAGCCTCCCCCGTCCCCGGCTTCCTAAGGAGCTGGTAGGTTTGTTCTGAGGATGACACGAGCAGATGCCTGCCAAGCCCTCACACAGTGGGTGCCTGGCGCACAGTTAGCGCTCTGTCAGCATTAGCTTTCCTTTAATTTTTTAATTTATTTCTCTCCCCTCCCCACCCCCAGTTGTCTGCTCTCTATGTCCATTTGCTGTGTGTCTTTCTGTGTCCGCTTGTATTCTTGTCAGTGACACCCAGAATCTGTGTCTCTTTTTGTGGCATCATTTTGCTGCATCAACTCTCCATATGTGCGGCACCACTCCGAGGCGGGCTGCACTTTCTTCCCGCAAGGTGGCTCTCCTTATGGGGTGCACTCCTTTCACGTGGGGCTCCCCTACGCGGGGGACACCCCTGTGTGGCAGGGCACTCCTTGCGTGCATCAGCACTGCGCATGGGCCAGCTCCACACGGGTCAAGGAGGCCTGGGGTTTGAACCGCGGATCTCCCATGTGGTAGGCGGACGCTCCATCCGTTGAGCCAAATCTGTGTCCCAGCATTAGCTGTCAGCAGTAGAGGCAGCAGCCAAGCTGTCGCCGTCGAAAGAATAGGAGCGTGAGTACCTCACGGTGTTCTGGCAGAGTGGGTTTGAAAGGAGGTAGTGGGGGGAAAAGCAGTGTTTGCTCTGGCACCCCACAGCATTCAGCCTGTTGAATAAAGCCGTCCTGTGATCACTGTCGCAGGGTTGGTGATGAGAGGTGCTGGTTGCAGCCCGGAGCAGCTGTCCCTGCAGCCGGGGTGGCTGGAGAAGGCGTCTCGGGGTAGGGGGCATGTCCGCTCCGTCGAGCCACCCCAGGCCCCTGCAGTGTGCCAGCCTGGGGGCAGGGAGATGGGAAGAGCCAGGCTCTGCCCTCAAGGAGCTGCCAGCCTAGCTGGGCAGGGGGACAGTCACAGCCTAGAGCTCCACGGACCAGGCTGCTGGCTGCGGTGATGGAAAGCTGGGGTCCTTGGCTGGGGGTGATGGGAGCACGCCATCGCCAATGTCATCAACGGCCCTCCCTAGTTAGATACATGAACGTGGAGAAAGGGGACGTTTTAGGTTGTAGATGTTACTGGAAAAAACTGTTTTAGAAAGGCTTACAGGGAAGCGGATTTGGCACAAGGGATAGAGCATCTGCCTACCATATAGGCTGTCCAGGGTTTGAACCCCGGGCCTCCCGGCCCGTGTGGAGATGGCCCATGCACAGTGCTGCTGCATGCAAGGAGTGCCGTGCCACGCAGGGGTGTCCCCCACGTAGAGGAGCCCCACGCGCAAGGAGTGTGCCCCATTAGGAAAGCTGCCCAGCACAAAACAAGCGCAGCCTGCTCAGGGGTGGCGCAGCACCCACGGAGAGCTGACGCGGCAAGATGACGCAGCAAAGAGAGAGACGGATTCCCGGTGCCACTGACAAGAGTATAAGCAGGCACAGAAGGATACACAGCAGGTGGACACAGAGAGCAGACAGTGGGGGGGTTGGAAGGAGAGAGAACTAAATAAAAAATAAATAAATGAATCTTTTTTTTAAAAGGCTCGCAGACCGTCGAGTGAACGAGGCTGACGCTGAGATGCAGAGCTGTAGGGGTCCCGCGGCCTCGGAGGAGAACTCAACCCAGCCCGGGAGGCGGTTAACATGCCCACACACCCTGCCCTTTCACCGTCTTTCCCCAAAACCCATCTTCCTTCCGGGCACGCAATAGCCTTGCACTTCCTCATGCCTCCAAGGCAGACGTGGCCGCGTGGCTCGTACCGGTCAGTGACATGAGCAGAAAGGACGCGTGTCCCTTCCAAGGGACAACTAAGCGCCGGCGTGGGATTCCCCCAGGGCTTGGTGGCCTCCAGGGGCCACCAGGGACCCCAGGCCCACCCGGGTCCCAGAGAGAGGGTGGCGTGGAGCCGAGCCCCAGCAGATCAGCCGGGGGCCAGGGCTGGCCGAGAACTGGGGGCCGGGGCGAGAAGCACACGTGGTCGTTTCAACCCCTGAGCTTTGAAGTGACCGGAGCAGGACCCACCCCACCTGGCGGATGCCACTGTCGTAGAAATGGCACCTCCGTGGTCAAGACGGAAGAGAGGACCCGTTCTGAGCCATGTGTCCTTCCTTTGTGGGAGGACTCCCTCCCGGCCACCGCAACAGAAGATCTGGGTTCTAGCCCCATCTCCCTCCTGCCACGCTGTGCAGCAGTGACCACCCTGTCGGGGGGTAATGCCGACCCCTGCCCCGCCTGTCCCTCGGAGCCGCGGCCAGAGTCCAACGAGGTGGGGGGTCAGGGCCAGTATGCCAGGGGCCTCCGAGTTAGGGAGCGTCCTGCGTTCGCCGCTTCCTTGACCCGGGGAAGGTCGCACCCTGTCCAGGGTCAGGTGCAGGACACACCGGGGGTGGGGGGTCCCCGGAGAGAACCCGACGCCCGTGGCTGCCGGCGTACGTGGGGCCGGGGCCCCAGGCTACCCGGCAGGGCCTACCGGGCAGCCCAAGAGCACAGTGTCCCTGCTTGGTTAATCTAAAAATAAACAGAAAGGCAACAAAAATCTATGTTTCAATTACCGCACACAAGCTGTTCAAACAGCCAGCCCCGCGCTGGAGACGTGAACTTGTCAACAGAGGCTGCCTCGTTTGCATGCTTGAGTGGCGATAAAACACAAAACCTCGCAACAGGCTGCCCTCTTGGTCAGGGTTTTGGGGCTTGGTTTTTTTTTTTTTTTTTTAATTTAAATTCAATTAAAACACGGACCTAGAATCAAGACGATGAGACAGCCTGGGATGGGTTCAGCGCTCATTACCGAGAGGTCCGCGGGAGGACGGGGAGAAACAGGCTCAGCGGCCAGAACCAGGGGACAAAGTCTCCCCCCGCATGACCCAAAACGCCCCTCCGCTGTCTCCGGCTGGTCAGCCTGGAGGAAGCCGCCGGGAGCCGGATGGGAGGGCGCGGCTGGGGTTGCCACCCCCCGGGCTGGCTGCGTGCCTCTCCCTGAGCCGGCGGGGCCGGGGAGCTGCCTTGGGTGATTGGAACCCAGGAGCCCAAGCCCCTCGGCCTGCCCTGCCCTCCAGCTCGGTTTGCTCGTGTGTTCCTCTTCTCCCACCGCACCCTCCCGCATGACGATGACGGGCACCCTGCCCTGCTCTGGGTCTCCCTGCTGCATCTTGCACTGAGCCGGCCCCAGCGGGGAAGAGGTGGACAGTGGGCTCGAGATGACCCGATAAGAGAGGGGACGGCATGGCCCTTAACTCGCGGTCCCGCCCGGGGATGTGCTCGGAGGGGACGAGGCGGCGCAGAGTCCTGGCTCGTCACGCGGAACCCCAGAAGGAGGAGGCCGGTCGTCTGGGGCTTCTCGGGATGCCAGAGGGGGCAGCCAGCCCCCCGCCATGCCAGGTCACACCCAGAGAGGGAGATGAGAAAGAGGCGCCTCCGCGCCACCGGGGAAGCTTCCGCCCGTCCTGCAGTGCCAGCGTGGCCGTCGGCCCCGCGTTCGCCCTGGACGGGGATTTTAATGGCCCCGATCCTCAGAGCAATTGTGCAGCCGTCAGCCCAGACGCTAGCTACTTGGTGAAATAAAAGAGCAGTGGAGTCCCTCGCAAGAAGGATAATATCCTGTCACCGGCGGTACGAGCTGCCGGCCGTGTGGCGGCCATGCCCTAATGTTTCCAAATAGACTTTTGAATAGACTCTTGTCTAGAAGAAAGCAAATTGCAAGCGCCTTTTTGGTAGCCAGATAGAGAGAGGGCACCCGGCCCTTCGCTTCGCCGCCCTCGCCCCTGGGTCGGCTCCAGGCACCATCAGCTTGGGTCACTGGCAAACTCCGTTTCCCACGAAGCGCAAGCTCCTCGAATTAGTGGACTTGGGATAATCCAGCAGCCCCGAGAGTCACCCCTAGAGAAGAGTGGGAGGCCGACCCGGCGGGCACCGGCCAGCTGGGGCAGGGGAGGGAGGAAATCGGAAAATCCGGCTCGCCACGCTGCGTGTCTCGCAGGACCGCGGGCCAGCAGCGCACCGGGTTTTAGCGTTTCCATTCCCCACGGAGCCAACGAGAGGAGCAGGGCGCAGAAGGCGCGGCGGGGACAGGTGTCTGTGACGACGACCCTGCTTCGTCCTCTCGGCGAATCACACCGCAGCCGCCATGGCTGCCGCGTCGATGGCGCTGTTCACGAGCGCCTCGTTCATACCCGCTTCCCTCCTGCCCTGCGTTGATGCTGATGTTATGTTGCCAACTGTCGTCTCCCATATCTTTTTTATTTCTCATTATCACCATTATGATGATTTACTCCAGTAGCAATAGCACGAATGCCTAGTCAATTAGTCCCAAGAGAAAAGTCTCGGGATCATGTGTGCGTGTTTGAAAAAAATCACTGCATCACAGCCCACAGCCAGAGTCTGTCGAAGCAAAGGTGCGCACGGGAGGGGGGCAGATGGAGACTCGGGCTTTTTAATATCGTTCATCAAGGACGGAATCGGCCTTTCCGAGGCGGGCAGATGGCTTTCGGCGGAAGAAACGGCGCCCGGGCAAGGCATCGTGGTATTTTCCCTTGAAACCTATCATCAGAAAAGCATTTGGAAACGTGGCTTTTTAGGTCAGGTAGTAAGGCCTGTAATTACGGAATATGGCTTTGACCCCAAACACGTCTGCCCTCCGGGGCCATCGGAGGACCGCGGCACGGCCCGGCGCTGCGGGGGGATGTGGGTTGCCAGGGCTCACGCCCCGGGCACTGCACGTCTCCACCCTCCCCTGCACTCTAGTCCCCTGGCGAGCTCGTTAAGGTGCAGAGCCTGGCTCAGTAGCCCCGGGGGGCCTGGGCTCCGTGTCTAGCCGGCCCCCAGGTGTGCCCGCCCTGCCAGCAAAGGGCGTCGCTTGGAGTGGCCGGAACTGAGCTGCTGCCCCCTGCCGGGGCCTCCCGCCTCTTCCTTTTCCTCCTTTATAAAACGTGACCCCCGAGGCTTCCCCGCAGCCCCAAGCAAATGGGCGGTAGCTTTGAAAGAGTGGCCACGGTAGCCGCTGAGGGCAGGGAGAGGGAGGAAGAGATGAGATGTGGGGCATTTTCAGGACTTGGAGTTGTCCTGGGTGGTGCTGCAGGGACAGATGCTGGACATTGTGTGTCCTGCCACGGCTCACTGGGTGGACTGGGGGAGAGTGTAGACTACAATGTAAACCACTATCCATGGGGTGCAGCAGTGCCCCAGGATATATTCATCAAATGCAATGAGTGTGCAACAATGATGAAAGAGGTTGTTGATGTGGGAGGAGGGGGGCGAGGGGTATAGGGGGACCTCTTACAGTTTTTTAATATAACTTTTTTTTTTTAATTAAAGAGAGAAAAAAAAAGAGCTTTTCGGCGGGGAGGGGGCGGCCCCGGGGGGCTGAACCGTGGTCACTGCTGACCTGATGCAGGGACCCGAGGCCGCAGCGCTGTGCTGTTGTCGAAGGTCTCAGCCTGCTGGGGTCTGCGTCCCCCAGCGCCTTGGAGGGGCTGAGGCCGGGGAGTTCCGGGCAGGTTTTGCTGGCATTAAGAAAGCAACTTCCATGTCTTCTTCAGAAATGGATGCTCAAGCCAGTATGCCAGCGCCCCCCCTTGCAGAGGCGCAGGCTGCCTGGGCCCCAGGAGTGGAGGTGGCATGCAGGGAGCGCAGCCCTGCTCTCCAGCCCCAGCCCGGAGGGCCTCGTGGGGGCTGCTCGGTCAGTCCCAACCTCAGAGCCTGCAGGAGGACCCGGGGGACACCTGCCGGGCTCCTGGCCTGTGTGGTCTCGACGCTGCCCCTTGCTGAGCGGGATCCACGTGGTCCCGAGAGCAGGGGCTGGGGGCGGCTGAGCTGGGGGGGCGATGCGAGGAGCCGGCCCCTCGTGGCTGAGCAAGGCAAGGGGGAGGGGGCGGCAGTGGTCGTGTTCGGGTCCCCTGGGCCTTGGGATTGTCAGCAAGGGGACTGCGGTCAGTCCGTGACGTAGGCCACTGGCGGCACAGGAGACGGAGGCCACTGTCAGCGTTGACCCCAGAGCATCCTTCTGAGCCTGTGCAGAGGGCCTGAGCCTCGGGTGCGGGCAGGCAGGCCCCATCCCCGCTCCCCTCGCGCACGTCACGCCCGCTCAGACGAGACGGCTGGACAGCTACCCTCCCGAAGGAGCTCGTCGCCCGTGGGTGCGGCTCGAGGGCCAGGTCAGGGGAGCGCGGGGCAGGGTGGAACCCGCAGGAGGCTCTCACGCCGGGTCACAGGGGATCCACCACCCGCCGCGGCCCATCCTGCGCGCCCTGCTGCGAGGGGCTGGTCGCTTCAATCTGGCAGGTGTTTCCTGAGACCTGCCCTGGGGTGCCCTGCCAGGGGGAATGGAGGGAGAGAGGCGGCCCCGTCGTCAGGGCACCTGCAGCCTTGCAGGGTCAGAGCTCACAAGGGGGGTGGGCCCTGCTAGACTGCTGGGGAGGGAGGCCCCTGAGGGAGGGGGCTGCAGCCGCAGCCCAGCCTCGGGAAGCAAGTCCGTGGGCGCCCCGTGGGGTCATTCGGAGCTGGGCTGGCCCCAGGAAGCAGAAAGCCTCCATCTCTGCCGCGCCGGCTCCCGTTAACATCTGCTCCAGTCGTGGTCACGGTGGCGGCTCCAGAAGCTCCCCGGGAGTCCCCTTGTGTTGCATTTGCTGCAACAGGGTTCTGGCTGCTCTTAATTAATTTTTTTTTAACTTTTTTTTTTTAGATTTATTTTTTTATTGATTCCCCCGCCCCACTTTGCCACTTGCTTGCTGTCTGCTCTTTGTGTCCAGTTCCTGCACGGTCTCTGCTTGTCTCCCATTGTTGCGCCATCTTGCTGCGCCAGCTCTCCACGGGCCATCGGCTCTCCGCGGGCACGGGCCAGCTTCACAAAGAGGCCCCAGGGCGCGAACCCAGGGCCTCCCATCTGGTAGACAGGAGCCCAATCTATTGAGCTGCAGCCGCTTCCCGTCTTCATTATTTTTTCCCTCCAGGAGAAAGGCTAAAAGATGCAGAGGAAGGAAAGTAACAACGGTGGCCACGGGCTGTTGCCCTCTGCTTGGCCTCACGTCTCCCCCAAACGAGGCGACGCTGTTTTTCCGACCGGCGCCCCGACGGGCCATAGCTCGTTCCTCTGCCGGCCACCTCGGCTCCGTGGTCTGGGGGCAGTACCGGCCCCCCCTTACCTCCAAGTGGCTGAGTCTCGCCCTCGGGGCCCTCAGAGCCGGCCGCCCGCTCCTGCGGCGTTTCTTGATGAGAACAAGGGGAGGGTCATTGGCCCCATGTGCGCCCGTGGACAGCGTATCCAATCACGCAGCCCATGGGCCAGCTTCCAGAAGGCCCTGAGGTGTCCGTGCACGGACCCACCACTCTGCCCAGGCATCTGGGCTGGGTGGGGCCATGTCTGCTAATGACCATGGGACTCGGGGGGCCAGTGGCCTGCGCGTCTGACCAGCCACACCATCCAGCGCTGCGTGTGCCTCACCAGTGCATCGGGGCCTGCGGCCACACTTAGTTACTCGCCTCACGTGTTACTCGTGTTGAGTTTCCTGGCGAATCTGAGTGTCCAGCCGGTGTCCCCGCCGTCCAGCTCTCAGAGCCGGGGCCCCCGGGGCCGCTGGGAGAAGCCCGTTGTCCAGGCGGGCCCAGGGGGTCGTGACCATGGGGTCCGCTGGGCCTGGAGTGTCAGGGCGAGGATGCGCTCAGCCCGCCTGGGGTCTCCTGCGGCCCTGGGCGAGGGCGCGGCCTGCGCGGCCCCGGCCTCCGCCCACCCTCCGGCCGGCCATGTGTCGGCGGTCACATGTTTCCAGGCACGTTGGCAGCCTCCCCTGTCGGCCCGGAGCCCGCCGGCCCCTGCTGGCCTGGGAGGGGCAGCCACATCTCTCCACCCTCGTCGCTGCCCGACAGCGAGGCCCCGTGTGTCTTCTCCCAGCCCAGGCCTGAGGCCTGGTGCGGTTGGGGGGCTCTGAGCCTGCAGGACAGAGGGGCGCCCAGGAAGGGGCAGTGCCACCAGACAGGGCACAGAGCGGGGTTCCCTAGCAGAGAGGCCCCAGCACTGACCTACTCACCCAGTCTGAGCCACGGGGCCTGCGAGGTGGCCCCACTCCCCGGTTTGGGGTTCAGACAGGAGCATTGAGCACTTGAGGTTTCCAGAGCCTTCTATCACTCTTATGGGAGTTGAGCCTTTTCTCCCAGGGGAGCTGGGGGAGGGCATACACATAGGGTAGGCTCAATAGACTTTTTTTTTTTTTAAGATTTATTTGACTTCATTTATTTATTCCCCACCCCACCCCCCCTTGTTGTTTGCACTTGCTGTCTCACAGCTCTCCGCTGCAGCATGGGTTGTCGGCTCTCCGTGGCAGCGCAGGCCAGCTCGCTTTCACCAGGAGGCCCCAGGAATTGAACCCGGGGCCTCCCATATGGTAGGCGGGAGCCCAATCCCCTGGGCCACATCTGCCTCCTAGACTTTTCTTACATGGCTCCAAAGCGGATAAAAAATATTTTCGTTTCCCATTCACTTTTTCTGCCATGATAGAGGACACCTAGCCACATTCCAAAAAACATCCAAATAGAAAAGGCAGCCAACACCTACAACTTGGGATTGGATTCCAGCCCCGTCCCGCTACGCAGCCCCTCTTGGAAGTCTGCCAGCCAAGCCGAGACGGGGAGCTGAGGCGCGGAGGGGGAGCCGGGGCACGTTTCCTGTCGGGCCTCAGGAACAGGCGAGAGGAAGACGGGGTGGCGAGGGCCCAGGGACGGGCCACGGCGAAGGTTTGGGGGGAGGCACTGCAAGCCAGGGGCTGAAGTGACCTTGTCTCTGTGGGTTTTGTCCTCGTGAGCCCCTACACCGTGTTCTCCAAGGGAAGTGAAGTGCTTCTGGGGGCGGGGGTCCCCCACTCATTGCAAGGCCCTTGGTGCTGGGCCAGTGGGGGGCTGGGCCCCACCTGCTAGGAGCACGGGCAGTCCGAGGGCGAAGTGCGTTTGTGGAGATCCCAGGCCAGGGCCCTCCCGGGGAACGATGCTTTCCAGCGAGCCGTGAGCCTTCTGGGGAGCCCGCACCCCTGCCTTCGGGAGCGGGCCGGTGCAGGAGTAGAGCTGGGCGAGGGGGACAGGAGGCCTTTCTCAGAGGGGCGGCCAAGAGGGCAGCCTCTGCGGTCCTACTGCGCGTTGACCTAAATCAGAGGTGGTTGAGTTATGACTTTCCCGGCTGCGTCTCGGGAGGCAGGGAGCTCTGGGCCCTTAGCTCTAGGGGGTGCCCGCGCAGGCTGGTGCGCCCGCGCGTGGGGTTCTCCCCTCGCTGCCCCCTGGGGGCGCTGAGGCACGTGCAGAGCGCAGGGAACCGGGTCCACTTCCTTCGCTGTGCCCGGCTCCGGAAAGCGCCGGATGCCTGTGGCCGGGGCGGTCACGGGAGATCGGGGCGGTGTGTGCGTTTCACCCAGCGGGGCCCTCGGAACGGCGTGAGATGGAAGCCAAGCAGAACGCGGGGTCAGCCCTCGCCCGCCAGCCCAGCACGCCCGGGACTGGCTAAGGACGGGACTGGGGCGGGAGACACGGCTTTGCCGCACTCAGATTCCAGGGGCCAGGAGTTTGGCCCACAGGATGCCCGTCTCTGGGAGGCCTTTCCGGTTCAGCACAGAGCCTGCCCTGCCGGGACTTCACCGTGGGCGTCGCCTCCGTATACAAGGTTTTCTAGACACTGTGGCTAGAGTTGCGTGTGCCCATCAGTTAAAGAGATGCTGGCGTGAAAGAGGTTGTTGATGTGAGAGGAGGGGGGTGGGGGATATGTGGGATATGTGGGGACTGCTTATAGTTTTTGTATGTTACATTTTTTAAAAATGGAGAAAAAAAAAGAGATACTGGCTTCTTTCTAAACACTCCCCACTCTGCAGGATGGCTGAGCTTCAGGCTCCCCCGTCTCCTGCAGAAGGGGCCCTGCCAGCCCTCTGGAAGCTGGCTGGGAGAAGGTGCCCACTGTGGCAGGGAGGCTCCGGCATGGGTCCTGTCGGTGCCAGCCTGTCCGCTCGCGTCTGCGGCGCCCCGTCCGTCCATTCTGGCCTCCACCTGCCCCCCAGTGCCTCCCAGGCCTCCCCCACAGCCACTCCTGGGCACCCACGTGCACCCACGGGGTCTTGGCAGCCCGCAGGCTCGGGGGCAGCAGGAAGCGGCTGGCGCTCTGCCGCCCCACCCAGGGTGAGCTGCAGCACATTTTTTTCCTTCTGTCTGAAAGGGGGAATTACACGGAGGAGTGGACGTCCACCCCAGACACTGGCGCCCAAACAGTTGACCTTTGTTTTCCGTACACTTAATGAGGCTAAGCCAGCTGGCGTGGCCTCCAGCTGCGTACGTCTCCATCGCCTCCTCCCTGGCACCGTAAGGGGACTTGGAGAGCTGTGCGGCGGGGTGGGGACGGCGGGAGCGGCAGGCCGCTGGGGCGCAGGCTTTGGAAGGTGGAGGCCCAGTGTGTCCCCCGAAACAGTGGCTGAGAGGTTTTATTGGCATCGGGGCTGCGCCGGCCAGAGGCCTCCTTGACCCGACCCCAGGCATACTTGGCCGCCCTCTGGGCATGGCGGGGCTGCCGGCTGCCTGTGTGCCCACCCCACATCCTCCTCTCTGGACGGAGAGGGCACCCTGGCATACGTAGGTCGCGTTGCTTTGTAGGAACGCAGGGGCTGCTCGGCCGCATTCATCGGGCGAGGCTACGCTCTGCGCCGTCGTGGGCTGAGTAAGTGCCCCCCACTGCCACCGCAACCCAAATCCGTGTCCGCCCAGACACTCCACTGTGACCTCATTGGGAAATAGAGTCTTTGCATGTGTAATGAGCTCAGGACCTTCAGGTCACGTGGGTTTAGGGTCCTTATGAGAAGAAGGCAGACCGAGAGGAGAGCGCCAGCAAGGACAGAGGCAGCTACAAGCAAGGAGCACCGGGAGCCACCACTAGGAAGAGGCAAGAGAAGGACCCTCCCCAGAGCCTGCGAGCCAGCAGGGCCCACCCATGTGGGGTTGGTTTTTATCAGACTTTGGGCCTACGAACTGAGAGAATAACTCGGTGTGAAGCCCCGTCGGTGGTCATTTGTTAGGGTAGCTCCCGGAGAGGAAGGGAGTGCCTCAGCTCAGTTAGGATCTGCGTCCCAGCTGTGCGGAGGGCGACACAGGTGGGCGACTCTTCTCCATCCGACAGGTGAACCTTCCGGAACGTGTGGCCTCCGAGGTTGCCCAGCAGGTGCAGGGAACTGGAGGATCATCCGAGACGCCTGGAAAGGGCCAGGCCCAGAAGTGGTCTTGATCCCTTCCACGCTCTTTCCATCTGCTGGAGTTCGGTCATGTGATCCCAACCCAAAAGCAAGGAAGGCTGGGAGAGCTGGCCTGGGTCCTGGGAGCGAGGACACGGCATGGTGGGCACGTAACGTCATCTTGTCGCGTCCAGGATCCGGCCAAGGGAAGCCTGAGGCAGTGAGAGATAGCGAGACCCCCACCCTGGCAGGTGACTCTTGGGAGACCAGGCGCGGAGGTGAAGTAGAGGATCTCCTCTCGGAGTCGTCCCTGGAGGCGCAGGAGCTGGGCTCATGAAGAAGGCAGCAGTCCAGCCGGAAGACCGGAGCTTCTGTGTCGGAGCGCGGCTCTCCCTCACGCCTGAAGATGCCTTTGTCCTTCCTGGGAATATCCAGCTAAGAAGAACACATATTTGTTTGTTTACTCATTCGGCGACTACGTACCGAACACCTTTCCACGTCAGACACTGGTGGGGTGGTGGACCCGAGAGCCACATCAGTGCGGGCAAAATGGCGGGCCCCGTGGAGCCTCCGAGTGGGCACGCAGGAGCGTCGGCGCCTAATGCTGTCTAGAGAAATCCGATGCTAGGTGCTAGCGTTCCAGAGCTGGGTGCTGGGGCTACGGGGATAATAGAGGCCTGGAGCCTGCCTTCGGATAACAAATAAAAGACGGTCGTCGATGCTGGGATGGTGGTGAGTGTGACCGCTGGGGACTGGAGGGGGGCCGGGCCCAGCCGGGAAGGGGGCAGGGTTAGCGCAGCCCCTAAGGAGTCAGGGGAGGGCAGGAAGCCCATCCTGGCAAAGGAGCCGCGTAGGCTTCAGCCCTGAGCTGCGAGAGGACACGTCTTCCCAAACCGGAAGGCATCTGAAATGACGGCGCGTCGCCTCTGGGGTGAGCACTGTGAGAGGCGAGGCTAGAAAAGTGAGCCAGCCCAGAGCGTCACACGTCGTCTGGGCCGCCCTGAAGAGTTTGCATCCCCTTCTGAAGGACAGGCTTTACAGCGAGAGAGTAAAGAATCTTGACCAGATTTGCATTTGGGGAAAAATCTTATTGGCAGTCGTGTGGAGAATGGATTAAGAAAGTGTGAGATTGGAAGCAGGAAGACTGGTTGTCATCCTCTCTGCGGGAGCCGGCGCGGCTGCCTGAGCTGGGGTGGGGGCCGCGCTGGCAGAGAAGAGGCGGCAGACGGAAGAGCAACTGAGGAACGTAATCAACGTCCCGGGTGTCGGATACGAGGTCAGGGAAGAGGGACAGGGGGCTGGTTTTCTCCGAGAAGGGGAATTCCTTGGGGGTGAGTGTGTGAACAGAAGAGCAATGAGTTCATTTCGGGAGATAGCGTCTTTAGGTACCTGTGGGACAGCCAGGTCGAGGCGTGGGCAGGCAGCAGGAGCTGGGGGTGGTGCTTAGGAGAGCTGGGAGGGCAGGACGCAGCCGTCGGTAGAGGTGACCGGGGAGCGAGGTCATCTAGGGAGTCTTCGGTGAGGAAAGCAGAGGCTATAGGGGACCCCCCTCTAAAAGAGGAGCCACCAAAAAAGACCCTGCCGGGGTGACCGAAGAAGCAGCAGCGTGAGGTGCAGAGGATCCAGGAGAGGACAAGATGTCTCGGAAACCAGAGCCTAGGATGAGGGAGGTCAACAGAGAGGACCAGGGCGTAAACGTCCCGTTGGACTTCCCAAGGCGGCCACCCACGACCGTGGCAAGAGCAATCCCTGTGGAGGGGCGGGAGCAGAAGCCACCTCCAGGGAGGCTGAAGAGCGGCCGGGAGCGGAGAACATGAAGGTGGCTGAAGTTTAGATTCTCAAGAACCTTGGCTGAAAAAGTTGGTGAATTTTATTTTATTTTTTTTTCTTTATTTTTTTAATGTTACATTAAAAAAATATGAGGTCCCCATTTACCCCCCTCCCAAAAAAAAAATTCAAAAAAGTTGGTGAAGGGTGACCCAAGGGGAATTTATATCTACGTTTTATCCTGTAGCGTTTGACAATAAAAAGTCGTCTTCGTAACGTCGTATAATCAAATAAACCATCCCGCCGAGGAGGTGACGGTCAGCTCTGCACCACGCGGGCCTGCGGACTCGAGCCAGGGCTGGGCTCCGTGGACCTGGCACAGGGGACAGTGGCTTCCCGGGCACAACCCCCCACACAAGTAGATGATGAGTGAGGGGTGGCTTGGGGTGGGTGCAGGCGCTGGTTCCGTGACACTAGAAAATGGCACCTGGGCCTGCGTGTGCAAGGGCCAGACTTTACAGGGAAATATAAACAGTGGACACCCAGCACCCGTCAGGCCACCAGCCGGCACCAGGAGAGGCCTGGCCTCCACCAGGGCCGAGCTGGGCCTCCAGGAGCTCACATCCCAGACAGGAAGTGGTTGGAAAATGGAAAAGGGTCCAAGAAAACCAAGTCCCACCCGAGCCGGGGCCAGGGCTGTGGGAGTGAGGTGCGGGGCGGACCGAGCCTAACCCGCCCATCGGGGCCCGGCGCTGCCCCCTCCCCTCTGCCCGCTGTGTCCTGGCTGGCTGGGGAGCCTCTGCCTGACCTTTGCATCCCTCCTAATCGAGGAGAGCCCAGGGCCCGGTGGGCAGGGAGCCAGCAGGCTGCGCAGTCTTTATCCTCGGAGTCAGAAACCCCTGTGGAAGATCGTGGGGGGTCTAGGTCCCCCTGACAACCCTGAGGGCCTTTTCTTCAGATATTCCAGAAATATTCCAGAAAGCCACCTGGTTAAACACACGATGGGGGGCCCAGGGGTCTCGGTTTGGGTGATTGACTCAGGGCTGTGAAGAAAAGCTCTTAACTCCTGGAGGCCTGGCACCTTCTCGGGCCGGAGTCCCACATCGAGCGGGGGTCTGCGGGCTAGAGACCAAGGCAACGGGCTCGTTCCCTGACCTTGGGGGGGTTGTCCTGGGTTACCTGGCCCTGGAAATGAGGCTAATCCAGGCCCCACCCCCTCCCAGGGCCGCGGTGTGGGTGAAGGGAAGTTTATGTGGAGAGTCCACTGATGTGGGCACAGGGGGGTTGCCTTGTCACAGGGTGGGGGTAAAATTCCAACGCTGGTTAAAAGGCACACATTCTTGCTTTCAGGGTAGTGTGATAGCCCAGAGCAAAAAGCATTATTTTGTTCGCACTGTCCCTGCGTTCACGTACCGTCTGCACTGCCTTTGCGTGTGCGTTAACATATACGTAACATCCGATATCCCATTTGAAGCATTTTTAAGTATATAATTCAGTGCATTCACAATGTTGTGGTCCAACCACCACCGTCCAATACATGACAAAACCATTTTATCACCCCAACAGCACTGGGCCAATCCAGCAGCAGCTCCCTGCTCTCCCTCCTGCCAGCCTCTGCTAGCCCGTCCCACCCTAGGGGCTTGCTTTTTCTAATTGTTTCAGATCAGTGCAATCACACAGTATCTGTCCTTTTGGGTCTGGCTTCAGGTTCATGGGTGTTGTCACGTGCATCAGGGCTCCATTCCTTTTTACAGCTGTGTAATATTCCTTTGTATGGATAGACCACATGCTCCTCCCTCCGTCTGCTGTCAGTGGCGTCCACCCTCCGGCTGCTCTGAATAATGCCGCCGTGGACACTGGTGGACTTGTTTCTTTTTGAGTCCCTGCTTTCCATTTTTGGGGCCGTTTATCTAGAACAGTCCCCTTCATCTTGGATATATCATTCTCCTGGTTTGTGCGGGGCTGCTGATGATACACCCTTCATGGGCTGGTTGTGAACGTGAGATGCGCTAAGGTCTGAAAGCCTTTGATTGATCACAGAGAAGGTGCCGGGTAGATGCCAGCGGCCACCCGCCTCGCGTCCCAGCAGAGCCACCGCTTTTCTAAACGGCCCTCCTCTCTGTGCCAGCAGGTCCGTGCCCCGTTTCCCTGGGAGAAGTCGCCGCCCTCCACCAACATGTCCCGGCACCACAGCCGCTTCGAAAGAGACTACCGGGTGGGCTGGGACCGCCGCGAGTGGAGCGCCAACGGCACGCACGGATCCACCAGCATCTGCAGCGCCACGGCCGGCGCAGGCAGCGGCTCAGCCGGCGGCCTGGGCGCCCGGCCCGGGCTCCTGCCGCTGCCCGTGGCGTCCTCTCGGCTGCCCGCGCCCGCCTCGGCCCCCGCCCCCTGCACCACGGGCAGCAGCGAGGCCATCACCAGCCTCGTGGCCAGCTCCGCCGCCGCCGTCACCTCCAAGGTAAGAGCCGGCGTCCGGGCCGGGCAGGGCGGCAGAGGCGCCCGCCGCCCCCCACGGGCCCCGGGCGTCAGCTGCGCATGCACCAGCGTCCACGCTTTCCGGGGGAGCGGCGGCCCCGGGCTGGGCCCCCGTTCCTGAGGGTTAACGTGTGTTTTATTTCACTGACGTCTCTGTGAGTGACTTGGAGGAAGACACGCAGATGCCGAGGCCACTGGTTAATTACCTGTGCCTCGTTGGTTTAAACGTTACTCGGTGAATGAAATGATGGGGAGATGCCAAGCTGGCAATACAGATTCCCCAAGTAGGTGAGTTGAGATCATGCCAGGCCCTCCAGTGAGCGCTGGCAAGCCCAAGGCTCCCGGGAAGAGTCGTGACGGGCGATACACCCACCATCTGTGCACCCCGCACGGGGCTTCCTCGCAAACACGTCCCCTCGCGCCCTCGCCGCGCCCTCGTGGCATCGGGGATGGCGCAGAAGCATGTCCGTGCGGCCTCCGGGAACGTCGCCGAGGCTCTGGCCTGGCCTGGGGCCGGCCGAGGACCCCCCCTCACGCTGCCCGAGCCCCCGGGGACAGGAACGGGGACCGCGGCCAGGCTGCAGGCTGCCCCGCTGGGCCAAGCAGGGGCTCCCGGGGGCCCCCTCTGCACCGGCGCCTGCGTGGGCATCTTGTCTTTTCTCTCCTGTTTTCATAAAAGTTGCCGGAGAAGTTAAATGCGGGGGGAGCCCCGGCCGGGCCATTGTGAGGGGTCCGTGGCGCGCGAAAGCCACGCTCCAGGTGAGCCGCCGCCTTTGTCTCTGATTTCCCAGACTGCCTTTCAGCCCTGCTTCCCATTAATAACCGAGCGTGCTGGCGGCAGCGGAGCCGGCGGAGGCCCGAGACAATGGGGCTCTTTGAGGCTGCCTCGGCGCACGCTGACATCTCGCTGCCGCAGTGCCGTATTGATTTTATTTTCCTGTTATGAAAATACCACCCCGCCGAGGCAGGGAGGGACGGAACGGCGGGTGGGGGGAGAGGGTCTGGGAACTCTTCAGGCGCACCGCCCTCGGGCCAGCCAAACGCATGCCCGCGCTGGCCGGCGCCCCGGCTCGGTGACCTCTGTCCCGAGGAGCCGGCCGGCTGGCCCCGCTGCCCGCCTCTGGCAGCCGTCACTCGGCAGGGCCAGCTGTCATCCATATGGAGCAGGGTGGCGCCTCGAGCTGCTGCCGGCCTCCAGGTGGAAGAGAGAGCCGCTGGCCCCCAGAGCGCCCCAGGCGGTCACCACCCCGTCCCCCTTCGGTGGGAGCCTTTTTAAGGATAGCACCAGGCTGCTCGGCCAGGCCAGGGGGCGGAGGGGACTCGGCGCTGGCAGCGCCTCCCACGGTACCGCCCCACGCACAGGGCGCCCGCGTCGCTCCACCGTCCCGGACTGGCCGGGCCCCAAACCACAGCTGCGTGGGAAGGGAGGGACCCAGCCTCAAATGGAAAACAACAGCTGGGCAAGGGCTGGGCGGCGGAGAGGGAGCGAGAGTTCGTGCCCAAGAGCCACCCAGCTCTGGGACCGTCTCCAGCCCGGTTGCTTACCTGCAGGGGCTCGTTTGACCAAGCAAGGTGCCCGGTTGTGCCCTGCATTCTCCAGGGCGCAGGGAGAGGAGGACGGCAGCCAGCTGCCACCAAGGGTTAACTGTCCTTAGAGTCTGGCCGTCGCCCACCCCCGACCCCTGACCCCCGGCCTGTTTGTGTAAACTCGCACCAGTACCGCCTCAGCCGACGTGCAGGCCGGGACTGACGTCTCTGCGGGTGCCCTGGTCAAAAAGCTGGGTCTTTACGGGGCCGCTCACCCTCAGGGAGGTCACGGGCCAGTGGACAACGAGCCTGTGGCGCAGGCAGGGGCACCGAATGACCCGAGGCTGGCCGAGGCAGCTTAGCGGAGTGGATAGAGCAAGGCCCCGGAGCTGGGTGGCCTGGGCGGGCTTCCCTAACGCCCGCTAATGGGCACCACTGCCGATGGCTCCGGGCCCCGCTTCTTTGAGGCGGGAGGAGCTAGTCGAACCCGCCTGCTCGTGTCCGGGGAGGATCGTGTGAGCTCCCCTCATGAACAGACCGGAGCCGGGCACACGCCAAGTCCTGAGGAGGTGCCGTCGGCCCTGCCGCCGTCGCCATCCCCGGGTGCCGGGGGACGAGGCTGCCTGAGGAGAGGTGTTCGTGGCTGGCCTCCCCAGAGGAGGCCGCTGAGTCTTCAGATAAGAAAGGAGCCCGGTCTCAAGGAGACGGTGGTTCTGAGGAGCTGGCAGCAGGGGGGCAGGCGGGCGCTCCAGGGCAGAGGCCCGGCCTCACAGCCCACACTGTCCTGTAGGCCGGACTGGCCAGGGAAGGGCTTTGAGAAGCGTCTCCTGTCCAGCCAGGGGGTCCTTTCCTCAGAGGAAAGCCCAAGATGTGACAGGAGCCGAGACCCATGGTGGGTGAAGATGGGTGCCACCGCGGTGTGGTAAAAGCCGCCAGCCTGTGGGCCGCCTCCGTGAAGGGACGGTCTAGCACCGCCTGTGGGCCAAGGAAAGGTCCCCAGGACGGCGACGCTCAGGGGCCCGGGGCCTGCGCCCGCCGTCAGCCTTCCAGGTTCCCCGGACGGGCAGGGGGCGGGGTGGGCGTCCCTGGAGCTCTCGGGCCCCTTCCTCCCACGCCAGCACCGCCATGTTAGGACGGTCTGCCCCTCAGCCTGACCCTGGTCAGCAGCTCTCCCCCCAGGCCGGGCCTGCCTCCTGCCACGCCCTGTGGCGAGGGTCCTGGCCCCCCGGTGGTGGGGAAGCCGGCCTCGGTGTCAGCGGCCGGGAAGTGAGGCGGGGACAGTTCTGTCACCGGTGACTTCAGCCCGAGGGGGTTTTCCGTTTCCTCGTTCGTCCGTGGCCTGATGTCTTGCACGTTTCTGCTGGCCAAGCACAGACCCCCGGGCCCCCGAGGCAGCGGGAGGGCCTCAAGGGCCACACAGCTCGGTGCCTCGCGTCCCAGGACTCAAGTTCCCAGAGCCCGAGAGGACGGAGGGAATGTCCGTCCAGCCCCTCGCTTCACGGGACACTGAGGGCAGGGACGGAAAGCAGCCGACCGAGGCCACCGAGGGGGCGGGAAGCAGAGCCAGCCCTTCTCCTTTCCCCACCATGTCAGCCATCACCGTCGCCTGCCGCCCCCTCATCCACCCTGCGGACAGCGAGCACAGACTTTCCGGGAGAAAACAGGCACGATTTACCTCCTAAGTAGAAAAATGGAGGGCAACGATTGCACAGCTGGTCAGAGCTCAAGTTCCTGAGTCAGGCAGAAGTGGGTTTGAACCCGAGCACTGCCACATCCAGGCCACGTCGGTGCCTGAGCCTCAGTTTCTTTGTCTGTAAAATGGGAATAACAGTATCTCCCCGTTGGGGACGTTGTGGGGAGTAGATAAATCAGAGTGTAGAAGAGCCTAGAACAGGCCCTGCCGGGTGATAAGCACTCAGAATGAACTTTAAATAAGTTGGACCGCAGATTGGGTCAGCGTTGACCCCTTCCCTAGAGCTGCCGTAGCGGTGGCCACAAACGGGGGGTGCTTCTAGAGGCCAGCCCTTCCTGCCACCCTCAGCTGCTGGTGGCCTCGGGCGTTTCTCGCTCCAGGCTCGGCCGCTCTCTTCCCTCTGTGTCCAGATTCGCCTCTTGTCAGGAGCACCTGGCACAGGTGGGGCTGAGGGCCCACCTAGTCCAGCCTGGCCTCGTCTAAGCCTCACGACCGCTGCAGCGACCCTGTTTCCAAAGAAGGCCAGACCCTTTGTTCGGGGGCGAGGGCTTCCGCCTGTCTTTCTCAGAAATGTGATTCCGATATGCCTTTGTGTGGGGGAAACCAGCCTCCCGGCAGCTGGCTGCAGGGTGGCCCCCACCTGTGGGCAGCCCCCACTCCTGGCCCACCACCGATGCCCTGGTCAGGCCCCTCCAGGCACGGGGCACAGTGCCGAGAAGCAGAGGCGCGACTCCACAGCCAGGGGCCTGTTGATGGGCTGGAAAGGGAGCGCCCGGGCTCCGCGGTTGCTGCGTGAAATTTAAATTATTCTCAGCAAAACCGCTTGACGGATGAAACAGCAGAGGGACGGCTTCATAAAATGCAGTTTCGCTCTGGGGAGAATGGACTCTGCAGGGCCCTCGCTGACATCTGTGAGATGTCCTGGGGCCTTTTTTCCTTTCAGCCGGGAGCGCTCAGGCCGAAACCTTTCCAGGGGCAGCCCGGCATTCCCAGCGCTCCCCGGAGCTTAGCCCTCGGATGCCGGGGCCCCCAGCCAGCCGCGCAGGCCTGCGGAAAACCTGGCGAGGCCGGGGAGCCTGCGGGCTGCGTCCACGGGGCCCCAGACGTCTGGCCCGGGGATCTGGGCACGTGGGCGCATTGGGGGATTTCCCTTTGGAGATTTGCCGTGATGGAGACAACCTGGCGGACGGTGACCCCCCCCCCTTGTGCATCCCAGCTTCCCTGCAGAAATGCTCCTTGGGTACAGAGGATTTGGAATTTCTGTGAGGCCCAGCATAGCAGGCGCACCTCGCGGGTGGGTGGAGGGTGCTGTCGCCCAGGTACGGGGTGAGAGGCCCACCCCTCGCCTCTCGTGCTCACGTGGAAGAGCAGAGGCTGCTGCGCGCCCCAGGTTTGACGAATCAGGGCCCTTCGGTGGTGGATTTCTCGATTGCGAGGGATTTTTATCCTGGAAACGTTCTTGCTCCATGAACGAGGATTTGTGTTCTCCCTGGTGATAAATTATCAGGGCACTGGTAACGGAGAGCGAGACAACTTGTACTGAGCTAATGGGTTTTGCCTGCGTGCGCTTTGGATTGTATCTTCATTGACTTAAAACCCATCTGTCAATCACTTCAGTGTGTTCAAAACTGAAAAACTGCCTGATTCCCAAAACACCCATTGCAGAGCCCGCATTTGAGGGAGGGTAGACCTGAGTGGCTTGAACTTAAATATCTGATTGGCGAGAGAGAAGAGAATGTGGCCCCCATTTGGAAGGGAGGGGCTTCGGTGTGGACAAGAGACAGCTGTGGATTCCAAAGAGAAGATGCCAGAAGACATCGCCAACTAGAGCCAGTTGCATATATAAGTTGGTTCTGCTGCAGACCAACCACCCCAAAGCTTAGTGGCTTAAAATGACAATCACTGTTCTGGGGGTTGGCTGGTCAGTTTTGGGCCAAGATGCTCTGGCCACTCCCTGCGGGGCCCCCATGCGTGTCTGTGGCCAGCCGTGGGTTGGGTACGGGCCGCGTGGTCTGGGGTGGCCTCGCTCACACATCTTGCTGGCAGACTGTTGGCCAAGGCCTCCGTTCTCCTCCCTCAGGCTAGCCATTGTCCTCCATCAAGCTCGCGCAGGCTCTGGCTCGTGGTGGTCTCGGGGTTTGAAGAGCAGCAAGAGGGCCAGGCTCAATGCCCAGGGGCTTTTCAAACCTCCCTCAGGCCCCCTGGGCCAAAGCGAGCCACGTGACCAACCCAGATGTAAGGAGTGGCCAGAGAGGCGCCATGCCTCGACAGGAGGAGCCGCAAGGCCACGTGGCAAAGGGGCAGAAGGAGAGGGATGGGAAGGATCTGGGGTCATTTTTGCGATATGCCACCCCCACCCCTGTGGGTCCAGCACATTTGATTAGACAGAGTTATTCATCCATGGGCCTCTGGCCATGCTGGCATGCCTCGTCGAAAGGACAGATGCGGTCTAGCGCTCTCCTCGACGTGGCCTGGCGTGGGGACCCACATGGGACCCTCGCTGACTTAGACAGGCCTGTCATACATCCCGTCTCTCACGGGAGCTGATTGATGAGGATCCAAAGCACCCAGCAGGGACTGCATTACTGGGGAGAAGGCAATCCACTGGCTCCAGGGAACCTCAAAAGACACATTTGCTTTCGAGAATCCCCACTAGTCAGGATTTGTCCCCCGAAGCCACAAAGGTGCCAGCACCTGGCTCTGTTATAGCGCAGACTTGGTGGGACACTGAGGACATCTACTGATTTGGAATGAACGGTACCTCGCCCGAGGGAGACCGTTTTCTTGGTCTCCGGGAACTGCAGGGGATTTCTTCTATGGGAAGGCAAATTCCCTTCGGAAGACTTCCTGGCAAGCCTGGAATCAGGAAAGGGGAGCCATTATGGGATACAAATGTTCAGTGGCTGCAGATTCCAACAGCCGGAGGTTTCCCTCTCCATACAGGATAAATTCCGTGCAGTTTCCAAAAAGCCCCAAGAAGGACTCCTTCTTAAATTACGTGCTCTGCCAACAACATCAATCCAGATAAACATAAACCTGTTATTTATTCGGTTTTAATGGCTTTCCCTGTTTCATCTAGTTACTCATGTTGCAATTAATGTTTTTCTTGCAGAAGGACAGTGTTTTAGCTACATTATGGGTTGGATGGGCTTTGGAGAACTAGCCTGAGAATCTCATCACCGTTTACAGCGTTGTTTTTTAATAGGGAAAGTATGTTCCGAAATCCAAACAACCAAATCACGAATGAACTTTTTGAACCCAACCCATTTTGTTATCTGGGAATTATCTGTAATGCTAAAAATAACTTGGCGACGAGGACATAAAAAGGAAAGCTTAATGCACCACAATATCATTTGCTCACATGTCGACCCCTACCTAGTTAGTTTAATTTGGGGAAAGAGAACTTCCTCCAAACCCAGACTGGCCCTACCCCTGCTGCACTTACTTTCATGGTCCCAGTGGCCAAGTTGGCTCGGGTCCTCCAGAGCCTAAATGCATCGTCGGGGACGCCCCTGCAGATAGAAGCTCATAGAGCCTGGGGGTGACCCATCAGTTTCGCTCCCCCAAAATGAAGGTTTGGGGCCATCCTCCGTGCTGTTCCGCTGCATCTCAGCCTCTCGCGGAGGGTTCATTTGCCTTGTGAGTTTGCCTGTCTAGAATCTGTGGTCAAGAAACCTCCCTTTGCTCTGGGAAACCAAGAGTCCTGGGAAGGGAGCAAAGCACGTGGGCTTTCGAGCCTCCGCCACCCTTCCTGTCGGTTGCAGGAAAATCCCTGCTTTCCCAGCTTCCCTTCTGCCCCTGGAGAAGCTGGGTGGACACTTTGTACGCTTCTGGCCCATGGAAAGGATCTCTGGAGCCGGGGAGGGTGTGAGGTGCACACACGATGGTAGAAACCATTGCCAGCACCTCCCTCCCTTGACATAAACTGCTTTTTGCCCCAGAGCTGGCAAGGAGAAACCGCTCCCACCTGCCTGAGGGCCAGCGTCTCAGGTTAGGCTCGCTGTCCCCCAGTCCTGCCCTCTCTTGTCCCCCTGGCCCCTCCCTGAGCTGTCCCCAGCAAGGAGCACTCTGCACCTCCCAGACAGAGCCATGGGTGGGCACCAAGGTCACGTACCTCTGCACCTGGCAAGGGCCCGGGGTGACCCCCGCGCAGTCCCTTTCCCCCACGCAGGTCCCGCCTGGAGAGCTGGGGCAGCAAACCCACCTGGGCTCCCCTAGGCCAAGAGACTGTGGGGGTGAGGAGGGGGCTGGTGGGGAGGATCCCAGGCGCCTCTCCTCTCCGCTCAGCTTATTTCTCTTAAAATGTGGGTCCAGGTGACTGAGAGCAACTGGCTGGAAGGACGAGGCCGTGGGCATCATGGAGGGGCAGGTCCAGCAGCAGCACCAGGCCAGCCCTTTCCACTGGCCACACAGAGCAGGCCGGTGCCTCCCACCCTGAAGGCGTCTGTCCCTGGTCACCTCTCCAGCCTGCGGGGGGCGGCCCTGCCTGCTCCGTGATCCTCTTTGGGATTCTAGAACCGCCTCTGCCTTGAGGTTCCCTGGAAGCTTCTCTGCAGGACAAGGGTGGCCTTGTTACAGGGGAGCAGAGACCAGCTGGGCTACACTGGCTGGCAGATGGTCCAGGTGCTTCACCCGCTCCCTAAAGAAGTCCTGCTTCAGGTCAGAGCTGGCCCCAAAGCCAACGGGTTGGGGGCTTGGGCAGGTGGGGTGACCAAGCCGCAGGTGACATGGGCAGCTGTAGTTATGGGAGTGCAGAAGCTGGAGAACGGCACCAGGCCTGGCACAGCCGCCCTGGGGCTCTCCACCCACTGCCCACTGCTCCCCCTCTTCCTTCCTGATGGAACCCCAGTTCTGTTCAGGGTCCCACCGCCTCCCAGGCTTTGGGGAAAGGGAGCCCAGGCCCTGCCCGGGGGCGAATTGGGATGATTCTAGACGGGAAGCATTAATCCCGCTCGCCCTTGCCGTAACGGATTGGGAAAGGGGTGTGTGACCCAGTTCTGGCCAACGGAATGTGGGGTTAAATCCTGCCATAACCCACTGGATGGACTGGGGGCGAGTGTAAACTGCAGCGTAAACCGCGATCCACGTGGTGCAGCAGTGCTCCAAGATGTGTTCACCAAATGCAATGAACGTGCCCTGATGATGGAAGAGATTGTCAGTGAGGGGGGAGTAGGGTATACGGAAACCTCGTATATTTTTTAATATAACATTTTCTGTGATCTAAAAAAGAGAGAGAATAATTTTTTTAAAAGCTGCTTAGGGAGGGGCCGGGGAGCTTTTCTTCTAAGAATTACAAGAAAGAGTTCCCCCTTCTTCCCTTGGACCCGGTCACGTCTGCCGCAGCCGTCATCCTAGGAGCCCGAGGACGGAACCCGCACACGAGGGCAGGGCGGACCGGGGGGTTCTGGAAATACAGACCCAGGGCCGTGCTGCTGGGTCGCTGCCTGCCTCTGGGCCTCCTGAACGCGTAAAGTGAATACCTACGTCATGACCGCCTCGGGCACGGAGCGGCCGCGCAGACGCCTGCTTCCGTCTCCCAGGCCTCGCCTGGCGCGTCTGTTGGCTGAACACAGCGGCAGTGACCTTTGCGGGGGCCCCGTCCCTGTTACTTTGTTCATCCCAGCGCTCACGGCTGCCTACCAGGCTCCTGCTTTCTGTAGCTTCCCTGAATGCCAACCAGAGCTGGCTCACCACCGCCACGCTTCTCCGCTTTCCTGCCTGCGGGAAACCCGCCAGTGCATCCGGTGCCTGGGCCGTGAGGTCATTCGAGAGCTTCACCCACCACCCACTTCAGCGGCGAGGCTGCAGGCCATTCCCCAAACGGATCACGTTCTCTCGTGCCCCAGGGCCTTTGCGCTGGCTGCTGCCCCCAGTGTGTGAGGATAGGCTGGAGTCCAGGCTTGGGGAGCTCGATTCCCTTAGCCGCAGCCTTGAGCATCACCTCTACCTACCTCTTTTTTTTTCCTCTCTCTCTACTTTCTTTTAAATGTTACATTTAAAAAATATGAGGTCCCTATATACCCCCCACCCCCCTCACCCCACCTCTCCCAAATCAACAACCTCTTTCATCATCGTGGCACATTCACTGCATTTGCTGAATACATTTTTGAGCCCTGCTGCACCCCATGGATAATGGTTTACATTGTAGTTGACACTCTCCCCCAGTCCACCCAGTGGGCCATGGCAGGACATACATTGTCCAGCATCTGTCCCTGCAGCACCACCCAGGACAACTCCAAGTCCTGAAAATGCCCCCACATCACATCTCTTCTTCCCTCTCCCTGCCCTCCGTAGCTACTGTGGCCACTTTCTCCATGTCAATGCTACAATTTATTCCATTACTAGTCACAATAGTTCCATAGTAGAATATCAGTAAGTCCACTCTAATCCATACTCTATTCCTCTATCCTGTGAACCCTGGGATGGTGATGTCCACTCCACTTCTATATCGAGAGAGAGCTTAGATTCCACATGGATGCTGGATGCAATTCTGCTGCTTGCAGTTGTAGGCACTCTTGGCTCCTTGGTGTGGTGGTTGACCTTCACCTCCCTGTTAGCTGGCCAGGGTAAGTCCAATAAACCAGAGGGTAGGAGTTGCAAGTCTGCTGAGGCTCAGGGCCTGGCTGTCACATGGACAGTCCAGACATTCAGGTCCCCTGAGTGTACACCAGCCCCAGCGCCAACCACAGGTTCAGTAAAAGCAACAGAAGATCTACTACCTCTTAATCCTCCAAAGCCTGAAAGCTTTCTGCAGCTGCCCGTAAGGATGAAGGAGACTCTCACGTGGCGAGCCAGAAAGTCTTAGGGGCTCACCAAGGATTGTGTCCAGAGAACAAGACGGCAACGGTGGCGCCGCCCTGACGGTGCCAAGGCCTTCCTCGGTTCTGCACCCGCCCTGCTCTCCCGAGGCATTTACCCTCACTACACTGCAGCCCTTCTCCTCAAGTAGCAATCTTTTCTCAGGAATTTTCTCCCATTTTCCTCTAACAGCAACCTTTTGTATTTTTTTAGAATTTTCAGGCCTCTGCTGGCACTTTGTGTCATACCTGGTTCTAATCCCTTCGCCAACCCTTATCTAATCCTCATGGTAACTTTTTGAGGTAATTATTGCTTCTCCCACCTCAGAGATGAGGGAGCGCCCACGCCGCAGGCCTGAGGCGTCCCCGGGTAGTCGAGCGCAGGCTCGAGGCCTACAGCCGCAGCGAGGCCCAGCCCGGAGCAAGTTTGTTAAATGCCCGGTGCTCGGGGCAGCCCCTGAGGGGTAGCTCCAGGCTCCCCTCACACGTGGCGGTGCCCCAGCGGCTCGAAACAGGAGGGGTCGGGCTGCCAGGCCCAGCCTCCCCTCAAGATGCCCAGCCAAGGCCCGTGCTCTCGACCAAAGACCTTTTCTCCTCAGCCGCTGCTGCGGGCTGAGCTGTGGTCCCCCCGCGAGATAAGGTGACGTCCTAGCCCCCAGCTCCTCGGAACGTGACCCTACTTGAAAACAAGGTTTTTATGGGTGTAACTTGGTAAGACGCGCCCACGCCGGGGTACGGTGGGCCCCGAATCCGGGTGACTGTTGTCCTCAGGAGAACAGAAGGTGACACGAGACACGGGGGAGAAGTCCGCGTGATGACAGGGCCAGAGATCGGGGCGAGGCAGCCGCAAGCCAAGGAGACGGCTGCCGCCGGGAGCCCGGGAAGCCGAGAGCGGATCCCCCTCCGAGCTCTCCGAGGGAGCGCGGCCCTGCGGCGCCTCAGCTTGGGGCCTCGGGCACTGGGAGACGGCGCGTTTGTGCTGTTTGAAGCCCCCCAACCCGTGTCCCGTCACGACAGCAGCCCCCCGAGAGGGGCACAACCGCACGCTGTGTGGACGCTGCACCTGGGAGGTGCTTGGGGACCGTGGCGCCCGTGGGCCTCGGCCGCGAGGGTTTATGTTTCCATCCGCGTGGCTGGCGCAGGCCTGGCGGCTGCCCCCAAAAGGCCTCGGCTGAGTTCCATCCCAGAGAGGCCGCCCGCGCGCTCCTGCCTTCTCAGAACCGCCCGTGGGGGCTGCCGGGGCGAGCTCGGAGCGTCTCCAAAAACCCAGGGGTCTTTTTAAACCCGGGTCGTGACAGGGGCCCGCGCGGTCGGGGCCTGCCGGTGTCGCCCAGGCGAGCCCGCCGTGGCATCGGGGAAGCGGGCAGAGAGCAGCGGTCGCCAGTCGCTTAGGTTTTTGCCTCCAGTCCCCTCCCTACGAGGGGCCGGTCTTCCCTGGACCGTGGGCAAAGGCCGCGTTGAGGGGGCCGTCGGGGGGCGTGAAAAGCCCAGGCCGGGCCCGGGGCCCATCTCCACGCTCCTCTGACTGAGACGCCGGCTTCACGGTGCTGTGCTGAGGGCTGAAGGAAGTAGCCGGGAGAAGGCGCGCTCTCAAATTAAAGGCCCTGCGGTTGAGAGGGAGAAGTAGCGTCTGTGTAAGCTCAGAGTGGGCGCACCAAGTAACTTCCTTTATCGGGAGAAATGGCAGTGCCAGTCACCGTGATGAAAACAGAGGCCAGTCCAATTAGGGCACTTAGGCCAGCGTCGGCATGACTGACATGTGGGGAGAGTTCCTGAGCGACGGAGGGCGGGCGGCCCCCGGGAGAACTTCCCGGGTAACCGGGGTCCCTCGGGGCCCCGCTGTCACGGCTCATGGGCGCCGGCGGGCTCGGCAGATGCTGTGCTCTAACTCACCTTACGCCACGGTCCCGCGTGGCTCAGGGGTCACCACTGCCGCCGCCGGCCACGGTGAAGGGCAGGCCCCGGAAAGGGGCAGCAGAGGTGGATGCCAGAGCCGGTCAGAGCACGCCCCGGGGCATCTCCGGGGCTGAGGGCAAAGGCTCGGCCGCGCAGTGTTCAGAAGTGAGTGAGAAATCTCGTTGGCCGGTGTGGGGGACGATCCCCGGAAGGAACCCAGGGCTGAGGTGGCACCCCAGGCGGCTGGGACCCTAGAAGCGCCCTCGGGGCTGCCCCGTCGTCGTCGTTAGGCCTCCCCGGGCGCGCACGTGGCCGGACGCAGTGCCCCGTGCTTCGGCCCGCGGTGTCCCCACGGCAGGTGGTTCCCGTTTTGCAGAAGAGGAAGCAAAGGCCTGGCGAGCGGACGCGCCGTCCAGGGCCCCGGGGCCCCGGCCACCTCCTCCGGCCGCTTTGTCCCGGGGAGACGGGCCTGCCCGGGATGGGAACGACCCCGGCTCCCAGGGTGGGTCTGACCCCGACGAGGGGACGGGCCCCGTTGCCGCAGCGGACCCTGTGCCCAGGCTCCCCAACGTGCCCGGGCTCCCCAACGTGCCCGCCACAGTCGGGAGGGCGGGCCCAGACGGCCGAGCCCCCGCACCGCTGTCGCCTCTCGCCCGGAAATGTGCTGAGGGTGTGAGTTTCATCCCCCCGCGGTATTAGGCTGAGGAGATGATATTGGGCAGGATATATTGTACCCATAATTCATAGTAATGGGAATTCAATAGTGGCAACTTGTCAGCTGCTGAGATTAGAAGTGAATATTGTGAATATGGCGTTATGAAGGCATTAAAAGGGCGTCGTGAGTGAGATTCCGTCGCCCCACACCGTGTTCCTTGTAAATAATTAAGGAAAAAGCCGGTGCTTGGAATTGGGGAGCGTCCGTTCCCGAGAGCCCAGCAGGTCCCCTGGCTCTGAAAGCCTGCCCTCGGCACCTTAAAACCAGCCTCGTGCTTCCCAGAAAGACTCTTCCCCGCCAGCAGAAATCAATATTTGCCGCATCCCATGCAGGTCTATGTATTTTTCTCCCAGAAACCCCCCTCGTCCAGATAGCCCACCTCCCTCGCCTCCGGTCCCAGGTACCCCGGCTTCGTGTCCAGGGCGCAGGGGCTCTTGCGGCACGGCTGGGTCAGCAGCACCGTGCCCTCTGCCCCGCTCACGTCTGCCTCGGGCACCCACCGCGGGCTTGAGCGCCGGCCCAGCCCCCGGGGTCAGCGGCTTCTTCCCTGGTGAGTGAGCCCCCGCCAGCCACCCCCCCCCCCGGAAGGCGGGCTTCCCAGCCCTGCACCCCCATCCTGGGGGACGCCTGGCCAGCTGGGCCCTTATGTCCAGGTCCTCGAGACTGAGGCCGGAAGGCAGCCGGAGCTTCCCAGGAGGCCACAGGATGGCCCCGCCCCCTCTCGCTCAGACCCCTGGCGTGGCCGCGTGGCCCGTGGCTTGAGGACTGGGCCAAGGCCAGTTTCTCTCGTCAGTTCTCAAAGCCAAGAACTTGGCCTGGGGCCGAGGAGGGGCTGCCCCCAAGGACAGTCTGGAAGGAAAGCAGGGAGGACGCTGAGGCGTGACCCTGCGCGCACACCTGCACAGAGCGGGTGAGCACACGCCCTTTCCCCTGGCCCTGATGGCCAGAAGCTTCTCCAGAGCTGAGCCTGCCCGTCTACGCCCCTCCAGGGCCCCGGGAAATTGTCCTGTGACCTCTGCTGACGGCCCCCGCTCCTTGTAACAACCGTGACTGCCGCCTTGGCATTAGAGTAAGTGACTGTTCCAGGATTTCCAGTTGGACTCGCTACACGGTGTGCTTGGGGGCAGCTGGTGAGAGAGCGCGGTCTGCGTTCCGAGAGGCAGTCGGGGCCAAGAGGTGTTTTACACGGAGCGGGAAGCAGTTGTTGGTCTCCCGGTCGATCCTGTGTTCCAATTAACTACTTAAGTCCCATCTGTGCTGACCAGTGATGGGATGGGGAGCCCAGAAGCAAAATTCAGGCTGCCCACGTTCCAATTCCAGCTCTTCTTTCTAGCTGGGTGATCTTTAGCAAGTTGCTTAACCTCTCCGAGCCTTGGTTTTGTCTGATGTAAAATCGGCTAATAGCACCGCCTGTTTTGTCCGGTGGTTGGAGAGAGTGATGAGTCACTGAGGCAAAGCCCTTCCACAGCGCCGGGTGCCCCGTCGGCGGATGTCACTCCAGTCATCGGGGGTGGCCTTCGCGTGTCTACTTGTCTCTGTCCGCCTCTAGATGGTGGGTCCTTGAGACGAAGGGCCTTCTCTTGTTTGGGTTTGTATTGCCAGCGCCTCACGCTCGCCGCTCTGTGGTGGGTGCTTAGAATTATCTAGTCGGGCTGTGGGTAGAAGAAATGGAAATTCACTTGCTTTGCTGAAAAATAGCTGTGTCCTCTTGAAAATTATATTCCATTTTTCCATGATGGTTTATTCTCATTTCAGAGAAGCTCCGTAGCTGCCTCTTGTTCTTTGTGTGGCTTCTTAGCGATACTAATCAATAGTCTCTAAGTAAATTAAAATGATATTGATGTACATTAGGGCCTCCCCTACTAGAGGAAAGCAAGGTGTGTTGCAGAGCAGCTCCTATCGGTCCATGAAATGAAACCTCTTCTTCCCATCTGACAGACCCCCGTCCAGGACCCAAGCCCCGCACGCCCCCCTGCTCCGGCCCACACTTTGTGCGTTGGTGCTCGTGGTGACAGCAGTGTTTTGTCCTTGTCTTGCCTTGTTTTGTTTTTTAAACCATGGGTGGTGGGGGCTGGGCATTGTGCCAAGAGCTTTTCATACTTCGTCTGGCAGTTCTCACAGCAGACCCCTTGCGGTAAGTTCATTCCTGTTTTAGGGAGTTTCCGAAAGCCGGGCTGACGCACTCAGCATTCCAGCTCACAAGTGGGAGAACTCAGCATTCCAGCTCACAAGGGGGAGAACCGGGATTTGAACTCGGGACCTTTCTTTCTCCAAAGCCCATTTGTCCCTAACTCCCAGTTCTTTCCCCTGCCCTCGAAGACCCCTGCGGCACCTGAGATACAAAATGAGCGGATCAGAACCCCACGTGCGCTGCCGGGCACGGGGCGTGGGAATGGGTCCATCCACCCAGCCGAGGAGCCCGAGGATGCAGCCTGCCCGGACCCTCCCTCGCCGCCTCGCGCCGCCTTCGCCTCTCTCGAGCCCGCCCACTTGTTCCCATCGCCACTCCCACCGCCGTAGCCCAAGCAGCCTCGGTGCCCACCTCCCTGCCTCCAGCTGCCCACCCGCTCCGGTCCAGTCCCCCCTGCTGCAAATCTGGCCCTGCCACTCCTCTACCTGCAAAAACACAAGCTGGCGGCTCCTCCATACGTGCCCAGAGGAGAAAGTGACTTAAGCCCCTGGTGAGGTCACTCCCCTCTCCTCGCCGGCTCATCTCCCATGTCTCCCCCGTACCCCGCATTTCAGCAGCGGCAAGCCCCAACTCTGACGCAGGTGAGTCCTGCTGGCCTTGAACGTGGCCCCGGGGCGGGTGTGGGGCTGAGCGTGGCCTGGAGAGCGCACAGGCCCGGAGACGGGCGCGCTAACCGCCGTCACCTCTCCACAGAACCAGGGTGGCCACACCACTGCCTTACGGGAACTGGCTCTGAGTTGGGGAGATTCCAGGCCACACCGCGTCGTCACTGGGTGAGCCGTGGGCGCTCAGCAGAGGCTGGCAAGGGTGGCGGTGGCCTGCAAGATTCGAGGTGTTTTAAAGCCGAACTCCTGGGGGCACAGCGTTGAAAGAAACGGACTCTTCTGAGAAAACGTTAAGTCGTGTGCGTCAGCAGTGGCGGCGTGTGGTTTTCCCCGCGTTCTGCGGAGAGCCCGACACCCTGCGCGCCGTGCTGGCGCTTGGGTAACCTCCGACCTGCCTGTTTGCCCGGTCCCTGCAGTGTCCTCGGCCCCACCACCTCCCCGCCTTCCCACCATTTTGCACATCGCTTGGATACTTTCTCATTTACTCATGCAACTAAGATCCGCGCCGAGAAGGTTCTCACCGCGGTTTGAGAAGAACCCCAGGGCCCTCGTCTCCCGGGCAGCCATTTGCCTTGGGGACACCCCGAGTCAGGAGCGGTGACAGCTGAGCCACCGCCCGCGCCCAGCGCAGCCCTGGGGCCAACAGAACTATGGCGCTGTGTTCCAGCACTGCTCGTTAGCTTTGCCAGCTCCGCTTTGAAAAGCCGTCCCCAAGACAACCCCTCATTAAGCAAAGGTTGAGCTCCAGCGTCCCTAAAGCCGGCTTGTCTTGTGGCCCTCCCATCCGCAACATCCCTTGGACACTGAGCCGTGGTCCCAGGAACCAGTGGCCTTGCTCAGGGGCAACGCAGCTCCCCCCGCCTCCCACCTCCCATCCCCGGCGCCCCCCGACCCCAGGAGTTTGCATGTCCGGGCAGGCCACAAAACTAGGAAGAAAAATCTTTTTAGGCTGGTAGAAGAGGGCTGCTGCTGTTTTATGGTGGTGTGGTTTATGGTTTTCAAACATTTTAATTAGTTTCATTTTTTAATCTAAATGCACCCTGATGTTTTGTGCAGGAAGGGCACCGTTCTCAAACTCTCAAGAATAAAGTAGGAAAATGACAGATTGGCTATTAAAGTGTCGCACTCAGATGTGTTATTATTATTATTGTTATTTAACAGTTGTAAGCACCAACACCGAGGCAGGAGTCGTGGGGGAGGCTGGGGGCTGAGAAGGCCCACAGGTACCGGGAAATACCTCTTAGTAGGTGGAGGAGTGGGCTGCTCACAGCAGCAGGAAGCCGCTTCCTCAGAGGGGATTCTCCGGACAGTGCCCTGGTTTTTTGGGCAAGGGCACAAGTGGGTGGGCTCGAGCTCTGTGCCCCACCCTGGCCTGGACTCACCCATGAACTTGCTGAGATTTCCCAGCTCTCCCCCCATCACGTCCACATGGGGATCTGAGCTGTTTTAGAATGAGTCACTTCCAAAGAAACCTGGCTCTTCTTTGAAACCATTCACGTCGATGAGCAAGCAGCGCTGGGGGGACAGGGTTTTCCTTGTAGGTCACTCTCCACGTAGGAAGCTGCATGGTGGCCCCCCACGCTCGTCCCCCTGGAACCTCAGGATGTCACCTTATTTGGAAAAAGATGTAATTAAGGCCGGGATCTTGAGAGATCATCCTGGCTTAGGGAGGCCCTAAATCCAAGGACAGGCGACTTCAGAAAAGACAGAGAAGGAGATTGGAGACTGCACGGCAAGGCCCTGTGGAGACAGAGGCGGGCGCTGGGGCTGCCCCACGCCAAGCAACGCCCAGGGCCACCACAAGCTGGAGGAGGCAGGAAGGATTCCGGAGTCTTGGAGGGAGTGTGGCACCCCACTCTTGAGTTCAGACTTCTGGCCTCTGGGACCCCGAGAGGTGATGTTTCCGTCGCTGCGAGGCGCACGTTTTGTGGTGCTTTGTTACGCCGCCCAGGAGACGGATGCGCTCCGTGGAAGCGTCTCTTCCCAGGATTCCCTTTAGGCCACCTCAGCGGCAGCTGGTTTGTCACAAAGGTTGCTCCCGATGCTCCGAGTTTAATCCAGTCGGGGTAGCCCCCGACCTTCTGCTCTGCTCGGCTGAAGGGAATCACCATCACACAGCTTTCTTCGGTGTCAAAAAATGTTTCCAGAAGCTTCCAGTGACCTGCCTCCTCTCACACATGGGCTCCACTTTGGAAAACTTTCAAGGGCCAGTTAAAGCAAGAAGCGACGGTGCTCCCAGGACCCTCGCCCCCAGGAAAGCGAAGGCACCGGGTGCGTCGTGACATGCACTTATGCGCTTATACCAAGAGAGAGACAGACTTGCGAGCATGGGGTGAATGCAACCTCCATTTAAAACGAGCCTACGTCCGGGTCTCCTGTTTAGCACGAAGAAAATGAAAATGGACATGTCGGCCAGTTATCCCCTTAGCGCAGGCTGTTGGTCAAACTCAGGGAGCCCGTTTTGGGAAATTTTTAAAATCAAAAACACCACACAAGCCAAATAAAAGCTCCAAGCGCTAACCACTTCCCTCTTCTCACTGGCTGTCATTCAGAAGAAATTTCTCTTTGCTCTCATCTCAGCTCCTCTTTAGCTCACTTGATTAAAAGGAAAAAAATCTGGCAGATCCATGGACCCAGTGCTCTTCACTTCCAAGAGGTGTGCTTTATTCTTTCTAACCAGGCGTTTTCTACAGAGGGACAAGAAGGTTCTGGTCCCAGGGAAGCAACGTGGACGCTCTCCAAATCCACGCACCTGCCTAAGTGGCCCTGTACCCCAAGCATAAGCCTCAGGCTCTGGGCTCAGAAGACCAGAGGTCCAGGCAGGCCATGGGGCCGCGTCCCTTCCCGGCTCACCCCTCGTCTGGGTAGGGCCCACTGACCGGTGTTGGCCCTGCGGCTGCTGGTGGCCCCGAGGCCACCCTGGGACAGCGTCAAGTGCTGCTCAGAGGCTATTGCCCCGTCACCACTTAAGGAGTGGAAGCAGGCCTGTGTGTCCCCTTCTCCGGGACGAAAGTAGCCCCCTCCCTTGCCCTCTGGGAATTGGAACTCTGGGAGCAGGGAGGCTCCAAATTTGGAAAGTATGGACTGTGCACAGGGATGTTCATGCTGGGAGTTGGTGACTGGGAATTAACCACACAACTTGAGCTCAGTTTCTCTGGAGGAGCGTGTGAACAGTTTCAGCTCATCACGTCCCTCCAAGCCTTAGGTGACGGCTAAACCCCAAACCGGCAGTGCGGTAGCAGGTTCTCAGGCTGACTTTGGGCACAGAGGCAGGGCATGGGGGGCTGTGTCTGGGGAGGAGGACACAAAAAAGTCAAGGGAGCTCGTCACTTCGTGCAGAAAGTTCCGCTCAGCCTGCCGAACAAGGAGACCGCGTGGAAGGCACGGCCCGCGGTTCCGGACTCCGACCGCGGGAAATGGCCGGGGGGTGGGCCGGGAAGGGGTGCGTCGTCCCGGGGGGCCTCATCTGCCGACACGTGTGGCCACCCTGGGGCGTCCGTGAAGGCCAAGGCGGTTCTCCCACGTGCACGGCAACATGGCAGCCGAAGTCAGCGTAAGATGGATTCCAAAAGACGCTGGCAGCCGTCGCTGAAGCGCGCCGCTCACCGGGAGATCTATGTGACAAGATTATCAGTGGCATTGAGCACATTTAGAAGAGAGGATTATACCTGCTTCTGCGTCAGTTCCGGGCCGCCGGGCCGCCGGGCCCCCGGCCTGGCCAGCGTGTTAACAGATGGACGGCCGGCTGCGCCAGGGCGAAGCTCAACATTTGCACGGGCCTGGGAAGGGGGGCGCCTCGGAAGACGAGTTCGACAATCGGGAGGATCTGGCTTTGGGTCTCAGCCAAATCTCGAATTAGTTCCGAATCCCCCTCCTCCCCAGCCCCTCTCCGCCCCTCCTCTTCCCCGTCTCCCACCACCACCCCGCCCCTGCCAACCTCCCCAGATTTTTGGCTTTGGTGAACTGGGAACAGGAGGGCAGTGTCAGCAGGATTTGAGGGTGAGAGGAAGGCGGCGCCCGGCCAAGTCCTCCAGCCGCCTCCCTAGAAGTGAACTTCTTCTCAAGAGAAGGGGTAGCGCTTCGGGTGGCTCCGGCACGGGGGAGGGTTTAAAATTAGACCAGGTGCAGCTCAGGGGACCCTGCTGTTGGGAGCCATTCGCGGTGGCCTTCGGAGGGGATGCCTTGAGATGGGGCCATGGGCCTTCTCCGTCTCTGGTTAAGCCCAGTGACGAGCCAGGCCCTTGCGGAGGGAGGATGGTGGGCAAAACCCTGGGAAGACGCCGCTCTCTGGGGACGCCCCCGGGCTCAGAAACCGCCCGGCAACCCTTGAAGTTGTAAGCGGGGCTCCAGTTGAGCGGGACCTCGGAAGGCGGCACTTTCTAGAAGGAAGGGTACGAGGGCGGCCTCCGGAGGTCCGCCTGGCTGACACGGGGAGGGAGAAGGGCCTTTGCTCGGGCTCACAGGCCTCTTGGGGCCCTTTGGAGGGCCGTGCCACCCCCAGCCTGGCGGTCTGAGCGCGAGAGCGGGAGAGCGGGAGAGCTTCTCCCAAGGACACTGCCAGGGTCTGCCTTGGCCTTGTGACCCACGTTCCTAGCCCAACGTCTGCCCACGGGCCACCTCGGCGGCATTTGTTGGAGGGGAGGCTGCAAAAACCCGAATCTGTAACCGAGACGCCGCTCCTTATGTTTGGGGACAGAGCCCTTTGTCCTGTCGTCATCCTTTTGAACCCTGCTTGGAAAGAAGCAAAATCCAGAGTGGGAAGAAAAGGCCTTTCATGGCGCTCCTTTTAATTAGACGTACTGTAAATTGCAGCACTTTCGTGCTGGGTTTGCTCCAAGGGTGTCTAGAAGCTCTAAAGAAGCTCTTAACCAAGGAAGCCGGAGGCTCGTTTTCATCTTTCCTCCTCATTTTCTTCCAAAGGCCAATTGGCTTTTTTAAGACGTTCTGCCTCTTGCCTGCACCGTTCGCTGAGCTTTGTGTCCACGGCGGCGCTCCTTTCATGGAGGAGGGGAGCGGGATGGGGCGGGATCCCAGGGGCACCCCCTTCTCACTTTTGAGGGCATGGGACCTGGAGAATCGGTGCTTCTGCTTCATAGTCAGAAGGAGATCGCCGCTCCCGCGCCCTCTTACATGGCGAGCGCCGCTCTCGCCCCCTTCCCCAGGCCCCCGTCGGCTCCCTGGCGTGACCTGGAAAGATAAACGGGCAGGTGACACACATGGCGCCCATTTGTCCCTCCACTGGGGGGGGACCAGTTGAGGTATGAACTAACGGTCAGGCCTGGTCTCCTGCTCTGTGAGCATTTGCCGGCAGGATTCTAACTGGGCTGTGTCCCCCGCTGTACATCACCCCTACTCCCCACTTCTCCTTTAATTTCCTTTCCCGGCCTAAACCGCTCCTGCTGAGCCGCCCACGCCCAGGCTGTAGCACCCACAGGGTCTCGCCCCGTACCAAATCCTGGCACGCCACTGCAGAAAGCAGGTTCTTCAAATAACTAGTGCTCTGCTCTGGGGGACGTTTTTATCGGCCAGTAATTTAGGGGGCGAGGAAGGAACAGCCCAGGTGTGGCCCCACTGTGGCCTTTTTCTCCTGGGGGGGGTCTTCCAGCTTGTCCTTTGGGGGCGATGGCAAAGCCCTCTCGCCTGCCCTCTGCTCGCCCCGACCCCACTACCCTTGAGATTTCCCCTGTGGCCCCCCTCGTCCAGGGGGCCGTCCCAGCAGCCTCTTCCAGAAGTCCCAATCCCCACCCTGCCTCCAGGTTGGCCGAGCGCTCTGTGAGCTTCCTGATGGCCCTGTGCACAGCCCTTGGCAGTCGTCGTTCTGTTTCAACTCCCGGACTCCCCTCAACGAGGCTGGCACAAGGCTGGGTGCTTCCTCCACGCCCCTGGCAGCTCAACTCTCCTCCTCCCCAGTGGCTGAGCCAGAGCTCAGAGGGCTCCCTGTTTTCAGCAGCCACACCTGGGCCTCCCCTCGGCCACCTGCTGGACCCGGGAGGGTCCATCTTCCTTTCTGTTTGGTTTCTTCTCCACGAGGCAGCACTGGGACCTCTGGAGGCTCTGTCCCCGTGGTATTTGTGACTGGGGACAGAGGCAGTCCTCATGGAGCTGTTCTGGGACAGAGTGACCTTCACTGGACAGCCCCATGGACTCCCGGGCTGTGGACAAAAAGGACACTGTATGTCCAGAGCTTTACGTCCCCCTGAAATCCAGACGCACCCTGAGTTCCAAATGCCCAATAAGCTTCCTTGCAAAGAGATTTTCCTCTGTGCACACCTCCACCTCCCGATGGGTGCCAGGCCCCCGGCGCAGCTGGGCTCAGGCCAGGCCGGGCCCGGGAGACGAGCTGACCAGGCTGGAGGCAGTTCCCGGGGGCGCTCTGTGCGGGGACCTGGAGGGGTGGGCGGGACACAGCACCTGCCCACCGTGGAGTCCAGCAGGCGTCCAGGCCAGAGGGCGGGCCGCTCGAACCTCGCAAAACACGCCCGAGCCTTTGAGGAAGCTCGTGGCCGACTGCGGGCCAGGGGCTGCCATCTTCCTCTCCCCTGGGCCACAGTCCCCGTCCCCGTCAGGTCTCGTTACACCTGAGCAACAGCAAGTGGGGGGGCTGGGCTGGTGTTCAGCTCACTGGGGCAGGTGGGATTTGAAACGTCTTCCACTTCTTCTCGGGCCCAGGATGCTGAGCACACGCACACTCCTGCTCCACTGAGGCTGAGGTCTGGGAATGCAGATGGGGAGAAGATTCCAGGAGGGGAAGGTCAGGCAAAACCTTCTTGGAGCCAGGCCCCCGCCCTCAGATTTGGCCATCGGGAAATGAGCCCGGAGGGTCAGGGGGCTCGGGCAGGCCAGGGACCCTCCCTTGCTCACCTGGAGGAGACGCATCCTACAGCCTTTCTTTTTGTTTTTTTTTAAGATTTATTTTTTATTTATTTCTCTCCTCTTCCTCCCCACTCACCCCACAGTTGTCTGCTCTCTATGTGCATTCGCTGTGTGTTCTTCTGTGACCAATTCCATCCTTATCAGCGGCACGGGAATCTGTGTTTCTTTTTGTTGCGTCATCTTGTTTTGTCAGCTCTCCGTGTGTGCGGCGCTATTCCTGGGCAGGCTGCACTTTCTTTCGCACTGGGCGGCTCTCCTTACGGGGCGCACTCCTTGCTCATGGGGCTCCCCTATGCAGGGGACATCCCTGCGTGGCAGGGCACTCCTTGCGCGCATCAGCACTGCGCATGGGCCAGCTCCACACGGGTCAAGGATACCCAGGGTTTGAACCGCGGACCTCCCATGTGGTAGATGGACGCCCTAACCACTGGGCCAAGTCCACTTCCCCCTACAACCTTTCATCCATCCAGTACCTCTGCTGAGTGTCAGGCGGGGTCTGAGAATCCCCCAAGGGGCCAGGCTCCACCTGTCACTCCCCCAAAGGCGAGCAATTCTGACTCCCGAGGGCCGGGGCCTGGATTTGTATT
This sequence comes from Dasypus novemcinctus, assembly GCF_030445035.2. Lineage (NCBI taxonomy): Eukaryota > Metazoa > Chordata > Mammalia > Cingulata > Dasypodidae > Dasypus > Dasypus novemcinctus. The sequence goes on from NC_080697.1 coordinate 13,846,841, forward strand.
TTATTAACAACACGCCACTGCAGGCCTTGTGCATGAGGTATGAGGATGGAGTTGTTGGGCCCGCCCGGGCAGGTGGACAGCGGGACAGGCAGACAAGGCGGCCCTCCGCCGGGTCCCTCTTCCAGAACTCTCCGGTAGGCCTGCTGAGAAGAAGGGCCTTCCTCACCCAGAAACAGCCCCCAGAGGCTCTGCCGGAACGTGCCTCGCGGCACGGAGTCACCTTCGTGGCTGCCGGGCACCGCTGCCGAGGGTTGGTGGTCTCTCCCGGTCCTCCGGCCCCCCCCCCCGGGCCCTGGCCCCTTGCACCGGCTGTCCCCCGCTGCCCGTGCTCCCTGAGGCCCAGGGCCTTCCTCTTCCTCCTTCCCTCCCTCGTGCCCAGTGGGGCCGGAGGCATTGGAGGTGCCCCGTGAAAACCCGCCGGTCTTCATAGAGGTGGTCGCTGTGCCCTCGGCTGGACCTAGCGCCGAGCAGGGGGAGGGCCTGAGCTGCCTCTGGGGACCCCGTCTGCCCCGCTGGAGGAAGTACCGGGGACACTGCGGTTTGTTTTGCAGGGAAGCTGGCCCTCAGGGACAGCCAGTCCCAGCGCCAGCGAAATGCAAACTCCGCGGGAGGCAGCGCGCTCCCCCAGCTGGGGTTGTCGTAGGGCAGCCGGGGCGCCTGGGGGCTCCCCGGAGCTGTGGGCCACGGGGGGCAAGGGTCACCCGGGCACCCGCCCACCCCAGCTAGCTCCCGCGGGGGAGGAGGAAGAGGGCCAGGCGGGGGTCCATCCGCAGCCGCCTGGTCAGTGGGAGCCAAGTTGAGCTGCCCGGGCCCCCGGGCCAGGGAAGAGCTCGTGTCGCCTCCACTGGCCACAGCACATAGGCCAGCAGACGGGAGGCCCCGATGGGCCCTGCAGGGAAGCAGGCTTTTCCTCTCTGCCCCAGAGGAAAATGTGAGCTGAGCAGAGCAGGGCCGAAGCGGCAGCCAGCTGGAGGCTGCTCTCTGCAGAGCACTGGGGCCCCGTGGCCTTCAGAGGGCAGGCCGGGCCACCGCGGACAGCTGCCCAAGCTCTGCCCTGGACAACCGTGCACTGCCTCCCGGAGCCGGGTGGTAAGGCCTGGGGAAGGTGTGCAGCCGCCACCCTGGGGGGCCCAGCAGGCCCCTCCAAAGGAGGCCGCCTCCAGAGCAGGAGGGGGAGCAGGGCGGGGAGCCCAGTGTCAGACCCCTCCCTCTCCAGACGCGGGAGCGGAGGCCGAGAGAGGAAAGGGGCCCTGCCAACACCACCCAGACTTTCTGGCAGGGCTCACCCGGCCTCCTGGCCCGAGCCCTCTGCTCCCTCTTGTAGCCTTTCCTGCTCTTTTCTCCTGGTTTCATACCTGCCCCTGAACCCTCGCGGGGTGCAGCCCTGGAGGACACTCACATTCTAGAGTTTTCCATCCCTGCCAAGCAGCCGTCTCAGTTCTGATTTCCTCGAGGCCCACACAGGGCCAACGCTTCTCCCTGCCCTCTCTGTTCCTGTTTTGTCCATGTCGCGCTGCACCCCTAGCTCTCCCAGATTGTTCCCTGTGGGTTTCACTTTTGATTTTTTTGCAGAACACAAAGCGTAAGGGTTTGCGTTGAGGACCTGAAAACCAAGGATGCCGTTGGAGCAATAATTCCACGCAGATTCAGGCATCCTGCGCAGGCCTTGCTCTCCCGTCCGGCTGTGTGGGGCCTGCGGGGGGCAAAGGCACGTGCCGAGACACCCCCCACTGTCCGAGAGCCAGGCCACCTGAGCCGAGGGTGCTGCGCGGCCGGCCATGGCCCACCCCAGCAGCTGGGCCCGGAGCTGACCGGCCAGCGTCGCAGCAAGCCCAGCGCTCCTTTCCTCAGCGGCGGTGGGGTGGGGAGCCAGCTGGGGACACTGATTGATTCATTCACCCCCTGAGTAAACCGGCACTGATCCAGCCCCAGGTGGACCAGGCGCACCGGCAAGGTAGCAGGAACCCAGACAGACAAACAGCCCTGCCTCGACGCCGCTTCTTTTCTAACGGGGCGACAGCCAAGGAAGTCAAGACACGGATGCCACCTGGCCAAAAACGCTCCAGAGAAAATCAAAGCGGGGAGAACAGCCAAGGGTGCCAGGCTGCAAAGGGGCGTGGTGGCGATTTGAAACAGGTGGCTTTTGACCGAAGATCTGAAGGGCAAGCGTGTGGGTGCCTGGGAAGGGCGAAGTGCAAAGGCCCTGCGGCAGGGCCTGCTGGTTTTAACTGGACCCCTCTGGCTGCCACATGGATAACAGACTGGAGGGGACAGGGCAGAGCAGGGACACAAGGGGCCCCTGTATCCCCTCCGACCTCCCCTCTCCTGGGCAGCACCTTAGCACCCCTTCCCCCCGGGTTTCCTGACTCAGACCCCCAGCCCTGCACCCAGGGGTCATCCCTGACTCCGGCCAGGGGCACTCAAGTGCCGTCCACTCTGCACGTTAGACATCCCCACCGCACTCCCTCTCCCTCCACACCCCTGGCCCCACGGTCCCGGCCCGTGTCCCCTGTCTGGTGGGAAAGGCCATGAGCCTCCGGTCTCCTGTCCCCGCAGCCCCCCCTCCCGCTCCTGTGCACCCCCAGGAGCAAGTGCCCCGTCCCACTGCCCCCCAGCCTCACCGCTGCCTCGCCCCAGCCTTCCCCTCGCGGCCACCTCTTCCCCACGTGCCCCCCATCACTGCTTCCCAGTGGGGAACGTTCGCTCACCTCCCAAACCCTGGCCTTCACCTGTGACCGCACAACTCAGGGATGAAAGCGAGAGCCACTGAGTGTCCACTCTGGTTACAAGGCCTGGGACCATGCCACGCAGTGAGCCACATGGCGGAAGACGGACTGTGGGCACCAGGACAGACGTGAGATGTTCTCTCATGAGCGGTAACAGACGTACTAAGGCATAGGCTAATAGTAGGGTGGTGATGGAAAAAATACCCCAAGTCCACCTGTGGGCCATCGTTAGTGGTAATGGTTTGTAGCAAACGTTCCACAGCCGTGCAAGGTGTGGGCGGAGGGGCACTGTGTGCGAATCCTGCACGTTACGCTGGGTTGTATAGTGAGCGCGCAACTTCTCTAAAAAAAAATAAAAAATAAATCGTACACTAGGAGCATTAACCCTGTGGAAAAGTAAAAGAATATAGTCGTAGTTACCGACACCAGGAGGCAGTGCCACAATTTCAACAGACTGGAAGTAAAATAATCTGGAAGCCCTAATTAGTGGTGATGACTTGGAACAAAAGAAATCCTCATACAGCATATGTATTTATATTTATAAGTGGGGATAGCTGCTTTGTATATCCTTTGATATTGTATCAGGCAACAAAGACTGAGTTATGTTGCAATAACCAATAAATCATTTTTTCAGAGGGAAAAAAAAGTAAATAAATAAATCTAGACATGGGACAAACAGAGCTGGCCGTAGCCTCTCCCTGCAGTGTTTCCCGGCAGCCCCCTCCGCCCACCTCCAGGACCGCTCCGTCTCCTGAGCCTGACATCCAGAGCCCCCCAGCAGGTGTCAGAGGGAGACCCGAGGACTCGTGAGGTCCCCCGAGCTTCCAGCAGCCCCTTCCTTTGGCGCCTGAGCGCATCAGCCCCCAGCTTCTCTTCGGCCCGCCGGACAAGCGCCTGTGGGGGCCGGGGGCACGGGAGGTATTCGGTGAACGACCGCTGAGCCCCCACTCAAGCGAGCCCTGTGCGCTCTGATGGGGGAGGGGTCCCACTGTCACCAGGAGAGGGGGGTCCCAGCCAGGCCCTGGTGGCGGTGAGCTTCCCAAGAGGGGGACGGCTGGGGGTGCAGGGGCAGTTAGAGGCTGGGCCGTTAGCGGCGGGCTGGCGGCTCTGGGGCCCCGTCAGTCCAAGGGGAGCCGGTGCCTATGCAGCACCCCACGTTGGTCAGCAGAGCCCCCCGGTCCCTTGGACCCTGCAGCCCAGGAGGCTGTGCCCAGCACGTCCCTGAGCGCGGCCTCCTGGGCTGGCGCGTCCTGGCCTGGCGGGGAGGCCCGGCGTAGGGCTGCAGACAAGCCGCGTGGCCTCCTAAGGCGCCTGGGTCTGGCATGCCCCGTGGTCAGCCTGGGCCTGGAGGACACAGGGGCTATTTTTTTTAACAGGAAACTTTCTCCCGTCATCTTCAAACCCTCTCTTCTACAATAGTCTATACGATACACACAGGTGTCTTAGGGGAAATAATCCTTTCCAGAGTGGACACGGCACAGAGGTGGCTCGTCCGCAAAAAAAGAGAAAGAAAGACGGTGTGCTTGGGGTGTCCCCACTCCTCGGGGCAGCTAAGAGGAGATTCTTTCTCACCTGATGGCCAAGCCCCAGACCAAAAGGGGGCCCTGCGGCGAGCCAGCGCGCCTCCCTGCTGGCCCGTTGGCCCAGGAGAGACTTTTTTTCCGAGATCTTCAGGGGGTGTTAAGGCTCTTCCCCCCACTGCCCCCAGGCACCCCGGGGCCTTCCTGTTCTCTGCATCTTCCCTGGTCCTGTGTCCACAGCAGGCACGAGTGGGTGGGGGGGTTAGTTGGCTCTGAGGGGCCTGCAGATTTCCTGTGGGCAGGGGCGCTTCCAAGTGGGGCCCCGGAGCCCTTGGGCTGGAGATGGTCAGGGAAGCTGCAGAGAGAGAGGCCATCTCGGGCCCCAGGTGGCCTCGCCCAGTGGTTTGTTGACTTTCGGTGATCCCCACTGTCTGAGATTCAAGAGCAGAGAAAACCAGCCATTTGCGCAGACGTTCTGTTGACAGAGCCCCAGGCGCCGGACGCCCAGGGTTGGGTATCGTTTCTTTCCTGTGGGCTCCCCGCTCCCACCACTTTGGGGGGCAGTGGGGAGGGGAGAGGCGATGGGAGCAGGCCGGAGCCCTCGGGGGTGTGGGGTCGGGCCCGGGGTGACCCATTGGCCCTGCCCGGCTGCCGTGCCTCTGGCCACTGGATCCCAGGCTCGGGGCAGCCCAGCTCACAGCTCGGCCTGCCGCAGCGCGAAGCAGCGGATGCCAAGACAGGACCCTCGTTGTAAACCTACAGGGCGCGGGAACCGGGCAGACCTGCAGCTCACCGTCCCCAAGCTTCGCCCGCTTTCCCATCCCACCCGGGGTGGACAAGAACTCCCACCGGAGGGCAGGATTCCACCCTTCCCTTGCCACTTACTGGCTGTGCCTCAGTTTTCCCACCTGACAAACTGGAATCACCGTGACCGCCCTGCCCGCCTCCCAAAGTCACTGTGAGGCTGACACGCGAGGCTGGGCGTGGGAGAAAATGAAAACACACAGGTGCCCATGAGTTTATTAGACAGCACTTGCCAAGCCTGCAGCTGCGGCTGGAAATTCCTGATTTTTCTGCCTGGCAAGTTGCCTGTAGTTTCCTGGACAAGCCTCATTGGGGAGCCCCGGGGAGCCTCAGGCCGCACTCACCCTGTGGGCAACTTCAAGGTAAAGTGGGGTGCTGGGCTGTCGGGGTGAGGAGAGGGACGCCATCTGGAAGTGATCGGCTCTTCCTGAACTCAGAGGCCATCCACAGATTTCCTGCCTGGGCCCTGGCACGGCTCCCGCCTGGCCCCAAGTTCAGGGACATTTCATCCCCCCGGACGAGCTGTGTCCCAAGCACTGGAGAACCGACTCCCAGCCCACACCCGCGCCGTGGCTCGCCCGCTTCTTTCCATCGTCCTTCTGCGAGCGCTTTAACCGCCTTCCCAAGTTTCACTCCGCCACCTCGCCCCCAAACTTCTCGCTGCCCCCAGTTCCATCCTCCAGGATTGAAATTCTCTCTCCCAGTCTCCATGAGGAATCGGTGAGACAGAAAAAGCAGGAAATTAATGTCCCAGCCTCAAGGCTCCGCGAGGCATTAGACGGAATTAAAGGAGAATAATGAGTCCGCGCACGCACGGCTCTGTTGTTCTTTGATTTCCCTTTCAAAATTCATGGAGCGAACTCCTCCTCCGCACCACACCGGCTTTGGGCTGGGAGACTCGCTGGTGTCCTGAATGAATTTACATGCCAAATGGGTTTTAATTTTATATTTTTGCTTAGGGTCAGGGCATTTATTTATTAGCGTTATTTATTACCGAAGCACGAGTGGTTTTAATTATTGTAGTGCTCCTCCAGCAAAGCAGGATGGCTGCTAGCGACGGAGCGTTTTCCGTTTCCGCCCGCATAAATAATACAGTTTTTAATTTCGTGAAGATTTAGCCTTCGTCGGCTTTGTAAATTAAAGTCATCGTTTACCGTCGCGGAGACGGAGTGCTGGGAGCCATCCTGGTGGACTTCCTCTCCCGGCATCTCGCCTGGTGGTGGCTTTCCCCAAGTTTGATCCTCCGGTGCGGGGACCCAGGAAAAGGCCTCAGTGGGGCAAGCAGGTGTCAGGAATGGGGGGGACACAGAGGCCCAGCCAGGGAAGGGGCACGGACCCCATCTCTCCGGGCGAGCGCGCGAGCAGATAAGGACACCGAGCTTCCCCGGTGTTAACTCGCTGCCCTTCAGCTAGGAAGGAGCAGGTTCAAAGTCACGTGTGACTAACTCCAAGACTCGGTCTCTTCACCTCTAAGCCGCACGCCTTCTCTGTGCCAGGCCTCAGGGTGGAGGCTGGCAGAGGCTGCCGGGGAGGAGGCAGCAGGGGAAGCAGGCAAGACGGACAGAGGTGACGAGAAAATGGGGAGGGGACCCCTCAGCCCACCTCGGAGGCACCCAGCACCCAGCCCCCAAGCCAGAGACTGGCATCGCTGGCTGAGTCTGAGGGGTCCCCTTCCCCAGGGCCCCTCCATCCCTGCCCGCCTCTCCTTCTCCCTAGAGCCTCAGCTCTCAGGCTGCCGGGTCAGGAAACGTGAGCTCCCCAGCACAGGGCGCAGTGCCCCCCAGCTCTGCAGTGCCCCGTCTCCCCTGTCCCCCTGGCCCCCCCTCCTACCCCCCCAGGGCCTCCCCTCGTCACTCAGAAGCCCACGGCGTGTCAAGAGCACATCACGCCACGGCGCTAGTTCATGGCACCAGGTCCACGTCATCTGCCGCCCGTGGGAGCCCCTAGAACGAACAAGCCGTTTGGGGTTGCCATGGAGAAGCGGGGCCCAGCGCTGGCTTGGCAAGGCTCTACGTCAAGCAGGGGATTTTAACAAGGGGTCCGTGAGCCTGAACTTGCATGTTTAAAAAGCACGTTTTCCTCATGGGGACATGTTGCTGCAGGTGTGATATATTTATTAAATAAAACACAGTGTAGTGTGGACTTGGGAAGGGGTCGGTGGAACAGAAAAGGTGACAGACCCCGGGGTAGAGCGTTCCTGGCCCCCCCAGCCAGCAGGCCTGGGCTCGGCCGCAGGTGCCCTCCCGGGACAACCAGTGCCCTCGGCTGGGGTACAGCCAGGTGGCCACGGCCCAAACCCCTGGGGCTGTTCTCAGGTTAAAATGTGTTCATTCGAAGCGGACTTGGCCCAGTGGTTAGGGCTTCTGCCTACCACATGGGAGGACTGCGGTTCAAACCCCGGAGCTCCTTGACCTGTGTGGAGCTGGCCCACGTTCAGTGCTGATGTGCACAAGGAGTGCCGTGCCACACAGTGGTGTCCCCTGCATAGGGGAGCCCCACGCACAAGGAGTGCGCCCCGTAAGGAGAGCCACCCAGAGCGAAAGAAAGTGCAGCCTGCCCAGGAATGGCACCGCACACACAGAGGGCTGATGCAACAAGGTGGCGCAACAAAAAGAAACACAGATTCCCGTGCCACTGACAACAACAGAAGCAGACAAAGAAGAAGATGCAGCAAATAGACACAGAGAACAGACAACCGGGGGGCAGGGGTGGGGAGGGGAGAGAAATAAATAAATAAATCTTTAAAAAATAAAATAAAATAAACTGCGTTCATTTCCCCGCCGCCGGCTCTGTTTTCTGCAGGGATTTTCCTGAGCTTCCCTCCAGGCTCTGGCCACAAATAGGTCCAGGCGTGACGCGGTCTCCACACAGGGACAGCGTGGCCGCCCCACCATCCTCGCGCGCAACGCGGCTTGAGTTTGAGCAGAAAAGAGCCCCCGCGCCCCGCCGTCCTCGTCCATGGGGGAAGGTGGGGGTGTCGGAGTGGGAACGCCCCGAGTGCAGGGAGCATCCATGGGCACAGCCCCACGCCCGCTGCTGCGGCTCCGTTAGAGATGGGCAGGGCCTCCTCTTAGAGAGGAAGGCAAACTCTCTTCTCGTTGCAGGAGCAGGCTCCCTAAGGAGGGCGGAAATAAATAGGAGGTTCCCGGTGAATACTTTACCCATTTTTCAGATTTTCTTGCTTCTTACTCACAGCATTGACCATGGGGTACTTCTGGATCGGTCCCAGCCAGATGGGTGCCTGCGGACTAGACTTTAGAATCAAAGAGAGCTAACGGTGAAGCCTCTTCTCACCAAAAAGGGAAATAAAATATCTTCTAGAACTGGATCGCCTGCTGCCTTAGACAGGAGAGCATGTGCTTTGCGGAGATGAGCTCCCCTAGAAATTCACGCATTAAAAAACTCTTCAGGGGAAACAGATTTGGCTCAACTGATAGGGCATCCACCTTCCACATGGAAGGTCCAGGGTTCAAACCCCGGGCCTCCTTGACCCGTGTGGTGAGCTGGCCCATGCGCAGCGCTAATGCGCGCAGGGAGTGCCCTGCCACAAAGGGGTATCCCCCACATAGGGGAGCCCCACGCGCAAGGAGTGCGCCCCATAAGGAGAGCCGCCCAGCGCGAAAGAAAGTTTAGCCTGCCCAAGAATGGTGCCACACACACAGAGAGCTGACTCAGCAAGATGACGCAACCAAAAGAAACACAGATTCCTGGTGCCGCTGACAAGAATGCAAGTGGACAAAGAACAACACACAGTGAAGGGACACAGAGAGCAGACAATTAGGGGGGGAAGGGGAGAGAAATTTTAAAAAATAAATCTTCAAAAAAAAAAGTCTTCAGGGGAGAATTCCCTTTAAAAAGATGCAGTTGGGCATTTGTTTACCCATGCCCTCATTTTGTAGATGAGGAAATGGAGGGATTTGGCTGAGATCCCGCGGCTGGGAAGAGGCGGTGCCTTCTGCTCGGAAGCCTGCAAGCCCGGGTCAGGCGTGCGCTCTCGGCCCGGGTGTGGGCTGCTGGTTTCCGTGTAGGTTTACACCTCGGGGCCCTCTAGAGAAGGCCGGGGAGCCAGATCAGGCCATCTGTAATCAGGCTGCCAGCTACAGCAGGCACAGCCGCCTTCCGAAGGAGGCTGGAGCCAGGCGGGCTCTGTGAGGGCAGATGACAGAGAAAGGCAGGCAGAGCAGGCAGAGGGCCGCGGGATGGCTCGGGAGGAGCCGGCCTGGCTGGAGCACGGGGTGCCCGGCAGAGAGAGGGGAGAGTGAGTCTGCACGGGGGGGGGGGGTGCTCAGGTGCCTGGGTGGGAGTGGGCTTGACCCAGGCTGTCGGGAGCTCCCTGTCCATCCGTTGACCCCTCGCTAAAGTGCGCAGCTGCTGGCTTTCCTCCAGCCCTGACGTGGTGCCCGTCTAAGGCGGGAAACAGGGAGCCCTTCTGGATTCTTCTGCAGAGAAAAGGCGTCCACGAGCAGGCCGCTTACGGCCCCTTCCCCCCATGGGCTCATCCCCTCGCCGGGGGCTTCTCTTCGTGGGCTCGGGACGGGCAGCCCTGGGCCTGGCACCAGGGGGTCTCCAGGCCTTGGAGGCAGCAGTCGGGAAGTGAGCAGGAGATGAGGCCAAGCCCCTTGAGGGGCGCAGGGGAAATGGCCGGACTGTGGCAGTGCTAAATGGACCGGGCGGCTGCCGGGTGGGCGCAGGAGTGGTGAGTGAGGTGGGCGTTGACGTGGGCATTGACTGCATCCTCCCGTGGGGCAGGTGGTGGTATGCTCCTTGTAAGACGGCTTAGAGGGGTGCTTTGCCCGAGCTCATTTGCAGAGGGACCTCGTCAGGTTTCGAACTCAGGTCCATGTAACTCCAAGACAGAGGGTAAGAGGTGAACAGCCTGTGTTTGCCTCCAGCAAAGAGCATGTCAGGTGGCCCCCATTGCAGCCTGTGAGCTGGCACGGGCGTGCCCGGGTACGTGCCCCCCTCTTTCCTGGCAGCAACAGAGATGGCTCACAGGCACCCACCTGGAGCACCCAGAGGCCACCCCAAGGAAGGTTTTAGCAGAGGCCCAGGCTGCAGTGCTTTCTGGGGCCATTTGTTTTTTTGTTTTTGGGGGGATTTTTTGTGTTTTTTTAAGATTTATTTTTTATTTATTTCTCTCCCCTTCCCCCCCAGTTGTCTGCTCTCTGTGTCCATTCACTGTGTGTTCTTCTGTGACCGCTTCTGTTGTTGTCAGCGGCACGGGAATCTGTTTCTTTTTGTTGTGTCATCTTGTTGTGTCAGCTCTCCGTGTGTGCGGCGCCATTCCTGGGCAGGCTGCACTTTCTTTCGCGCTGGGCGGCTCTCCTTACGGGGTGCACTCCTTGCACGTGGGGCTCCCCTACGCGGGGACACCCCTGTGTGGCAGGGCACTCCTTGCACACATCAGCACTGCGCGTGGGCCAGCTCCACACGGGTCAAGGAGGACCGGGGTTTGAACCGCAGACCTCCCGTGTGGTAGACGGACGCCCTAACCACTGAGCCAAGTCCGCCTCCAGGCCATTTGTTTCATCACACTGGGTTCCCTGAGCCGCCCTCCTGCCGACATTGAGACAGAGAGCCCGATGGCTCAAGACGGACAGGATTGAAATTAGGCTTTGACAGGTCAGGCCGCACTGCCTGCGCCTGCGGACACAGGGCAGCCTTCTTCAGACCTAAAGGCTGGGGGGCCTGGAGGGGGGTGGGTGTGTGATGAGGGCCACGGGAAAGCCAGGCCCAATCTGGAGGCCCCTTGGGAGCTGCCGTCACCCAGGCCCACTTGCTTGGGGGAGGGTCCCAGGAAACCCCCAGCTTCTCATCCCAGGCAGTCTTTCCTATTTGACGAGTGTTTGTTCCTTATGCAGCTCCTCTGGAACAGGCAGGGGCAAGAGAATTAGGAGATGCTGGTTTCTCAGCTTCAAAACGGTGAGGAGAAAACCGCGCCGTGCTGAATTGCCCACAGCTGGCGACCAGAACGCTGCGCTGCAGCTCACGGGGGGTCAAGCCCCAGATGTGCCGATGGCCCCCAGGCCAGCCCAGGCAGTTCTCCTAGCACGCTTTGGTCTTCAGTTTCCTCATCTATCAGGTGCGGGAAATAAAATACCCCGGAACACCTCAGAGGTGGCCAAGGAGTCCTCCAAATGAGAAAGCAACTTTTCCCATCAGTGGGAAGGAAGGAAGGAAATGTCTTTCTTTGAACCCCTTTTCAATTATCAGCGTGTTAGTCAGGCTTCTCTAGGGAAACAGAACCGACAGGAGATACCCGTAAATAGTGTGAGGTTTTTCTAAAATTGTCCCACGTGACTGGAGGGTGTGCACGAATCCAAGTTCCATAGGGCAGGCTGCAAACGAGGGGCGCCAGTGAAGGTCCTTGATGAGTTCCCAGGAGAAGCTGGCCGTCCGAAGGAGAGATGGAGATTGTCTCTGAATGCTGAAATCACTTCTGTTTTTTTTTCCTCACAGTTGAAAGTGCTTTTTTAAATTTCATTTGCTCTTATACAATAGGTGAAAAGTATTACTATTCTTAGCATTTCCTTGCCCATCCTTGAGCAGGAGTGCCTTATGTATTTAGGGATTTTTAATGATACCCTGTAAATTGCAGGGTGAGATTTTCTACTGCGCAATTCTTTTTCTCTGACAAATGTCAATATTATGCCCATTATTAAAATCATGTCTCATTTCATTATTCATTGCAACATTACCATTTGAAATATTTCCATGATTTTCCAATTATTTTGCTTTATATGATCTTCAAGAGTTTCAAAAATTTTGATTCTATGGAGTGAGATAGGTTTATGTGTGGGTTTTTTTGTTCTCTTTATTTTGTTCAGAAAATTTCTAGGAATCGTTTTTTGTATCAATGTTAAAATTACTCAGTTAACACAGGAGATTAACTATAATAATTAATCTGCATTAGTCAGCAGTTACACTCTCCCTTTATTTTTATCATGTTATTTTTTTATTGTATTTTTTTTGAAAATGCGTAGATCACAAAAAATGTTACGTTAAAAAATATAAGAGGTTCCCATATACTGACCCCTCTGACCCCACTACTCCCGCATCAACAACCTCTTTCATCGTTGTGGCATACTCATTGCATTTGGTGAACACATTTTGGAGCACGGCTGTACCGCATGGATAATGGTTTACATTGTAGTTTAACTCTCCACCAGTCCATTAAGTGGGTTATGGCAGGACGTAGAATGTCCAGCATCTGACCCTGCTGTAGAACTATTGTGACTAGTAATGGAAGAAATTGTAGCATCGATGCAGAGAAAGTGGCCACTTCCCCTTTTAAGACCTCCAGCTGATTGGACGAGATGTCCCTCATTGCTGACGGCAGGCTCCTCAGTGGATTGTAGATGTAATCGGCCATCTGTGCCTTCAACTCACTGATGATTAAAGCCCACAAAAGGCCCTTGTGTTACAGTTAGCCCATCGCTTCCTTGACCAAAAACAACTGGGCACCATTACCTGGCCCAGCTGACCCATTAGGCTAACCATCACAACCACTGACTCCTAAAGCAGAGAAATTTCTCTGGCACATGTGCGTGTACATGTCTGTGAACCCAGACGTGGATACGTATGTATTTTGGAAAAGCCAAAATGAGAAATTATAAATGAAGATACCGGTACTCAGCCTCAAGGGGAGCTGTTGATATGTCCCTAGCTTTTCCTGCTGTGTGAACAGGGAGTGTGTGTCTAACTGTAATTTTAAAACACAGGGAAAATGAGCTCGGCTCTTGGCATTATACCGCCAGATGCCAGGTCCCTCCTCTTGTATTTCCTTCCGCATGGCGGTGTACATACAGCTCCTCTGGTTTAGTTACAGCTGCCCAGCTCTCCCCATCCCACAGGCTTCTTTAGGGTGTAGCTCAGAGGTCTTGGGGTGCCCTCACGTTCTGCACTGTGTGTGTGAGAGAGAGCTTGTGTGGGTGTGTGTGTGGCTAGAGGGGACTCACAGTGGTAGCCAACAGATTTCCTCGTATGTTCGGTGCCAGCCAGGCTGGGAGCAAAGGAGTGGAGAGGGAATTTGTCCCCACGTTTGAGCTGGAATGAAGCCCAAGCTGGAGGTTGGTGACACCGAAATAATTGGAGGTAAGAGCCGTGAGGCCATTAAGATAAATTCTTGACATAAAAATGTAGGCTGGTTCATGAAAGGTTGCAGGGACAGTAGGTTACAGCGACAGCTTTTCCACCACCGTCTAACCCTCCAGATGGAAGGGAGCTCGGCGTCGTGAATCATGGCCAGTCTGGACTACACAGCCCCTGTTCAGAAGCGTAGTTCTGAGGAAAGAGTGAAGTTATTCAGACTGGCCCGTGTTCAGGGCATGGTTGTTACAACGTGGACTGGAGAAGGAGCGGAAAGGCCTAGAAGCTTGTGGACCGAGCGGCAGAGGCCTTCTGCAGCCAACCCAGGCGCCGGGTGTCTGCGGCTCCGTGCTCCCATCCAGGGAGTGTTTTTGCTGAATCGGGGGGCTGGACACCCCCTCTCCCCTGGCAGGGACCTTCCTGTGAAGGCGCTGTGCCCCCGGCAAGCTCAGCTATTTGCGGGTTCGCCCTTTCGGCAAATCACCCCCCTTAACTCTCAGACGAGACGTCAGGGACCCTTGGAAGGAGGATCTCTGCTGGGCTGAAGCGCCTGCTCGGGAAGACGGGAGCTCAAGGGATGGGAGGGGACCCCTCAGGCCGGCGACCGGAAGGCCTGGCTCCTCCCGGGTCCACCCTGCCTCCCACCAGGTCCATGCGGCCGAGCCCGGGGCGGGAGCCCCGATGATTCCGTCCACCTCTCCTTAGCCGAGAACGGCGACAGCCCCAAGGAGAGCCGTCGTCGGGCGAATGCTTGTGGCGGAGCCCACGTGGACGTTAGCCCACAGGACTGCGGCGAGTATTGTTGCCATTTTACAGATGAGAAAACTGAGGCCTGGAGAAGGTCACAGCTTAGCAAATGTTCAGATGGTTTGGAGTTCAAATTTCCATCTGTTCAGCCCCAAGACTGTACTGACTGCACATTCTCTGACCGGAATGAAAAGGTCATCACGGGGGGAGAGCTTGTAAACGCCCTCCAGGGTCAGTTAGGGACTCAGCAAGTGGAGTGCGCGATATGCTCCGTGGGTGCCGTTCGGCCCATTTTCAGTGGGCTCCGGTTGGGAGTCGATGGTGGGTGATAGGAAGATGTCTGTGTTCGGGGAGTTCCCTCTGGGTATGTGAATCTATATTAATAACTGGCTAATGGTGGTTCAACGAGCTGACGTAATTCACGTGACTGTGAGGGAGGGAAATTCCGCCCCGGGACCGGCGCACACATTCACGGCCACTCTCCACGGTCAGCCCGAGAGGCACCCGCATTTGCCACGGGAAAGAAGCGACAGGTATGGGGTCTTGTTTTTTTTTTTAGATTTGTTTTTTATTTATTTCTCTCCCCTCCCCCCCCAGTTGTCTGCTCTCTGTGTCCATTCGCTGTGTGTTCTTCTGTGTCCGCCTGCATTCTTGTCAGCAGCACCCAGAATCTGTCTCTTTTTGTTGCGTCATCTTGCTGCGTCAGCTCCCTGTGTGTGCCGCGCCACTCCTGGGCAGGCTGCGCTTTCTTTCACGCTGGGCGGCTCTCCTTACGGGGTGCACTCCTTGCCCATAGGGCTCCCCTATGCGGGGGACACCCCTGCGTGGCAGGGCACTCCTTGCATGCATCAGCACTGCGCATGGGCCAGCTCCACACGGGTCAAGGAGGCCCGGGGTTTGAACCCTGGACCTCCCACGCGGTAGGCGGACGCTCTACTCATTGAGCCACGTCCGCATCCCAGGTGTGGGGTCTTAATGCAGATGCTGTGGTCGCACCTGAGCCTCTGGATTCCCTGCCCTCAGGTCAGGGCAGACCCTATAGGGGCCGCCTCGAGCCCCAGGGCAGGAGTTCAGGAGGTCCCGTCTCTGAGCGTCCAGCCATATCCCCGCCCCATACTGATTTTCCTTCCTGGGCTGGGGTGAGGACAGGCACCCTTGGGGTAACGGGGATGTTTGCTGAGCATCTGAGAGGCAAACCCCCGTGAAGTAAGCAGGCCAGGGGGCCAGGTGCACAGGCTAGCCCACTGCCCTGCCAGCCGGGTCTCGCCTGATGACGTTCCCAGGTTGTCCCCTGGGAATTCTATCCCTGCTCCTGAATCCTGTTTAATCTTGCCAGCTCTCTCACGGGGGCAGGCCAGGTGCACACCCGAGCCCCCCCCCCCACCCCTTTCCCATGTCAAGCACACGGGGGCTCAGTTAGCTGCTGCTTTGATGTCATGCAGCAAAGGGAGCTCTGGGGACTCTCGATCTAGACAATAGCAAATGGCCAGAGCTCCAACAGGGCAGGGGGAGCCAAGCCCAGTAGCCACGGACTCCCAGCCCCGGAGAAACATGCTTGCCTGGGGGTGGGGACAACAGCCAGCATCCCCGAGTGTGTCCCTGTCCTCCTGCCTCTTTGATGAGCACTGTGTCCACCCCCCTAGGGGCACTGTGCTAGGCCCTGCCTGATTCCCACCGAGATGGGAGACCCCAGAGGGCAGGGCCCCTGCACCCTGACCAACCAGGGAACAGGCCGTGCCAGTCAGCTGGGCGGGACGTCTGTCCCCGTCTCCTGGGGAGCATCTCCTGAGTCATCCGCCCCCACCCCCGGCCACCCCAGGCCCCGTCCAAGGCCGGCGGCTCGGGTTACCCGGCCTCCTTGGCTTTTCTTAGTAACAGCGCTGGCCCCGGCTGCGCCTCCTAGAGACATTCTGTCCTGGTCTGCCCAGAGGCTGACCCCAAGCCAGGATGTCCACCCCCACCCGGGAAGCCTTCTCCTCACTCTGGCCGCCGCAGGGTCCTGGGGGAGGACACGCCTGGGTGAGGTCAGCGTAAGCAGGTGGACGCCCATCCCAGCCAAGGGACGGCTCCCGGCGGCCACCGCCCATTGCGGCCACCCGTGTGAGAGCCAATCCTTGTTCAAACTCTGGGTCTCCTGCCAGGGAGGGAATGGCCGGGAGAGGGTGCAGGCTGGATCTCAGAGGCTTAGCCGGCCTTGCCCCTGGGGGCTCCACCCCTTACTGAGACCCCAGGGGGCAGGAGGGGGTCTGCCACGCCCCGGACCACCTTGGATTGTCCCACGATTCTCTGGCTTTGTGGACCCCCCTGATTTCTTGCCAATCCACGGATCCACCACGGGACGTGGAGGGAGCAGCCGCCTGTGCCCAGCCTGGCACGGAGCCTCCCCTCGACGTAGTCGTGGCCGTGACCTCCAGGGCAAGCAGGGGCCTAGGAAGGGACCTCCTGAGCAGATCCGAGGTCAGGCAGAAAGGGGGTGTCCTCGGAAGGCCAGAAGCTCAGGGCCTCGGAACAACGGGGGCCCCAGCCTGTGGAGCCTGCAGGAGCCGCTGCTCCTGGTAGAGACGTGGGGCCAGGAAAGGAAGCCAGAGGGGGGCGGGCCTCAAGCCAGCAGTCCTGCTTCATCCTATTTTAGTTTCCTCAGCTGCTCTAGCAAATTCCGTGCCATGGGTTGCTGAAACAATGGGAATTGGTTTGCTCATGTTTTTTGAGACGGGATAAAAGTCCGAATGAAGGCATCACCGGGCGATGCTTTCTACCCAAAGGTTGGCGTTCCAGGGCTGACTGCCGGCCATCACTGGTCCTGGGCGCCTCTGTCACCTGGCAAGGCGTGGCAGCCGCTCCTGGGCTCTTCCGGGTTCCCGTGGTGTGCTCTCTCTCTCTGTCTGAATGTCATTCCGCTTACATGGGACGCCAGTAATAGGTTTAAGACCCATCCGGTTGAGGTGGGACACACTTTAGCTCAAGGAACCTCAGTAATCGAAGAAAACGTGGCCTTGGTGTGGAGAAAGTGGCCATGGTGGCTGCTGGGGGTAGGGAGTGGGAGGAAGAGATGTGATGTGGGGGCATTTTCGGGGGTTGGAGTTGTCCTGGGAGGTGCTGCAGGGACAGTTACCGGACATTGTATGTCCTCCCATGGCCCACTGGGTGGACTGTGGGAAAGTGTGGGCTATGGTGTGGACCATTGACCATGAGGTGCAGCGGGGCTCAGAGATGTATTCACCAAGTGCAATGTCTCATGATGATGGAGGAGGTTGTTGTTATGGGAGGGGAGTGGGGTGAGGGGGGGTGGAGGGTATATGGGGAACTCATATTTTTTTAATGTAACATTAAAAAAATAAAGACCAAAAAAAAATACATTGAAAAAAAAAAAGAGGTCCTGCTGGCGGTGGACTCACAGCCACAGGAATGGATCAGGCTTGGGGATGGGTTTCGCTGGGGTCCAGGCAGCTCTGAACCCCCCCACGTCCCCTCAGGGTTCCTCCGCCCCCATCTCCAAGCAGCCGTTGGGTTCCTGGACCCGCCGTTGAGAGTTAGGTGGACCTGACCAGCTGTTGAATTCTCGAAACGTCTCTCTGGGCCTGAGCTGTGGTGTCTCAGGACACAAATCGGTGATTCCGGGGCCGAAGGAGCCCGGCTCCCCCCTCCGCCGCTCGCTCTGCAGGCGGCTTCTGGTGCAGGCCTTCGGAAGGTCCGAGGACCTGTGGACAAAGCGTCTCCCCTCGGCCAGTGTCCTGAGAGAGGAAGGGGAGGAGGTGCCTCCAGGGAGCCGCTTCCTCTCTCTGCTGTTGGAATGTGAGATGAACCTTCTAGAGGCCAGGGCGGCCATGGGCACACCTGCAGGGCCCACCCCCGTGCCCTCCGCTGGCCCCCAGGCCGGTCTAGCTCATTGCCCAGCCCCGGGCAGCAGCCGCCCCCTGGGGTGTACGTAACCTGCCGTCATGGGCCGGAGATGCCAGAGCAGGGGGCGTTCTTGAGGGGTCCCAGCGCTCCCTCCCACGGCGTTCCTGCCCCGTCTGCTCCTGGGGGAAGGTGCCCAGTGGAGCCGAGGTGGCCCAGTCCCTGGGCTCGGCCCCCGGGCCAGGTGCAGTGGCCTGCTGTGGCCTGGTCCTCACAGCCAGGGGCTGGGGACCCCGTGGCTGCCCAGCATGAGGCGTCAGGACAGAGGAGCCTGGCCAGCTGGTGGGTGTCTCCTCCCCGCTGCTGTGAGTGGTCCCGCTGGGACGCAGTGTCACCGGAGAAGGACTTGACACCGATGAAAGGGGAGGATTTCCTGGGAGACAGCATCCCTTCTGGGCAGTGTCTGGGGCCCCGGAGGTGGACCTGGGAGCCTGTCCTTCGGCTCTGGCCCTGGATTCCTGGGTGCCCACCTGCCAAATGGGAAATGCACCTCACTCTAGGGTACGTCAGTGCATCGGGGGGGTAGGGAGCAGGGGCTGGGGGCAGAAAGGATACGTGCAGACCCCACCCCCCTGAAGTCGGGGACCCCGTGCTCTCCCGTATCCCCTCCTCTCAGCAACCTGGCAGGCAGCCAGCACAACCTCCTGCCTCGGCCTGGTATACAGTGGCCTCAGGGCCATCAGCAGCGTCCACAGCCAAGCCCCCCTCAGCCCTGCGGGCCAGCCGGGCCCCCGCCCCTGCCAGCTCCTGGCCTGTCGCCTCCTTCAGCAGGACCCTGGAGTAAGCCCCCCACCCAGGGGCGGCGCGGGCGACCTCCATGCCGGGGGAGCCCGAGGGGCCCAGGGGATCCCTCCGCAGAGTGTGGCCCAGCTTCCGGGGTCGGCTGCGTTTTGAGGGACAGAAGGAAGGAGGCCCCCGCTCTTCCCCTTCCCTCGTCTTTTCTTGAGATATAAAGTAGATTTGGGTCATGTTTCGGGAAGACGGCAATCCTTATTGACTGGATCGCCCACGCTAGCCTCTGAGCCTGAACAGAAGAGGAGCTGTAAGAAAGTGGGAGAGTTATCCAGAACCTTCCTTCTTCTCAGATGGTTCAACACCGCTAAATCCTACAACTCTTTAGGAACCGGTAAAAACGTTCTCAAGGAACAGGTCAGGTTATGGAGCGTATGGTCAGCATATCTGTGTGCTTTCTGTGTGTGTATAAGAGGAAAGGCAGTTGGGAGGAAGGGGGAGAGAGAGATTCCAGAACATTCTTTAGAGGTTCCCTCCTGACGGTGGGCCAGGCAGAGGCCGTGTTTCAGCTGTGAGAGCGTGTGCCCGCAGGGTGGTGCCTGGGGGCTAGAATCTGCCTGGCAGGCTCTGCTGAGGTCCAGGGGTCCTGTGGCCTCATCTTTTAGAGCCCCCTGCATGATTGCAGACGCCCCTTCTTGTACTTGCTTCTGTCCGCTCGCCGCTAGATCCAATCCACTGCTTCAAACACTACGCGAAAGCACCCTAAGGTGTCTGCCCAGGATCCTGTGCTCAGGGTGTCATCCTGACCCGTTTAACAACTAAAGATCCACGTTATGGAATTCCTCCCCTAATAAAACACAGTTAGCAGTCTTAAGCTCCCGAGGAAACAGATCATTTGCTATTTGGCATGGGTGGGTTTTATCAGAGAGTTTTTCTCCTAAAGCCAAGCTGAAGTAAGAGAGGAGAGAAAGAGGGGCATCCCCTATGGGGTGTCTGGGAGGTTGGGGCGTGATATGGGCACATCAGGGGGGCAAGGGGGAGCCTGGGGCTGGCTGAGCCCACACTAAATGGCAGGCACACTCCTCAAACCTTAGATGCCCAGCAGTAGCCAGTGAGGTGACAGTGACTCAGAGAGCTCCCGTGAATTGCCCAGGGCATCCCAGCAATCAGAGGTTGACTGGGGATGGGAAAGGAGGTCAGCATGACCCCAGAGGCTAATCTTCTGCTGGGAGGGCAGAAAGGGCCCAGGTGGGACTGAGAAACGCAGGTCATGTGCAGAAATGGGGGCAGGCAGCGACCGGGATCAGGTTTGCTTTTCTGTCCTTGGGCCAGATGGAAAAAGTATTTCTAATTGAATACCTGTAAATCCTATCCTATTGAGCGTAGACTTGGTGCCTCGTTCCTCAAAGGCCCCTGAAATGGTTCTTTTTGGGACAGTTTCTCTCTCGGGTCCACTGAGATGCTCACACGTCCCAACCCACAACAGCGCGGCACCCTCTATGGTGAGGGACCCTCTTCCCGGGGTCCTTAAATTGAACCAGGTTGGGGGAGAGGAGGAGGGGGAGACTCAAGCCTGAAGTTGGCCAAAAAGGCCAGCTCGGCATGTCCACACCAAGGCAGCCATCTCAGTCACCTTCCCCGACCTCAGGGAGGAAGAGGCTGCGCTCAGAAATCATTAGCACGGTGGTACAAGATATAAAAGGCAGAACCCATTGGCGTTCAGCTAGCTGTGTCTGCTGGTGAACTTTTAGGCTTTTGTTTGGCTTTCTGCTGCATGAATCTAGAGCTTGCTGTCTGGACCGGGAGCTCCCACACGCCCCTGCTTCGCCGTGGAGGTTTCATTGCTCGGTGCAACCTGCTTCCCACCATCCCCGCAGCCCTTGGAGTAGAGCCGTTCTTTTTTCTCTTTATCTTCAGTGCCTGGAATACCATAGGAGCTCAGCGTCTTGTTTTTATTCAAAGTTAGAGCTATAATTCGCAAAATACACAGCTCACATTTACTCCGGTAAATTCTTCCTTTAATTGAAATGCATTCATTTGGAGAAAGCGATGCTGATAGGAACCAGATAAGTGGAGAACTGATGTTTTTCTAAGTACTTCTGGCCCCTCAGGATGTAAATTACAATATGGAGCATTTAGATACCAAACCCATTGGGAGAGGGGTTGAGGATTAGCCATTCTTCCACTGAGCACTCAATACAAACTCCAACTCGGGTTAATTAAAATTCTAAATCACGCAATGGTTTTTTTTCTGCAAATACTTTTATGATCTTATTTATCACTGTTAATAATAACAGTAACAATAATAATAATAAAACTGCTATGTGATTAAGGTGCAGATAAGCAATTAGGAAACAATATTGATGGTGTGCTAAGAGCTGGAGTAGAATAATTACAAGGGAGGTTCGTAGGAGAGCTGGTTCCGGAGAATTCTCTGCCTGGGACCTGAGGTCAGTCACTGCGATTCTGTTAAACCGTGTCCCTGATGTCAGTCGTTTGGTCCCTCATTCATTTAACGGACACATACTAAATGCCATGTAGACATCGCCAGGCAGTCTGCGAGGTGCTGGCGGCGGTGGGGAACACCACGCTGTGGGCCGGGGGTGGTGACGGGCAGGTGTACGTGCCTCACGGTGAGGTGTATTACGGCCAGCAATGGAGGAAGGCACCCTGTGGGTATTTGGTCTTAGCTGAGACCTAGAAGAAGAGTTGGAAATATCCAGATGGGGAAGCGGTTGTGGCTCAAGTGATTGAGCTCCCACCAATCACATGGGAGGTCCCCGGTTTGGTGCCCAGTGCTTCCTAAAGAAGACGAGGGAGACAGTGAACTGACGCGACAGGCAGGCGCAGCGAGCTGACGCAGCAAGATGCTGCAACAAGAGGACACAAGGAAAACACAACGAGAGATGCAACAAAGCAAGGAGTGGAGGTGGCTCAAGTGATTAGGCACCTCCCTCCCACATCGGAGGTCCCGGGCTCGGTTCCCGGTGCCTCCTAAAGAGAAGACGAGCACAGAACCAGCAGACGTGGCAAATGCAAACAACAAAGGAATGGAGTGAAATAAATAAAAATAAATCTTTTTTTAAAAAAAAAGAAATACCCAGATGGACGTGGGCCAGTGGGGAGGGATGGAGTTCCCAGAGAGCCCAGCAATGGAAACGAGCTCCATCCTCTCAAGGACTAAAACATCATCAGGAGAGTGGGAAGTGACCACGGATGACCTGGCGAGGCTGGGCAGCCTGCGTGCTGAGGGCTTTCCTGGGAGAGGGCTCAGAGGTGGGCTTGGGGACCTGGGCTCTGCCTCGCAGTGGGTGAGGACGCTGGCGCTCCACCGCAGAGACAGGTGTCGGAGCTGTGTAATGGCGGCTAGACGTAATAGCAGTGGGGGTGGGTGGGGATAGAAGGGCATGGGAAATTCAGAGCAGGCGAAAATAACTGCAGCAGCAAGTGTATAATGAGCTCCTGCTCTGTGCCAGGCTCTGTCCATGTTTGATTTCATTTTTAAGCCAAACCTATGAGGCAGGATCTATTATCCCCATTTTATGGATGAGAAAACAGGCACATAAAGATAAGTGGCAAACGTGAACTGGACTCCCCTGTGAACTTGAGCCCGGACTCCCCTTTGACCCCAGAGCCCACAGTCCTAAGTACTACGTCCTACCTGTCACTCAGGTAGGAGGAGAGGGCTGAGCAGGTGACTGTGACAGCTGCATCTGACAGTCCTCTGGGGCTCCTGTGGCGTCAGAAGCAGCGGGCTGCCTGCCCACAAAGCCTTTTCTTCCAACTCTTAGAAATACAGGCCTTTCCCTCGGTGCTGGTGACCTGGGATCAGATCGGGCACAGATTGGGGTCAGTCTAATGCTCACTGGGCCTAAGGGCTGGCCTGAGCGCCGAGCCCAGTTCCTGCTGGCCCCTCAGTGCCCAGGTGCACCCTGCGGCTCTAGTCTGGCCCGGCTCGGAGAGCCCGTTGGGGTTCCCAGCTCCCTGACTCATCACCACCGGCGTGAGCGTTCGTCCAGATTCTGCTACTCTCCTAACAGTTCCGTCGGTATTTCTTCATCTTTTGCCTGAAATGAAGTTCCTAAGTTGGTCATTTCGGAGGTTTGGTACAAAATAAGCTGCATGATACAGCTAGTTTGAAAAACACAGTCGTGTCCTCAACTTCTCACTTCCCTACAAGCCCTCTGTTTGCATTTTGCCCCGTGGGACAAATTCTCAGCTTCATCAGTCATCTGATGAGCAAGTAGCTCTCTGTTACCAGTCCAGCCTTGTCCTCATATGGGACCTGGTCCTAGGACAGGAAATTAGCTGTGAGCAGTCGGGACAAGTGCCCTGAAATGGTACTCAAGAGTCAGAAGTGACTCTGTCCCAACTCACTGTGGTAATTTGGCCCAAGTCATCTTACTTTCTGGACCTCATACGCCTCTATAAAAATAGAATTGCAAATGCTTAGGGGGTAAATGTTGGTGGCAGTAAAGTCAGATGGGAGGCTCGTGCATTTATTCAGCAAATACTTATTGAGTACCTGTCATGTGGCAAGGATAGTTCTACGTGTTTTGGATACAGCAGTAAACAAACCAGACAAAAATCATTGTCCTCATGGAGCTTGCCTTCTGGTGGAGAGAAAAGCAACGAAGAAAATAAGGGGCTGAAATAGATAGTGTCTTCGATGGTAAGAAGTGCTAAGGACAGCCACTTCCAAAAGTGGTGGACAAGGAAATTCTGACCCAGCCTTTTGCTGAGGACAACTCAAAAAGCAGGCAGCCTATAATAATTCCCATCTTGAAGGCCCCGAGAGCTAACGCGACAGTGAGGAACTGCCGGATGGGAAGGGACGAGGTCCGTGGAGGTGAGCCTGGTGTTTACTGCCACTTTGCCCTGGTGCTGATGTGCTGGTGGCCAGTCGACGGGACAACTGATTGCCGAGCAGGGAGTTTTTGTGATTTTCCTTCCTGTTTTTTTCTTTCTGTTTTTTTGTGTTGTTTTGTTTTTTTGGTGTGTGTGCACTTTTGTTTTTTGTTGGCGTGTACATATTGTTTGTGTTTGGTTTTTTATTTTTGGTTTTTGTAAGCAGGACTTTTGACAGGGCTTGGGGCACAGGACTGGCACCCAGGGCTTGCCAAGGGGGGCGGTGGGTGAGGGCTCCTCGCAGGAATTGCCCCAGTTTCAAACCTCCTCAGTTCTTCACATTCAATTAAGACGGCTCCTGTTTGCTTATGTGCTCAAGTGCCTGGCACAAGCGAACAGAGTTTCTGAAGAAAGATAAGCTCATCCTAGGCCTCAGATTCTTGCTACCAACAATTTGCAAAGATAGTACCGGGCACACGCCAAAAAGCAACCAGATACAACGAGACAGCATGGAGAAGCAGCAGGAAAAATAACAGGAAATGGAAACGGAGACCCACAGGGTCCTCAAATACCAGAGTTATCCAGTGTAGGTTTTAAAATAACTATGTCGGGAAACGGACTTTGGCCCAGTGGTTGGGGCGTCCGTCTACCATATGGGAGGTCCGCGGTTCAGACCCCGGGCCTCCTTGACCCGTGTGGAGCTGGCCATGCGCAGTGCTGATGCGCGCAAGGAGTGCCGTGCCACGCAGGGGTGTCCCCCGCGTGGGGGAGCCCCACGCGCAAGGAGTGCGCCCGTGAGGAAAGCCGCCCAGCGTGAAAAGAAAGAGCAGCCTGCCCAGGAATGGCGCCGCCCACACTTCCCGTGCCGCTGACGACAACAGAAGCGGACAAAGAAACAAGACGCAGCAAACAGACACCAAGAACAGACAACCAGGGGAGGGGGGGGAAATTAAATAAAAATAAATAAATCTAAAAAAAAAAAAAAAAAAAAAAAACTATGTCTTATCATGTTCAAGGAGTTAAAAGGCAAAACTGGAGTTTTCATCAGAGAACCAGAAAATGTAAATAACCATATAATACCCAAAAATAAGAACTCAATGGATGGGCTTAACAGATGCCACTGAAGAGAGAATTATGAACTGAAAAATATGTCATAAAAAAATATCCAACATGAAGCAGAGAGAGACAAGGGGGAAATACAAAAAAGAAGGTCAGAGACATTGGAGCTGCAATGCAAAGGTCTAACATATGGGTAATTGGAATTCCAGAAGCAGAAGAGAGAGAATACGGGTCAGAAGCAATATTTGAAGAGATGATGGCTGAGGCCTTTCCAAATTGTTAAAAGACATCAAACTCACAGATTAAAGGACTACGACAAACTCCAAGCAGGATAAAATAAGAAGAAATCCACATCTCGACACTCACAATAAAATGGCTAAGAACTAAAGACAAAGAGAAAAAGCAGCCCGAATTTTTAAAGGACAGATTACTTTTGAAGGTATCCTAATTAAACTTACAACCAACTTTTCAGCATCAACGTGGGAAGTCGGAAGACAATGAAATGTTATCTTTAAAGTGCTGAGAGAAAATGCCGGCATAGAACTCTATACCCAGTGAAAATAGCCTTTAAGAACAAAGGCGAGGTTAAAGAAAATTGTAGGCAAAACCAAAGCTGAAATAACTTGTCACCAGAAAGCCCAGGCTACAGAAAATACCAAAGTATGTTCTTCAAGCAGAAGAAAACTAATCCCTGATAAGAGGTCAGAGAGTCAGGGAGGAATTATAAACATGAGAGTGTATGTAATTAATATTGGCTGTATAAAACAATAAAAAATACTTTCCTCTGGAGTTAAAAATAGAGAAATAAAATGGATGGCACAGTAGCATAGAAGTCAGGGGTAGGCGGGTAATGGAGTGTAATTATTTTACAACCCTTGAATTGACAAAGAAGAGAGTATAATTATCAATTCACATTAGACTCATGTCAAGGATGCAAGTTGTAACGTCTATGGATATTACAAGGTGATGCAAAATACTCAATCCAGAGACGTCAAAGAAAAATAAAAGAGAGAAAGGGTGATACAGAGCAAAGTGAGACAAATAGAAAGCATTTAGTAAGATCATATATTTAAAACTACATGTATCAGTAATTATATTACATGTATATGCTCCAACTAAAAGATAAAATGTATCAGACTGGATTTAAAAACTGAATATGTGCTGTTTCCAAGAAACATATTAAAAACTAAAAGGTACAGAATGTTTAAAAGTGAAAAGGTAGAAAAAAGATAGACCAAGCAAAAAGCAAGAGTAGCTACACCATTTTCAGACTAAGTAGTCTAAGACAAAACCAATATTAGAATTAAAGAGAAACTTAGTTCAGCAGGATAAAACAATAGCATGCACCTAAGAACGTAGTCTCAAATTAGATAAAGCAAAAATTGATAGAACTACAAGGGAAAAAAGAGAAAAATCCATAACCAGAGTGGGAGATTTTTCGCACATTCTCTAAAGATCATTTTTTTAATTTAAAAAATAAGGAAGCAGGAGATCTGAAAGTGCAGTTAGTAGACATGACTTAATGTACGTACATAGACTATTGTACCAAACAACCAGGGAATATCCCTTCTTTTGACTCATACACATAACACGTATAAGTGCAATGGAGAAAAATAAATAAGGAGTGTTGGGTGTGCAGTTTTAAGAGGTGGGGTCAGGAAAGACTCATTGCAGTGACCCTCGAGCAGAGACCAGGAGCAGGTGAGAAAGTGAGCCGCACAGATCCCGGCTCAGTGCCGGAAGCAGGCGTGTCCTGGTGTTCAGGAGAGTAGAAGGAGGCTGCAGGCCCGAAGCAAAGGGAGCCCTGGGGAGAGAGGCTGTGGGCTGTGCAGGCCACGGGTGGGTCACTCCTGAGCCCTGGCCGTTGGCGGGGGGAAGCCAGCCCGCACTTCCCTTGACGTCCAGGCCAGCTCCGCGTCCATCCCAGCAGGAGGCCTCCACCCTCGTCAAGTTGTTTTGTCACTTCTACCCATATCTGCTGAGGGCATCCTCAAGCTAGAAGCCCTCCAGTCTCCCATGGTTTCCAGAACTTTCTCCCTGTTTGGTTCAGCCCTTCCTCCCTGTCTTTCTCATCCTTGCAGGGAGCACAGCGGGGACTGGTCTTAAGGGAACCCGTGGGCCCGCAGTGCGCGCGGCCTGCGCAGGTGCCTCACCTGCCCCTCACAGGCCTGGAGGGCGGGCGGCGTGATTCCCATGTCCCAGAAGAGGAAACCGTTTCTGAGACCCCTGCTCCTCCGTAACCACGTCCTCCTCACGGGTGCCCGCTCTGCTCCATTTGAACAGAGACTGGGCTCTGCTGCCCTCGGGGCGTTGCTGCTCCTTGCTTCCCATGGGTGTCCCTCAGCCAAGTGAACCAGGCAGGACCTCAGAGCTCCCACAGGTGCCACCAAGCCCCGGACACCAACTTCCAGCCGCGGTGGTAGCTGGGAGGTCCTCCCGGGGCCGACTCGGGCACCTGGCCCCGTCCACCTCTCCAAGGCTGTCCTCGTGCTGGGTCACCATCTCCAACCTCCAGCCGAGGGCCAGCAGAGAAGAAGCCCTCTCCGTTCTCCATGCCCTCCCTCTGGGGCCTTCTCTGACCGCCCCAGCCCTTGGGGGCCTGTGGCCACAGGGCTCGGTTTGTCCCTCGAGGCCACTGCCTTCCTCACCAGCCCAGGGCTCTCCGGTGGCCTCCGCTCCATCTCCCATGGTGACGTCTTCCTCTTCTAGAGGAAGGGAAGAGTACTGCTCACCGTTCCGAGATTGGTTGAGGTCCCAGCTCCAGGGTCGCGCATTTTCCTTTCAACCCCTGAGCACCGACCAGCATTTGATAGTTCGCTGTGCATCCACGGTTACGTTTTTGTCTCTGCACTTCCCAAGTCATCGCCATCCATCCAAATGCCCAAGCCAGAAGCCAGAGAGCCCGTCTCGACTCGCACATCCAGAAATCTGGCTGGTTGTACTGCCAACACGTGTCCCAAATCCAGCTCCTTCTCACCTTCTCCACTGCCACCATCTTGCCAGGTGCCTTCTCCCCAGCTAGGGTATTGGCGTCCCTCCACACTGGCCTTTCTTTTTTTTTTTTTTAAAGATTTATTTTTATTTATTTAATTCCCCTCCCCTCCCCCGGTTGTCTGTTTTTTCTGTGTCTTTTTGCTGCGTCTTGTTTCTTTGTCCGCTTCTGTTGTCGTCAGCGGCACGGGAAGTGTGGGCGGCGCCATTCCTCAGCAGGCTGCTCCCTCCTTCGCGCTGGGCGGCTCTCCTTACGGGGTGCACTCCTTGCGCGTGGGGCTCCCCTACGCGGGGGACACCCCTGTGTAGCACGGCACTCCTTGCGCGCATCAGCACTGCGCATGGGCCAGCTCCACACAGGTCAAGGAGGCCCGGGGCTTGAACCGCGGACCTCCCATGTGGTAGACGGACGCCCTAACCACTGGGCCAAAGTCCGTTTCCCCACACTGGCCTTTCTGATTCCACTCTTTCACTCTGCCATCAGCTCTCCTCACACGGAAACCACAGTGAGATTTTTAAAACCTAAATCTGATCACATCTTATCCTGCTCAAAACCTTCCAGGAGTTTCCTCTCTCACTTAGAAGAAAGCCCACGCTTCTTACCTTGCCTGCAAATGTTGCCTCTGGCTCGTGCCCCATGTCCACCTGCCCTCCCCAGGCTTGCTCGATGTGCTTCACCCTCTCCAGCTTCCTTGGTGTCCTCCTAGAAGGATGGTTCCCCCTCAAGACCTTTGCCCTCCTTCGCCCCTCAAACCCTGCTCCGCGTCCAGGTATCCGCAGCTGCGGGCTCATGTCCTGCTCCAGTGGCCTTCCACCGGCCAGGCCTGCCCAGGGCACCCTGTCGGAAGCAGCACCCTGGCCTGGCAGGAAATGGCACATTCAGAAGGGGAGATGGGAGGTCGGTTAATGAAGGGTCTGCCTGCAAAGGGACGCTTGGGGTTGGGTATTGAAGCACCCCAGGGCTAGCAATGCAGGAAGCCAGGGGTGAAGGGGCAGCTATGAGGACCCCGAGAGGGGGCCGAAGTTGGGCAGGTCCACCCTGGGAGCTGTGCCCTTCAGCAGAGGAATGCAGCCCCAGGAGTGGGCAGGAGGCACCATCCCAGCTTCCTTCCCACCTTCCACCTCCTACCCACAGGCCAGACCCACCCTGGACCCGAGTGATGTCCTCAGAGGTCACCCCCAAGGGCAGAGCGGGGCGGAGAAGTGCGGGGAGGCGACCCGGAGGGCAAAAGAAAGCACATCCATCACCCCGAGACCTCTGTCCCGCTTTAGTTCTCCTAAGGGCCCTCTCCGCTATCTGACAATGGACTGCCTATTAAATTGTCTTCTTTCATTTGTATCTCTTACCCCGCGAGACCCGGGGAGGTGGGGACCTTGTCAGGTTTGGTTTTCTTTCTTCTCATTTCTGTCTCCCAGGCATCTAGAACAATGCCGGCCTGGGACGGGAGCTTAATAAATATTTGTTGAGTGAATGGTTGAGGTTGGTATCATCACCCCCCATTTAATGGTTGGAGAGGCCAGGGCTTGGAAACACAACCCATCGGGCTTGCCCAATGAGCTGCAGGGGAAGAGCCGCTCCAGGGTGGTCCTTGGGCCATTTCTCCTGAGTGCCATCTTGGCAGGACCACCTCAGAGCAGGAGCATCTTGGTAGGACCCCAGAGGGTCAGCTGGGGCCCTGGAAGCCACAGCGGGCGCTCAGGCGTCCATGGCCGTCGCTCAGAGTCTCCAACGCTGGGTGGGCTCGTCCCAAGTCAGGCATGGCTTGAAATCCCGTTGTGCCTTCCGAAGATGAACAGGAGATCCCCAGCATTTTTCCCACTTCCTAGTGCTCGCCCTGAAAACGTCTGAGCATCACAAGGGGATGCGCTTGGAGAAAAGACCACCCCTCCCCGCCGCCCTGCTCCGCTTTCCCGCGGCCCACCGTGCAGGGCTTTCTCTGCGGGGCGTAGCTCTGGAGTCACCTTGACAGAAGGGGCTCGGTACTGGGGGCTCAGGTGAGCCGTGCTTTCTGAGGACACCCACTCATCTGGCCCCCGTGGCTTCTTGTCACCCACAGCCGGATGATGAGGTACGCGTGGGGGTCGAGCCGAGGTTAAAAGAAAGCGGCCGCGTTGGTCTGGGGGCGCCGCACAGGCCTCCGGCAGCCCCGAGGGGCCTTCCCTCTCGGCCAGCACGAGCCGCTGCCCGTTTCCGGCCGCTTCCGCGGACGTCCGGCCTCTGCCGCCCTTTTGAGCCCGGGCAAAAGGGGCAGCCCTGGCTTGGACGCTTCTGGACCTGGGTGCCCTTGTCGGTCACCTCGGGGCTCAGGAGAAGGACCGCCTGGCCGGGAGCGTGGACCGCTCTGCGCCTGTCCCCCCACCCCCACTGGCGGCGTGCCCACGAGGCCACGAGCCGCCACCCCCACCCCTGCCCCCGCGGCCCTCGCCCACCGAGTCGCTGCCTCCCGCAGCCCAGGGAGCCAGCAGCCCTGTTTTATCCTGACCCTCAGGGGCCCCACAACATTCACATCCAGCCAGGGGTTCGCTTTAATCCTCACGTCTGACTGGAAGTCGGTGGAGCCTCGTAACTCCCGTGTTACCTAAACTCACTTCCCTTAAACCTGGCTAGAGAGGGAGAGTCGAAAGCAGGAAACCAGAAGTGGGGACGGAAGTTGAAGAGGCAGAGCTTTACTGAATCTCCACGTACCGTCCTCGCCAGCCTCCTTGTTCTGCGGCACAGCGAAACCCTCAGGCCTTCTTGAAATCAAGATTTTATTCGAAAGAAACATGGTTTTATTCATCCAGCAAACTATTCACAAAGACGTTTTCTAGGATAATGAGTGTCATAAAAGTGCCTGTTTTCTGAGGGCCGAATCCACACCAGGCTCTGCCTGTGGGTTATGCGTCCGTCATCCTTGCCCAGCAGGTGCCCCGATAAGATTGAAACTGTTCCCTTTTTATGGGCCAAAAGCAGATTCAGAGAAGTTGAGCAACCCATCCAAGGAAACACAGCTCGTAAGAGGTGGCACCAGCATTTGGACCAAGTCCTTGGGGCTCTGGAGCTGTTTCCAGGCCATGGAGCTGCCAGGAGAGCGAGCTCCATTCAGACCTCAGCAGGCAGCGGGGAGGGCTGCCCTGAGAACAAGCCGGGGCTTTCTTGGAAACGAGCTAAAGCCTAATGATGTCCTGGCCGCCAAACCAAAGGGGCCGCAGGAGAACGCGTGCCTGCTCCTTCTGCCCCGAGTCTGAGCCTCTACCTGGGTCAGACCTGTTTCCCAGAGGACACTCCGTGCCCAGCCTGGTTTGAACTGTAAGCTACTGAAATAGAAATATGCTTGTGAAAATAGGCACACACTTTGTTCACCAAAGGAAGAGGAAGCCTTTCGCCGGTTTCCTTCTCTCGGCCTCTCGTCTCCCCCTCCCAGCTAGCTTTGACTGTCCAGAGCAATAAGTCAGAAAAAAGCGAGGCTGAGAAGGGGATCTGGCTCAGTGGACGGAGCGTCCATCTACCACCTGGGAGGTCCAGGGTTCAAACCCCGGGCCTCCTTGACCCGTGTGGAGCTGGCCCATGCGCAGTGCTGATGCGCGCAAGGAGTGCCATGCCACGCAGGGGTGTCCCCCGCGTAGGGGAGCCCCACACACAAGGAGTGCGCCCCGTAAGGAGAGCTGCCCAGCGCAAAAGAAAGTGCAGCCTGCCCAGGAATGGTGCCGCACACACGGAGAGCTGACACAACAAGATGATGGAACAAAAAGAGACACAGATTCCCATGCCACTGACAAGAATACAGAAGGACACAGAAGAACACAACAGCGAATGGACACAGAGAACAGACAACTGTGCGGTGGCAGGAATGGGGAAAGAAATAAATCATTTTTAAAAATTATTTTTTTAATAAAAAAATAAAGGAAGAAGCGAGGTTCAACACCCCGGCACAGTGGGGGTCTGCCCCCCCCCACACCGGCAGCGGCCTCCTCTCGGGAGCCTCCCGGGCAAGGAGGCCTTGTACCTTCTCTTCTCACCCCCATCCCACACCTGTCCCCCATTCTTTGGAGGGGGGAGTTCTTCGGCGGCTTTGGGTCTCCGGGAAGCTTTGGCTCACTGCGTTTCGTCGCGCTTCCCCCGCGGGTCTGGCCCTAGGGCTGCGGCCCTGCGTCACAAGCCCCGGGAGGGGGCCGGGGAAGAACAGGAGGCGCATTCCGCGCAGGACCCGTCACGGCTGTGGAAACGGGCAGGGTTATTTTCAGGGGTGTTGTGCTCAGAGGGGAAGGCTGTTTCTTGGAAGAGAGCGCCCTCAAGGCCTGAGAGGCTTTTTCAGGTTATGGAAAAGGGCATTAGGCAAACGCTCAGAAATGCAGCGGCTGCCTTTCTGGGAGCGCGGGCCCTGGGTGGGCAGCAGCAGCCACCAGAATGAAAATTGGCCTCGGTTACCTCCCTCGCCGGCCTGAGGAGTGCCGTGGACACTGAAGGTTCTGGCTTTTTCTGCAACGTATCGCTTCTTCGGGGAGTATTAATGATGGTTCAAATCTATTTTTTAGGACTCTGGAAACCTCCGGTGGAAGGTTCTGGCTGGGGCTGGAGCCACGTAGAGAAGCAGCTCGGGAAGGCTGAGCCTCAAGGTGTACCCAGGGGCGCCGAGAGGCAGAGGACGCTGCCCGCTGTCGCCGTAACAGTTAGGAAGCAGGCGAGGCGGTGCGTGGCGAGGGGGCAGCGGGACTGGGGAGCGGCGGTGGCTCTTTGATTTGTGGTGGGCAGAGAGAGAGAGAGGCAGGCACCGTGTCTCCGGAGATGGTATTTATTAGGAAAGGAGAGCCAGAGGAAAAGTTCCCTCATCGTGGAAGGAATTCTCAAACGCTGCTTGGTATTCTTCTTGTTTTTGCTTGTCTTTTTTTCCGCCTGACCTCTCCCTACCCAGAGCCCGGATTCAGAGTGTGGCAGCCAAGGGCCACGGCACTGCTGCCAAGGCTTCTGGAAAGCTCCAGCCACACGTCTCTGCTATGAAAATCAAGTGAACGGAAGTGAGGAGGGCATGTGAGGCGGGGGGAGCTGTGGAGAGCCTCAGGCTCCCTCCCCTGCCTCTTACCTGTTCCCTCCGGGCTCCCCCCACCCAGAGTGCTCCCAAGCAGCCCGATCCCCTGACTCAGCCCCAGCCCCCAACACACCCCCGGCCTGGCCGGACGAGCACAAAAGGGCTCTGCAAACTGTTCATACACGGTGGCTCGGCCGCACTGTGTGCCTGGGTCCCTGCTCTCTGGCCGCTTGCCCACTACTTACCCGTCCCTGGACCAAACGTCCCCGCGGTGGGGGCTGAGCAGCCAGACGCAGGCCCCTCCCAGCTCAGGGAAGTACCCCTCCTCTGCGGCAGGCGGGCGGTTCCCCCTGAACTCCGCCCCATGCTCCTGCCTGCCCACCTTCGAGGCTCAGGGACGGCCCCTCTGCTTTCCCCTGCTAGAAGGCAAAGGAAATGTGAATTAAATGTGCTTTAATTCAAGGGCCCCGTTATTTTCCCGCAGCAGGTGGGGAGCAGGGCTTAGCACAACACCTGACTTCCTTCCGGCGTCAGGTGGCCAGTTGTGGCCTGGGCCAGGGTTGGGGGGATATTTCAAGGGCTCAGGGGCCTTGGGCCCTAGAGTGACAGGAAAGGGGCAAGATGGGTGTATGAGTCAGCCAAAGGGGTGCTGATGCAAAATACCAGAAATTGGTTGGTTTTTATAAAGGGTATTTATTTGGGGTAGGAGCTTATAGTTACCAGGCCCTAAAGCATAAGTTACTTCCCTCACCAAAGTCTATTTTCACGTGTTGGAGCAAGATGGCTGCTGACATCTGTGAGGGCTCAGGCTTCCTGGGTTCCTCCCTTCCAGGGTCTTGCTTCTCTCTGGGTTCAAGGTTCCTCTCTTTCCAGGGCTTGCATCTTCCTGGGGCCGGGTTTGAGTCCTCTGCCACGGACTCGGCCGTCTCCTCTCTAAATCCCAGCACGCCTGGCAAAGGAGACGGGCGGTCTGTAGGAAACCGGGCCCCGGTGTGCGGAACCAGCTGCGAGCTTGGTGTAAAACTCTGCGCTGGCTGCAGGCCCCACGCAGCGGGGAAGCTGCCCTGGCTTCGGGACTCCCTGTTGACAGCTTGATTACACAGGACTCGAAGCTCACATCTCCCTGGAATCACTCTAGGAAAGAGACGGGGGCACTTCTGGGTCTTGGTGACGCTGGCAGCCACGTTAAGTCCCGGCTGTCCCCCCACGCTCCCCGAGCACCCGGGAGAACCTTCTCTATCAGAGCTTCCGTTCACTCCTCTGCGCTGGGCTGGGCGTCAGCTACGTAGCCGGCCTCTCGCGGGAAGAAGACGCCGTCTTGATGTCGAGCAACGCGACCGACGAGCAGAGAGAACTGCAATCCAGGACCGCACGGAGGCACGTGCCCGTGGCTGTGCTGGGAGGCCGGAGGCGGAAGTGACCGGGCCAGGGCGGGAAGCTGGAGGGAGGCGAGGCCCGAGCCGAGTCTCAAGGATGAGGTGGAGCTGACCCCAGTGAAGGGGCTGGGGGGTCACGGGCCAGGCCAGGAGCGGCGGGGACGGTGCCAGGCGGCCAGCAGGAGCTGGACCGAAGGCGCTGTGGGAGCCATGTCGGGGAGTTTGGAGTTGACCCCTTTAGACTGTGGAATTGGAGGATCTTAAGGGGGAGGGAGCAACTGGCTGCCCACAGAGAAGCGGCGAGGGCGGACAGGGAGGCCGGCGGGCAGGTGGATGAGGGGCAGGCGGCCGGGCCGCCTGAAGGAAGCTTTAGGGGTGCACCAAGGTTGGGGGTGGGAGGAAGGGCGTACCGACAAGGTCAGGGATGGGGGGAAGGGCGCACCGACAAGGTGGGGGGTGGGGAAGGGTGTGCCAACAAGGTCGGGGGGAGGGAAGGGCGCACCGACAAGGTCGGGGGTGGGGAGAAGGGCATACCTACAAGGTTGGGGTGGGGGGTCACAACAACAAGGTTGGGGGTGGGGGGTGCACCAACAAGGTTGGGGTGGGGGTCACAACGACAAGGTTGGGGATGGGGGTACACCAACAAGGTTGGGGTGGAGGGAAGGGCATATCTACAAGCTCAGGGATGGGGGCATCGACAAGGTTGGGGATGGGGGGGGTGCACCGACAAGGTCGGGGCTGAGGAGCACATCGACAGGTTGGGGCTGTGGGGAGAGTTCCTGCCTTGGGTAAGGTAATGGGTTTTTTGGGGGGGGTGGAGAGTGCAGCTCTGGGACCAAGCGGGCAGCGCAGATCTGGGTGGAGGCAATGGACTGGGAACCCCATCGAGGACACGCTGTGTTTGCGATCAGGCCACGCATCAGCCAGAGAAGTCCAGCGGGCATTTGGATCCCTGGGGCCTGGGTCTTGAAGGTGGCGAGGACTCGGTGATGGGGCAGTGATCCACAAGTGTGAGCAGGACCCGCTCCGGGCACGGGTGAGGGAGGCCCAGGAAGAAGCCAAGAGAACCCGAGAAGCACCGGGAGGAGTTACGGGAGGAGAGCGCACGGCCGTCAGTCCCACCAGCACCTTCTTCCCACGTGGACGAGCCTGCGTGGGAGACCAGATGGCGCCCAGAACCCGGCGTTCAGGGGGCGCTCCTCAGCAAGGCTCGGCAGCTGGGGCCACGCGCCCACGCGGGAGCGGCCCTGGCAGAGGGACAGGAGCACTCTGAGCCGCACCCAGCGGGCGGTGGGTGCCTGGAAAGGAGACCACTCCGGTGAAACACCCAGTCCGTTGACTTCGTTCTCAGCAGCTGAGACTCTGCTGGAACGAGACTCCCCAGGGGAAAGAGGAAAGGGGCATCCGGGGTTCACGCGTGCCGCCCTCGTCCCCCTGCACACTTTTCAGAGGACGCCCAGAGGACAGGGGCCTCGTGCCAGGCACCGAGGGCAGGGGGCTCGACCCCCGCGGGGCTGGTGGCAGCCGAGGGCCCAAGAAGAACCATGCATGGCGCGCGCTCTGCTGCCAACGGGAGCCACGTCTCCAGACTGAAAAGAACTGGAAAATGCCAAGCCCCCCAGGAGAGCAAGCGGGGGCGTCAATATGTTTTAAGAGAGAAGGAGCTGCCCCCACCCACCTTCAGATGACTCACCAGACCAGCTGCCTGGCGCACCCGCGTGGGGAAGGGGCCGGGGTGGGGGGGCGAGGAGGGGGCAGAAGGGACCCTCTTCGCCTCCGTTCTGGAGCTGCCCCGACCTGCTCGTGCCTAGCGCCCGAAATGAGCCCCCAAACGACTTTGCTCCTTGGCGGTTAAATGCCACTTGCCTTATCCAGGAATTGGGGGCGGGGGGCACAGCCGCCCCTGGGGGACCCGGGGGGCGGGGAGGAGCCGGGCACGAGCACATGTGGGGCAGATAGGGCGACGTGGGTAACGCAGCACGTGACCCCTGGCGTCTCTGTGTGCACGTGGATGGGAACCTACGTGGGGACGTGGGAGGACGGCTGTGCTGGGACCCCTCGGGGGGTGAGGGCGTGTGTGTCTACACACAGCACCCACGTGGCAGCCTGCCCCACCGGGAGGCCCAGTCGCCGTGGCCCCCTGCAGCGAGCACCTCAGGTGTGCCGGGAGCCGACTGGACACGTGTTCAGCTTTTAAAGAGGGTGCTGTTTTAAAACTTGGTATTGGGGTACCGTATACGCAACCTGAAATTTCCCGTTTCCGTCACTTATGGGTATGCAATTTAGTGATATCCACTCCACTCCCAATATCGTGCCACCGTCGCCACCTTCCATTACCAAAAGGTTTTCATCGCGCCACACGGAACCTCTGAACCCTTGAAGCCTTTAATCTCCGTTTCCCGGCCCCGGGAACCTGTCATCTGCTTTCTGTCTCTGTGAGTTTGAATATTCTAGGTATTTCATAAAAGTGAAATGCACAGCGTCTGCCCTGTTCTGGCTTACTCCTCTCAACACGGCGTCTTCCAGGCTCCTCCGTGTCGTCACATGCATCAGAGCTTCCCTCTTTTCGCAGCTGAGTAATAGCCCGTGGCACGGAAAGACCCTGTGACGGGGGGACAGACCCTTGGGCTGCTTCCGCCTTGCGGTGTGCAGATGTCGGAGTCCCTGCCTTCAACCTTTGGGGTTTGTACCCAGGAGTGGAGGTGCCGGGTGACGTGATCGTTTCTCACTTGGCTTCCTGAGACCTTCCCCAGCAGCACCCCCAGTTTGCATTGCCCCCGGCAGCGAACCAGCCTTCCCACTTCTCCGCATCCCCCCACACTTGTTATTTGACCAGACACCTTTCATGCACATTTTTGCTTAGACCCCTCATCAGTCCTGGGAAAGAAGGAGCTATAATTCTCCTTGAGCGGTTGAGGAAACTGAGGCTCACTTTAAATCCTTGCCTGTGGGCACTCAGGGAACAGAGGGACGGGGCCTCAAATCCCCTCCATGTCCTGATGTTCTGACCCCTAAGGGCACAGTCCCCTCCTGTCACCCCCCCCCACACCCTGCTCCTGGCTGCCTCCTCCTCCAGGCAGCCTTCCCTGAGCCCCACAGCCAGCGCTGCTGCCCCCTCTCTGCTGCACAGGGCCGTCCTTCCGCCCGGAGCCGTGGGTTGCACCTGTTTTCTTGCCCGTTTCTCCACCATCCCATCTCCCGGAGGGCAGAGCCCTGGCTCTGCTCTGAACACAAAGGATAGACAAACGGTCCCGGGAGGAGATGGCATATGGCCAGCCCTGCCGGGACCCGGGGTGCCCACTCCCAGCCCCCCGGACGCCCCCGCCCCCCAGCGGGACCCACGCTCTAGCCCAAGCATCAGTGCATGGCCTCCTGGAACCCCCGGTCCCGTCCTCTACAGTCGTTTCAATTCATCAGCCTACAATGGAGGTTCTAGAATCATCTCTGTGATTTTAGGGGCGAGGAGAGGTCCGTGAGCCCGCCCCAGCTCTCCGCTCGAAAGCGGCAGGGCATGGATTTGAACCCAGCACCCCAGCCCCAGAGCCCAGCTCTCCGCCGCCCCCCTGTGGTGAAAACCCTCGTCCTTCCCCCGGGAGCTGGCACTCTGCTGGGATAGAGATGGGGAGGCGAGGAGCGCCAGTCCCGGGGGGCCTGCCACGCAGGACGGGAGGCCGTGCCACCCTGGCCCCAGGCGGGTCAGACTCACAAAAAGGCTGGGACGTGCCCCGAGGTCCCCCCGTGACTGGCAGTGCCCGGTGCCACCAGCCCGTTCCTGGGCACCTGGGGGGGTGGGTATAGGGTTCCCAGGGCCACGCGGCAGTGGCGGGGGCCCCCCGCTCCTGGGGAGCAATATGTTTGCCTGCCCCTCGTCGGGGAGCGGGCTCTGGTTTCCCCCTCCCGTCATTGTCGCCATCTGTTGCCTTGCCTGGTGTTTGTTGATGTTTTCTTGTTTTAAAGCTGAAATGAGTCAGCCTGGAAGCTGACTTTGGAAGAAGCGTCTGGGTGGGAGCTCAAAGCGGCCCCCGGGGACTGGGTGTTGGCAGCTGCCGGGGGAGGAGAGCTCCTGTGGGGTGGCTGGGGGGCGCTGCCGGCTCCGCCTGCCCCGTGGGGGACCCGAGCGCCCCAGGCAGGCCAGGGCTGTGGGGGCTGTGGGCCGCGGAGTGCACGTGGGTGGCTTTGGCTGTGTGAGGACGCGCCAGGGAGCGCGTGTGGGCGAGGCTGGTGCCGTGTGCTCAGGAGGGTCCCCACCGCTGCGCTCGACTCCCCTGGGTGATCTCAAGTGAATCGGTAACCCGTTTCCCGTTTTGAACCCAGGGCTGGACTCGGATGAGGAGGGGGCAAGCTGGGCCCATGTGGAGGGTATTTTATAGAACAATCCCCCACCCAAGGTAGTTCCCAACCTTCCCGCCAGGGCCAGGTGGCAGGCAGGTGAGCTGCGCCTCGCTAGGATTCTCATGCCCAGCCTGAAACGTCGGTCGCTGGTGGCACTTGGGACCCAGAATATATATATATTAGGAGGTGCCGGGGATTGAATCCGGGACCTTGGATGTGGGAAGCAGGTGCTCAACCACTGAGCCACACCTGCTCCCCAAGGACCCAGGGTATTTTGACCTGTGCCCTCCCCCACCCACAATGGGTGGGAAGGCTTCAGCGTCCTGCAGGGACCAGCTCCCCGAGCATCACGGGGCTGGAAGTGGCCGCCACGTTACCCAGAATCTGCGGTCGGTGCCTCTCGGCCTTTCCACGCGTTGCCTACCACGCTCCACTCCCTTCCCCTTCCGTGACGATAGTCTCCAGTCACCCTGGACTCTTGATTCCTGATCCTTGATATTTAAGCCAAGAAAAGGGGCCCTGACTTTGCCCATCAGTCTCTGGATCTCCACGCCCAGCACAGCTCTCAGACTCTTTTTCTTTTTTTTTAAGATGTATTTATTTTTATTTATTTATCTCCCCCACCCCCCACCCCGCCCCACAGTTGTCTGCTCTCTGTGTCCATTCGCTGTGTGTTCTTCTGTGTCCGCTTATATTCTTGTCATTGGCACCAGGAATCTCTCTGTTTGTTGTGTCATCTTGCTGCGTCAGCTCTCTGTGTGTGCAGCACCATTCCTGGGCAGGCTGCGCTTGTTTCCCGCAGGGCAACTCTCCTTACGGGGCGCACTCCTTGCACGGGGGACTCCCCTACATGAGGACACCCCTGCGTGACACAGCACTACGTGCGCGCATTAGCACTGTGCGTGGGCCAGCTCACCATATGGGTCGGGAGGCCCAGGGTTTGAACCCTGGACCTCCCATGTGGTAGGCGGACACCCTATCCATTGGGCCAAGTCTGTTTCCCTCTCAGACCAGCTGCTGCCAGAGAGGGGCGCCCTGGCCTTGGCCCCATGGCCAAACTGAGGCCTCCAGAGGGTTGGTGGAGGGATGGGGAGCCCTCCTGCTTTGCACCCCGTTGTCCCTCTTGAGGTGCCCCAACCAGGGGGGATTCCCTGGCCCCAGCGTGGCAGAGAAAACCGACATAGAAGAAAGGCTCTCGGGCGCTCGGCTCTGCGTCCTTCTTGGCAAAGGCTCCTTAGGTTCCCTGCGTCTGGGGTCCCCTGACACCACCGAAAGGGCCACTTGCTGACCCGTTGCTTTGCCCGGGTTCTGGGCAGGTGTAGCACTTTCCACTCCACACCGAGATGAGTCCCATGAAGGAGGGATCGGCCCGTTTTCTAGACGACGCAGCGGCGGCTCCGAGAGGGCCTGTCCGTGCTGGAGCAGGCCTCGGGCTGGACCTCCGGCTGGCGGGCAGGAGCGTCCTCCGGGCACGCGGAGGGTGGAGGCGCTTGGGGAGATGGGCACCGTTGACCCGGGCCGTGTGGGCACCCGGCCCGCCTGGGCCCTGCCCGGAACGTCCTGGCTCCCGCTGCCACCCCGGCACCCCTGACGCGGAGCTGCCCCTTCCCGGGCAGCCCCCCGGCGCGCGCTGCGCCTCCCCGCACGAGGCAGAGCCTGTCACGCACTCCACCGACGGCGGCGCCGAGCGGCGAGCGAAGGAAACTTCTTGTGCCCGCGTAGTTAAGCGCTTTTATTAAGTGGAACAAGCTATTTCTGAACACGGAAGTGGCCGGCAGCCTTAGAGGAAATTAAACTGAACCATGACAATGGAAAATTGCGCGGGGGCACGGCGGATTCTCCGGAGATAAACACGACAAGCCTCTCGACAGCGTTCGGGGAGGACGAGCTCACCGAGATTATGTTGTGCGGGGAGAAAAGCGGACGGTCAGAAAGTTAAAGCGCCGGCTGTGGGAGGAGCTGCCCGTGCCAGGGGGCCTCTCTCCTCTCAGCGCCCGCTGCAGGCTGGTGGACGGGGTGGAGCCCGAGCGGAGAGATTGCCTCTCGGTGCAGCAGCGTTTTCTGGACACCCAGACTTTGGCCTTGAAGACCCCCAGGCCTCGGGGTTGTCCGCTGGCATGCGCTGGGGCCCCCGCAGCTCTTGGCGGTTATACCCAGGCTTGCCCTTCCTCCGTTGCCCTGTCCACCCCTAGAGACGATTCGTGTTCGTGTCTCCGGCGCACGAAAGCGTTTGACACGCGCAGGGTGAGGGAGCGAACAAATGGATGACGGGGAGGACGGGCCGATGGCCACGGGCCCATCAGAGTGGGCACAGCGCTGAAGGACCTGTGCCGCGGCCCTGCATGCGCAGAGCGGAACCCCGCTGGCAGTCGAGAGCGGGAAGGCGGGCCCTGCCGAGGCGGGGGTGGCGGCGGAGGGCGCTGTCTGCCCGTCTTTTCCCTGCCCCGGGGGTCCACGGCAAGCGGCGCAGAGGGAAGGCCCTGCGCGCCGTGTCCAGGGGTGGGGGGGACCGCAGCCGCTCCTTGCACGGCAGGCCCGGAGCCCGACTGTCCTCCGTCACCAGCGACCACCCACACAGCGTCACTCCTGGCCCTCCTGCCCTCCCACCTGCCCCCTTGGCCAGGCCCCCCAGACCACTGTCGCCCCAGTGGGCGTCCTGGAGCCTTCGAGTGGGCTCGACTGATGTGGAGACAGCGGCCACGGTAGCTGCTGAGGGCAGGGAGAGGGAAGAAGAGATGGGATGCGGGGCATTTTCAGGACTTGGAGTTGTCCTGGGTGGTGCTGCAGGGACAGATGCTGGACACTGTGTGTCCCTCCGTGGCCCACTGGGTGGACTGGGGGAGAGTGTAGACTACAATGTGGACCACTATCCATGGGGTGCAGCAGTGCCCCAAGATGTATTCACCAAATGCAACGAGTGTGCTACAATGATGAAAGAGGTTGTTGATATGAGAGGAGTGGGGTGAGGGGGGTGGGGTATATGGGGGCCTAATATTTTTTTAATACAACATTTTAAGAAATTAGAGGAAAAAAAATATGTAACAATAAGATTTATTTGTTTGAAAAATTTTTTCTAAAACGTGGGTTTCATGCCAAACGACGCCCAGTCCTTGACTCACTTAAGCCGCCCCTATGGGGAACGGCTGTCCCCAGGGCCTGGCCGCACGCCCCCTCCGCACCGGCCTCGTCGCAGAGGCCCGAGCAGGCCGAAGGCAGAGCAGGGACAGCAGGACGTGGCCCCCCCTCCCTCAGCGCTGCTCCCCACCCCCCACCCCCGGCTCTGGGCCCCGCACCGCACAGCTCCCAGCCTTGTCCTGAGACAGCTCAGGTCCCCGCAAGGCGGCCCCGGGCTCTGGTCCCGCGCGGCCTTGCTGGTCTCCCCGCCCCGCCTGGTCCTCGGCCTGACCCCTCAGTGACACGCTCCGCCGCGGGGCCTCTGACGAGGTGGCAGATGTCGGCGTCGTGGCCCCACGCGTGGGGTCAGTGTACTTCGTGGGAGCCCAGGCCGCCTGGCAGAGGGGTTCCCTTAGTACTTTGCCTCCGGCCAGGGGTCTTTATTTGTACACATAGAGGGAAGGCGCTGTCGGCCACAGCGGGAAAGGCTCCCGGGGGTGTCGGGGGGACGGGCCATGGCGGGCGTGGACCGAGGGCCAGGGCCCAGCCTTGCGGCTCTTGTCCCGGATGGGCTGGGGCGCCCTCCTCCGGGGCCTGCTGCTCCCCCGGGGCGCTCGGACCCGCTCCAGGAGGGCCCCCAGCCCGGCCTGGAGTGAAAACCGGGCGCAGAGCCCGGGCTTCCCAGGGCCAGGCCAGTGGCGAGGCCGCCCGCATCGAACCCACTCGTGCCCTTAGCGCAGCTTCTCCGAGCTCGGGACTTCCTCTCCCTGGACACTGAGGACTTGGGGTCTGGACGCAGCACCCCGGGATGGGTTGCTGCCTGACGTGTGTGTGAGAGCGCATGTCACGGGCTCTGAGGCTGGGAGGTCGGGGGCAGTCCCCGAGCCCCGGGGCTGGCGCGGGGCAGTGTCCCACCAAAGGCAGAGCGGGCAGCCGCGCCTACCTCCCTGCCCACGGCGGCAACACGAAAGGAGCCGGGTCACTGGGCCCCCGCGGGAGCTGCATTGTCGCCAGGGTAGCGGGATGGGCAGATTATAAGGAGCAGGGTGGTGGGGGGAGGCTGGCAGGTGCCCCGCGCTCCTCTCCCCAGCCCCGTCCATCCATCCATCCGTCCAGGCCTCTCGCCCCCTCCCATCACAGGCGTCTGCCAGGCCTTTCCGCAGAATGAAAGGGAGCTGGCGTCAGGGGGCGGGAGCGCAGGAAGGCACCTCTCCCTCTTCAAAGACTCTCGTAGGGGATGGGCTTTTTTTTTTTTCCTAGGTGATCTTATTTCAAAGCCCCTTTGAAAATTCTGTGGGTTTTGTAATGGATGAAAAGTTACTTGGAAATGGGACTAAGAAGTTTTCGGTTGAAAGCTGTCAGAGGAACGTTGAGAGCTTTGATTTGCGAGGTCCTGCCAGATTTATCGTTTCTTTTGTCCATGAGTGGGCGGCGTGGGGGGGGAGTGACGGGAGGGGCTGGGGGCCTGGACAGGCCGCCAGAGCAGGGCCAGGGCCGTCTGTGCGAAACTGTCAGCCTGAATGTCTCCGAGGGTCAGACTTTGATGTTGGAAAGGGGGAAAGCAGATGTGTTTCCAGAAGACTCTCCAGAAGGCAGCGGCCGCCACGCGGGTGTTTCCTATTGGGAAAATCATGCGGACGGGAGAGGGGGCCCTGACAGGCCAGAGGGGTGGGCGCCTGGCCTGAGCGCGACCCCACTGGAAGACGGGGCGGCCCCGGGAGAGGATTCTGGAAAGAGCCTGGAAGGCCGCTGCTACAGAAATTGGGGGTGGGCTCCAAGGAGGAGGCCGGCCGGGACCTAAGAGCAGACGCGAGGATGGCCTGGGCCCTGGGAGGGGACAGTCCACTCCGAGGTGCAGTTCCGCTGCAGTGCAGGCCTGGAATTAGCGAGGGGAGGGGGTGTCGAGGGGGCGGCCGGGGGCTCTTCCACAAGGAGGAGGCAGGGGGGCGCCGGGACGGCAGCTGGATGGGCAAACGGAGCTCCTCCAGCCCCGGCGCTGGAAGGATGAAGGGAGGGCTGAAAAGAGGGGAGAGGGGTCCTGGGGCGCCTTGGGGGTCATGCTGGCAGGGGGGATGGCCGTGGGGGGGTCTGGGGGCAGCTCCCGGCTGCGTATCAGGTTCCCAGCGGGAGGCCCCGCTGTTCAGAAGGCAGGGAGGGCGAGCCGAGGCTGAGCGGTGGGGGTTCCAACAGGCGGGGCAGGTGCACCTGTCTCGGCTGGTGCACCAGGGGTCCATTGGCAGCAGCAGGGTGGGCTGGAGAATGTTCTGGCCACCCCAGTGTCTCCAGGTAGAACCGGCCCAGGCCAGAGACCCGAGCCTGCCATGCTCCGGCTACTCCCAGACTTCTCGGGACGTCACTGTCCCCATGGGTAAAGTGACAGCACAAGTGCAGGGCTCCTCGTGCGGGGGCGTCCGCCCTCCCTGGGACTGGAGGCAGTGAAAGTCATTA
The DNA here is from genome assembly GCF_030445035.2 of Dasypus novemcinctus. Taxonomy (NCBI): domain Eukaryota; kingdom Metazoa; phylum Chordata; class Mammalia; order Cingulata; family Dasypodidae; genus Dasypus; species Dasypus novemcinctus. Next base: position 13,890,529 of record NC_080697.1, read on the forward strand.
GGTGGCGGCTGGCAGGGCAGCCCCCCCGTTCACCTGGGCATGGCGGGAGCTTGGGGGGGCATCATGGTACGCCAACGAGAGAGGGCTTGGCAGGTACAGCTGGACAGCTTGGGTGACAGACCAGCTCCCAGGTCGGGGCACCCGGCCTCGGGGCCAGGCGGGGGGTGCCACCCTGGGACCCTGCCGGGCCTCCATGGCCTGTCTCCCACCCGCTCCCCCTCCTTCCCGGCTCCCGCAGCCCTCACTGCCGTCACGCAGGCTCCGGGCAGGATCACTCAGCCTCCAGGGACGCCTTCGAGTTCCGTGATATGATTGGAATCTGAATATATATTTAAAATGACAAGATGGAAATTAAAATTTAAATAAAGAATTACTTTTCTGTAAGTTGCTCCGAAGGCAGTAATTTAGCAGCAAATTGATAGAGAAAGGTAAGCACTGGGCCTTTAAAGCGCCGTGCACTTGCGGGCGTGCGGGCCAGAAGTGTCTCAATTTAACACCTCATTGGTTAGTATTATTAGAAATTTCATCAGGCCCCGGAGTGCATTACGCCAGCTCAGAAGGGGAGGCTGGGGGCGCCGGGCCGGGGGGGCAGCTCCGTCGCTGAGGGCACGAGGGGCTGCGGAGCCCCCTGCCCCAGTCCTGGTGGGGATTTAACTGCAATTATTTTCCTGTTGGGAGTTCAGTGGCAATCACGAAATGAGAAGCGAGAGCTCTGTAAATGCGTGTGCCCTTCCCAGAGGCCCCAGGTTTCCAGCTGTGTCTGAGTCCCCGAAACAGGCTCATAGCAGGAACCCAAGGAGCTCCCATGGGCCACACTAGCCATTCCCAGAAACCTGGCCCTGGGACAAGCTGCCCCCAGCCTCACGTAGACCCACACTCCAGGCCCAGGCGCCTGCGAGCCAAGCACGCGCATACCACCGAGGGGTCCCCGACCCACCTGCACCCGCATCCCCTGGCTGGCCTGCTGAGGAGGGACATTTGGGGCTCTTCTGAGGGTGGGGCCCAGGAACCTGCATTCCTCAACTCCCAGATGCTTCTCATGTGCACGGAAGTTGGAGAAGCCCCCTCCCGGGAGTGGCCGGCCGCTGCCCCAGACGTTCTGTGTAGAAATCCAGGCACCAGAAGCTAGAAAAGAAGCCGGACCCCAAAAACCCACTCCCAGAGCCTGAATTCACATGCCATTCCTTTCAAGTACCAGTGATGGCCTCAGCTTCCCCTTGGTCACGCAGGGGGGCCCCCGGGAGGGATCCTGCATTTGCCCCCCGACACCCCAATCTGAATCCATGGACCAAAATCCAGCCTCCGTCCTCCCCGATAGGGGACCCAGGATGGCACCAGGCCCCCGTGTGTGCCCTGCAGGGGAGGGTCACTGCAGAGGAAGCCGAGTCCGCTCTTGGCAGGGAGAGGCCTCCCCGGTGACGCTCAGCCCTGGAGCTGGCGGCTCCCAGGGTGGAAGTCCCAGCAAGCTGGGGCCTGGTGGTGAGAGGTGCCCGAGCCATCTTCCCTTCTGCCGGCAGCCGTGTGAGAACCTGCTCTTGCCGGGGGAATGATAAGCCCCCCGAGTAAGGAGGAAAGAAATGACAGCACCCACCCCTGAGCCTCCACCCTCTACAGCCTGCCGCCTCGGCGTGCCTCCGTTGCCAGCCTCTCCAGCACCCGGGCTCGGCGCAGTGCTGCCCCCTCCCATTCCTCCACCCCCACGCGGAACTCCCTCCCCATGGGTTCGACCAGCCTGGGCTCTAGCTGCAAGGGAGGCTGGCAGGGCAGGTAGCTGCAAGGGAGGCTGGCAGGGCAGGTAGCTACAAGGGAGGCTGGCAGGGCAGGTAGCTGCAAGGGAGGCTGGCAGGGCAGGTAGCTGCAAGGGAGGCTGGCAGGGCAGGTAGCTGCAAGGGAGGCTGGCAGGGCAGGTAGCTGCAAGGGAGGCTGGCAGAGCAGATTTTCTGGCTTGAACCTCAAGATGTGGATGCCAGGTGGGCATGGAAACGCAGAGGTCCAGGTCGCAGAGGCGGACCCTCACGAGGGGCCTTCGGAATCCAGAGCCAGGGGCCGTGGGGGCGGGCACGCTGAGGCTTGCCTTTCCCAAATTAGGTGGGCAGCATGGGGAGTCGTGAGGCAAAAATGAGGCTACGGCACTGGTGTGGAGTGTGGTCAGCCCCACCTGTGGCTTCAGAGCTTTCTATCCAAGGTCACTTCACCCCATCCACCCTGGGGGAGAGGCTGCACTGAGAACATGTAGGCAACTACTGACCCTCCTAGATTTATGCTGCCCCCATAATGCATCTTGTAAGTGGGAACACAGAGGGATGTATATGAAACTGTCAGATTTATGTGTCGAGCAACACACAGGTGACCTTCTGGTCATTTGAACTGAGCAGTAGGTACAGTGCACTGTGTGCCCCTTTTGACGTGGCTGCCTGGAAGCTCAGCACTAAGGCAAAGGCTCAGCCACTGCGGTTCCAGGAGCCCTCGTGCCCGGCATGCCTGTGCTTTTCTTTTCTAGAGCTTCGAGTCTCCGTGCACATTTTCCTTGGCCCGGAGGCCCCTTTTGGCTTCATCGTGGTTCTGTTGTACCTCTTGCGGGTGCCCCGGGCGTGGTGTGCAAGCCGGTGTCACCCTCGGGCCCGTGGGTGCAGGCGTCCCGCTGGTCGTGAGTTCGCCAAGGGCAGCAGCTGTGCCCTGACCGTCCCTGGGCCCTCGGCACCTGGCAGTGCCCCAGGGTCAGCGCAGGAGCATCATCCGGCAGCAGGAGCCGAGGTGGGGGGTGGGCACCCGGTAGGAAGGACACTCAGGAGGGGCAGTCCCAGCCAGCCCAGTCCACCACACGGGCACCGAGCACATCAGGCCTGCAGGGCTCAGGCCGCGGACACAGGCTCATCGGCCCCTGGCACTGCCGTCCCAAAAGGAGGCCCAGGTCACCGTGGAAGGGGCCCCTGGCGCCCAGCTTTGCCCAGCACCCGTGTACCTGGGCTGCAGCTACACTAGGTGCTGCCGGTCCTTTGGTGACGTCGCCCGGCTCTGACTGCCCTTGAATCCCGTCGAGGATTCGGGGATGCCCAGGCCCGTCTCCCCAGAAGCTCTCCCCGCCCTCCATGCCCCGCGGAGTCCACCTTGCCCTTGGGCAGACCGTGGAAGAGGCTGGATCCTGCCCCTCCGATAGCCCGCGGCCTCTCAGCCCCTCCCGCTACTGCCACAGCCCCCGGGCACGCAGCCAGCGCGTGATGGGCCCTTGGGATCAGTCCGGCCTCAGCAGCCCCAGGCAGACCCCCGGGGAGCAACGACAGGGTCCCAGCCCCCGAGGCCCCTGGGGTCCACCCGCCCCACGGAAAGGCGCGGAGTTTCCTGAGTGCGCCACGCGGTTTCCTGTCTGTTCCCTTGCTCTGTCCCCGAGGTGCCCTCCCAGCCTCTGTCCACCAAACCGACAGCCGCGAATCGGGCCTGCCCTGGGCCGATGCCGGGGCTCGACACCCTGTCCTCGGACATTCGTCCCCCACCCCATGCACCCCCGCCAAGCCCCCTGCCGGGCCAGGCCTCTCTCTGTCCTCACTGGGTCACAGGCCAGGATGGGGACCGGCGCCCGCCGCACTCAGGGAGGAGCAAGGAGCCCCCCGGGAGGCCACCGCCGTGTCACCATCGACCGTCCCCGACCCCCAGGGGTACGGGCAGCCTTCGTGGCCCCCCCGCAAATGAGCCGAACATGTTTCCTTGGGGGGGACAGACGAGCACAGAGCAGGCCTTGGGGCTGCCTCAGCCCCCACTTGCCCCCTGAGACGGGCGTCTTTACCCAGTGCACCCCCCACGGCCCTTCCCCGAAAAAGAACAGCTCTGGGGGGGTAGGGTTGGGGGGCAACTGGTTTCCCCCAAACTGTAGCTCTCTACCAGGTGCCCGCCGAGGCCCGTTTCGGAGTGGAGGGTCCCCAGCTCTGACCGCAGACGCCTTCTTCGGTCCAGGCTGCTGCCGCCCCGGCAGCTGCACCCGTAAAGGATCTGGGGCATTCCTGGTCTCCGGTCGCTGAAGGAAGCGGGGTGCTGTCAGCCACGGGGAAGATGTGACCTTCGAAAATCTACAAGCGCCCGGGGGTTTAAAGAGCGGCTGCGTTAATGATGCATCCCATTAGCATCTCATTAAAGGAACGCCCAGAGAGGCCGGCTCAGGCCTGCCGGGGGCACACGGCCCCTCCTCGGGTGCCGGGCAGGGAGGGCTCTCCATGCCCACCTGGTCTGCGGGTGCAGAAGCCGTGGGCAGGGCCACAGTGAGAGGAGCAGTGCCCGGAGGCGCCAGGGGCATCTCAGGGAGATGGGGGGGCGGTCCCCGGGTCTGCTGCGTCCTCGGCCCGCAGGCAGCGTGCTCCCGGTCGGGGTGCGCGGGCCTCGGCCGGGAGAGGCGTGGAACGCGCTCGGTGGCGTCGCAGACCTTTGGGGATTCCAGGCTAGAGCCGGTGCCGCGCGATCCTGGGGCCCACACGCCTTCCTGTCGGGCCTGGAGCCCTCTCGGGGAGGAGGGGGCTCTGACCCTGCCGGGCTGGCACACGTCACCGGGGGACCCCCGCACTCAGGAGCCCGGGCTCCTCTGCAGTACTTTTTCTGGAGGGAGCCGGGGAAGGAGAGTTCATTTCATCATTTTAATGAAATTCCTGGGTCGCAAGTGGCTCACGGATTCCGAAGTTGCCAGCGACAAGTGGAATGTGAGTGGCCTTATTTTTTCTTTCCTAGAGGAAAAGAAAAAAGTCTGTTTCCCTTGTCGCAGCAGCACGGCTTCCTTGCGCATGGGAGAGCGCTTATCAAATTCATGACAGCGCAGCCGCGCAGCAGGGCTGCTCTAACCTCCCGCACCCACCCGGGGCGCCCCCCCCGGGGTTCAAGGTGTCCACCCCCTGCGAATGCCCGCCTTTGGCTGTGGCGGGACCTGCCTGGGGGCAGGGCTGAGTCTTGGGGCCCCCGGGGCCCCCGGTGCCTCGGGGAGCCCGGCACTTGTTTGCTGAATGAACAGGCCAACCGAGGAGCAGAGGAACAACGAGCAGGCTGGCGCGGGCGTTCGGCACCTGGCGCCTGGGCACCCGTGCTGGCAAAGTGTGCCGCTTCTCAAGGTCAGAAGCTCCCCTATTGCAAGGGCAAAAGTTGGGGTTCCTGAACTGGTACCAGAGACGTCTGGAGGAGACCCCACCGCCCCCACTGGAGGCGGCAGAGTCTGGGGCCCCCCCCATCCTGTGGCGTTACTGGTGGGTGGGCACGGGTGCTGGTTAAGAGAAAGGACAGCCAGAGAGGACCCCAAAACCAAATCAGCCCCTTGCTGGGGAGGCCCCAGGCCTCCTGGACAGGAGAGAGGGGTCTGCAGCACCCCTCCTGGCAGGAGGGGAGTCTGTTGAGGGGGACCCCCAAACAAAGCCCTGAGTGGGACATCTCGTAGTCTGCTCCCCCCCCAGAGGCCTTTCACTCCAGGGGGGACGCAACCTATATCTGATCCCACCAGCACCCCAAAAACCAGCCATCTGTCTCCATCCTGCAGACAGGGCGTGGCTCAGAGGCTGTCTTAAATTTAGAGAACACTGTTTGCAAGTGGATGTGGCTCAACTGATAGAGCGCCTGCCTACCACCTGGAAGGTCCAGGGTTCAAACCCAGGGCCTCCTTGACCCGTGTGGAGCTGGCCCAGGCACAGTGCTGATGTGCACAAGGAGTGCTGTGCCACGCAGGGGTGTCCCCGCATAGGGGACCCCCACGCGCAAGGAGTGCACCCTGTAAGGAGAGCTGCCCCAGTCCCCCGTGCCAACATCCAGGCCCCCTCACCTTGGAGGGTCCCACAGGCTCCCCTCAGGACTCGCATGGCCGTCCCTGGTGGGCCCCCACCTCTGCACCCCGCCTCACCCTTCCCTCCGGACACTGGGGCCCCTCTTTCCAGAAGCCCCTCTCTGCCGAGACGCTCTCCCCTCACCTCCCTGTCATACCCATCCCCGTCACCCCAACATATTTTTTGTTTTTGTGTTTTGTATTTTTTTGCGAAATAGCAGGCACAGATGAAACTCTGGCAACTACAGAAACGAGTGGACAACAGAATAAAAGCCGCCCTAAACCCCTCACCCGGGCTAAGTCCCTGCCGTGGGAGGCACACCAGAGTCGAGTCTACAGACTACCGTGTTTTTCGGGACCCCAAAATTCAGAGGCAACAAAGGGAAGCCAGGGCGGAAGGAGCTTCGGGGCTGGCAGAGGACTTTTACAAACACACAGAGGAAATGAGTTTGGCTCCTACTGATTGGGGCGGGTTTAGGGCAGGTCAAAGGTAACTGCCAAGGGCCTTGGCCGGCTTCCTGGGTCAGCTGCCTCGGTAGGGACTTCAACTTGCAAGAGATAAAGAGGACGTGATGTTTTTGTTTTCTTTTTTTTGCTAATTTTTTGTTTTGTTCTGTTTTGGTTTTTGCTCTGAGGGGCCCCCAGGGCTTTCTCTCTGCAATTTTATGCCTGCTCATTTTCCTCCTGCACACGTTGTCTACCTGGAGAGGTGACGCGGTGGGTCATCTGTCGTCCTGCTTTCCTCCGCTGGCATTATGGGTAAACATCCTGCCATCTCGTTAGGGTTCTTGGTAAACGTGATTTTACTGCTCCCTCTTACAGCTCTCCGGGAGTCCATCCTGGCCTGGGCATGTCCCTCTAAGATTTATCCCCTCGCTTGTCTAAAGGTCCTGTTAGACTTACTGATATTCTATTCATGAACTATTGTGATTAGTAATCAAGAAAATGTGGCTTTGGTGTGGAGAAAGTGGCCATGGTGGCTGCTGGGGGTAGGGAGTGGGAGGAAGAGATGAGACGTGGGGGCATTTTCAGGACTTGGAGTTGTCCTAGGTGGTGCTGCAGGGACAGTTACTGGACATTGTGTGTCCTCCCATGGCCCACTGGGTGGACTGTGGGAGAATGTGGGCTATGGTGTGGACCATTGACCATGAGGTGCAGCGGTGCTCAGAGATGTATTCACCAAATGCAATGAACGTCTCATGATGATGGAGGAGGTGGTTGCTATGGGGGGAGGAGTGGGGTGAGGGGGGTGGGGGGGTACATGGTGACCTCATATTTTTTTAACGTAACATTAAAAAAATAAAAATAAAAATAAAGGTCTCATTAGAGAGTGGTCTTGGGGGACAGAGAAGCAGCCACAGGCGAGGATCCGGGGGTCCCGGAAGGCGCGCCCTGCCCTCCTTGGGCCCCGCTGCCGGGGTCCGAGGCCGAGCAGGCTGGTGCGGGGGCAGGATGAGGCGCCTTAAGGAGCTCCCCCCGTGACCGGGGGCGCCCGGGCTCCCCGTGGCATCAGTGCTCACCCAGGCCTGGGAGGAGTTGGCAGCAGAGGGGTCATTGTGGCTTATTAATGCCCTGAGGGCCGGGCCTGGTCACATCTCACAGCACAGGGGTCACTGGGGAGCGAGGGCCCTGGGGTGGCCGCGGAGGTCCTGGGCCGGCCGCCCCCGGAGGCAGGTGCCTCGCACAGGCCGCGGCCGCCGCTGTGGCTCCACAGAACTGCGGTTCCTGAGACCGGACGCAACTCGGGCAGCACAACGATGGACGTGGGGGACGGGGGGCCCTGCCGGGCCGTGCTCACCCTCCCCACTCTGCTTCCCCGCAGGCCTCCGGCATCTCCAAAGCGGACGGTCAGGCCCAGGGCCTGGCGACCAGCATCCGGTGGGGGCAGACGCCTGTCAACCAGTCCACGCCCTGGGACACCGACGAGCCGCCCTCCAAACAGATGAGGGAGAGCGACAACCCAGGTGCGTGCCCGTCGGGGGACAGAGACGCCTCACCCCCGGGGCTGGGGGCGTGGGGCGGCCCCCCCGACTCCTCCACGGCCGCCCAGGCCCCGGGCGGAGCGGGCCATCGTGGCCTTCCTTTCCCTCCTCAGGAAAACCCTGGGGACGGGGACGGAGGGAGAGAGGCCCAGTGGAGGTGACTTTGAAGCTCCAGCCGGTCATTTCCTGTCATTAGTCACTCCTGGGACTCTACTTTACCTCAGATTTCTCACGTCGCACCTTCCAGTCAGGTTTAGCCAGGGGTCCTGTGAGAACCCCTGGGGCTCCCCACCCCTGACAGGAGTCTAGTCCCTCTCCGACAACCGTGCCCCAAGTAAATGCCCTCCCTCTTATCTGCCGTTGGTCCCAGGCCTTCCTCTTGGGGGGACACAACACTCCTGCCCGGCCTTCGGCTCTCTGGAGACCCCTCAGCACCCCCAGGTCTTCTGCCAGATGAACACCCCAAACCCTGCGGCCCTGCCCGGAGCCCGCGGTTTCCAGCCCCGTGGTGTCCCGGGGAACTGCTGCGCTCTGCGCTTGCCTCGGGGAGTCCCATGCCCGCATTCCCAGCCAGGGCTCCCTGGTTCAGGCCACCGCGGCCACACATGGCGCCTGCCACTGCCTGCGGCTCAGGCCGTCCCCACAGCCGATGCCCCCTTCCCGCCATGGTGCCTCCGTGACCTTGGAGACCCCAGGACAAGACTGCGTGACTCCGGGGGTCTCGGGTGCCAGCTTGCGTTGCTGGCCTGGTCTTCACCCTCCCAGCGTCATGGCGCCTGCAGACTTGGTCTTGGGGTCTTCTGTACCGTCATCCAAGTCATCGCTAGCGAAGGGGGACAGGCCTCGTGGCGCCTTCCTGGAGACCTCCCTTTGGGTCATTTCCCCAGCCATAAATAAGTCCCTCCATGGTACTGCATGTCCCTGTCTCGACCGGAAAGGCCCAGCGGAGCTCTGAAATCCTCATGCTTTAGCTCCCCGGCCAATCACGGAAGGTGCCGGGCTTGGGACGACACGCCTTGGCCTTGAGATACCTGGTTGACCTGGTCCAGAGCGGCCACCGCCTCCCCTCTCCAGGCTCGGTCCGCTTGCCCCCTAGAATCCCCCGGAGGCTTGCCGACTTCTCGTTCTCTGCGCCCCTGTCGTGATCTAAAGCGTACACACTCGTCGCGCACTCGCTGCGTGCCTGTCCCGCGTGGCTCTCAGTCCTCTCAGCCAGCCCAGGAGGCTGGTGTTTCCTCGTCCCCGTTGCAGGTGACGACGCTGAGTCCAGGGCCCTGGACTCACGCCACGGGCAGTCTGACCCCAAAACTTGCCCTTCGCCTCCATGCCAGCTGCTCCAAGACGCCCCACCAGGGGCTCGACGGCCCCCCGCCCTCTTGGCGCCTGCCCTGCCTCACCGTCCATCCCCCGGGCCCAGGGGTCCCAAGGGGACCCCTGAGCACCAGTCTCCTTCCCCAGCCGCTCCTGGAGGCGCAGCCACTATCAAGGTGGGGTTTGGACGGCGGCGCTCAGGAGCCTGCCACCCCCAGGTCAGCTCGGGCCCCTCCGCCTGCCCAGCACCCAGCTGGCCCGTCTTGGATCAGGTCTCGAGGAGTTCATCCAGGCCCCCTTGTTCAGCCCGAATCGCCTTGAGGGCGCAGGTGGGGTGGTGAGCAGGTGGCCTCGGCCCGTGCCCGACCTCCCCGGCAAGGTCCGTGGCCTCACCCCCTCCGGCCCCACACTGCCCCCTCCTCCCCGCCTCCCCGGCCACCGGGCTCTCATGCGGCTCCCTGCTCTGGTGCTCACGCCTTCCCAGCACATGCCTCCCTGTCCACCACCCAATGCTCCCCACTCTCAGGCAGAAGGAGAAACCCCACACGGAGAAGGGCCCCCCAGGCTGGGCTCTCTACCGTTTTAGTTCTTTTACAGTTTCCTCATTTAACCCTTCTAGTCGGTCGCTAGTTCCGTCTGACAGTGAAGAAAGATCTCGGGGCGCTTCCGTGGGGTCCCAGGAAGTGGCAGCGGCAAGATCCGAACCCAGGGCTCTTGGAAAGCCTGTCCTTTGTGGTCTCTCCCACTGTCCCAGGCAGATCCCACTTCCTCCTCTGAGCCCCCACGGCCGCTTGCGCATGTACCCTGGAGTGCGTATCCCGCGCTTCCGGAACCGCAGCTGTTGATCTGCGCGCTCCTGGAAGCAGGCGCTTCTGCACCCCAGGGACCCGGCGCCCAGCCCAGGGCCCCGGCGCCTGCCGAGCGGACCCGCGTGACCGGCCGTGACGTCTCTTCCGTCTCCCTTGCAGGCACAGGGCCGTGGGTGACCGCGGTGGCCGCCGGGAGCCAGCCCGCCCTGATCGCACACTCCTACGGGGTGGCCCAGCCTCCCACCTTCAGCCCGGCGGTGAATGTCCAGGCCCCGGTCATCGGGGTGACCCCCTCGCTGCCCCCCCATGTGGGGCCGCAGCTCCCGCTGATGCCAGGCCACTACTCGCTCCCCCAGCCGCCCTCGCAGCCGCTGAGTGGCGTGGTGGTCAGCATGCCCGCCCAGGCCCTCTATGCCAGCCCTCAGCCCCTGGCCGTGGCCACGCTGCCCGGCGTGGGGCCGGTGGCCCGTCCGGGACCCGCCGCGGTGGGCAACGGCCACATGGCGGGGCCCCTGCTGCCCGCGCCGCCGCCAGCCCAGCCGGCTGCCACGCTCCCCAGCGGCGCACCTGCCACCAACGGGCCGCCGGCCACCGACCCGGCCCACGGGCTGCAGATGCTGCGCACGATCGGCGTGGGGAAATACGAGTTCACCGACCCCGAGCACCCCAAGGGTAAGTCCCGCCGCCTCCCGCCCCGTGTGCCTGCGCCCGGGGCCCCCATCGCAGCCACCGCGACAGCAGCGGGGAGCCGGACGGGCCCGTGCTCTCCAGCGGCTCCTTCGCCGGCCTCGCCCGCCCCCGAGCTGCTGCGGGGGGCCTCCTCCCCTCAGGGAGGCCGAGGGGACATGGGGAGGGCGGGCCGCGGAAGGAGGGGTGCGCCAGGGGCAGGGAGGGGGAAAGGAAGAAGCTGGGAGAGCCTGCAGCACCCACTGCCCTTCCCCAGCCCAAGCCCTGAGCCAGCCTCGCCTCTGACCCCCAAAGCCATGCCGCGACCCCAGGGGGCCGTCTCTTTGGGCCCCCTCTCCGTTTTCCAGGCAGGACGGGCTTTGGCTGTGTCCATCCCAGACATGCCCTGGGAGGAGTGGCCCGGGGGACTTTCCCGGCCACACCGAGCCCATGGACTCTTCTGTTTAAAGCACCCAAATGCAGGTCTGTGAGTCTCTAGAAAGAGCACCTCTGGTCTCCTCGGCCTTCTGCTAACCCACTTCCCCCCGGTAATCATTCCAGGGAGCTCCAAGGCAGGTCCCCAAGAACAGAGCTGGGGGGAGGGCAGCACGCCAGGAAGAAGGTTCTAGAGCCAAGCCCCAGCCCAGGTCAGTTAGGCCTCCCTCCAGGTGTCTGCGGGAAGGGCTAGCGCGGGCTAGCCGGCGGGGTCCGCCGAGAGCTGGAGGCGGGGTGGGCTTGCCTTCCTGCCGGGGCTCGGGTCAGGAGGAGAGGAGGGGCAGCGGGCGCGTGGCGGGCCGTCTGCCCTCGGCGGGGGGGCCAGGCGGCCTCTGAGAGTGGCCCCTAGGTGGTCCCGGGCCCCAGGCGGCGTGACCCTCTGGGCACGCGTCGTCTACGCAAAAGGTCCTGGAACCCACGTCCCGGCGGGCCCTGCGTCTCAGTCGCTCTCCGGCCACCCTCGCTTGTAAATCTGTCTTTATCCTTTTGAGCAATTTCCAGGCCTTGTCAAACGTTCCAGCGACAAAGCCAGTGTCTCGCTCTCCGCTGGGTCTCATTCCCAAGCTGATTGAGCCCAGCGGCCTTTGTTTGGGAAATCAGCACTTGTTTTAAATGACAAAATTATAGAAAATTACCTCTAAATTCTGGTAAACTCTTGCTTTGTTTAAGATCTTTTTTTAAAAAAATTGACTCAATTGATCTTTTGTTGGAATTGTTTTGGTTAAGTTCCTTTCCCTTTAGTTGAAAAAGAAAAACAGCTTCCAGTGTATGCATTGCTGACGGGGACACCCTGGGCAGTGGGAGTCCCTGGGTGGGCCACCCTCCCCCCGCCATGGCCGAACCAGTCCCCTCGAGACCCCCTGGACCCATGAAACGTCTGCCTGGCTCGCCGACTTTCAGACAGGAATCTGGGGGGGCTTTCTGTGCATAAAGGTGGCTGGAGTCCCCGGTCGTGGCCTCGGGTCCACCGCGCGGGCCGTCTGGAGAGCCACAGCTGCTGACCCGCGACGTCAGGGGCGTGCAGGCTGTGGGAGAGGCCGGAGGGGTGAACCGGCCCCCATGGTGGGCCCCGGCCAGTGGGTAGGAGGAGAGAAGGGAGACGGGCGCCCTCTTCCAGCCCCCGGGGTAGACTGGGTGCCAGGCGAGGGCCGAGCAGGGCGGACGCGGCCTGGCCCCGCGCTCTGCTGAGCCCACCACATGAGCCTGGAGAGCCTCTGGCTCCGGCCAGGGGCCGCACCCACCGCCCGTCGTCCCGGCTCCCTTAGCTCCCCAGCTAGCCAGCCGGCGCCCCAGAGAGGGCACCCAACTCTCTTCTCCACTTCCGGCCTTCGTGCACCCCCCAGAGCTGAGGTAAAGACAATGAAGCCCACACAGATGCCTCAGAAGGGAGCCCAGGGCGCTGCGGCCGCGCGCGTGTGTGTTTTAAGTCCTTTCTCCCTTCATGTCTCATCTTAAAAGCCTTTTTTGCCAAAGCTGTAATTTTGTCTGTCAGATCTCATGTCAAACAACTACCTTTTTTTTTTTTTTAATAAGAAACCTGAATTTTGAAACCACGTCTTTCAAACTTGCTGAGTTAGGGTACTATTCCTGACAGAACCACGTGGTTTGGATTTGGGTCACTTTTTAATTTTGCCCCTAGGGATTTTCCATCTCCAAAGCCCGATGAATTTCATACCCGTAAATGACGGGCAGCTGGCACGGGTGGAAACCTGGCGGCACAGCGTGAAGGCATCATAACACGCGCACACACACGACGTCCCTTTCCTTCTAGGCTCCATTTAAAACCTTACCTAGCGTTATAATAAAACTCACCGCGGAAAGCCTGGAGATCTATCTCATTAAAGCCCCAAGATTCTTGCCTACTGTGATTTGACGTGACAGCCGGCCTCTCGCGGGGCTTGAGTAATTACAGAGAGACCCCTCGGTGAAGAGCAGGTCTTGTCTACCGGAGGGAGGGGCCACTGGTATTTTTACACTTCATTAGTGCCCTGATTTTCAAATTTCCCATTTTGTTTCTCGTAATTATCTTCCAATGGCCTGAGCTGAGATTTTAGCCAGGGCTGTTAGTCTACTTTCCCAAAAAGGGTGTTGGGACCTTAATTTAAAACTTAACCGATTGAAAAATAAAGGTGGTGTGGAAATGCTTTTTGATTTGCACCTGGTCAAGTGTGACCAGGTGTGACCAGAGAAGCCAGCCTGTGTGCCATTCACCCCAATGAGTGTTATTTAAATGCATTGAGAGCATATAGATTTTTTTTAAAGAAACTTAGATGAGTCTTTCTTTCTCTAAGAATAATTTGTGGGTGGGAGTCATCCGTAGGAATTTTTTTTGTAAACTGTGTATTGAAAGGTAATTAAAAATAGATTTCGTGTGTGCAGGGATGAGGGCGGACAAGAGAACTCCTCCCGTGGGAACCTTGCTAGAAGGTGCCGGAGAGTTGTGTTGCGTGGTTGCACTGGGACCCCTGAGCTGAGCCGAGGCGGGGCATGTGTTGCCCAACCGCAGGCTCGGGTAAGACCTTGAAATCCAAGGTCACGGCCACTGCCTCTCTGGCGAGCCCAGCTGGTGCGCTGCTTCTGGCAGGGACGCAGGGCTGATGACGTTCCCCTGCCTTCTTCCCAGACGGAATTTTGGTGGCTTTGAGGGTAGTTGGAGACCTTCCAGAGGCCAGACTCTGGACCCAAGGCTGAGCTGCCCCGGAACCAGCCCCCTGCTCCCCACAGGGCCACCTGAGGTGGGGACACGTCACCTCTGGCTTTCGACTGGGTGGGGCCGTGGTGAGGAAGTGCCCCCAGGGGGTCACCCGGGCCTGGCCCTGCCCCTGTCCCTCTGGCCTCACCCCCGCACCCTGCGTGGGCAGCAGCAGCTCCAGGCTCCGTGAGTGACCAAGGCCAGAGCTCGTCAGGGGACGGAGGCAGAGCGGGCGCTGGACAGGAGCCGGCTGAGTTCCAGTCTGCAGCCAGCTGTGGGGCCGGGCCCCCTTTCCTGCTCCTGAAAATGGGGTGGCGGGACACAGGAGCGGGTTCAGCGAGCTCAAGGACGGCCCTTGCTGGGTGCTGAGCACTGCCGTTGCTGTCGACCCTGGCCCAGGGTCTGGAGAGTTTGGAGAAAGTTGAAGGTGGCTGGAAATCCAGGGCCACCTCCCCTGCGCAGAAGAGAGAGGAGAAGCTCCACCACATCATGGGTGGGGCCCCAGCTCAAGCCACTCAGCAGGACCCCCACTCCCCCTCCCCAGAAGGGAGGGTGTGTGCCGCACCTGCCTGGCAGGGACTTTGGGAACCCCGCTCCCCAGCCAGGGAGCCCCGCACCGAGCTCATCCTTGCACATCCAGGGCGTGCCTGGGACACACGGCTCCCCTTGCAACCTCAACAGATCTTCTGGAAGGAGCCGGGAGCTTGCAGGAAAGCCGTTGGCTCACGCAGTCGGTCCGGAGGCCCGACGCGTTGTCCGAACTGAAATCCTCTTCCCCGGGCCCTGCCCTTCCTGTGTCCACCCAGGAGACCAAACCCAAAACGCGTGCTCGCCCTTGACCCCGTGCGTCGTCCCCTTGTGCACTGAGTCCCCACACCAGGCCAGGCCGGCCGCCTGCTTCCCTCCACAACCTGGCTCCCCCACCATGCCCCTGTCTGGTGAACTCCTGGCCCGTGGCACGTCCCCTCCACCCAGGCTCCGTGGTACAGCCCGAGGGGTCTTTCTGGAATGCAGCCGCTGTCCTGCCGTGCCCCTTTGGGGGCCCCGCTGCCCCCCGGGTGGTGCCCAGTCCTTGAAATGGTACCTTAGGGTCTGCTCTCATCTGCCCCAACCCCTGCCTTCCTCAGTGGCCCGTGCGGCCCCCTAGCCAGCCCAGGCCTGGGGTCCACCCCCATCCAGCTGCTCTGGGCCTGCTGTATTTTGGGGGCTCTGCCTTGCTCCCAACTCAACCGTGAGCCCCTGGGGCAGGGGCAGGCCAGGCCTCCCTGCCCTCTGCCCCCAGCACCAAGGCAGCACTGGCTGGGGGAGACGCTCAGGCGAACTGGATGAGGAGGGCCCCGAGGGCTTAGGAGGACCCCCCCCAAGGTTGTGTGACCTCTCTCTAGGTCGACGCCCCCTTCCGTCCACGGGGCAGAAGCAGGTGGGCTCTTGGGGGTCTCGCAGCCAGCGGCCCGCATACCTGCCCCCGCCCTGGCGAGGTGACATCTGTTTCGGGGTTCTTCCAGCACCCAGAGCCCTTCCACCTGCTCAGGAGCTGGCAGGAGCTGCCAGCCTGCTTCTGTCTGCTCATCTGTAAAAGGGCCGGGGGGACAAGGGCAGCGAGGACGGAGCGGGTGACTCTATGCTCCACGTCCTGCCCAGAGCCCAGCACGCCACGCGCTGCCATCAAGCCGCTTGCTGGTCTTGTCATCACCGCCAGCACAGAGCCACCGCGCAATGTCCATGGCCTTTTAGGGCCTAGGGTAATACAGCCAAGTCGAAGACCGGTCTGCCTTCCGGAATCTCAGGAGCTGGTGTTAACACAGGGACGTTCAAAGCACCCAGCTCCCAGGGGTGCACGTGGAGCAGGAAAAAAAAAAATTACCTTCTCCTGTTGTAACATTTTCTAATCCTCCACCATCGCCATAGCAACAGGAAGGCCCCAACCTCTGGCTGTGCCCGTCTGTCCTGGGAGAGCTCCTCTGTCCACCCTCCGGCATGCTGGGACCTTTGGCTTGATCTCGGGGTGCCAAGGAGCCTAGGGGATCCCCCCTGTGGCCACAGCAACAGATTGGACAGGGTCAGGGAATGCCCATGTGTCAGCAACCAAAGCTGTAGCCGCGAGAGCTCATCAGGCACGGGGGGCCAGCGGCACGGAAGGGTCCAGAGAGAGGCTCCACGTCCCTGCTCGAGCAGAATTCAGGTCCTGCTGGCCGCGCAAGTGCTGGTGCCCCCAGGCCTCGTAAAAAGCAGCGCCACCCCGGAGGTGAGCTCTGCAGCCACCACGCAGCCGCCGGCACGGAGTAAGCACGCAGGACGGCTGGCCGTGGTCACTGCTGTGGCTGCTTGTCCCAGAGGGTCCCGGGAGGAAAAGGCCTCGGGGCATGTAGCAGTTTGATATAATCGATAACTCCAAAAAGAAATACTGGATTATGTGTGTAATCTGATCTGTACCTGGGCATGATTGAGTTTTCATTAGGTCGTGGAGTCCCCGCCCCTTGGTGGGTGGGGACTCACAGACAAAAGACATGGCTAAGGACAGAGTTGGAGCTTTCGATGCGGGGATTTCTGATGTTAGGGTTTGAGGCTGAAGACCCGGGAAATCAGCACCCAGAGGAGAGAGAAGCCAGCCCCAGGAAGGAAGGAACCTTGAAGCCAGAGAAAAGCCCCAGGAACATGGGAACCCAGGAAGCCTGAACCCTCGCAGATGTCAGCTGCTATCTTGCTCCAAATAGACTTTGGTGAGGGAAATAACTTATGCTTTATGGCCTGGTCTCTATAAGCTCCTACCCCAAATAGATACCCTTTAGGAAAACCAATCGATTTCTGGTATTTTGCATCAGCACCCCTCTGACTAATACAGGGCAGCTTTGGCTCTGCACCACTGGCGCCGTTAAAGCAGGATTGTCGGACAGATGCTCCCCAGGCCGATCGACCTCACCCTTGACAAACCCACCGTCTCGCCATCACCCTGCCTCTCCGCCTTCCCACTCCCACCCCTCACCCAGGAAATGCAAGTCTCGCTGGGGGTCCCCACCTCCGAAAGCCCTCCTCCTGCTGTCCAGGGCTGTCCAGGGCTGGATGGTTCTGTAATGGGTCACTTGACCGGGGGCAACCGCGCCAGGGGAGGGGTGCAGCACAGGCAGGACCACCTCGGGGCAGGGAGGGGGCCGGCAGGGTGGGCTGGCCCGCGCCCCCGGGCTCCCAGCCGAGTGCCAGGCGGGGAGGGGCATGGGCTGCTCGGCCCAGACCACTGCTGAGCGCCCTGGAGGGCAGAAATCCTGCTTGGGCCCTAACGAATGACCACCCATGCCAGGGGAGTCAAGGTTCTCACGGGCAGGAGTGGGCTTCCCCCGGTGGGAGCCAAGGGAGGTTGCATTTCCTTCCACGGCCTTCCAGAAGCGGCGCCGGCCCTCGGCAGGCCACGTGCCACCCTTGCCCCCCGGCCCTGGCCACCCTCAGGAGCCGGAGGCCCAAGCCGGCCCCAGCTGGGATATGGTGCACGGCTGCCCCTGAGAGCATGTCGCCTCCCCCTGCTGTGTCACCAACATTTATAGAACACCTCATGTATACCGTATTAGACACCTACTGTCTACACAGCCCAAGCTTGACTCCTCCCACGTGCCTGGCAGAATATAGAAAAGCAGTGGCCGCTGTGCCAGGTTCAGGTCTCGGCCGCCCTGGCTGTGGGCGCCGTGTGATGCCCATGATGTCCCAGACCTGGGCAGGGGGGTGCATAGAAGCCAGCCCTGGAGGAGCCTGCGCCTCGCCTGGGGAGACAGGAGGCTCCAGCAGTAAGGGCCACAGGAGCTGGATGGCAGGTGGCCGCTGGGCCTTGGCGGGCAGCCGAAACCAGGCAGGGCAGGGCAGGTCGTCCACAAGGGCCAGGCCCCGGGGAGAGTCCTGAGATGGGGGCCGGGGGCACAGGATGATGAGGTCTCCAAAGGCTCGGCCTTCAGAGAGATCCACACACGCGCGCTTCCACCCAAACGGGGGGCGCAGCCTGTTCTGCTTTGGGCAGCCTCAGCGCAGGTCAGCGCAGGGCCTGACAAGTCCCCCATTCTCCGACCTCGGGATGCCCGGCTTCTAGGAAGCCCGCCAGCACCCCAGGCTGGCTTGAGCGCATCGCGCGGCGTGTGGCAGGGCGTGCGGCCTTGCGTCCGTCCCAGGGGCTGTTGGGGTGCGGTGAGGCAAAGACCCCTTCGGGCCGCTAGCCCCGGGCTGGGAAATCGGGGCCAGGCCCAGAAGTCCCGTGTCCACTTCCTCTCCTCCAGTCCTGACAGAGGTTCCCCGACAGGCTCGCTGTCGCCTAATCGCTGCACAGATATCCCGCCTTTCCTGGGAAGCCCGCGCCACGCCGTGGCTTTCGGTTTTCAGTTTTTGAGGCTGGGAGTGAGTTCTGAGAGGCGGGGGAGGGGGGGGCGCCGGGTAAAGGCGGGTCTGCGTGCGCCTTGCACCCACGTGACGGGGAGCACGGGGGAGGCCCCGGGTACCCCAGATCACCAAACGGAGAAAAACGTGGCATCAAAGAGGTTTAATGAGAAACGAGTCGGTTGAAAACACATTCCGCCCAGGAGCACAGTCCCTGTTCTAGAAGCGTCGATGGTGAAAAATAATACGAGCACAGTGTTTTAGGAACACAAAGTGTTAAATTGCTTGAAGGAAAAAGTGGCCAAAGGTCTGCGGAAGGCCACGTGTTTTCCTCGCATCCTGGCACAAAGGCTCTTACTTATCTCGACACCTGCCTGCGGCCCGTCGGGCGGCCCAGCCTCGCCCCGGGAACCGGCTGGTTTTGCCCGCTGGCCTCGCACCGTCTCGTCCCCCCGCTGCCAAGTGACCACGCGACCGGCGCGGATGGGGTGTTTGCCATCTTCTGCCGACACCACGTCGTGGGCCGCGGGCCAGCCTGGCTGGCCAGTGGAGGGGGCAGGGAATGCTCCAGCAGCTGCTCTGTACGTTAGACGACGTAGGCCTGCTGGTGGTGGCCATTTTCAGTGGCCTGTGGTTATTTGAACCTTCGCATCGAGGTCCCGCTGACCGTTTTATAGCCGCTCGCTGCCACTGCCTCTGTTCTCTGAGTGTTGATGGCCCTTTCCACTGTGAGAATCACCATCTTTGGAATTAATTTCGTTTCATTCCCACAAGCCATCTAGTGAGCACAGGCCTCTGTCCTCTGCCACTGCAGCCCAAGCAGGGACCATTGCTGGGTCACCCATTGCTACATGCTCCATCCCGTTAAAAGGTCAAGAGCTGGGACGTGTCTGTGACTCAATTGATTGGGCTCCCGTCTACCATTGGGAAGGCCCTGGGTTCACGTCCCGGGGCCTCCTTGTGAAGGCAGGCTCGCCCCCATGCCGCGGAGAGCTGCCCGGCCTGGGCATCGCGGAGAGCCAACTCAGCAAGGTGACGCAACAAAGAGGGAGACAAGCAAAAACAAAAACAAAAACAAAAACGCAGAAGAGCGTGCAGTGAACGGACACAGACAGCAAACAAGCCACAAGTGGAGGGGGATAAATAAAAAATAAGTGCGGACACAGAAGAACACACAGCAAGAGGACACAGAGAGCAGACAGCAAGTAAGCTGCAAGGGGGGAGGAATAAATAAAAAATAAATACAGACACAGAAGAACGCACAGTGCAGGACACGGAAAGTAGACAGCAAAAAGCCGCAAAGGGAGGGGATAAGGGGGGAAAAAGGTCAAGAGCTGTCTTCCTGTAAGGTCCACAGCTTTGTCATGTCCTTTTTCCACCGGGCAGCACTGCAGATTTTTTTTTTTGAGGTACCAAGGGCGGGGAATGAACCCAGGACCTGCTTTGTGGGAAGCCAGTGCTCAACCGCTCAGCCACATCGACTTCCCTGCATTGTTTTTTGCTTGTGGTCGTTTGCTTGTTGTTTGTTTGTTTTTCAGAGGCACCAGGGAGCGAACCTAGGACCTCCCTTATGGGAGGCAGGCGCTCAACCACTTGAGCCACTCCATTCCCCCAGATTTTTGAAGACAGCAGTATTTCCTTTCCTACAGGGCAGATACCTCTGGAGACCTCAGTTGCTCGTCCTGTGAGGGTCTCTTTGCCATGCTGGCCAGATCACTTCCTGAAGGGATGCCAGGTGACAGACCGGGCAGCTCGGGCTGAGCGTCCTGTCGCGGCTCTTCTGGCTTTTCTCTGATGATCATGGCTCACGGGTAGCAAACGCAAGCTCACACACACACACGCCCACACACGCTCAGACTTCCAGAGTGAGAGGAAAGGAAACAAGTCTCAAGACTTGTCCCCTAGGGGATTTCTTTGGGGTCCTTGCCTCCCCTGCTAGTCAGGATTGGGATTATTGACCCTTCCTTTTTATGCAGCCCCCTTCGTTTCTGGGACTTTCTTCTGCTGTCAACTTTTGACTATGGGGCCAAGTTAACCTTTCACTGAATTTAATTATTTCCTTTCTAAGTCTGAGGGCAAGGTGAGTCTAACATCCACCCCTACCCCGTCTCTCTGTTGGTGAAAACTATTCCCAAACCACAGTTCATCCACTGCTTCCACCCTTCAACTCCTCCCATGCCTGTACCCCATGATAGTGGATATTCAAGTAGGACATCACCTCCAAAGCCATTTGGAGAGGAGGAGTGGATGTGACTCAAGCAGCTGAGCACCTGCCTCCCACACGGGAGGTCCCGGGTTCATTTCCTGGTGCCTCCTAAAAAAGACAAACAGGGAAACGGATGTGGCTCAACCAATTTGGCTCCCGTTTACCATAAGGAGGTCCAGGGTTCGATGCCCAGGGCCCCCTAGTGAGGGCAAGCTGGCCTACGCAGAGTGCCAGCCCACACGGGAATGCCGCCCCACGCAGGAGTGCCAGCTGATGTGGGGCGCTGGTGCAGCAAGATGATGCAGCAAGAGACACAGAGAAGAGAAAATAAGAAGACCTAGCAGAACAGGGAGTTGGGGTGGCGCAAAAGAGGAATCGCCTCTCTCCCACTCTGGGAGGTCCCAGGATTGGTTCCCAGAGCTGCCTAATGAGAATACAGCAGACACAGAAGAAAACACAGCAAAAGGACACAGAGAGCCGACAACGGTGCGGGGAACGGGGGAGGGGGAAATAAATTAAAAATTCTTTAAATAAAAAAGAAGACAAGCAACAAGCAGACAGAAGCAGAACCAATGAGGAGTCAATGAGATAAAACAACAAGCAGATGATGAGCAAAACCAACGAACAAGGTAAGCAGACAACCAGCAAAAAACAAGCAGATGAGCGCAAACAATGAGCGAAAAAACCCAGCAAGCAAACAGATGAGGGAGCCATGCAGATGGGGGTGCCATTTGGAGAAAAACCTTCCTTTTATAGGAGGGGAGACTGAGGCTCAAAAGTAGCACCAAAATGTCACATTACCCCTAGAAACTGCCCCTGGCAAATTCCACCCTGCCACCCCCATTCCCTGGGGGTGCACCGTGAAGTAACGTCATCTGCTACGAGGGGCTCCTCCCCCTGGAAATCCTGGCCTCCCAACAGTCAAACCGACAGCAGCCCCCAGGTGTGCTGGGTGGGACCCTGGGGAGCCCCTGTGGGTCCATGCCTGGGGGTGAGGGAGGCCGAGTAGGGATAAGGCACGCATGCCCCAGGCACAGGAGGGGGCAGGATGGGGTGTGCTTTGCCTGGAGAGGAGGGTCGCCCAAAAAGGAGAGGGGCAGGGATCGAGGCAGGCTCCGACTGGGACATGGGGGCCCGAGCCCCGTCCCTTCCCAGGGCTGGGGGCTTCCTGGAAACGCCTGCTCAGCGCACCCTGAGGGAGCCCTGCCCTCCAGGTCCCCAAAACACTGGGTGAACTTTTTTTTATTATTGTTAATGCCCCCCTCGCAACTTTTTGCAGCTGTCTGCTCTGCATCCATTCGCTTGCGTTCTTCTGTGTATCTTTTATTCACTCCCCCCTCAACTTGTGGCTTGTTTTCTGTCTGCTCTCTGTGTCCATTCACCATGTGCTCTTTTGCATTTTTATTGTTTTTTGGGGTTTTTTTTTTTTTGCTCGTCTCCCTTTCTTTGTTGCGTCACCTTGCTGAGTCAGTTCTCTGTGGCGCTTGTGGGTAGGGTGGCTCTCCGCAGCGTGAGGGTGAGCCTGCCTTCACCAGGAGGCCCGGGACACAAACCCAGGGCCTCCCGTATGGTAGGCGGGAGCCCAACTGATTGAGCCACAGCCGCTTCCCCCTGGGTGAGCTTTTTAAAAAAAGAAAAGGATTGTGGTTTGTGAGCACTGGCCTCACACTGAGGTTACTTCAGTAAATTGAGAGCCTTCTAGAGAGCACGGCCCCGCCCAGGGGACAGGTGCCACTGATGGCCAGGTGTGCAGCCCCGTCCAGAGGACGTCCACTTCAAGAGCCGGCCCGGGGACCGGTTAGCACCCCCAGGGTGCCTCGGTCACCATTCAGACCCCGGTGGAGCCTGTTGCAAGGACCCCGGCCGCCCCTGAGTCTGGGAACCGCCAGGTGCTTGGTCCATCCGGCTCCTTGAACAGGCAGGGGTCAGAACTGCAGGTGGACCCGGAAGTAATTCCGTGCCAGTCGTCCCTCTACGTGGAGATGTCCGTTCCCTTCTTGGGCTGCTCAGCCTTTCACGAGACAAGGTTTTCTTCGGCTCCGAGCAGTGACCCCGAGATTCCTAATTTAACGTCAATCCCCCCAGAGGGCAGAGGAGCAGGTGCGGGGCCTCTCCCTGGGGTCTGCGGCAGTGACACACCCGAGGACGGGAGGCTGGCCCTGCGGTGGGCTGCGGGTCAGAGGTCGCCGCTGCAGGGGCCGGCGGGCCATGCTGGTAGATCGGGCTTGGGCGGCCGTCTTCCGGAAGGCGCGGAGGTGGGGAGCCAATGCGCCCGTGGACCTGCCGCGCTATCCTCACTGCCTAGTCGCGCAGTGCTAGGTCATCCTTGAGCTTCCCTGGGATGGACAGACAACCAACCAGGCGTGGCGAGACCCTGGCCAGGGGGAGCAGGGGTCCATCTCGGAAGCGCTTGCCTCCCATGCCCCCACCCTTTGCACCAGTCCCCCAGAAGCTTCCGGGTCCAGCCTGTGTTGTTACTGGGGGTGTTTGGGCTAAGGATGGACAAGTCCCACAGTGACTATTGATGTGTCCCAGAGTCACGTGCCCGGTATTTCTCAGTATACACGGGTGACCCTTGCGTCCTTTCCTCATCTCTGCAAGAGTGGTGGGATGGAAGGACGGGGAAGAGCTCTTAATTCCCAAAGCAAGTCCATGATGGACACTGGGCCCTGCGAGGAGGCTTCAGGGTCCCAGCCACCACCAAGACCGCCGGAGCTTGGCAGGCGGGGGCCACGGGGGTCCTTTCCCAATCTCTGCGAGCCCCGCGCTGCGTACAGAGTATTGCCGATGCAATAAAGTTAATGGAGCTCGTCATCCTACAAAGGAGCCGATTCCATGCAAAGATGATACATCTTTGAAGTTAATGAGGTCTATTAATTGAGCTTATGCCCTTTTAAATGAATGAAATTCTTGAAATCCACCCGACAGCGGCACATCCATTTAGAAGTCGCTGTTGACGCCTTCCGTCATTGTCGCCAAGGAACGAGGAGCCCCCGGCGCAGGGCCGGGCCACTTGGCTCCCCGCCGGCTTCCAGCACCGCCTTCGGCTCCTTGGGAACGCAGCAGGTGTCACGTCGGCCAGCCGTTCCCGTCCTTTGCAAAGTCCCGGGATTGGCCCCGTATGACCACAGGCACTGGACAACGCCACAGCAAAGAGCTCGAGGGAGGAAGTGATAAAACCGGCCCGTGGCTCAGGGATCTCCGAAACAGCATCTGCGCAGCCGCAGCCATCACATCCCGGCCTCGGATAGGTGCGCAGGGCACAGCGAGGCTGCCAGCACATCCCCAGTGGCGGCTGCCCATGGAGACGTGGCGCCGGGCCGTCCCTGGGCTTGGGGAAGATGGGCAGGCAGAGTTTTCCAGAAGCGTGTGAGCCTGGGCGCGGCTGAGCGGAAGAGACGCCAGTTTGGCCTCGGCCTGAGCCCGGGGTCCCTGGACCCCGCACCCATACTTTGTCTCATTTCACTTTCCCTCCCAGTCGGCACCAGGCCCCATTGCTCAAGAGCACAGGTGGCGCTTGTGCCCGCAGAACATCTGCCGGAGGCAAAAGTTGTGTTCTGGAAGCGGTTTCTGTGCGAGCAGGCGGTGAGGGGTCGGCGGTGACGGCCGCGAACCACTCGGGGGCATAGAGAGGAAGAGCCCCTGTCCACCGGGGAGCCCCTGTCCACCGGGGCCCGCGGCGCCGCCAGAGGAAAGCCACGCGCCATAGGTGCTGGCGGGAGGGCGCGGGCCGTGGCCTGGTGGGGATGCCCTGATGCTCCTGCCGTGCAGAGACCCCAGCCTGAAGGACCCCCTGGGAGAACCGAGGGTGGGAGGGTGGCACTCCCGGCCCCTGCAGAAATAGCGTCAGCAGTTGGCCGAGACTCCCCGGCAGGTGGCACCTCTTTGCAGCCCACCACCCCAACCCGTTGCAAAGCCCCTTGGGATGGCTCTCCGAGCTGCGGCTGCCACAGGCTGAGCGGCTTCCTTCTAGCGGCTGATCACGCAAGGTTTCTTCCAGAGCTGGGCAGGCGTCCCATCGGTCCGCGAGGCCTGGCTACGGTGTATCTGTCTCAAGCCCTTTGGTGTCAGTGTTGGAAAAGCAGGGCCGGGGTCCAGGAGAGCCTGGGCTGGGGGCTGAGGGGACCCTGAAGTTAGCAGGAGAGAGCACTCAGGAGAGGGCTTCCCGGCTCCCTGCCGGAGCCTTCCAGGCGGCATGTCCGCTGGACCGACGTGCCCCGTCCATCATCATGTCGGGGGTCCCGGCTCGTGGCTTCTGCAACAGTCCTCGCTCCGGCCTGCCCGGTGTATGTGTGTGTCTCACTCAGAGAAGTTTGGTTTGCACCAGAACCTGTGCAGACCCCAGAGCCCCTTGCTCCAAGGATTGGAGGCATGTTTTCTTGGAAGTCGAAACCTGCTTTTCTTTTTAGCTTCTGTCCCAGGATGGAAATAGGGGAGGGGCTGCAGGTCAGAGGCAGGGGGCCTCTGAGGACAGCCTTGGTCCCTTAGCCTGAACGTCCCCAGCTCATCCAGATGGTGACGTGGGAGCCCCACCACGGCTGGGGAAGGCTGGCAGGCATCTGCCCCCTTCCTCGCCCATCCTGGATTCTGGGGACACACTTAGACTCCAAGGCGAGGCCGTATACCCCGGGGAGAGTATTCAAGGTTCTCAGAAGCCTAAAAGGTCACACTCCTTTTTCTTCTCGCTTCTTCGCCCTTCCGTCCTGCTCTTGAGGATTCACGTGGGCTCCTAAGACAACACAGAAGGCAAAGCTCACTCCTTCCTTTGAAATAAAATATTCTGCAGTCAAGCCACACGCCATAAAGAAATAATTGCAGCCTGTATGTATTGCTAATGGACATCTCTCAGCAATTCCCTGTCTCATAAGCTTTAAACACAGACATTAGGATAAATATGCAGAAATCCCTATTCGGGCAAATTACTCTGCATTTCTGAACAGAAGGAAGATTAACCACGTGCTGATAGCTTCGGAGGCGCTCGGCTGCGCAGGAGAAGTCCCCCGGCCCTCTCTGGGAGGGACGCTTGGGGCCCTGTGGGGCTTGTCACGGGGGCGCATGGCGCCGGCCACCGTTTTGCTGGCATCCCCCCAGCACCTCCTCCCCTGGGTTCTGGGAGGGGGGACCGCCCCCACCCTGGCAGGCATAGACCCCCCCCGAGGGTGGGCGTCCTGCCCCTGTGCCTCCGCTCTCTGGGAAGCACGTCCTCCCTGGCTGCTGCCCGTCGGAGGCCCACGGGGACGGCCGGGCCCCTGAGCTGAGCGCCCTGGGGAGCCCCCAGGAGGAGTTTGGAGACCCCCCTGCCTGGGACCCACACGCTCCCGTCCCCTGGCCCGTCAGTCCCCTGGCCCTGCCTGCCCCCGTCCCCCCTCTCCTCCTCGGCCTGCAAGACCCCTCCCCAAGAGGCCAGCCCAGGGGTCTCCTTCTGGCTCTTTCTAGGGCTCCACGCCTGTGCAGCAGCACCTCATCCCACCCTGAGCCCCCTTTTCAAGAAGAACCCCCAAGCCCTGCACCCCCGGGTGGCCACGATGTGCCCTCAGGGCGGGCTGCTGAGCCTGCGGGTGACGGGCTGGCCACTCGTGGAGGCAGGGGCTTGGGGGGGGGAGGTCACCTCTGGGCCCCCCTGCACCCACCCTCCTCCCCCCATAGATCTAGCACAGGCCCCCAAGCAGGGGCCAGGACCGGGGGACGGGGGGACCCAGGGGGCTTGGGACCCGCCGGCCGGTCCTGCTGTCCACCACGGGCACCGCGGTCCCCGCCCACTGGACCCCACGCAGGGCTGACCGCGGGGGTGTGCGCGGGTCCCCTGGCTGTTTGTCTCGGTCCACCCACCTTTCCCGCAGCCGACTCAAGCGCAGGGGGAAGAGGAGGTGCGTCGACGCGGCATCCCATTGCGTAGCTTGACCTTGGAATTCAGAGGGGGACCTGGGCCTCTCCAGGCTGGACGCTGCAGCCTCGTGGCCTGGCCGGTCTGCGGAAACATCCCGGGCAAGGCTGCCATCAGTCCCACTTTCCAGGCAGGGATACTGAGGCACAGACTCAAAACACTTAGAGCCCCTCTCCCACTGACCCCGCCGTGCGCCGGGCAGACTTCTTACCACCGGACATCTTGATGGCCCGTTTTCATGACTGTCCCCCCTACTGTGGATGACTCGGTGGCACCCCCCGCCACTTTTGCAATTCTCTGTTCCCTTTTCTCAAGCTCCTTTCCTGCCACCTGCCTGAAAAATGACTAAAGGGATCTGTGACGCACGGCACCCCCTAAGCTGAGCAGTGCGCAACCTGAACCACTGTGAGCAGTGGCCCTGCGGGCTCATGAGGGTAGGAGGTTCCAGGCGCCGTCCTGGGCACGTTGCCCGCTGGGGCGCGTTTAATTCTCACAGCGGGGACGGTTATGACTCCTGTTTCACAGACGAGGAAACTGACTCGGGGACCTGAAGTGACTTTCCCTCGTTGGCCGCACTGGTCAGGGACGGGGTCGGGATGCACGGGCCGGCCCTGGAGCCTCGCCCTGGCCCGTTCTCGCTGTCCGGTCCTCAGTGCCTGCTGGCCCGCCCGCATCGACACGAAAGGGCGCGCAGCCTGGCTCGCAGCTGGCGCGGCCCCTCCCCGCCTCCCCACCACCCCGGGGTCTCTGGGGCCGGTGCTAGTGAGCCTCGGGGGTTCAGAACCCTGAGCCCTTACGGGGGCCGCAGAGGCTTCGGGGCGCCCTCCCATGTGCCTGAGCACCCACAGGGACATCAGGCCCGGGGGTGCCTCTTCACTGAGCCTTCAGGCTTGGCCCCCCGGGCCCTGGCCCCGCCCTCATCCACGCCGTCCTCCTGGCCCGGTCGGCCTCCAAGGGGGTCCGGCTCTACCTCCCACCCACCTGCTGTCAAGGCCACTCCCAGGACTCCCCTGGGTGGCTGAGCCGCCGCCTCGCAGGTCCCCCACCGCCACGCCTACCCCCGCTGACCCCCACCTCCAAGGAATCTTTGGCTCCGGTCAGCCACACAGGGATACCACCCACAGCACCCACTGCCTCCCGCTGCCCGCCCTGCCCCGCCTCCCCCTGAGCCGCGCAGACGCTCCCACCTGAGCGAGGAGCTGGTCCTGGGTGGGGAGTGAGCTGTGCCGTGGTCGGGGACCCCAGCCACCATGCCCAGGGCCTCTGCGCTGTCAGGGAGAATCAAGGGCTTGGGCATAATGCCTGCAGTCCCCGACCACGCAGGGCTCAACTGATAGAGCATCTGCCTACCACATGGGAGGTCCGCAGTTCAAACCCCGGGCCTCCTGACCCGTGTGGAGCTGGCCCACGTGCAGTGCTGATGCGCGCAAGGAGTGCCCTGCCGCGCAGGGGTGTCCCCCACATAGGGGAGCCCCACACGCAAGGAGTGCGCCCCCGTAAGGAGAGCCGCCCAGTGCAAAAGAAAGTGCAGCCTGCCCAGGAATGGCACTGCACACATGGAGAGCTGACAAAACAAGATGACGCAACAAAAAGAAACACAGATTCCCATGCCGCTGACAAGAATCCAAGCGGACACAGAAGAACACACAGCGAATGGACAGAGAGAGCAGACAAACGGGGGGGAGGGAGAGAATAAATAAAATAAATCTTTTTAAAAAAAAAGGAGAATGGAGCGCTGGCCCAGAAAACGATGGAAAAAACCTTGTGTTTTTTCCAGAAGAGACTTGGGATGGAAGGAGAATTCCAGGGAGGTGAACATCTGTCCCCCTCACGAGGCCCCAGCCCCCTGGGGCAGGCAGCAGCCGGGCCTGCCTGAGCCAGCGGGGAGCAGAGGGGTCCTGCCAGCCGCTGCCCGGGCGGTCGGAAGGCGGGGGGTCCAGCCAGGGGACAGCAGCCCCGGCTCCAGGCTGACTGTCCCATAAGCACCACACCCCTGGGGACTCCAGCTGGGGCCCACTTGGAGCCCCCCTGCCCTGGGAGGGCCACGGTGGACAAGCCCCTCCCAGGACGAGGCCGTTCTTGGACAGACGTGGCTTTACCCATCTGGGGAGCAGAGACCTCCCCCCGTGGCTCTTGTCCCGGGAAGGGTCTCCAGAAACAGGTCAACGAGACCCCTAGGCCCTGCTAGGACGAAGGGACAAGGTGACAGGTGGCGATAGCTTGAAGCTCAGAAAAACTCTTTGCCGGGTCCCTGGGACTGGCTGCAGCTGAACACGGGGGGCGAGGAGCACCCCTCTGCACACCGCCTGGCCCTTGGATTCCCCGAAGCTGCTCTTAACACATGGGAGACAAACGGGGCAGCAAGGTCCCCCCAGAATTCACGCTCCACATGGGGCACGGGTTGGGGTCTGCTCTGCCCCCCAGTGCCTGGCCCGTGGCGCCTTCTACTGGCTCCCAGCAGTCAAGTCTGCCTGCCCCACCGGGGGTCCCAGCCCCTCCAAGCAGGTCCACCCTGCCTTCTCTCTCCTCCCCCAGGCCCGAGGCGCCCGTGCCACCCCAACTCCAGGGCCCAGGACCCCAGCTGGCTGCAGACCCCCACCTGAGCCTTTGCCATTTCCCTCCCGCCAGGGAGCCCCCCCAAGTGGTCCCACCAGCCAGCCCTCCGAGCCACCTCCTCAGCCCAGGCTGGGCTGTCTTCGGTCCTGCCTTGTCACCATCATGGCCATCTGTGGTGTTAAAACTTCCCGGGCCCTGGGACGACCCCGCCCTGAGGAAGAGGTCCCCGATAAGCGCCGACCAGTGCAAGGCAGTGGTTTGAAACAATAAAAGCCCAGTGTGGTAGGAAGCAGAGCCTGACACCAGTCTTGGTTCTGCCACTCACCGGCTGTGTGGCCTTGGACAAGTCCTCTCCGCCTCGTTTTCCTCATCTGTGAAATGGGCACCATCCATCCTAGAGCTGCCGTGACGATTAGAGGAGGTGACGTCATCAGCCCTTCTCGGCGGCCGTGGACTTGAACCCCGGGAGCCGGCCTTTCCAAGGGCTGGGGCTTCCTTCGTCTCCCCTTCCCCACGGCCGAGCGCCGGAGAGGACGGGTGAGAGCCTGTCGGGCACGTATGGGGCTGCAAGGAAGCCGAGAGGCTGAGCCAGAGTGGAAGTGCCGCAGCCCAAGCAACCCGGGGACGCCCTTGAGTCTCTCGTTTATCGGGTTAGTAATGCCCAGTGGGGTCCCAGCTCCTCACCTGCTTTACGCCCCTGGCAGCCAGGGCAGACGTTCTAGGGCAGGAGCTGGACACTGAGCCCCTGGGAGGGGACCAGAGCCTCCCCCGGTGACGCCCCCACTCGGCCCACCCACCTGCCGCCACGTGCCGCGGCCTCCCGGGAGGGGACAGCCGGGAGGTCCCCGGGCGGTGGGGACCCGTCGGCCGACGCGTATTTGCATGCGCGCAGGCTGGGTATTTATAACTTCTCTTCAGCCAGTCCCTGGTTATGGATGTCTAAAAGTGACTTTAATCTGAGCCTCCGTTTCTTCAAATGGGCTTTTGATTTCCAGGGCGATATTATACATGGCTGTAAGCTATTGATGGAACGGCCGCCGCCGTGTTCTCAATGTGCTGAGGCTGAGAATCGGCGATATAAATAAACTTCCTCGGGTAGAATCATTATAAAGCGCAAGCAGCAGAAATTTATGGAAAGAACAGATTAAATGCTTAGCCTTAAATTCTTCAGCATGCTACTTGCCCTAAACTGCTGTGTCTGGAGTTTGGGCTTGCTGATTCAGGTGGAAAAAATCAAACGGACACATCGCTTGTCGGTGCGTTTTTACTATGATCTATTGTGTTGCCAAAAGAGAAAGCTCAAAAGCTGCCATTGATAATCCCGGTTAAAACTCGGAGCATAAATTGTGGCGACGTGTAGTTTCTTTGCGGAGTGGTTGGGGACTGGGGCGCGTGGCTCGGTAAAGAAATATAACATCAATATGTGCTTCTGCATTGTAATGTGGGACGTTTTTATGCCCGTAATAAAGCATGCCGCCTACAACCGTGTTTATGAAAGCAACAGATAGCGAGATCCATAATGCCACTTAATAGAGTTAATCACCTCCCATCGGAACATTGTAAAAGGCTTTTTATTGCGTGTCGAAAAGCTTGGAACGTAATTAACGACCCGCATGCTGTCAGGTGCCAATCGGCGGGCCAGAGGCCGTGCGGGGAACTTTCTCGCACGCCGGAGCCTTCTCGGGGCTCTGTCCAGTTGCCTGAAATCCAGCTTTCCAGCTCTGGCCTAGGGCTTGGCTTGGGCAGACGCTGCTCAACCTTGGGCTTTGGGCCCAGGTGTCAATTCTAAGTTGGTTCCGGACTCTGGGTTCCGGCATCTGGACTTGTTCTAGGCTCACGGTGACAGATGCGGCACCCCGTGTGAGCTGACGCCACCGCGGATCTCTACCCACGGTCCGCAGGAGATAGAAGCTTCCGCATTGTCCAGGCTTAGCTTGCTGTCGGCTTGGTGGATCCCCCTGAGCACACACCCCACCCCTCGCACCCGTGTCCCTCTCGGCCCCAGCCTGCCCCAGCCAGACCCACAGCCCCTGCCCCTCCGGACGGGGGCCTTTACGTCCTTGTCCCTTAGCCCCCATCCGCACTGAGTGAGTGCAGCCACAGCGGATCTCCTGAACAGCCCAGAAAAGCTGAGGATATGAAGGGTCAGCCCGAAACAAAGGACAGCAGCGCCTTTTGAAAGCTCCGTCTGAGCCCGCAGCAGTGGAGCAGGCAGCTGGCCTCCACGGCCCCGACAGGCTCGGCGTCCCCCCTGGGGAGGCGGGCGGCTCAGCCGGGGCCAGCCGGGGCCAGCTGGCTCAGCTTTCCCGAAGGTGGAAAGCTCTTTCTCCGTGAGACGGTGGGCCAACAAGAACCGAGAATGACCCCGGAGGGGCGCGAGTGGGGGGTCGTACGGGCCAGGCAGCGCTCTGTCCCCTGGCGCACCCCAGCCGGCTCGTACCTGCTCGGCTGCGACCCAGCAGGAGGATCTGGGGGGTGGACTGTCACCAGGGGCCGAGAGAGTTTTGTGCTCACTAGGGCCCTGCAGCAAGTGTCTGCTGGGACAGAATGGCACCTGAACTGGCTTCTGGAGCCCACAGGGACACTGTCCCTGAGTTTCTAGAAAGGTCTCCAGTCTCCTGCTCCCTCTCCCACCCACTGAACCGGTAGCGAGACGCGTGCCCAGGGAAACTTGCCTTTTGGCTCAGGAGCTTTCGGGAGCCTGGCCGCCGCTGCCCTCCTGGAGGGGAGTTCCCCGGGGGGGCCAGGCCCCGTCCCCCACGCCAGCTTGAGGCACAGGGACAGCCAGGGGGGAGCATGGCGTCGATGTCGGGGCTCCTCCGCTCTTTCCAGCCGTCGACACACGTTCCTTGAGCCCCTGCCGTCTGCAGGCCCCATGTTGGTCACAGAAACATGACGCCCTGCCTGGACCATCACAGCCCAGCGCCCCAAGTGACCACGGCCTCCGGGAGGCGGCGACAGGAGAGGCGAGAAACCAAACGGCTCCCCGGGGCTGTCCGAGACTGGCCGCATGGCCATCACGAGGAAGCCGGGCTCGGTTTTCCAGTGGCTCTTCGGCACCACCCCCTGGCCCCCCCATAAAGCTCCCCCCACCCAGGCATCCACGGGGGCGCATGTCCGGCCTCGGGAAGGAGCTCCCTGGAGCGGTCAGCCTCATGGCACCCTGGGGGACAGGCCGACCGGCCAGTGGGCTGCAGAACGAGCACATCTTTGAGGTAACAGCACGAGAACGTTCTGGAGTGACAGGACACAAGAAAGGGCATGGATTAA
The DNA here is from genome assembly GCF_030445035.2 of Dasypus novemcinctus. NCBI lineage: Eukaryota > Metazoa > Chordata > Mammalia > Cingulata > Dasypodidae > Dasypus > Dasypus novemcinctus. The sequence continues at coordinate 13,922,532 of NC_080697.1, forward strand.
CGCTGACCCCACCGTCAGCATCCCCTGAGAAGCACACATCGGTGGGGGCCCTGGTCCCTGGCCCTGAGCAGGAGCTTTCCTGGTCCCGGGTCCCCGCTGGACGCATGTAAATGAGCTGGTGGGCCTGGCCTGACAGGCGGCACTGGGGGGGATGAAGGACGCCCCGTCTGCACAGGCTGAGTGCCAGGCCCAGGCTGGCGCAGTGCCCAGGGCAGACCAGCTGGCCCCCGGCGGCCGGAGCTGTGGTCCACACAGATGCCAGGCCCCTGCCAGCTGCCAGGCCCCCTCTCTCTGCCCTCAGCCCCGGGGGCCTGCATAGAGACCTGTCAGGCCCGGGCTGTGCTTTGGGGGGCTCTCCTGAGGAGTGCTCGGAACCCTGGCCCCCTCCCTGGCACCTCTCTCGTCCCTCTGTGCAGATGGAGCATGTTAACGGGGGGCGGGAGAGGACGGTCGGACCAGAGGCTGTGCGGCGCAGTGCAGAGGGCCCGCCCGCAGGGACGGCAGCTGGGGTCCCCTGGCCTGCAGAGGAAGCAGGAAGCATTGGTTCCAGAACCTCCACGGGGAGGGAGCAGCAGGCAGGAGCCCAGGGGCGGCTTCCACCGGCAGCCAGGCCTGGCACGTCCACTCGCCTCCTGGGTCCACCTTCAGGGGGCACATGAGGCCATTCCCGGAGGCCTAGCGGGTTCCCCGGGACCCTGTGCGGGGCGCGTCCTCTCTGCCCGCCCCTCGGCCTAGCTGCGGCCCCCTGGGGAAGGAGCTCCCGACCCCACCCGGGCGCTGAGCTGAGCTTGACCCCTGCTTCCACCTCACAAGGCTCCCCAGTCATACCCCACATGCCCCCCGCAACCTGGGGGGTGGCAGCACTCACCCCGAGAGGAGAGCCAGCCAGGCCGCCACGCCGGAGCTGTGGAAACGGGGTCCATTCCCACAAAGAGCAGTGACCTGAGTGGGCACCATGGCTCACCACTGAGGCTAGGCAGGGCCTGAGCCGGGCCCGGGGTCCAGGGCTGCTGCCAAGGAGTCCCCTCCGACGCTGTGTGGCCGTGGGACCGCAGAGCTGTTAGTGGCACGGTGCCCCCACCCCCCAGTCTGGGAGGGGCTCTCAGCTTTCTTCTCCCTTCTCTGTCCAAGGTCACTTTCTCGATCAACAAACGCCCCTGGGGCCCAGCCTGGTGTCAGCGCCGGGACACCCTCCTTGGCAACCTGTGGGCCAGATGGCCTGAGGTAAGGCAGTAAACTGGGCAGAGCGGGTGGGCCCAGGACAATGAGCGTCCTCTGGGCGAGGAAGAGGAGGGCATCCCAGGTGGCGCCCTTCCTCGCACAGGTCTCGCCCCTGCCTTTAGTTCCCTTCCAAGGCAGCGTCACCCCCGAGTGAGTAGCTGTCAAGCCGGCAGGCAGCTCTGGAGCTGGGGCCGGGGGTCCTTCGCAGTGAGGGGGGGAGCCAGGCACCCCCAGGGCCTTGGCTCCTCAGTGTCTCTGCCTGTGCAGGGGTGGGTGCCCCTGGGCACCCCCCTGCCCTGTCAGCTCCCCGCGCGCGGCCGCTGTGCCCACCCGAGCGGCGGGCCCAGAGTCCCTGGGGAGCAGCCGAGCGTACAGGCCCGGCCCCCGCCTCACACGGCTGCTCCGGGAGCCAACGATGAGCTGTTCAGACGGCGCATGTAGCTTCATTAGAGCGTCTCGCGGGCGCAGCCCCTCCAGAACAATGGTCAAGTGCTGTCCTTGCAGGGAAGGCTGGGCAGGGAGGGCGACTTCGGCCGCAGCACCGCTGGGCAGAGGGCATCAGAGGGTCTGCCCCCGGGAAGGGCCCTGCTTCCACCATCCAGGGTCTCGGGCACTTAGCAGGGCGCCCGGAGCGCAGCGCGGAACCCCGCGGGACCACACAGCACGCCAAGCTAGACTCGAGGGGGATGGGGTGGAGCGGCCACTCTGCCCCAGAGCTACCGTTTAACAGGAGACAGAATCATCAGCAAAGCTCGTCACGGGGAGGAAGAGATGGCTGCAGCGGGCAGCAGGGCGGGTGCCGAGCAGGAGACCGGGAGGCGGCAGCACTGCGCGGTGGCTGGGTAGGGGGCTGAGTCGCGCCCACTGGTCCACCCCAGCCTGGCACTGCCGGGGCCCAGGCCAGCGGCGCCTCCTCCGCAGGCCAGGGGCCGGAGGTGCCTGCACAACTCAGCAAGCCGGTGAACAGGTGGGGGACGGGCAGGGGCTCGGGACACCTGGCCTGGCACCCGAGGGGGCACCGAGGGAGTGAGCCACCCTCTGCAGGCTCCCCAGGGTGTGGCTCTTTAGGGCAGACCTGACCGCACCCGGCTCGCTTTTTGCCTTGTTATCTGTGTTGGTGTTTTCTAGAATGATCACAGGTTGCTTGTATCATCAGATAAAACATTAGTCGTCTGGAAAACCGGAAACGATCCCCCAGGATTTCACCTGCTCTGAAACAGCAGGAGGCGAATTTGATGCCACAGATCCCAGCCTGGCAAGGGCCAACAGGAGGGGGTCCCCGCGCCCCCCACCCCCATGCTCCCTGCTCCCTCCTGACCCGGGGGGCCCCCGGCTCTGGACCCTCCGTCGGCGCCGCTGTCCCGAGTGGCTTCAGCCCCTGGCGCCCTGGGTTCGCGCTTGCTGTCCCTCTTCCCCTGGGCGCAGAGCCAGTGGGACTCCCGGCCCCGTCCGCTCCTTCTTGCAGATCCTGTGAAACTGTTGGTTTATTTGCTGGGACCGTGGCTCTCGGGTTCTGGTAATAATGGGTTTTGCTGAAGTGCGGTGGGAGTGTGCCCTCCTCTCTGTAGGGCTCTCTCGGGCCCGGCCCCCAGCCCCTCACCCACCCCTCTCGGGCCTTCCGCGGTCCTTCCACGGCAGGTCACCGACCATCCCGAGGCCCTGGCCGGTCACTGACCTCTGAAGGGTTAAGGTCCCACGTGCCACGTGCCGAGGACTTATGGCACATGACACATGGGACCTCGGGCTTCGGCGGTGGCATCTGAGAAGGCCGGCTTCTCCCTCCCGTCACTGAAAATGCCATTTCCTCCCCCAGGTCTTCGCCACTCTCTATTTCCAAAGCAGCCCCCCACCTGGGGCCACATTGTTGGGTACAGAAGCCCCGGCGCCGCTCACTCCGCCGCTTCCCCGCACCGTGCAAACAGCTGTGTCCCCCAGGACCCCCCGGCAGCAGGGCCCCTGGGTCGATAGTGGACAGGTGACACCGAGGCGGCCAGGTGGGAGAAAGAGCCCAGCCATGCTGGGAGTCCCCTGGGAATACCTGCACCCTCCCCTGCCCCGGTGCCCGCTTGCCCGGAGCGCAAGGCAGCCCTTCTCTTGCGCCAGGCAAGGAAACCAGATGGCGTGACGGTGCATGAGGCTCTGCTGGGGGACCCCGTATTTCTCCACCCGAGGGCAGAGTTGGGGGGTGGTGGCCGCCGTCTGCTCCCCTGATGTGCCTTCGCTCATCTCTGCTGCCTTCCAGCGTTTATACCTCTCGGGGGGCCTGTGCGGTTCGGCTCTCTTGAGGTTACCACCTGATTCAGGGGCCGGCGACGGATTCTCGTTTGTATTGGGGCAACTGACGTCTCGCCCCTAAAATGATGGTGAAACAGAGAGAGGGACACTGGAGCGGGCCTGTCCCTCTTGTCGCAGGAGGGTCCCCTGCCCGCCAGGACCTGAGGGGCGGGCCAGGAGGGGACCCTCCCCAGGAAGGGCTCGGAAATGGTGAAAGGGCGAGAGGCAGGCAGCCCGTGAGCTGGTTGTGAACCCTGAGCCCGGGGCCGAGGGCGGCAACCCCCGGCTCAGGTAGCCCTTCCCCCTGCCCGGCCGCATGGAATCGGGGTGTCCTGGGGTTTGGCTGCCCCAGCGGGCCTCGGCACCCCCTTCCGCCCCTTCTGGGGCCCCAAGCTGGGCCTTGGGCTCGAAGAGTAGCACTGGCAGGTCCCCTCCAGCCCTGCTCGTTTGTGCCCCCGGTAACCGGGGTGGCTACTCGGTGCTCCCCCCGGGCTCAAAGTCCTTAGGGTGACTTACGGGCCTCTCTCGGGCGGCCTTGGCCTGCACCCCGGCCTCGCTTCCTGCCTGCCCCCTGCCCTCCAGGCCCCGGGGGACGGGTCCCAGCTGCCAGGCCCCCCTCCCTTCCAGGGCACCCCTGCTTGCTGCCCCGGCCACCCCCCCCCCCGGAGCTCTCCAAGGTGCTGAACTTGGTTCCGCGCGGGCCCCTGCCCTGGCTCTGGTTCCTCCAGGCAGGAACCGCACCCCACCCATCTTCCCAGGGCCCCCCACCCAGTGGAAGAGAAGTCTCTAAGTAAAGGTGCTGTGCAGGCAGTTTCCTAGACGCCCAGGGCATCAGGAGAGCACAAAGGGGGACGTGAGCCTCCCCCACCCAAGACCACGGGTCCTGCTCCCGGAGCCCTTGGCCCACCCCCACCCCCAGTTCCAAGTTCCAACCCCTTGAGGGGGCACCTGCCTCCCAGAGGGACCACAGGGCCACCCACCCTTCCTGGCCACTCTCAGCCCACCTGCCCCGGCACCGCACCTGGCCCTGCTGGAGCCCCGACCTCAGCTTCCAGCCCCACAGAGCTCTCGGCGCCCAGTTGCCCGGCTCCAGCATGCCAACCTAGAGCCCCAGCGCCCTGCGGTGCCCGCTGCTCCCCTGGTCTCGGCTCATTTCTTACCTAACACCCTCGAGCCCCGGCCTCCTCTCGACCCTAACCCCCCAGACCCTCTTCATCCCTCCTGCTTACATCGCCCCCTCGCAGGATGGGAGGGAGTCAGGCAGGTGCTTCTTTCCTCAGGGCACAAAGGAGCTGCTGCTGTCTGACCCAAGCAGGCACCTCCCTCCACCCGCGGCCTTGGGGCCTGCCCCCACCTCCGCAGTGAGCACCCTCCAGCCATGGTCCTCGGGCTGCAGCTGTGGAACTCTGCCCCCCCACCCCACCCTCACCTCCTGGCAGGCTGCCCTCCTATAGCTGCAAGGCCAGGGCTTGCTGTGACCAGGCAGTGGCCTGCCTGGGGGCAGCTCTCGCCGTCAGGGCAGCTGGAAACCTGGAGCGCCGAGAGGGCATCTTCTCTCTGCCCAGGTGGGAAGCCCCTGTTCTAAACAACAGGTGAATAAAATGGAACACTAGCTAGGTGTTGTGCAGCGATGCACGGGGGGCCCTGGCCGCACCCGTGCCAGCGGCTGCTGGGGTGGTCAGCCCTCCCCAGCAGAAGGCCTTTGGGAGCCACTGGCGCAGCAGGGAATCACCACACCCGTCCCCAAGGAGGGCCCAGGTAATAAAGGGGGCAGTGCTTCAGCACCCCTCGACTGCCAGGCAAACGGTGGGGTTATCGCCGCTGCCCCTGGCAGAGCCCGACGGCCTCGCCGACGCCTGCTACAGGGCCCGCGCCCGCTGACTGTCCTCGTCACGGTTCGAGGAGATTGACTTTTGCGTTCTCCCCACGCGACCGTGACATTTCAAACGGTTTGATGGATCACGTATTGGAAAGGTTGTTTGTCCACCTAGCATGCGTCTGCACGGGCTCGGTGGCTCACCCTGAATGCCGATGAGGAAGGCACCCGGGGCTCAGGTGCCAGGGGACAAGGCCCCCAGGAGGGTACAGCCGAGAAAGGAGACAGACAGACAGACACGCCCCGGAATACGGCAGCCCCAGGGCAAAGTTAGCTCTGTCCAGGGAACTCGGTGAAAATTCTGGGAGGATTGGCTTTCACCTGGGCTTGAGGGATGGACGGGACCCCACCGAGTAAGGGTGGGGGAAGACTTGGCCAAAGGGGCAGCAAGAGAAGCCACCAAAGCCAGGGACAGGCGGTCCAGGGCGTGAGCAAACCCGGAGGGAGGATGAGGGTCTGCGGGGGCATGACCAGAAGACGGAGCTCTGAGTCGAGGCACACGGGGTGGGGGGCTTGAGCCAATCACGGGGAGGGTGGAGATGAGGGGTCAAGGCGTTCCCCCTGAGTGGGCCCTACGTGAGGACGGAGCCCCCAGTGGCCAAAGGCCACCCCAGAGTCAGTGGGAGCCGTGGGGACCCCATAGCCATCTTGGCAGCTGCCTTTCGTCCATCCTTAGACCCAAGGGACAGGAACACAAACCCAGGGAATGAGAAGGGCGTGTTTCCATTTTATGACGATTGCAAAAGAAATGACAGAGGAGGATGTGAATGGCTTATCTGCCATCTCGGAGGGCGTAGGAGTTTTCCAACACAAGGTAACCAACACAGGTAGCGCATACCAAGCACGCACCAGGGTGCACGCTGGGTGGGGGCCGTAGGGGCAGAGAGGACCCTGGGTGCAAACTGTCACCAGTCAAGAAATAGGTCTTGTCACCGAGCACGCAACAGCTTGGAGAAGGCAGGTATCTGTCTCACGGCATCGGGTCCCTTCCAGGGAAACGGCAGGGGGTATCCATTTGGGCAACAACCAGGTCTCCTCACGGAAACCCTAAGTCCAGCAGCAGCTCTGGTCTTTCCTGCCCCCACCTTCTTAGGACTGAGTTTCCCGGTGTGCCCGGACGGGACTTTGGGTGCAGACAGGGATGGGCGACAGGAAGGGGCCATGTCCCAGGGGAGAGGCCGCCCCTCCCAGGCAGGGTGGGCGGAGGGCCACGGGTGGTGTCGTTGGGTCTTGCCTGGAAGCTGGAGCCTGGCCAGCCCTCGAGGCTGCTTCTGAGCCCAGGTCCTCCTTGGAGGAGGAGAGCTTGTCTATGAGGTTGGCGTAGGGAGGCGGGGGGAGAGGCAACGCTCGGCTCGGGGGGCCGCCTGCTGCCGCGCGGCGGTGCCCGGGGTCCTGCCAGCGTGGGTTCGCCCGCCCTCCGCTCCCGGGTGAGTTATCCTCTGGGCGTGCGGGACGCGGTCTTCCCTGGGCTTTCTCGGTATATTTCACGCCTGCTCCGAGTTTATAATTTTTTCGAGCCCTTCATCAACGGGGTGTCATAAATACCCACGGACTCGGCAGCATTTATCACCTAGCCGGGTCCTTCCTGGAGCTGTGAAAAAAAGTATTTGGCCGCAGAACCTTTCTCGGGGCTCTGATTTAATGGACTTCCCTGCTGCAGAGCCAGTGGCGCTCTTTTCCTTTTAATCTTTGACATCGCATCCTCTTTATTACCACCTCGGACAGCCTTTCGAGTCCAGCTGGAACGAGCCCATTAGTCTCTGACAAATAACCGGTGTCGTTGGGTGAAAAATATGCAGAAGTTTGGCTGCAGCTTCATCTTGGATCTCGGGCCTGTTTGTGGCCTCTCCCTCCTCGAAACGAAGCCTCCAGCCGCGGCGCAGACCCTCCCCGGCGCCCCCTCCGCTGCCGGGCCCACCACCCGCGATGGGGTCCGAGCCTGGGCTGGGAAGTGGTGGCAAAGGGGATCCTGGCCCGGGCACAGCTCTCCGTGCGCTCGCCTTCATCGCTCACTCGTGCCTTCTGTGCCGGTTGGCTCTTGTGACCTAACAGACCGCCCTGCAGAACGTCGTGGCTGGAAACCAGCACTTATTCAGACCGGGATTCCGGGCGGGCAGTGTAGGCTGATCTGGGTGTGGCTTGCTCATCATGATCCGAATGGCTCGGATGGGATCCCTTGTCTGTGCTTCCCGTGGTTTTTCATCCTTTTCCCGTGGCGGCGGTGGCGGAGAGCGAGCCGGCGCAAGCGTACAGTGTCGTTTCCACCCCATTCTGCACCCCAAATTAAGTCAGAGGGTTGCCAGCGGGGGGAAGCGGCCTCCAGCCCTTGATGGGAGGCGCTGCATTGACATTTTGCCGTCTACCGCCCCCGCTGGGTCTACACACACCCTGGGAACAGGTCCCTCGGGTCGGAAGCTTCCCCAGCACCCACAGCCTTCCAAGCTTCTCAGAGATCGAGGGGGGCCTTCGCCGAGGCGTGGGGAGTGGAGGAGGGCAGCTTGCGCCCCAAGGCCTGGCCAGGGCCCTGGCTCCGTCTGGCGGGCTCTGGGTCCTTCTCCTGCTCCCCTCCCCGCCCCCTGGTGTGCCACCCGTCCCCACGGCCGGCTGCAGCGAGCTCATCCCCACTCATCATCCTTGGAAGGCTCTCGGGGCCCTGCTGTGAAAGGAATCCCCCGAGTGAGCACGTTTATAAATTGAATTCTTCTGAAAGCGAGTAATCCCGCCCGGTGAGTAAATCCAGATTTCCACACAGTGAGTCACAAGGAGCGGAAAATGCCTCCACGTGCAGCGGTGACACCCGGGTCCCCAGGCACCTCCCAGGCGTGGCCCCAGGATTCGGTGGGGGGCTGCCCGGGGCTGCAGATGTCACCGTTGCCAGGACCCCGTTTTGAAGGGGAAATCTCCAGGGCCCAGAAGGTACAGGCATTGTCTACGGTCATGGTTTGGCCTGTGGGAGCCCCTCTGACCTCGCCGCCGCGTACTGGCGCAGGTGTCCCCTGCCTGCATGAGGGAGCTGAGCCTAGAAAGCCGGGGCAGCTTGCCCAGGTCACACAGTCCGTCTGCGGCCAGGCCTAGGACACGTCCCCGACCCCACTTCGCTCAAGGGAGCGCCACCCGGTGCGCGTTGGGGAAGAGGTTCCACCGGCGGCAACTGTAGAGTCCATCAAGCGCGCGGTAGGTCAACCTCCGCCTCGCCTGGCCTCACGGCCTCCAGGTCCTCCGTCCCAGGGCCCCCCCACTGCCTCCGGCACGGCAGCCCCCGGCCTCCCAGCGCAAAAGCTGTCCCCCCCCAAACAGTCCACCACCGTCCCCGGCCGCCCTGGCACCATCCTGCCCGACACGGAGGGCCACGGCTTCCCTGCCCCCGTCCCCACGGGGCTGCCGCGGCCGGGCCCTCCTCGCGCCCCACGTGCGTCACCAAAGGAGCCTCGCCATCGCCATAACTGCGTCACCCCCCGGCCGAGTGTGCCACGCGGGGGGCTCTCGGCTGGCAGCCCGCCGTGACCTCTCATTTGACCCCCAACAAATGTAAACCCTGTGGCTTTGGGGACATGCCGGACCTTGCCCCGGGTCATATGCCACGCGCTCGTGGTCTCCCGCTCGGCTGGCCCGTGGCCCCCGTGCTTTCCCGCCTCACTCCCCACCCAGCCTCTGGCGCTGCCAGCGGGGTTCCTCTGAAGCCAGGCAGACTCCCGCTGCACCCTGGCTCGGAAGCCCCGGGCGGCTCCCCGCTGGCTGTGGGTTCAGGTCACGCTCCCGTGGCAAGGCACTCGGGAGGCAGGGCTGGCGGCCAGCCCAGGCGTGGCCCCCTCATGCCCCCAGACCGTGCAGCCACGGGCTTGACCCATGCCCGCACCGCAGGTCAGAGCACGCCCTGGCTCCCGGCCCACCTCCCGTGGCTCCTGTGGCTGCGTCTCCTGGTGGAGCCCGGTGCGTGGGGCCGGGTGACTTGGCAGTGCCCGCAGCTCCCCGTGGGCAGTCCTCGTGGGCAGCGTATTCCCCGGGAACTCCCCACTTCTCACCGTGTGCCTTGGCCTTGCGCAGAACCCAGTGTGTCCCCACCAAGGAGGGACGGCAGCCCTTTCCCCTCCCCAAGGTCCGCTCAATCATCGGCGCTTCCACGCTCAGCGGTAGGCATGGTGCCTCCACCTTTCATTTCAGAGATGGAGAAGCAGAGGCGCAGAGGCTCAGGGTGACACCCAGGTCGTCCAAGGCTCAGTGGCCAAGCGGGCAGCTCTGCTGGCCCCTGGGTGACTGGGGATGGAAGTGATCAGTCAGGCTGGGACAGGGCACGCTGGGGGATGACTCCAGAACACCAGCTGGGGTTCAGCGGAGACCTGGTTTGGTTTGGGGTGAGGGGCTCAGCTCTGCAGAAGCCCCTATCTGCTCATCTCCCCTGGGAAATAGCCCGGGTCATTCCCAGGAATCTGGGTTACCGGGGATGCTTCGTGCAGGCTTCGTGCAGGAACTTCAACCCGGTATGCCGAGACCCCTGCAGAGGGGACAGGCAGGTGAGGCGAGGCTGGACATGAAAGCCTTCTATAAACTCTAACGGGCAGCTGCAGGCTCTTTCCCTTCTGAGCCCCAGGGTGGGTCTGGGAGAAGCTTCTGGCATCCCCAGGGTGGGGGCCCAGGGGCTGGGGCACTCTCTGTGCCAGCCTCCACGTGACGCCCGGCAAAGGTAGGTGTGCCCCAGGGAGGGGAGCCCCGGAGGCCACTTCCTGGGACCTGCTGGGGCTGCAAGGTGGGCTGCCCATCACTGAACCCCGGGGGAGGGCGGGAGTCCCTGGAGGATGGCCCCGGAAATGGGAAGAGGGTCAGAGGCCCTAGCCCCTGCTTGATTCCCAGCAATCCCGGTAAGTGGGACACGGAAGGACGCCCCTTTCCTTTCTCTCGGCCAGTGCACCCCTGGCCCCCCTCCCCGAGAAGCTCGCCCCGCAGCGCGGCCGTGTCTAACGTAAGGGATGCTGTTTTTGCAGGTTTTGTGGTTTTTACTTCTTTGAGCCATGTCCAGCCCATCTTGCATCACAGTGCCACACTTTACTTGGTATCAAATCCATCCGCGCTCATCGGCATTGGAGGTCTTGTTGCATAGTTCTCTAGCAGTTTTTAATTGTCTCTGATGACGTATTCTCCATGTTTCCAGTCGTCAGTGTGGGAATCTTCCTCCCACCCCAAACTTTCAATTCCTGGGTTTGACTTTTTTGTTGTTGTTTATTGCACTTGTGTTTTGCTTTTTAAAGTTGTTATTCTTTTGGTTATGTGGCCCCTCCCAGTCCCTGCTTGTTCACGCATTATGTTTGTGACTTCTTTTTGACTGTCAGTGTTGAACCAGTCTTGCCAAGAAACAGTATCAAGTATTTCCTATCTCTCTACTTCTTGAGAAAAAAATAATTAAAATAGTACTTTAAAAAAAAAAAAAAAAACCTCTTAATGGGAACCTGGCCCTGTCTGTCTTCTCTGTTCTGCAGAAATGTTGAAGGAATTGAACCAGCAGCGCAGAGCGAAAGCATTTACAGACCTGAAAATTGTTGTTGAAGGCAGAGAGTTTGAAGTCCACCAAAATGTTCTAGCTTCCTGCAGCTTGTATTTCAAGGACCTGATTCAAAGGTTTGCCTTCCTTCCAGCTGTCGGGTCTGTTCCTTTGTAGGACGCTTTTGTGTCGCTTTTCTCCTCCCCTCTCTTGCAGGTTCCTGAAGCGTGATTCCCTGTCACAGAGCCAGTAGCCATCTCACCTTCTCCTCCTCGGGTCCCCTCTCACACGCAGTCTCAGAGCAGCCACTGCCCCTGGCCCGTCCCCCTCAGGATCCCCTGTTCTCAGTGGCCCACAAGCCTTCCCTGGGATTAGGAAGACGGTAGACTCCATTTGAAGGGACCGCCGCACCCTGCCCCCACTGGGCCAGCGGGGGGTTCCCCACCCTCATCCCCACCGTGGACGGTGAACTTAGCGGCAGGGACGCAGATGACCATATTAGCCCCCTGCCGAGGAGCACAGGGTGCCCGAGGGGCCGCTGGCCCCAGCCTGGGCCGGGAGGCAGGAGACGCGTAGCCCGAGCCCCGTCCCTGCCGCGGGGCTCGATCCCTGTGCGCGAGCCTCAAGCAGCGCCATCTGGGCGCAGGGCAGGCGTGTCCTAAACACGGCTCTCCGCTCGGCCCCCGGCTTTTTCTACCCGAACGATTCTTCATGGTACATGCGCATCTTTTTTGTCTTGTTTTTTTTTCCCCCCCAATTCCGCTGACTTTTTAAGTTGTCTGCTTCCCGCCCTGGCAAAGAAGTCAGGGGCCACACCGTTCAGCTCCTTAGCGAGGGAGAGAGCAGCCGGGCCCGGGTCACGCTCCCGTTTCTCTCACCCACCAGCAGGTTAATGCCACTGCTCGTTTTGCCTTGCAGCCTCTCCGGGGCGGATGCTGGGCCAGGACTGGGCCCAGAGCAGGAGGACAGACCTGTGCTTGCTTCCCACTGCCGTGTGTGACCTCGCCAACTAACCCCAGAGTGACTGTGTTTTGTTGCAGGATGGCACGCTGGCCGGCACCTCCGCCCCACCCCATCGTGTCCTTTCACGTAAAGCCCAGCTGCTCGGCCTGCGAGGCCCGCCGGGGGGAGAGCCGGAAGGGGCCGGCCCTCTATGACTCCCCGTCTCGCGGGCAACGCGCGTCCACCCCCCCGCGCTTGGCTCCTCTCCGTCCGAGCACAGGGGTCAGGGGCAGGAGGTCTGGGGGTGCGGGGCCCCATTCGGCAGCTTCTTCTTCGGGCCGGGAAGGGCTCTGTGCCGCTGCTTCTTGGCAGATTCTGGGGCCGAATTGCCAGTGTGGCCGCCTCGGGGCCTTGGCCCCAGCTTCAGATTAGCAGGAGGGGGCAGGACGCGGGGCAGGGCAGGGAAGGGGGGCACAGCAGGCCCTGGCCCCACCTTCCGAGCCAAACTCTCCCGCACGGCAGCGAGGGGGACCCCACCGGGCCGGAAGCCTGAGACAGCAGGGCGCCGGCGGGAGCGGGCGGTGAAGGGCGCCGGGCAGGCCGCGGAGGAGGAGGCAGAGCGCTCCAGGAGGGCCGGGGCAGTTACTGGGGGAAGGACATTGGGAGCAGGGAGGGCTGCCCCGCGGGTGGGAGGGCAGTGGGACGGCCTCACGGGAGCGGATGAGGGGAGAGAGCGCCCCATGGGCACTAAATCTGACTCTGCCGCTTCCTTTGACCCCGGGCAAGTCACAGTCCCTCTGTCAGACCTCGGGTTTTCTCACCTGTGAAATGGGGTTGCTTCAAGGGGGGGTCCAGATCCCGCCTCCCAGCTCTGACACCCCAGAGCAACGCTTCCCAAGGTCAAGCGCCGGGCGTGGACCAGGGACACCAGAGCGCACGGCCTGCAGGCAGGTCCCTGCAGGCACGAGGAGAGCCCCAGGGAGGGGACGAGAGCTGGGGGAGGGCGGTGAGCTCGGGGCGCACTTTAGCCTGAAGGCACCCGCGTCGGGGTGCCGGGGGGCCCGCCGGATGGATGAATCCAAGCCGGAGAGCCAGGGCAGACGAGGCTGCAGCCAAACCCAGAGGGACTCCGCGGTGGAAGAGCCCGCGTTCACCGGAGCCGTTCACTTCCCTTGACCGATGAGGCGTCCATCATCGTCGTGCTGCCAACAGCAGACAGATACCTCCAAAAAGAGCGTTTCCTTTCTGGCCACGTAAAATGACCACAAATTCCACGTTCCCAACGGTCAGAGAGCAGCTGGTGTTGTCCCCCTGCCGTTCCGTCGCCTTTGTGTCCATGACCCCGGGAGACTTTTGGGCGGGGCAGCCGCAATGGCCCCACGCAGCAGAGGCGGCCCTGCCCTCCAAACCCGAGGAGGCGCCTCTCATTCGGGGACCACTCCGGAACTCGCGTCCCGAGGGCAAGAGCTGCCCCGGCGGGCACCGTCAAAAGCAGTGACGCACCCTCCGCCATCCCAGCCACCCCCGACCCGGGGACTCGGGCATGACTCTGCCTGGGGCAGGGGACACGTCCACGCTCCCTCTCCAGCAAGGACACGTCGCGGCACCCTGAGCCCGGGCAGGACGCTGCCTCCCGGCCCCGGTCACCCGTGGACGGCCTCACCCAGAGCCACAGGAAGACGTGGGAGGCCGGGGCATTTCCTTACGTCGCCCTCAGCAGGCAAGCACAGGTGCCGGGTCTCGCGCAAAGCCCCGGAAGTGGAGATCTAGAGGCTCCCAGACCAGCTGCCTGCCTCCGTGGAGAAGGCCTCTCGGGGCGCTTCTTGGAAGAGGCGGCAGCAGACGCAGTGTTGGCACCAAGACTAGGAACCTGCCGGGAGAGGCGTGGGGGCAGGCACTGCCGGCGGAGAGCCGGTGCCGTGCGAGGTGATGCCCCAGGAAGGGTGGAGGCACTCAGCACCAAGCACGTAACTCGGTGTTGCCGCGAGGTCGAGCGCGACGGCAAAGACGGATGGGACGGGGCCTGAGAGGGAAGCAGGAGCCAGGTCACGGTGGCTTGTTTTAAGCCTGAGGGTGGCTCAACCAATTGGGCTCCCGTCTACCATATAGGAGGTCCAGGGTTCAATGCCCGGGGCCTCCTGGTGAGGGCAAGCTGGCCCACACGGCGAGCTGACCCACATGGAGTGACAGTCCACACGGGAAAGCTGCCCTGTGCAGGAGTGCTGGCCGACACAGAGAGCTGACACAGCAAGATGACACAACGAGACATAAAGGAGAGAAAATAAGAAGACGTAGCAGAACAGGGAGCTAAGGTGGCGCAAGAGAGTAATCGCCTTTCTCCCACTCCAGAAGGTCCCAGGATCAGTTCCTGGAGCCACCTAATGAGAAGACAAGCAGACACAGAAGAACACACAGTGAATGGACACAGAGAGCAGACAACAGGAGGGAGTAAATAAAATCAATCTCTGAAAACAAAAAAAGGCAGCAGACCGGGCACGTCTGAGCCTCGGACCATCCTCTCCTGGTTCCCCCTCAGCACGGCCGCCCGCCGGCCCGGGGCCGAGTAGGTGGGGCAGGGCACGGTCTACACGGACCCTGCTCTCCAGGCCAGGCTCCAGGCTGACCCCGCTTTGTCAAACGTGTCCAGGTCTTCGGGCCTTCTTTCCCTTACTTCTTCCCTTCTTGGATTTCAAACCTGTCTTCTTCATCTGAGAAGGGCAAGACCCAGCCCACAAGGAAACTTCTAGAGATGTCTCATGTCATCCTGGAAATGCCTAGAAGCAGGGGCTGTGATTGTCCCCATTTTGCAGATGAGGAAATGGAGGCCCAGAGAAGTGAAATAGCCAGCACAGCTGGGATTCAAGGTGAGGCCTGCCTCCCAAGCGCGTGCTCTGACCAACAATTTGCTGACTCAGAGAGAAACAAAAATATCATTTTAATTTGGGCGCGAAGTCTGTGAAGGAGGAAAGTGAAATCCCAGGGCTGACGGCGAAAAGGGTACGCAGGGTTTGCATGTGCGTGTCTGTTGGAAACCTGCCCGAGGAAGACAGGGTCCCCGGCGCTCACCCCCGTACCTGGAGAGGGCTGGGGCTTGGGGGGCCTTGGGGCGAATGCACGCCGTCACCGGAAAGCTCAAGGCGGAGCCGTGCCAAGAAGGCTGGGCCTGCCCCACCTGTCCCTCTCTTACCTGAGTCCCTGTGATGTCAGGGGTGAAAGGCCTGCAGGGAAAGGGCTGTGCACGGCGTGAGGCTGGTGCTGAGTGGTCATGCCTCACCCTCGCCCGGGCTCCGAGGAGAACCCCAGCAGGCTTGATGAAGCTTTAACAGGAAAGTGGACCTAGCCCTGGGCTTCCAGAAGGAAGGAGGAATTTTTGGAGCAGGCTTGACCTAGGCAGGGCCCTGGGGTTGCAGCCTCCCAAGTTCAGAGTCGCTTCTCGCCACCACCAGTCATTGCCTCCATCTGCCTGGAGTTTCCCATGTGGCTCACGGAGATGTGCTTTCACGTACCCGCCAGGGCCTAAGCACCTCTGAGGGGGGCTTGGGGACACTGGCTGCAGCTCTGGGTCCCTCCAGCTCACCAGCCGGCAGCCTGCTCAGAGGCTGGGGACTGGTCCTCTCTAGAGGTAGCCAAGGCACTGCGCTCCCTGCCAGCACTGCCACACACACTCCCCAAGGCCACGCATGGAAGGCCACGCCCAGCCGCAGAGGAGAGCTGCCCCCTCATGAGCCACGTGGGACAGAGGCCTCGGCCTGGCCTTCTCCACTCCAGCCGAAGCCTCATCTCACCGAGCCGGGTGGAGCCTCCAGCACATTTGCGTTCAATTCTGTCTTCATATTGAGGATGGGTGGACGAGAGAACTTATTCTTCCCAGGTAATTTCACAGAGCCCCACATTTAGGCTGTGGGCCTCTCACCCCCTCCCCAGCAGTGAGGAGGACAGCTGTGAAAAGACCTGCCTAATTGAGGGGCATGGGCCCTGGGTTCTTAACTGCGTAATCGAGCCCCACATATGCCTTTCCTCTCCTTCGCGCACGTTGGCTGCCGCACCGGCCCCTGTTCTCCAGCGAGTAGACGGATTGGAGCTAGGGGACCAGGTGACAAGAGGAGATGCCAGGGAAGCAGATTTGGTTCAACGGATAGAGTGTCCGCCTACCACGCGGGAGGTTCGCGGTTCAAACCCTGGGCCTCCTTGACCCGTGTGGAGCTGGCCTACGCGCAGTGCTGATGCGCGCAAGGAGTGCCCTGCCACGCAGGGGTGTCCCCCACGTAGGGGAGCCTCACGCACAAGGAGTGCGCCCTGTAAGGAGAGCCGCCCCAAGCAAGAAGAAGTGCAGCCTGCCCAGGAGTGGCGCCGCACATACGGAGAGGTGATGCAGCAGGATGACGCCACAAAAAGAGACACAGATTCCCAGTGCCAGTGACAAGAATGCAAGCGGACACAGAAGAACACACAGTGAATGGACACAGAGAGCCAACGACGGGGGTGGGGGAGAAATAAATAAAAAATCTTTAAAAAAAAAAAGAGGAGCTGCCAGCAGAGGGGCCCGAGAGAGACCAACCCCCATCGCCAGGTCACAATGGGCGGGCAGCCGGGGTCTGCCGGGGCCTGGGAGCCCAGTCCTGTTTGTACCCCGGAGCCGACGGTGACGCCCGAGCTTCTGCACGCGGGGCAGCACGGGAGCCACGCAGGAAAGGCAGCTGTGCCTCCAGCAGGTGCCAGCCGGGCTCCTCGCCCACCCGCGGCTGCCCCCACCCGCCACGGCCGCCCCGTCCCCTCCGCCCGTTCCAGGGCGCCCCAGACCAAGCCCACCCACACCGCAAAATGAAAATACCTGACCACTGAGCCGGGTGAGCCGGGGAAGAGATTGCCCCTCCCAGAGGCGGCAAGGCCCTGCCTGGCCCGGATGAGCGAATCGCCGAATACTCGGGACGAGGCCTCCTCGGCACGTCCCCAGACTCAGGCCCGCAGAGCAGGGGCCCTCCCCAGGGGTCGGAGGCTTCTGGAAGTTCGGGTCTTCTGGCCGAAGCTTCGGGCCCTGAGGGGGGCCAGGCCGCCCAGCCCACCCCCCGCTCCCATGCAGACTTCCCCGAGGGTCAGTAGCGCCGACTGCACGTGGCAGGGTTGCCGCTGCCGGGCCCTGCCTCCCCGCCGCCCTCCAAGGCTCTTCCAGGACACCGATGACGCAGCACGCCCCAGACCGCCCGTGGGGCTTGGGCACCCAGGACTGGCTTCTCGGGAAATTCCTGTCCAGGGAGGGAGGAGGCCTCCGGAGCACTGAGGCCCTGCCCAAGCCCATTGGGGACAGAGCTCCCCACTGGCCCCCTCGGCCCCGGCAGCTCTCAAGGACACATGTGCGCGCCTCCCGCCCTGGACCCTGCCCTCCGGCCAGCAGATCTTGTCAAGGCTGCCCCGTGTGCCCCGTCACTCCTCACAGCAGCGGGCAGTGGCCTTCAGCCACTCTCCACGCATCTCGCCTGCCCCTCTGCAGGGTTCTACAAGGGGCCCGGAAACAGCAGAGCCACCGCCTTTCTCGCAGGGACCCCAGTGCGTCCCCACCAAAGCCGTGCGCCCCCCAGTTGCACAGGCTTGTCCCTGAGCCCCCCCGCCCTGGCTGAGGCTCCGGGCATGGGCGTCCACCCACGGCGCAGCCCCCTGCCGCAGCAGACGCGGGGCCACGGGCTGCTCAGGCTCCCACAGCCCCGCGCCCCACTCCTCAGGAGGTCCCCGGGCTCCCAGGGCCGGCCGAGGCGCACTCGCGTAGCCTAAGGTCCCGCTCGCCTCTTGGCTGGCTTTGTGCACCTTGGAGGACTCTGTGGAGTGGAGGCAGCCGGGGCCAGGGCCGTGGTAGAGCAGGGACAGGCCAGTAGCAGCGTGGAACCCAGGCCAAGCCGGGGGCTCGGGAGCGGGAGGCGGCGGGAGGGAGCCCGGCTGGCCTCGGAGGGCCAAGTGGCGCGGGGTTCCTGTGGCCGGGCGACCTGCTCGTACCCTGGCACAGCCCCCGAGGGCGGAAACGCACCCCAACGGCGCAGTCTCCGGAAGGAGTCCCACGGAGCGAGTCCGCGCCGTGTCCGGGGGCTCAGCTCGGGCCCTGCGCTCCGCCGGCACCATCCCCCTAAGCCTCCCGCTTGCCCGGGGCGTGGTCGCGATGGCCCTGAGGTCCCCGTCAGGTGGGCCGTGGGGACAGCAGGACCCTGCCTTCCCCTGCTCTGCCCGCAGTCCCGGGGCCCAGCCTGGAGCTGCGGCTCTAACGGTGGAGTTCGGCCCCAGGCGTGCCGGGGGTCTCGGGAAGGGCATCGTCCAGCCCCCTCCCCCTGGAATCTCCCAGGGGACTTGGAACTCGTCAGGGTCCGGCCTCTTGTTTTGCAGAACAGGGGTCTGCGGGCGCGAGAGTCCAGCCGGGGTAGGGCAAGCCGGGCCCGAGTCCCTGCCCGGTGCCCGGGCCGCCCTGGACCTCGCCCGCTCCCGCTGCCAGCCACAGGGGCGCCCAAGGGACCCGTCACGAGACTCTCGAAGCCCCTGGCCTCTTAGGAAGTGAGCGGGGGGAGCGAGACAGGCAGGAAGCGGGGGCGGCCTGGCCGGCCCCCTCCGAGCAGCCTGCCTCCTGCCCCCTAACATCCTGGGTGCCTTTCCTCCTGGTGTCACCTCCGTACCGGGTTGTCTCTGCTTCCTTCTGTTTCCTTCCAGGTCCAGCTGTAGGGGCGCGGCGGCCCGCGGTCTCGTATTTCTGTAGACACCAGAAATTAAACACACTGATATCTTTGTGTCCCTCCCCTGCTCCCCCCAGTTCCCAAGCCCGACGCACACTCTGCACGCAGGCCACTCTGACTTTGACCCCGTGTTCCATGTGGCAGGAGGGCCCCGCCCCGGGCCAGGTCCCAGGTCATGGCTGCTGGCTGTCTGTGGCGGAAGTCCTTGGTTATCCTCCCTCTCTCCCCTCCTCCCCGGCTCTAACCATTCTGTCCGTCTATCTCGTCTCGTCCTCAGTTTCAAAGCCAATGTCATGGAGGGGATCCCTTCCCAGGCCTAAAAGGAAACAATATGTGACGGGGAAGAGGTGGGCTGGAGGGCGGCTTCCAGGGCAGCCCAGGCCCTCGGTCTTGGCCTTGGCTCTGACCACCACTGGCTGGGCCAGCCTCGGTGGCCCCGGAAAGTCCCCCGGCTGCAGCAGCCGGGGCCCGAGACTGGCCGGTCCCATGCAGGGAGGGGGATGCCAGGCCGAGCAGGGGCTGACCCGTATTGTTTCCCTTTGAGGCCAGTCCCGGTGCTCGTCACCATGCCCAGCTCATGCTTTTTGATTTGCATCTTCTCCTGCATGGACATGCCGAGTGGCCGCGCGGGGTCTCTGTCCTCCGAGCACCCCTAGCCAGGCTCTTCTCTTGCAGATCCCGTGCGAGGTCACTAGGTTCAGGCGTGTCCATGGCTGTGGCCCTTGAGTCCCTACACGAAGGGCGTGTCCGAGGCGTGCAGGGGAGACCTGACCCTGTGAGGAAGCGGCGCCGTGGCCGCAGGGGCCGGCAGGTGAGGACACCCTGGTCTCTGTGCCTAGGTCAGTGCGCGGCGGCGGCCAGGGCGGCCGGGAGAAGCTGGAGCTGGCGCTGTCGAACCTGCGGGCCGACGTCCTGGAGCTGCTGCTGGAGTTCGTCTACACCGGCTCCCTGGTCATCGACTCGGCCAACGCGAAGACGCTGCTGGAGGCTGCCAGCAAGTTCCAGTTTCACACCTTCTGCAAAGTCTGCGTTTCCTTTCTCGGTGAGGCCGGGACGCGGGGCGGGCCCCGGGGAGCTCGCGGGCCCTCTCAGACAGTGGCCGGATTTCGCAAGCATGCCTCGAGGGCCCCGGCGTGGTGTGAAGGCCCCTGCTCAGTGGCTCAGGCCTCTGCGCTGCTTCCCAGCAGGTGGCTGCGGCGAGGTGGGCCCTCCCGGCCCTGTTTTCTAAGCCCTGGACAAACTAGCCACAGGCTTTCTTACCCCCCTGGGGTACATCCTACCCAGTCCACACCTGAAGTCAACCCCCGACCTGGCCTATGGACGCCCAGGCTTGCTGCCCAGAGCACGGCTCTGAATGTCAGGCGCTCCCGGCAGGCCCTATCCAAGGACCGCGCTTACTTTATAGTGGGGTGCTGTGTGGCCTGGGGCGGGGAGGGGAGGGAGGGGCGGAGAGCCAAATGGCCGGGGACGTGGGGTGCAGAGGGAGGAAACTAGGGCCGCCCCTGGGGATGGGAGCAGGTCAGCGCGAGGCTGCTGGGGCCCCGAGATGGGGCCTGGGGGAGCTGAGCGACCTGGAGGGGCCAGGACCGCTGGCCCCAGGGCTCGGTCACAGCGGCAGTGGCCTCCTGCCATCCCAAAGCTTCAGGAGAGCTGGCCCGACGGACCCAGGGGCTAGAGGGTTGGCTCGGGCAAGGTGGGGACCGCTCCTGGGAAGACTCTAATAACGGAAGAAATTGTAGCACTGATGTGGAGCAAGTGGCCACGGTAGCCGCTGAGGGCAGGAAGAAGGAAGAAGAGATGGGATATGGGGGCATTATCAAGACTTGGAGTTGTCCTGGATGGTGCTGCAGGGACAGATGCTAAACGTTGTATGTCCTGCCACGGCCCACTGGGTGGGCTGGGGGAGAGTGTAGACTACAGTGTAAATCATTATCCATGTGCTGCAGCAGGGCCCCAAAATGTATTCACCAAATGCAATGAATGTGCCACGATGAAAAAAGAGAGAGTCCATGACACCAGGTACACCTGGCTCCATTACAGAAGATACCGTGAGCCTCGCTGTGACCCCCCACCCCGGCTCCAGCCTGACCCCTGCCCCCCCAGCCCAGGCCCTGGCTCTCCTGCCCAACACAGGTGGCCAGGAGGCTCCATCCCTCCTGGGCTCAGTCCCTCTGCAAGGACCATGGAGGCTGGCAGGGGGACGTGAGCCGCGGGGTGGGGGAGGACAGGGGCAGGGGGGCGGGCCAGGCTGCCACGGGAGGCGCGAGCCACCTTCCGGGGCCTTCGGTGGGTGACACGGCTCCCCTCGCCCCACCCCAGAGAAGCAGCTGACGGCCGGCAACTGCCTGGGGGTGCTGGCCATGGCCGAGGCCATGCAGTGCGGCGAGCTCTACCACATGGCCAAGGCCTTCGCGCTGCAGCTCTTCCCCGAGGTGGCGGCCCAGGAGGAGATCCTGAGCATCTCCAAGGACGACTTCATCGCCTACGTGTCCAACGACAGCCTCAACACCAAGGCCGAGGAGCTGGTGTACGAGACGGTCATCAAGTGGATCAAGAAGGACCCCGCGGCCCGCGCGCAGGTGGGGCCGGTGCCCTCCACCCACCTGGCGGGTGGACGCGGGGGCCGGGGTGGGCTGGAAGGCATGGGAGGGGGCCTGCCTGGTGTGCTGGGTGGAGGGCCTGGTGGGGGATGGTAGGGTCGGGGGGGGGGGGCGGGATGTGGTACCCTGTGTCCACTGGGAGCTGGGACAGGGGCCTGTGGTGGCCGAGAGGCCCCAGGGTGAGAAATCCCACACTCGACAGGGGATTTCCCATGCAAGGGAGACCCCAGGCCAAGCAAGAGAGGGCAGCACCTGGGTGTGTAGCTCCAGGGCCCTGTGTCCCAGCCGGGGGCTCTCTCTGCTCCCGTGAGCTGCAACCCAGGAGGAGGAGCCCCCCCTGCCCCAGCCTCTGGTTCTTGGGTGAGAGGACACCTGGAGCAAACGGAAGCTGTGCTGGCGCAGCTGGGAGAATCAGAGCCAGAGGCCGGAAGAGAGGGCAGTGTCCCCGGGAGAGGTGCTGGGTCATGGGACCGTGGGGTCCAAGCACACCCCCGGCAGGACTCCTGGCCGGCCCAGCACTGAGGCGCCTCCGGCTTCACCCGAAGGAGCCCCCTGGGAGTTAGTGCAGCTGCTCAGCAGCTCCTGGGGGAGCTCGGGGTCCCCCTGAGAACGCCGACGGGGTCAGGGAGGCCAGGGCCCAGGAGCAGTGGGGGCCGCTCATTGAGCAGGGCACCAGCAGGGAGCATGCGGGGTGGGGGGTGGGGGGGGTCCAGGGGCTGGAGCGGCAGTGTCGGCCGATGCCGGGAGCAGAGCCAGCTTTCCCGCCCCCCCACCTGTCACGGAGTCCAGGGACATGGGATGCTCGGCCGACCCAGGCGAAGCAGCTGGAGTTCTTTCCAGAGGAAGGGACTCGGCCGGGCAGCTAATGGCAGCGACTGCCCCCGTCTGCCACCCCCCACCTCTGCCCCCAGCCCAGGGCTCTCTCCTGAGCTCCAGACCCTTTTCACCAGTTACCTACTGGCCCCCTCCAGCAGGGTGTCCCCAAGCCCCTACTGGCCCCCTCCAGCAGGGTGTCCCCAAGCCCCTACTGGCCCCCTCCAGCGGGGTGTCCCCAAGTCCCTACTGGCCCCCTCCAGCGGGGTGTCCCCAAGTCCCTACTGGCCCCCTCCAGCGGGGTGTCCCCAAGCCCCTCTAGTTCCCCCAGCCCCACACCTCATCCGTGTGTCTGACTTCAGGTCTTTCTCTCCCCCAAGACAAAGCCCGACTCCTCCCGTGCCTCCCGCGTCCGTGGGGCACCCAGGCCTGCCCTGCTACCTCCGCACTCTCTCACATGGGGCTCCCTGCACCCCCCCGCACACACTCAGGCCCCCAGGTCTCACCGGGCTGACCGCCACCCTGTCCCCGGTGGTCCGCCGGCCTTCGGTCTTGTCCCCTCCGGGTCCATTTTCCACCCCGCAGCCTGAGTGATCTTTCTAACGAGCAGATTCGCTCCTGTCATTTCTCTGCTTTAAACCTCTCATTAGTTCCCTCATCATCAGCTCTGCAGGGTAAACGACAAGAGCCTCGGCGAGCCTGACAGCGCATCGCGCCTGGCCTCCGCCACCCTCTGGGGTCTCGATTCCCCCCGTCTCCCCCCGCCCCGGCAGAAACCTTTGGCATCCAACGAGAAAGTAGTCCATGAAACCCCCCAAACGCAGGCCTCCCCTCCCCTCGCCTCTGCGCCCTCTTCGAGCATCTGCCCCTCCCCCCTGCCCAGCCCTGACCCGACTCCTGCTTTTGTGCCCCCAACTCGCTCGGGCATAGCAGGATCCCTGCTCGAACGGTGCACCTCCGGGGCAGGCGCTGGTCTTGGGAGTCTTTGCACCCCAAGAACGAGCTCAGCGCGGGGCACACGGGGCTCACCGGTGATTTGTCAGATGACACTAAAGGGGAGCCACGAGCCCGGGGTGGCCAGGAGGAGGGAGAGTTGAGTGGGTCCACAAGAAGCCTCGAGCGCGGGGCAAAAGGGTCCAGGTGGCCCCTGAGGGCCTCGGCCAGGGGGTTTTGCTGGTGCTGGGAGGCCCAGGTGACTGGCAGTCACCGTGTCCCGTGGGCCTCGCTGGGGGCCTCCACCCGTCCCCGAGGTCCCCTTTGGGGCCGTTCCGGGTCGTGACGCGTGGCACCTCGTCGGGGCCCGAGCCTCCCCGTTTCCGTTCCCAGCAGACCAGAGCCGTCCCGTGCGTGCAGTGCCAGCACCACCCGGGGGACGGCCCGGTCCCCCGGGCCTAGGGGACGCTAAGGCGCCTGCTCTGCCCGCAGCACGCAGCCGAGCTGCTGGCGGTAGTGCGCCTGCCCTTCATCCACCCCAGCTACCTGCTCAACGTGGTGGACAACGAGGAGCTCATCAAGTCCTCGGAGGCCTGCCGCGACCTGGTCAACGAGGCCAAGCGCTACCACATGCTGCCCCACGCCCGCCAGGAGATGCAGACGCCCCGGACCCGGCCCCGCCTCTCAGCAGGTACCGGGGTGACGGGCCCCGGACACACACACACCCCTCATGCAAGGTGCCTCGGGGTCCGCCGGCCTCCGGGCGGTGGGTCCCCAAGAGGGGGCGCGTCCCAAGGGTGCCCATCCGTGTCCCCGCAGGCGTGGCCGAGGTCATCGTGCTGGTCGGGGGCCGTCAGATGGTGGGCATGAGCCAGCGCTCGCTGGTGGCCGTCACCTGCTGGAACCCGCAGAACAACAAGTGGTACCCCCTGGCCTCGCTGCCCTTCTACGACCGCGAGTTCTTCAGCGCAGTGAGCGCCGGGGACAACATCTACCTCTCAGGTGAGGCCCCCAGGGCTGGGCTGGGGATAGGGGCTTCCCAAAGGGACCTCCTCCCCTGCAATGTCAGGGCCAAGGGCAGAGAAGACCGGCGGGGGACGGTAGGGTCGGGAAGCGGGACGCGGTACCCCGTGTCTGCTGGGAGCTGGGACAGCGGCCCGTGGTGGCCAAGAGGCCTGTGGCCTGGCAGGCCAAGCCCTGGGGGGGCCGCGTCTGGGCCCAGCCTCACTCCCCGCCTGCCCCCCATGCCGCCCGTCCCTGCAGGTGGGATGGAATCGGGCGTGACGCTGGCTGACGTCTGGTGCTACATGTCCTTGCTGGATAACTGGAACCTGGTCTCCAGGATGACTGTCCCCCGCTGCCGACACAACAGCCTCGTCTATGACGGGAAGATTTACACCCTTGGGGGACTGGGCGTGGCGGGCAACTTGGACCATGTGGAGAGGTAATGAGGCCACGGTCCCACAGAGGGGTGTCGGGGCACAGCCCCTGGACGCTAAAACCATATCCCTCCTCCTCCCCCAATGGATGTGGACTTGAGGCCAGGCCGTCCCGAAGGCAGTGATCCCAGGTCCCTCCAGCGCAGCAGGGGGAGAGGGCCGTGGGGTGGTGAGAGAAGCCGGAAGGGCCACTTCTGCTTGACCTCATCCAGAGACTGAGATGGGGCACCCTTGTCCCAACAGCCCTCATAGGGGTCAGACAAGGCACAAGATCCATTCACAGAAAGGCACAGGAGTTAGAGAGGACGTACAGGGACAGAGGCGCCAGCCTGCATCCTGGAGACAAAGCCGCAACCAGTGGCCAAAAGGTGCCCCTGGTAGGGCCGTCCTTGACCTTGAGAAGCTGGAGGTCACACACCACAGGCGCCCCACGCACACACACATGCTCCCAGGAAATTCGTTTGCACACAAACTGACCAAGGCCAGGGCAGCCAGATCTGCTAGCCTTCTAGAATTCTCCAGGGGAAAATGGAAGCCAGAGAGCCTCGTAGGTAAGCCTGTCCCCCCTGCTGGAGTCTCGGGCTGGCGTCACCACCGAGACCCTGCGAAGCCAAGCTCCTTGGTGTGGGGCACGGCTAGGTGTGAGGCCCGGGGGGCCCCAGGGGGCCCTTTCCTGCGTGGAAATACCAAACCCTCCTCCGCGAGCCGGGGAGCGTGTTCTCGCAGAAAATAGACACCGGGGAGAGAGGCTGCGGAAAGCTCGGGCAGCCCTGTGACTCTGCCGAAAAATGGGGCGGCTTTGGCAGTCCCGCCCCGGGAGAAACCTGTGCCCCGGAGAATGACAGCTGGGCCCACCTGGCCCAGAGTTAGAGGCCAAGAGCCCCCACCGAGACCACCCCCAAGCGCCCCGGACCCCGCCCCGCCACCCGGGCCACGGCACGCACTGTCCCCAGAAAGCACCTGTTCCTGGGTGACGTCTCTTTGCCTGTGCAGCTGCCCCCGCCCTTCAATTTGTATATTTTCCCCCTCAGCGGCTAATTGGACACTTGACAAATGTTACCGCGAAGATGGTTGCAGAGTGAGACAGGATGTGAGCATCCACTGTAGGCTTTTACCTCCCCCCAGTGGAGCCCGGGGACGGCTCGGTAACAACAGTTAATTGTCGTATTGATTTGGAGATCACGGGGAGTCCCCGTGTGATGAGGAGGATGTTAATACGCCGCTGAACCCGGACCGGCCCCGGTGCTCACAGCTGGCCGCGTGACCCGCTGGCGGCCCCCCGTGCCCCGGAGCCTTCTGGAAGCACCAGCCTCCGATCATTTGTCATCCCATAATGAACACATAAGAAAAGAGACATTTTCGATGTCGGAGGAAAACTGAGCAAGCTCCGTCATCCCGTCTTGCTTTTGTCAGCTGTTTTTGACCCCCTAAGACGCTGAGGGCTCACTCTGCAACAGGCTTATTGATAACTCCTGGGATTTGTGGACCATCAGAGGGCACCGGCCCTGGAGCCAGAGCTTCCCTGGAGGGGTAGGCCTCGGGCTGTGAAACGGCAGCTCCGGCTCCCCAGAGCAAGCCTACCCAGATCCCCACGCTGGGGGAGCGGCCGGCCAACGGGGCGCCCCTTTGTCGCAGGGAGAAAGGACCCAGGCTTCGGTCTCCCACGTGGGTGTGTGGGTGGAGCAGAGGTTGCAAGGGAGGGGGTTTCATCGCGCGCCCGCCGCTCCCCAAGTTGTATATCGGGGGTCCCCTTTGGGCATGGCTCCTCCTGTGCCACGTGGTGGCCGTGATGAGGATTCAGGGTGACAGGAAGGGTAATGGGGACAGAAGCGAAGGCGCGTGGTTCCCCAGGCGGCAGGACTGTGGCAAGCGGCTGGTACATGGATAATGAACGAGCTATATGGTACATTATAATTATATTACATTACTGCTTTACAGGGATAGAGCAAGATTATATAATTATAGATTAAAACAACAGTGCCATAGACAAACCTGTATTATATCATTATATAAATAACCGGGGCTAATATTTTCTAGCAATATATCACAGTAGCTGTGGTTACTGGATAAATGATAGCCCAGTGCCTCGCTCCGCGAGGTCATTTGCATGTCATTAGCATATCCTGCTCCAGCAGGAAGCTGACAGATTGAGCTGACGGGAGGGCTCGTGGCTTGGCAATCAGCCACTGGAATAACAAGCTCTCAGGAAATTCGCACTCGGCGCGATGTGCCATTATCCCCCCGAAAGACTGACGACCGACAGCCACGCGGTGTCCCCACCGGCTCCTGGTCCCCGCCGCCGGAGCTCCTTGGACCTCGGCCACGCTGGCTCAAGTCACCAATACCTGAACTTCTGACCCTGTCCAAAAACACACCTCCTCCCTTGTGTCCTGGCCACCTCCCATTTGCCTGGGGCTTAATTGAACGGGCTCCTGCTGCCCTGTAAGATCATCCAGCCTCTTCTCGAATCCTGGGTCTTGGCGCGCACGGAGCGGACAGCCTGCCACTGTCCCCATGCCCCCCTGAAGCTGGAGGCTTGGGCCAGGAGGGACCCCAGGCCCCGGTGGGCAGAGCGCGCCCAGCGTGCTTTCCCTCTCGGTGCGCACACACGGCTTCTCCACCTCTCATCCTGCTGAAGAGCCCTGGAAGGTGGCCTCCTACGACCTGGGCTCTCCCAGGGCGCCCCCGGCTCCCCTCTTCCAGGCCAGCAAAGGCCCCCCCCCGAGCCCGTTCTCGCCCACACACTCTTCTCGTGAACACGCTACCTCCGCCTCCTCGGTTTCCCTCTGTGCCGACGAGCCCAAAGCTGACTGCCACGCAGACCCCTGGCCAGCTGCCTGCTGGACGCCCCCAATTTCTTGCCCACAGGTCTTGACTCTCACTGTCAATAAAACTGGAATCCCGGGAAGCACATATGGCTCAACAGATAGAGCGTCCGCCTACCATATGGGAGGTCCAGGGTTCAAACCCAGGGCCTCATGTCCCATGTGATGAGCTGGCCCATGCACAGTGCTGCCGCGTGCAAGGAGCGCCATCCCACGCAGGGACGGCCCCCACATAGGAACACCCCACACGCAAGGAGTGCACCCCATAAGGAGAGCTGCCCCATGTGAAAAGCGCAGCCCACCCAGGAGCAGCGCCGCGCACACGAGAGCTGACGCAGCAAAACGATGCAACGAAAAGAGACACAGATTCTCGGTGCCACTGACAAGAATGCAAGTGGACACAGGAGGACACACAGCGAATGGACACAGAGCAGAGGGATTGTAGGAAGGGGAGAGAAAGAAAATAAATCTTTAAAAAAACACTGAAATCCCGCCTCCCCCAACCTCCCCCGACTTGCACGTCCTCCTTGGGTCCCTGCCCCACTGGCCGTGTCACCCTCCGCCCAGCTTCCCCCACCAAAGACACTCTTAACTACCCTCTCTCCAGCACCCAGGAACCCCTAGAGCCTTCTGCTCCACTGTCCACACTGCGTCTCGCCCGGCTCCCAACCGCTGTCACTTCCCCGGCTTCCTGGAACAGCCTCGTGGCTAGTGCTGTGCTTCCGCCTCCTCCTTCCAGCGCCCCCTCCGCCCTGCAGCCCACAGCCGCCCTGTCAGTCCAGAGCCCCTGTCAGTCGTGTTACTGCCCTGCGCAGCCCCCTGGGGATGCAGCCGGGTGCCTTGGCTTGGCAGGCATGGCCCTATTCCAGCTCCAGCCTCTGCCCTCCCCTCTAGCCATTCTCAGCTTCTCTAAATGTCCTCGAATGCCAACTTGGCACACGTGCCTCCTGTCACCCTCTGTGCCGACTCAGTAGCTGATTTAAACTTCCAGGCCCAGCCAGGCAGCACCTCCTCCAGGAAGCCTACCCTGACCCATCTGGGCAGGCAAGATGGCCCACTGTGTGCACCTTGGTTCTCACCCACTTACTGTATAGTTGTCGTCATACTGTATAAGCTCCGGAAGGGCGGGAGGGCTGTTTCATCCCCCCCATTTCCCCAGCTCCCAGCACAGAGCCGGGGCACAGAGGACGTGCTCATTGCAGGACTGTGGGTGCAAGGGGAGGGCTGAGCTGGAGAGAGCGGCTGCAGGGGCCCAGGGTGCGGGCGCACGGTGTGAACAGTAAGGAGACAAGAATGTACAGACAGGGAAACGGACTTGGCCCAGTGGTTAGGGCATCCGTCTACCACATGGGAAGTCCGCGGTTCAAGCCCCGGGCCTCCTTGACCCGTGTGGAGCTGGCCCATGTGCAGTGCTGATGCGCGCAAGGAGTGCCCTGCCACGCAGGGGTTTCCCCTGAATAGGGGAGCCCCACGCGCAAGGAGTGCGCCCTGTAAGGATAGCCACCCAGCGTGAAAGAAAGTGCAGCCTGTCCAGGAGTGGCACCACACACATGGAGAGCTGACACAGCAAGATGACGCAGCAAAAAGAAACACAGATTCCCATGCCGCTGACAACAACAGAAGCGGACAAAGAAGAACATGCAGCAAATGGACACAGAGAGCAGACAACAGGGGAGGGGAGGGAAGGGGAGAGAAATAAATAAAAAATAAATCTTTTTTTTTTTTTTTTAATGTATGGACAGGCCGTGACAGGCAGAAGAGACCCCCGCCGAGGCTCGGGCAGGCCGAGGGGGCTGGCCCGGGCAGGAAGCGGGTGGCGGTGCTCCCCGAGGGGCGGCCGCGGCGGCCCTGCCTGGCCCCGGGCTGCTTGTGACGCAGGTTTCCTCCCCTCTGAGCAGGTACGACACCATCACCAACCAATGGGAGGCCGTGGCCCCTCTGCCCAAGGCCGTGCACTCGGCGGCGGCCACGGTGTGTGGCGGCAAGGTCTACGTGTTCGGCGGGGTGAACGAGGCGGGCCGCGCCGCGGGCGTCCTGCAGTCCTATGTCCCGCAGACCAACACCTGGAGCTTCATCGAGTCCCCGATGATCGGTGAGGAGCGGCCGTCCCTCGGCCCGGCAGGGACCCCCCTCCCGCCCGTGGCCCTGCAGCCCCCGTGTCGGGGAGGGCCGACCCCCAAGGCCGGGAGCGGCTGGAGGGGCGCCCGCCCGTTGGGGGGGGGGCGAGTCCAGGCCCAGGGCTCGGCGCAGTCAGGCCTCTCGGGGTCCTCCCCCGGCCCCCGGGGGAAGAGGGGGAGGCACAGAGGCCACGCACCTTGACCGCGCGCTCTGCTCCCCCAGACAACAAGTATGCGCCCGCCGTCACCCTCAACGGCTTCGTTTTCATCCTGGGCGGCGCATACGCCAGGGCCACCACCATCTACGACCCCGCGAAAGGGAGCATGAAGGCGGGCCCCAACATGAACCACTCCCGCCAGTTCTGCAGGTGAGGGCTGCGAGCCTGCGGGTGCAGGTGAGGGGCTGTGTGCTGCGGGGGGGTGCAGGTGAGGGCTGCGAGCCTGCGGGTGCAGGTGAGGGGCTGTGTGCCGCGGGGTGGGGGGGGCGGTGCAGGTGAGAGCTGCGAGCCTGGGGGTGCAGGTGAGGGCTGCGTGCCTGGGGGTGCAGGTGAGGGCTGCGTGCCTGAGGAGGGGGTGCAGGTGAGGGCTGCATGCCTGGGGAGGGGTTGCAGGTGAGGGCTGCGAGCCTGCGGGTGCAGGTGAGGGCTGCGTGCCTGAGGAGGGGGTGCAGGTGAGGGCTGCATGCCTGGGGAGGGGTTGCAGGTGAGGGCTGCGAGCCTGCGGGTGCAGGTGAGGGCTGCGTGCCTGAGGAGGGGGTGCAGGTGAGGGCTGCATGCCTGGGGAGGGGTTGCAGGTGAGGGCTGCGAGCCTGCGGGTGCAGGTGAGGGCTGCGAGCCTGGGGGTGCAGGTGAGGGGCTGTGTCCTGCGGGGGGGTGCAGGTGAGGGCTGCGTGCCTGGGGGGGTGTAGGTGGGGGACTGCGAGCCTGGGGGTGAGGTAAGGGGCTGCGAGCCTGGGGGTGCAGGTGAGGGGCTGTGTGCCGCGGGGTGGGGGGGGCGGTGCAGGTGAGAGCTGCGAGCCTGGGGGTGCAGGTGAGGGCTGCGTGCCTGGGGGTGCAGGTGAGGGCTGCATGCCTGGGGAGGGGTTGCAGGTGAGGGCTGCGAGCCTGGGGGTGCAGGTGAGGGCTGCGTGCCTGGGGGTGCAGGTGAGGGCTGCGTGCCTGAGGAGGGGGTGCAGGTGAGGGCTGCATGCCTGGGGAGGGGGTGCAGGTGAGGGCTGCATGCCTGGGGAGGGGTTGCAGGTGAGGGCTGCATGCCTGGGGGTGCAGGTGAGGGCTGCATGCCTGGGGAGGGGGTGCAGGTGAGGGCTGCATGCCTGGGGAGGGGTTGCAGGTGAGGGCTGCGTGCCTGGGGGTGCAGGTGAGGGCTGCGTGCCTGGGGAGGGGGTGCAGGTGAGGGGCTACATGACTCAGGCTGCGTGGGGAAGGGAAGTAAAAACACGAGGAGGGACTGAGCACAAAGGCCCAGAGCTGCGCACCCTCTCCCTCCAGCCCCAGGCCCCGGGGCATTGGGGCCAGAGCCGGATGCCAAGCACCAGGGCAGCCTGTGGCGCCAGTTGACCCCATCTGAAGGCACACATGAAGGGCACCCGAGGGCCTGGGTCCCGCAGGGCCAGGCATCCTCCGTGAGAGGCGAGGGCGGTACTGGGAGGTCAGCTGCCCCTCAGCTCGCCTCCTCCTCACAGGCGGGAGGAAGCACCAGGGCTGGGCGACACCCCGCAGGGGGCCGCGGGCGCTGCTCTGGCGCTGGCCCCGCAAGCGGCCCGAGGCACAGCTGCCTTAGTCTCCGAGGCTGCGTGGGTGAAGACACACGTACCGGCTCCTGCAGGAAGACAGAGGTGGGGTCAGAGGAGGCCCAGCTGCCCTGGGCACCGAGACGCCAGGCCCTGCCCTCCCTGGAGGAACAAGGACTAGAAAGATGCCCCAGAACCCCGCTCAGCATTTCCAGACAGACCTCCCTGGAGGCCACTTGGGCCTGCGTGGCAGTGGGTGGCCGACTCCTCAGGGCGTGACTGGCATAGGCGTGTGTGCAGTGCCCACTGTTGGCCAAGCACGCTCATGGCCAGAGCCAGGAGAGCTGGACGCTGCTGCTCACTTGTCCTGTGACCTTGGACAAA
Source organism: Dasypus novemcinctus (assembly GCF_030445035.2). Taxonomy (NCBI): domain Eukaryota; kingdom Metazoa; phylum Chordata; class Mammalia; order Cingulata; family Dasypodidae; genus Dasypus; species Dasypus novemcinctus. Next base: position 13,953,865 of record NC_080697.1, read on the forward strand.
TGCCATCTCCGCTCTGGGGAAGTTGTCCCGACTGCAAAATGGAGTTGGGCCCGATCACTGCTACATACCCGTCAGCACCGAGTCTACAGTTCTCCATCCACCCTTTCACGTGACATGTTCTAAATGTGGGCAGCGTGCAGGGCCACACTGTCCGCCGATAAAGACTGTTACTGCTTGTAGGGGCAACATAATGCCAGAAGAGAGATTTAAGCTGGTCCTGGAAGAGAATCAAGGAACAGATACGCCACCAAGGAGAAACATGGGGGTCCAGGGGCCTGGCGCTGGAAGAGGGGAGCTCGGAGCAGGTTCTGTTCGAGGCCCCGAATTGCATTAATGGATGGAACCTTTCTTGAAACTCTATGTCGCGTCTCAGGGGATGGCCAAGATGAAATGGCCATGAGTTGAGTAAGAGAGAAATCAGGGCTAGAAGCATCCATTGGGCGGTCAGGGTGAGGGTGAAGCTGGAATTCCTTAAGAGATAAGAGGAGTTTGGAGCTGAGCTCGCACAACTGGAAGGGCCGAGCGAGACGACAGGACCGAGCCAGTGGGCATCACACGAGGGGGGATCTGGGGGAGCAGCCATCAGCACCCCCGCAGAGAGCACGTCTGGCTCTTGCGTCACGGGTGGGCAGTGGCACCGGGACGCGCATGCATTCAGGGCACAGCAGGAAGGTCTGGCCCTGACCCCCTTGGCCAAGGGTGGAATTTCCATCCCGCGACTGACATCTGGTTAGGATTTGGCTCCTTGTGACCCCGTTGCCTCTCATTCCCCAAAATTTCCGTAGGAAAACCGTGCAGGAAAATAAGCTGCTCAGTAAGCACACCAGGAAGTGGCCGGAGAGCTGAGGCCGGCAGGCAGCGGCGGTTCAGCTCCCGGCCATCGTGCCTCCGTCCAGCAGGTCGGGGCGGGGGGTGGGGGAGTGGCCCTGGAGACGTCAGTGTCTCCAGCAGCCTGGAGGGTGGCAAGGTCCAGGGCCCCGAGTGGCCACAGGAAACATGCCCGGGTGGGAGGGCAAAGCAGAGGCGTGGGATGGCGCATGACCCCCTTCCCCGCTCTCTCTCTCTCTGCCAGCGCCGTGGTGCTCGATGGCAAGATCTACGCCACCGGGGGCATCGTGAGCAGCGAGGGCCCTGCCCTGGGCAACATGGAGGCCTACGAGCCGGCCACCAACACGTGGACCCTCCTGCCCCACATGCCCTGCCCCGTGTTCCGGCACGGCTGTGTGGTGATCAAGAAGTACATTCAGAGCGGCTGACGCCAGCAGAAAGCCCGCGCCGAGCCTGGCCAGGCCACCCCTTCATGCCGGGATCATTTTTCAGCCACCCCCATCAGAGGCCAACGCAACGCCATCTGGGAACTCACTGCACGCGACGTTTGGAAGGGTCTCTACCCGGGACGTAGAGAATCGCCCCTGCCTCCAGGTGAGTCCAGGGCGCAGAGCTGTGAGCAGCGGCCGCCACGGGACCGCCCGGGCCCCCTGCCGCCGAGGCTCCTGCCCTGAACGGAGGCGCGCGCTCTGCCTGGTGCAGGAGGGCGTCCCCTGTTTCTCCACTGGGCGAGGGAAGCTGCTTCCTTCCTGCAGAGCCCGCTTGATGCCTAGCCCACCAGGGCGCCGTCATTCTAGGACAATGGGAGGCATCAGGCTTTCTTGAAAGACGATCAAAGTATCCTTATCACTTTGATTCCTCCTGTTTTTAACCGAGCCACACTTTCAGTGGTGGAGAGAAGAGGATGAACAGTCCCGAGCAGCAGGACGCCCAGAAGGCTGCTGGCTCCGCAGGGGCCGGAGAGGAGTTGCGCCCCAGTGCCGGGCTGGGCCGGGGGAGAGCTGCCTGTCCTTCGCGGGTTTTTCTACGGTGTTTTTGCTGGAGAAGGACGAGGCGGTTGTGCTAGCTTTCTCTTATCCAATATGAATTATTTAGATTTCCAAGGCATTTTCTTGATAAACAAAAGGCTATTTTTAAGTACAAGAGGAGGAGGAGGCCACTGGAGGGAAAATGATGTGGGAATTCCCAAAGCTCTTTGTCAGTAGTGCCAGAAAGGGGCATTTGCTCTAGTTTTTCTAAGAGAAGAATAGAAGATCTCTCCTGGGGTTGGGGGGGGGGAGGCAAACACCCCCATTCTATTTTTAGAAAAAGTCACTCCCAGGTGGGCCCCCCTAAAAAGCCGTGCCTCGCGGAGGCATTGTCAAGGAAAGATTCCTCCGGAAGGAAACCTCCATGAGGTCGAGCTGAGGACCCTAAGCCAGGCGGGGAGTTGGGGGGGACGGCAGTGTCTACAAAGCACAGGAGACTATTTTTGATATTCATAGCTATATATTAAGGCAGCTGCCTCAGAGCTCTCAGGATGCCCACCGCCTTCTCAGACGAGCCGAGGCCGGAGGGCAGGAGCGGAATCGCTGGGCTCGTGGCCTGTCGCCAGGCGCAGGGGAAGCCGGGAGGGGCGGCCACCACGTGGCCTGGCGCCCAGGAGAGAGGCCTTCCCGCCAGGCCTCGGCCCGCACGCGGGGCTCAGTTTCCACTCCAGGGCAGGGAGAAGGCCGCCGCCACGCTGTTTCGTTGACGTTGGTACCAAATACACATCTACCACGTTGCTCTCTCCCGGGGGTCAACGTGCCGTCACTTTGCGAGAAGACCCGTTGAGAAGGAGAGGACCGGGCCCGCGTTGCCTCTTTCGGCGTGGGCAGACGCGACGTGCCCGTTCTGACGTCGGGCGTTGGCTTCTAGCGCCACCAAGTGTGGCTCCCACTTGGACGAGCAACCGAGCTTCGTTATGCAGTTTTTAAATATTATTTATTATTTTACCGAGTAATAAGCACAAAACTACATACGTTGTATGTCATGGAAAGTATTTATGTCAAACAGGGTGCAAGTGTGACCCCAAGGACTGGAGCACAACTTTCTAACTGCCTGGGGCAGGGCTAAGGTCTGTGTCGGTGTGCATCTGCCTCCAAAGGAGGTGTCAGCGGTCAGCGGGACTCAGCAGAGGACGGTGAAATCCCGTCTCTCCTCATCTATCACACTGGAGCAAAACTGGCTGTTTCTGTGAATGATCTAAAACAGGGTTCTCTGTAATGGCATTGTACATAGTATATGTTTATTGTTAAGTTCTTGTTATATTATAATAAATATATTTATAGATCTAGACCCGGAAGCCCATGTGATGTTCTCGTGTGCCATCGTCTCTGCCATGGTGAGAGGAGCACCTGTAGAGGCCCGATTTTCCTCCCCAACCTCAGCTTTCTGGGCTCTAGACTAGATTTGAATGCAGACTGTGATGATTAGAAAGGAGAGGACTCCTTAGCAAGGGGACGGAGAGAGCTGGAAAGGAAGCCAAGAATGCAGGACATTTAGAAATCAAAGTCATAAGGGACTTGCAAACACTCTGGAATTGACTCTGAGGTTCTTCCTTCCATTTTAAAGGTTCTTCTTGTTGACTTGTGCAACTGAAAGCATCAAAGTTAGCGTCCCGCTGCTGTCAGTCCTGTGGCTGGGACCCATTGTCGTGGGCTGAGCCACATGGCGACTCTAACGCATCAACCTGAGAAGGGATACAACATACTTCCTCTAGGAAGAAAAATAAGGTATTTCTATACTCAGAGTCAGTGGGGGAGGCCTCCCCTTCCTTCTTGAGCAATGCCTGGGCTCTCCTCTAAGCCAACTTTTAGTCCATTTGGCTATGCCAAGGGCATGCAGGCAATGCTGCCCAGGGGGAAAGGGAGGACACCAGAGAGGACTGCTCACCCCTGAAGAAGTGTAGATTTAACAGATCAGTAGAAGAAAGCAGACTTGCCAGCACTGCCGTCCATGCGACAGGCCTCATACACTTAATCCCCAAATCTCACCAAGACCTACCAGCTCCTTCCACTCTTAAGAAGGTGGGTCAGGTAGGTGGGAGAGGAACTTCTGCACTGAACTTGATGGAGACCCTTTGAGTGATCCACACATTTGCCAAATAAATATTTGCAATATCTTCAGAAACACTAGTTCAAGAGGAAAGGATGGCAAATCCTAGAAAATTCCAATCACAAAGAGCTGAAATTATAATCTGATATAAAAACCAAACAGTAGTTTTGTTAGCTCCTTCCTTGCCTGCCCCATTACCCCCAAATCAAGGGAAATGTTCTTGGAGACTTTATTCTAGACTTAATGCCGGGGTAGTGACCAGATTACATTTACCATAAAAGACATATCTGTCCGCTATGTTAGGAGCTCATGTAACCAATGAGAGTCTCTCTTGCAGGACTAAAGCAGGGGTTCTTAACAAGAGACCCATGAGCTTGAACTGAAATTCAAATAAACATGATTCTTGTGGGGTCGCATTGGTGCAGGTGTGATAGATTTATTTAACAATGCACAGTATAGTGTGGGCTTAGTAGGGGGTCCACGGTTTTCACCTGACTGGCAAAGGGGTCCGTGGAACAAAAAAGGTTAAGAACCCCTGGACTAACGGTACTACCATTAGACCTGGCATGGACGGTGAGAAATTCCACTGTGGCAACCACCAGCAGGAGACAGCATGTTTTGTGTGGTGTGTGTGTGCAGATCTTCAATGATAATTTATAATCCGGTTAGACAAAAAGCCATTTATCCAGAGCCTCTGCTCTGGATTTGAGCCTCTACTCCACACTGGTATAGAAGAAAGAATAAGACAAAGGCCCTGTCCTCAAGGAGCTTACAGTCTAGTGCATGCAAAAGTTCGTCAGCTAAGAAAACAATCCAAGGATCCATGTATCTTGAGCAGGTTTCAGGTCATATTAGGGCAACTTTCTGTTGGAGGCAACAAGAAATGAGAGTCACTAGATAGATTCTAGCTAAGAGAATTTACCTTGCAGAAAACATGGGTTGGCTAGAAATCAAAGAGATTTATAAAATAATCTAGTCCAAGAGTAAAAAACAAATTTCCATTTTCCCAGTCTGACTTCTTTTTCATCAGCATTCAAAAAAGAGCTGGAACGTGGCACATGCAGTGTAAGGAGAAAGGGAGGCTGAAGGGAGTAGCAAGATTAGACAACACAGCTGTGGTCTCATTAGGGGCCTGGCACCACACTCCATGGAGAACCTTCCTGCAAAGGTGATATTAGCAACGAGATATTCAAAAGGTGTCTGAAGGGACGGAGAGCCCAGGAAGAAAGGGGCAGATATGCCCATCCTTAGAAAGTGCCAACATAAAGCGACATTCTAGAGAGAGTGGGACAAATCAAACCATGGGTATGGAAGCACGTATTAGCGTGTCCAGATCAGCGTTCTTACTTCTGGACGTAAGAGGGCGGGATCAAGCTTGGAGAGACCACGGGCCAGGCACTGGCAGCGACCGAGGACACCAATAAACAAAGGCGATGTGGCCCCTGCCCCCGTGGAGCTTTGAGTCCAGCCCCCACATCAGGTGACTGAGTCAACACTGAGCTAAGGTCTGGACCCACCTTTTAGAGCCATTCCTGTCGCCATCTTTATTGGTAATAGCATTTCATGGTTTTTAGTATTTCCCATTTACAGGGTGTTTTCATGTAGATTATTTCTTTTTTTTTTTTTCCTCAAAACAAGCTTGTGAGCGGTCCCTATTTTTTGGTGGGGCAACTGAGGCTCAGAGGGGTTGAATAACTTGGTTAAAGTTGCACAGCCTGAATTTTCTCCAAAGTGTGTTTTTTTTCCTTTTTTTTTAATTATCCATTTTATTTGAGCCCTTGGATCAGAAATAAGCTCATCAAGAGTCTAAACTGTACCACGCTGAGGGTGGGAGGAGGAGAGACGGTACACTGTGGAGGCAGGAATTCAATCCCAACTGACCTCACTTAATTGTAAAGCGATGCTATAAAAACTGGATTGAATCCAACAACCCAAATTTCAGAGTACATGACTTGAAATATTTGTGTATGGCAGTTTGAAATAACCCATAGCCAAAATCAAAAGAAAACGGTCAGAAAAAATATTTGTGGCCCATACGACAAAGGATTACTACCTTTACCAAAGAGCCCCTGTAAATTCAATAAGAATATATTAAATAATTCCAACCATTGAATAGAAATAGGTTTTAAACAGACCCACAAAGAGGAAACACAGCTAGTAAACACACCCCCCTAAAAAAAAAAAAGTTCAGCCTTAATTGTTTTCATATATTGAAAATTTTTTAAATGAGGTAGTATCTTTTACCTACTAAATTAGCTCCCAAAACTGAAGGAAAAAAAAGAGGTGGAGACTCCCTTGCTGGTGAGGAACAGGGAAACCTCGGGCCCTTTTAGAAGGCTGTGCGGCAGGCTCTGTGCGTCACAAGCCAGCAGGCCCACTTCTGGGTGTCCCTAAGAAAATAATGAAAACTAGGGAGAAAGTCGTATAATAATAGCTCCCATTTATCGACCGGGCAGCATGCTTCACATTTAAGGCATTGAGTTCCTCACAAGTCTATCATACGAGACAAGTGCTCTATAGACACACACCGCAATAGAGAAGATGCTTATGATGGGATGTAAGAAGGGAAAAAGCAAGCTTCATGTTTGTATACATGACTGTGATTGTGGTTATAGCAGATATATTATATAGTATATAATACATACTATTAATTGATGAAATTGCAAGCAATTTTCCCCCCTCCCCAAATTTCTGTAAAGTGATATTATTTCTATAAAAAAGGTTTTGATATATTTTTAGAAGACATTGGGGAATGAGGGACAGCAACTAATCTTTCCCCTACATGCCAGTCAGAAATGATCATTTTTAAAGATCATTTCCTTTATCTGGGCACCATAAGCAATGGAGCAATTTAAGAATGAAGAAACAAAGACAGATAAGAAAATAGGTTGACAGTAAAATCAAGATTTCTTTTAAAAACCTACAGGCTAAGGATGCGTGGGTTATATCTTTCCATACATGAAGTTTTGTGGTTCTTTTCCATGAAGATTTTCATGAAGAAAAAAATACTTGTGTCCTTGGAAGGTCAAACAAAGAAGCAATTAAAAAAGGAGAAATTCTAGTTCAAAACAAGGATGCACGTATTAGTGCTAAATCTCTGAAATGGGTTACCAAAATCCCTCCGGGGTCTTCTCTAAGCAAACCTTAATAATATATTTGTATGACGTCATTGCACACTGTCTCACTTGGGCCTCTGGATTCCCTAAAAGAGAGGCCACCACCCCCGCTCTTCCTTCCCATAAAGGCTGGGCCTCGCCCCCAGGGTTCTTAGCGATCCTGCAGCTAATCCTTGCTACACACCTGCAGAGCAGGGTCCCCGCTCTCACTCAGGTGAGGCGGCCAGGTGGGGGACAGGAAGCAGCGAGTTCGTCTAAGGCACAGGTCTCGGGCCTGCAGAGGGGCTGTGCGCCCCCAGCGCCCTCCCCGGCCCCCCGGTGTGGCCTTTAGGACTGAGACGGCGGCTTCTCCTGCCCAAGCCTCCTCGGAAACCTCCAGTACGGAAGCAGAGAACTCTGCGAGGAGACCTTCGGCTCTGTGTCCAAGTCCCCTTTAGAAGCAGCTTCTAAAAGGCGTGGTGAGAGCCCGACAACGAGCTGACTTCCCCAGAGGCTCGGCGTCTTCATGGCACACTTGGGTCTGAGCGAGCCCGCTGCAGGAAGAGCCAGACGGCCCATTCCTGCCGTGCCTGGAACCCCTCCTGCCGGCCCTTCCTCTCCAGCGGCCTCTTGAGCAGCTTCCAGCATCCCTGCTGACCACAAGTGCCCGGGAGGCTCGACAGGAGGGAAGAGTGAGGACCGCCCGCACCCCCTCAGGTCCAGAGGGCACCGACCACCAGCCTGGTGCCCAAGGAGGAGGGAGGATGTCCCAGTGTTTGCCCTTCGAGATCAAGGACCTGGCTAAAACAAGGAGCCCACGCCACATACAGTCAAAATAAGATTGGGATTTGCTGGTGGATGCAGAGATGAAGAGGGAGCCCATGGATTTCTTTACCCCCCAAAAAAATAAGTCGGAACTGTGTTCATCTTCCCAAACTAAAACCATGGGCTCTGCCGCCCACTATTTTGAAAACACACATCTGATTTTTTTTTTTTTTTTTTTTTTTTTAAAGATTTATTTATTTATTTATTTATTTAATTCCCCCCCCTCCCCTGGTTGTCTGTTCTTGGTGTCTATTTGCTACGTCTTGTTTCTTTGTCCGCTTCTGTTGTCATCAGCGGCACGGGGAAGTGTGGGTGGCGCCTTTCCTGGGCAGGCTGCTCTTTCTTTTTCACGCTGGGTGGCTTTCCTCACGGGCGCACTCCTTGCACGTGGGGCTCCCTCACGCGGGGGACACCCCTGCGTGGCAGGGCACTCCTTGCGTGCATCAGCGCTGCGCATGGCCAGCTCCACACGGGTCAAGGAGGTCCGGGGTTTGAACCGCGGACCTCCCATATGGTAGACGGACGCCCTAACCACTGGGCCAAAGTCCGTTTCCCACACATCTGATTTTCAATTCCAGTCCTTAAACTCCTTCAGCACTTTCCAAATTCCCTCCTTCCCTCAAAAGAACAACTCCAAACTTCAGAGAAGGTCCTAGAACATCCTTCCTTTTCAAATTCTGCCTCTTCTGGCTCTCCCCATGACGCCACCACTCACCTGGGCTCCAGCTCTGCCCAGCTCAGAGGCTTCGTGTCTCCCCTCTGCTTGGAGGACTTTATCACCCAGACCACATCGTTCAAAGGGCAACTCCGCACCTCCTCCGTGAAACTTCCTGACCCTCTAAGGCAAAGTAAAACATTGCCTCCGTTACATCATAGCTGCTCCTGACTCATGCCTCACTTCAATTCAACAAATATTTACCAGGCATTTTCTAAGGGCCAGATGCTGGGGCCACAGGGAGAAATAAGACGCGTTTTCAGCATCGTGGAAGACACAGGCCCATGTGCAGCACATTGCTAGATAAAAATACAGGAGGCACACAACGGGCCCCAGCCCCGCCTGGCAGTATCAGAGATGGCAACACTGGCCGGGGGAGATGATCCGTGAATGAGCTTTGGAGAAGGGTAAGTTCACATGGAACAGGGAGGAGCAAGACGTTGCATCGGGCTTCACTGGTGCAGCACTGCTCTGGCCTTTTTCCTTGTTTCTCTCCTCCAACAAGAACGTGAGCTCCGGGAAATGGACTTGACTCAACAGATAGGGAGGTCCAGAGTTCAAACCCAGGGCCTCCAGACCCATGTGGTGAGCTGGCCCATGCAGAGTGCTGATGCGTGCAAGGAGTGCCGTGCCACACGGGTGTCCCCCACGTCGGCTCTATGAATGTTGGAAATACAAAGGTACTTAAGACACAGTCCTGGTCCTCACAGAGTTCAGGCTAGAAGGAGAGACATGTCACATAATTATAAGACATGTATACAAAGTCTACCTTATCCACCCCCTGGCAAAAGACTCCTCTCTGAAGGTAAGTTCTGTTACCAGTTGTGTGTCCTTTCAGACACATCCCAGGCATTTCCATGTATATACATAAAAATATGAATTTTGGTTTTGTTTAAACATAATTGATCTACTGAACCCATTGTTCTGAAATTTGCTATTGTCACTAATGGTAGGTCTTGGAAATCATTGCATATCACTAGATATAGATTTTTCACATTCTTTTTAGCTGCCGCATAGTATTCATTAGACTGGATGGACCGTAGGCCACGTACGTGCTTGTCTTTCTCTCTCTTTCTCTCTCACACCCTCTCTATTGAAAGCAATGCTGTAATAAACATCTTTTTACATGCCTCCTTGGTTACATGTGGGAGTGTTGCTCTGGGATAATTACCTAGAAATAAAATTATTGGTTAAGGAAGCACCATACATAAAAGCAAATGCAGAAAACAAAGGAAAAGATGAATAGATTTGACCTCATAAAACATATTCTGTACTTTAAAACCACCAAAAATACCACAAGCAAGCTTAGATGAGTATTTGTAGCACTTCTGACAAAGGGTGCCTTTATGTGTCATTGCATCACATATAAAGAGCTCTTGAAAATCAATAAGAAAATGACCAGCAACTCACAAAGGAAAAAGTGGGCAAGGACATGAACAAACAATGTACAAATTAATACAATGGTAATGAGATGTATTAAAAGCCTCTTCCAGAGGACTCGCCACCCACACCCAGGTTGCTTGCTGCTCTTCGCCAGGCTGCGGCAGGGAAGTAGGTGCTAGCCAGGGTGCACCTGGGCTGCGGTGCCAGATTAGGAGAGGAGTCATGTCAGGAGAACCAGTCAACATGTCACAGGTTTCCTTGAAGAGAGCAGCACCGAGTGCTTGATTTTCCCCTGTCTTGGGATAGTCTCTTTTCCAGCTGAATAATATTCCACTGGCTGTATATATGACAATTTGCTTATCCATTCATCTGTCGATGGGCAGTTGGGTCGCTTCATTCTTCCAGCAATTGTGAGTAATGCCGTTACAAACATCAGTGTCAGATATCTGGTCAAGTCCCTGCTTTCACTTCTTCTGAAGTAAATTTTCACCAGGAGTGAAAAAGTTGAGTGTGGTAACTGCAGTAAGTGCTGTAGCTGTAATTTTTCTTTAAAATTACTTTAAAAGATCACTTTAAAAGATGACGGGGAAAGGAAATATATTGCCACAGGAACCACAGGTACCTCATGCTTGCATACACTAAAAGAGCAGAATCAGACCGAAGCTCCCGTCGTTCCAGTAGTAGACAGAATTTGATATTATCTTGGAGTTCCACCAAAGACAAAGGATCTCAGTTTTGTAACTATGCCAAAGGAGGAATTTTCAGTAAATATTCGGGTTCTGTGCAGGGTCTGGCCTCTGTTCAGAGTGTCCATTTTTGTCATACCTGTGCTTGCGTCAACTCTAATTCCTGGGGCAAAGCAGGTAAGGATCATATTGAACTTGTTGGTACTCCTGTGAGCACTCCTAAGAATTTAGGCTGGTGGGTACGGAATTGTTTGAAGAGGCACTGAGCCAACGGGAAAAAACTCTAACTTCTTAGTTCTGTTAAATTGGGTGCAGGAGATGCCACTGCTGAAGAAACTGTAGATATCCGTCCTGTAGTAATCTTGAAACTCTGCTGAAAGAGCATATTGCTTCCAAGAGGAATTTGCAGCCACCCTTCTGGCATCTGCTCCTAATTCCCTTGCTGATGACTCTGATAAAGATACCGATATCACCTTAAGGGGGCTGAGGAGGGTGTACACCGCCAGGCACCTTGAGCATCACACCCACAGATGCCTTTGCCTCCAGCAGCAGAGCTTGCAGAACGAAGAGAAACTCAACATTCCCGTGGTCTCGTCTCTTCACTACTGCCCTTTCATGAAGCCATGCCTTTAGTCGAAGAAGGAAAGATTCACTCAGGAGTTCTTAGAAATGTTGGAGGGCCTAGGAGGCAGTGGCTTTTCTTGCCAAGCTCCCCTGTCTTAGACAGGCTTTTCAGGTAATTCTTTCAGAAACAGCCAACAGGATAGTCCTTGCTGAGAGGTGGAAGGGAAATTTTATCAGCTTTAATTGCAAGGGCATGAAAGAATCCAAAGAAGTTTGAAGATGTTTTTGATGAAATGATCTACTTTTTAGAGCCAACTGATCACTGGGATAGTACTGAAATAGAACTTGCTTCGAGAGGGGTGAAAAATCTAAATTTTTATGACTTTGTTCTAGATTTTATATTAATGGTGTCTTTTGAAGAGTTAGCAAATCCACCCACACCCATACAGAACGTAGTAAACAATTGCTGGCTCAACTCCTCCTCCAAAGAAACTGCTGTGGCTTCAAGTTGTTGGTCAGTGGTGAAACAGAAAAGGCAACAGATGAAAATCCCACATGGATTTTTTGCCCATTTTTATGACATTTGTAAGCACATCAGCCCTGTCCTAGCCTGGGACTTTTTGGGTCCTAGAAAATCCCTCTGTGATTTACATTGCTTCTTTTTTTTTTTTTTTTTTTTTTAAGATTTATTTATTTATTTAATTCCCCCCCCTCCCCTGGTTGTCTGTTCTTGGTGTCTATTTGCTGCGTCTTGTTTCTTTGTCCGCTTCTGTTGTCGTCAGCGGCACGGGAAGTGTGGGCGGCGCCATTCCTGGGCAGGCTGCACTTTCTTTTCACGCTGGGCGGCTCTCCTCACGGGCGCACTCCTTGCGCGTGGGGCTCCCCTATGCGGGGGACACCCCTGCGTGGCAGGGCACTCCTTGCGTGCATCAGCACTGCGCATGGCCAGCTCCACACGGGTCAAGGAGGCCCGGGGTTTGAACCGCGGACCTCCCATATGGTAGACGGACGCCCTAACCACTGGGCCAAAGTCCGTTTCCCTACATTGCTTCTTTAACAATCCAATTCTTATCTTTCTCAAAGATATTTTTGACTTCGAGAAGGTGTGCTATTTAAATATAGAAAGTTTGGCTGAAGACCTTATACAGTTATGCATTCACTGTACTGAATGTTTAATCGCCCAGGTTGGAGCAGATTCACTGAGGCATACGAGTAGTTTTGTACAAATAGTCTTGGCCTTGTCACGTCCAGTGGGCTATTGAGAGCCAGAGTACAATAATTACCACAAGAACCATACAAGTTGAATGTGCTAGGAACTATCTTAAGGTATTACAAAATCAACAGAATTGGTACATGTGGTCTCAGGGAGGAGAAAAAAATCTAGAAAAGGATGAGATGACCGTACTGTTTGTACACAGAAGTTCTGTTAGTGAATCTCTGTGTAGTGGATCTAAAGAGGGTTTTTACAGTCCTTAGGTAATAATTTAAGTTTTTACAATCTTTAGGTAATAATTTAGGTCATGAAATGCTGTGTTGTTTTCAGAAATACTGCTTGAATGGAAGCCAGTACTTGGGGAGTTAACCGATTTGTTAACTGTCCAGAAACGTCCAGTATCATTTTCAAAAGCAGTTCTTAGACTTTGTACCTTAGAAAATGTATACTTTAGCCAAGATCTTTATGACCCACATTTGCAAGACTATATTACAACTGGTATCAACATATTTAACTTTGCCTGAAAATGTATTTTTTAACTTTTTTAATTTTTTCTCTTTTTTAAATTCTATTTTGTTGCTTATTTCATTTTTGTTTGAAAATGTATTTTTAATTGTAAAGTTATTTGTTTGTAATAAAATTTAAGCAGGGGAAAGAAACCCTCTTCCAAAGACAGAAAAATAAAAAAGAATGCACCTTTATTTGCCTACCAAGTTGGCAAAAGTTTTAACAAATTATAATATGTGGGGTTGGTGAAAGTGTGAGAAATTTGGCATTCACATATACAGGCGGGAGAGAAAACTTGTGCAACTTTTCTATCAACCATTTTGGCACTCTGTATTTAAAAGAGGTTCAGTATTATTACTTATGTCCTCTGACCTAGTAATTCTACTTTTTTCCTAAAGGGACACTAAGATTTATGTAAAATGATGCTTGCTACAGTTAAAGAAAATGTGATGGCATATATGGGAAACACTCATGACGATGAACAGGAAAATGTACAATGATCCCATATTTTAGAAAATTACACAAAGAGAAAAAAATAGAAGTAAATACACTAAAATTTAAACTGATTATCTGTGGGCGGTAAAAAGTAATTTTGAAACATCGTCTCTCATATCCCAAATTTCCAGTGAAAATGTATTATTTTATAATTAGATAAAAACAACTTGGCTTTTATTAAAAGAGCACATTCGAGGAAGAAGGCGTAGCATGTTCAGGTCAGGCAGGCATGACTAACATGCCCTATCAAGTAAAATGTGAGGTGGCAAGTGGCAAGATGTGACACTGAAAAGGTAGACAGAAACAGGCACAGGAGAGAGGAGAAATGGGGATTTATTACTTAATGGGCACAAAGCTTGCTATTTCTATTTTGTCACAATTTTTAAAAAGCTTTTAAAAAATGTCGACAGATGGAAAACGGACTTTGCCCCAGTGGTTAGGGCGTCCGTCTACCACATGGGAGGTCCGCGGTTCAAACCCCGGGCCTCCTTGACCCGTGTGGAGCTGGCCATGCGCAGTGCTGATGCGCGCAAGGAGTGCCCTGCCACGTAGGGGAGCCCCACGCGGAAGGAGTGCGCCCGTGAGGAAAGCCGCCCAGCGTGAAAAGAAAGAGCAGCCTGCCCAGGAATGGCGCCGCCCACACTTCCCGTGCCGCTGACGACAACAGAAGCGGACAAAGAAACAAGACAAAGAAACAAGACGCAGCAAATAGACACCAAGAACAGACAACCAGGGGAGGGGGGGAAATTAAATAAATAAATAAATCTTTAAAAAAAAAATGTCGACAGAGGCCAGATCTTGAAAGGCAATGGATGGTCAGCTTTCTGAACCTGTATTCTGTCCTGACAGCTATAAGAAGTACTGAAGGAATTACGCTTTGGAATTATCACTCTAGCAGGGGTATGGAGGGACCCGAGGGTGGGAGATAAGAGGCTATAGTGAGAAACTGGAGCCCTCATAGATTGCTGGTGAGGATGTAAAATGGTGCAGCCACTTTGGAAAACAGTTTGGCAGTTCCTCAAAATGTTAAACATAGAGTTACCATATGACTCAGCAATTCCACGCTAGATATATATCCAAGTGAAATGAAATCATATGACCACGCAAAAATTTGTACACAAATGTTCATAGCATTATTCATAATAGCCAAAATATGAAAACAACCCAAACGTATCCATTTTAATATATGCCTTTTGTTGACCCATAGCATGGAGTATTAATCAGCCATTAAAAGGAATGAACCTTCGGGAAACGGACTTTGGCCCAGTGGTTAGGGTGTCCGTCTACCACATGGGAGGTCCGCGGTTCAAGCCCCGGGCCTCCTTGACCCGTGTGGAGCTGGCCATGCGCAGTGCTGATGCGCGCAAGGAGTGCCGTGCCACGCAAGGGTGTCCCCCGCGTGGGGGAGTCCCACGCGCAAGGAGTGCGCCCGTGAGGAAAGCCGCCCAGCATGAAAAGAAAGTGCAGCCTGCCCAGGAATGGCGCCGCCACACTTCCCGTGCCGCTGACGACAACAGAAGCGTACAAAGAAACAAGACGCAGCAAACAGACACCAAGAACAGACAACCAGGGGAAGGGGGGAAATTAAATAAATAAATAAATCTTTAAAAAAAAAAAAAAAAAGGAATGAACCTTTAAAATATGCCAAGTGAACACATCCAGTCACGAAAGACCATATGTTGTATGGTCCTGTTTATATGAAAAGTTAAAAGGGCAGCAAAAGGCAGATGAGTGGTTGCCAGGGGGAAAGGGGGGAGGAAGTGACTATTATGGGTACAGGGTTTCTTTACAGGGTGATGAAAATATTCTGGAATTAGTGGCAATGGTCACAAAACTTTGCAAATATGCTAAAAATCACTGAATTGCACACTTTAAAAGGGTGAATTTTACAGTATGAATTATATCTCAATAAAGCTATTACAAAAAAAAAATGGCCCCCCTTTTTGGAGGGGTCTATTGGAACAATTAAGGTGAGCAGTGATGAGAGCTTAAAATAAGGCAGAGAAATAGAAAGGGTCTAGAGAATTTAGGGGGGATGTTCTAAAAGGCCCAAGAGACTTTTCTTCTTCTTTTCTCCTAAGTGATTTATTTTTACTGACAAGGATGCAAAGCCCCCAGGGCCAAAATCTGAAGGCAAAACGGCTGTCTAGTTCAGTTTTTGCAACACCAGAGCAGTGGCTAGCTTCACCGAAGTTGAAGGAATGTTCCTCACAGAATAAATGAGAACTCTAGCAAAACCTATTATTTCTTTAGTCACCGGTAGGCCGCGGGAGTGGCTCTACACAATGCATAGTGTGGCCTTTCCTTTGTAATTTTTCATAACCCAAAATATTTTTAGGGAAGTGGGTTTAGTTCAATGGATAGAGCATCCGCCTACCACATGAGAGGTCCAGGGTTCAAACCCCGGGCCTCCTTGACCCGTGTGGAGCTGGCCCACATGCAGTGCTGATGCGTGCAAGGAGTGCCTTACCACGCAGGGGTGTCTCCCATGTAGGGGAGCCCCACGCGCAAGGAGTGCGCCCCGTAAGGAGAGCCGCCCAGCACGAAAAAAGTACAGCCTACCCAGGAGTGGTGCTGCACACACGGAGAGCTGACGCAGCAAGATGACGCAACAAGAAGAGACACCGATTCCCAGTGCTGCTGACAAGAATGCAAGCGGACACAGAAGAACACACAGCGAATGGACACAGAGAGCAAACAACTGGGGGGGGAGGGATGGGAGAGAAATTTTAAAAAATAAATCTTTAAAAAAAACAAAACACTTCTAGTGCTGCCAGTCGGTCTCAGGTAATCCGGCAGTCTGCTCGGGAGAGTGGGGTGCTTCCTTGCTCTCCCACCAGTACTGGCTCGAGCAGCGACAGGAGGAAAGCCTAGGGCCAGTCACAAGGCTGAACGTTCATAATCGGGAAGCCAGCGAAAACCAAATTTCCAGAAATAAAGCAGAACATCCATGTATCAGAAACTGAAAGTTACATTTAATTATCATTTAAAAATTCACTTTTTCTGACAAACATTTAACTTTACTGGAAAAAAATATATTACAGAGGACTAAAAAATATATTACAGAGGACTAAAATTTATCATTGGTAATTATATTATCATTTGTCACTCATTTTCTAATGAAGATGCTGGCATACTGTTCCATCCATACTAGAGTGCCTCATATATTTTTACTTTTATATATATATTTTTTTTTTTTCTATTTTTCTAAATACACCTTAAAGAGGGAAGCAGATGTGGCTCAAGCAATTGAGCTCCCGCCTACCACACGGGAGGTCCCTGGTTTGGATCCTGGTGCCTCCTAAAGAAGACAGCGAGTTGGTGCAATGGGCAGGTGTGGCAAGCTGATACAAGAGACACAAGAAGAAAAACATAATGAGAGACACAACAAAGCAGGGAGTGGAGGTTCCCGGTGCCTCCTAAAGAAGACGAGCAAGATGGCAAGCTGAAACAATGGGGAGGTGTGGCAAGCTGATGCAACAAGATGATGCAACAAGAGACACAAGAAGAAAAACACAGTGAGACACAGCAAAGCAGAGAAGGGAAGTGGCTCAAGCAATTAGGCACCTCCCTCCCACATCAGAGATCCTGGGTTCAGTTCCCAGAGCCTCCTAAAGAAACAAGGAAGACGAATAGACACAGCAATTATAAACAATGAGGGGGTGGGGAGAAATAAATAAAATAAAATCTTTTTAAAATTTAAATATACCTTAAAGTGTCTCAAAACAATTCCTGTATTTTATACAAAGTTTTAATCAATGACTTTTTTAAACCAAGAATTTAACAGCAAAATTACAAACATACTCATATCTGACAGCCTAAAGATATTCAAAATGTCTTTCTTGTTTCCATCCCTATTAATCACAAGACTAAAATCTTTTGAGCAATGTGGTAGTTTGATATTACTTAGGAAATCCAAAAAGAGATCTAGATTATGTTTGTAAACTGGTCTGTTCTTCTGGGACCCTTTGATTGCATTAGATTCAGCTGAGATGCCTTTGCTTAAATTATGTTAAGATTAGGGCTTTGATTCGACCAGGTCATTAGAGAGTGCAAGGTTGAGTCCCCATCCCCTTGGTGGGCTATATAAACAGACACTCAGTCAAGAACAGAGAGGTAGATACACAGGGGAGATAGAGAGAGAGAGAGACAGCTCTACAGACACGGCAGAGGCCCCAGGAAGAGCAATGAGCCATTCGACTGATCGTCTAGAGCTGACCTTGTGAAGAGAACAGAGCAGCTGAGCCCGGAGAGAAACGAGCCCCTGGAAGAGAGAGGGCCCTCTGCCAGCCTCCAGCTGAGATGGGAAAAAGCTGGGCCCATGGAGCCTTAAGAGGAGAGGAAGGCTGGACGCTTGCAGACTTCACCCACCATCTCGCATCAACACACGGCAACAGACTTTGGGTGAGAAAATACCTCTTACGGGATCTTGATTGGACTCCTTAGGGCCTTGTAACTATAAGCTTTTACCCCAAATAAATACCTTTTTAAGAAACCAACATATTTCTGGCACTTTGCCTCAGCACCCTCTTTGGCTGACTAATACAAACAACTTCAAGCGTTCCTTGGAATACTTTTATCCCTGAATCACACTTGGGATTGGTTGGTTGATTTTTTTTTTCATCCCCCCCCCTTTGCAGCTTTGCGTGCTGTCTGCTCTCTGTGTCCATTTGTTGTGCGTTCTTCTGTGTGTCTGTATTTAATTTTATTTATCCTGCCCCCCCCCCCCGTGGCTTGCTTGTTGTCTGCTGTGTCCATTCGCTGCACGCTCTTCTGTTTTTACTTGTCTCCCTTTTTTGTTGCGTCACCTTGCTGAGTGGGCTCTCCGCAGTGCTTGCAGGCCAGGGGGGCACTCGGCAGCGCCCGGGCCAGGGGCTCTCTGCAGCGTGGGGGCGAGCCTGCCTGCATGAGGAGGCCCCGGGACACGAACCCAGGGCCTCCCATATGGTAGACGGGAGCCCAACTGATTGAGCCACAGCCGCTTCCCGGGTTGGTTGATTTTTTTTTTTCAGAAAACCTGGCTATTTTTATTTTCAAAATCTAGATCACCATTTCCCAGAAATTCCTTAGAATACAAATTCTGTGGGAGGATAAAAAAGGCTCTAAGATTAAGTAAATATGGGAAGTGCTGGGTTTAACAAGGTTAAACATGTTCTTTACTACAGGATTTCTCAGAGTCAAAAATAGACTAGCATTCATTCTAACTTTGCCAAAGTAAACGCACTACGCAGAGTTTTCCAAACTTATCTGGCCACAGATTTGCATCCCTTCACTCCCCAGAGCATCCTGTAACACCAGAGCTCTTAAGGAACAAGCTCTGGGAAACTTAACATTTCGTGCAATAACTCCACATCTCAGTGTATACCATCGGTAGTTATTTTCTTCCATAAATCTCTTACTCTGAGCAACAAAATCTAGAAAGGTTTCCTCTTCTAAATTCTGATACAAGGTCAAGCAGTCATGGGATTGTGGGGTCGAGCCACTCTCCCTCTCATCTTTAAAAGCAGCACAGCAGAAAGTACAGGTTACACTCTGAAAGATTCAGAAACAAGTTCTAATTGAGAATCCTCACATTATTTCTTAAGGCAAACGGATATACTTTTATACGGTAGCAGAAAAAATAAGGGCAGTAGTCTTTGAAGCCAGCAAACTCCTTTTTCTGAATACAGCAAACTATGTTTCACTGTAATGTTATGAGTCCCAGAAAGACTTCGGCATCTCTACTCATACTTTAATGCAAAAAAAAATTGAAAAAAAATTGAAATAAACACACCTACAATAACCACTCCACACATCAACTAATGTACCCAATCACCACATCCACTGATAGCTACAAAAGTGTGACCTGACAATTTCTGGAAGACTCTTGGAAGCTGTATATTTTAATAACATTGAATTCCATGACAATCATTTCAACAAGACGGCTGCAGCAGAGAACAGAAAAAGCAATCACTTGTCTCCTCTATATTTAAAATTTAAAAAATTTCACATTAACTCTAACATTTCATTAAAAATATTTTATTAATGGTAAAATATTTTATTAATGGTATAGTTATGAAAATATACCATTTAATATTTGTATTGCAATTAATGTCAGTGTTAATAGACAAAAGTGCCATCCAATGCCAGTCATAAAATCTTGAACATATGAAAAAGCAGGAAAAAATGCTTTTTGATGATCTTTTGCTTTTTCATTCCTGTGGATAAGTATCTACATCTGAACAATGTGAAAAGTAGTGTAAAGACACATTCCAAAAATTTGAAACTGATATTTTTCAGTGTGATAGACAATGATTCCTTTCTTTGCTACAAATTCCATTTAAACATAATTCTGTGAAATAAATTTCTTTATTAAAGTCTGGTAAATGTTTTCATTTCCTGAGCTGCTCAAGTAAATCCTCTGCACAAATGGTTCGGCTTAAACAATGAGAATTTATTTGCTCACGTTTTTGAGAATAAGATAAAGTCCAAATCAAGGAATCATCGAAGTAATAGTTTCTCCCCAAAGACTGTGACGTTCAGGAGCTGGCTGCCAGCACCCCTTAGGTCCATGACAAGGCACAAGTCAGGGTCTCCTGGTCTCTCCATCTTCTTCTGGGTTCCAAGGAGGTTCAGCTCCTGGCAGCTCTTTCTGTGGGTTCTTTATTTCTCTCAGTCAATTTCACTCCACTTATAAAGAACTCCAGTAACAGGATACCCATCCTGATTGGGGAGGGCCACACCTGAAATGAGAAGAGTCTTTCAGTGGGTTCACACCCACATGAATGGATTAGATTTAAGGACATGTCTTTCTGGGGGTACATACAGCCTCAAAGCACCACCCGCCACCCTCTGAACTCCACAAGACATGTTCTTTCTGCATTCCAAATACATTCATCTCATCACAACATCCCAAAAGTCTTAAGCCATTTCAGTTACGATGCTGAGTACAAAGTCTCCTCAAATCATTTAGGGTCTATCCTGGAGCACAGTTCCCCTCTGTCTACGGACCTGTGAAACCTAGAGAACAAGTCATCTACTTGCAGTAGACAACGGAGGGGTACATGCTTCCATTCCAATAGGGAGAAAGTGGAAGGAATACAGGGTCACTGGTCCCAAACAATTCTGAAACCCAGCAGGGCAAACTCCGTTGGACTTCAAGGTCTGAGAGTCATCTATGAATCCATGGTTTGTCCTTTGGACCTGATGGTTTGGCAGCCCCATATCTTCTGTCTCTTTCAGTCCAGACTTGCGGTGGTTCCACTCATACCAGTCTCACAAAAAACTTGTCAGCTTTGCACGTAGTTCACAAGGGTTCATTTTCTGGTTTCTTTGTGCCCAGGAGTTTAGTTTTCAACGTATCCCTTTCCTCTCTCATTTCAGTATGAGCTGCAAGGAGAAACTAGGCTGCACTTTCCACATTTAGCTTGGAAATCTCCTCAGTTAAATATCCAAGTTCATTGCTTTCAAGTTCTGCCTTCCATGGGAAGTGGACTTGGCCCAGTGGTTAGGGCATCCGTCTACCACATGGGAGGTCTGCAGTTCAAACCCTGGGCCTCCTTGACCCTTGTGGAGCTGGCCCAGGCACAGTGCTGATTGATACATGCAAGGAGTGCCCTGCCATGCAGGGGTGTCCCCCACGTAGGGGAGCCCCATGCACAAGGAGTGCGCCCCCTAAGGAGAGCTACCCAGTGTGAAAGGAAGTGCAGCCTGCCCAGGAATGGTGCCGCACACACGGAGAGCTGGCACAACAAGATGGCGCAGCAAAAAGAAACACAGATTCCCGTGCCTCTGACAAGTTCTGCCTTCCATCTGATATCAGAACTCAATTTTGCCAAGTTCTCTGCCACTTTAAAACAAGGATCACCTTTCCTCTGGTTTCATCATTTCCATTTAAGGCCTCATTGGGAGTACCTTTTAGCAGCCATACTTCTACCAACAGTCTCTTCAAAGCAATCTAGGTTATTTCTATGAAGTGCCTCACAATCCCTCCAGCCTCTATCCATTGCCCAATCCCAAAACTTTTTCCACATTTTTTGGTATTTGTAATAGTAGCAGCCCACTCTCCTGGTACCAAAAATTGTTATCGTTTCCGAGGCTTCTCAACAAATAACATGCAACGGCTCAGTTTAAACAAGGAGAATTTATTTGCTCGTGGTTTTGAGGCTAAGAGAAGAGTCCAGATCAAGGCATCTTCAAGGCAAGGCTTTCTCTCCAAACATTGTGTCATTCTGGAGCTGGTCCTTAGCTTGTCACATGGCAAGGCACATGGCGGCCTCTCCTGGACTCCCTTCTATTCAGGGCTCTATTGATGCTCAGCTTCTGGCTGCTTTCCTTGTGGGTTTTATATATAGATATATACACATACACATATATGAGTTTCATTTTATTTATAAAGGATTCCAGTAATAGGTTTAAACCCATCATGACAGAGGTGGGCCACACTGTAACTGAAGCGACCTCATCAAAAAGGTCCTCGTGACAGCGGGCTCGAGCCCGCACAAATGGACAAGGTTTAAGAACACGTTTTTCTGAGGTCCATGCAGCTCCAAGGCACCACAGTAAAGTACAACTGACAGCTCCCTTATCTATCTTTCAAATACATGTAATTTCAGATTTCCCACCACTCACAAGAAGCCTTTATGTCAGTATGTATATTTATTAAGTATAAAATGTTACATACGGATTGCCACACTTCTTTTTTAAAAGTCTTGTTAAACTATTTTGCACTCATTAAAATGCTAAAAAGAGAAATTTATAATTAACGTCCAACATATTCTCAAGGAACTTTAAGCTCTATGCACAGGAACTCTATACAATGTTTAGAAAGACTGTTATCGCATATCAAAATTAATTTTGATTTGTGGCCACAGTGAGAATGTTAGAAAGTTCTACACACGTAACTAGCCAAAGACATGGGATTTGGGCACGATCTGGTCTCCACCCTCCGCTGCACCCTCCCTTCATTCCAATCTGTTCTTGGAGAGAGCGCTTTCTCATTTTCTTTGGAGACGATTCTAAACTGTCGCTTCTCCCCCTTAGGTTTCCTACCCAACCCTCCATCTCACACGGCCATACCTTTCAATCAGAGTAACTGAAGTGGAGGATGGCAGCAGTGGCAGCGCTGTTTTTTTTTTCAATCCTCCTGTATGGCCCATTAAAAGTACAGAAAACAAGGGTGAAATATCCAAGGACCCATGGATACTCTCCAACACCGTGAGGCTTGGGAGATATTGGAGCTGAAATCCCAACAGGTACCCATGGGAGAGCTCAGGGGCCAAGTTAAGAAGAGCACCTGAAACTGAAGGAGGTCTGTGTGAGGATAAGGCTTGAGCGTTCTTAAAACTGATCAAAGCCCCTGCCAGGAGAAAGGGCCATCCTAAAAAAACCAAAACAAAAACAAAAAAAAAAAAAAGCCAGGGATAGAATCTAAATTGAGCAGCCTAGGGACAAAAGGGACAAGGGGGAAGAGAGGTCCAGATAAAAGTAGGGGAGGGGATCAAAGCCATGAAACATCAAAAAGTCAGCAGCCATATATTGGAACACTTCACAAAAATAACAGGAGAGAGCACTCTAGAGCTGTGAAATTCAGCTTCCTTCTAAAATTTGGGAAAAGGAGTTTCATATTAAAGTGAACAACAAAAAGATTGAGAGAAAATCTCATATAAATATATTTCAAGGACAACAAAAAGGAGAAGGCTACCCTTTTAGGAAATAAAAGCACTCCACAAAGACATGCCCATAAAATACATGAAAAGTATAACCTATTTCAAAAGGAGGCTTAAGGACACAAGAAAATAACAGAAGAAATGAAAGAACAATATACACAACAATTAGACTCACAAAGAAAGAAATAACTCAGGAGTGGATTAGAAAAAAGTATTTTAGAAATGAAGACTAAACTAGGAAGAACATAGAGTGGATCTTAACAACAGCAACAGATAAGACACACAGAAGGGAGGAGGAAAAAAACAGGAAAACTTTAACAAAGAAATGAAGAAATTCTGATTCCGGTTAAGATGGTCTCTTTTAGCAAGTATTGTTACAAAAAATTCCCCAGTTCTGAGAATTAAGACATGGACGTCATTGCCCCATTGTTCAGTTCATCAAAGGGGCAGAAGGGAAAAGCAATGCAAAGTCTCTGAAAACTAAACTGACACCAGAATCACAATCCCCAGAAGCTGGCCAGGGCTCAAGGGCTGTACCTATCCAGGTTGAATAACTGCTCAAACAACAACAACAAAAGTCAGTATTCTCCACAAGACCATAATAGGGCCCAGAATCTCTTAAATGATATTCAAAATGTCCAGGGCAGGATCCAAAGTTACTCAACAAAGAACCAAGGAGCATAAACAACTCTCAAGGGAAAAAGCAATCAACAGGCACCAACCGCAAGATGGCCCAGACCCTGAAATAATCGTCAACTTTAAAGCAACTATTATAACAGTGCCCCCAAAACTGAGGCCAAAAAGTCTTGAAATTATAGAAGTGTGCAATAACAAAATAGAAGACATTCCCAAAATTGGAAATTTTAGAACTGAAGTGTATAAAACTGAAAATAAAAAGTTTACTGGAAGGGCTCAATAACAGAATGGAGAGGACATAGGGCTTTGCAGACATGGTTAAATGAAGGATCTCGAATTAGGGAGATTATCCTGAATTCTAGGTGGGCCTAATGTCATCACAAGGGTCCCTATGAGAGGAAACAGGAGGATCAGAATTCTAAAAAGGAGATAGAATGATGGAAGATGAGGCTGGAGTGATGTGCTTTGAAGCTGGAGGGAGGGACCACGAACCAAGAAATGCAGCCAGCCTCTAGATGCTGGAACAGGCAAGGGAACAGATTCTTTCCTAGAGCCTCCAGAAGGAATGTAGCTCTACCCAGACCTCGATTTTAGCTCATAGGATCAATTTTGGACTTCGGAGTGCCAGAAACATAAAATTTGTGTTTTCTTAAGCTACCAAGACTGATAATTTGTTAAAGCAGAAATAAATAATGCAGCTCCCATGTGCACCACCCAG
The DNA here is from genome assembly GCF_030445035.2 of Dasypus novemcinctus. NCBI lineage: Eukaryota > Metazoa > Chordata > Mammalia > Cingulata > Dasypodidae > Dasypus > Dasypus novemcinctus. The sequence goes on from NC_080697.1 coordinate 13,978,255, forward strand.
GAGTCCAGTCTACAGCATAGTTCAGCTCGCAAAGCCTTTGCTTTGTTGATTCTGGTCAGTTCTATGCTTTTGCAGCTAAGGAGTGAACCCAGGACTTCGTAAAATGATCTAAAGGATCTCATTCTCCAGCTCCCTTCTCTACGTGATCTTCTCACACGCTGTGAGGCTCCCACAGACCCCCTCTCCTGGCCATCTGGCTAGAAAGAGGAAAAATAGCCCTCGGATGTACCTGTTATTGCCCACTACTGCTGCCCTGGGAGTACAAATTCAAATTCATTTGTGGAACCTTACCTGGTTTTAGGTCAGGAGAACATAATATTAAGAGAGTGTTTTCTTCTGGGAATCAGGCAACCCCAGCACGGAAAGTGGGAGGTTGGGAGGCAAAAGGCAAAGTCTTTATTTATTTTTTTTGAGTTCTTTGATAATGGCTCTTATGTCTTCTATCCAGAGGATGGAGTGTGGTAGTTTGAAGCTTTATGTACCCCAGAAAAACATGTTCTTAAATTTAATGCATTGACGTGAACCCTTGGTAAAGAGAACGCTTTGATAAGGTACTGCCATCAAGGTATGGCCCAGCCCATCAGGATAGGTCCTTTTTTTTTTTTTTTTTTGAGGTACCAGGAGCCTGGAATTGAACCTGGGACCTTGTATGTGGAAAGCCGGTGCTCAAATACTGAGCCAGACCAGCTCCCCTGAATTGGTTTTTTCTTTGTGTGCTTGTTTTGTGTGTGTGTGTGTGTGTTTTTTAGGAAGCACCAGAAATCACACCCAGGACCTCCCATGTGGGAAGCGGGTGGGGAAGCAGGCGCTCAACCACTTGAGCCACATCTGTTACCCCAGAATAGATTTTAATCCTATTACTGGAGTTCTTTATAAGCAGAATGAAATTCAGAGAGAAAGAAAGCCATGGAACAAGAAGGTGAATATCAATTGAACCCAGGAGAGAATGGAGAGGCCAGGAGGGACTATGGGCCTTACCACGTAACAAGCTCAGGAGAAGATCACCAGCAGTCAGTCCCCAAACGCCACAATCTTCAGGAAGAAAGCATCACCCTGATGACACTCTGATTCGCACTTCTTCCCAGCCTCAAACAATGAGTGCATCAATTCCCATTGTTTAATTCAACCCATCTATGATATTTGCCTGAGCAGCCTAGGAAACTAAAACAAAGTACCTAATGACAGAGTCCCAAAATAGAGGTAGCAAATATTGACAGATTTGAAGGGAGAACTAGACAGTTTTACATTTACAGAACTAGATTTCAATGCACCACTTTCAGTAAAGGCTGGAGCATCTAGACAGAAGACGAATAAGGAAATAGAAGATGCACAATCCCATAACCCAGCTGGGCCTGACAGAGATACAGCAACTACAGGAGCCAACCTCTGACTTTTGCCTGGAGAGTTAAATCCATTTACGTTTAAAGTAACTACTGATAATACAGGCCTTTTTTTATGCCATTTTGCTATTTTTGATTTGTAAGTTTTAGACATTTGAGTCCCTCAATTCTTCCATGATGTCTACTTTCATATTTATTTCATTTTTCATATTGTACCATTTCAAGTCCCTTCTCATTTCCTTCTGAATATATTTTTTCAGATATTTTCTTCATGGTTATCATGGGTTTAATTATAATATCTTAAGTGTATAAAGATCATGTTTGATTTTGTACCCATTTAACCTTAATTGTAGACACATACACTTTTGCTACACCCTGTTGTCCCCCATTTTTCTTGTACTTGTTACAAATTATATCTTTATTTATTATATGTCCAAACCATAGAATTATCATTACTTTTTATGCATTTGCATTTTGGACCTTGTAAGAAGTGAAAAATGACATTACATAGCAAAAAATGCAAGATAACAGCACCAGCAGTACCATTTCTAATAACCCATAGGTCGCCTTGTACGCGGTGCTTTTCTGTTGCAGTTTTTAAAACTCTCTCTTTTCTTGGCTTTCAACAGCTTCACTTCCATGTGACTGGGTGTGGTTCTCTTCGAGTTTATTGTGTTGGGCTTCTTTTTTTTTAAAAGATTTATTTATTTATTTATTTCTCTCCCCTCTCCACCCCCCCCCCCCCCCCAGTTGTCTAGTCTCTGTGTCCATTTGCTGTGTCTTCTCTGTGTCCGCTTCTGTTGTTGTCAGCGGCACGGGAATCTGTGTTTCTTTTTGTTGCGTCATCTTGTTGTGTCAGCTCTCTGTGTGTGCGGCGCCATTCCTGGGCAGGCTGTACTTTCTTTCGTGCTGGGCGGCTCTCCTTACGGGGCGCACTCCTTGTGTGTGGGGTTCCCCTACGTGGGGGACACCCCTGTGTGGCACGGCACTCCTTGCGCGCATCAGCGCTGCGCATGGGCCAGCTCCACACGGGTCAAGGAGGCCCGGGGTTTGAACCGCGGGCCTCCCATGTGGTAGACGGACACCCTAACCACTGGGCCAAGTCCGCTTCCCATGGGTTTCTTGAATGTACACAGTTTTTCATTAAATTTGGGAAGTTTTCCATCCTCATTTCTTTGTATATTCCTTCTGCCCCTTTCTTCTTTCTGGGATTCCCATCATGTGTTTGTTGGGACACTTGATGATGTCTCATAGGTCTCTCAGGTTCTTTTTATTTTAATTCTTTTTTCTATTCAGCCTGAATTATTTCCATTTTCTTGTCTTCAAGATCACTGATTCTTCACACAGCTCTAATTTTCTGTTGAATCCTTCTAGGGAATTTTTCATTCTGGTTATTGTGGTCTTCAACTCCAGTAATTCTCTTTCATTGGGATTCTCATATTGTTTGTTTTCCTCATACTCTTTAGTGCTTTCTCTGTTTTCCTTTACCCCCTTGAGCATTCTGAGGATTTTTTTATTTTAAAGTCTTTATCTAGTATGTCCAAAGTCTAATCCTCTTTGTTAATGGTTTCTGGATTTTTATCTTTTTCTTTTTTTTAGCTGGGCCATCATTTCCTGTTTGTCTTATAAACTTATGTCATACCTGTACATTTAAATATTTTAAAGCATTAACTTGGGTTTAGCTCCAGAGCTGTCTGTTCCTTATGTCTGTATGCATCCAGTGATATGATAGAAATTCCCTTGAGTACCAAGAGCTATCAAAAACAAATAAATCAGGGAGTGGATGCCGCTCAAGCAATAGGGTGCCTGCCTCCCACACGGGAGGTCCCAGGCTCTGTTCCTAGTGCCTCCAAAAGAAGACAAGCAGACAATGGGCAGACAGTTGAGGGAGCCATGGGGGAGGGGGGGGATTAAAAAATACATAAGGGGAAACGGACTTGGCCCAGTGGTTAGGGCGTCCGTCTACCACATGGGAGGTCCGCGGTTTAAATCCCGGGCCTCCTTTACCCGTGTGGAGCTGGCCCATGCGCAGCGCTGATGCTCGCAAGGAGTGCTGTGCCACACAGGGGTGTCCCCCGCGTAGGGAAGCCCCACGAGCAAGGAGTGCGCCCCATAAGGAGAGCCGCCCAGCGGGAAAGAAAGTGCAGCCTGCCCAGGAATGGCGCCGCCCACACTTCCCGTGCCGCTGACGACAACAGAAGCAGACAAAGAAACAAGACGCAGCAAATAGACACAGAGAACAGACAACCGGGGGAGGGGGGGGATTAAATAAATAAATAAATCTAAAAAAAAAAATACATATGGGGGAGCAGATCTGGCTCAAATGATAGAGCATCTGCCTACCACATAGGAGGTCCAGGGTTCAAACCCAGGACCTCCTGACCTGTGTAGCAAGCTGGCCCCTGTGTAGTGCTGATGCAAACAAGGAGTGCTGTGCCACATAGGGGTATCCCCCGCATAGCGGAGCCCCACGCACAAGGAGTGCGCCCCGTAAGGAGAGCCGCCCAGCGTGAAAGAAAGTGCAGCCTGCCCAGGAGTGGCACCGTGCACACGGAGAGCTGACACAGCAAGATGATGCAACAAAAAAGAGACGCAGCTTCCCAGTGTTGCTGACAATACAAGCAGACACAGAAGAACACACAGTGAATAGACACAGACAGCAGACAACAGGGGAGAAGGGGAGAGAAATGAATAAAAAATGAATCTTTAAAAAAAATACGTATGCAAAAAATCACTTTCACAGTCTTTGCAAATTGGCTGTGCTTTGGCTGGTAGTCTCCTCCTTTCTAGATCAGGTCAAGGCGAATGCAAAGTGCAGGCTCCTCTTCCTCTTATTTGAGCTTGGCTGGAGCCTGCTTCTTGTGCTGGGCTTCCGCTTGCTTGTGGCCTTAGGGATACTCCTGTTTACAGGAATTCTAATGCTCCCTCTACTCTCCATGCAATAGATTTTCTATTCCTCCTGGATGCTCTGTTGTATGCTTAATGCAGATAATCCTGTGCCCCAGGCCACCTCGAGTTGATTTGTTTCTTACACTGCTTTGGCTCCCAGCAAGCCTCTTCTGTCTGCAGGATCAAGTTCTGGGAGTGCTAGCCCAAGGTTCAAGTCTCTGGGTTTAGTCTCTCAGGCTTCCACTGGACAGAATGGCACCAACATAAAGGCACCCCAGTATGTGCTTAGTGGTTTCTCTGCTTCCTCTGGGACAGGGCCAGGGACCCACAAGGGAACACAGGCTGGCTCCAAACTGTGCCGGCGAGGGGTTGGGGAGATGAGCAAGTGAGGGCATCACAAGCTCCATCTATCATTCAAAGCTGTATATTCTTGATTCTGTACTTGTCCAGTTACTGCAACCCTTTAAGTGCTTTCTGGAGTTTTTAGGAAGATGGCTGTTAGAGGTTTGCAATAATTAACAAGCTGTACCTCAGTTTCCCCTGATAGGCACTGGGAAAAGGCCCCTCCCCCCCCCCCCGTGTGGCACTTTCCCACAGGTTAAACAAAGGAACCCCATAGAGACAGGAGTAAAGGGAGATAGAGATCTTCACCATCTCACCCTCTGCATATCAGAGGGAGATGGAGATCTGTACTACCTCTACCTGCATATCAGAGGGAGACAGAGACAGAAACCTTCACTATTTACAAACCCTTTAAAACCTTACAGATCAAAAGAAACATTTGCTCCTGCTGCATTCCAAGAAGCCAGGAACTTCCTCAACCCCCTCCCACTACCTCACTCAGACCCTCAACCCCCCTCCCACCAACTATCATTTCCCCACCTAGGAAAGTTCTGGATAAATTCAAGTCCCCCCCTTCCAGGAGTGGGCTGAAGTCTCTCTTCAGACCCCCACCATGCTGGTGGGGGGGCTGGAGTCCGTCCTTCAGACCCCCTCTGTTGGGAGAGCTTCTCAATAAATAAATTCTTTGCTTATGGTCAATCAGTCTCCGTGTCCCAGTAAGCGCCGTATTTTCTCCAACATATGGTGCCAAAACCCGGGACTGGGATCATGTTGAAACTGATTGACTAGAAAGGAATGTCCCCTCTGCCATGGCTGAATGCCCATCCAACACCGACATCGAATCTCGGCGGGGTGAGTTAAGGATTTCCCAACCAGAAGATCCTGCTGTCTCTCTCTCTCTCTCTCTCTCTCTCTCTCTCTCTCGTTTTCTGTTATCCAGGACAACCCACGGGGAACACCTAGCGCTAGGGCAGGATCCTCACCATTCCCCACGGGCCACGGCGGGCGGTAAGCCTGAGTCCTCGTGGGAAGAAACCCCTTGGCTCCAGAGATGCCTGGATCCAAGAGCGGTTTCCCATTTCCTTGGAGATATCTGACTGATTCGGGGACGCCTGTCTCACTCAGAATCTCCCCGGTTCCAGAGGTCCTTAGTCTCACCCAAGCCACCTAAAATGGGGAATTCAAGTTCGGCTCCCCAAAAATCCACACTTCTGGGCTGTCTCCTTCATAACCTTAAAACTCTGTACCTAGAAGGAAACATCAGACATAAAAAATTCATTTTCTATTCGACCGCTGTGTGGCCGCAATACCAACTGGACAATGAAAATCAATGTACTTTTAATTCCTAAGTTCTCCAAAACTTAAAAAACTTTACCTAGAGCAGTGGCAGGCATGCGAGATTCCTGACGTTCAGGCCTTCTCTCATCTTTGTATACTGTTCTTCTTTTACACCAAAAACCTCTTGCAAAGCTTTCTTCTTTCTCCTTTCTGCACCTCGAATTCCCCAAAAAACCTCGACTTTGATCCAGCTGATCAGACTCCCCCTGCACTTCCTCCATATATTCCTCATACACCACGTCCACTAACTCCCTTTACCCCCTCTGGTCCTCACCGCCTTCCACCCCAGCTCTCTCCCCTCCTCATACAGGTACTAGGGCTGGAGCTCCCCCCTCTCTCCCCACCCCTCCTTTCCATCCGTACACAGAAAACCCTTCTTCCAACTCAGATCTCTCCGATCACGCCCCTCCTCTACTGCCATATGCCTCATCCACACCCCAACTTACTCCATCCTCCTCCAGTGCCCCCATATCTCCCTGTAAACCTGCTCCCCTCTCCCCACCCACCACCACTCTCAAGCCCAGCTCCCTACTCTCCAGGCTCCTTCCCCAGCTCTTGTCCTCCCTCTCCAGGAAGGAGCTGAGGCAGAAAGCACATCCCCTTCTCAATCTGATCTCTCCCAAATCAAACACCTTCTCAGATGCTATTCCTCTGTACCAATACCCAGCTGTCCCTAATAACCTTCCTTAATCTACAATTGCTCACCTCTTACAAGTAAGTTTTCAGCTGACTCCTAAGTCTAAATACATTCCTAAAAAGCAGTAATCTAAAATATATGTGCTAAATATCTGTCTATCTAAACTGTTTTAAAGTTTAACTGCATTTATCATGCTCAAATATTCCTGTTGCTGATTCCTAGTAAACGTGTTTCCAAAAACAAAGTTGCATATTACAAGCAAGACTAATTCCAAAAAATGAAATCTTAAAAGCAGTAAAATAACCATATCAAAGGAGTAAAAATTATAAGTCAAATTAATGAACTTTATGTTTCTGTCCGTGTGCCGAAACTCTTTTTGTGTTTGTCTGTTTGTTTACTGCCAGTATATATTTTCATACCTCCGGATGGTAATATTAATTCCTACAAGAGCTCTACTCAAATGGCCAAAAATTAAATAAGCACTTACGTTAATAAGTAGGTATGATTGAAAAAAATTGTAAATCTTGACTGATAAAATTGCTACAAATCTCTTCCTAAAAAATGGTTCTTGCCTAAATGAAAATGAAGTTTATTTTTCTTCACAGAATGAAATGTAAGTATTGAAAGAAGTGAAAAGTTTTAAGAGTGCTGACTGAAATTTAATAAATTTGTTCAAGACAGTGTGTTTTGTCCTAAAATAAGTTGGCTGGTTTTCATAAAATCAGAATGGAAGTATGTAAGACAAAACTTGAATGCAAATGTAGAAAGTATTGTGGTAGCATTGAGTAAGGGAAAGTGTTCTGTAAAGGCGGAGTTTGTCTTAAAATGAAGTAACTCTATGCAGTTATAAATGGTTATAAAAAGTTTGTAAAGCATTGCTTAAATTGAAATATTCAAATAACTAATTACAGAAAATCATCTCAAACAGAAACTGAATTGATGATTAAAAGCCACCTCAATCTGCATATTACAATGGTAATAGAGAAAAAATCATTTTAATTCCATTGGAAATCTTAATTCATAAAATAATGAGAAAAGTAGTTTTTCTGCATTGCTAAAATAAAATACCTGCTAATTAATTTAATCATGATAGTTGCATGTTAAAAAATTTGCTTCAAAAGTTTCTAAAATCATTTTAATAATTTATGTATGTAAAGTATATACAGTGTGTTTTATTGTTAAGGGAAAAATAATAATTTTGTCCTAAAATAAAACAACTGGTTTATCTTAAGAGTCTAAAATAGGTAAACAATTAGGACAAGCTACAAAGTCCTATCTATCACATTCTTAAATAGTATTTAGTTAAATAAAACAAAAACTGTACCCTCTGTTTTAACTGATAAAGTATAATGTTTTCTCATATTATTGGGATACTGAAAACCCTTCATCCCTCATTTAATTCAGATATTTAAACCATTATATGTGCTAATTAGAAAAGGTTGTGCACGGAAATGAGAGCCCCCCAGCAGGCTGCTTTTAAAACAATAACACAGGCTCAAGCAGTAAGGGGGTGAATCGTAACTTACCCTGTAAATTGGATGTAGCCAGTACCAAAGTAGCTTTGGGTGGGGCTTGTGGCAAAGACAACTTTCTAAACAAATACCACTTTTAAGTTTCAGTCACAATTGCAAGAAAAAACCCAAGTGCAAAACAAGAACAATAAACTGTCTTAAGCTGCCCTGTATAAAAAAGAGAAATCTGTGGAAGAACCTCTGGAACGCCGGCCGGCAGTGACAGGTAACTGTCTATCGTGTCCCTGCCCCCTCCTCTAACATCTCTCTTGAAACTGTTAAGGCAGATGCTCTCACGAAGATCCAGAGCCATACTATTGAAATCCAAAAAGCAGCAGAGTGGCTCCACCAAAAAGGCAAACATCATGGATCCCAGACCTTGTGGTGCCTAGTCCAGCAGCTGCAACTTCCTGTCGCTCCCCAGCTGCTCGGGAACAGCACCCACGAGTGTCCATCGTGCTCACTCCAATGACCGTGACAACTGCCTCACTGGACGAAACATACTGGCCAAGCACAGACTCCAGCAGCACGATGGCAAGTGGATGACATCCGTCCCCTCTCTCTCTCAGAAGGGGCAAGGTGTGCTTTCAGTGCTGCAGGCACGCAAGGAAACTCACGTAACCTTATAACTGAATCCTTACAACAATGGACTAAGTCTAAATTACAAATGAAAGTGCCAGCTGCTCCAAGCCCAAAAAGGGAAGTTACAATAATTTGTTGTTGCCTGTGCTTCAGACTATATAAACTGGGGGAAAATGTGGTCATTTTGATCACCGTACTGGTCTATGCAGCTCTGTTGCTTGGAAATCTTAAATCCATTTAAAAAATCACTCAAAAACACTGTTATAAAACCACAGTTAATAATCTAAAGTCTCCTATTCCAGCTAAAACTATATGTATAAGCCCATCCAATCTTGTAATTTCACTGTCAACCGTTAATGCCATTGTTTAATGCTGAATATATCTTATTCCTTCTCCTCAGACTCCTGGAAGCGATAACCTCACAGCCCACCCCAAAATTCCTAATTAATCCCTATCCTTACCACAAATATAACTCTCATTCCCCTCCTATCAGCAGGTCCACACACCTTCATGCGATAACTCAGTTTATCCAGACAGCCTCCAAGATGTCACCCATGATCCTGTACACGATCTTCTCCTGCTGCAAAAACATAGTGCCAGCCGCCGTGCCAGAAGCCAAAACACCTCAGCGCCAAAAGAAAAACAGTAACTAAATCCCACAACGCCTTCCTGCTCTCCCCCTCCCCCAACCATATCAAAAAGAGTTGGGAATTTCAGGCCTCCCCTGCCGCAGTAACAGATAACAAATCACCCCAAACCCCACCCCTGTCCCTAATCCAACAGGATGGACTAGGCACCTGTGCAATCATAAACGAAACTTGTTTTTACATTAACAGAACTGGTCAGATAAAAAATCTTAAAGTCTTAAAAAAAAAAATAGAAATCATTCAGAATATCCAAAATAATAATTACGGAAATTAGTCATGGCTATCCCTCATTCCTTTTTTATTTTTCTTCACCCATAAAATCAATCCTTTCATCCATTATAACATCATTAGGAACAGTACTGCTGCTGCTTCTTTTTAGTCCTTGTCTTTCACAGCTTTTTGTCCGATTCATACACTGAATCTCATAGTCAATAACCCAGAAATACGTAAACGGTGTCTTTCTGCTGCATGAACAACAGTATCAACCCCTGCGGAACCTAAGCCACAGCCCACCGTACAGGATGGAAAAAAGCTTTTTTTCTCTGCCCCTTGACAGCAGGAAGTAGCCAGACAGAGCCGAGGCCCCAAATCCCCTTACCCTCCTATCCTGCCCAGTACCTTACGCCCCAATACCCAGGTACCCCTATATATATATATATAAACAAAGACTTAGGAATGTTAGAGGTTTGCAACAATTAACAAACTGTACCTCAGTTTCCCCTGATATGCATTAGGAAAAAGGCAAATCCCCTTCCCCATGTGGCACTTTCCCACAGGTGAAACAAAGGAACCCCATAGAGACAGGAGTAAAGGGAGATAGAGATCTTCAGCATCTGCATATCAGAGGGAGATGGAGATTTGTACTACCTCTACCTGCTTAGCAGAGGGAGGGGAGACAGAAACCTTCACTATTTACAAACCCTTTAAAACCTTACGGATCAAAAGAAACATTTGCTCCTGCTGCATTCCAAGAAGCCAGGAACTTCCTCAACCCCCTCCCACTACCTCACTCAGACCCTCAACCCCCCTCCCACCAACTATCATTTCCCCACCTAGGAAAGTTCTGGATAAATTCAAGTCCCCCCCTTCCAGGAGTGGGCTGAAGTCTCTCTTCAGACCCCCACCATGCTGGTGGGGGGACTGAAGTCCATCCTTCAGACCCCCTCCATTGGGAGAGCTTCTCAATAAATAAATTCTTTGCTTATGGTCGATCAGTCTCCATGTCCCAGAAAGCGCTGTATTTTCTCCAACAATGGCTCTGTCAGTTCTGCCAGTTGCTCAAAGATCTGCTGGGGAATGGCATCCTGGGACATCTTGCACTGCCATCTTGGTCTTCACTTTCCTCCAAGATAACTTTTTAACTTGGAAAAAAAAGAAAGAAACAGATCTGTAAGAAACTTCTAAACTTTTATTTTCTGCTTTAGTCAGTTATTTTCCTCCAGTCCAGTCTTCCTGCATCCTCTGTAGCTGGAAAGTCATCCAGAAAGAGAAGAATAAATTAGCTAGACTAGGCCTTCTTTAGGGTGTGTTTCAGTTCATCGAAACACTCACTGAGTAACTAGTAGATAGCTACAATTCCAGGAGGAAATAGAACTGAACCATGAAAATTTAAGGACGTCTTAACCTTTGGTGTATGGCCTTTCAGACCTGCCACGTTAACCATTCCCAAATGGCCCTACACAGAGCAATCATTTCGTTTCTACAGCAACAGGTGCTACCAGGAAAACAGCTGGCATTAGTAGAAGTCAAAGAAAGGAGAAATCCTGATTCCATCACCTCCAAGCACTCTGAAGATAATTGTTGTTCCTAAAAGGAACAGTGGAGGGGAGTAACCATCAGTACAAAATCTTCCAAAGAACACTGTAATTTCCTCTGAGTTTCTCTATTATATTGGCCTAATGGAAGGAAAATTGTTAGGAGGGCAAAGGAGAAAGCAAACAAAAAATTACATATAAATATTTTAAAATCTCAAAGTCATTTGTAAATATAATAAAAACAAAACAAAACAAGGCATTCCTTCTGGAGACTTACATTGGGAGACAAACTACAAAGGTTCAGCCAACTACAAAGGTTCAGGGTCAGCTCTTTAAAGAATAGGGAACATTATCAAAGTAGCCAACTTAGTCTTTGTATTTATTATTTCTAATCAACTCTGTCATGTGATCTAGCTAGACAATTTTATAAAGGAACCCCAATGTTCTTTTTTCCCCCCACACCATACCAAAGTGTTTTATTTAAAACAAAGAATGCTCTAACAATGATTGAGTGATGAATGTACAGCTCTGTGATTATACCAAATACCATTGATTGTACCCTTAGGATGAATTGTATGCTTTATTAATATGCATCAATAAAATTCATTTGTTAAAAAAAAAAGTGTGCTTGCATCACCCAAAAACCGGTAACCTCAGGCTGGTCCCAACAGATACAGAAACATCAGAGATACCCCAACAGAGGTTGAAAAAAAAAACAAAAAAAAAAAAACCAGAACTTTCATTAGAAAGTCTGATTAAATCAGTATTATTTCAAGTTCTTAAAATCCTTTTAGGAAAATATTAGAGGTTTGCCATAATTAACAAGCTGAAGCTCAGTTTCCCCTGATAGGCATTGGGAAAAAGGCAAACCCCCTCCCCTGTGTCTGAAGGCAAGGCACTTTCCCACAGGTGAAACAAAGGAACCCTGTAGAGACAGGAGTAAAGAGATAGAGATCTTCACCATCTGCATATCAGAGGGAGATGGAGATCTTTACTACCTCCACCTGCATATCAGAGGGAGACGGAAACCTTCACTATTTATATATTGAAGGGAGATAAAGAAACCCTTTAATCCCTACAGATTAAAAGAAACATCTGCTAGGCAGCATTCCAAACTCCCTAACCCACCATTCTCTAGTCATTATCAGGGAAAGTTTTCACCTCTAGGGCTTCCTATTGGTCCCTGCACCTCCCTCGGACCCTCAACCCCCTCCCACTATCATTTCCCTACCTAGGAAAGTTCTGGATAAATTCAAGGCCCCCTCTTCCAGGAATGGGCTGAAGTCTGCTCTTCAGAGCCCCTCCATTGGGAGAGCTTCTCAATAAATTCTTTGCTTATGGTCATATCAGTCTACATGTCCCAGTGAATGCTGTTTTTCTCCAACAAAAAACCAACAGGTTTAAAGAGAAAAGTTAGTTACTGACAATTCTTGGTGAAAAAAATAAGTTGCATACTAATATAAGCTGCCTTCATGATTACCAAGACCAACTCTGCATCAGTTTTTTTTTTCAAAAATAGGCTTCAAGATACACCAAAAAAAAGTATAGACACTTTTTTTTTAGGAGGTACCGGAGATTGAACCCAGGACCTTGTACATGGGAAGCAGGTAATCAATCATTGAGCTACATATGCCCCTCCAATGAGAATTGGTTTATTGGTTTTTCCATTTGTTTGTTTTGTTTTTAGGGGGTACCGAGGATCTAACCTGGGACCTCATGCATGGGAGGCAGGCACTCAACCACTTGAGCTACATCCACTCTCCTAGACACGCCTTAGTAGTAAAAATTTAACAGTGAGGTTTAAAGATATAGCAAAAGCCAAATATGACAACACACATGAATAATTTATAACATAAGTCTTTTAAATCCCAGAAAACAAGAATGGGGAGATCTCACTGATAACATAGCCTGTAGTTTTTCTAGTTTTAGGGGGTTTTTTAATGGAGAAAATAAAACTTTATAGAAAGACATTTAAAGGGCCTACACAAATACAGAGCTATACCATGTTCACAGATTGGAAGATGCAATATTGTAAAGATGGCATGGCTCCCAAAATTAATCTATACACCCAAACAAAGTCTCAATAGGATTTTTTTGTTTTACTTTGTTTACTGTAGAATTCGTCAATCTAATTTTAGACGTTGCACGGAAGAGCAAATGGCAAAGAAGAGTCAGGATACTCTCAAGGAAAAAAAATTTGGTGGTGATGTTAGGGTTGGAAGTAGGATCTGCCCTCTGAGATACAGACTTTTTTCTAAAGTTGTAGTCATCAGGAGAGTTTAATACTGGTACGAGGTTAGTCAGAGTGATCAGTGTATCAGAACAAAGCCCACTAAGAAACCCACCTCCACCCACCCCCATGCACAAACTGATTTATGAAAGAGCCAGCATTTACAGATCAGTGGGGAAAGGATGGATTTTTCAGTAAATGGTTCTTGAGACAACCACTTTCCATACGGAAAAAATATTAAATAGGATTTCTACTTCACAATTTTCACAAAAATCAGTTGAGGGCAGCCTAAGGACAGATGTTAAAAGGAAAACTAAAAAACTTTTACAAGGCAGTACTGGAGACTATCTTTATGACTTCTGGTAGGAAATGATTCTGTCCCCCCTCTCCAAGCCAACCTGTATTAGCTTTCTAAGACACCCTTTCAAAAACAGTCATGTTACTTCCAGCAGGGCATAAGCAAATGGTAAGCAACATTTTACAACTTCCAAACTCCCCTCCAAAAAAAGTCACAGTAAAATTTAGAGAAGTCTTCTTTTGTTCCTTTGAATTGGAAAAATTTTTGACCAGGGTAGACATTTCACATAAGGCTGTAGTTTAAGAGCTTTTCAGAGACCAACTCTAACGTGGAAGAAATGAACTAAAAAGTAGGATTGTCAATGGGCAATCGGCAAACGGAAAAAGGAATCTCGGCTGGTTTGAATGACACTGTCTTGATGTCATCACCAGAAAGTCTGTACTGCCTGAGTATTGTTACCTAACACAGTTGTTCTTAGGGGTGCCAGGGACACATCAACTCTCGTTTCAAGTCTCTGCTGATAGCATCAGAGAAGAGGACATGAAGTCTTGCTTCCCCACATGACCAGGCTTCTGTGCCAAAATGTCAGGGAATTCCTCCTGGGAACAAAGAACAGTCTTCAAAATACAGGATAGAAAATTCTATTTTCCCAATTTCAGTCATCTTCTGAGAAACATGCTATTAGTGGTACTTGACCTTTCCACAAAAGACAACAATGAAGCAGTCTGTATACTAACAACATAACAACAAAAAGGTAAACTGAACTTCCACATTTTTATAAACCTTGATTTTAAAAATAGCATTTCAAACAGTAGAGTCACTAGGAGTACAAAGCTATCAAAACCGTACACTTCACTTGGCATCTCCAGTGCTTTCACTTTCTGTGTCTGCACTGTGGAGACATGTCTGTTTTTTGCAGGGTTATTCCCATCCTTACCAGCATCTGCTTTTCTCTTTCTCCCTCTGGGTAGTTTCTCTCCCTTCTTGGCCAGAGCCTTCTTGGGCCTGGGCGCTGGTTTTGGAGGGGCAGCCTTAGTAGACAACCATGCTGATGCCTGTGACTCATGCTTCCCCTTCACTTGGTCACCTTTAGCATCGCCTTCTGCCTCTCTCTTGGGCATGATGGCAATAGTGCTTGAGAGGTGGTTGTGCTAGTCCAGAGGGTGCCTCTATCTTACTCACACTGCTCTAGAAAAGACTTTAAGAGGCTGATCAGCAGACTAGCTCACACTCCAGAGACCTCAGGCTTTTGGGTGGAATAACAAGATATCTTTCCTACAAAACAGTCTGATCCAATTAACATGTATAATAGTCAGTCAAAGGGGTGCTGACCCAAAGTACCAGAAATCTGTTGACTTTTACAAAGGGTATTTATTTAGGGTAAAAGCTTACATTTACAAGGCCCTAAAGAGTCCAACTCAACCGTTACTTCCTTACCAAACTTTGTTGCCATGTGTTGAAGCAAGATGGCGGGCGACGTCTGTGAGGGTTCAGCCTTCATCTTCCCTCTTAAGGCTCTGTGGGTCCAGCTTCTTCCTATCTCAGCTGCAGGCTGGCATAGGGCTCTCTCTTCCAAGGGCTCATCTCTCTGGGCTCAGCTGCTGTTCTCTTCACAAGGTCAGCTACAAACTATCAGCAAATGGCTGGCCACATGTCAGGCAGCAGTCAGAGGCCAAGCACCAGAGCACATGTCCTGGTTTTAAACAGGTGCTGCCAGCGGCTTTTCAATCCTTGTCTCACAGAACCCCCCTCCCCCAGGGCTGCAGGGTTCCCAGCTGCTCCCTGGTTGCGCAGGTGCCCTTTGACCTGGGCAGGGGCTAGAGCAGACAGTAGAGTGGCACGTGGAGCCCAGCAAGGCCAGGAACCTAGTTTTTCTTCTTTCCTACCTAGTTGTTTTATCTAGATAAATCTGGCAATCAATGAATACATGTATAAATCTGGGTAATTTTTTTTCTTTGATTCAATTGCTACGTGTATTAGTTAGCCAAAGAGGCGCTGATGCAAAATACCAGAAATCAGTTGGTTTTCATAAAGGGTATTTATTTGGGGTGGGAGCTTACAGATATCAGGCTGTAAAGCATAAGTTACTTCCCTTACCAGTCTATTTCCACGTGTTGGAGCAAGATGGCTGCCGATGGCAGCCAGGGTTCCTCTCTTCCCAAGTCATCTTCTCTCTGGGCTTAGGGTTCCTCCCTTCCCAGGGCTCCAGCTTCAGCATCAAACTCCAACATTAAGAACTCCTAACTCTGTCCTTCACCATGTCTTTTTATGTGAGTCCCCACCCACCAAGGAATGGGGACTCAATGCCCCACTGGCACAAGAGGTTTACCCGATTAAGTAATTATCCAATATAATCTAATATGCCCAGAGGAGAAAATCAATTTACAAACATAATCCAATATTTCTTTTTGGAGTTCATCAATAATATCAAACTGCTACACTACCATTTCTTCCTGTTTACCATTCCCTTCATTTTCTCTGACAACATTTTCCTTTGGTTTGACCAGTTGAACTCAGAAGGTTTGGACCTTAAAGTGAGTTATCAACTCTTATTTGAATAGGACTTGGGAAATCCAATTCTAGAAAAGGCAAATTTTAAAAACTGAAGTGGCCTGACAACGTTAAGCATCCATTCACAATGTGGCAATGCCTCTGGAGAACGGCTCCTCTTGGGTCCCATGGCCCAGCAAGGCGAGGTGCTGGGTGAGGTGCTGGGTGAAAGCTATGTGTGCAAACACCCACCCATGTAGCTTTCAATCAATACAAAGCACCATTTGAAGCCATTTCAGAAGGATTAAAAAGCTATTTGATTTCTATTGGCCTGTTTTGCTTCTTGAACTGCCTGGGAAGGCTGTTCATGGAAGAGAAGATAAAATAGTTAATTGGTTGCTACTCCAAGCTCTTTAGACTTCAGCACTTCTTGCTCTTCAGGCCTTAGCAGGTTTTTTTTTGTTTGTTTTATTTTGTTTTTTGTTTGTCAGCAGTAATGGTATATTTCATTACTATCACCAGTCTAGTAGGACCAATGGCCCCAGGGACTGGAGTGAGGTAACTGGCTTTCTTCCTGACTATTTAATAACAAGGAACAGCAATCTACTAGCACCTACTCAAATTTCAGGAATATCGCTTTTTCCCCAGAACTGTTTTAACATTCCAGGTCTGTCATCTCTTTTCTCAATCTAAAAATGAGAGAGCTTCAAAACTCACATCTCCAATCAACTTGGCCATAGGGGTTATGGGATCTTCAACCACCACATCAATGACTACTGCTCCTTCCTTGATCATATCTGCTGTGATCAGATTTGGAATGCTTGCGGCAGGTACCACAATATCTGCAAGAACTGTATGTTTCTTCAGTTGGGCTTTGGGAGCATAGTGATGAGATACTGTCACAGTGGCATCACCTCCAGGAGGTTCACCTGTCCCATCCGTGTGTAGCAAAATTTCAATGGGCGGTCCAACATTCTTTCCAGCCACAACCACATTCTTCCCTAGGGTTGGGCTTCTAGTCAGCTTAATTATTCCTACACTCCTCATCAGGTAGCAGAGAACATGGAATACTAGTCCAAACATATTCACTGTCCATTAATTACACAAAAGCCATCTATTTCTTGTCTGGAGAAACAGCATTTGCAGATCTTTCTCTTATCAATGTGCTCTGAAAGAGGCACAAGAACAAGGATGCATCATAATTTAGCTTATTGCTCAAGTCCAACAATTCTTCCTCTGAAATAGAAGCTGGTTTCAAAATCATTTCACTGATAATTCTCAACTGCCAAGAGGTGGAAGGGGTGATGGCGGGTATGGCAGCTCTGCACAAGGCAGAGCAGTCGGGCAGCCACTGTGGACACAAGAGAGTATGCCGCCATGCTGGTATCGCGCTCAGGCCGGGCTCCCCCAGTGTTCTTATCTTTAGCTTTTTCCACTTGGGATGGTAGTATTTCCAAGGGATGGCTCTGGAAAAACTATGTGGAGATTTTTGCCCTAGGTTTAAAAGCAGCTTTTTGGTGTCCCACTCTTAAATATGAGCAGATTGCAAAGAATTACCAAACATTTGAGGAAAACTTTGTATTACTAAAGAGAGGATAAAACAAACAGGAAAAGCCAATTGGAGGAAAGAAATACTACACAGGAAGAAGAAAACTTAAAATAATGAAGGAAAAAATAAATATTATTGATATCCTCAGAGAGATGAGCTAACTTTCCATCTATGAAACAAGAACTGCTACATTTTTTTTTAAAACTCAAAGAAGGCAAAACAGCTTTTGGAAATTAAAAATCAAATATAGAAATACCAACTAGGAAAGAAATAAAAGAATTTACAGTATAGTCTAGGAGGCCCAATACCTGAACAGGAGTCTATAAATAAACATAGGGGAGAAAACATCCATGCTAGGCACAAACTGAAGATTCTAAAAGCATCTGAAAAGGAAAAAAAAATTAGGAAAATGGATCAAGAATCAGAACGACACTGGACTTCTCAACAGCAACAAAGGATATAGATGGCAATAGGGTCTAGTAACAGAGGATTCAGAATAAGAGAAAGGTGAAGGATGATAGTAATGGAAGATTGAAAGAAAACGGTTACACAAGACCTTGGTATATACCAATGCAAAACTGGATGAAGTTAGAATGCTCTAGGAGAAATTTTCCCAAGAAGGGAGAATGCTACAATATCATATATTTGAGAATACTAATAAGAAAATTGGACTGTGGGGAAAAATCAGTGGTTAATATATAAAAAACTGGGTAAACAACAATGAAGACTATTATTAACAAAAAGGTGCACAAGAAAGGAAAAATAATCATAGTTTTTTGATGGCTCAGTTGTCATAATTTAAATACTGAGAGAGCTCACTGAAATTAGAACCACAAAGGAAGGACGAGACAAGAAGTATAGGTGTGTACTTGGGGCAGGTATGTTTAGACTACTCTTCTCTATAGTGGGAAATCAAAATTGCAAAAACTGAAAAATCAAAAAGTAGCCATATGAGAATATTATTTAGAAATAAAGATATTCCTACCAAAATAATGTTCCAGGTATTGAAAACAATTGGCTTGAGGAGACTATGTCTTTTTGAGGAGTGGGGAGGACATCAACGGACTATTGTATTTTATAACAAGCCTTTTAAGAACTACTTTATTCTTTAAACTATTATATATACATGCATTTCCAATTCAAAAAAGAAAATTTTAAAGCAGGATTAAAATCACCTTTTTTTAATGGATACATGCAAATGTAGCAGCAGTAATAATTAAAATAACTAAAACTGAACATTTACTGTGTGCCTGACTTTATGTGAGATGACTCAACTATGTCAACCTCCCAGTAAACACGCATGAGGTTGGTGCTTTCATCCCCATCTTACAGTTAAATAAACTAATGTGAAGAGACGTGAAATGATTTATTCCATGCCATACACCCAAGAAGGGACAGAGCTAGGATTCAAACTAAGACGATCTGGTTTCAGCATACTATTACCTTCTAGAATCAAAGAATAAAAACATGGACAGGAAGAACACTCATCAAAGCCACGAAGTGGCTCTGCCTCTGGGGATAAAAAGGAATGAGCCTGGGGAGGGATAAAAAGTGTTCGACCGTAGTCATCTATTCTTTAAAAACAAATACGACAAACTGTTAATATTTAATTCTAGATGGTGGGAGCGTACATGTTATTATTCTCTCCAATATTCTATAGTTGTAAAAATATTTATTAATAGGGGGAAAACCTGAAGAAAGGCAAATGAATTTATCATTTGCTTTAATGACAGACTGATTTACAAAGCTGATTTATGGAAAGGAACTTTATTTAAAGGCTAAATTATTGGAATAATTGCAAGATAAAACTGGGAATGTTTTATCATGACCATATCATTGGAAGAGATTTAGATGAAAAAGGGTTGATCATGGGGATTGAGGGGGCAAATGGCTCTTCCTTAGTTACTGCCTAAAGGTCATCTTCTCAGAGACAACACTGCTGTCCACTCATCTAAGAAAGCCCCCACACGCACTAGGCAGAGTAATCTAAGCTCTGAAGCCACAGCACATGATAGAATCCCAGCCACCTGTGTAACCTTGGGAGAGATGCTTTATCATGCTTTATCTCAGTTTCCCCTTCTGTTAAGTGGGACCAACAACAGTGCTTATCTCACATAGCTGCACTGATGATTCTATGACTTAATGCTTAAAATAGTACCTGGCACTCAGATGTTCCCTGCTATCATACTATCACATTTATTGTCATCCAAGCATTTATCACTATTAGATAATCTTATTTGTTTACTCTTTGCCCACTAGATTGTAAGCTTCCAAGAGAACCAGAATCTTGCTGTCCTGTCCTCAGTTGTAGCTCCAGTGCCAGTAACTGTGCTTGGCAAACAGTAATGCTCAAATAAATTTAAGTAGATGTTGATCTGGTGGTACAGAACTGCTGGTACTTTCTCCTGTAGCTGTCACGTTATTTCACTTCTCAGTCTATGCTTTTGGTGTTCCTTCTGCATGGAAGTCCCTTCCCATCTAGATTAATCCTAACTCACCTCAGGCATCAGATTTCCCAGGAGGGAAGCCCTTGATATTGGGCTACAGGCTCGTCCTCTGTACACCTTATGCACATGCCTTAGCATAGCTCAATCTCAACACATGCCGTACTGTGTTGAAATAATGTTTGTGTGTCTGCCCCCACAAGTAGTCAAGCATAGAGCTTAAGAGCAGTAACTTGGGAGCCAGCCTGCCTGCATTTGAACACTGGCCATACAAAATACTTGAGCAAGTTACTTAACTGATGTCTATTTCCTAGCCTATAAAATGGAGGTAATAGCAGCACCTATCTCTCAAAAAAGTTCTCAAAGGACGAAAAGCCTATATATTTGTACAGAAATAAGTCCCTACGACATAGTAAATATGATATATTAAATGTTACTTTAAGTCTCCTGAAGATATGCACAATGTCAGATTCACCTTTATCCTAGCACTGTGTACGCACTGAATAAATGTTTAAATGTTGACTGAACTGACAGCTATAGGACTAGTCCAAACAAAAATCAGTGCCCAAATGAAGGTACTAGCAATAAAGATGGAGGAATAGTGTATGGATATGAGACACGTTTGGGGGGAAAAGAAGTCAAAGAACATGTGGTCACGATTAGGACGAAATCAGCCATTAAAAAGGAGACAAATTTTAGGATGACACCTAGGTTGCCGGTTTCGGATACTTGGTGGTTTATGGTTCTATTCCCAAAAGAGGGACTATAAGGAAAGCAAGGAGAAAAGAAGAGAGTTCTTTGCAAATTTTTACAACAAAATGCTTCACTCAGTGCTTAAAGACAGAAGAACACTTAAAAAAATAATCTGAACTCTCATCAACCCTGACAGAAATCTGGAACATTCTGTCCAAAAGAACTTTAAGCTCCATGAAGACAGACACTTTGCTGTTTTGTTCACTGCTGGTTCATGGTAGGCACTTAATATATACTGGGCAAATGAATGACAGAATGATGTAGGAAAATTTCAACTTTCCATCTCTATCAAACCAAAAATTTCAAACTTTTCATCTCAATCAAACCAATAAACATCCACTATGTGCTCAGCAATGTTCTAAATTTCTACAGGAAATACAAAAGAAATAAACTTCCTCTGTGTTTTGCCAAAAAAAAACAAGCAAAAAATTGGCAGGGAGAAAAAAAATTAAGGTTATTATTAAATATATTATTCATGTCAACTTAGCCTTAGCACTAAGCAGACAATCAAAGTATTTGTTAAATGAATAAGTTACTAAGATTTGTATAACAAGAGTAATTTATGGCCTCAGCACAAAACAGGTTCAGAGCAGGAAGGAAGAGTGAGGCTAAAAAGCGAGATGTATGGATAGAGAATCTAAGCCCAGTCCTGAAATATGAACAGGATATCAATAGATGAAGAAAAGATAGTCCAGGTGACTGTTGTGAATAAAATGCTATGATGTGATATGAAGGGTCACAGAAATGGAGAAAAGTTTTGGTAAAGTCGGGTTACACTTAGAAAAGCCACATTGAACAAAAGGCAAACAAAATGCCAACTCTTTGTTACCTTTCCTCATTTTCCCCATTCCTAAACAGAATTAATTGGTTCCCTTCCCAGAACTCTGAACAACACTATTCTAGTTCCTTCTATTAGAGTCCTTGTCCCACTGGATCATTACTACTGGTATACACATTGTTTTAGTTTACCAAAGGGCTGCCAAAGCAAAGTACCAGAAATGTGCTGGCTTTTATAAAGGGGATTTATTTAGGGTAAAAGCTTACAGTTCCAAGTCTGTGGAAAGTGCAACTCAAGGGACCATAAACGGCGCTCTCAGCCAAGTCAGCTGCCATGTGTTGAAGCAAGATGGCGGGCATCTCTGCAGAAGCCTCTGCCTTCCCTTCCGGGCTGTACCGTCCTCCGGAGCTCGGCTGAAGGCAACCAGGCATAGGGCTTGTCTCTCACCGGGTCTCTTCTTTCCGGCTCGGCTGCGCTGCTGTCTTCCTGACTTTAGCTGCAAGCTATCAGGCAAATGGCTCATCGCTCCCTGGAGCCTCAGCTGCTAGATCCTCTCCTATCTTCACACGGCAAGATTAAAAATGGTAGAGCTCCCCTTTCCCTCCATCCGTCTGTGTGTCTGTTTATATCAAACCCAACAAAGTGGCAGAGATACCTCACTGATGCAGTCCTATCAGAAGCCCTAAATCAATCTTACCGAATAATCTTATCAAAGACCCTTCCAGGGTACTTAAGGCATTCAAAGGGTGTCAACACCCATAGAAGTAGATTAGTTTACAAAGTATTTCTCTTTAAGGGATTCACAAAGTATTTTCAAACTGCCACATGAACCAAACTCTCCTGGTAGACCATCAACTAGGTAAGGATAGGAAATGTGTCATCCATGTATCCCATATGCCTAGCATACTGCCTGGGACAAAACAGATATAATGAATATGGAGGTGAGAGAGGGAATTTATGTATGAAAAAGGAGCCAACAGATAATGGTGAAGGTGTTAGAGCATAGGAATAACATAAAATATTTAAAACATTAGTCTCTTATTTTACTGTTGTTTGGTATCCTATGGAAAGTAAAACTGGAGCTATAAAACCCCACTTCATCTTCAGAATCCTGAAACTTTGATGCAATTACATACTTCTGACCTAAACATTCACGTAGAATTTTTTTGGTACTTGCTGTTTCTCAGTTACTTTTGATATACATAAACAATCAGACGTAAAAATTATACAACCTACAAAATCAAGACCAAAGTCTTGTCAAATTCAAAAAGTTCCTGCTTACTGTTAATCAAAAATTGGACAAGCTTTTTTTGCAATGGGTTTGTCACCAGAACACAGGTGTTGTGAAAACCACCACTACACCTTAAGCCGAACTTGGAAAGGAAAAGACTCGTACCCACACTGTCCTCGTTGGACACGTTAGGTTTGGGCAAGCCCACACTACTGGACACCTAATCTACAAAGGTGGTGGATTCAATGAAAGAACTGTTGAGAAATAGGAGGAGGAGGTTGCCGAGATGGACAAGGGCTCCTTCCAGGAGGCCTGCGTTTTGGATAAACTGAAAAGCTGAACTGAGTGTGGGATCACCACCAATACGTTCTTGGGGAAACCTGAGGCCAGTCAGAGTTATATGCCCATTATTGATGCCCCAGGGGACACAGACTTTATAAAAAACATGATCAGAGGCATGTATCAGGCTGGCTGAGCTGTCCTGGCTGTGGCTGCTGGTGTTGGTGAATTTGAAGCTGGGATCTCCAAGAATGGGCAGACCCATGAGCATGACCTTCTGGCTTAGACACTGGGTGTGGAATGACAAACTGTTCGGTTGACCAAGTGGACTCCACTGAGCCACCCTACAGCCAGAAGAGAAAGGAAACCGCGAAGCAAGTCAGCACCTACATTAAGAAAGTTGGCTACAACCCTCATAGAGTAGCATTTGTGCCAATTTCTGGCTGGAATGGTGACACCGTGCTGGCGCCAAGTGCTAACAGGAATGGAGAGTCACTCATAAGGACGGCAACATCAGGGGAATCACATGGCTTGAAGCTCTGGACAGCATCCTGCCACCTACTACCTGTTCAGCTGACAAACTTTGTGCCTGCTCTTCCAGGATGTCTACAAAATTGTTGGTACCAGCACTGTCAACTGGGGGCTGAGGAGACCAGTGTTCTCAAACCAGGCATGGAAGTGACCTTTGCTCCAGCCAGCATTATAATTGAAGTTAAGTCTGTTGGAATGCACCATGAAGCTTTGAATGAAGCTCCTTCGGGAGACAACACAGATTTCAGTGTCATGAACATCATGACAACGTGGCTGCTGACAGCAAAATGACCCATCAAAGAAGCAACTGGCCTCATTGCTCAAGTGATTATCATGAACCATCTAGGCCAAATCAGTACTGGCCATGCACCTGTGCTGGGTTGTCACCCAGCTCACACTGCTTGCACGTTTGCTGAGCCGAAGAAGATTGAATCACTGTTCTTCTAAGAAGCTGGAAGATGGCCCCAAACTTCTGAAATCGGGTGCTGATGCCATCACTGATATAGTTCCTAGCAAGCCCATGTATGTTGAGAGCTTCTCCATCCTCCACTGGGTCGTTTTGCTATTTCTGATGAGGCAGACAGTTGCTGTGGATGTTACCAAGGCAGTGCACAAGAAGGATGTTGGAGCTGGCCAGGTCACCAAGTCTGCCCAGAGAGTTCAGAAGGCTAAACGAGGGAAGCAAACTTGGCCCAGTGATTAGGGCATCCGTCTACCACATGGGAGGTCCGCGGTTCAAACCCTGGGCCTCCTTGACCCGTGTGGAGCTGGCCCACGTGCAGTGCTGATGCACGCAACGAGTGCTGTGCCACGCAGGGGTGTCCCCAGTGTAGGAGAGCCCCACGCGCAAGGAGTGCACCCTGTAAGGAGAGCCGCCCAACATGAAAGAAAAGTTCAGCCTGCCCAGGAATGGCGCCGCACACATGGAGAGATGACACAGTAAGATGATGCAACAAAAAGAAACACAGATTCCCAAGCCGCTGACAACAACAGAAGTGGACAAAGAACACACAGCAAAGAGACACAGAGAACAGACAACTGGGGTGGGCGGGGGAAGGGGAGAGAAATAAAATAAATAAATCTTAAAAAAAAAAAAAGAAAAAAGAAGGCTAAATGAATATTATCCATTGCATCTGCTGCCCCAGTCTTAGTGGTGGAAGGTCTCAGAACTGTTTTGTCTCAGTTGGTCACTTATGTTTAATAATAAAAAATAGTTAATGACAACAATGTATTATAAAATATTCAGAAGGAAGGAATATTTGTGGACCACATTTTTCTACTGTGTGGCAATTTTAAGTTATTTTTTTTAAATCAGTACTTTTTAAATGGAAACTTGACCAAAAATGTGTTACAGAATCCTGAGATTCATTAAAACAAAGTTTAATAAGGGGGAAAAAAAAGGACAAGAAAATTGAGGATTTGTATTGTGGAAGATCAGTATACTATAGGAACATGAAAAGTTTTCTCCTAGCAGGCAGCAGAAACACTGGCATTCTAAAGCTAAGAATATTCAGTTCACTTGAAACAAGTCCTTCAAAATTCTGGCATGAAATTCCTCTCCAAACTTAAAATTCTGTACACTATTCAAAGCATGCTGATAATGACCTAATAAAAGGGAAAAAACACTATACAATAACCAAGCCATACTGTGCTACAGCAGTCTTCCAATCACAAAATGGTGTGCTTCTATACAGAATATTTTAGACAACCTTCAACTGAAAATAAAACCATACCTTCTCAAAATAAAAACTTCAGCTAAAAACCACTGAGAGCTACTTAAAATTTAAAAGGAAAATATAAGAGAATTTTGGGGGGTGCATAATAGACATCAATATGCTCTAACTGTAGAATGAATGCTTTCAGCCAGCATAGAAGCATTCCATTTGTAGGCAACAATAATCATAATTAGGCTAAAGAAAGATGTTTTTCTTGTCATCTTTATTCAAGTATTTCACAGCAGTTATATTACAAATTACAGTAAATGTTCAAAATTCCAGAATTCAAAAATTAAATAATTTATTTCAAACTAATGTAAAATGAAGTCAAATGCAAAACATCAATTTAACACAATTCTAAATTAAACTACAAATCCAAAGAGACCATAGTTGATGAAGTCTACCTTAATCTACAAAGTAGACATATATGACTGAAACCAAATAGGACTCCCAAACGCTAAAGAACCAAATGTACAAAGTACAAAAGATGCAGGTACAAGCCCAAATTCAAGCTTACAATGTGATTACAAATAATAATTATAATAACAATGGCATTCAGCTACGGGACCTGACACTGAAGATACCTACTGAATAGCACCATAGCTGAACCAACTTAATCAAAAAATGGGAAGATAAGAAATTACCACCCCACTCCCTAAAAACAAAATCCAGTAAATCTACAAATACATTGGCATATGAGAAAAATCAAGTCATGAAAGGACATAAAAAAAATAATAATAATCACAGGTGAGATTCAAGTTCAAAAACACAATTAATTCCACAGCCATCAGTTTCAACTCTAGTGCGGTTCCATCATCTTCAAAACAGCTCCCATGGTCCCCACAGCCGAGCATTAACTATTGTCGGGCTATGCTGTGATATATATTTGACTGATCTGAGTGCAAGGTTTTACACAGGAGCTTATCATTTATAATGCTCACAATAGGAAATAAGAACAGAGGTCAATTTTGTACATATTTTTGCCAATGCTATACAGCAAAAATTAAGAACTTAGAGAAAGATAAACAAAATTGAGTCCACTTGGATAATTTCACAAGCTGCTTTAAACTATAGAACTCCCAGATATCTGTAAAATAAGCAAATCTGGTGTAATGTGTTTCTTTTTGCAGGGAATGGGGCCAGAGGAGCTGCTACAATATCAGCTCATTTTTCTCCCCTTGGCATTAGATTGGCTTTCTCTTTAAGACCTAAACTGTTCAAAGTGGCAGTTCCTATTATACTGAGGTTGCCTCCTATTTCTCCATCTACGTGTTAAGGTTAAAATAAAAAGACTTGATCTTATGGAAGCATTTTAATGCTGAACATAAATAAATTTCCTTTGTCAAACTCACTGATGGCTAAAATCTTAATTAACTTGTACAAATTAGTAACCTACTAAGAACATGTGCGTTTTTTTTTCCTTTCACAAGTGCTGCTGTTACTTGAACAGAATGCTTCTGAATTAGAGTAACTGGAATAAATATTTAAAAAAAAATAGTGCAGCAAGAACCTGAGACTTGCAAAAAACCCTTTTACCAGAAACTTGCTACAAAAAATCTGCTACATCTTATTTCATCAAATCTTTAAATTCTGTAACAATTTCCATCAAAATACAAAATGCTAATGTATTAGACAGTAAAATAGTTTGAACTGGTATGATGGTAATAAATACTAAAGAAAGCATGAAAATCCTCCCAATAATCAAATTGGAGGCTTCAAATAACCTCCCCTTTAAAATGGTTCATCGTTAATCGCACTTGCCCATCTTAAAAATACAGTGTGTCTACATGGGTAGCATCTTGAATTACATGACTAACTGAATACTATGAAAACTTCATAGACTATGTATAGAGAAAACAAGTGGCATTTAAAAAAAAAAATCCAGCTAGAATTAGAAGGTGTAAAATGTAAATGCAAATGCAAAGCAGCACTTAGGATTACTGCAGGAGCAAAGCGTGCTTTCTGCACTAACATCCAGCACATTACAAACAACCAGAGACAAGTACCTTAGCTTCAGCATGTAAACTGTGGCAAAGTGATTACAGGACTCTGTAAACACTGTTGGTAACTAAAATACAAAAAAGCTGAGGTAGCTCAGTATCTCTGCAGTAGTCCAAGACCATTTGCTCTAATTAAAACCTAAACTACATGTGTTGCATATATTGGAAAGACACACCTGCAGCTAACGGCTATAATGAATGAAGATATTGAGCCAACTTGTCAGCAAAATTTTTTTTACTTTTTGTTTAAAAATCATCTGATAAAAAAATTTCACGGCACTCCCTTTGCCTCTTTGCAACTGCCTAGACTGTGTCTCCAAATTTGTAGAAAGCAAGGTTTTTGTAAAACTAGTAACCCATAATTCATTTTAGATAAGTACAATTCACAGAAATCACTCAACAAGATCCAAAATGGGTTCCAATCAAAATGAATAGTTGTGAAGGTAAGATTATGGGAAGAGATTTAAACATTAATACTGTTATACCAGAGCTCACTTGCAATTACACACAGAAAATGAACTGGAGCTTCTGACAAATTCCTCTCTTTTCCGTCCATTTGGCAAGTTCTGGCTTTAAAACAAAACTATATACGAAATCATTCTTCTCTGGGAACTCAAACTCGGCAACTATTAAACTGCCACTCACTAACAGAAGAAAGAATGGCAACTATCTATCTATTTTCTGGTCATTATTGTCAGCAATACCAAAAAGTGTTTTTGTGTGTGGGTGGGTAGGGGAATGTTTATTATTTGTTGTTTTATTAAGTGTTTCTTCAAAAAGAAACAGAGCACATAGGAAAACTTACCATTTTAGTATATTGCATGGCTGAGTGTCTTGATTGAATTCTAAGAGCAAGACAGGCATTTTATACCGAAAGACTAGTTGCCTCTTAATGACACAGAATAGCAAACTTATTTTCAGGGTCATGACCAAAGAAAACATTCCAATTCTGTCATTTGCTTCCAGCTAGCCCACCCATCTGTTTAGCCTTATCTTTCTCAAATGAATAAAAAGGCACATTAAAGGCAGTTCTAAAGAGCCTAACCTAATTTCATCCAGTTTCTTCATCCCACCAGAATATACCACAGCCAACTCAAAACAGGTTTCAGTCCTTTACCCAGAGAATAAGAAAACAAATATCAAGGGAATAGAAAAGAGGAAAAAAAAAAAATCACAAACAGGTTGCCCACTGTTCAAACGATTCAACACGGTTAGAACTGCCCCATCCAGTTTCCACGTGTTTGCTGGTCTGCTCCCTAAAGAGGTCTCCAAAAGAGAGTGCACAAAAAGAGGAGCAGAAGCGAAAGCAGTTTCTGTAGCACCAAAATCTCCAAGCTGTAGGGTTGTATCTTTTATTTGTGGAAAATACAACATGTTTCTGAAGTTCTGTTTGGTTCTTGTAGGCTGGTTGGTTTCAGGTACCTGAGACAATAGCACCAAATTCAACAGAGAGAGAATGAGTGAGAGAGCACTTAAGACCAAGGCTCTGCACATAATTGGTGCAATTTGGAATTGAATGGCTCAGAAGACTGCTCTGTCAGGAGCAGATTGGAGAGGATAAACCACTCATCTTGGAAAGTTCATAGGAATGTCTCAAACATATGAACTGTTCTTTCCATCTCCTATAAGAGGGAAAAAGAAAAAAGATAATGTTATCTATTAAGGGAACCACAAAGATACTCATTATGGGAGAATTCTCTTTAACAACTTTTGACAGAACAAATTTGAGATGCAAATTAATCTTTGAATATTTTCCTGATTACAATAACATAGCTGCTCTGTCAAACAATCTACCAATGGGCACTCCAAGGAGCCTCCTATTTTATATTTAGACTAATGAGGATAATAATAGTGACATTCAATGAGTACTTACTATGTCAGATGCTATGCTACAAAATTTTTATATATATTAATTCATTTAATCCCCACAAAAATTTTGAAAATGGGTATTATTATGATGCCCATTTTACATGTAAGAAAAGGGAGGCTCAGAGAGGATAAATCCTTTGCCAGCTAGTAAGTGGCAGGGTATGGATCTGAACACAGACTCCAGAGTCTGAGCCTTTCCTTCCTTACTCATTACATAACATTCTATGAACTCCCAAAGCAAAATGAATGCATTCAGCATAGTTACTAGGCTTATGCCAGAATAGAATGTACCCTGTTCTCACTTCCATCCACTCCAACCAGGGCTTTCAAGAGAAAAATAAAGCTAGAATGAGTCACTTTCATCAGCAACACCAGGAAAGCCACTCAGTTCTGATTCTGCTATAGATCCCCTTCCTTCTGTCAACTAGGCTCCTGGATTACAAAACTTCTAAATCCCTTACTGAGAAGAGTTTCACTGCTGAAGAGTATTCAATCCATTTAAGCTAACGAAATCTCAACCACCAACAAAGATATTCTTAAGTTTTAAAAAAGGTAAAGAACTCTATCCCCGTCATTCGATTGTTAAAAGAAACAAAACAGTTTCTATGGCTGAGAGACTTAAAATGGGGCCCAGAGGTCATTCTGGAGGTTACTCTACAGCAGGTCTCAGCCAGGTATCATAGCTGCCACCAAAACATCAGGCAACCAGGTTCCTCAGAACCCTAAGTACATCCGGACACCATAATCAATCACAGGATAAAGAATTCAGTTAACTATCCAATCAAATATCCACCAAGCACACACCCAACTTGTCTCATCATCTTTTCTTTTAAAAGCCCTTCCTTAGAAATGCCAAAATGGACATGATTTGGGTTGCCACCTGAAACTGTGCTCCCCAAAATGCAATTTTAAGAGCCCAAATAAATGCCTTTATTGCCTTGCAGCTTTATTTCTCAGTTGACAGATTCATGTGGGCAAATGTCAAATAAATTTAATATTCTTTTCTTCCTTCAAACATCACTATAGAACTAATAGGCCATATTAAGAGATCATATGAAAAAAAAAAAAAAAAAAGAGAGATCATATGATCAAAAAGTGTTTCTATATGATTAATCAAAATCACTTGCTGCTAAATGTTTTATCATATATTGCTAAGTAGGGGTAAAAGTCAGATTATAAAACAGAATATACAGTAGGATACCAATGTTTAAATAAATGCCCACACAATTATACAAACTATGTATGTATATCTAGACACTTTTAAAGGATGGTAGATCTATCATAAGATTAATATTGACTAGTTTCCTCTAGATGGTGGGATACGAGTGATGTTTTTTTCTTGTTTGTGCTTTTCTGTAATTTCCATTATTATTAATGACAGCGTAGCTTTGTAAGTATATAATTCATAAAAATGTGATAATTTTTAAATGCTCTCTTGCACCATATTCACTAAATGTAAATCTTTAATATACTAGAAATGCTCCTTGAGAGCAGGGATTTTATCTTATTTATTTTTTTCATCCCAAACACCTGGGACAGTGTCTGACACTAAAGATACTAAACAAATATTTGATAGATGGCCCACAAATAAATAAACTTACAGGCAAATAAACCGAGCGAATCTAATTAAGTCAATTAACTTTTTGATGGATAGATGTGGTATGACATTTGTCTAGATGACTTCAAAAAACAATAGTGGAGCTTTATGTAAATTATATGAATAGAGATATATAAACTCATTATATTATTATACAGTAGAGCTTTCTTATGGTCTAGAGTGGTTGAGAAAGGAAGCGTGTCCAGAAGCACACTCTAAAAATGTCTAAGCAAAAGGACAACCACTCCTTGATGTGGCTACGCTACAGACCTAGATCTGATTAATGAGATGGTCTTTAAGTTCTCTTCCAACCATTAATGGGGTGACAAGTCAGTCTCATTGTTCATGCCAATGCCTTTCTTTTTTTAAAGATTTATTTATCTATCTACTTATTTCTCCCCCTTCTCCTCCTCCCACCCTGCTGTTTTTGCTGTCTGTGTTGTCTTCTCTTCTCATTTTCTCTCCTCTGGGATTCATCAGGATTTGAGCCTGGAGACTCCTGATGGGGAGAGAGGCTCCCTGTCAATTGCACCACCTCAGTTCCTGGTTTCTGCTGCACTTCACCTTGACTCTCCCCTTGTTCCTCTTCTTTCTCTTCTTCTTTTTCACCAGGAGGCCCCTGGGATAGAACCCACATCCTCCCATATGGTAGGTAGAAGCTCTATTACTTGAGCCACATCCATTTACCATCCTTTCTTTTTTAATATCCCTTTTCAAATTCTGTTTACATTCTTTATGCAGAGGTAAAATAACAAATTTAAATGTGAAAGAATCCTTTACAATTAAATCCAACAACTGTATACATTTATCTTACCCCCATGTCAGTGAAAATATCACCAACTATTATAAAAGGGAACAAATTATTAATATATAACAGAAGAGAAAAAAAGAAAAAAAAACATTTCATAAAAAATATGTCTAAGTATGAAATGTATTGCTCACCTAATGACATCATCACATCCTTCTCTTCTGTGCACTTAATTATAACACATGGTTTCCTCAAATAAACTCATCCCCATACTTATTCTTCAGTTGTCCACTTACATATTCTTCCACCTGCTCCAGGGCTATCTTCATGTAGCTATCCAGGCAAGCTAGGAATAACTGTGACATACTATTCTGTGTACCTGCCAACCCTGAGCACCAAGAATTTCTGTGTTTTGGCATACTCAGAAACCCTAGAATATTTCTGCCCTGAGAAGAAATGGTACAAAAAGCCTCTACTCTTCAAAACGTAACTCTGAACGTTTCCTCTAATCTTAAACTTCATAACATTCTTCAGTTACTTTGTGAAAGATACAGACTTAGAGGAAATTATTTATTCATAGAAACAAGCAAAAGCATATACTTGTATACTTGTTTATTCTAGAGATAAATGAAGTACTTACCTCTACAAGCTGTGATTTGTCAAAATCTTTGCGATGACGGTAGATGCACTGACTAAGAAGAGAATATAATCTCTCTAGTTGATCAACAGCCAAATTGTTGCTTTTATCTACCAGCAAATCAAGCAATCTCTAAGAAAAATGAGAAGAAAAATAAGAAAATAAAGTTGGATTTCTTAGTCAAATTGAAAACTGTATTTGAATGGCTATGTAATAGGCATCATAAAGCTATGGCATAACAATGACAACTGATGTGAGAAAATTCTAGGACTTAGTTTATTACCAAGACAATTCCAACCTTTCAAAACACATGCAACTCATTTTTCTTAGAAGCACTGATATTCCTTAAAGCATGGATATTTGTATTAAAGCAAGAATTTCCAAAATTAGTTTTATCAACTACATACAAACATATTCAGATCTCTTTCTGCAACTTTTACACCTAACTGGAAATAGCTACACTTACCTGCAATCTCTCATGATCAACTATAAGAGGTGGCACAGGTTCAGACGGCTCTTCTGGAACCAGTTCCAGGCTTGTTGTTTTTGCCTGCTCTAAAATTACCTTACGATATTTCTTAACTTTAGAAGCACCTACAAATGAGAAAAAAACAAAAACAAAAACAAAAACAGCACAGCAAGTAAAACATAAGAAAAATCAGGTTTGTACAGCTATAAATTCTTTTATTCAGCACAAATCTTTTTTTAGAGTGAGGAAAGGTATAAGTATTCTTTCAGTGAATTTTTGGTAAAAATAATTAAGGAGAACTAAACTGCAACCATGAAAGAAACCCAAGTCATATTAGAACATCATCTAGTAAACATATCCACTAAAAAGATGATTAAAAGTCAATCTTCACCTCCAAGCTCTGACTTATAAACAGCCTTCATTTTCTTTGATAGCATTATTTTAAAATTCAGCGCTTTCAGAATTGGAGGAAGGAAAGCAACCTAGAAAAGCAGATACTAAAATAATGTGAGGCCAACCTGTCTACACGTTTGCCTCCCAACCTACATTTACTACAGTACTATCTGAAATCTCATTTTTTTTCCTGTTATACTGCCCAAAATTCTATCACAGACTGATCTGGACTATAACATTTTTTTCTTATAAATATAAATCAACTTTAAATATAATTGGTAGCATTCTTTCCTGCCTTAGAATGATTTAGTATAATCTAATCCCTTCTAACATCTTGTTGAGACCAGTCACACTGAGAAAATAGTGGTTCTGAGTAGGGGGTAAACATAATATCACCATCCTGGGCACTCTGTTGGGTAGAGAGGATAGAGAGACCTTCGAGACCTGTGCTCCTCAAAGTAGGGGGTAGTCAGTCTAAGAGGAGTCCGATGGAGAAGAAATGCAAAGACAAACTGGGATTATTTTATACCAGGTCTGGCCCACATGAAGGATACCACTAAGGAGAACATTCTTCCTCCATTCTGCATTAATCCTTTTACTCCTCAGTCTTTAAACAACTCCTTCTCTTCCATGCCTGTTCCACAAATAGTGAAGAACTAAAAAGTCACCTTTAAAAATACATACCATAATATATCAACTATAGATGCAGCCTTTATAATTCAATAACATATGCTAGGCTTTTGTTATGACCATATGGATCCTCACAACACCATATCCATGGACTTCTAAAGGCCTGAGAACTTGGATAGCATCAGGTAATACTGCCTTGACAATTCCAAATAAAAACTTCAAGTAAGCTTTTACACAATACATATATTAAAGCTTGTAAATTGCAAATTGAATACAGTATTAATTCAAAACTTTTCTGCATGCTTACTAAAATCTTACAGTACCATAGTATTAGAATGCAATCCTCCTCATTACACCTACTCTGGCCCATAATATCTTAGATTTCTCCCATTTTTCTACTCTGTCCCATTTATTACTTAACTCTAGCATAACCCTAGCTTTAACCCATTTTTAAAGTTCTGTCTCTCTGATGGCCCAGAATACTGTTCTTAAAAGTATATTCTATTATTAAATATTGAGAAAAAATAATAATTTTAGCAGGTAGCATTCAAGAACAGTAAGTATCTCTTTACTAAAAAGAAGAATTCTAAAGCTTTGAATTACACTTTTCTACTTCCTAATTCTACTAGAGGGCTCTAAGCAACCTTTTGAGGTTTTTGAGGAAACTGGCAGGAAAAAAACTTCCCATCTAGCCCAAATCCCAGGCTAAAGCTGTGTATTCCATACAATCTAGAGAACATGGTAAAGTTTAAAGTTAACTTAATGATAAGAAAACTATATGCCCAGGAGGGAAATGTATATTAAGATATCCAATTCACCCCATCCCCATCAGGCTAAAGAACCATAAACAAAGAGGCAATTAATTTATCTAATTTATTTAATCCCTGCAATAACACCCATCTGAAGTTTAACTTAAAAGATGAAAAAAACAGGGTTTGAGTATGTGATTAGCTCGAAGTCCCATGATTACAATGGACACAAAGTGATGTTTTATTTAATGTAGGTCCATATGGCTCTAATACACTACACTGCTATTGATCTCAGTCTTCTCTGTCTACCTCATGCCAATAATTCTGTTTTAATTCCATCTTCTTACCACCTGTGGATTTACTCAGCTTTTAGTCATAAATCCCTTAAGACAAGAATGATAATCAGGTGGAAGGCATTGTGTAAACAATCAGGATGGTAATACATTCTGGACCATAACCCGCTGAAACTTTCAACAAAATTTACTATGTATAGGTGTACTTTTTCTAGGGAAGGGATGAAAACAGCTTCTCAAAGAGGAATAATTATTCACCAACTGCTGTTAGTAGAGACCATACAAAACATGCAATGAATTTACTCTGGAATTTAAGCCTTCAGAGAAGATTTTTAAAAAATACTAATTCTACCTTCTTTATCCAGTTCTGCATCTTTAACCTCCACATCATGGCCAGGTTCTAACTTCTCATTATTGCTACATTCCAGTGCATCTAGTTTCTCAGGATCATCTCCATGATTTTCATTTGAAGTTTCTGGTTTTTCTTTTGACTGGTCCTCCAGAAGAAACTTTTGTTCAGAACTACACTTATCTCCACTACAGAAAGAAACTACTTCAGCTTTGCCGTTCTGAGACTCCAGAATTGGTATTCCTTCAAAACTGTCAGTGGAGGCCTCACCATTTAGACAGTTTCCTTTAAGGAAAGACTCTTTCCTAGATGTCTGCTCTGGGTTTAGAGAACTGCTGCTGTTGACAAGTAGGGACTCATTTGAACTTTCTTCTTCAGTAGATGCAAAGTTCTCTTTTGTGCCTGCTCCATTGTTAAGCCTCTGCCCCTGGTCCATGTCCATGATGTCACATGATGACTCGTCATTGGTCATAGATAAGTCTCCAGTCTCTTCTCCATTCTCCTCATGGCAGTCAGTGCTTACCTCAAACTCTCCATTCTCTAGCAATTTCCTGTCTTCCGTATGGTTCTCATAGTCTGCAAATTTAGTATCCTCTTCATCTTTTTTTAAATTATTGACTTTCCTTTTCTTAATAATTCCTTTACCCCACTGGGATCGCCGCCTCGATTTTCTCCGAACCCGAACTGTGTTTTAAGGAAGGAAAAAAGATATGTAGAACTTGGAATACAAATACTTGTCTTACAAGTGTTTATTAAATAGGATCCAAAAGGAAGTAAACCCACACTGATAAAGCACACCAACAAGAACTACCCATACATAGCCCTTGACATCCATGCTGATTAAATCTCAGAACCTACAGTTGGAAGAGATATGATGTTAGGCATAACCTCTGCAGAAGGACTTTTTTAAAAATTTACTTCCTGTATGAATTTACTCAGTGATAATCTTTTCTACTGACCTAGAATCTAATTTTATTTTATAGCTGTTCCGAATATCCAAGGGTCACTAGGTACATTGTATACAATATACACAATATATATGAATGTATATAATACATCCATTTAAGGAATGTCCATATTACCAGGATGCCTGGAAGGTTTGGGGTCACAGCCCTGGTTTTCTGCCAGAAAGGTGGGTGCTTTGCCAGCAAGATAACCCCCAAAAATAGCTCTTAAGTAATAAAAGAAATGAAGATAAGGTCCAATATCCCAAGGCAGAACAGTTATGGGTATACCCACAAAGAAATCTCCTATGCCTCTCCTTTGTCACCCACAATAAGTATGGTCATAGACACAAGTCCTATGATGGTTATGTTGGACAATGTGATCAACCAACTATTAGTCTCCTCTCACACAAACAGCTCACCTAGCAGCATCAATTTCTGATAAAGTAGTTATTTAAGAGTATGTGAGAGAATTAAATCATCTGCTATTACAGCAACAATACCACCATTAACCAAACACTGAAAATAAATATTTGGTTAGTTATGTGAAAACGGAGACCTATAAAAGTTGTAGGGAGAACCAGAACCAATCATGAGCCTTCTGAGAGCACAGCTGAGGCCTCCAGGCAATGAGGGACCCAAAGATTTTTAATATCCTGTATATGTAACAATGGTAGTCAGGCAAGTATACCTCGCTGCTCTTTAAATAAACAAGAAGTTAATTTCTAGATGGCTATTTGGCACACTTGCACAAAGAAGATTTAAATGCAAAAATTAGTAAAGCAAGCCAGTTAAACTAAAGCCCTATTACTTCTGCAATTGTAAATTCTAAATATTAGTTTGTTGAAAATAAGCCACCAGAGAGTAAAAATAATCCATTTTTTTCTGAGGCTCTGAAAGTAGTAAGTCTGGTTTAATTAAATAAGACTATATACTATTAATATATCAAAACCAAAAAGCTTTCTAAATACAGACATTTTAAAAATAAAATATAAATATGTAGGGAAGCGGACTTGGCCCAGTGGTTAGGGCGTCCGTCTACCACATGGGAGGTCCGTGGTTCAAACCCCAGGCCTCCTTGACCCATGTGGAGCTGGCCCACGCGCAGCGCTGATGCGTGCAAGGAGTGCCCTGCCACGCAGGGGTGTCCCCCACATA
This sequence comes from Dasypus novemcinctus, assembly GCF_030445035.2. Lineage (NCBI taxonomy): Eukaryota > Metazoa > Chordata > Mammalia > Cingulata > Dasypodidae > Dasypus > Dasypus novemcinctus. The sequence goes on from NC_080697.1 coordinate 14,015,429, forward strand.
GGGGAGCCCCACGCACAAGGAGTGAGCACCGCAAGGAGTGCTCCCTGTAAGGAGAGCCGCCCAGTGTGAAAGAATGTGCAGCCTGCCCAAGAATGGTGACTCACACATGGAGAGCTGACACAAGATGACGCAACAAAAAGAAATACAAATTCCCGTGCCACTGACAACAGAAGCGGTCAAGAAGAACAAGCAGAAAATAGACAGAGAACAGACAACTGGGGGGAGGGAAGGGGAGAGAAATAAAAAAAGAAAAAGAAAGCAGACAGTGGGAGGGAAGGGGAGAGAATAAATAAAATAAATCTTAAAATAAAAAAAAATTTAAAAAACATATATAAATATGTAGATTATTTAATCCACAGTTTAAAAATTGCATTTTAAATAATCAGTCCATAAATTTTCACTGACACTTTATCTGTGCATGAGACAGATGGGAATATGGTCTTCTGACAACACTTTTTTTATTTCTTTTCTCTATTTTTTAAAAATGTTATATTAAAAAAATATAAGAAGTTCCCATATACCTCCTCCCCCTTCCCCCCACTCCTCCCACATCAACAACCTCTTTCATCATCATGGCACATTCACGGCATTCGGTGAATATATTTTGGAGCACTGCTGCACCACAAGGACAGTGGTCCACATTGTAGTCTACACTCTCCCTCAGTCCACCCAGTGGGCCATGGCAGGACATACATTGTCCAGCATCTGTCCCTGCAGTACCACCCAGGACAACTCCAAGTCCTGAAAATACCCCCACATCAAATCTCTTCTTCCCTCTCCCTACCCTCAGCAGCTACTGTAGTCACTTTCTCCATACCAATGCTACAATTTCTTCCATTACTAATCACAATAGTTCCATAGCAGAATGTCAGTAAGTCCACTCTAATCCATACTCTAATCCTCCATCGTGTGGACTCTGGGATGGTTATGACCACTCCACCTCTATATCGAGAGGAGGCTTAGATTCCACATGGATGATGGATGCAATTCTCCTGCTTGTAGCTGTAGGCACTCTTGGCTCCCTGGTGTGGTGGTTGATCTTCTTCACCTCCCTGTTAGCTGGCTGGGGTAAGTTCAATAAACCAGAGGGTAGGAGTTGCAAGTCTGCTGAGGTTCAGGCCTGGCTGTCACATGGACAGTCCAGAGATTCAGGTATCCTGAGTATACACTAACCCCAGCGCCAACCACAGGTTCAGTAAAAGTGACAGAAGAGGCATGTGTAGAAAGGTCACATCTGAGTCCAACTCCATCACACTCAGGAACATGAACTCCAAAGTAGGGCCAGCTGACATAGCACTGAACTCCAGAGCCATCTGCCATGACCATAGAACCTGTGGGTCTTTGTAGCCCTCAGGAAAACCAGTACCTGAGGTTCTATCTACTTTGGTTGTCTCTGGGACCCTGTTGAGGCGTGCGTAAGCGTGACCCTTCTGAAGACCTTCTGACTCTTTTTTGGAGACTCAGCCATATAAACTCATTTGTCCTTTCCATTTCCCCCTTTTACTCAAGGTCAAAAAGCAGTTTTTAACACCTGATATTACATGTAGGCTGAGAAAGTCTGCTGGTGTGAGCTGACCCTTTTATTCAAGGCCTTTTTCTAGTTACATCATCAGCTGGTACTTGGTAGTAATCCCTCAGTGCCAGGGAGGCTCATCCCTGGGAGTCATGTCTCACACTGGGGAGAAGGTAATGCATTTATATATTTAGTTTGGCTTAGAGAGTGGCCACATTTGAGCAACATGGAGGCTCTCAGGAGGTAACTCTTAGGCACCCTGTAGCTCTAGGCCTAGTTCATACTTAAGGAGCAAGGCTCATAAGCATACTGACAACACTTGTTTCTTATATTCCCACTGCTTAATATGAACTTGTAATCTATTAACAGTGTATAGTATATTTACATATTTGTTTAATCCTTTTAACTTTAACCCCTAGTGAGTATCTGTAAATATACCAAGGTATTCACTAGAAATGGGCAAATTTCACTATAAATATTCATTTCTTATCTAAGAAAATGTCTACTGAAGGTTTCTGAAATCAATTTCAAAATTTGGGAAACGGACTTTGGCCCAGCGGTTAGGGCGTCCGTTTACCATATGGGAGGTCCGCGGTTCAAACCCCAGGCCTCCTTGACCCGTGTGGAGCTGGCCATGCGCAGTGCTGATGCGCGCAAGGAGTGCCCTGCCACGCAAGGGTGTCCCCCGTGTGGGGGAGCCCCCACGCGCAAGGAGTGCGCCCGTGAGGAAAGCCGCCCAGCGTGAAAAGAAAGTGCAGCCTGCCCAGGAATGGTGCCGCCCACACTTCCTGTGCCGCTGACGACAACAGAAGCGGACAAAGAAACAAAAAGCAGACAAAGAAACAAGACGCAACAAATAGACACCAAGAACAGACAACCAGGGGAGGGGGGGAAATTAAATAAATAAATAAATCTTTAAAAAAAAATTAAAAAAAAATTTCAAAATTTAAGTTACTGAGTCAACTGTCTTGAAATATATTTTCCTTTAAGATGTAATACCATTAGAACTGTCTCTTTATTCTTTTTCTCCTATCAATTTCCATTGTTACGATTTGCAGTTATAGGTTAATTAGCATAAGGGAAAATGTTTCTGTATTTGTCTACTGTTAAAGCAGGTGCAGTGGGCAGTACCTAGTGAAGGAAAACAGATTATTACTCCAGGCCCTTGATCTGATGATTGTATTTATGAATCTTTTCTTGTGAAATTGAAACTTAGCCTAATATTATAAATTGCCTAAAATTACCTCCAGAAAGCTTCCTTGTTGCTCAAATTTAGCCTCTCTCTAAGCCAAACTCAGCATACAAATGCACTACCTTCCCCTCAGTATGGGACATGCCTCCCTGGAACCGATGGATTATTACCAAGTGTCAACTAGTGATGCAGTTGGGAAAAAACTTGGACCAAAAAGGGAAAATATTAAATACCAATGAGTTTTTATGGCTAGCAGACTTCAAAGTGGGTTGGGAGGTCATTCCAGAGGTTACACTTATGCACGTCTCAGCAGGATCTCATTGACTGCCACAGTAAATAGTGCCTTCAACAGTAGGGCTCCCAAGGGCTCTAGACACATCTAGATACTATAAAAAGAGCAGAAAGGCTCAGGAATTCAGCACCCTGTCAGTGGGCTTTACTTTGGAATTTATTCTCCCCAGTATAAAAGAGTTAGGCTCATTTATAGTTTCCCTACACATGGCTCTTCTCCCCCTTTTAGTTGAACTTATAATTAGCACTATACTTGTTAAATATATGTCCCAGACACTTAAATCTTTAAAGATTTTTTTGAAATCTTTTTTTCCTGTTCATGTGCCAGTTGAGCCCTGAACCTCAGCAGAGTTGCAACACCTACTCTTCAGTTCACTGGATTCACCCAGGACAACTAACAAGGATGATGATGATGGACAACTCCTATCCCAAGGAACAGAGAGTGCCTGCAACTGCAAGCAAGATAGTTCCATCAATCTGCCCCAAGGGATCTAAGCCCCCTCTCAATCAGAAACAGAGTGATCATCACCATACCCATATCCTCAAGATTGGGTAATGAGCAATGGACTAAAGTAGATTTACTATTATTCTATTATAGTTATTATTTTTCTAGCAATGGAAGGACTTTATCATTGATATAAAGTCAGTGGCCACCAGAGGTTCTGAGGGGAGGAAGAGGGAAAAATAGGTGTAACATGGGGGCATTTTTAGGACATTGGAATTGTCTTGCATAACATTGCAATGACAGATACAGGTCATTTTACATTTTGTCCATAACCTACAAAGTTGTTCAAGGCAGAGTGTAAACTATAATGTAAACTACAGTCCACAGTTAGTGGCAATGCTCAATATGTGTATATCAATTGTAACAAATGTAACACACTATTGAAAGATGCTGTTAATGGGGGAGAGTATGGGAGGGGGAGAGGGAGGGGAGTATGGGAATCCCCTATATTTTTTACAGAACATTTATGTAATCTAAAGCTTCTTCAAAAATAAAAAATAAAAAAGCTGGTATATAACATCAAGTGATGAGCATTCATAAGCATTCCATTGGTTATACAAAAACTAATTCAGTTCATATAAGAAAAATGTTCAGTTTGTCTATCCTAAAAGGTGGAGTTGTTAAGGTTTTTACTGCCTGACAAGAGACTCCTGAAACCGTGACCTCACTTACCCTGCAAACATATAACCAAAAGTACTGGAGCATCTCTTTTTCTTTTTCTATCCTCTCTAAGCCACAGAACTCTACAAGAAGCTGAACTCTGCTCAATCAAGAGCCAGCTCAATTACTTTATGTGTAATACATTAAGCAAAGGCTAGGAACCTTACTGAAGCAAGCTTCCTTCTAATGTTTTCATCCTGGTTAATAAGAGAGAGAAAATGTTCTTATTCTTTGGGAAGCAGAACTAGAGGTATTCTTCTTATTTCATTATTTCTAAAGGTTAGGATAATTTTGGCAAACTAAGAGAAATTGACAATATACGCAACATAAAAGCTAGAATCTCTGTTTAATGTACGGTTGTATCTTCAAAACACCTAGCATGTGGAAAAACTATATTAATATATCACTCCCTTTTTCAGGGGTGCCCTGTGTGAAAAACACATTTAGGGATACAATCTTTAGAGCCAATTTTTATATCATCACTGAATTTGTTTCTAAAACTAAGACTAGGGAAAGCAACTCTCCCTAAGAAACATGTAGATTTACGATTTAAGTTAATGTAAAATACACAGTTAATGTGTCACATATGCCATCTACTGGTGGAAAAAAACAAAACTCATTTCTAAATTAAAGGAACATTTTTAATATTTAAAAGAAATCAAGCTGCTTAAAGCAAAGTACTTGGTGTGTTTTAATTAGTAAACATTTCTATCTAGTGCAGAGTATGAAAAGGGTTTCAAAGTTTAAATTAGAGTGCTGTGTTACATAATCCAAGTCATGATCTAATTTACAACTAAGCCAAAACACTTTAATCGGTTTCCTGGCAGCTAAATGCACCATTAAGTCCTTCAAATTTTCTCACATATGAATGCTATTTATCAAAAAGAGGACAAGTTTAAAAAAAGAAAGTTGGTATGGTTTATTTATTCAAACTTAACACCATTGAGAAAGAATATATTATGGTCAGCTTTACCGAAAATTGGAACAATATGATCACCTTTTACGCTGGAAGAAGAGCACGAATGAAGAAAAATGAGGAAAAAAAAAAAGCTTAGAACACTGAATTTTCCCTCTAACTAATCTTGCTCTGGCAAAACTAAATAAAGAAGGCTGTACAGATTTTGCAAGTTGAGCACAAAATATCACAGAAAAATCAACTCTCTACTGTCAAATCTGACACTTCTATATAGTAGGTGTTTCCCTTTCCCACCATAAAGAGAACATCCTGCAGAGTGTACAAGCAAGGGGTGGGGAACAGGTAAAGTTTATTGCCTCCAAATCAACATCCAAAAACCAAAGTTTGAAACTGAAAATCTTTAAACCTAGTTTAATTATAACAGCAAGTACTGAATAGAGTTAGAAAATAGCAAATAAAGCTAAAGAAACACACTTCTGATTTAGTATCTTATCCCACAAGCTTTTCACCTCTGAAGATAAAAAGATTCAAAGAGCTGTGTGAAAGCAGCACTTTGGTTTTTGTACCCAATTCCTAACAAATCTGCATCATCCTTATTTGTTCCCACTGTTGGATAATGTGATCTCTTATACTCACATGCACATTTATTTGCAGAGTTGTGCCAGACATCCATTGGATTTCTTTGTTTGTGCCGAAATGCCTCTTCAACTCTAGTTTCTGTCTTCCGAGCTCCAGTACCGTGAGGATTTATTTGTTCTGCTGTTACTGATAAGCCTGCAAACAGAAGATAAGCCATACCTATTTAAATATTCCTAGCTACATAAAACAAGGTTTTTAAAGGCAAAAAAAAAAAAAAGCCTGAAATACAGACCTGAGTTTTTAAAGTCATTAATTATACTGGGACAGTTTGCAATTCTGATGGAAACAGTATCTTTTGTTTTAAGATAGGAAAGAAACTAGATATAAAATCTTAAGAATAAAACAACCCAGCAGGGCGATGCTTACATTTAAACCCCAAAGGAGCCCCAATTTTACTTATTTTAATTCTCCAAGGGAAACATTTCACATAATGACTATGAGATAGCAAGACTGTATATTGTCTAAAAGTCATGATTCCTGTCATCTTTGAGTGTTTAAGTGTTTACTGGGCCACTAAACTCCATTCACATGAACTGTTTCCATCTGATCTTAGGTGCCTGTAATATCAAACTGAAGTAACTGATCTTCCTAAGAGTAACCATTCCATCTCCCTTTTCTTCATTAGATTCTTTTCTTAAGCTAGTCAACACTAAGTATCACTGATACCTCCAGTTGTGGTAGCTTGGAGCTTTGTATCCCAAAGAAACATGTTCTTAAATTTAATCCATTAAGTGGATTAACCCATTAATCCACTATAAACAAGATCTCTTCAAGATGTTATGTCAGTTAAAATGTGGCCCAAATGAGCAAAATTGGGTTTTAATCTGGATTACTGCAGTCCTTTACAAGCAGAGTGAAAGTCACACAGAGAGAAACCAAGGGGAGCAGCCAAAAGTTAGAAATAAACAGAATCCAAAAGAGAAGGAAGACGCTTCCATGTGCATTGCCATGTGACAGAAAAGGCAAGGACAAATGATCAACAGCTGCCAATCACAGAATGCCACAGTCTTCTGGAGAAAAGCAACACCTTGATTGCCCCTTGATCATTTGGACTTCTCCAAGTCTCAAAACCATGAACTAATAAATTTCCATTGCTTAAGCCAATCCACTGTATGGTATTTGTTTCAGCAGCCAGGAAACTAAAACAACTATTACATAATAATTCCCAAATCTGCAACTTTTGCCAAAACACCTCTTGAACTTGCTACCCACATATCCAAAAGTCTATTTGATATCTCCAACTGGACATCCTAAAGATAGGTCAAATTATAGAAAACTGGTTTATCTTTCCCCACATATATAAAAAGTGTTTATCCTCACATTTCCCCTATCTAGATTGGTAGTATTTGCATTTACTACGTCATTCAATGAGTAATCTGGAGCCAATTTCAACTTTTCCTTTCCTTCACAACCTCCTCCACCTCTGCAGCTACATCTTTCATATTAATCATCTCTATCTTCACTCTCACTTCACTAATTAAAGCCTTAGACTATTCCAGTGTAGTTTTTCCCTCTTCCCAACAGCTTTTTTGAGGTATAATTGATGTAACATAAAAATCACCCATTTTAAACATACAATTCAATGATTTTTGGTAAATTTAGAGAGCTCTATACCCATCACAGCAACAATGCCTCAAGCAACCACTAAATCTTAACTTTTTTTCTCAATAGATTTGCCTTTTCTGAGCATTTTATATAAATAGGATCATATAATATGTGGCCTTTTGTGTCTTTCACTTACTATATAATGTTTCTGAAGTTCATTCATGTTGTAGCATGTATCAGTACTTTGTTTCTTTGTACTACTTAATAATATGCCACTGAATATATACCATATTTTGATTATCCATTTCCCAGTTTATGAATATCTGGGTTCTTTTCAGCTTTGAGTTATTTAGAATAATGTTGGTAAGAACATCTATGTACAAGTCTTTAAGTAGGCTTATGTTTTCATTTCTCTTGGGTAGATTTCTAAGACCATAATTGTTGCGTGGTATGGTAAATCTGCATTCAACTTATAGTAAACTTCTGAACGATTTTCAAAACTGGCGTAAGCAGCATTTTGTGGTTTTTTTTTTTTGTTAGTTTTTTATTTTCTCCCTCCATCTCACCCCCATTGTCTGCTCTCTGTGTCCATTCGCTGTGCATTCTTCTGTGTCTGTTATATTCTCATTAGGTAGCTTTGGGAACCCATCCTGGGACCTCCAGGAGTGGGAAAGTGGCGATCATTCTCTTGTGTCACCTCAGCTCCCTAGTTCGTCGCATCTCATATTGTCTCTTCTCTGTGTCTCTTTTTTTGTTGTGACATCTTGCTGCGTCAACTCTCCATGTGTGCGGCACCATTCCCGGGCAGGCTGCACTCCTGACACACAGCAGCACTCCACATGGGCCAGCTCACCACACAGGCCAGGAGGCCCTGGGTATCGAACCCTGGACCTCCTATATGGTAGGCAGAAGCTGTATCAATGGAGCCATAACTGCTTCCCTCCAGCAGCATTTTAATAGCTCACTCATCTTTTAGCCCTGTCACATTCAGACCAAAGAAATGTGACCAATTCATTTCACTACTTAAAGATTTATTTATTTATTTAATTCCCCTCCCCTCCCCCGGTTGTCTGTACTGTGTCTTTTTGCTGCATCTTAAAACTGTACAATGATTCCTATTGCCTATGACAACAGTTCTCAAACTTTAGTATAGTAAAAACCACCTGAATAGTCTGTTAAAAAGCAGATTCCTTGGCCTAATTCTCTCAGAGAATCTAATTTTCTCTGTCTAAGCTGTTGTGAATAATATATACACACATTTTGAAAAACACTTACCTACAAGAAAGCTCCAAACTCTTTAGCATGGCATTAATTCATTCAAATATTTATTGAAAACTTGTTATATACCAGATAGTTCTAAGGCCTGGAGTAGAGCTATAGACAAGACATTCAACCCACCACTCTTACAGCATTTTTATTCTAAATAAGGAGGAAAGAGACTACAAAAAGACAAACAGCAAAATGCCAAGTGCTATACTATGATAACCACAGTCTATATAACACTAGGTGCTCAAGAAAAGGGTCTCTAAGGAGAAAGAAGAAAAACTGCTCCATAGTTTTGATGTCCTAGCCCAGCTCACCTCTCAAGCCCTATCTCCCTCCATTCTGTATATATTGAGCAATACCAGTTTTCAGTTCTTCTAACACATCATGCAATTGCACACCTCTGTGCCAATATACACGCTACTGTTTCCTCTTGCTTGCAATAGGGCCTCCTTCCCTGTCACTGCCTTATCTCCCCTACTAAGGAGACTACTCCTATAAACTCTGATTAGAATACATGTTACCTACTGTGCTCTGAACATGTTACAACTACTGCATATATCACACGGCACTTAATTTGTTTTATATTTCACTCTTTCTTACAGAGTTTAAGTTCCTGAAGAATAAAGTAAAAAGTGAATGAAAAGGGAGTGAAATCCAATATTGTGATGTAAAACATTCCCTGGAAAAAACCTCCCAGGTTCTCAGGAAATGAAAGGACAAATGCCACTTGCTTAGAACGTTGGAGGATGGTATAGACTGGAGAAAGACTACCCAAATGACGGCAAAAAACAACATAAAGAGGAGAAACGGGGATATGGGAGCAGAGAACTTGCAAGTTACTGAAGCTAAGGTGGTATCTTTTAAAATTAGTAGGTATAGATGTAGGTTGAATAATATAAGCCCCAGGGTAATCATAAAGAAAATATTTTGAAAATATACAGAAACAGAAATGAGAAAGGAATCAGTCAGATTTACTACAAAAAGACCAACTATACAGAAAAGGAAATTGCAATAAAAGAAAAGATTTAAAAAAAAAAAAAAAAGATGACATATAAATACCAAAGGACAAAATGGCTGAAGTACTGCATATACAATAATAGCACTGAATGTTAATGAGTCAAACTTCCCAATCAAAAGATACAGATTGGAAGCATGTATTAAAAAGCATGAGTCAACTACATGTTGTTTACAATTTTACAAGAGACTCACCTTAGACCCAAAGACTCAAAAAAGTTGGAAAAGATATTCCATGCAAATAGTAACCAAAAAAAGCTGGGTAACTATACTAATCTCAAACAAAATAGACTTTAAGTCAAAAGCTGTTATAAGAGACAGAGAAGGGTATTATATATTAATAAAAGCGGCAATCCACTAAGAAGAAATAACAATCATAAATATTTATGCACTTAACCAAGGTGCATTAAATTCCTTAAGGAAGCACTGGAAAAGCTGAAGGGAAAAATAAATACTTCTACAATAATAGTTGGAGATTTCAATATACCACTCTCAGCAATAGATAGAACATCTAGACAGAAGATCAATAAGGAAACAGAGACTTGAGTAATATGATAAATGAACTAGATCTAACAGACATATATAGAACAGTGTACCCCAAAACAGCAGAATATACATTCTTTTCAAATACATATGGCTCATTCTCTAGGATAGCCACATGTTGAGTTATAAAACAAGTCTCAATAAATTTTAAAAACCTGAAATTATACAGAGCATCCTCTCTGACCATAACAGAAATCAGTAACAGGCAGAAACTAGAAAATCCACAAATACATGGAAGTTAAATAACAGTCTCTTAAACAATGAGCTGGTCAATGAAGAAATTGCAAGGGAAATTAGTAAAAATCTTGAGACTAACGAAAAAGAGAACATAACATATCAAAACATACAGGATCAAACAAAGGAGTGCTGAGAGGTAAATTTAAAGACCTAAAGCTTACATTTAAAAAGAAGAAAGAACTCAAATCAAAGATTTAGTTACATACCCGGAGGAACTAGTAAAAGAACAGGAAATTAATCCCATAGCAAGCAGAAGGAAAGAAATAACAAATATTAGTGCAGAAATAAGTGACATCAAGCATTTTTTAAAATAGATAAAATTTAAAAAAAGAAAAGTTGGTTCTTTGAAAAGATCAATAAACTTGACAAACCCTTAGCTAGACTAACAAAGAAAAAGAGAAAGAAAACAAATATAATCAGAAAAATGTCACACATTATTACTGACCCCACATAAGAGGATACCATAAACAATTGGCAAGGTTATACTGTTTGCAAACACTAGTAAGAAGCAATCTGAGAAAGAAATCAAGAAAAAAAATTCCATTTACAATAGCAACTGTTTTAAAACAGGGGTTCTTAACCAGAGGTCCAGGAACTTCCCCAAGGGGTCTGTAGAAAGATTTCAAGGGATCCATGAGCTTGAATTGAAATTTTTTTAAAAACCCTATTCTTGTGGGGACATGTAGGCATCGGTGCGATATATTTATTAAATAATACACAGTATAGTGTGGACTTAGTAAGAAGTCTGTAGTTTTCACCTGACTGGCAAAGGGGTCTGTGGAACAAAAAAGGTTAAGAACCCCTGAACTAAAAGAATCAAATATCTAGGAATAAATTTAACCAAGGATGTAAAGGATTTATATACAGAAAATTATAAAACTTTGCTAAAATAACTCAAATAAGATCTAAATCAATAGAAGTGCATACCAAGCTCATGGATCAGAAGACTAAATATTGTTAGTATGTCAATTCTATCCAAAATGATTTACAGCTTCAATGCAAATTTCTCTAGAAATGGAAAAGCCAAATATTACATTTATTTGGAAGGGTAAAGGGCCCTGAATAGTTGAAAACATCTTGGAAAAAGAAGGAAGTTGGAGGCGTCACACTTCCTGACTTTAAAGCATATTAGAGGAAGCAGACTTGGCCCAACGGATAGGGCATCCACCTACCACATGGGAGGTCCGCAGTTCAAACCCCGGGCCTCCTTGACCTGTGTAGAGCTGGCTCATGTACAGTGCTGATGCGTGCAAGGAGTGCCCTGCCATGCAGAGGTGTTCCCGGCATAGGGGAGCCCCCCGTGCAAGGAGTGCACCCTGTAAGGAGAGCCGCCCAGCGCGAAAGAAAGTGCAGCCTGCCCAAGAATGGCGCCGCACACACGGAGAGCTGACACAAGATGATGCAGCAAAAAGAAACACAGACAATGAATGTCTCATGATGATGGAGGAGGTTGGGGGGTATATGGGGACCTCATATTTTTTTTTAATGTAACATTAAAAAAATAAATTAAGACAAAAAAAAAAAAAAAAAAGAAACATAGATTCCCAGTGCCACTGATAAGGATAGAAGAGGTCACAGAATACAGTGAATGGACACAGAGAGCAGACAACTGGGGGGGGGGGGGGATAAATAAATATAAAATAAAATAAAGCATATTACAAAAACAGTGGTTAAAACAGCATGGTACTGGCACAAGTACAGATATAATGACCAACTAAATTGAATTGAGAGTTCATAAATAGATCCATTTTTCTATGGCCAATTGATTTTTGACAAGGCTGCCAAGTCCCATCAACTGGGGAAAAAATAGTCTCTTCAACAAATGTGAGAACTGGATCTCCATATGTAAAAGAATGAAAGAGGACCCCTACCCTTATACCATATACAAAAATTAATTTAAAATGGATCAAAAGATCTGAATGCTAGAACAAGGACTATAACACCCCTATAAGAAAATGTAGAGAATCATCTTCAGGATCTTGTATTAGGCAATTGTTTCTTAGATTTTACACTGAAAGCACAAGCAATGAAAGAAAAAAATGAATATATGGGACCTCTTCAAAATTAAAAACTTTTGTGTATCTAAGGACTTTGTCAGAAAAATGAAAAGACAACCTACTCAACGGGAGAAAATATTGGGAAACCACATACCCAATAAGGATTTAATATCCAGAATATATAAAGAAACCTATAACTCAACAGTAATAAGACAAACAACTCAATTATAAAATGGGCAAAAAACTTGAATAGACATTTTTCCAAAAAGGATATACAGATGACTTTAAAAAGGCACATGAAAAAGATGGTATTAGGGAAATACAAATAGAAATCAAATAGAAAACACAAAGAGCATTTCACAAACACGAGAATGGCAACTATTTTTTAAAAATCAGAAAATTTCAAGTGTTGCAGAGGATGTGGAGAAAAAGGAACACTCAGTCACTGCTGGTAGAAATGGAAAATGGTGGGGCCAATGTGGAAGACAGTATGCCAGTTCCTCAGGAAGCTAAGTATAGAATAACCATATGACCTGGCAATCCTGCTACTAGGTAGATACCCAGAAGAAAATGCAGGGACTTGAAGAGATATTTGCACACCCATGTTCATAATGGCATTTTTCACAATTACAGAAAGATAGAAGCAACCCAAGTATCCATCACTGAAGAATGGATCAACAAAATGTGGTATATACATATAGTGGAATATTATTTAGCCATAAAAAAGAGTGAAGTCCTGATGCATGCGACAACATGGATGAACCTTAAGGACACAGTGCTGAGTGAAATAAGCCAGACACAAAAGGACAAATATTTTATATCATTCATATGAACTAATTATAATAAGCCAACTCATACAGTTAGAATCTAGAATATAGGTTACCAGGGAATAAACCGGGGTAGAGAATGGGGAGTTGACACTTAATTTGTACAGAACTTCTATTTAGGTTGATTGTAAAGATTTAGAAATGGATGGTGGTGATGGTAGCAGTGTATGGTATTATCAGTGTAATTAGCAGCACTAAATTATATAGGTGTATGTGGTTAAAAGAGGAACTTTACTTAATATATGTTACTAGAATAAAAATTAAAAGATAAACAAAGGATTGTATAACACAATGAACCCTATTGTAGACGATGGACTATGGTTAATAGTACAAGTATTAGAATGTTCTTTCATGGGTTATATAACAAAGGTACAACACTAATACAAGGTGTTAACAACTAGGTGGTATATGGGGGAAAAATACACCTAATATAAACTTTGAACAACAGTTAATTACACAACACATCTTAGTATCAGAAATTAAGTATATGTTCTGCCTCAGAATATATTATTTTCATAATACAGCAACCCTAAAGAAATACCATTCTAGGACTCTTGATCTTAAGTTTAGTCACAAGCTCATTTCTGTAACTTACCTCTTTTTATTCTTGCTTCCTTAATTTCTTCACATAGTTTATTAAATTCTGGATCCAATTCCGCTGCAATGATGGCATGTGCAGTGTCCTTCAGAGTACAAGCCCTGTGCCTAATTATTTTGTCTGTTAAAAAAGTTGATATACATTTACTATAGAAATAAACAAAATAACATTAACAGAGAGTATCTTAAGAAAAGGAGTAAAGAAGTAGAAGAATTTAAATTGTAAAAAGCATTTCTATGTGAGAAACAGGTTCATTTTAATAATAGGTAAAAAGTAAAAATAATAAGCTACTCAATCGATAGATAATTCTCTAAGAATTGTACTTGGAGAATGTCAAAGTACTAAGCATATTAACCAAATCATTATCTCAAAGACATATGGTTTTATTTTAAATTTTTGAAGATGAAAATGTACAATTTTCTTACATGTTTAATTTAATATGGATTTAAAGGATATTCACCATATACCCAGCTCCAGAGTTTCCACAAATGGATACTAAGAATTCAGAAAATCTTATGTAATTTTTTCAATAAGTTAAAATTGGTCAAAACTGTGTTTAAAAAAATACTATACATCCTAAGTAAGAGTGACTCATTAAAAATAAAGTCACAGGTGGAGCGGGCATAGCTCAATGGTTGAGGGAGTACTTCACATATATGAGGTCCTTGGCTCAATCCCTGGTACTAAAAATTTTTTTAAAATAATAATAATGTTGACAGGAACAGACAAATATAGCAAGATGAGCTAAAGAATGCAAGATGGTATATAAATTGTAGGTAGATCCAACAGAGAAACACACATATATTCCTAGGTAAACTATATCCAGAAATGGTACTAAAAGAAGGGCTTCTGCACTGATCTGTATGTCCCATTCATAAAGAATACAATGTAAACAGTGCCCCCTACAACTGTGCAACCCAAAGATATTAAAAGTCAAGTTACTATATCAAGGTAATCAATTTTGTAATAATATCAAGAATAAAGAATCCAAAGTCACAAAACAGCATCTGCTTTTCCCTCTTTAGTAAAGACTAAAAGTATAGACAAAGATGAAGAGATACTGTATTTTTAATTTTTCTGATTGGAAAATTATAATAGTTCATTTTGGAAATCTTAGAAAAACAAACATGTACTACTCAAAGGCAACCATTGGTATATTTCCTGTCAATACATTTTCTCTAAAAAGTCATTCAACAAATATTGTCAACTGTACTATGAACTGAGCCAGGTACTAGCTAAATAGTCATAAACAAAACAAACATGGTCCCAACTTTTGAGGAGCTTCTCACTGTGGTATAGGAAAGAGGTGTTAAGTCAATAATTTCTCACACACATGTAGAAATATCCCACCCTACTCTCCAAAAAACAAACAAACAAAAAATCCTGACTATTAGATCTCAAGAAAACCTACAGGGTATTGGGGAAGGTGCCAATTCAACTGGGCACATCAGGAAACGTCTCTCGGAAGAAGAGGTGTTCAAGCAGACACTTGAAGCATACATCGAGTAGCCCTGAAAGATTAGGGGAAAGACCAGTGCAGCTCAGGAAACACCACGTGAGAAAATCCAAGAGTAACAACAGCTTAGAGATTTCACAAAACTGAAAGGGGGTCCGTGTGGTTAGAATAAAATAAGCAAAAGATAAACTAGGGAAAACCAGATCATTTTAAAGAATTTTATATTTTATCCTAAAGCAACTGAGAGGTCATTGATGAGACATAAGCAGGGATGTAATGTGATTTAAATGAACACCTGCAAATGATCTCGTCAGTTGTTACCTGGACATTACACAGAAGGAGTCAAGAATAAAACCAAAGAGTAAAATGAAAAGGCTCTTTTTTCTACTGAGAAGAAAGCATTTTGAACTGGGGTGGTGGTGGTGGCAGTGGTGGTAGTAGTCATGAAGGAAGAAAGATTACAGATTTGAAATGTGTTCTCAATGATATGATTTGGTGATTAAGTAAATATGGGGGTGACAGAAGTGTCAAAAAATGATTCAGTTCTCTATATTGCACAATTAAAAGTTTGAAAAAAAATAAATGTTACTTTAAAAACCTTCAAAAAAAAAAAAAAATGATACCCTAGCATCTTGCCTGAAAAATGTATGCATAGAAGCACCATTTATGAGTATGCAAAAAAAAACCTAGAGAATACACAGAGGGAGGAGGAAGAAAAGAAGTTAGAGATCAAGAGTTTAGTTTGGGATGTTTCAAATTTTGAGATGCCAATAAAATATCAAAATGAAGAGATCACACAGGCAGATGAATATGGTTCTCAACAGTTATTTATATAATAAAGAAAATCATGTCATCATCTACTGAGATAAAGGAATGATTTTTCTTTCTGGGTATGTTTACAAGTTTATACAGTGAATTACACTGATTGACTTTTGACTACTAAATCAATCTTGCATTCCTGAATAAAACCTACTCAATCACAATGTACCATCATTATAACATGTAGTTAAATATAATGGGCTAAAATTTTGTTTAGGTTCATACTGGTCCATAGTTTTTCAGTGTGTGTATATTTGTCCACTTGTAACATCTTCTGGCTTTGGTATTTGAGTAATGCTGACCTTATGAAACATTTCAGAAGAATTTTTTCCACTTCAATTTTTTGGGAGTTTGTGAAGAATTATAATTTTTTCCTTAAATATTCGGTAAAACTAACAATAAAACCATCTGGGACTAAAGTTTTCTTGTAGGAAGGTCTGAAATTACAAATCCAATTGCTAGATTTAGGGCTATTTGTGCTACCTATTTCTAATTTCATGAGCTGAGGTATTTTGGGTCTTTCAAAAAATTTGTCCAATTTATATAAGTTGTCAAATCAACTGGCATAAAGGTGTTCAAAATCTTCTTTTTTTTAATGTTGACCTTTTTTTGTTTGTTTTTTTGTTTCTTTGCGGTACCAGGGCCGAGGATTGAACCCGGGACCTTGTGTATGGGAGGCTGGTGCTCAACCTCTGAGCTACAATGGCTCCCCCAAGTTGGCTTCTTCAGTTGTTTTTTTAAGGAGGTATTAGGGATCAAACCCGGGACTTTGTATATGGGAAGCAGGCACTCAAACACTTGAGCTACATCTAATCCTCTCTTGTTATTCTTTTAATATCTGTACAATATGTAGCAATGTCACCTGTCTCATTCCTGTTATTAGTAACTTGTGTCTTCTCTCATTACCTTGACCAGGTCAGAGAGAGGGTTTTCAATGATTGAACTTCTAAAAGAACCAAGTTTTGGCTTCACTGCTTGCTTTCTTTTTTTTTTTTTTTCTCCTGCTAATGTCTCCACTTCCTTTTTCTTTTTTTCCTTTTTCCCCCACTTTCTTTTTCTGTTTACTTTTCATTTGCTCTTCTTTTTCTTAAGTTCGAAGCTGTAGTGGGTTGACAGAACCTCAGAATGTGCTTTATTTGGAATAGGGTCTTTGCAGATGTAATTAGTGAACATCTGGTCATACTGGGTTGGACTGGTGTCTTAGTTTGCCAGGGCCTCTATAACAAATACCATACAAAAAACATTTATGGTCTCACAGTTCTGAAAGCCACAAGTCCAAAAGCAAGGCCATGATTTATCCAAGATCTATAATATTCTAGTGATGACAATGCTTGCTCACATAGTGAGCTCTCTCTTTGCTATGGGCTTGAGGCTTCTTCCTGTGGTTCTTCAGAATAAATGCATCTGCATTTCCTCTCTATATAAAGTGTCCACTCATACATATTAAAGGACATACCCATTCAATTTGGCCTCATCTAAAATGTCTTCAAAGATCCTACTCATAAAGGAGTCCACACTTTAATTAATAATAGCATCTTCAATTGGTTCCTTTGAGGGCTAAAGAGACCCACGGGAGTTATGGTCATGGCCGATGGGGTTAACTACCAGGGCAGATGGCCCCTCTTTGGAAATGGTGTTTATGTGTGATGAATCTGGACTCAGATGGGATCTCCCTTCATAAGACTTTCATGCCAATGTGCTGGAGGTGCAGTTAATGTTGGGGTTTAAGATATATTTAGGGGATTTGAATCTCTGGACTGACAATGTGATAGCCAGATCCTGAGCCTCAACAGACTCCAGCACCTACAATCTGATTTATTGGACTTACCACACTCAGCTAAGATGGAGTTGAAGAAGGACAACCACCACACCATGGAGCCTAGAGTGATTACAACTGAAAATGGGAGGATTGCATCCAGCATCCAGGTGGAATCTGACCCTCCTCTTGACATAGAGGTGCAATGGACACAACCAATCCAATGTCCACATAGAAGAGGTGGCATTGGAATGGGAAAAGTGGACATAGTGGACGAAGGGTATGGGGAAAGGCAGGAAGAGATGAGAGGTGGAGGCGTCTTTGGGACATGGAGCTGCCCTGGATGGTACTTCAGAGGCAATCACCGGACATTGTAAATCCTCACAGGGCCCACTGGATGGAATGGAGGAGAGTATGGGCTATGATGTGAACCAATGTATATGAGGTGCAGAGGTGCCCAAAGATGTACTTACCAAATCCAATGGATGTGTCATGATGATGGGAACGAGTGTTGTTGGGGGCGGGAGAGGGGGGGTGGGGGGATGGGGTTGAATGGGACCTCACATATATATTTTTAATGTAATATTATTACAAAGTCAATAAAAAATTAAAAAATAAAAAAAAAAAATAATAGCATCTTCAAAATTCCCATTTACTAATGGGCTCACACCCACAAGAACAGAAATTAAGACTTAAACATGTATTTTGTCAAAATATTAAAACTTGAACATGAGTTTTATAAGGGAAAAATCATCCTCTCTAAAACCTATAACTATTCAGATTTTTAATATTAGGCATTTGAATGGGTTTGAAATGCTATCTTACAGTGGTATGGATTTGCATTTCCCTAATGGCTAATGATGTTGATCATTTTCTCATGTGCTTTTTGTCCATTTTATAGGAACTTTGTGGAATTGTCTAGTCAAGTCTTTTTTTTAAAAAAGATTTATTTATTTATTTAACTTCCCCCCCTCCCCTGGTTGTCTGTTCTTGGTGTCTATTTGCTGCGTCTTGTTTCTTTGTCCGCTTCTGTTGTCGTCAGCGGCACGGGAAGTGTGGGCGGCGCCATTCCTGGGCAGGCTGCTCTTTCTTTTCACGCTGGGTGGCTTTTCCTCACGGGCGCACTCCTTGCGCGTGGGGCTCCCCCACGCGGGGGACACCCTTGCGTGGCACGGCACTCCTTGCGCGCATCAGCACTGCGCATGGCCAGCTCCACACGGGTCAAGGAGGCCCGGGGTTTGAACCGCGGACCTCCCATATGGTAGACGGACGCCCTAACCACTGGGCCAAAGTCCGTTTCCCTCTAGTCAAGTCTTTAGCCCATTTTTAACTCATTTCTTTATTGAGTTGTAGGATTTTTATATATTCTGGATACTAAGACCTTAGCAGATATGTAGTTTCCAAATAATTCCTCCATACTATAGAATTTTGGTTCTTTTTGCTATCATGATGATCCTTTGATGCACAAAAGTTTTTAATTTTTATGAAGCCACAATTATCTATTTTTTCCTTAGGCTGATTGTGCTTCTGGCATAAAAACTAAGAAACCACTGCCAAACAAAAGCTCTTGAATATGCTTCCCTGTGCTTTTTTCTATGAATTTTATAATCCTAGTTCTTATATTTAGGTCTTTGATCCATTTTGAAGTTGATTGTTGTATATACTGTGAGGTAGGGGTCCATTTGATCCTTTGTATACTGGACAACCAGTTTTCTAAACACCATTTGTTAAAGAGACTATTCTTTCCCCATTGAGTGGACTCGGTTCCCTTGTCGAAAATCGGCTCGTAAGAAATGTGAAGGTTTATTCTGAATTCTCAGGTCAATTCTATTGGGCTATATTTCTGTTCTTGTGCAAGTATTTTGCTGCTTTGATTACTATGGCTATATAATAAGTTTAAAATTTGGCAAGTGTTGAGTCCTCCAACTTTGTTCTCCTTTTTGAAGATGGCTTTGGCTATGCAGGACCACTTACCCTTCCATGTAAATGTGATGATTCGTTTTTCCATTTAAGCAAAGAAGGCTGTTGGGATTTTGATTGGGAATGTGCTGAATCTGTAAATCACTTTCAGTAGAAAAGACATCTTAACAATATTTAGTCTTCCATTGAAAGAAAGTGAAATATTCTTCCATTTATTTAGATCCTACTTGATTTTCTTTATCAATGTATTGTACATTTCTGTATTTAAGTCCTTTACATCCTTGGTTAATTTATTCCTAGATATTTGATACTTTTAGTTACTATAGTAAATGGGATTTTTTTCTTCATTTCCTCCTCATTACTAGTGTATAAAAATACTACATATTTTTCCATTTGATCTTGTATCCATCACTGAGCTGAGACTGTTAGCTCTAGTAGCACTGCTGTAGATCTTTCAAGATTTTCTATATATAGGATCATGCCATATGCAAATAGAGAAAGTTTTCTGGAAACAAATTAATTTTATTGGTACATATTAATAAAACATACAATAGATCCAAAATGTACAATCAATGGTATTTGGTGTAATCACATAATTGTTCATTCATCATTTCAATCATTCTTAGAGCATTTTCATTATTTTGATAATAATTGAAAAAATAGATAATCAAACAAGAAAATTACTTCTTCCTCTCCTATTTGGATTCCTTTTCTTTCTTTTTCTTTTCTAAGTGCTTGGCTAAAACTATCAGTACAATTTTAAGGAAAGTAACAGTGGTCTCACTCTTGTCTTGTTCCTGATCTTAGAGGAAGCGCTTTCAGTCTTTCACCACTGAGTATGATGCTAGCAGTGGGTTTTTCATATATGCCCTTTCTCAGGTTGAGGAAGTTTCTTATCCTCTTAGATTCCTAAGTGTTTTTATCAAGAAGGGGTGCTGAATTTTGCCAAATGCCTTCTCTACATCATTTGAGATGATCATGTAGTTTTCTTGCCTTCATCATGTTAATGAGGAATATTACATTACTTGATTGTCTGTGTTTTATCACTCTTGCATATCTGGGATAAATCCCATTTGATCATGATGCATAATTCTTTTAACGGGCTGTCAGATTTGGTTTGCTAATATTTGGTGCAGATTTCTGCATCATATTCATATGAAATACAGCTCTGTAATTTTCTTTTCTTATGGCATCTTTATCTAGCTTTGGTATTAGTATGATGTTGCCCTCACAGAATGAATTAGGGAATGTTCCCTTCAATTTTTTGCAAGAGTTTGAGCAGAATGGTACTAACTTTGCCTGGAATGTTTGGTAAATTCACCAAATTCACTGAAGCCATCTGGTTCTGGGCTTTCCTTTGTGGGGAGGATTTTGATTACTGACCCAGTCTCCTTACTAATTATTGGTTTGTTAAGATAATCTATTTCTTCCTGAGTCATTGTACGTAGTTTGTATGTTTCTAGGAATTTGTCTGTTTCAACTGTCATCTAATATTTTTTTTGCATACAGTTGTTGATAGTGTCCTCTTATAACCCTTTTTATTTCTTTAGGGTCAGAATTAATGCCTTCCCCTTTCATTTCTGGTTTTAGTTATTTGCGTGCTCACTCTTTTTTCTTTGTCATTTTAGCTAAAGATTTGTCAATTGTAATGATCTTTTCAAAAAGCCATCATTGGATTTTTTTTTTTTTTTTTTTTAAATTTTCGATTTCATTTATCTCTGCTTATTTTTATTTCCTTCCTTCTGGTTGCTCTGGCTTAGTCTGCTCTTCTTGTCCTAAATCCTCCAGTTGTGAGATTAGGTCTTTGGTCTGAAATCTTTCTTCTTCTTTAATATAAGCATTTAGAGTTACAAATTTCCCTCTCAGGACCGCCTTTGCTACATTAAGTTTTGGTATGTTGTGTTTTCATTTTCATTTATTTCAAGATATTTCCTCATATACCTTATGATTTTTCTTTGACCTAGTGGTTGGTTAAGAGTATGTTGTTTACTTACCACATATTTTTAAATTTTGCCGTTCCCCGTTATTGATTTCTAGTTTCATTCTACTGTAGTTAAAGAGAACATATCATAGGATTGCATTCTTTTTAAATTCCCTGAGACTTGTTTTGTAACCTAACATACCGTCCTTCCTTGAGAATGATCCATGTGCACTCAAGAAGAATATATATTCTGTTGCAATTCATTAAATATTCTATACATGTCTTTTAGATTTAGTGATATAGTATCACTGAAGTCTCCTTTTTCTTTATTGATCCTCTAACTAGATGTCCTGTTTTTGAAAAGTAGTGTGCTGAATTCTCATACTATTAACATAGAACCACTCCCTTGAAATCTGTCATATGTTTCATATACTTTGGGCACTCTATCATTAGGTATATGTATGGTCTTAACTGTTTTGTCTTCTAATTTATTTGAGCCCTTTAACAGTATATAGTGACCTTCTTTGTCCTGCATAAAAGTTTTTGACTTAAAGTCTATTTTATTTGGCATTAGTGTAGCCACCCCAGATCTCTTTTGGTTACAATTTGCATGGTATATTTTTTCCATCCTTTCACTTTCATCTTACTTTTGTCTTTCCATTTGAATCTCTTGTAAACTGTATATAGTTGTGTCATGCTTTTTGATCCATGCTGCCAATCTTTGCCTTCTGACTGAAAAATTTAAGCCATTTACATTTAAAGTGGCTAGTCATAATGTAAGACTTTCTTCTGCTATTTTGCTAAAACAGTCCTTGTCAGTTTCATATCTTCTTGTCTCTTAAGCTGCCTGTTATATGCCTATTTTCTTTTTTTTTTTTTTTTTGTGGGCTATCATTCTGAGTCTCCTCATTTTTCATATATTTTCTTTGTGATTACCATGGAGCTAAAATTTAATATCCTACATCTATAATAATCATATCTCATCTGATACTAAATTAACTTCAAGAGCATTTACATGCCATAGTAAATACTGCCTCAAATAGTGGGGCTCTAGAGGGCTCTAGAGGGCTCTAGAGACATCCAGACACTATAGTCAGGGCAGACAGCTCAGGATTTTGGTGCCTTGCCAGTGGGGCCTCCTTTGGAATTTACCCTCCCCAGAGTGACAGGGTTGGATTCATTTGTGGTTTCCCTACAGCACAAGAAGTGGCTCTTCTGCCCCTTCTATTTGAACCTACAGTTAGTACTAGATTTGATAGGTGTATGTCTAAGCAACTTAAATATTTGGGCTGTCCATGTGCCAGTTGGGCCCTGAATCTCAATGGAGTTGCAGCACCTATTCTCCAGTTCACTGGACTCACCAGGACAACTATCAAGGAGACATCCCAAGAAACAAAGAGAATCTGTAACTGCAAGCAAGATATTCCCATCCATAAATCCCATGGGATATAAGCGCCCTCTCAATTAGAGGCAGAGTGGGTATCACCACCCCAGAATCCTCAGGATTGGGGAATGAATGATGGACTAGAGTAGACTTACAGTAATTCTACTATAGATTTATTGTTACGCTAGTAATGGAAGAACTTTTATCATTGGTGTGGAGGCAACGGCTACCAGAGGTTCTGAGGGGAGCAAGAGGGAAAAATAGGTGTAATATGGGGGCATTTTTGGAATATTGGAATTGTCCTGAATGATGCTGTAATGATGGATACAGGCCATTATATATTTTGTCGAAACTTACAAAATTGTGTAGAACAGAGTGTAAACTACAATCCATGCTTTGTGGCAGTGCACCAAAAGGTGTTCATCAATTTAACAGATATACCACACTAATGAAGGATGTTAATGTAGGAAAGTGGTGGAAGGGGCAGTGAGTGGGGCATAAAGGAATCCCTTATATTTGTGATATAACATTTAAGTAACCTAAAGTATTTTTTAAATTTATTTTTGTCTTTTTTAATGTTACATTAAAAAAATATGAGGTTACCATGTACCCCCCACCCCCCTCACCCCACTCCTCCCCCCATAACAACAACCTCCTCCACCATCATGAGACATTCATTGCACTTGGTGAATACATCTCTGAGCACCGCTGCACCTCATGGTCAATGGTCCACACCATAGCCCACACTCTCCCACAGTCCACCCAGTGGGCCATGGGAGGACATACAATGTCCGGTAACTATCCCCGCAGCACCACCCAGGACAACTCCAACCCCCGAAAATGCCCCCACATCACATCTCTTCCTCCCACTTACTATCCCCAGCAGCCACCATGGCTACTTTCTCCACACCAATTCCACACCTTCTTCGATTACTAATCACAATAGTTCATGAAGAGAACATCAGTAAGTCCACTCTAATCCATACTCTATTCCTCCATCCTGTGGACCCTAGAATGGTTGTGTACACTCCACCTCTATATTGAGAGGGGGATTAGATTCCACATGGATGCGGGATGCAATTCTGCTTTCAGTTGTAGGCACTCTTGGCTCCCTGGTATGGTGGTTGACCACTCATGTTAGGTGAGTGGGGTAAGTCAAATAAACCAGAGTGTAGGAGTTGCAAGTCTGTTGAGGCTCAGGGCCTGGCTATCACATGGTCAGTCCAGAGATTCAGGTCCCCTGGGTATAGTATAAAACCCCAGAGCCAATAAAATGATCATATACATACCCTGTTCTTATACCACCTCCACTATAACCTCCCCTCTTTATTGTATTTGTTACAATAGATTTATCATTATTTTATGCATTTGCATTTTAGAAGATGTAACAAGTAACTGGCCTTATATACCAAAAAATACAATATGATAGTAGTGCCATTTATAATTACTGATGTGCATACCTTTACTTTCGTTATGTCACCATGAGCCACTGTCTTAATATCCCTTCCTTTCAGTCTGACCAACTCCCTTCAGTATTGCTTGTCTAATAGTGACAAACACTATCTGGGAATGGCTTTATCTTTCCCTCATCTTTGACAGACACTCTAGCCAGACATAAAATTTCTGGTTGACCATTGTTTTTTTCAGCAAACTACATATTTCATCTCACTGCCTTCTTGCCTATGTGGTTTCTGATGAAAAAACCAGCATTTAATCTTATTGGGACTCCCTTGTACATAGCATGTTGCTTTGCTCTAGCAAATTTCATAAGTGCTTGCCATTCCACAGTTTGATTTCTACAGGACTGGATGTGGTTTATCCTGTTGGGGTTCACTGGGCTTATGGAATATGCGTATCTTTGGCTTTTGTTAAATTTGGGAAATTTTCTGCCATTATTACTATAAATACTCTTTCTGCACTTTCCCCCCTGCCTTCTGGGACTCTCAAAATGTGTATAATGGTATGCTGGATGGTGTCCCACAGGTCTCTTGCGCTCTGTTAACTTTTTTTTTTTTTAATTTTTATTTACTTTTTTGCTCCTCAGCCTGAATCATTTCAGTTTTCTTGTCTTCAAATTCACTGTTCCTTTCTTCTGCCAGCTCCAATCTGCTGTTAGAATCCTCCTGAGGGTTTTCATTTCAGTTATCATAGTCTTTAATACGAGCACTTCATTTTGATTCCTTTCTACAATTTATATCTCTTTACTGAGGTTCTCATATTTTTTGCTCATTGTTTTCCTGATATCCTTTAGCTCTTTTTCTGTGTTTTTCTTTATCTCTTTGAGCATACTGTGGATCATTTTTTAAAGTCTTTGAATGGTATGCCCAAAGTCCAGTCTTTTTTTAATGGTTTCTGGATTTTCATCCTGTTATTTTAGATGGGCTATCATTTCCTGTTTCTTTGTCTTGTAATCTTTTGTTGCACACTGTATAATTTAATATTTTAAGGGGTTAACTCTGGGATTTTGTCCCTGAGTTGTCTGTTTTTTAAGTTACTATTCACCTAGTATTATGACAGAGGTTGCCTTCAATGCCAGGACCTAAGAAAACAAACAAACCAAGGCAGAAAAAAAATACCTTTCACAGCCTTTTCAAATTGGCTTTGAGCTGAGCCATGCATTCCTTCAGAATTTAGTCCTCCTATGAAAAAGATCATTCCAAGACAAATGTGAAGTATAGGGTCCTATCCTTCCTGAGCCTGCATTTTGTACTTGGCTTAAACTCATTTGTGGCCTTAGAAATTCTGTTTGCAGGAATTCGAATGCCTCTTCTCCAAAAACAGACATCTTCCTCTCCTTGGTGCTCTATTGTATGATTTAAAGCAGATAATCCTTTGCTCCCAGCCACTTTGACAATTTTTTCTTACACTACTTTATCTGAAAGCTGCTTCTGACTGCAGAGCAGGTTCTGGGAGGGCAAGCCCAAGATGAGCTTCATGGTTCAGTCTTTGAGGTTTCCACCTGCTACGTTAGCATTGACATACAGGTACACCAGTAAGCACATAGACATTACTATGTTCCCTCTATAACAGGGCTAGGGACTCCAAATGGGGGCGTAAGCTGGCTCAACACCGCACCAGGGTAGAGTCCGGGGAGGGGCCAGCAACGTAATTACAAGCTTCTCCTACTGCTTTTTAAAATGGCACTTTCTTGATTTGGCACTTGCCCTGTTACTGCAACCCTTCAACTGCTTCCCAGGGTTTAAGGGAAATGGTTCTGTCAGTGTTTGTTAGCTGTTCGAAGATTCTTTGGGGAAATGGCACCCGACAGCATCCCACACTGTCATCTTGGTCAGACACTCTTTTGGAACATCCTGCTTTAAAACTGTGCATAAATAAAAGCTACATATTTATCAGATCTTTTGTCTTGTGCTTTAACATCTTTAGACTCTCCAAATCTATGATATTTGAAAGTAACATAAGCACAGCCAAAAACCACATAGTGGGCTTTGAAATTAAGAAAGCTCTCAATCCACTCAGTTGTGCTATAAAACGTTTGTTGGTTTATATACAAATTACATAATCTCTCTGAGCCTTAACCTCATTACCTATAAAATAAAGATATTACCATATCCATTTGCCTTCAGGAAAAAAGTAATGATGACTTAGGACAAACTGATGAGTATCTTTAAAATTAATAGAATCACTACTTTTATGAAAGGCACACCTCTCACAGTATGTCTACATTTCTTTTGTATTTTGTTGAGCTTTTATTTTTTAATTCACTACTAAAGAAAAAACCAGAAGAATATCAGTCAGATTTATTCAGTAAGATTACTTAATATTTCTAAGAATAATTTTTATGGTATGTTTTGTTCCAAATTATTTTATAAATAAGAAATTTTACTGGCTGTAGGACATATTTATACATTACTGTATTAATGCATATTTCTACATATCTGCATTATAATATTATATCTCCATTCTATACTTTCTATTTAATCTGAGACACTTTGAGTTAGTATTTGACAAGAAAGTAATTAATAAAATTTAATCACTGGCCACACTTATTAAGAACATGTTTCAAACAATGCCTATGAAATCCTGTTCTCAACTAGCTTAGACTCTAAAGCAAGGATAAGGATATATAAATAACTGCTTCAGTGTACGACATGTCTTTGAAAAGTGACATAGGCTTATGAGATTCAGAGATGGAAAGGTCACTTATAACTGGAAGGAAATCAGAAAAGACTTACATGAATATAGCATTTAATATCCCTTGAAACATAAGTAGGATTTGCACAACAAAACAAAACAAAAAAAACATGGTTTAAAAAAAATACACACTCCCAGTAAAGGTAATATATTTAACACAGGAAAAAAGCAGTAAGATTGGGACCAATTCTATACAGATAAAACTTCCTAGTGGGTTCTCCTTTGTTCTCATTCTACACTGCCTATGGGATTTCATTCATTCCTAAACAGAGATAATTCCCAACAAAATCTCATGCCCAAACTTTTCCAGAATCACATATCCAACCACATACAACATCTACATTTATCTGGGTATACCAAGAGTAACTCACAACATACCGTGTCCAATATTAAACTTAGTATCCTGCTCACAAGCTTACTCTTCTATCTGTTTTCCTTCTCTGATTCTTTAACACTCACACCAAAAACTCAGGAGCCATTCTAGATTTCAGTCAGCCACATCTGATTGACTGATTACCAACTCCTCTGTATACTAATAATAGAATATATTATTTTTTCATTGTCACTGCAATAAATACTAACTGGTCTCCCAACTTCTACCTCACCATCCTTGACCCATAATTGAAATTGTCTGAAATACAAAACTCTTAAAATGCAAATCAAATCATACCACTTTTATTCTCAACCATATTAATTACCCTTTATCATCTAGAGAATTAAGTCTAAAATCCTTACACAAGCTCAAAAGAAAACAAGATGCTTACTAAGATATTAATTTATCTGTAAGACTCTCCACTTAGAAAGCTTCAGACATCTTAAGAGGCCAGGGCTGTTTCTTATTCATCTGCATATCTCTAGCGCTGAACACAATGATTTATAGAGAATATTTAATAAATGGGTGCTCAGAAAATGGCAGTGAGTGAGTAAATGAATTTCCCATCACTCCGCAGTACTCTATTCTCTAGCCATGCTCTTCTTATAGTACTTCCCTCATCCTGGAATGAATGCCTTTCCCAGTCTTGCTCATCTCCAGTTAGTATCCATTTTGTGCTCCACTAACACTTTGTAAATATTTCTAATACAGACCTTTTGACACTGTATTATAATCATCTGCTACCATCTCAAGACAAAATTGATTACAGCTACCTCTTTGCTGTTTCTATACTTTAATAATCATTTTCTGTTATATAGTTACCAATAATTAGTTAAATATTTGCATTGTCCCTCCTAACTTTTGTTATAGTTACCTTTGTATATATAACACACAGAATAATACCAGCCATATAGCAGTTATCCAGTATATGTTACTGATTTTATGAGCACTGCCTCAAGTGGCAGGAACTATCACAGTCATCTTTGTGATCTCACATGGTACACACATAAATACTAACAGGAAATATAAATGAGTTTGGCTGAAGCATAGAACTCAGGAAATATCACTATGGCAAATAAATTCAGGAATTGCATTAAGAACAGAAAACAGAGAGCTCCAAAAGCTAGGGTGTATCTGGAAACTTTATTCCATAAGCCACAGGTACAAAATAGAAGAGTTTGAGAAGACTACAAGATTAAGGTTGAAATGTCAACAAAATTAGTTAAATCAACATATGAAAATGGATGAGCTTCGGGGTTAGGTGTGGTAATGCAATATAAGACCAAGACTGGAGAGCATTTAAACACGGTCTATCACACATCCAAGAGATAAATATTTAGAGTAAAATATCTGACACATTTAGAACCTCAAATTAAATTTCTTCTGTTTCCATATTTAATTCCTATCCACATTATCCTCAAGGGAGAAAATATGGATAAAAACTTAGGTAACATATATAACCTTCAAAAGGTTAGCTTTTGTCTTCTATGTATATGCTAGGTTTTTCATCTCAAATGGCCAAGTGCTCTAAAAACAGAGCACTGTAAGTTTTCAAATACTCAAGGGAGCTTGTAAAAGTAATACAACATTCATGTAAATTCCACCTGCTACACAACAGATCCTGAGGTTTTTTTCTGTTACATAACAAGTCATTCTGTTGCCAAGAAAATGAAAAAGCCTCTTGCCTAAAGATTTGAGAAAATATGAACAAAGCCAAAATAATACTTCTGGATTATAACATGCTTTTTGCATCTGAAAGAACAAAGGAGGAAAATAACAAGTGTACTGACCATCTTAACTATAACTGTGAGATAGTCCTATTTTTATTATAACAACTATACCCCACAGTAAAATGAGGAAAGCACCAGAAATTACTGTATAATAATATTACTTTCAAGAAAGAAGCAATGTGGCTATAATTAATTACTTTTAAAAAAATTTGAACTTCTCTCAGCTAGCTTTCTCTATATACTTAAAAATTCTATTTCACTATCAGTCCCTAGATTTGTTCTAAAATAGGACTAAATTTAAAACATCATCCAGGGAATGTAGACAGTAAAAGTACAAGGGTTTAATGCAAAACAAATATGCAGGTGCCCAGTAAGGAACCAATTTATGAAAGTTTAAAGCAAAAGTTGAATAATTTAAATAATAATGAGGACAAAATAAAAATATATTTTTATATTGACCTTTATGGAATACTTACCATGTCCCAGCCACTGTGCTACATAAGGGCTTAATATTTTTAGGTTGAACTACCTGATAATGGCAATTTTATATGGCTTACCTTATACATTTTTCTCACTTAATCCTCATAATCATCCCCATGAGAAGGGAACTATTATTACCCCTATTTTATACATAAGGAAACTAAAATTTAGAGGAGTTAACTTGATCAAAGTTTAAAAAAAAAAAGCCACACTAGGAAATGGTAGAAATGGAACTAAATCTAAGATCCAAACCCAAAACTTAAGCTCCCATTATAGACTACACGGTGTTAACAATCTCTATGTTTCCCTCAATACTTTGCTCAAAGTATCTATTACTGTGTAGAGACATCCAGACGTTGTACATGCACATAAGACTCCAGCAAGGGAGGCTGAAATCCAGCCCACGCTAACTACACCACCAAAACTGTGGTCTTGGTGCAGGACTGCATCCACGCTGAAGAAGGGCATTCAGTTTCTAACTCCCCAAAAACTGCCTTCTTGGCTAACAGTGGTCCAGATGTTTGTTGCTGACAGAAGTAAAAAGTAGTAAAATATTTTGTGAGAAAATTTTAATAATACACATTAAAAGCTTTAAAAGAGAGATATATTCTTTGACCTACTTTTACCTTAAGGATTTTATCCTAAGGAAATAATTAAGGAGGTATGTAAAACCTACTCTATATTCATCAGTGTTTTTATAATAGAGAAAAATCTAGTATGTCCAACAACAGAGAATAAGCTATTATAGTATATCTATATAATGAAAATAATGGGGCAGAAATAGATTCATTAATTTGGAAGGCTGTTCTCCAAATATTACATGAATGACAAACTTTACAAAAATTCTATCATTTTAGTAAAAACATTATGCTTGTAAATATTTCATATATATTGCTGTGCGTGCAGTATAACGCGAGATAATGGGATTAAAGGATATTTTATTTCTATTCTTTGTTCTAATCTTCATTTACTTGTCTTTCTGTAAGACATACATAATAAAAAGCCAAACTTAGAAGCAAGACAAACATGTAACAAAAACTACAAGAGGCAAACACCCTACTACAAAGTGTATGAACTGATAACAGGTACAGCTAAGTGAAAACTTCATTCTGCCTCTTAACTTGGAATTAAGATGTATTAATTGGATTAGGATGTACTGTGGTCTAAATTTAAGCAAGAAATGCCTAATTTTAAGTGGAACTGAGAAACTAAGGCCATTTTAACATAAAATCTTGAGAAATACTGTCCAAAAACAGAGATATAAAGCAGAAACTGTACTGTAAATATTTGTAGCTAGAAGCTTAAATAAATTTAAACAAAATAAAAGACATCTACTTGTGTATCACCTGTTGAAGAAACAGAATTCTCAAGAGTGAGAAAGAGAAAAACAGCCCTGACACCTGCAGGCTGGCCAGGCCCTATCAGGTAGGCTTTGACGTCTTCATGTTAAACAAACAATTTCACAGAACACCAATGTAAGACAAGGCCACTTGTAACCATTATGGATCAAGATAAAAGCAAGACTACCCTGTAATAAGGTCTGAACACAGACAAAAACATGAACATTGCCCTAACCACAAAAATAACCAAATATAATCCTATGAGTGACTGCTGCTTCTTTACCAATCAAAGCTTTTGCCACACTCTTTCCTTCTTGCCTCCTAGGGTCTTAAAAGAGCCAATCACAAAATTATCCCCACTTCTTAACAGCATCCAATCCACTGCAAACTCCCACTTCCTTAAGCTCTCCTCAAAATCACTTAACATAAGCCCAAATCCTATATGGTTCCCTGTGGTGCACACTGTCCTGGTTACAATAATCAACAAATTCAACTTGTTTAACTTCACACATATTCCTTGAGGTCTTTCCAGGGGGTAAGGGTAGAGGGAAAACACTGACAAAGACTGGGGACCACAGACTTGAGCATAAGTAGTGGGAGCAGGAGTAAAATAATAAACTCACTAAAATACCCACAACTCATAGAACAGATAATGTATCACATAAGGGGGTTGGTCTTTCAATATGTATACTTATCCCATCCTTGATTCCACAAAACCCCCAGTGTTTATGAGCAGTGGTGATATCGACAATATATTTTAAATTCTTAAGTATCCAGTTTTCCATTATTACCCTAAACAAAATCGTAATCTATGTATATTAAAAAAAAAAAAAAAGAATGGAAGAAAGGCAAATGAAGAAACTAAATTCTGAAAAAATACCTAAAACAAATTTTAAATCCTCTGATTTAAGTATATTAGTTTAAAGAATATTATTAGTTTCTCACCAAGAAGTTTCTAAACACAATAGGTCATTAAAACTATCTAAAACACAGGCATGAATAAATGTTTAAACTATCTTCTCAGCAATTAGCAAAGTCAACCTTGCCCTAGGCACGCTTACCTCCTGGGTCCTTATCTGGATTATACTCCAAAGCATTGCTACAGATGAGGTCAATATCTTTCAGGAAATCCTTAGCAGTCAAGTAATTATGCTTATCAATTTTAGTTATTATTGTTGATAAATCCATTGGTTCCTTAATTACTTCAAGATAATCTGAAACCTGTAACAAACAGGATATTTTAATGAAAATTATTTCTGGTTTTTTTTTAATGATCTCAATCCATAAAAACACAAAAACACAGTTATTTAAAAATTAAATCTAGATACTTAAGAAACTATTACAGTACAACTTATCGTACTAAAATTATCATGTCATACTTTCCATGAAAGGTATCAGTTTCTAAAGTCATATTAAAATCTTCTCTGAAATGTTTCTCATCTTGATATCTGAAACTAATTGCCTCAGCTTTCTCCCGCCCTCCCCCAAATTCTTTGGACATATGTGAGAAGACAATGTGTGGATAAAAGCAAAAATCACCCGATAAGTATCAACAAATGTTGTCATGAGAGAAAAAAAAGAAATCTCAACTTTTCTTATTATTAGAGAAGTTGTTCTGTCAAATCTTTAAAAATTTTAAATAAGAATAATTTCTTTCTTTTATTTTTATTTTTATTTTTTTTACAGTTTTTGAGGGTAAATTCTTTCATGGTAAGTGCTTTCCACTCCTTTAGAAGCACTACAGATTTTCTGAATCACTAATATCAAAAAATCTAATATTGCTTTCAGGACTAGTAAAAGATTTCCTGGTAAGGAAATCTATGAAAAAGAAAAACATTTTGCTTTATGTGCTGATTTTTTGGGTTATCCAAAATTGAGACATTAATTCATGGCTTGCCCAGAAAATTTTATATTTCATATCACTTGATCAATAATAAAGCTCTAGCAACCTATTCATGGCTTTCCCCGTTGCAAATCGCAAATCAAGCAATTAGGTCTGATATAAAAGCAATCTGAGCAATACTGTTTAATTAATCAATGACCAATTTCTGGGGACAGGGTCATTTCTTCTCTCTGAAACTGAAGGCTAATTTTCTCATAGTTTGAGATGGCACCATTGTTTTGACTTTTTAAAATTACATATATACAGAAATACATGTAAATTATATGTAGCTTTAAAATTTTAAGATTACATATAAAAAATTAGCTAGGCATGTGTGAGTATGTATGTGTGTGTGTGTGTTTTAAATTTATTTTTTTGACCTCTAAGTGCTGAAAAGCCAGTCATTCTCCTTATAGGGCAGTGGAGCTAGACTTGGAATAAGTAAGAGTGCAGAAGATACCAACTGGAGTCTTGACTCTGGTACTTTGCATGCCCTGAGCATATGTAATACATGTTTTATAAACTGTAAATGACAATAAAAATTTATGTAACCATAAAGGCTATAAAATTTGAGTACTTCTGCTTCATTCATTTTAATATTCAACATTTATATTCTAGTTTTGTTTCCTCTGCAGTCTGTTTGGGAATATGATAAAGTCTGTAGACATTTTAAATTTATTATTTGAATATAAACACTATGTTTTAAGTTATCAAAATGTTATCTTATTTTGTCCTCTCTAATTCTTCCAGGGGCTCCTATGCTTTCAGTTTCAAGAGCAAAGAACCAGTGGCAGAATGAACCTGAGAAGAGAGAACAAAGGAAGAAACAAAAGGAACATAACTCAATCCCTTAATAAAATGTTTATCCAATTTCTATTTCCCCTTCCACTGCCTTATCATCATTTCTAAAATTTTTACTCTAATATAGATGGCATTTGAAATCTGACAATCTCTTTTGGTTAGAAAGAAGGAAAAAAACAGTTTTCCTGGATAAAGGCAAAACTGGTTTACTCCAAGCATTAAAATGTGCCAGAATCCAAACATACCCAATCCGAAAAAATAAAAAGACATTTAAAACCCTCTTTAAAATTGGCTCAGAGTTTTAACATGATCTGAAAACACTATTAGGAAAAATGTTCCATAAAAATAAACTGATATTTATTAATCAGAAAAGCAAATGACCCCATTTGAAAAAGAAAGGTGGTATCTGTGATGTAGTGTAAAGAATGTGGCATAGCCAATGTGGACTCAATTATAAAAACATAGTTTTGGCTATGTCATTTGCCAACTGTTTCATCTAACCAAGCCTCAATTTCCTCAGCTGCAAATGAGATAATACTAACCTTGCAAGGTTGTTGAGAGAATAAAATGGATAAAACTGTGTACTGTGGCTAAATATGCAAATAAATTTATAGATAGTCCCTTTACTCCACTAAAAGGGAAAACCTATTTTGAGACATGCCAGGGAGCAAAAATGTAATGCTAGCTCATTCTTCCCAGTCATACATGAAGTAATGGTTCCAAAGGAAGCTACTCAGATCCAGAAGCACAGATTTCACAACTAGGATGCAACATTAAACTCTGAATCATTTTATAACTCAAATTTTAAAAAGGGAAAATGACGAAAAAAAATTCAAAACCAAAAACACCAAAGCTGTTCAAACATGGAGTCTGAACTATAAGAAGGCAGCCAGTAAAGATTACAATTGTTTCATCCACACACTATATTATCCCAGGATAAAGAAAATAAATAGTTATACCATTATGGTAGATTCCAAATGGAAAATCTCTTTTCTCATCATCACAAACCATGCTCCCACAAGCACACAAAACAATACACATAAAAAGTGAGAAATTTTCCACTGGAAGCAGAGCAAATCCTTGGAGAGAAAAATAATTTTGGCTGCACATGACATACTTAACTTCAAACAGCATCTCAGCCATAGGCATTTCCAAAATATGACAGACAAAGAAATTTTAGGTTTCTTAGCCACCTCTTTCAATGAGGTATACATAATTTGGGAAATGCCAGTATTAATTGGTAGTGATTAGTTAATATCAACATACTTTTGGAGAGCAGAATTTATCCTGGAATAAAAACAGTATATATGGACATTTCATGAAAGTAACTTTTAATTCTCTTCTTAAATTGAAGACTAAGAGATCATAAGGATCAATAATAATTAAGAAGAGTTACACAAATCAGTTACTAATTTTATACAAAAGTCACCAGATGTTTGCTGATGACCTGGATAGTTTTCACATGGATTAAAATTTTACAGGCTAGGGGTAATATTCATCCATGCCTTTGTGGTTTTTTTTCCTTCCAAAAAAAGATGTCAATATTATTTTCTTTTAGCCAGTTCAACTTCACTGTTTGCACACTACTGAAACAAGACCTCTTCAATATCCACCGGTTTGCTGAAGACGTTAAAGCGTTTATCTGTGGCCAGCCTCTTGGTTACATCCCTGAGAAACAACCGCAACTCTCTTAAAGTATTTTCCTCCTGGTCCTCCATCCGATTTTTTTCTGATTCTGATAACTGACGAGGTGGGGAGGGTAGTGCAAGAGGAAGCACTTCCATAGCACAAAGAGCTAAAGAAAACAGAAGAAAATATTAAGATTCAAATATGGTAGAGTCTGGACCTAAATTACATTTCTGGCATTCCTTCAATACTCCCTCCCCCTACTTTTGAAACAGTCCATAGTTTAACTTAGGGTTCACTGTGTAGTACAGGTCCATAGTTCCATGGACTTTGTTTTTAATTTTCATTCTGTTACTATATAAACCACCTAAGATTTCCCCCTTTTTAACCACATTCATATATATATATATTTTAGCGCTGTTTAACTACAGTCACAATGTTGTGATACCATCACCACCATTGGAGAATTATAAATATATGTGAACCAAGCAAATCCAGCAAGTTAAAAACATGAATGGAAATATAAAGTAAATGAGGGAATACCTTCTTTATAAAGTAACTCACAACAGAACCTCTTTAAGGGCAAATGATTTTAAATAATTTGACTTTCAAATATTATTTGCACACAACTCATAAAAAATACTTTAAATCAGCATAAATATCTTCAAGATTCTGCATTCTATACTCATTTGCTTAAATCAACCTTGTTTTAAACTGCTTCTCAACATGGGCTTGTCTTACAAGCGTGAAAAGTAAAAATGGCAAGTAACAATTCTTTGATCCTTCCTATCCCCAATAGGATTCTGATTTTAGGTAAGTCCTCTACCCTCGTATTCTTACTACAACAGTAGGCATAGTAAATGGCACTCCTGGGAGGGAGCAAAAAGAGTAGAAGAAAAAAAGAAAATCACAGAAACATGGAGGAGAAGGAAAGAAATCAAATCTATATAAAAATCTTTGGTATTCACTAATTACCCTAAGCCAAAACAAAAATTTTAAAACATAAACTATTCACTTTCTTCACCATATTGTTCTCTAATTCCTTAAAAGATTTTCATGGTATCACACTGAAGCTCAGGATTTAAAATCTAAGTAGTCTCACTGATTTCTAGATAGCTCCTAAGAGGAAACATTAAATTCAACAGAAGCAACTAAAAAAGAAAAAGAATCATGTCAATCTTAAACACAGAAATTTCAGATCTAAGAGATTAAACAGTTTCATAATGAAATATTTTAAATACTGATATTCAGATTAAGAGGAGGCAACAACTAATAATCAAAAGGTATAATTTACATATTGAATTTGCCAAGGTTTCTAGGGGAAAACCCATATAACTATAGCCACCTGGTGTTTATTTTTACACACTGAGAAAATTTGTAAAGAAGCCACTAAAAAGCAACAAAATTATTAAACTGTTGGTTAATATAATCAATGGAAAACAAACAGAAAACTGCAAGGAATATGGAAAAGTAGGACTTGGCAGGAAAAGGAATTTATTTAACATGCTACAAGACCTGTTATAAGAAACATGTAAGATGGAAGAAAAGGCTTTCCCCTTAAAAATTTTTACCAAACAGGATTGCTATTTCCTGGTAGAAGATGAAAGACTAAGTTAGGGGATTGTGGTAGACTGAATTATGTACCCTAATTTAGACATAGCACCTGTGGGTATTGTAAATAGATCCATTGTAAATTGGATCTCCTGATGATGTTATTTTCATGTTCAAATGTGGTCCAAATAAATGAGGGTGGACCTTAATCCAAATTACTGGAGTCCTCTATAAGTAGAAGAAATTCAAATATATAGAAAAAGCTACAGGGAGGAGCTGGAAGTCAGTGGGAACCCAGTAATAAAAGGAGAGCTCATCACCATGTGCATCGCAATGTGACAGAAAAGCCAAGGAACCTAAGGACTGCTAGGCAGCTAGAACGCAGCTAGACACCCCATGGGGAAACAAACCTTCTAGACTCTGAGACTGTGAGCCAATAAACTCCTGGTATTAAGCCAACCCATTGTGTGATATTTGTCTTAGCAGATTGAGAAACAGAGGCAGGAATCTTATTCTTTATGCACATTTAAGATTAGGAAAAGAAACTCTCTGTTGAATGGTTTAGAATGCAATCCTTACTTAAGCAGGGAGATCAGATGTGGCAAATTCTTGATATCCCTCTTTGAATCCAAATTCAAGAAAACTAAAATACAAAGCCATGATAGATTTCTGAGTGACTACCGTAAGTAAAATATCTAACATATAGGTGCCTGACAAATATTTTAAAAATTAATCAATACGTAAAATAATCCAGAAAAGGCAGCTCTTAGTCCACAAAGTACTCAACATAATACCTGGCATTCACAATTTGACTGTTCAAGTCCTGAGTTCATAAAGAGACTAAAACAGAGTAGAATGGAAGATGTTTTTCTTTGATTTTCTGAGTCGTGGAATGTGAAAACTACCAGAGCATCTGGACTAAGGTTCTAAAGCTCATTAACTGTCACCTATTAGTAAAGTTTTAACATTTAGGCTGTATCCTCAACCTCCTTAAATTAAGTGAACACATTGGCCACTTCTCCTCTCAAGATAAAAAAACTTGACAAAGTGTCTTCACTTTCATGAAGAAATTGTTTAAAAATTCTTGATTCCAGGAAAGGTCATTTCCTAACTCCATCCCCCCATTTGCCAAATGGCTTTAAGAACTTTACCGGTGTGTTTCCTTCGTGGTGGTGCCATTGATGCCTGATTGAGAATCAATTCTTGGAAAAATTTTCTTCTGTCTTCTTCAATAGGCCTTTGAATATACAAGACCTCTTCATACTGTATTCTAAAGATACATTTAACCTACACACATACACAAAAAAAGACATTAAATACAGAGAATTAAAAGCTCACATATTGTACCAAATTACACTTTCTTCTTCAATTTTTCATGCCATTTTCAATACTCATTGGATATTCATGCAGACTAATCCAGTTCTAGCCTATGCTATTGAGAGGTTCAACCTCATGGACTAAACAAGAGTGGAAGAATGATCCAGTTGCCCAAATCATTAATAAACAAGGCTACATCTGGGAAAGAGAGAGCTACAACAAGTTGACTGTAATATAGTCAGATGGCAAGGATTTCAAGTGACTTTTGCATGAGATCTGAAAAATAATCACCTAGAAGTTATAAGAGGGAAATGGAAGAATGCCACCAACACTGCCTTCTCCTGTCCTCGTGTTTCTTCATACTTCCTATCCACTGGCTTTCCCTCCTGTGCTCTTTTTCCTACAAAATCTATTCCACTGTATCCTCTGAAATCCTCACTCCATTGAAAATAAACTATACCTCTGGTCTTTTCACAGACTGCGCCACAATGATACCACCTTCCACAAAACGCTCCCAAGCAAAAATAAGCCTATCATTCTCACAGCCCTCAGCTCCTTCCACCTGCTGCTTATCTACCTCTCATCTGCTCACCTGCTCTATAAGAATTCTGACCCTAGACATTCCTCTTCCAAGATAAGCTGATAAATCCTTTTAATGTCATCCACATTTATCTACCATGAAGTTTAACATTTTGTTTAAATTTATGTTTTTCTAGAAGGTCTAGCTTCAATCTTCTAGACACCAAGCTCCTGAGAACAGGGACTGTTTCTTAGTCTGTTCTCCTTTATCTACCACAATTCTTGGTACATAGTAATACTTAATAAGCATATACTGCATGAATAAAGTTTGTGCTTTTGTTTCCCAACCCACATCAGTCTGGAAACAGCAAATAAAAAAGGGACAAAGTCCCTAGTATGGAGAAAAGTACCAAACATGATAGTGTGGAAATATTGGATTAGGATTAAAGACACTGGGATTCTAGCCCAAATTTAGCCACTAACAGTAAACTTTGGATAGTTCACTCAATTTATCATGTCTAACCTCTTACTGGGTTAACTCCACTACTTTGAGCTATGCTTCTCTGGCCCTTTTTTTCCAAAGTTCTGGCAAACTTTACTACTGAACACCTACTATGTGCCGAGCACCATAACAGGCATTGAAGTGATAAAACTGAAGAAAATATGGTCCCTGTTGTCAAAATCTTCAGAGTCTCATAAGAAAGTTTATGACAACAGGCTGTAAGTGCTGTAACGGACATAGAGAAAAACACAGGAGAGAGACTGCAAGAAATGGGCAAAAAGGCATTAGATAAGATATAGCAGAAATAGTTAACATTAACTAGGTCTTGAAAAATAAACAGAACTCAGTACCCTCAGAGTATCATAATTTTGTTTCAAGGGCAGCGAAACATGTAGTTTCAGTTTTAAATATTCTTCCTTCTCATAATTTTTCAACATTGTGTTGGAATTGTGTCTACAAAAGCAAACCGGAGACACCTTCAACTCTCCATTCAAGCCCATGCTTTTGGAGTAATACTTTCCCAGAAGCATTTAGTCACACATTCTAATATATCTCTTATTAAAGTTTTATTCAGCAGTCCAAAAATGTTTATTTTTTAATTTATTCAGTTGTGAAACCATTACAAGCAAATTTAAGAACATTTCCATCACTCCAAAGAGTTCCCTTATGCCCATTTGCAAACACTCTCCAATCCCACTACTCAGCTGTAGGCAACCACTGATTTGCTTTCTCTAGAAAAGTAACTCTTCTAGAAATTTTATATCATAAAACTGGTAGTCTTGTGTATCTGGTTTCTTTCACTTAGCTTAGTATCTTGAGGTTCATCCACTTTTTAGTATGGATTAAAAGTTCACTCCATTTATTGCTGAATAGTATTTCACTGTATGTATATACCACATTTTGTGTAGCCATTCACCAATTAATGAACACTGGGGTTGTTTCCAATGTGGGGCTATTATGAATAATATTGCTAAGTATATTCACATTTAAGTCTTGGTGGGAACGTATGCTTTCCTTGCTTGTGGGTAGATACCTAGTAGTGGATTTCCTTTCTCATATGGTAAATTTATGTTTAACTTTTTAAGAAACTGCCAAATTCTTCCCAGCTGGCTGAAGCATTTTATAATACAACCAGCTCCAAGAAAAGGTTCTAGGTTTTCCACATCCTTGCCAATAATTGATATTGTCTGTCTTTTTTACTATATCTATCTTTTTTACTATATCTATTCTAGAGAGTATGTAATGGTATCTTATTCCTGCACAACCAATGATATTGAACAACTTCGTGTAATTACTAGCCACCTAGATAAATGATTTGGTAAAATGTCTACTGAAATCTTTAGCTCACATTTTAAGTTTGGCCTTTTTATTATTAAGTTGCAAGAAGTTCTTTATATATTCTGGATATAAGTCCTTTATCACATACGTGAATTTGATATACTTAAATATTTTCTCTCAGTCTATAGCTTGTCTTTTCATTTTCGTAATGGTGTCCTTTGAAGAATAAAAGTTTTTGAACTTTATTAACTGTTTATTTTCTGGAGGAACTATCAGATTAGATGCTTGACAGAAAAGACTAGACTGCTTTGAAGATACTGTTGGTAAAAATATGGATGCTAGAGAGAGTTCTGATAAGGCCTTAGACAGAAAGGGTAAATGTGTTATTGGAAACTGGTGAAAAGGTGAACCTTGTTTTAAAGTTGCAGAAAACTTGGCAAAATTCATTCCTGATGTTAGATGGAGAGCAGAATTTGAAAATGATGAACTTGGACATTTAGCAGAGGAGATTTCCAATTAAATGTGGAAAATGTGGCCTAGCTTCTCCTTGTTGCTTACAGCAAAATTTGAGAGAAAAGAGATATGCTGAGAACTGAACTGCTGGGCCCAAAGAAACCAGGAATTGATGGTCTGGGAAAGTCCAAGCTTCCAGAAAACAAGCCTCCCAAGGGTAGTGGCCCATGTGAGGACTTAACTGAATTTGGAAACAGGGAGCCATTTCATTGAATTCAGGATTCGAAGCAAAGTTATACAAGAACGACGTGCAGAAAGTCTTACTGTTTGATGGTTTGAATCCCCAGCAAATGAGATCCATATGAACAAAACCACTAAAAGGTACAGAAAAGTAAGAAATTGAAGGACAGACTACTTCAAGATAAAAACTGTGGAAGGTGAGGTCTTGACTT
Organism: Dasypus novemcinctus; assembly: GCF_030445035.2. NCBI lineage: Eukaryota > Metazoa > Chordata > Mammalia > Cingulata > Dasypodidae > Dasypus > Dasypus novemcinctus. The sequence goes on from NC_080697.1 coordinate 14,056,884, forward strand.
GGGACATCTTCTCCAGCTAGGAGAGGGACCCTGCCCGTGTTTAAGGAAAGGATGAGTCTGCCCTGGCATTTGAAGAGGGTGGATGCTCCAGCCCATTGCTCAAGGACAGTTTGGTCATCCCAGGTTGTAAAGAGAGTGGAGCACATTCAACAATGGTTGGGGAGAATTAGGTCACCACACCTCTGCTCTAAGGGAGTTGGGTCTATTCACCCAACAGTGGCCACCTACTGTTCTGAGGGGGTTGGGTCTGTATGCCAGATTATTATGGAGAATCTTGCCACCACCCCCCTGTTCTAAGAGGATTAAGACTGTCCCCCAGAGATTGTGGAAAGTGTGGCCATCACCCCAATATTCTTGGAGAGTGAGGGCTAACGCTCAGCTGCCACCGATACTTGATGAGGGTAGAAATGAGAGGACGGCCACTGGGAAGTCCGTGGAAGGGGTGGGCAACCATGAAGTCCCAAGAAGAAGACAACATCATTCTAGAGATGACTCTCAGACTTTGAAATCTAAAGGAGTATGCCCTGCAAGTTTTCAGAACTGTTTGGGACACGTTATGTCTGTTACCTTCCAATTTCTCCCTATGTTAAAGCAAATGTTTATTCCATGTTTGTCCCTCCTTCGTATATAGGAAGCAGCTAACTTGTTTTGTAAGTTTGACAGGTCTACAGCCAGAAAGGAACGTTGTCCAAGACAAACTGCATGCCTCTAACTGATTTTTATGAGATTTTGTACTTATTATTGCTACTGCAATGATTTCAGGTTGTTAAAATATTATGATGCAATTAATGTCTTCGGGCTATGGAAGGAACAAGTCTTTCTGGGATTCAGAGGGTGGAGTGTGACTGTCTGAATCTGGTGAATCCTCAAAAGAGAAAGATTATGTTTTTGAACTAATCCATTCCTGCAAATGTGAGATCCTTTTGACCAGACTATGTCAGTGAGGCATGACTCAGATTGAGTTTCTGCCCTCTTGCTGGGTCTCATCTGAATGGAAACACACGGAGAGAGGGCACAGGAAAAGGGAGCTCTACCATTTTGATCTGGCAACATGAGAGAAAGGACTCCAGGTTCTCCTACAGCTGTAGAAAGCCAGAGAAGCCCGCAAAAGAATGACAGAGGAGGACTGGAGGAGAAAAGCCATATGTCTGTTTGCCCACAGCTAAGCTCCGGGAGATAGGAGATTGTGGAGGGGAAGGCAAGGACCTCAGTAGAGATCGCTGACCATCTTTCTTCACCATGCGGCAAGACCCTGCCTGAGAAAGATCTGTTGATGCCTTGATATGGACATTTCATAGCCTTCAAACTGTAAGCTTCTACCCCAAATGAATCCCTTTTATAAACGCAAACATATGTCTGGTAGTTAGGATTGGCAGGTCTATAGCAAACTAAAACATATTAAAATGTTAAATAGAATTGTTAGTCATGAATTTTAAAGGGAGGGATCCTGTAACCGCTGTAATAGAGAAAATGAAGTTTAAAAACTGAAGATCTTGTTTTACTTCATTCTATTAATGTGGTGTATTGCCCTGATTGATTTTCATATGTTGAATGATACTGCATTCATTGGATAAATCCTACTTGGGCATGGTGCAGTGTATAATCCTTTTAATATACTGCTGAATTTGACATGCTAGTATTTTGTTGAGAATTTTCTATATTCATGAAGAGTATTGGTCTGTAGTTTTCTTGCAGTGTCTTTACTTCAGTATCAAGATAATAACAGGCTTATAAAATGAGTAAGGAAGTGTTCATTCTTTTTTGATTTTTTGGAAGAGTCTGAAATGGATTATTTGGTGTTAATCCACCTTGAAATGTTTGGTAGAATTCACCAGTGAAGAAATCTGGTCCTGGGTTTTTGTTGTTAGGATGATTTTGGTTGATTCAATCTCCCTACTTATTACAAGTCTATTCAGATTGTCTATTTCTTCTCAAGAAAATTTTGTTAGATTGTGTATTTCTAGGAATAAGTCAATTTCATCCACATAATCCAATTTGTTGGCATACAGTTGTCCACAGTATGCACTTATAATCCCTTTCTATTTCTGTAAAGTCAGTAATAACGTCCCTTCTTCCATTTCTGATTTTAGTAATTCTCTTTTTTTCTTAGTCAACCCAGTTAATGTCAGTTTTATTGATCCCTGCAAAGAAGCAAATTTTGGTTTTGCTGATTTTTCTCTATTGTTTTTCTATTATCTATTTCATTTATAGCCATTCTATTCTTTATCTCCTTCTTTCTGCTATCTTTGGGTTTACTTTAATCTGCTATATCTGGTTCCTTAAGATGTACAATGAGGTACATCGGAGATCTTTCTTCCTTTTTAATGTAAACAGCAATAAGTTTCCATCTGATCAATGCTTTCACTACATCCCATAAGGTTTGGTATGTTGTTTTTGTTTTCATTTGTCTTAAGATATTTCCTGATTTCTTCTTTGACCCACTGGTTTATTAAGAGTGAGTGATTTTGGTATGTGAACAAAACTGCTTAAAAAAAAAAGCGTGAGATTTAACTTCCACATATTTGTGAGTTTTCCAGTTTTCCTTTTGTTACTCATTTCTAGTTTTATTCCACTGTGATCAGAAAAGATACTTGGAATCATTTCAAACTTTTAAAATTCATTATGGCTTGCTTTGCAGCCTAGCATATGGTCTGACCTACAGAACTGTTCCATAAGCCATCTGAAAAGACCGAGTATTTTTCTGTTGTTCAACAAGTATTCTGTACATGTCTATCATGTCTAATTGGTTTATGGTACTGCTCAAGTGTTCTCTTTCCTCTGTTGACCTTCTGTCTGGCTGCTCTGTTACTGAAGTTTTGAAATAGTATTACACAGCTGTCTATCTGATTCTTTCAATGTTTGCTTCATATATTTGGGGCACTGTTGTTAGATATGTATATGTTTATAATTGTTATATCTTTTGAATCATCTCAATTGATGCAGAAAAAGCATTTGACAAAATTCAGCAACATTTCATGATAAAAACACTCAATAAACTAGGAATAGAAGGGAACTTCATCAATCTGATAAAGGCTATAATGAAAAATTGACAGCAAACATCATCTCAAGTGTGAAAGACTGAAAGTTTTCCCCTATGATCAAGAGCAAGTCAAGGATGCCAACTTTTACTAATTATATTCAACACCATACTGGAAGTTCTAGCCAGAGCTTTTAGGCAAGTTAAAGAAATAAATGGAATCCCAATTGGGAAAGAAGAAGTAAAATTATCTCCATTGCAGATCATGCATTTATAAAACCCGAAGAATGCACAAAAAATCTAGAAGAAATAATAAATGAATTCATGAGCAATGTTGCTTGATACAAGATCAACATGCAAAACTCAGTTGTATTTCTATATCAATGCAACAGAAAGACTCGACAAGTAAATTAGGAAAACAATTCCATATACAATGGCACCAGAAAGAATAAAATACTAAGGAAGAACTAAATTTAACCAAGGAAACTGTGATGGTTAGGTTAACATGTCAACTCAGCCTGGTAACGGTGCCCAGCTGTTTGGTCAAGCAAGCACTGGGCTAATTGTAATACAAGGGCATTTCCTGGACTTTAATCATCAGAGAATTGATTGCAAAGATGGCTGGTTACATCTACAATCAACTGAGGAGACTGCCATCAGCAGTGAGTGATGTCTCATCCAATCAGTTAAAAGGATTAAAGAGGAAGTGATTTCAGCATTTGGAGGGAGAATTCCCATCTCTACTTCAGAAAGACAGTGTCTCCTGGGGAACTCATCAAGGACATTCATAGAAGCCCCTGTTTTGTAGCCTGCCCTATGGAATTAGGACTTGTGCATCCCCACAGTTGTATGGGGCAATTTTATAAAATCTTGTATTAGTTACAGATATCTTCTGTTGGTTCTGTTTCCCTAGAAAACCCTGACTAATACAGCGTGGTACCAGGAATGGTTCTTGAGAAACAGAATGTTAAAAATGGGATTTCTGGATTGATTCTGGAATTTTTGCAATTGGCTCTCTACTCTGATTAGATTCAAGGGCACTAGTGAATCTGTTTCCAATAATCAAGAGGCCACTAACAACATGTCATGAGCTAGCAAGAGAGAGACACAAAATATCACCACTGAATACTTACATGCTTAAAAAAGACTCAAGATCTGGGTGAGAGTGTTTTTAAAACCTTAACAGAATTTTGTGGAGTTAAAAGGTACCATGATGTTGGCAAGCTGCTCCTAAAGATACTGGACAGAGTTACAGAAGAAAGAGATGAGCTGAAGGCTTCAAGTTTGCAACATAAGCACCGTATAAATAATGTGAAAGGTTCTATGTGTGCGGATAAAAAATCTTGTTTTTGCAGCTGCAGACTTGAGATCTCTGAAACCCAGATTCAGACTCTCATTGTATGAATAGCAGAGTTACAACAGAAACTACAATCTCAACCTTGCAAGATAGTCTGTTGTTTAAGTAAAGGCATTGATTGGAAAGGAGTGGAACCATGAAGATTAGGATGGAGACGCAAGGGTTGATGATGATATTGGTGGGGATATTGAAACCTAAATTTTGCTGAGACTGTGCCAGATAAACTGTAATGATCTGCCCCTGAAGAAAACACTCAATGTCAAACTTATATGACCCAACCTCCAGCCTACCCCAAGGAGTCCAGACCCCTCTCTAAGGAGGGTATCCCCCAACCTCAAACCTATATTGCCCAATTTTCAGCCTGCCTCAAGGAGTCTCTACTTCCTCCCTGCCCTGAAAAAAACCAACACCCAACCACCTCCCTGCCCTGAGAAGTCTGCCATCTAAAACCTACCTGAAGAGATTAATCCTGTCTCACAGAATGAAAATGCAATGGAATGCCCTGAGGGAATTACCTTGCAAGACATTTCTAATTCTTCCCCTTACCCACTCCCACCACCCCCTTCTATTTCAGGCCTATAACTAGACTGAAATCACAAGCCCCCAAACTTGAAGTACAAAGTATAATGTTGAGGAAGTACACTATACTCTAGAAGAACTGCATGAGTTTTTAAAATTACATAAACAGAAATCAGGGGAATAGGTGTAGGAATGGATATTAAGGGAATGGGATAATGGTGGAAGGAATATAAAGTTGGATCAGACATAATTCACTGATGTGGGCCCATTAAGCAGAGATTCTAGATTCAATGTTGTAGCTCAAAAGGCTAGAAAGGGCTAGTTTGTTCAGGTGATTGGCTGAAACATGGACCAAAAGATAGCTTATAATGACTAACTAAAGTCAAGATGGCGATTTACCCTGGTATACTGTAGATGAGGGAATCCAAAGGTTTAGAAAGATTGGAATGCCAGAATGCATTCACCACATTAAGACCTGCCCAGCTACCTCAGGAATGTCCAGAGGACACAACCTTTACCAGGACTGTGAGGAAGAAATTTGTGAGACTAACTCCATCTTCCCTGAAAAGTTCTATGATTGATCTTTTCTGTAGATCAGATGTTACTGTGGGAAATACTGTCATGGAACTAGAATCTTTAAACGCTATGGGGATGATTGGATCCCAGGCTGGCAGAGGCCAAGCAGCAGCATTTAATCGCCAAAGACAAGGTGGGTGTGGCTACCACAATGAAAGGAAGACTCAAAGCAGCAATCAAGACTCTGAGTCCCATAGACTCATGGCATTGGCTAATAGATCATGGGATACTTAGAAGTAAAAGAGATGGGCAGTCACCTAAATTCCTACCTGATCTGTATAACCAAGAGAGTTTTAGGTTGAGTGAATAAAACCCTAACTAGAATTACAGAAACAGAGAGTCACAACCCCTTAATCAATTCCCATATTTTGAGATGGTTTACAGACCCAGAGCCCCCTTGAATGAGGGGAAGGCCAGGTCCCCTTGCAGGAGGATCCTTTACACTGCAAAAAAAATTATACTATTAATCTTCCTCCCACATTTCCCCAAAGAAACCTATGGCCTTTTACCAAGGTAACTGTGCATTGGGCAAAAGGAAACAATCAGACTTTTGGGGGATTATTAGATACTGGCTCAGAAGCGACACTAATTCCAGGAGATGCAAAAAGCCACTGTGGTCCACAAGTCAGAATAGGGGCTGAAGGAGGTCAGATGATTGAGTTTTAGCTCAAGTCAGTCTCACAGCGGATCCAGTGGGTCCCTGGACTCATTCTGTGGTTATTCCCCCAGTTCCAGAATGCACTATCAGAGTAAATTGGCAGAATCCCCACACTGGATCCCTGACTTGTTGAATGAAGACTATTAGGGTAGGAAAGGCTAAGTGGAAGCCATTAGAACTGTCCCTACCTAGCAAAATAGCAAATCAAAAGCAATACCAGGGGGCTGCTGATAAGGATAGAAGTGGTCACAGAAGAACACACAGCGAATGGACACAGAGAGCAGACAACTGGGGGGGAAGGGGAGAGAAATAAATAAAAAATAAATCTTTAAAAAAAAAAAAAAAAGCAATACCAGGGGGAAGCAGCTATGGCTTAATCAGTTGGGCTCCCATCTATCATATGGAAGGCCCTGGGTTTGCATCCCGGGGCCTCCTTGTGAAGGCAGGCTCGCCCGCACGCTATGGAGAGCCGCCAACCCACAAGCACTGCAGAGTGCCGCCTGGCCCGCAAGTGCCGCGGAGAGCCAATTCAGCAAGGTGACACAACAAAAAAAGGGAAACAAGTAAAAAAAAAAAAACAAACACAGAAGAGTGCACAGCGAATGGACACAGAGAGCAGACAACAAGCAAGCCATGGGGGAGGGTGGATAAAAAGCAAATAAATACAGACACAGAAGAATGCACAGCAAACGGACACAGAGAGAAGACAGCAAGCAAGTCACAAGGGGGAGGGGATTAAAAAAAAAAAAGCAATACCAGATTCCTGGAAGGACTACTAAGATCAATGCCACTATCAAGGATTTGAAGGGTGCAGAGGTGGTGATTCCCACTCAACTCTCCTATCTGGCCTATGCAGAAAACAGACGGACCTTGGAGGATGACAGTAAATTATCATAAACAGGTGGTGACTCAAATTGTACCTGTTGCTCCAGATGTGGTACCACTACGTAAGCAAATCAACACATCCCTCACACCTGGTATGCAGCTACTGATCTGGCAAATGCTATATTCTCAATTGCCATTAATAAGGACCATCACATTTGCTTTCAGCTGGCAAGGCCAGAAATATACCTTCACTTTAATGCCTCAGGAGTATATCAATTCTCCATACTTATGTCATAATATTGTCCTTGTGATCTTGATTGTCTCTCTGTCCTACAAGACATCACAGTGGTCCATAATATTGATGATATCATGATGACTGGACTTGGTGAGCAAGAAAGAGCAATTACTATAAACATATTGGTAAGACATTTGAGTGAGAGAGGATAGGAGATAAATCCAACAAAAATACAAGGGCCTTTGCCTTCCTCCTCGATGAAATTTCTAGATGTCCAGTGGTGTGGGGCATGTCAAGATATCCCTTTTAAAGTGAAGGACAAGCTTTTGCATCTGGCCACTCCAATGACCAAAAAAGAGACACAACACTTAGTTGGTCTCTCTGGATTTGGAGACAACATAGTCCTCATTTGGATGTGCCACTCCACCCTGTTTACTTAATGACCAGAAAAGCTGCTAGTTTTGAGTGGGGACCAGAACAAGAAGAGGCTCTGTGACAGATTCAGGCTGCTGTGCAAGTTACATTGCCACTTGGACCATATGATACAGCAGATCCAATGGTGCTGAAGTGTTAGTGGCAAATAGAGATGTGGTATGGAGCCTCCGGCAGGCCTCTGTAGGAAATCACAGCACAGACACTTAGAATTTTGGAGCAAAGCCCTGCCATCCTCTCCAGATAACTACTCTCTGTTTGAGAAACAGCTTTTGGCCTACTACAGGGCCTTAGTAGAGAATGAATGCTAACCATGGGACACCAAGTTACCATGAGACCCAAGTTGCCTATCACAAGTTCGGAATTATCTGATCCAGCAAACCATAAAGTTGGGAATGCACAGCAGCAGTCCATCATAAAATCCAAATGGTATATATGAGATAGGACTCGAGTGGATCCTGAATGCAAAAGTAAGTTGCATGAGGAATTAGCCCAAAGGCTACTCCTGCCACATTACCTTTTCTTTCCCAGTTCACAGCTATAGCCTCTTGGGGAGTTCCTTACAATCAGGTGACTTAGGAAGAGAAAACTCAGGTCTGGTTTACAGATGATTCTGCATGATATGCAGGTACCACCCAAAAACAGAGAGCAGCAGCACTGCAGGCCTTTTCTCAGACATCCCTGAAGGAAAGTGGTGATGGCAAATCCTCCCAGTGGACAGAATTTCAAGCAGTGTACTCGGCTGTTCATTTTTCTTGGAAGGAGAAATGGCCAGAGGCGCATTTGTACTCTGATTCATGGGTTGTTGCCAGTGGTTTGGCTGGATGGTCAGGGATTTGGAAGGAACATGATTGGAAAATTGGTGACAAAGAGTTATGTGGATAGACTTTTCTGAGTGGGGAAAAAAAAACAAAAAATATTTGTGTCCCATGTGTATGCTCACCAGAGGGTGACTTCAGCAGAGGAAGATTTTAATAATCAGTTGGATAAGATGACCCACTTGGTGGCTAGCACGCAGCCTTTTTCCCCTGTCACTCCTGTCATCACCCAAAGGGCTCATGAACAAAGAGGCTATGGTGGTAGGGATGTGTGGGAATGGGCATGGGCTCAGCAACCGGGATTTCCCCTCACGAAGGCCAGCTTGGTTACAGTCACTGCTGAGTACCCAATCTGCCAGCAGTAGAGACCCACACTCAGCCCCCAGTATGGTACCATTCCTCAAGGTGATCAGCCTGCTACCTGGTGGAAGGGTAATTACACTGGACCACTTCCAACATGGAAGGGGCAGCAATTTGTTTTAACTGGAATAGACACATACTCTGGATATGGGTTTGCCTTCCCTGCATGCAATGCTTCTGCCAAAACTACCATTTGTGGATTTACCAAATGTTTATTGTTTTACTTGCTGCCATGATGTCCTAAATAGCATTGCTTCTGATTAAGGCACCAATTTAACAGCATATGATGTGTGGGAAAGGGCACATGCTCATGGAATTCACTGATCTCACCATGTTGCCCATCATCCTGAAGCAAATGGATTGATAGAACATTGGAATGGCCTTTTGAAGACTCAATTACAGCACTAATTAGGTGGCAATGCCTTGCAGGGCTGGGGCAATGTTTTCCAGGAGGCTGTATATGCTCTAAATCAGAGTCCACTCTATGGTGCTGTTTCTCCCATATCCAGGATTCACAGGTCCAGGAATCAAGGGGTGGAATGGGAGTGGCACCACTCACTATAACCTCGAGTGATCCACTAGGAAATTTTTGCCTCCTGTCTCTGCAATCTTAAGCTCTGCTGTTCTACAGGTCTTAGTTCCAAAAGAAGGAGCACTTCTACCAGGAAACACAACAATGATTCCATTGAACTCTAAGTTAAGACTGCCACCTGGCCACTTTGGGCTCCTCATGCTTCTGAATCAAAGGCAAAGAAGGAACACAACCAGCAGGATGACAGCAGAACAAGGAGCTCCTAGAGTCACCTCATGCTACAGGACAGTTAGTAATCACCCAGAGCTATCAAAAGCACCTGCTAGGGGGCTTCAGGAGACCAGAAGAGCATCCTGAAGGAACAGAAGGAGGATACTGCCCACCTGCAGAGAAGATTCTTAAGTATAGTGCCCATTCTTAAGTATAGTGCCCACCCTCCATTGGAGGCACAAGCCGCCTTGGGAGCTGTTCCACGACTAGAATTGGAAGCTCCATTTCCCAAAAATGAAGGAGGAAGAGATGGTTGGGCACCAGCTTCAGCTACTGATGAGCAAATTCTGTGGGCTAAAGTATAATCCTAAGAACAGCTAAAACTTGAACCAGTTCAAGTTAGAAAGAGGCCAGTAGCTGCCGTCTTAACTCTACCCCTGGCACAAGGGGAAGCAAGGCAGACTGAAAATCACACTGCTTTAGGAACCGGCTCTTTTCCATCCAGATCAGACTGCATGTTTAGAATAAGCCCCAGCTCCACAACCTGCAAGGAGGAAGCTGGGGGGACCTGAGTCCCCGCAGAATGCCAAGGAGGCAAATAATCATCATACTCTGGTGGCACAAGCCGCCTGGAAGCTATTCTGTGGCTGGAATTGGAAGCTCCATTTCTTAAGCAGGGAAGGAAGAGACAGTTGGCCACCAATCTCAGCTATTGATTAGTAAATTCGGCTGCCTAAAGTACAACCCTAGAAACAGCGAAAGTAAGAACCTGTTCAAGTCGGAAAGAGGCCAGTGGCCACCATTTTTACTCTGCCCCCAGCATGAGGGGAACCCAGACTGACTGAAAATCACAGTGGTAGTAGAGATCCATTTCTTTCACACAGATCGGCCTGCAGCCCTAGCTGAGGCTTCATTTCCACCTCTAGCATGGAGGAAGATGTTGAGCCCTACACCAGCCTCTCTGGGTAACCACAGGGACATTCAGCTGATACAGACTGAATAGTCAGAAATAGACTGGGGCAACTGCAGTCATTTTGGACCTGCACAGACTGCTGCTTGCACTTGCAGTTTCATCTCCTTCCCAGGTAGAGGAAAAAGGGGTGTGGAGCTTCATCAGTCTTTCTGGGTTAACTACAGTCTAGACCTGCACCCTACATAGCTGTGGCTCTGTCCCTACCCCTGGCAAAGGAGAAAGTTGGGAGAAGCTTCATCAGTCCCTGGGGCAATGAGGGCAGCTTGACCCTCCACAGCTCGCAGCACCAACTACATTCTTGGCTCCTACTACACAACCAGCAAGGGAGAATGGGCAAGAAAGCCCTAAACTAAACTAAAGAGAGAAATTGTACCCAGAATAAATACATCTACTATGCCAGATGCCAAGACAACAACAAAAAATTACAATCCACACCAGGAAAGAGAAAGATGTGGCCCAGTTAAAGGAACAAGGTAAGTCTCCAGATGACATAAAGGAGTGAAGACAACTAAACCAAGATGTTCAAACAAATCTCCTTAATAAATTCAGTGAGATGGCTAACAAGATTAAGGATATTAAGAAAACACTGGATAAGCACAAAGAAGAATTTGGAAGCATACAGAGAAAAATAGCAGATCTTATGGGAATGAAAAGTGAAATAAATGAAATTCAAAACATACTGAAATCAGGGAAGCAGATGTGGCTCAACTGACAGAGCGTCCACCTACCACATATGAGGTCCAGGGTTCAAACCCAGGGACTCGTGGCCTGTGTGGTGAGCAGGCCTACGTGCAGTGCTGATGCGCACAAGGAGTGCTGTGCCACACAGGGGTATCCCCCATGTAAGGGAGCCCCACGCACAAGGAGTTCGCCCCTCAAGGAAAGCCACTTCACCTGAAAAAAGTGCAGCCTGCCTAGGAGTGGCGCCCCACACACAGAGGCTGATGCAGCAAGATGATGCAACAAAAAGAGACACAGATTCCCAGTGCTGCTGACAAGAATGCAAGCAGACAAAAGAAGAACACACAGAGAATGGACACAGAGAGCAGACAATGGAGGCAAGGGGAGAAATAAATAAAAATAAATTTTAAAAAAACATACTGAAATCATGTAATAGATTTGAGGAGGCAAAAGAAAGGATTAATGAGCCTGAAGAAATGGCCTCTGAAAATGAACATACAAAAGGACAGAAGAAGAAAAGAATGGAAAAAAATGAACAAATTCTCAGGGAACTAAACAACAGCAAGAAACATGAAAACATACTTGTCATGGGTGTTCCAAAAGGAGAAGAGAAGGGAAAAGGGGCAGAAGAAATATTTGAAGAAACAATGGTAGAAAATTTCCCAACTCTATTGAAGGGCATAGATATTCATTTCCAAGAAGCATAATGTACTCCCATCTGAATAAATCTGAATAGACCAAGTCCAAGACATATACTAATCAGAATGCAAAATGCCAAAACAAAGAGAGAATTCTGAGAGCAGCAAAAGCAAATCATAACATATAAGGGATTAAAAAAGAAGAAGAAGAAGAAATAAAACAAACAAAACATATAAATAAAACAAACAAAACAATAAGATTTAAGTACCAATTTCTCACTGGAAACCATGAAGGAAAGAAGACAGTGGTGTGATATATTTAAGATACTCCAAGAGAAAAACTTCCAGCCAGGAATCTTATATCCAGCAAGACTATCTTTCAAAAATGAGGGTGAGTTTAGAATATTCACAGATAAACAGAAACAGAGAGTTTGTAACCAAGAGACCAGCTTTGCAGTAAATGCTAAAGGGTGTGCTACAGTCTAAAAAGAAAATATGGGAGAGAGAGGCTTGGAAGAGAGTCTAAAAATGAAGATTACATCAGTAAAAGTAAAAGTGTCAAAAGGAGTGGTGAAAATAAAACATGACAGATGAAACACAAACATTTAGGAATAAACTTAACCAACAATGTAAAGCACTTGTATTCAGAAAACAAAAACTCACCACTAAAAGAAATTTAAAAAGACCAAATAATTGGAGGAACATTCCATGCTCACCGACTGGAAGACTAAGTATCATTAAGATATCAATTCCATTCAAATTGATATACAGATTCAATGCAATCCCGATAAAAATTCCACCGGCATTTTAAAAATAAATGGAAAACATGATTATCAAATTTCCTTGGAAGGGTAAGGTGTACTGAATATCCAGAAAAATCTTAAAAATCAAAAGCAAAGTTGGAAGACTCTCACTTCTGGACTTTAAATTGTATTACCTAGATACAGTAGTAAAAACAGCAAGGTACTGACATAAAGACAGACACACAGATCAATGGAACCAAATTGATGGTTCAGAAACAAACCCTCACATGTATGGTCAAGTGATTTTTGACAAGCCTGTCAAACCTACCAAGCTTGGGCTGAACAGCCCATTCCACAAATGGTGCTAAGAAAACCAAATATCCATAGCCTGAAGAAGGGAAAAGGACTCCTATCTCCCACCTTATACAAAAATTAACGCAAAATGTTAATTAAATACAAAAGCAAGAACCATAAACCTTCTAGAAGAAAATGTAGGAAAATACCTTCAAGACCTGGTGGTAGGTGGTGGATTCTTAAAGGAGATAAGAGGAGGACTGAGATGGACTACTGCTGTTTAATGTATGTAGAAGTTTTAATTAACTTTACTGTAAAAGTGTAGAAATATATAGTGTTGATGGTAACACATTTTAGTGAGCAACAGCTGGTTTAGATATGTGAATGTGGCTGAAAAGGGTAGTCCAAGAATATAAATGCCAACTGAAAGAATACTAGAGAATAACCTAGGGACTGACTAACATAGTAAACCCAGAGGTGGATGAGAATTGTGGTTGATGATACAGATGCAAAAGTGTCCTTTGTGAGCTACAGCAGATGTACATCACTATTGCAAGGTGGTGTGAATGTGGAGAAGCATGGGAAAAATACAACTGGAGTGACCTATGGACTGTGGTTAATAGTAATAATGTAATATTCATGCATCTATGCCAAAGACATTCTGTTTTTATAACGGAGGAGTACGGACAAAGTATGCCAAATGTACTCTAAGGACCTAGTAGTAGTCTGATGATAGTATCTCATAATCTGTAACAAATGTTCTAACATGGTGTGGTGTGTAGATAGACGGGTGTTGTATGGGAATTCTGCACTTGTGCATGATTGTTTTGTAAGTTTACAACTTCTGTCATAAAAATATATTTTAAAAGTAATAATAGAGTGAGTTGGGGGAAAAATATACCAAATATAAGATACTTTGGTTAGTAGTAGTATTTTGATGATGCTCTTTAATCTTTGGTGAAAACTGTTTCACAACAATGCAAGGAACTGGTGGTAGGAGGAAGTGAGCTATGAGAGCCCTGTATGATGTTATGTATGTTTGTTTTATAAATTCACAACTATTACCATACATTTATTGTTTATGTATGTTTGAGTGAGATACTTCAATAAATTTTTTTAAAAGTTGAAAAAAAAAGGCAAAGAAGGGAATTACTGTACTGGCTGGGGTGAATGATCCTGACCATCAAAGGAAATAGGACTGTACCTACACAATGGAGGCAAAGAAGAGTTTGCTGGAATACAAGAGATCCCCTAGGGTGTCTCTTAAAACTGCCATGCCCTATGATTAAAGTTAATGGAAAACTGTAATGTCCCAATCCAGGCAGGATTAAGAATGGCCCAGAATCTTCAGGAATGAAATTTTGGGTCTCACCACTAGGCAAATAAGCATGGCCATTGACTTGCTTGCTGAGGGTAAAAGGAACATAGAATGGTAGTGGAAGAAGGTAGTAAAAATAAAAACATCAACCATGTGACCAGTTACAGAAATAAGGACTGCAATGGTCATGAATAATTTCTTCCTTGTTTCGTTATGAGTATGTCTGTATATGTACATGAAACAAATAACTTTGTTTTCTTCCTTAATCTTTCCCCTAATCATATGACATTAGTTGTTTTAGTTTTATGTCATAATATTTAAGGATGTCAAGTTTAAGAGTGAATATTATCCGTGAACTTGCCTCCTATTCTGGAGGAATTTAGTACGTTTCCAGTTGTACATAGGGCAGCTAAATATTGTTATAAACAGATATGTGCTACCATCTTTATTTAGAGACTTAGAATGTTTTAAGGTGATAGGTATGGCTGCCAAGTTTACAAGAGGCGGACTGTGATGGTTAGGTTAATGTTTCAACTCAACCACGTAATGGTACCCAGTTGTTTGGTCAAACAACTACTGGACTAACTATAATACAAGGGCATTTCCTGGACTTTAATCATCAGAGAGTTGATTGCATAGATGGCTGGTAACATCTGCAATCAACTGAGGAGATGGCCATCCGCAATGAATGACATCTCATCCAATCAGCTGAAGGCATTAAAGGGGAAGTGATTTCAGCATTCAGAGGGAGAATTCCCATCTCTACTTCAGACAGACAACATGGGGAACTCAAGGACCTTCATCAGAGTCCCTGTTTTACAGCCTGCCCAATGGAATTAGAACTTGTGCATCCTCACAGTTATGTGAGACAATTTTATAAAATCTCTCATAACGTTTACAGATATAACCTATCGGTTCTGTTTACTTAGGAACCCTAACTAATTGTGAGGCACAGACTTGCACACCAAAAACTAAAAAAAAATTGCTGAAAGATATTAAAGAAGATATTAATAATTGGAATGCCATATTGAGTTCATAGATTGGAAGACAATATTGTTAAGATCACAACATGCGTCAAAGTGATGAGCATACTCCTTGCAATTCCTAACCAAAATCTCACAGGATTAAAAGGAAAGGAAGATTCATCCTAAAATTCTTGTGGAAATTCAAGGGACCCTGCATAGGTCCCTTGAAAAAGAAGAACAAAATCGAAGAATTCCCAATTCCCAATTTAAAATTTTATCATATAGCTATACTAATCAAAATAGTGTGGCACTGGCATAAGGATGGACATCTGTTGAATTATATTCAATGGAATACAATTGAAAGCCCAGAAATAAACCCTCACATCTATGAACAAATGATTTTCAACAAGGGTCCCAAGACCATTCATTAGGGAAAGAAAAGTCTCTTCAACCAATGGTGCTGGGAAAATTAGATATCCACATGCAGAAGAATTAATTTAGACCCTTACATTATCGTATATGCAAAAATTAACTGAAAATGGACCAAAGGCTACTAAATTTAAGCGCTAAAACAATAGGGTTCTAGAAGAAAACTGAGACAAAACTTTATGACCTTAGATTTGACAATGATTTCTTAACTATGGCACCAAAAGAACAAGCAACTCAAGGAAAACAAAACAAAACAAACAGAATTCCATTAAAAATAAAAACAATTATGCATCAAAGGACACTATCAAGAAAGTGAAAAGGCAATATACTGAATGGGAAAAAAATTTGCCAATTATTTATCTCCTAAGGGTTAATATGCGGAATAAAAAGAATTCATACAACTAAATAACTAAAGATAAACAACCCAATTAAAAAATGGGCAAAGGATTTTTCTCCAAAGAATATATACAAATAGTCAATAACCACATGGAAAAAATGATCAACATCATCAGTCATTAGGGAGAGGCAAATCAAAACCACAATGAGATACCACTTCACCTTATGAGGACAGCTATGATTAAAATTAAAGAGAAAAGAAAAACACAAGAAAATAGCAAGGGTGGCAAGGATGTGTAGAAACTGAACTTTTATACATTGCTGGTGGAACGTATTAATAAAATTATGTGGCTGCCATTGGAAAACAGTTTGGCGACTCTCGTTAAACATAAAATTAGCACATGATCCAGGAAGTCCACTCCTGGGTATTCATCCCAAAGAACTGAAAACAGAGCGTCAAACAAACACTTGTATACAAATGCTCACAGCAGCCTCATTTACAATAGCCAAAAAGTAGGAACAATCCAAGAGTCACTCAATGGATGAATGGATAAATTAAATGTGGTATATACGTACAATGAAATATTATTATTCAGTAGTAAAATAAGAGTGAAGTTCCATGGATTACCCTTGGAAACATTACACTGTTATGCCTTATATACTATGACATTATGCTAAGTCATAATGGCACAAAATGTCAACCAGGCACAAAATGACAAAAAGCATATGATTCCACTTATATGAAATATCTAGAATAGGCAAATTCACAGAAAAAAAGTAGGTTAAACTAAGTAGATGAGAGGTTTCAGGGGCCTAGGGAGAAGGAAATGGGGAGTTTGTGCTTAAAATGGATATAGAAATTGTATTTGGGGTGATAAAAAGAAGTTTTAGAAATAGATTAAATGCAATGATAGAGCCACAACATTGAGAATATAGTTCATGCCACTGAAATGTGTAAAATAAAAACAGTTAAGGGAAGGAGACTTGGTCCAATGGATAGGGTGTCAGCTGGCCAAATGGGAGGTCCGCGGTTCAAACCCTGAGGCTCCTTGACCCGTGTGGAGCTGGCCCATGCACAGTGCTGATGCATGTAAGGAGTGCTGTGCCACGAAGGGGTGTCCCCCCCGTAGGGGAGCCCCACGCGCAAGGATGAGCCCCGTAAAGAGAACCACCCAGTGCAAAAGAAAGTGCAGCCTGCTCAGGAATGGCGCCCCACACACACACACACACACACACACGGAGAGCTGACACAACAAGAAGACGCAACAAAAAGAAACACAGATTCCCAGTCCCACTGATAAGGATAGAAGCGGACAGAAGAACACATAGTGAATGGGCACAGAGAGCAGACAACGGGGGTTGGGGGTGGGGGGGGGAGAAATAAATAAAAAATAAAACTTTAAAAAAATAAAAATAAAAATAAAAATAAAAATGACAAATTTTATGATATATGTGTTTTGCCAAATTAAAAAAAAAATCACAAGATCTTGAAAAGATGTAGAAAGCAAGATCCCAGAAGTGAACCTAAGAAAGCTTTCATAAATAAAACTTGCTTGCCCCAAGATAAAATGGGAAGACATTCCACAAAATCAAAATAAACAATATTCCACATATCTTAAAATAGTTAATTATTAATGTTTATTTATTACCCCTTTTTAGGTTAAAAAAAAACTTGTGAGCATCTCCTTCCAATTAGATTTTTTATTTTTTGTTTCAGTTTTATGTCCAATTAGATTTTAAGAAGAATCATATAATTGTTTCATTACTAAGAATTAATTTTAGGATATTTCCCTGGTATGTATGATCATTCATCTAAGTTTTTGATTCCCGTTTGATTTTTTTTTTAACTCGAAGTTACTTATTTTCACCTGAGATCCCACAATAAACCCAGAGACACAAAATGACATGAAATAGTTAAGATGACAAATGCTATATGCAAAATCTTTACTTCCATCAGTATGACAGAAGAGATGTTTCCTTTAAATTCCTTTCTAATACATTAAATTATAACATTTCCAGTCTGTCTTTAATAATCAAATATCAAAGCATATACTGTGAATCTCTTCAGAAACATAAGTTTAATAATTATGGCCTCGGTTTGCTTTCCTTCTTGCATATATCTCTAATTTTTCTGGTTTCTCCTTTAAAAGAGTCTTTTCTATTTTCAACCCTCAGTTAATTTTTTTTTAAGTCTCCCAAACAGGAATAACTTTAAATTTCCATATACCTCAGTTAAAATTTCTCTATCATCAGAAAGGGTCTACAGAAGTAAATTTAGTTAAGACTAGAATTTTGCAAAAAATGGAAAGAGGTTGGCAGAGGTTACTTAAAGCCTATATGGGGAAGCAGACTTGGCCCAGTGGTTAAGGCGTCCATCTACCACATGGGAGGTCCACGGTTCAAACCCCGGGCCTCCCTGACCCGTGTGGAGCTGGCCCACACACAGTGCTGATGCGCGCAAGGAGTGCCACGATATGCAGGGGTGTCCCCGCATAGGGGAGCCCCACGTGCAAGGAGTGCACCCTGTAAGGAGAGCTGCCCAGCGCAAAAGAAAGTGCAGCCTGCCCAGGAATGGTGCCACACACATGGAGAGGTGACACAAGATGACGCAACAAAAAGAAACACAGATTCCCATGCCGCTGATAACAACAGAAGCGGACAAAGAAAAACACCCAGCAAATGGACACAGAGAACAGACAACTGGGGCGGGGTGGGTAGGGCGGGAAGGGGAGAGAAATAAATAAAATAAATAAAGTAAAGCCTATATAGTGAGTCAATTCTTAGTTCCTTCACTTAACAAATATTTACTGAATGATTGCTGTGTGTCAGTTCTGTGCTAGGATATAGGATGTGAAGGTGAGTAAGAAAGTTCTCTCCCCTCAAAAACTTTGTGATCCCGATCAAAGGTTCTCGAACATTTTGTCTTAAGACCTCTTTATACTCTTAAAAATTACTGATTAGGAAGTGGATGTGGCTCAACTGATAGAGCATCCCCCCACCCTATAAGAGGTCCAGGGTTCAGTAACCATAGCCTCCTGACCCTTGTGGTAAGCTGGCCCACGTGCAGTGCTGCCACATGCAAGGAATGCTGTGCCATGCAGGGGTGTCCCCCACATAGGGGAGCCCCACCCACAAGGAGCGTACCCCTCAAAGAGAGCTGCCTACGCGAAAAAAGCACAGCCTGCCCAAGAGTGATACCACACACACGGAGCACTGACACAGCAAGATGATGCAACAATAAGAGAGACAGATTCCTGGTGCCACTGACAAGAATGCAAGCAGACAAAGAAAAACAAACAGCAAATGAACACAGAGAGGAGACAATGGGGGGAAGGGGAGAGAAATAAAATTTAAAAAAATTACTGAGGACCCCAAAGAGCTCTTATTTATGTGGGATTTATTGGTCATTATTTGCATATTAAAAACTAAAACTAAGAAAATGTTATATTATTCACTTCTTTTTAAAAATACATTACAGGTTAACATTAAGAATATATTCCTTGGAAAAATATATTTTTCCAAAAATTCTAAAATATATGAAATACATAAAATTTAAAATAAAATTTGGTGAGAAAAATGGCAATTTTATATTTCTTTAAAATACTTTAGTATCTGGCTTAATGGAGGACAACTGGATTCTCATTCCTGTTTCTGCATTTAATGGCAATATGTTAGTCTGAATAAAGAAAATACAGACAGCAGCTGATATGCAGCTGGAAATGGAGGAACTTGATGAACCACTGGCGGGTCTTGGGAATCCCAGGGGTTCTTGAACCATACTTTGAGAACAGCTGGTCTACAATAATGATTTTTCTCCTCAATTTTTAAAATCATATACTTTAGTAATAAAAAAAACTAAACTAAAAATATTCCCTTCAGAATATTCATCTTCATATGTGTATATACATGATTCTATTACTGTACTATTTTTATAAAATATGCACACAAAATTTTTAAGATAATATAAAAAGCAAAAATGAGTAGACATTTGAATTTTTTTTTCTGGTATCTTGAGTACAAACTTAATTTGGGGACTACTGGACTAGAAGAGAAAAGAGATATCTACAAAGAAACATTTAAAACAGAATGTTATAAGGGCTCTAAAAGATGAGATTTTCTCATTTTGTTCCACTTTGTGTTTCCCTCAACTCAAAAAGTAGTTGTTCTACATTCCAAATAAAACACTATTCCCATGGTGGATTTTTTTATTTTGTTCCATTTTTAGTAAAAGAGTAGAGATCCCTGTCTATGATTATCAAAATTATGAGTTTATTTTCTATTAGAACATTAGTAGTTATTACAGAAGTTTTAGAAAATACAAATAACAAGAAAATGAAAATTATCATAACGTCAATACTCAGAGATAATTACTTTTAACATTTTGATGTATAAGCGTCTTTATTTCTTTATAAACAGGAATAATAACATATATTTACTTAATACCTGCCTTTATAAACAATGTATTTAAACACATTTCCATGACATTAAATGTTTTACATTAATATTTTTAAAGGCCTCGTTTTGTTTCATGGAATGAATCTACTACACTTTAACCAATCCCCCACTAAAGGACATTTAGGAGCTTCTAAACTATGATCAAAGGCTATGATAAATACCCTCATAGCTATAACTCTGTGTTTAACCATGAAAAATTCTTCAAAGCTATTTAGTAAAAAAAAGGGCAGAGTACAGCAGAAAAAGGGAAAAAAAGATGACTTTTCAGGATTCAATGACAGTAAATTTCTACCATCTTAGCTTCCAATTAAGAGTACTGGTAAACAAATGATGTATATGTTAATCAGTAAGCTTTATGAATCCATTAAAATTTACGGTAATATAGCAACATTGAAACTGTATATGATATGATGTTAACTTTATTAAACGAAATTATGTATACATGTGGGCAAGAGTAGGCAATATATAACTTGATGTGTCAAGAAGATAAGCTCATAAGACTTATTTGCAAATGTTTCAACATAGAGGAAAATTTAACCTAATTATATATTTGCAACTAGATACCTTAATTACCCCAAATTTTCTTTTATCTCTTTCTTTTTATATTATAATAAAATTCTTTGAGAGTGAGGATCTAATTCAAAAGGTGGCTACTAGCTATGTTTAGATTTAATCCATTCCTTTAAATCAACTTTAACTGCATTCCTACTTCATAATACTCATATAAAACCAACATTTTGTATTATTTCATTTCCAAAATAAACTCATATATATATCATACCAAAACACTGTCTCATATTTAATATTTATCCAAGATCAAAAGATGTTGGTTTTCCTGACTCTTACTACAGTATTCTACTAAATTCTATTATCCCTGCAATAATAAAATACAATAAAATCATTTCCTATTGTCGTTCCTGGGAAAAATATTTCTAAGCATTTCTAAAGGAGATTCTTAAGATCTGAGTACGCTCTGGATCATTAAAACAATTTTTTAAAAAACAGTTTCATTCACATGATTTGATCTACTAATTTTTCTGAACCAGATACAATTTTACCTTTTATTCTAATATATTAAATGAGTCAGGTTTGATCTGAAAGCTAAATTTCAGACTTGAAAATATGAATATTGGCAACTATATTCAACTTAACATAATGCTACCAAATAAAGAGCTGAGAGATAAAATCCTACCAAGTAATTTAAAGGATAAGAATGAGGAAGATGACTATAATGGAATTAATGATGATACAGCCAATATTTTCTTAGTAGTTACTATATGTCAGGTTCTCTGCTAACTATTGATTATCTCAGGAAGAAGATATTGCCATTATACACCCCACCTCTACCAAAAAAAAAAAAAAACCAACCCCGACACTTAGATTGTTTAATAACTTGCCATAAATCACAAAGCCAATAAATGGTTGGACCAGGCAGGGTATGCACTCTAATCGTATTGATTTTACAGTAATTAAGGTATATCCAATTTACAAGAACAACCATCTTAAAACAACATAAGCAAAGATAAATATCTGGTCATTTCTTACCTCTTCAGGTAGTTCACTATACATGCTTTCAGAGGTAGACAATAAAAATATAGGTGAGAATGATGGTATATCCTGTAGCAATGTCAGAAAAGTTGCTTTCACAGTTTCACTGACAGCATCCCACCAATCACCAATATGAGGCATGTAAACAATACTAGGTACTGTTCTTCGAGCTTCACGAAAAATCTAATTTGAAGAAAAAACTGGCATTAAAAAACAGAAATTGATATTATACTAAAGCCTACCTAGTAACCTCCAAATACATGAAATATGTCAGGCCTATTTATTATCATTAGTTCCAGCCCACATACTTAAGTTCTTCAAGACATGAAGCATACATAAATCCTACATACAGTTTTTACTCATTCTTGCCCCCCCTAAAAATAGGTATCTTTTTGCCCTTTTATTATTCCTAGTATAAAGATTTATTTATTTATTTAATCCCCCCCCCTCCCCGTTTGTCTGTTCTTGGTGTCTATTTGCTGCGTCTTGTTTCTTTGTCCGCTTCTGTTGTCGCACGGGAAGTGTGGGCGGAGCCATTCCTGGGCAGGCTGCTCTTTCTTTTCATGCTGTGCGGCTTTCCTCACGGGCGCACTCCTTGCGCGTGGGACTCCCCCACGCGGGGGACACCCTTGCGTGGCACGGCACTCCTTGCGCGCGTCAGCGCTGCGCATGGCCAGTTCCACACGGGTCAAGGAGGCCCAGGGTTTGAACCTTGGACCTCCCAGATGGTAGACGGACGCCCTAACCACTGGGCCAAAGTCCGTTTCCCTATTATTCCTAGTATAAAGGTATCATATTGCTCTACTTATTTATCATGTAAAGATGTGGTTAAAACACCACTATAAAATATTCTGCAAATAAAGACAAAAACATGTACCTATAAGTCACCCATGTTAACATATTAATTACCTATACACAAAAGAAGAAATGTAAGTCATATTTAACATGTTTGTGCATTTTGCCTAAAATTACTCAATATATGAATGAAATAAACATTTTAACCAAGATGCACCATCTTGGTGTTTACAATTAATGAACTATCTACTGAACCACTTGTTTACCTTCTATTATCTTAGAATTTAAATGTCCAAAAAATAGTCACAAATCACCATTACCATTCGAAAGGGCAAGAAGTAAATCAGCGAAGAGCTCTGAGACTTGAAATGACAGAAAATACAAAATGATTTTTTTTCTCAGATGTTAAAAAGTGTCCTGAGCATGTATAGCATCAATCTCTATCTGCCAGCAAACACCAATAAAGACCAGGTTGGCTAATAAAGCAGAATTATCACCCTTTACATAAAAATCAACAGTTCAACAGACAATCGACAGGCACGCGGACTTGGCCAGTGGTTAGGGAGTCTGTCTACCACATGGGAGTTCTGCGGTTCAAACCCGGGGCCTCCTTGACCCGTGTGGAGCTGGCCCATGTGCAGTGCTGATGCGTGCAAGGAGTGCCCTGCCACGCAGGGGTGTCCCCGCGTAGGGGAGCCCCACGCGCAAGGAATGCGCCCCATAAGGAGTGCCACCCAGCGTGAAGGAAAGTGCAGCCTGCCCAGGAATGGCACCCCACACACGGAGAGCTGACACAACAAGATCATGCAACAAAAAGAAACACAGATTCCTGTGTCGCTGACAACAACAGAAGCGGACAAAAAAGAACACGCAGCAAATGGACACAGAGAACAGACTACTGGGAGGAGGGGAGAGAAATAAAAATAAATCTTTAAAAAAAAATTGACAAATTCTCAAATGTTAATTTAAGAGCCTTTTTTTTTTATTTAAAGATTTATTTATTTCTCTCCCCTTCCCCCCTGCCCCGTTGTCTGCTCTCTGTCCATTTGCTGTGTGTTCTTCTGTGTCTGCTTGCATTCTTGTCAGCGGCACTGGGAATCTGCGTCTCTTTGTTGCGTCATCTTGCTGTGTCAGCTCTCCATGTGTGTGGCACCACTCCTGGGCAGGCTGCACATTTTTCAGTGTGGGGCGGCTCTCCTTGCAGGATACACTCCTTGCACATGGGGCTTCCATACCCGGTGGACACCCCTGCATGGCACGGCACTCCTTGCGTACATCAGCACTGCTGGTGGACCAGCTCATCACATGGGTCAGGAGGCCCTGGGTTTGAACCCTGGACCTCCCATATGGTAGGAGGACGCTCTATCAGTTAAGCCAAATCCGCTTCCCTGTGACAGCCTTTCAATACTTTCAACAAGCTTAAGAATGAGTGTAAAAATCTGTTTCTTCAATCTAATTGGAGAATCTTATTCCAAAATTCTCTACTTATCTTCCCTTATTTTAAAACTAATGCATTTCAATCAGCCTGTGTAGTATGTAAGATATAGAAATATAAATATAAGATGAACAATGATTAGTAATGATTATTGAAATTTACCTAAGAATCAAAAGGATTAGTTCTCTTTAATAGTAAGTTTACCATTTGAATGAATTTTTAAAATAATACTCCATTTTATACAGCTTTAAACCTGGTGTATGAAATAAAGTATACTACCAATTCAATAATAAACCAGATGAAAGATGATCAAATAAAATTTCTTCTCCCAAATTGGAAAAATGTAGATGTCATGATCACTCATATCAAAAGTAACATTTGGGGAAGTGGATGTGGTTCAAGCAACGGAGCTCCTGCCTAGGAAATGAGAGGTCCCTGGTTCAGTTCCCGGTGCCTTCTAAGGAAGAGAGCGAGCTGGCGTGAGAGGCAGGCACAGCAAGCTGACACAACAAGAGACACAACAGGAAAACATAATGAGAAATCCAATGAAGCAGGGAGTGAATGTTCCCAGTGCCTCCTATAGAAGATGAGCAAGACAGTGAGCTAACGCAATAAGATGATGCAACAAGAGACACAAAAAGAAAAACACAGTGAGAGACACAACAAAACAGGAAATGGAGGTGACTCAAGCAATTAGGCACCTCCCTCCCATATCGGAGGTCCTGGGTTCGGTTGCCAGTCCCTCCTAAAGAAACAAGGAAGACAGACAGACACAACAAGCTCAAACAAGGAGGGATGGAGGGAAAATAATTTTTTTAAAAAAATTGTTAAGTAATATTTGCTCCTTCCCTTCCTTTAATATTTACATATCCTCCAACCCAGAACAGTTGTCCAAGGACAACTTCTTTAGGACTCTCAAATTTTGACCTTTTCTGAGACCATGTACCCCTCCTATCCTGGATCTTGAAAATCCAAGGATTTTTTTCTTCCAAAGTTCTGGAGCAGGTTAGTATAGGGAAGATGAGGGAAGATGTCCTGTCACAGATGGGACCCAGCAGAGAACATGGACATGAGACCCCACCTGGAAACCCCCTGAGGGAAGGGTGCCACTAAGAACAAAGTCAGAAAGACTGCCACAACTCTGGCCACAAGGTCCCATTTGGACCTCCTGGGCTCAAGAGGAAGCCATGGAGAACTCCACACAGGCTTCCCCATTGGTCCCAGGGAATTCCAAACAAAAAAGCCCCCTCACTCGACCCCTGAGAGCTACAGGTGAGAATCCTTGGGCAACCAATTAGAACCTCGAACAGCTGAAAAGGGGAGGAGGGAAGAACAGCTTTGATAAAGGCAACCCCCTGCCCCAGGCATGCCTCTTTGCCTGGAGGTCCCATCTCAGTGGGGTACTTTTCTCTTTTCTCTCATTTCTCAATAAACTCTTTATTGGCATAATTAAACTGGCATTTTCTTAAGTATTTTATCTAACAGCCAAGAATCTAGAGGATCAAGCATGTTCCCACAACGGTTCTTGTAGAAGGTTCATAGGAGAAAAACAAGCATAAATACTAGCAAAGGGAAGGAACCACAGAGAACACAAAGGCAAGTGAAGAATTTGTTTATTAAAAAAGTACTACGTGCCACCCAAATCAAATATGTATGTGGAAATCAGTGACTGACTCCTTTTGTCACTTTCCAACTCTCCACTCTGCTGGTAAATCTGAGGAGAGTCAACAGGGAGAGAACGATAATTATATGAAAAAGACTGAAGAGTTATCACTTACTGAAAAACCTTACAAAACTCACCACAAGCTGGGCTTGTGGTAATATGCACTAGGCAAATTACCAGAAGCCCAATGCACAAAAGAAATAAGAAAACATGCCTTTAGAAAGAAAAATGATTTTTTGCCTTCCATTCTAGTGATTCTGGGTTATGTTTTCCAGGAATATGTGTTGAGAACCTCTGCTGCCAACATATATCAACGATATCAGCACAACAACAGAAGGTTAAGTAATGCAGCACAGTAGGTAGTTTAAAGGTATTTGCAAGACCAAACTAGATTATAAACATCATCAGCTCTAAAAGAAACTGAAGAAGACTTAAATGGAAGGACATACCGTGTTCATGGATTTAGAAGACTAAATATCGTTAAGATGTCAATTCCACCCAAACTGACTTACATATTCAATGAAAAAACAAAACAAAGTTGGAAAACTGTAAATGTTGGAGAGGATATGGTGAGATAGGAAAGCTTATTCACTGCTGGTGGGAATGGAGAATGGTACAGTCACTGTGCAGGACTGTTTGGCAGTTCCTAAGGAAGTTGAATATAGACTTGCCACGTGACCTGGTAGTATCTTAGGTACTCCAAAGAACTGAGAGTAGTGACACGAATAGATATGTGCACATCATAGCAGCATTATTCACAAATGCCAAAAGCTGGAAACAACCTAGGTGTCCATCAAGTGATAAATGAATAAACAAATTGCGGAGTATAACAATGGAATATTGTGCAGTGTTAAGAAGAAATGAGGTTGTGAAACATATGACAACATGCGTGAACCTAGAGGACATAATGTTGAATGAAGCAAGTCAGAGACAAAAGGAAAAATACTGTATGATTGCCCTATTATGAACTAACAATATTATGTGAAATATAAATATATTACATGAAATATGAATATGGGTAGAATTGCATATATAAGACCATTTTTCTTTGAAGCAGAACAAATTTAAATTAACACTATACAATGTTAGTATCAGACACAAAAAAAACCCCTTTATACTAAGTGAAGGAGACCAGACACAGAGTATTACATATTGTATGAGTAGACTTATATAAAATGTAAATATAAATCAATTTATATAGATGAAAGGAGATTAATTTATGTACAGATGAGGAAGGAATACTAAAGGGTGTGAAGCCTTTCTTTTTGGAGTAATGAAAATTGTTCTAAAATTTTTGAGATGATGAATGCACAACATTATGATTATACTAAAAGCCATTGATTATACACTTTGGATAGAATAGTCAGAAACAGCAGCTATGTACAGCAGGGGAAGTATAGAGAGATTGAGAGATGAGGAAATTTCTTGTTTGTTTATTATTATTGAAAAAAATGAAAATGCTCCAATAATGACTGAAGTGATGAATGCACAACTATGTGATTATAGCAAATACCATTGATTGTACACTTTGGATGAATTGTACGCTTTATTAATATGTATCAGTATAATTGATGTGTTAAAAAAAAACGAAAAGTTGCTAAGGAAAAAACCAGAAACTCATGGGTGCAAACACAAAAACATCCAAGCCTGCTGTAGAAAAACGCAGAAACACATACACACAAACACAAAAGCATCCAAAGTATACACATAAGTATATATATTAATTCCTTAATCCAAATTAGCAAAACAGGATATCCCTTGATAATTTCCTGATACAATTTCTTTCTAGGGAAAGAAAAATACTAGCATTTTCACCAAAAAAGAACTTATCAATGATTTCAAATTATTCACCATATAGTACTTCAACTCTGAAGCTTATGATAAACCATATGTAAGTTAAGTAATTCAATCATACTTCTTTCTTAATGAAATGGATAAAACACTACACACATCAGCCCATTTTTAGAAAACCAACAGTAGGAATAATACAGTAGGCAAAAAAAGCATTTGAGGATGTCAGGAAAAGTAGGATCATAGTTGTTGCTTTTTTTTGTAGTGTTAAAGACAAGTAGAAACATAAATAACTCTTTTATTACAGATACTAATATCTCCTACCTTGTTGCAGGGCTCAATAATTATTTGTCAAGTGATTGGGACAACCATAAATCTTCCAGGCTATATCAGGTTTTCCATTCTTTCAGAGCCTTTGGAAGACCATGAAATGCACAGTAATTCACACACACACACACACACACACATACTCACACACACAATAAAGGCTACTATATTTCAAAGTATGATCTATTGAAGATCTAGAATGTGAGATGTTTGAAATACAGATTTGTGGAGCTCAAACCTGGTATAAAGTCAAGGAATCAGAAATTTTAATAAGCACCCCCACGTGATTTTGACACATTCTAACTTGAGAAATACTGAGAAAAACCCTACAGCAGAAACTAAGTCCTCTACCATATTTCACCTCTATCCCAACCAACAACATTAAAGAAAAGCTGAGGCTGTCAAAGGGAGAAAATAAAGTTTTATCATGGTGTGTGTGTGCATGTGTGTCTTTTAAAAGACAGAAATACAATTAAATGTGACCCCCACACTACAATAAGGAAATACCAAGTATGGCTCTTTTACACTTCTTTCTATATTATCACTCACATAAACACAGTGATTTAAGACTTTTCTCTTTAAGACTGACTTTCATGTTGATGTTCATGTTACATGAAATAGCACAATTTAATTTACAATAAGTATCTTAGAGACCAGGGGGAAGAGAGAAGTATTCAAAAGTAATTTGCCACAGACTAAACCTGTGTACTCCCCATCTATTTGTAGAGAATCCTGACTATAGGAGGACTGGCTCCTAAGAGAGGTAAGGCAAAGGGGAAGAAAAGGAAGGGAACATATTACAGAAGAGAAATGCATTTTAATCCTCCCAGCATTTTAGCAACTGATTTGGGTGGTCTCTTTCCGAGGACTTTTATACCTACTTATACGCGGGCCTGCCATCATCAACAAATAATGAAAAACTTCCTCAGTTTCTTTATATAATAGTCTCTTTTTAGAGAATTTGTTACAAAGGGCACTGTTATATTAATAAATTTTAAGTAATTTTAAATATTATGAAGATACAAATAATTAAGGAATTAACCAAGACAGTTCATCTGGTCTCTGGTCAGCGTACAGAGCAAATCTGGGCTTGGGCCATCCGGCCTCCAATATCTCATTGCCAAGCAGACTGGACATCCAGGAGGAAGTCACTCAAGAATAAACTCTGCTTCCAACCCAGATGCTCATCGGCATAAGCTGGGAAAATGAGAAGTTTTAGTTTGGAATACAACCAAAAATGGAAATCAACGGGCTTTTGTTATTTTGCTCTACCAAGCAATGCCTGTCTCCACACTCCCCTCAGCATCACTAGAAAAAAGTAGTGAAAGCCAAGATATGTGAGAGAGGCCAAAAACTATGAAGTTAGAAGTCAAATTCAGCTTAATGTTGTCAAGCAGGATTCAGGAAAAAAGGCTCGAATCCCAATAACATCAGCATACAGCTTACTACAATGCTTCCTAAGTGATTTCTTACCTATATTTGACTAACATTAAACCATTAATGTGTTTATAAATATATATACATATTAACCATAAGGGAACAGCTATAGGACTCCAGCCACTCCCTCTTACTTTTAAAATGTCCCTCTTTGAAAATGATTTTATCTTTAGTTTGTTTAATGTAGTAAAATATGCTTCTTATAAAAACAACAACACAACTTCCAAACAGCACAGCAGGGTGTAAACTAAAAAGACAGTTTATCTAGTCCCCGATTCTCCAAATCATGCCCCTAAAGGCAAAACAACAATGAACAGTTTTTTTCAAGGGGTATTTTTGGATAAAACTGGTACTTATATACAAGCATGTATACATATAGACATATATTGTTTCTTTCACACAAATCATATAAGATTGACTGATTTACAATTGGCTTTTTACAATAATATCTTCTCCATCTTTTCATATCAAGCTAGGTAAATCTATCTCATTCCTTTTAATGGAGTCACAGTATTCTATGTATGGATACCCAACAATTTATTTTAGCTAATTCCCAACTAAAGGACATTTCTTTCTTTTTATGTTTTATTTTATTTGGCAATTAAAGAAAATGCTGTGATGACTATCCTTTGTATATTCAGCATTGAACACTTGTACCTAATATGTTTTGAATGAATTCCTAAATGTAGAATTCCTGGGTCTAAGGTAATATGTACTTGAAATTTTAAAAAATACTGCCAAACTACATTCCAAAACCATTAGGTAAATTTACATTCCCACTGAGTATGTCTCATAGCTCCAATACTGATTATTATTAAAGTTCTTATTTTTGAAACCCTGAATGTTCTTTTAAAAAACAGTATCTTGTTGCTTTAATTTGCATTTTTTTTCACTTACTAGTTAGGCTAAGAATCTATCCAAATTTTTATTGGTGGCTTTTTCTTTTTACTACACTCCCATAAATAGAACGTTCCTATCTTTTGCTAATTTTTATATTAAGTTCGTATTCTCTCTTACTTGACATGTGAGTCACAAATACTGTTCCCCAGGTTATATCTATTAATTTTAAAGAATTTTTTAAAAATTTATCTTTGTTTAATTGTATTTGTTTAAAGACACCTTATTTAATATATAGTTGATTTATTAACATTAAAGATCTTTCTCTCTCTTTCTGCTCCCGCCCCCCCTCACTGTTTGCACTAGCTGTGTCTATTTGTTGTGTGTTCATCTTCTTTTTAGAAGGCACTGGAACCGAACCAGGGACTTCCCTTGTGGGAAGGAGGTACCTAATCACTGCAGCCACCTCCACTCCCTGCTTTCTTGTTCCTCTCATGGTGTTTTCCTCCTTGTGTCTCTTTGGTAAGTCACCTTGTTGTGTCAGCTTGCCGCACCAGATCACAGTGTCAAGCTTGCTGTCTTGATTGTCTTCTTTAGGAGGCACCAGAAACCAAATCCGGGACCTCCCGTGTGGTAGGTGGGAGCTCAACCGCTTGAGCCACATCAGCTCCCCAAGAATTTTTTTCTATGAGTAATTTAAAAATTGCATACAAAACCAGCATGATGGTGGCAGAGTAGGAACCCCATGATTTAGCTTGTGCTAGAGGGCAATTAGTAATCCCCCAGAGCGTTTTAAAGCACCTGTCTGGGGGCTCCAGGAGACCAGAAGAGCATCATGTAACATCCTTGAAAAAATAGGAAAAGACTATTAGGCCCAGGGCTCCCGTACTGTCCTCCCACTTCTTCATTAAGCAATACATAACATATAAGGGATACCCAATAAAATTAAGTGCCAATTTCTCATCAGCATCATGGAGGCAAGAAGACAGTGGCATGATATACTTAAGATACTGCAAGCAAAAAACTTCCAGCCAAGAATCTTATATCCAGCAAAACTGTCTTTTCAAAAATGAAGGCGAGTTTAGAATATTCACAGATAAAAAGAAACTGAGAGAGTTTGTAACCAAGAGGCTGGCCTTGCAGGAAATACTAAAGGGTGTGCCACAATCTGAAAAGAAAAGACAGGAGAGAGAGGCTTGGAAGAGAGTCTAGAAATGAAGATTATACCAGGAAAAATAACTAAAAAGAGTGGTGAAAATAAAATATGACAGATAAAACCCAAAGGTCAAAATTGGTGAAATAAGAACTTCCTTTACAGTATTAACATTGAATATTAATGGATTAAACTCCCCAATCAAAAGACAAACTGGCGGAATGGATAAGAAAATATGAGCCACCTATATGCTTTCTGCAAGAGACTCACCTTAGACCCAAGGATACCAATAGACTGAAAGTGAAAGGCTGGAAAAAGATATTCCATGCATGCAAGTAATAAACAAATGAACAAATAAATAAATAAATAAAATAAAAGCCAGAGCAGCCATACTTACATCAGATGAAATAGACTTTAGAGATGGAGGACTAAATATTATTAAGACGTCTATTCCACTCAAATTGATATATAGATTCAATACAATCCCAATAAAATTCCACCAGCATTTTTAAAATAAATGGAAAACACAATTATCAAATTTATTTGGAAGGGGAAGGGGCCCCAAATAGCCAGAAACAGCTTAAAAAGGAAAAGCAAAGGTGGAACACTCTCACTTCTTTAAATCATATTACCTAGCTAAAGTGGCAAAAACAGGATGGTGCTAGCATAAAGACAGGCACACAGACCAATGGAACTGAAGTGAAGGTTCAGAAACAGACTCTTAGATCTATGGTCTAGTGATTTTTGAGAAGCCTGATAAACCCACCCAGCTCAGGCAAAAGAGTCCATCCAACAAATGTGCCAAGAGGATTGGATACCCATAACCAAAAGAAAGAGGTTTACTATCTTACACCTTATACAAAAATTAACTCAAAATACATCAAAAACCTAAATATAAAAGAACCATAAAGCTTCTAGAAGAAAATGTAGAAAATATCTTCAAGACCTGGTGGTAAGTGGTAGATTCTTAAAGAAGGTAAAGAGGACAGAGATGGACTACTGATGCTTAAGTGGTATGCAGAAGTTTTAATTAATTTTATTTTAAAAGTGTGGAAATGTATAGAGATGATGGTAACGCACTGTAAATATTATAAATGGGAATGTGGGTGGAAAGGGTAGTCTAGGGATGTAAATGTCAATTGCAAGAAAGTTAGAGAATAATTTAGGGACTGAATAACACAGTAAACCTAGAGGTGGAGGAGAACGGGTTGATGGCACAGGTGCAAGAGTGTCCTTCGTGAGCTAGAGCAGATGTATGTCACTATTGCAGGTTGGTGGGAATGTGGAAAAGCATGAGAAAAACACAACTGCAGTGACCTATGGACTGTGATTAACAGCAATATTGTAATATTCATGCCATCTATGCCAAAAATGTACTGTGTTGATAATGGAAGAGTATGGAAAAATTTTGCCAAATGTATGCTGTGAGGAAGTGGACTTGGTCCAGTGGTTAGGGAGTCCATCTACCACATGGGAGGTCCACGGTTCAAACCCCAGGCCTCCTTGACCTGTGTGGAGCTGGACCATGCGCAGTGCTGATGCGCGCAAGGAGTGCCGTGCCACACTGGGGTGTCCCCCGTGTAGGAGAGCCCCACGCGCAAGGAGTGCGCCCCATAAGAAGAGCCACCCAGCGCAAAAGAAAATGCAGCCTGCCCAAGAATGGTGCCACACACACAGAGAGCTGACACAACAAGATGACACAACAAAAAGAAACACAGATTCCCATGCCACTGACAAGAACAGAATTGGACAAAGAAGAAGACGCAGCAATAGACAAAGAGAACAGACAACCGGGGCAGGGGGGAAGGGGAGAGAAATAAATAAATAAATAAATCTTTTTTTTTTTTTTTTTTAAGTATGCTGTGGACCACAGTTAGTGGTAACAGTCTAACGATATTATCTCATAATCTGTTACAAATGTTCCACCACAGTGTGGTGTGTTACTAGAGGGGTGTTGTATGGGAATTCTGCACATGTGCATAATTGTTTCAACTTCTGTCATAAAAATATATTCTAAAAAGTAACAATAGGGTGGGTGGGGGGGAAAATACACCAAATGTAATTGATACGGTCATAGTTACAAGATTTTGACAATATTCTTTCATAATTTGTAACAAATGTTATGCAACAAAGCAAGGTGTTGGTGGTGGGTTGATGTATGGGACCTCTGTATGATGTTATGCATGTTTGTTTTATAAATTCACAACTTTTACAATATACTTATTGTTTATGTATGTTCACGTTTAAAATGATATAAAAAAATAATAACAGGTTGGGTTGGGAGGAAATATACCAAATGTAATATATTGTGGTTAGCAGTAATATTTTGAGGATGCTCTTAAATCATTAGTTAAAAATGTTTCATAACAATGCAAGTATTGGTGGTAGGGTGAGGTTTGAGAGCCCTGTATGATATTAGTATGTTTTTTTTTCTAAGTTCACTACTATTACTATACACTTCAGAGTTTACATATGTTTATGTGTGAATAACATACTTCAATAAATTTTTTAAAATTATATATATATATATATATATATATATATATATATATAAAGTAACCCCCCAACCCATTAGTATTAAATGTCGGAAGAGCCTCCTGGGCAAGTTAAGGACTGTTGCTGGAGTGTTCAATCTTTCATATCCATATGTTGCTGGGTCCCATTTTAGTGATTTGATGGGAAATTCCTGGCAGTATTCCTGCAGAGTAACTACCTGGCTCCAAATTATCTAGTTAATAGAGGATGAATTGGTGGAGGTGTGTGTGTGGCGGCTGCAATGCTGGGGTGGTCCCCTGGCCATGGGCCATTGCCTGATGCCATACAGCAAGGTTTTGCCTACCTTCTGAGTCTCATACCTCCCAGGACCGGTACCGTGATGGGCTCAGAGGTCTACTACCTTTTCAGACACAAAATCCAGCAGTGCCCTGGCCTTCTCTGCTCCCTTTTCCTTCTGAGGGTCAAAATTCCCTCCATTTAGGTCCTCACATACTGGGATCTGTTATCTATTGCTACATAACCAAATGCCCCAAAATTGAGTGGCTTAAAATAGCAATGATTTTTCATGATTCTGTGGGAAGGCTTGATAGTTCTGCTGATTTCTCCTAGACTCACCCATATAGATGCCTTCAGCTAAACAGACAATGGTTTGTAGGTTGCAGATGGCTTTACCCACCACAGGTGCTAGCTACTGGCTGGGGCACCTCAGTTCTCCTCCATGAGGCCTCACCTCCAAAGTAGGCTAGACGGGTCTTCTCTTCACCATGGGGTCTCCAGGCCCCACCAGGGAGAATGTGGAAGCTACAAGGTCCCTGTGATGGTTAGGCTAATATGTCAACTTGGCCAGGTAATGGTGCCCAGTTTTTTGGTGAAGCAAATTGAGTATTCATGTGGGTTGGAAACTGAATACTTCTTGGTAAATTCTGATCTAACATATGTAGCAAAGCAATAGCACCATACCATTCTCAAAACTGATTACACTTCCAAGTTAAACATTTTCTGAATGCCATGTATAGCAATCCTCACCGCACTGGGCAGTGGCCACCAGAGGTTCTGAGGGAAGAGAGAGGGCAGAAGAACAGGTGTAATATGGGGGTATTTTCAGGACACTGGAATTGTCCTGCATGATACTGCAATGACAGATACAGGCCATTATATATTTTGTCATGACCTACAGAACTGTGTGGGATACAGTATAAACTATAATGTAAACTATTGTCCCTGGTTAGTAGCAATGCTTCAATATGTGTTCATCAATTGTAACAAATGTACCACACTAGTGTGGGAGGCTGTAAATGTGGGAAAGTGTGGGAGAAGGATGGGTGGGGCATATGGGAATCCCCTAATTTTTTATGTAACACTTATGTAATCTAAAACTTCTTTAAAAATAAAAATTAAAAATTAAAATAAAATGAAAATTTTAAAAAAGAAAATGCAATAATTTCTTTTAAAATTCCATACAAAATTTCTTCATTTCTTTCTTTATGCTTTCTGGACTTTTGTACATCACTTAGAAATTACTTTCTCATACCAAGATCATAAATATAGTGACCTTTTGAACTCTCCTAGTACTTTTCCAGTTTTACTGGCAATGTAGAATTCATTTTGGGCTAGAGAAAAACATATGAAATCCAGCTTATTTGTTTCCCTCATTGAGCTAGCCAACTATCAAAGACCATTCATTAAATAATTCATCTCTTCCATCTACTAATAAGAAATGTCACCATCATATACTAAATTCTCATTTCCACACAGACCTAAGTATGAATTCTCTCATGTATTACTTTATCTGTTTTTCCATGCCCAAGTATACATTCTTTAGCAATAATAATTTTCAATACCTTTCAAAATCCGCTAGGGCTCCTACATTACACTTTTTCCACTAGAATTATCCTTGCTACTCCAACATTTATTTTCTAGATGAAAAGCAGAGCTGTTAATTAATCTCTCCTCTTAAATTTTTAGGGATTATAATTGGAATTGCACTAAATTTATAGATTAATATAGAGAACACACACCTTTACAATTATAAGTCTCATCATCCATTAGCTGTAAAAGTAGTAGTAGCAGCATCAGTAGTAGTGATAATCATGATTACAGCTAAAATTTGCTTAGCACTTACTATGTGCCAAGCCTATTAGATGAATTTATTTTAATAATCACAACAGCCTTATATGATAAATCCCATTATCTCCATATCATTGATGAGGAAATTAAGGTTCATAGAATTTAAGCAACTTGTCCACGGTCACAAATAATAGGCAAAGTAGCTGAGATTTGAATCTGGGTGATTTAACTTGAACCTGTACTCTAAATTGTAGTACAGTAACTTTAAAAAGGTATGTCTCCCATTTATTCAACTCTCACCCAGAACTTAATTTGTTTCCTCCTTTTAGATCCTGTATATTAATTGTTTAAGTTAATTTCTAGAAATACTTAGTTGCTATTTTAAGTGGGATCTCGTCTTTCATTATATTTCTAAGATACTATTCTTTATATAAAAGGAAATTATCCATTTTAGAATATTAACATCAAAATTGCCCACATTATAGAGTTCTTTTTATTGTCCCTAAAATTTTTTCAATTCATCCTGTGTTTTCCAAATATGTATCATATCACGAGCAAATATTCCTAATTTCAATGCATCTTTTCCAATATTTCTATCTCAATGTCTAATAAAAGATCCTGAATACCTTAATAATGGGATGTTATTCTTTAGATATATTGCTATATTCCATTTGTAATGCTGTCTTTATGACCAATGCCTAAGTAAGACTAGTTTACAGTTTTCCTGGAATTTTCTTGATACGTTTGGTATTGCTATTTTTGCTAATTTTTCAGCTTTCCTTCTTTTTCTAGGGTTTGGAACAGTTTAAGTAGAATCAAAATAACCTTATCACTTAAGATTAAAAGAATTAAAAGGCTATGAAACTGTCAAGGATTAGTGTCTTTCCACATTTGCTCAATTTATTTTTCTACACCAAGTGTTCATTTAGATTCTGTCCTTTCTGGGGGTCAATTTTTTTAATTAGCATTTTTCCAATAAATCATTTAGATTTATTTTAAATCATACTAAATAATTGTCTATACTTGCATATAATTGAAATAATTTGTTTCACTAGAAGTAAAACTATAAGCAAACATATACTGGAAACATTACTGGGAAACACAGCCAGAACGAGTAAAATATACAAAATTGGAGGAAAACAGAGGCATACACATTTCCTATCTGGGATATGGGCTTTGGAAAGAAACCCTTTAATAGGGCTTTATAAGCAGTGAAATGTTCCTAGGTTACGCATAACCAGAGAACTCTAAGTAAAAGAGAAATTAAATCGACACTACAAACTGTTTAAAAGAAAAAAGATTTTCTGCTACAAGGTCCAGAACAGTTTTCAAATAAGACACTTAAAGTAATATGTATTTAGTAGTTACATAGTTACATAAAACATAACTGGAAAAAAAAGAACATTGAAATTGTGTGAAATGCTCTTAAGTTTTATTACCCTGCTCATCTAACTTTTCTAAAGATTAAAGTAGATCAAAGCATTCCTCCTTCTAATTTCCTTATTTAAACATTATTATTGAAACATTTAATGAGCCCTTACTATGAGCTGAGCACTGTGCAGAGATAAAGAAATGGTTAAGACATGGTCCCTTGGCTCAAAATATTTATTTTCCTTGCTCATGTTCCAAAGTGACACATTTACAACGTATTCATGGTTATAAGTAAAAGTATCAAGAAATATAAGCAGCCCCACAAGAATTTTACATCACAAACTAGCAAATTCAAAGCAGCTGAAATCAAATATCAAACATACATGACTATTAATACAAATATTCATAATTTTTACACCATTATCACTGTTAGGTATTAATTTTTAATCATGACATCACAAACTAGATATCATTTTCCTTTCTATGATAAGGATCTAAATAAAGACAGAAGTTTAGAAAGGTTCTGAAACGACAGCTTTGAAAAGGGTCTGAAAAAGACAAACTTCACTTCTACAATGTTTAATGAAAATGTTAATACAAGAAACAAGATATATAACAATTTTGGGACAGGGATAAGCACTACAAAAAAAAAACGAGCTCACTTTTAAAACATTATTCAAAAAAAGGATCATTTGCCCATATACTAGAATGCCAATGAATAACCAGTAAAAAGTTAACATTCATATTACTGTTCTTGAAAAAAATTATATCTATAATCTTTACCAAGACATAATGCAGTAAGAAAGTTGGAAGTACTCTGATATGGAACACACCTACCTGTGCACATGATTCTTCAGGTGTTTTGGCACTAACTGAATAAAGTGCTGGGAGATCTAGTCTGTGCACAGAGAATTTTTCTAGAGTGTGCAAAAGTGCTGGAGCAAGGTGAGAAGTTTGACCTGAGCCTCGTTCTCCAGACAACAATAATCTTGGCCTGTAAGAGGTTGGCTGGTGATATGGTGACCTGTAATACATGTAAGACATAATTATTTAAAAACCATGTGTTCTGAAAAGCAATATGAAACATTAAGCAAAATATTTACATTAAAATAATGAAACTCCAAATTCACAGAAATTTCTTATCATTTATACTTTTTAAGTACAGTTAATTATTTTTTCATTAATTATGGCTTTAAAATGTTGACATTTCCAACCATATGAATAACCAAGATATAAAAGTAAAAACAATCCATTCTAAAAGAAAGAAAAAAATACCTGGATATTTATCCTATCATGTCACTTAAATTAACTTGGATAATGTTTCAGACACTTATCCAAGGTCAAATGTTAAGCAAATCAATTTCTCCAACAAAAAGATGGATCAGAAAATTACTCAGGGGAAGCAGACTTGGCCCAGTGGATAGGGCATCCGTTTACCACATGGGAGGTCTACGGTTCAAATCCTGGGCTTCCTTGATCTGTGTGGAGCTGGTCCATGCGCAGTGCTGATGTGCGCAAGGAGTGCCGTGCCACGAAGGGGTGTCCCCCACGTAGGGGAGCCCCACGCGCAAGGAGTGTGCCCCATAAGGAGAGCCGCCCAGCGCGAAAGAAAGTGCAGCCTGCCCAGGAATGGTGCCGCACACATGGAGAGCTGACACAAGATGATGCAACAAAAAGAAACACAGATTCCTGTGCTGCTGACAATAACAGAAGCAGACAAAAACAAGAACATGCAGCAAATGGACACAGAGAACAGACAACTGGGGGTGGGGGGTGGGGGTTGGAGGAGAGAGAAATAAAAATAAATCTTTAAAAAAAAAAGAAAATTACTCAGAATGTATTATTTATTCAATGACAGCAACTTCTGTTTTTGAGACAATAAAACTAAAATTTTCGGGAAACGGACTTTGGCCCAGTGGTTAGGGCGTCCGTCTACCACATGGGAGGTCCGCGGTTCAAACCCCCGGCCTCCTTGACCCGTGTGGAGCTGGCCAATGTGCAGTGCTGATGCGCGCAAGGAGTGCCCTGCTACACAGGGGTGTCCCCCGCGTAGGGGAGCCCCACGCGCAAGGAGTGCACCCATAAGGAGAGCCGCCCAGCGCGAAGGAGGGAGCAGCCTGCCGAGGAATGGCTATGCCCACACTTCCCGTGCCGCTGACGACAACAGAAGCGGACAAAGAAACAAGACGCAGCAAAAAGACACAGAAAACAGACAACCGGGGGAGGGGAGGGGAATTAAATAAATAAAAATAAATCTTTAAAAAAAAAAAAAAAAACTAAAATTTTCTTATCCTAATATGATATCTAACACCATACACTACAAAGTGCAAGTTTATGAAAACATATTAAACCAAACTCAACTTGTATTCTCAGGATATACAACACTATTAAAATGATAAATAAAAAAGAATCTACTATTATTGTAGATAACCCTATTCTGAAAATTCTAGGCAATGCAATAAGAAAAAAGAAAATTAAAAATGGAACTAATGGAAAGAAATAATAAGAAAAAAATATTATTTGTAAAGAATATGATTATCCACAGAAAACCCAAGAGAATCAATTAATATCAGAATCAACCAGCAAATTATCAAGACAGAAGAAAGAATTAGAAAATTCAAGAGATTCACTAATATACCATCAATAACCAATCAAAGAAATAAAGCAGAGGAGATCCTATTCACAACTGCATAAACAATACAAAAGGTAAAGCAAACAATATCAAGTAATAATCTTAGCAAGAAAAGCATGAAACTATACAGAAATATACCATAAGTCTGGACACAAAGACCAAATACATAATGAAGAAATTTTCCGTAACACATATACATTTTGTTTTGTACATTTTTAAAAGCTTGAATCAAAATCCCAAAAGAATTTTATTTCGGTGGGGGAAAGATTTAAAACTTATCCTCAACTTTACTTGAAAGAATAACCAAGTAAGAACACCAAAAAAGTTCGAAAAAGCTGGTTAGCTTCAATTTTAGAGCATTCAAATATGTTTAAATGACCAGCACATCACACAGAAGGTTTATTGAATTTTCTTAACAATTCTATGAAGTAAACAGTATCATTTTACTAAATAGTAAAGTAACCAAGGTTCAGAGAGGTTAGACATATGTTCAAGATACACATCTAGGTAGGAAAGTTCAAAATCTAATTCAAGTCCACATGATTGCAAAGCCCAGGTTCTGAAGCACTATGTTAAGATTTGTCCTTATTTATAATGCAATATATTAGAGAATAGCAATTATTAAAAGAATGTAGAATATACCAAAGAAAAGAAACACAGATCAATGGAAGAGACTAGCCAACCCAGGTTATAAATCATAGTAACGCAAACAATTTTATGTAAAGTAAAAAGCATAAAAAATATATGGGATGAACTGTGGAAAGATGGGAAAGGAAGAAGCTCCAGGAATCAGTCCCTCTATCAGAACAACTATTAAACAGGCAGGAACTGTCTGAAACAACTATTTTGAAAATCCAAACTGCAGCAGAACACTATGGAGCATGCAGGGAAGAGGAGGAGGAAAAGGATGACAAATTGCGGTAAATCTCTCCCCTCTTGGCAGTTACTTTGCCCATCCTCCATTCAATGCAGGCCACAGTGGAATCAGGCCCCTGCTGTCGCTTGCTGGTGCCAGAAGGAGACATAAAAATCTAGTTCCGCAAATGGGGGGTTAGGGGGTAGTAAGGAATTACTGAGGCTCGGGCTCTGAGGGTGGTGATTGTTCCAATCTGCCCTGAACAAAGGCGGGAGAGGAATCTTGAAGAGAATACACTTTTTCAGAACTGAAGAGGCCAGTTGAAGGGCTGCATTTGCTGGGCAGGTGCAGTCAAGTCAGCACAGCTTTGGCAAAGCATGGAAGCTCCTGGCATACTCCCCAAACCCTCCCTCATGCCCTTCCCAAAAGCAGTTTGGAGCCCATCAACATTCCTTTTGTGGACCCCAGGCCTCCTTCTAGCTGGGTAAGACTGACTTAGGAAATTCCTCAGGATGGCCCCTTCCCAAAAGTTGCCCTCCAGGCAAAAGTCACTTAAGACAATAAAAGCAGTGTCAGAAACAACTAAGGCAGTTGGCCTGGGGCAAAGATTTACCTATTTTACTGTACCTGTAGGGAAACACCCTGGAGAAGGAGAAGGTCTATTTCCTGGGAAGTAGAGGGGACTTTCCAACTACGTGAAAACGAGAACTCCTAAGGCCATGAGTAAGCAATAGATCAGGAAAAGACAAAGACCCAGAAGAGACAGGGAGAACCCTGCACTCCGCATCCACCTTGGGCTGAGATTCATGATAGGAGGGCTGAACTCTTAAGGAGAACACCAGCCAACACAACCCGAGTTTTCAAAGATGATGAAAGGTGCTTTTTGTTTAGGTTTACTTGGTTTTGTTAGTGGTAAACTATCAAGAGAATCTCTATCACATCACTAACTGAATACAAACTCAAGAAGTAGAAATCTCGAGAGAAAAATCCCAGAGTGAACATTTTAAAATATTAAAATGTACAGTGTACAACAAAATATTAGAAGATAAAGAAAGAAGAAATGATGGCCCATCCAAAGGAAGAGAATAAAAATCCAGGAAACATCAATGAAGAAGGCATTGGACATACTGAAAAAAACTTTAATCAAAATGATCATGGGGCGTGGGTATAGTTCAGAGGTTTGAGTGTGAGGTACTGGGATTAATCCCTGGTACCTCCTAAAAAAAAAAAAACTCTTCAATATGCTCAAGGAATCTTGTCTGGAAAGACTTTTTTAAAAGTAAGTGAGAGATTAAGACATTCCCAGGTGAACAAAAGCTGAGGGAGTCCATTACCACTGAACCTGCCCTACAAACAATGCAAAAGGGAGTTCTTCAGACTGAAAGGAAAGGACATTAGACAGTGATTCAAAGAAGCATAAAGGAAAAAAAGACTACCAGTAAAGGTAAC
The DNA here is from genome assembly GCF_030445035.2 of Dasypus novemcinctus. NCBI lineage: Eukaryota > Metazoa > Chordata > Mammalia > Cingulata > Dasypodidae > Dasypus > Dasypus novemcinctus. The sequence goes on from NC_080697.1 coordinate 14,099,072, forward strand.
CATATGGGTAATTATAAATGCAGTACTATTGTTTTTATTTTGGTATGTAACTCCATTTTTTAATCACTATAGCTGCTAATATGAAAATACATAGAAAATGATAAATCTATTATTTTATACATACAATGTACAAAGACATAAGTGATAACAAGTACAAAACCTGGGGGGAACAGAGAAGTATGCAGTAACAGATTACATGTATGCTATCCAAGTCAAATAACTTTCAAAGCAAATATGACTGTTATAAATTAGGATATTAAATTTTCCAAACTCCCTGATTCTCACTGAAAACTTAATTTTTATTTATTTATTTCACTTCTTCTTTTTTAAGAAGTACTGGGGATTGAACCTGGGGCCTTGGACATGCAAAGCACATGCTCAACCACTGAGCTACACCCACTCCACAGGATGTTAAATTTTAACCCATGGTAACCACAAGGAAAATATATTAAAAATACACCCAGAAAGAAATGAGAATGTACTCAATATAATACAGTAAAAAACAATCAAATAAATATGAACATTAGGCATTAACAGAAGAATTGAGGGACAAAAAAGGTATAAGGCTTACAAAGAATAACAAAATGGCAGAAGAAACTACTGCATTATCAGGAGTCGTTTTAAATGTGAATGGATTAAACTCTCCAGTCAAAAGGCAGAGACTGGCAGAATGGATAAAAATGCCAGACCCAACTATATGAAGTATAGCCTCATGTTAAATTCAAAGACATATGAAGGTTGAAAGTGGAAAAATGGAAAAACATATCACATGCAGTAGTAAACAAAAGAGAGCTGGGAGATTCTGACATAAGTCAAAAATGTTACAAGGGAAAAAGATGGTCATTATATACTGATAAAGGGTTCAAATCAACAAGAGGATGTAATAATTAAAATATTACAAATATATATGCATCTAAAAGCAGAGCCCCAAATATATGAAGGAAATACTAACAGATTTGAAAGAAGAAACAGATAGTTATACATTAATAGTAGGAGACTTTAATGTATCACTTTCAATAATAGACAGAAGATCAATGATACCCTAAACAAACTAGACCTAACACTTATATAGAGTGCATATGGATCATTCAGCAGGTCACAAGAAAATTAGGTCACAAGAAAATTCTCAATAACAAAGATAGTGAAATCATACAATGTATTTTCTCCAACCACAATGGAACACAGCTAGAAATCAATAATAGAGAGAGAAATGGAAAATTCACAAATATGTGCAAACAACCAATAGATTAAAGATGACATAACAAGGGAAATTAGGAAATTTCTTGAGGTGAACTGTAATGAAAATACAACATATCAAAACTATGGGGAAACGGACTTTGGCCCAGTGGTTAGGGCGTCCGTCTACCATATGGGAGGTCGGCGGTTCAAACCCCGGCCTCCTTGACCCGTGTGGAGCTGGCCATGCGCAGTGCTGATGCGCGCAAGGAGTGCCTTGCCACGCAAGGGTGTCCCCCGCGTGGGGGAGCCCCACGCGCAAGGAGTGCGCCCGTGAGGAGAGCCGCCCAGCGTGAAAAGAAAGAGCAGCCTGCCGAGGAATGGCGCCGCCCACACTTCCCGTGCCGCTGACGACAACAGAAGCGGACAAAGAAACAAGACGCAGCAAACAGACACCAAGAACAGACAAACGGGGGGGGGGGGGGAGGAATTAAATAAATAAATAAATCTTTAAAAAAAAAACAAAAACAAAAAAAAACTATGGGTTACAGCAAAGGCAGTGCTGAGAGGGACATTTATAACTCTAAATGTTTATACTAAAACAGAAAAAAAGATTACAAATCAGATTTTTACTCTTAAAACTGTAAGAACCAGAAAAAGAAGGGCAAACTAAACCCAAAGCAATCAGGAAGCAAAATTACAAACATTAGAGTGGAAAAAAATGAAATAGGGAATAAAAAAAAAATAGAATCAACAAAATCAAAAGCTAGTTCTTCGAAAAGATGATTAAAATTGGCAAACATTTAACTAGACTGATGTAGATAAAAAGAAAGAACTTAAAAGGACATGTCTCCAAAGAAGATATACAAATGGCCAAAAAACACATGAAAAAATGCTCAATATCATTAGCCATTAGGGAAATGCCAATCAAAACCAAAATGAAATGCCACTTCAGACCCACGAGAATAGCTACTATTTTAAAAATTGGAAAATTACAAGCATTAGAAAGGATATGGAGAAATAAAAAAACATTCATTGCTGGTGGGAACATAAAATGGTGCAGCTGCCATGGAAGACAGTTTTACTATATGACCCAGCAATCCCACTTCCAGATATATATCCAGAAGAACTGAAAGCAGGGCTCGAACAGGTATTTGTACAACAATGTTCTTAATAGCATTATTCATAATTGCCAGGAGATGGTAGCAACCCAAGTGTCCATCAATTGATGAGGAGATAAGCCTAATGTAGTAGGTTCATACAATGGAACATTATCCAGCAATAAAAAGGAATGAAGTTCTGATATATGTGACATGAATGAACCTTGAAGACACTGTGTTGAGTGAAATAAGACAGACACAAAAGGACAAATACTGCATGATCTCACTGATATAAAAATAATTAGAATAAGTAAACTCATAGAGTCACAATCTTACCTTGTACATGGGAAGCAGGGGATGGAGCAGGCATAGGAAATAGGGAGTCAATGCTTAAAATGTATAGACTTACTATTTGGGATGATCAAAACATTTTGGTAATGGATGGTTCACAACATAGTAAACATAGTAACAGCACTGAATATTTTAATGTGGTTAAAGGGGAAATTTTAGGTTGTAGATATGTTATTAGAACAAAAACTGCTCAAAAACATCCTTGGAACTGTACAACACAGTGGATCCTAGGTTATACCATAGATTATAGTTAAAAGCACAATTATTGGGGAGCAGATGTAGCTCAAGTGGTTGAGCTATGAACAACGTTCAGGGTTCAATCCCCAGTACCTTCTAAAAACAAAACAAACGAAAAATACAACTTTTATTGGGGAGTGGATATAGCTCAGTAGTTGAGCACCTGCTTCCCATGCACAAGATCCTGGGTTCAATTCCTGGTACCTTCTAAAAAAAAAAGTACTATTATTAAAATGTGCCTTCAACTGTGAACAAATGTACTGCATTAGGTATTAATAGGGTGATAGATGGGAACCCTGTATTTTATGCATGATTTTTCTGTAAACACATAATTTTAATTAATTAAATGGAACAGGAATGAATTATAAAATAAATAGTTAAAAATCATGGGAGAATTCAGATCCTTATTTCACAGCATAAAAAAATAAATTGTGGACTAAAAAATAAAACTTAAAAGACTGAAAAAAACAAATATGTCTTTATGGTTGGGAAGGACTTTTTAAACACAAAAACTAAACAATAAAAGATTCATAGATTTTTAATTCATCAAAATCTAAAAGCCTTAGAACTCAAAAATTACCATCTGAACTACATGGCAAACAACCAAATGTAATGAAGAAGTTACCATAAACTAGAAAGAAAAGAGTTTAATATTCTTAATATATAAAGAACTTATTGAGTAGCATTTTAAAAAAATACTACCATGGACAAAGGACATAAATAGATAATTAAATAGAAAAATAAAAACATTCTGAAAGTGTTAATTCATTCAATAGGCATTTGTAAAAAGCCTCTCACACTGAATGCCTCAGTCCTAGGTATCCTGCAATACCGCTGTTATCAAAGAGGTCATAATTAAGAGGTATTTATTGGAAAAAACAAATACAGATTACTGTAATTCAGTGTGATTAATAAATGGTATTGTTTAACTACAGGGTATTTTATAAGACCCCAGTTACAAACTCATAATAGCCTTTCCTGAAAAGTGTTAGCAAAACAGAAAACCAACAGACTGGGGGGCAGAAGGAATAAATTCCAAGAAAGAAACAATAGAATGTACAAAGGACAGAGGCTAGAAAGAACATGGCCGTTTGGGATAATTCACACAGTTAGCTTTTAAGGTGTTTGAAGCAATGGAGGATAAAGCTACTGGGGCTGGGGAGGGAAAGAAGGGAAAGAGAGTCAGACTACTGAAAGCCTGTAAAGTCCATGTTAAAAGTCTAGAATTTTTACTGAAGGCAACGGGGAACCACTACTAAGGTACTTAAGCAAGGGGAATAACAATCAAATATGTGTTTGGGAAGATCATTCTAGCTCAGTACGAGAAAGGGTTTGGAAAGAAAGCAAAACAGAAGGAATAAAACACTAGTTTGGAGACTGTTATAGAAACTGACAGGAAGTGATTATGATAGTCTACAGAGAAGGAGCGTCAGAGGAGGTGAGTAGAAACAGCTTGAGATGAGAGACTAATGTAATAAGAAAAATCAAGAGAGTTTGGTCACTGATGGGATACAAAAAGGAAGAAAAAGGAAGGAGTTCAAGATGAGGCCCAAGTCTAGCTGGGACAACTGAATGAATAATAACTCCATTCAAAATAACAAACTCACAGAAACAGGGGCAAGTTCAGTTATATGTTCAATGATCTATGGGAGACAGGTAGCTGGACAGAGTCTAAAGCTCAAAAGCAATCCAGGCTTGAGAAAGATTTGGTAGACATTAACACAGAGATGAAAAAATTAAGAAAACAAATGAAAATAATGAGAAACATCTTTTATCTCTCAGACTGCTGAACTAAAAATTAATCTTAATATTCATTATCAGTAGAAGATAGGAAAACTGGTATTCTCACAATGAGTGGGGGTGAAAAAATTTACTTTTCTGAAATTTATTTGTAATTCTAAATATGCCAAAATGTATTTACAAGAATATTCTGCAAATCACCCCACCCCAAGGACTTCCTTACTGCTTACCATTCTCCACATACGTTTTCATAGCATTTCTAACATGGTATCTATCTATCTATTACATTTATTGTTTTATTTTGCTCTATGAGGCAGGGATCTTAGTGCATTTTATTCAATGATACACTCTAAATACCTAAGATGTCTGGCCTATGATGGGCACTTACAAAATACATGAATGAATGACTGAATGAATGAATGAACAAATGGCTCAAACAAATAATATTTCCATCTATCTGTAATTAGTAAAGAGTTTTTAAAAAGACCAGCAGTGTTCAGAGTTGACATGGGTAAAGGAAAAATGGCACTCTCACAGATTAGCAATGAAAATGTAAATTGGTACAACCTTTCTGGAAAGCAATTTCACCACCCATATCACGTTTTAAATGTATATAACCTTTGGCACAGCAATTACAGTTCTCAAATTTTATCTGAAGGGATCAGATACGGGTGAAAGATATAACCTTAGAAAATTATCACACTACCATTTATGAAAACGGAAATCTGTAAACTTCAATTTTTATCAGTAAGGTTATATGAATTACAGAATATCCATAAAATATAATATTATGCATCTATGATGGTAGCACAAGATTGTGAACATAATTAACAGCACTGAAATATACATCTGAATATGATTAAAAGAGGAAATGTTAGATTTATATATGAGAGCAGAATAATTTTTTTTTAAATTTCAGTGAACCCTAAACTATGGACTAGAATTAATAGTACAATTATAAAAATGTGCTATCATCAATTGCAACGAATTTTCCACACCGATGCAAGGTACAGATAATAGGGTGGTATATACGTATCCATATTTTATGCGTGATTGTTCTGTTAAAGCCACAATTTCTCTAATAAAGAAAAAAAATACTACGCATCTATTTTTAAATAATGATACTAAACATAAGCTGACATAAAATAACATTCCCAATACAATGAGCAAAAATGAAAATACATTAACAAATTTATAAGAAGATATAATTTATATAAAATAATGGGTCTGTCTATATACAGAAAAAGAATATGGAAGTGTGGTCACCAAAACTTTAACAAAGATTACCTTCAAGTGTTGGGGCTTTAATTTTTACTTTCTTCTTTATTCTCTTCTTTATTACTTGAATTTTCTACAGAGTATATCATCTTTCTAATCAGAAAAAACAAAGCTATTTTCATTTGGAAAACCTCAGAAAGTTCTGCTTCTAATTTCCTTATGGTAATATAAAGAAAGAAAGAAAACTTATATTCCCATCATAAGGTTTCTCTACCAGACAGGTAGACCTTAAATATCTTGACTGCGATTTCACCTTAAATCTAAAGAAAAGTTCTCAACATTGTTTTAGGAGACTATTCCCAGAAACAGAAACCCATGAGCAGTCAGGCTAATATGACTGGAGACCATCACTAAGGGTCATGTTTTCTACTTGCCCAGCACCTTTTTTGCATTAACCTGGCATGCTAAAACATGTTGTTCAAAAAGAAAACCACACCAAACAAACAACAACAACAAACACATTACATCTGTGTTATTAAGGACCTTTATTCTAAAGTACATGTTTCTTGGAGAAAGTGAGAAATCACCTTACCCAAAGGAGCAAGGTAAGTCCCTCTCTAACTATTAAATTCAGAAATCCATTTAGAAGCTGCATAATATAACAAAAAATATGATTTTAGGAACAAACAGCATAGAGCCCGGCTCTGACTCCTGCTAGCAGCATGATTATGGGCAATTAACTTCTTTGCGCTTCAGTTTTCTCATGTATAAAATGACTATTGTGAGGCTTAAATATCATATATATAAAGTACTGAGCTTCATATACCTAGAACAATGTCTGTTCTATAAAAAGCAAATGCTAACTTCCATCACTTAATATTCTAAAGGACAGCAAATGTGACTATTTCTTCTGTGAAGCCTTCCTGGACTCCCTAATGGAAGCTTCTTAATTCTGATTTCACAGCGCGTTAGCCATATCACAGTGTTTGTCACCTCTAGGACGATGAACTTCTCTAGGGTGAGAACTATGTTATATCTTATTCAGGCTTATGATCCCTTAAGGACTTAGTACAGTGTTTGGCATATAGTAAACACATAAAAATTGGATGAATGTGTGGGTGTATAAAAAGCTAAACAAATTCTATCCAAACATATAAAAAGAAAAAAGATTATTCAAGGATATAAATCAAAGTCTTAAATCAATGAACTAGAAAAGCTTATATAAAGGATGCTGAAATTAAACCAATTCCTTTAAGAAAAGCTAAATCAAACAAAACAAGCCATACCAGGTGACACAGAGTGCATCAATGGCAGAGAATGTTAGTATTAAAAAAATAATCAAATTAGGACACGAAGTTTTCTAATATCAAAATCTATTTCTAAATTCTTTTACTGACAAGAGTGCTATCTTATAAAACTGAAAAATACGTCTTTTGATAATTTCTGAGTTCTGGTGCTATATAATTTAAATCTGAAAAACTGTAATTGTTAAACACACATACATACAGGTGCACACTCGTGCATGCACACACCTCCACGAAATCTAGTCAAGTGAAAGCCAGAAAAAAATGTTAACTTGGCTCTCCTTTAACCATCAATAACATAGACTGGTAAAATGTTGCAATCGTCTAAGAAAACTTCCCTGAGAACACAAAAGAAAGAGTCTAGAGAAGAAGATACGGTTCTAATAGAAGAAGCTTGCTGATAAAGAGCACATCAAGAAGAAAGACTAAATGAAAGTAAATTAGGTTCGCATAAGAAAAGTGAAAAAGAAAGGGTTATCAATGCATGCAAATAATCAAATCTAACTTTGCAAAATCTCACCGAAACCTACATGGGGGAAATAATGATTCAAGTTTAAAACTTTGATTCAAGTTGAAGATTTAAATTTGTTCAAAATATCTCTAAGGAAAAATGACTTAAAAGTACACACAAGCCAGGCTCTACAAAGGAGTACTATCAGACCTGCCCAACTGGAGCGTTGCGGTCCTTTAACTATGGTGCTTATGAAAATGCATGTGATGAGGCTGTCAGTATTTGAAAACTATTTGGCCTACTAATTTAGAATTACATTCACAATAAAATTGCTTCTCCATTAAAATGCACACCAAAAGGTGCTTTAACATAGTAAAAACATAAACATAATAATCATAAAACCCAAATTAAGAAAGTGTAAATTAATGAAGTTCTGCAGAATCAAAAAGTTGTTTGATTAACAAGCAATTTCTAATTCCAAAATTTCAGTAGTACAGAGCCCCTAAACTGTCATCTGAAACTTAGTACAACTTAAAGTACTTTTAGAGCATGGTAAACATTTCATTACTTCTAATTTTATTTAAAAAAAAAAAAAAGGCAAAAAATTTGGGGGCTTTCTAAGGGTAATTCTTCCCTGTTCCACCCCATCCCCTGCAAGGAGACTGCAGCAAATAAGATTTTCCTGTTGGGGAAAAAAAATTTTAAGTGGTTAACCAACAAACTCATTATTACCACACAGTAAAAGCACGCACAGTAAAAGTCTCCCAGAGTTGTGTCCAAACAGCAGAAAAACAAAGTCCTCAAGGTTACAATAAGTAAAAATAAACCATAATTCTAACTGTAAGTAGCAAAAATAACTCTAAATAAAAAGAAATTCAATATAAAATACTCACGTTGTAAAATGAAGGTAGGGCTTATGTACAGCAGCAGCTGATGACTGTTTCTTTGGTGATCCTGAGTGACAACTGGTCTCAAAAATTGATAAGGTATTCTCATCTTCACTATCATCTAAAATTAGAGTTTCTATATCTGTTTAAAAAATCGAGAAGGTTATAAGGCTTACAAATCCTTTAATATTAGTGACCCACCACAACTAAAGAAAATTAGGTTAAAAATCAAATGAAATTAACAAACTATCTATGAAATTATACAGATTTACTAGGTAAATGGACATGTACAATATTTCAAATATTTTATGAATGAAATTTTGCCTTTACATACTCTCCATTTAAGTGTTATAAGATGTAATTTGAGAGACTTCACTAACTGCAACATGTGTGGAGAAGAAGTGGCACTCTCATAAATTCTCACCTACCTACTTAATAAAATCACTAAGCTAATTCAGACCAAACATAGTCCATTTTATATAATATACTTGGTTTAGTTAATACAGTAGTTGAGTCTAGGCCATTTTTTATGAAAGCAACAACACACACAACACACACAACTTTTTTTTTTTTTTTAAGGAAAACTTAATCCAGTTAAGGTGGAATCAAGAATTCAGTCAGGGAAACGGACTTTGGCCCAGTGGTTAGGGCATCCGTCTACCATATGGGAGGTCCGCGGTTCAAACCCCGGGCCTCCTTGACCCGTGTGGAGCTGGCCATGCGCAGTGCTGATGCGCGCAAGGAGTGCCGTGCCACGCAAGGGTGTCCCCCGCGTGGGGGAGCCCCACGCGCAAGGAGTGCACCCGTGAGGAGAGCCGCCCAGCGCGAAAAAGAAAGAGCAGCCTGCCCAGGAATGGCGCCGCCCACACTTCCCGTGCTGCTGACGACAACAGAAGCGGACAAAGAAACAAGACGCAGCAAATAGACACCAAGAACAGACAACCAGGGGAGGGGGGGAATTAAATAAATAAATAAAATCTTAAAAAAAAAAAGAATTCAGTCAGAACAAAGTTAATCTTGAAAATGCACTCATTCAAGTAGCATTGGGCTGTATATGGGCCTTAAATTTACTATTCAATGGACTAAAGTAGAACTAAAATCACTATCGAGAGTACAATACTTAAAAAGTTGCCTGGGCCACATCAAGTATTAATAGTTATACCTCACACATACATATCAAAAGTGCCAATTTATGCAAATACAAAGCAATGCTAAAAATGTGTAGGGGTTATAGAAAAGAAGATAGACAGAAATCCTACAGAGAAAGAGAGAAAGAGAGAGAGAGGGAGAGAAAAGGGAGGGAGAGAGAGAGGGAGAGAAAAAGGGAGGGAGAGAAAAAGGGAGGGAGGAAGGCTTTCTAAGGTGAGATACTGAATTGTGCTGGTAGACAGATCTCAGTGGCTTTTAAAATCTAAATATTTAAGACAACTACTATTTTTTTTAATTAACCTAGCAAATAATTGAGTACCTTCTGAATGATAATTTTATAAAACAAAGGAAAGATATTTGTCTTAGGAAATATTATAGACCAAAACAAACCAGAATAATACATTTAAATAACTTTAAAACTATTAAAAATTAAAATAAAATTTGGTTTCTTTTCTCCACTGGTATGTGCCATCAACTGAAGAAAAATTAGAACACAATACTTTATACTTATGGGGAAAAATTGTAAGAAAATATAGATAACAATGCCATAAAACCATAAAATGGTAATCTCAAATGTAGATATAGAGACTGTCATAATCTCTCAGAAGAGAAGGCAAGAAATATAGTATTTTTTCAAGAAGATATTCGTTTTTAAAAGGTTGAGAACCTGAAGGAAAGATGAAAATTTCTAGTTATGAAAATCGGAAATAAGAAATGAACAATTTGTGGTATAGTGCCCAGCTCATAGCTATTCAATAAAACATTTTGTTCCACTTCCTATTTGCTAAATTTAAGAAATCAAGTAATCATGTGACTCTATCCCTAAAAAAATTAAAGGTTCTGGGGAAAAAAAATTAATAGTGCTATTGAACTGTTACAGTGACTAAACAATATTCATAATATTTTACTACATATAATATTTAAAGTGTCAATATAATTCATTGAACAATGTTCTGTTTAGTGCAGACTACCTGCCAAACAAAGTACAAGGTACTTTGCTTTTAAAGGCAGTTTTCTGTTTTTCACTCAGTTCCAAAGTATAAACTTGAGGCTAAAATTTAAGATCCTCTACAAATAGTATCTTATGCTCCCATCAGACCAGAAAACCCTATATATGTCTCAATCTTTCCTACTCCATCACTTATTCAAAAAGTTCCATTTACCTGGAATGCCTTCCTCAACCTCTATTTCTCATCATTAAAATTCTAGTTATTTTTTAAGGTACATCTCAAAAATTCTTCTTCATTAAATCTTCCCGAACCCCTCCAAAAGGATATATTTGGCCCTTTTATGGTTCTATACAGCCCCTTAGTTATATTGTTTAACCTTCTTTATGCCCTTAAAACCATGGTCTGTGTATTGCTCCAATCTCTATGCCAATAACAAAATATACTGATGAGCTGAATCCAGAGAAGTATTACAGCAACACAGTTAAGAACATGAACTTTGAAGTTAGGCTCCCTGGCTTTGAATGCAGGCTCCAGAACTTACTGAGCGACCTTACATAAGTTAAATCACCTTCCTAAATCTCCCAGTTGCCTTCTCTATATGGTAAGGATAATAAGAATACCTATTCCACAGGATTATTTTGTCAATAACAGACAATAGATATAAGAACTTTAGAATAATAAAATATATGTAAGTCATTATTATCAGAGCTAATTTTTCTCAAGACAGTAAAATTCCTACATTAAGATGGTCAGAATGTCCCAAGAGCAAGCAAACATTCATTCTCCAAACATTCACTGGGTCCCTACCATGTACCAGGGAGTATACTAGGTCTGGAATATACAGTGATGAGTGACTATATAGTGTTCATGGCACATATAAAAGAGCATATAAAAATAATCCTATGAGGAAACTCAAATTTTGTTTATTTAATACTGTACTTTTCACATTTTAAGAATATGAAAAAGTTATTTACGGTACCTTCTTTTTTGTCACTCTGGCTAATTTCAGCATGAGGAAACACTTTTTGCAAGACTGCTAGAATATTGTTGAAGCTTCTTTCCAGGAGTGGCTTTATGATGGGAGATAGTGCATGTCCTGAAGACATTACAGCACGTTGGGAAGCAGGCACAATATTCTGCATTGCATGATAAAAATCTTGTGCGCTGAGCACGATTGAGGAAACGTCCAGCTGCAATTTATGACTGCTAGCATAAATCTGAGGATAACGCCTCCTCAGGGCAATCAGGGCAGCTTCAGTACACAGGGCCTTGATATCAGCTCCACAGTAGCCTAATGCACAAACGGAAAAGGATAACATAAGTTGATTCTTCTAGGCACTGACAATGTTTTCCAAACACACTTATCTTTAGCTTTTCAAGTAATAATTAGTACTAAATCAAAAATCACGTACAATTTTATCAACAAATGAAAACTGACCACTTAAAATAACCTAATAAAATTAGTGAATTAAGGGTTACATGCTCAGTAAGACTGAAAATGTTTTGAACATTTTATATAACAAAAATATGAACTATCAATGTTAAAACGCCATGTGTTATATGTCAAAATCACTAATTACAAAGGTTTTAAGCTCTATCTGAATTCTTTAGTGATATTCCCAATGATTAGTTTAGATCTCAAGACATTAGACTTACAAAGAAATTACTTTTCTAATATTACTAACTTCCAAACACAAAGAAAGGAGTAATATAAAGTAGTATATAAGCAGAAGTTTCAAAAATTAAACTGCTCTAATACCAAATCTGAGTTCAACCCACTAGTAAATTAACATCCATTCTCCCAAAATTATAATTTAAAATTTTAATTTACCTGTAACTGTTCCAAAGGCACTAAAGATAAGCTAAAAATGTTCCCATTGGTTTCCCAGAGTTATTTCCTTTATATATATACATTCTAGCATAAAATGACTGATAATCTAGTTCTAACGGCATGTCAACATAAGACATAAACATGCATTATCCATATTTAAATGATTATACAGTTAAACAATAGGTCAAGCTCCTTATGCTTTTATGTCATTTCACTTATCTGAGTAACAAATGTATATAAAAACATGGACTTTTAGGTCTTTACCAAAAATGAAGGAAACCTCAGACTGGCCTTACTTTTTTTTTAACATCAGCAATGACACTCACATTTGTTCACCTTTACCAGTTATGCCAGCAGGGGGAACTATTTGGACTAGTTATAGAACTCTAAGCTCAGCAAAGAGTGGTATAAGGTTTATTTATCTTTTTATACCTCACAATAACCTTACAGAATACTTTAAATAAAAATGGTGATGAGGCAGGAAAACTATGAGCAGAGAAGTAGGCCCAGATTAGCTGGCAGAAAAAGACCATTAAGGGACATCTAGGGACAAAAGCATACAAATCAAAATTCAAGTCATTCATACAATCTATAATTAACTCTATCCCAATTATCATTAAGGTAAATGATCCTGTTAATAATCAAAGCCTACAAACAACAGAAAAACCCTCCCTATCTTACTTTTTTTTCCCCATAACACTTACCTTCTAACATACTATATCATTAACCTATTGTGTTTATTGTCTGGCTTCCCAAACTAAGGTATGTGAGGGTATGGATCTTTGTTTGGTTCACTAACATATCTGAAATACCTAAATCAGTGTCTGGCACACAAGAGATACCCAATAAGTATTTGTGGAGTTAGTGAAAGAGTGAAAGAATGAGTGAAAATAGAAGAGAGTAACTGCAAAGTTACAGTTGTGAAAATAGAACTACTAGGGTATCATGTACTACAAAAAAAAGTGGGTGACTATCAGATTTTTAAGTATTTTCTAAGAAATTTAAATTCTTTTATTATTAAACCAACTTATTCCCTGCAAGTAAAAATAGAAATGAGAGTTGTGAAAAACTATAGAAAAGTACTGCATTCTTTATTGTATTCTTTAAGAAAGCTCTCAGAGTTAGGAGAAAACTTATTATGACCTCAGAGAATTTAATTCATAAAACTATGAAATTAAGCATTAATACTGTACACCATTAGAGCAATGTATTTCCTAAATGATTTCTCAGAATAACTGGATTTACTATTAGTCTCATTGTATTTTCTATTTCTCAATGAATAAATATAGGAAAAAAATTATCTTTTCCTGTGGCTTACATATTTGTTACAATGGTTCGACAAAATGAGTGCAGAATACCAGCTCATGTTAAAACAACCTATAAATGTGATCAGAGTACATGAAGTCTGTCTGCCAAATCAGAGGAAGTAAAGAATACTATCATCTTCAGTTATAAACAATTACATTAATTTTTTTTCAGTAGAGAAAAATATACACAGTTATTAAGGTACCCAGTTACTGTAAGGTCCTATTTTAAATTAAATTAAAAAACCAAGCATTTAAAAAGTGCTCAAAAATATTTAACACAAAACGGAAAAAAATTAGCCACTAACAGACATTTTAGGCAGTAAATGTTACCTATATGTTTATGTGTGGCTAATAACATATGTTGATTACATACATAATAACACTGTATTCATTTTTTCCTAATTTGTTCTAGACAATTAAAAAGTTTATCAACAATAATAGATCCCCTTTGAAGAAGTAAACTTCAAGTAGATTTTCATAATCAATAGATAATAAAAGATAGGAAATAGTTTCTTCACATTTGCTTGTGAGTGAGAATTATTAGTTTACCTCATCCTTTAATACTCATCTGGAAAGAAAAAAAAACAAACAAACCATGCAACTTAAACAAAATATGTTGATACCCAAGCCTCACAACAAAATTAGAGAATTATAATCTCTTGGAGGCTGAGAGCATAAATTTTTTGAGAAACCTTAACAAGTGATTCTGATATACACACAAAAAGTTGCAAGCTACTGACTTAATAAGCTTCCTTTACTAGATTCTAAAACAGAATTAAAAGTATATTATAACCATGGTTAACATGGATTATATTTAGGGTGACCAAATGTCCTGGTTTATGTCTTTTGTTCTGTCATAATTAAGAGTAAGCCTTTTCGCTCTCTGGTTGGACAATAAATTATATGATCATTTTAGTAATATTGAAGATTTATTACAGCTTTTAAAAAGTTAAAAGTTCACAAAGAAATTACAAACACCCCTTTCCTAAGAACTCTAAAAACTACACTAATTCTACCATTACAATTCTACTACTGACCTGAACACAAATATCTAGATACCAGAGAAAGACCATCCTTGAATAGTGCTATCTGGATGGAAATTTTGCAGATACTACAAAGATAGCTATTTAGAGAGGTTAGTCTAGAAAGAAGATCACAACAAAATGTTATCAAGCTGTTGTTGTTGTTGTTTTCAGTAAAACATCAAACACAAAGAGGATCCACAACATAACATCAAACATAACAAGGACCCACAAGATAGAAACCTCATAATTGCTTTACTTTCACTGTTTTAGCCCTCTTCGTGAAAATAGAATAGAGAATTAACCTTAAGCGCCTACTATTTATTTAAACGTTCTCTACACCAAGGTACATTTGCTGAAATTTTCACCACTTAAAAATCACATTCATGATGAAAGCACAACTCTGTGATTATACCAAATGCCAGTGTCTGTACACTTTAAGCAAAGTGTATGGTTTATGAATAAAAACTAAAAAAGGGTAGGATGGGGGGAAAACATACCAAATTATTATAAGGACTATTGTTAGTAATAATACTCTGATGATGCTCTTTCATAATTTGTAACAAATGTTTCACAACAATGCAAGGTATTGGTGGTGGGGTGATGTATGGGAACCATGTATGATGCTATGCATGTTTGTTTTGTAAATTCACAATTTTTACTACACACTTATTGCTTATGTGTTCATGTGTGAATGATATACTTCAATAAAATTTTTTTAAATGAAAAAAATGTAACTCTAAAACAAGAAACTACTAAAAAAAACAAACAAACAAAAAACCTCCTATCCATTGTCTATGCAAAACCTCTAAATTCTTGGGAATTCCTTTCAAGGTAAAAGTTACCAAATCCATGACCTCTAACAAAAGGTCATCTATCTTCGCAGTTATTCATCAAGACTGCAAACTCTTTTGTTTGGCATAAATTTCTCTGACTTGAACCCTTATATATTAAAATGTGTTTGGGATACATAAACTAATTTATAGTGGATTTAAAATTTATTACTATTTCCTTTCTGTTTAAAGACCTGTATTTGATTTTTTTTTTTACTTGAACGGATTTCTTAATAAATGTCATAAGCAAAAATAGAATTCTTTTAATTATAATGGATTTATGTCACTCTCCAGAAAGATAACAATATATATAAGCAGATTCTGCGCATGCATACACACCCACACACACGCATACACACACACGAGCTTTTACAGCCCTGTAAAAAATTATGTCTTAAGACTTAAGAAACTGACTAAAAGCTAAAATAAATCACTTGGAAAAGAAATGCAAAAGGAAACTAAAATTCTAATATTTAGTATGAAGAATTAATTAAGGTATATGATATTTCAGATGGTAAAAAGGGTAACAGAAAGTAATTTTAATATACCTAATTTTAGGGAATTTCCAAATTTCTAAGTATTCTGTTTATTTCAGTTAAGAATTATTCTGGGACAAATTCACAGAAAATCTACAAGGATTTTCCAGTCTGATCTGAGCTCTACACAATATCATAAAAGTAGCAGGAAATAAAAAGGGTCAAATTTCAAAAGGGAAAAGACTGGATTTATACCAATATACCACCCTCTCCCATAAAGCAGCACAAGGCTTTGCAAAGGTCAAGCCAAATTTACATGAAATGGGTTTGGCGCATGCTCTCTTATACCAGGCAAAGCTTAAACTGGAGTAGTGCTGGAGAGATTTACGTTTTCTCCTCACCAGAAGATGTCGAGGTCTTTGTGGCTCAAAAGCTGAGGGATGCTGCATCGGAGATGGAAGTCCCTGTGGATGAAGAGGATAATTCGGATGTAGCTAACTGAATGGACTAATGTTCTATTTAAGTTTTAATTATTTGATGGTGGATTACAATGAATTTTGAACTAAGTTGTTCTTTTTGGTTTTGGTAACTTTACACTTTTCCCAAGTAGACCATTGATTGTTATGGACTTATTTGGGGGTTTCTTAATGCTAAAAGTTAATGGAGAGAATTTATATTTTTGAGAAAATGAGAAGAAAAAGATAAAAGAGGGAAACAGAATGAAGGAAAAATACTTATGTGTTTATTCACTTGCTTAATACTGTATCCATTTTTATTTCAAACCTAATTAAAATCAAAATCCTGAATTCCATCTCCTATTATAAGATCATCTATATACATGAAATGTCTTCACCATGTCCTTTTAGGACAGTATTATTCATTTACCCTGTGGGGCAATCTTCCACTGTGACTAATTTAATACTAAATTGGGAAGTTTTATATTTTGGGAAGATAGCAGTGGCTGTTGATTATTTTCTTTGAAGACCTCTCACATCCAGCTCCTTTCCAGTCCTCAGGTATGATGATGAGCTCACTGTGTAATCTGCAAGGTAAAAATCTTCTCTCCTGCTTTTGACATGAACCTTTCTCTCCCAAGTCTTCGTTTAATTACTTTGGAGTAAAATTTCCAAAAGGAGACAAATCCTAAAAGCAGCCACCACTATAGAATACAGTAATATTTTGCATGCCATAAATAAGGATATCAAGCACTCAATTCACGGCATACTACTACTGAACTTTGTTACTCAAACAGTTAACAAACAATAGCAAAAAATTCTAATTTAGAAGTATTCAAACCTTAAATGAAATATTTAGAATACTTTAAGATAAAGGCAGAGCCATCTATTGCACAAAGACATAACTACACTCAATCAAATTCCAAATATCAGGAGAAAGGGAGGCTGAGTAGAATAAACAATGACAATCAAAGCACTCAAGAGCAGCACTCACCGACACATTTTTCAGCCAATTCGCCTAAAAAAGCATCTGACAATTTTGGATTCCAGTCCCTGGTATGGATCTGTAAAATGTGTTTTCTGGCCTAAGAAAAAAAGTACAGATAAAGTATCACCAACCCCTCAAATGTATTAGCTGGAACAAATTTTGACTAACCAAATTACAGAAACAAAAAATATTTATTTTAAGAGAAGTTTAAACACCTTGGCATCCACATCAAGTCTGATTCCACAGTAACTCTAGGGAGTAGAGATCTGGTCTCTATTTCACTAAGATATTTATGGTTTTCAGAGGTGAAGGAACTTCAGTAGTGGCACATGACAACTTAGTTATTACTATAAGACTAGAACTTAAAACTAAACTTTACTTTTTCATTACATCATTTTTAACATTTAAAAATATGCAAAGTAGAAAATTTAACACTATAATAACTTTTATAAAAACTTCAGATTTCACAAAATGTGGCCCCTAGAATATTTATAAGGTATTGTGACTAAACAGACAGCTGACAGGCAATTTGAAACTAGAAATAAATTTTAATTTTAAAAATATCCAACTAATAATTAAGTATAAGGCATATTATTATCTTCTGTAAGTGAACTGATGCTTTGGCTTTCCATATATTTCCAGGTAATTTCAGTAAACATTAAAATAATTCATTGAAAAATCAAAAGTTTAAACAATTTTATCTTAATTTTTTCTCAAAATGACATCCCCTACGTCAAATTCTGACTGTATAGTACAGCAATGATTTTAATGTCTTGGTTATAAAATAAACTCAACTTATTTCCCAGAGTAAAAGAAAAGAAAAAGCAAAGTATAAAAATCCATAAAGAACAGATACTACTACCATTAAGAGTTAGATTAGAATTTTTTTTTTTCCTGTTTGCCTTCTTTGGGAAGAAAACACTTCTTTGGGGAGTAAACAACTTGAAAACACTAGTCCCCTCAACATCGCTACCTAAGCTTCTTGATGCTGTGACAGGAGCAAATTATAACCACGAGAACAGTATCTTACAGGCTTGATATGAAAATTGGGTCTAGTACCAAAATAAAAAGAACTTAAAAGTCATCAAGATAAATCTTGCTCAAAAAGTTGAAAAATTTGGAATCAACTGCTATTGTTTCAATTCCAAGTTCTAAGTTAAGCACTGAGATACCAAAAATAAAGGCATGTTATGACACTTATCTTCTTCCAATTTGAAGTATCTGCCTGAACAGACACTAAAAAGGCATAAAGTCAAAGTACAAAAGAAATGTCATTCTGAAAGCTTATCTATTCTGAAAGATGATATTAAAGACTCTACAATGATTTCATTAGCAGCAGAGTGTTTTAAAAAAAAGTTTAAAAGATCCTTAAAAATCAAAAGCGTGTTTAAAAAATTTAAGCTGAAAGACACTCAAAAAAGATTTGTTATTTCATTTTACAAAATAAGTAAACAATGGTTCAAAAAAAATGAAATTAATGCCCTATGGTCAGAAAGTTATCAATAAATCTTAAAATTAACTCTACATCTCTAAAACAGTTGAGTGCCATGTTATTTCCCTATACAACCTAATCAGTCTCTTTTTTTAAAATCATACTGAAAACAAGATATAGAATGAAAAAGAGTTAAAGCAAGAAATGTTTTATTACATAGTTTATTCTATATGGCATACAGAATAGTAAGTCAAATGGCTTCCTCAGATAGGAAGTGGCTTCTACTATTAAGAGTGAAAGGCAAATTTACCCCGTTGTCTTCCAGGTTTCACAAATACACAGTCACACGCACACACTAATAACAATAATGATGATGATAAAGATGAAGCAGAAGAAGGAAGAGGAGGAGGAGGAAGAGGAAACTAAAGAAATTAAAAAGCATTACTCCACAAAGAAGACATGTAGTATTTGAGCTAACAAAAGATCTAAGAAAATTATTCAAATTTGGAATCAAGACCTACTGTTTAAAATATTTTACTTGTTCAAAGAACAAACCTCAGGACTAATATGAGATACTGACTGGTATCACTTTAAATTAATGACCCAAATGGGTTCTTATTACTGACCTAATGCTTCTTTAAGCCATTCATTATGCCTTTCTCTTAGCAGTCTAGTGTATATCTTCTCCATATCTTCAAGCTCACTTATGACATTGCTTTCTAACTCACTGAGAAAATTAAAGCAATCAGAAAAACACTACTATGGACTTCCCACACCAAATCTATCATCTATCAGCCTATGCACCCATAAACTCTGTGTTCACCCTACTTTCAGAGACAAAATATCCAGTTCCTGTCTAAGATCAATCTCCCACTCATACACTAACCCTATCACCTCTTGTCCACTTAAAGCAACCTCTCTGATAATTTTCCCTTTTCAATTTCATCACCAACATTTCCCCCTCTTTTGGGATATTCCAAGCTGACAGTTCTCCAAAACAACAAACACCTACTCTTCTCTACACTTTCCCCATCATCTGTCATCTCATTTCTACACCTCCCATTGCAGAAAAACTCAGAAATTTGACCTCCACTCACTATCTCTAATTCGTCCCTTCCCAATCTCTATTAAATTAAACCTACTCCAGTCAAACTCTGGAACTCTAACTGAAAATGCTCCAGTTTACTGATGACCTCCAGAATGCTAAATACAATACCCAATTCTCAGTCATCATCTGATTTGACTTAGCAGCAGTGTGACACAGTTCACCATGCCCTCCTCCCTAACATACTTTCCTCATCTGGCTTCCAGGACACCCCCCCTCCTAGTTTTCTCTTACCTGACTGACTGCTCCTTAAGACAGATTTAGTCACCTCCTGCAGTCTCATGACCTTAAGTACTATCTAAGGGAAAGGCCAGCCTAGGCCTTTTCCACAGATACAGTACTGGGAAGATGATCTTAGGTTTACTGTCTCACAGCACAATTTCCTCGAAATGTAGAAAGTTAACATAAATGTGGAAAACTCTGCTCTAGATCCATACTATATGTCAGGGAAGCCACTACATGCAACACTAATTTAAATTTTAAATTAGAAATAGAATTTAAAAATTCAGTTTCTCAGCTCAATGGCCATATGTGGTTAGTGGCTATCACGTTGGATACTTTCCAGTGCAAATACAGAACATTTCCATCATCACCGAAAACGTGAATGGTCAGTGCTGTTTTAGACTTTATTCCTGAACTCCTGATTTGTGGACTGCTCCTAAACTGTAAGGGCTGTGAACTGACATACAGACCTGGAAACCTACATGGCAAGGACAATATAAAAGACAACTGTGTCGCTTACACAGCCAGTGGGTTACAGGCCATTATATTCTGTCATAACTTACAAAATTGCATGGGACAGTGTAAACTATAATGTAAACTATAAGCTACAGTTAGTGGCAATGCTTCAATACATGTTCATCAATTGTAACAAATGTACCAGACTAATAAGGATGTTGTTAATGTGGGAAAGTGAGGGAAGGTAAGGAAAAGGGATATATGGGAATCCCCTATATTCTTTATGTAATATTTATTTAATCTAAAGTTTCTTTAAAATAGATTTTTTTTTAAACTAAGGACACAGTAGTGGGTGTAGCTCAGTGGTTGAGTGCCTGCCTCTCACGTAAAGGTCCCGGGTTTCGATCCTTGGTACCTCCTTAAAATAAACAAACAACAAACTAAGCACACTCATTCTCTGGGTAATGTTAGAGTCTGGAAACTGTGCTTGGACTGTGGTTAAATGTCCAAAACATGATAGCTGATGGCTCCCCATATTAGTGAAGGCTGAACTCATTTTAGCATTGTCTCCTACAACTAAGCACATCTCTGTGCTTAGTGCAATGAAAGTGGTGTTGTGTACGCTATGTTTTCTGTATTGACAAAGCTAAGTAAACCTGGTGCCAATTAAAAGACTGCAAGTTGGGCTGTCAATACAAATCTGAGACAACTGCTTAGAGGCTGTGCAAATTAATAACAAACTGAGATACTAACTGTTCTGCACACGAAGTCATTGCCTTGGTTTCCCTATGGTATTCTAGCCTGTCCCAATAAATTAAGTCTTTCATACATTTGAAATTAAACCAAGCATTTCACATAAAGATCTAAGTTCAGAGCCTGATATCAACAAGTACATATTCAAATACGTTTCTCCTCTGGACCCATGAGTTCCCAATGAAGAGTCAAAGGTTAAACCAGTCAAAGACTAATTATTATTAAAATTTTAAATAGAATCAGGAAAAAAGATATTTTCACAGCATATTAAATAACATTTTACATAATCAATGACTCTACACTGCCCTGTTTTATTTATACCTTCATTGTTTAAAAAAAAAAACAACTTTACATTGTAATGCAAAATGTTTGTGTTGTTAATTAAATATGATGTTATGGTGATTTTCATGAAAATTTGGATACTGGCACTTATTAATAAACCACCAATATTCTATGAAAACATCGTTTTTATAGAAGCAAAGCCAATTTGGCCAACTATACTTCCGCAGACACACGAACTGCCATACAACAAAATCGTCAACAATCTGGAGAACTAAAGAAAATATCAAATAAGCAGATATAGTAACCTAATCAAGAGCTTTCCTCTGAATTATTAACTAAGATATCCCATAAGCAGCAAAATCTGAACAATGAAAATTCATAAATTACTACTCTCAAAGGATATATGTGCTTCAAATTCAAATTATACATAAATTTTAATATTCTGAAAACAAAATCTCTTACCTTTTGATCAGGCAGGTTGAAAAGGAATTCTCTGTCAAAACGACCAGGTCTCCTGAGTGCAGGATCTATAGAATCAAGTCTGTTTGTAGCACCAATAACAACAATTTCGCCCCTATTATCTAATCCATCCATAAGAGCAAGAAGGGTTGACACTATAGAGCTATAAAAAAAAAAGTTTCAGGCAAAATTGAAAATTTTTTTCAGGAAAGAAAGAAAAATAAGTTTGTAAAAAACTGCTTATAATAATTTTATAAGTCTTAAATGCTAATAAAATAATTGTGACATGATTATGTCTTAATGCAAGGTGAAGTAATTTAAAGAAATCATTTCCAAAAGTATTCCAAGAATACATTGATAGAATGGACATCATCAAAAACTTAAACTTTTCTGCTTAAAAGAACATTATCAAGGAGGTGAAAGAGCAACAAACACGTTAGGAGAAAGATTTGCAAATCATATATTTAAGGGTCTAGTACCCCGAAAATAAAGAGAATTATTATAAATCAACAATAAAAAGATAAACAACCCAACTTAAAAGCAGCCAATGAAATTTTTAAGTTATGTATTTATCTATTTATTTATTTTAGGAGGTACTGGGGATTGAACCCAGGACCTCTTACACAGGAAGCAGGCAGGCGCTCAACCACTGAACTACATCTGCTCCCCAGCCAATAGATTTTAATAAACATTTCTCCAAAAAGATAAACAATACATAATTGGTCATTAGAGATAGGCAAATCAAAACCACAATGAGATACTACTCTCACCCACGAGGATGACTATAATAAAAAAGAAAAATTTTAACAAATGTTGGGGAGGATATGAAGAAGTTGAGTCCCTCATACTCTGTTACTGGGATTGTAAATTGTTGTAGCTACTTTGGAAAACATTCTGGCAGTTGCTCAAATGATTAGATATAGAATTATCACATGATCTAGCAATTCCACTCCTAGGTACATCCAAAAGAAATGAAAACATATATCCAGACAAAAACCTGTACATGAATGTTTCTGGTAGCATTATTCACAATAGCCAAAAGGTAGAAACAACTCAAATGTCCACAAACTGACGAATGGATAAACAAAATGTAACATATCCATATAATGGAAAATTTAATCACAAAAAGGAATGAAGTTCTCTGATACTTGCTTCAACATGATGAACTTGAAAACATTATGCCAAGTAAAAGACACAAAAGGCTATATATTACATGATTCCATTTACATGTACAGAAGAGAAAAGTCTAAAGAAACAATGCGTATTAGTAGCTGCCTATGGAAAGATGGGGATGGGAGTTGGGAAAGGTAGATGGCGGGTTTAAGAGTGATGGCTAGGGAAACGGACTTTGGCCCAGTGGTTAGGGCATCCGTCTACCATATGGGAGGTCGGCGGTTCAAACCCCGGCCTCCTTTGACCCGTGTGGAGCTGGCCATGCGCAGTGCTGATGCGCGCAAGGAGTGCCTTGCCACGCAAGGGTGTCCCCCGCGTGGGGGAGCCCCACGCGCAAGGAGTGCGCCCGTGAGGAGAGCCGCCCAGCGCGAAAAGAAAGGGCAGCCTGCCCAGGAATGGCGCCGCCCACACTTCTCGTGCTGCTGAGACGACAACAGAAGCGGACAAAGAAACAAGACGCAGCAAACAGACACCAAGAACAGACAAACTGGGGGGGGGGGGGAAGGAATTAAATAAATAAATAAATCTTTAAAAAAAAAAAAAAAGAGTGATGGCTAAAATCTGAAAGACTTCTTTGGGGGTGATGAATTTGTTCTAAAATTCATTGAATTGTACTGTATAAATGAATGAATCATATCTAAATAAAGCTGTTATTAAATAAAGAAATAAGAGAGTCTGTTTAATATGCAGCAATCTTGCTTTGTTTTTATTTAAAGTCTGGCAAGGAGAAGAGAAATGAGAGAACAGAAAAATAATTGAAAAATAGGGGCCAAAAATTTACAAATTTCATGAAAACTATAAATTCACAGGTCCAAAAACTAAATCCAAGAACAAGAAAAATGGAGAATACTCTGCCAAGATACTCATTAAGCAAACTATACAAAATCAGTGATAAACAATAAAAAACCATTAAGTCAGAAGAAAAAAGATACATTATATGCAAAGAAACAAAGGTAAATATGACATCAGAATTCCCAATTGAATCAGTAAAGTGAGAAGACAGTGGACCAACATTTTTAAAGTGTTGAAAAGAAAAAGAATATCAACCTAGAATCTCTATCCAGAGAAAATATCTTTCAAAAACAAAGGCTAAGTTTCCCAAAAATGTAAACATAAAACACTACCACACAACCCAGCAATTACTAGGTACATAATTCCCCAAGAGAAATGAAAACATATGTCCACAAAAAGACATACATATGAATGTTAATTACACCATATTTCACAATAACCCCAAACTAGAAAAACCTGTATGTTCATCCAAAGTGTGGTTTAACTATACAGTCAGAATACTATACAGTGGAATATAACAAAAAAGAAGGAACTACTGACATAAGCTCTATCATAATGACCCTAGAAACCATTTTACTGAGTGAAAAAAAAGCCAGGCATAAGAGACCACATATTATATAATTCCCTATATGAAATGACCAGAAAAAACAAATTTAGGGAGACAGACAACAGATTACTGATTCCTGGGGCTGGAGGTGGGAACAAAGATCTACTGTAAATGGTATACAGAATCTTATTAGGGAGAGAAAAATATCCTAAAATCTATTTATGTTGATAACTGTAACAGTGTGTAAAGTTGCTGAAAACATCATTGAATTATACAATTGAAATAAATTAATTTTATGATATATAAAAATACCTCAATAAAGCTGCTTTTTAAAAACAGGTTAAATAAAGGTTTTTTTAGAAATTTTAAAGCTGACATAATTTATCATGAATAGACCCACAGTAAAAGAAATGTTAAACATCTTTCAGGAAGAAAGAAAATGTTACAGAATAGAATCATGGATACCTACAAAAGAATAAGAAACACCAGAGCAACTATATGAATAAATATTTAAGATTTTTTAAATTTTAATATTTATATCTCTTTAAAGGTTTAGATGCAGGACATTATATATCCTGCCATAACTCACTGAATGGTCTGGGAGAGAGTGTAAACTACAACATAAACTATAATCAATGCTGTGTAGCAGTGCTCCAAATGTATTCATCAGGTACAATGAATGTACCACACTAATGGAAGAAGTTGTTGATGTGGGAAAAGTGAGGGGTGTGGGGAGTGGGGCATATGGGAATCTTCTATATTTTTTAATATAACATTTTGTGTGATCTATGTATCTTTTAAAAATAAATTAAAAGTATATTTTTTTAAAGTTTATAACATTGCAAAATTAAAGCGTATGGCAACAATAGCACAAATCTCAGGAGAGGAGAAATTCAAGTATACTATTTTAAGGTTCTTATACTATATGTAAAAGGATACATCATCATTTGATATAAACCCTAAAGCTACTAATAAAACAGTGAAACCAGTCATGGCTAATAAGCCAATAAAAGATAATGTACACTCATAAAAAAATATTCAATTAATGCAGAAGAATAATAGGAAAAAGGAAGTGAGGAACAGATAGGACAAAGAGAAAACAATCATCAAGATGACAGCTGTAAACATAAGTGTATTAATAATCATAAAATGTAAACGCCAATTGGGGGTGGGGAGATAGATATATTCATTAACTTGATTGCATTACATTTTCATAGGTGTAAACCTATGTGAACACTTATCAAAATTGGACACTTTAAATATGTGCAGTTTATTGTATAATTATACCTCAATAAAGCATTCAAATTCAATAGAAAATCTAAGTTGAAACGGAAAACTTTCCAAAAAAAAATTTTTTTTTAGAGACAAGAAAGGAGAAATAGGAAAAGAAAACAAAAAAACTAGCAGAGACAAGGAGAAAACAAGAAATCAACCAAATAAGTGATTATTTAACATTAACAGATTATACAGTTAAATAAAAAGGATGGAGATGGTCAGAATAAGAAAGACCCAATCAAATATCTAAAAGAAAAACATTTTAAGTAAACATTTTCTAGTGAAAATAGATGAGAGGAAAAAATATCCCATGCACACAGCGTAAGAAAGCTAGACTATCTAAATTAATTGCTGATAAAAATAGATTTTGAAACAAAATATTTTACCATAGATAGGCATTTCATAATGATAAGAAGATGACTTCAACATAAAGACATAACAACAATAAATGTGTATGTACCTGTTATGGACTGAATCATACCCCCACACACAACACATGTTCAAGTCCCAACTCCAGTCCTGTGAGTATGAACTGATTTGTAAATAGGATATCTGACTCCAACATGACTAGAGTTCTTGGAGAAAATATGGGCACAGTCAGAAGAAGAATGACAAAGAGAAAGATAGCCACACAGAGGAGTGGAAAGCAGCAAACTACCAAAAGAATACCTAACCTTAAGAAGTCATCAAAATTCAGCAAAATGCCTTAAAGGAAAAAGGAACTTCAACTATCACTTCAGCTATTACTCAGAATTCTTATTTTCGTTCAGCTTCGAACCAGGTATTTTATCATCTTGTCAGCTCTTCCATGCTACAGAGAATATCTTGGTTTTCAATTCAAGAATTTTTAGCTGTTTTCAGTGGGGGATATGGCCCAAATAATTCAGCCTGCTGTAGTCCCAGGAACATAAGTCCTTGAATAAACTATTTCTAACTCTATATTAAACTTATTCATTAGATTCATTTCATCATTTAAACTGTAACATACTAGAAGAAAAACTATTTTTGCTCCCTCTCAACTGTCTAGACAAGTATCTTACATATAACTGACAGTATGTGCTCAATAAATATATCCTTTAATGCCTTCTCCACCCAAAAGAGTTCTAGAAGAAATAAACTCTTTGGAAAGATCGCTCCTCTCCAGAACTTACTCATACCTCTTCAGATCATTTCCACATCTCTTGGTCACTCAAACTTAACCTTAAATATCATTATTAAAACTGAAAATTTCTTCAAGTACACAGATTACATTTTTAAATTCTTTGTAAGCCTCACAGAAGTTAGCCAAGGACTAAGGCTAAATATTAAGCCAGTGAGTGAAAAAAAAACTCAACATAACAGACTAGGAAAACTTACCTATGGATCTGATCTTGTCTGCTCGAGCGAACTGGAGCTAATCCATCTATTTCATCAAAAAATATTATAGAAGGTCTCATCAAATATGCCTAGGGTAAAAAGAAAACAAATGTTCATTTGTTGTTTGAGTTTTCATTTTAAAATTTTATCTTTATTTTTTCATGAAATATTAGCAAATGGTACAACATACAGCAGGTATAAAAGAATATACAGGAAAAAGAAAATCTCCTTCCCACCCCAGTCTCCAACCACAACGTCTTCTCCCAGTAAGCAGCCACTGTTTTCAGTTTGTTTATTCTTCCATACATATTATTTTTACACATGCAAGAAAATGTTTTATTAAACGCAAATGATAGCATGCTATACGCCTTGCTCCTTTAATCATATAACTCCACCTTTATCATATAACAATATAACTCAGTTATCTTCCATAAGGACATAAAGATCTGCCTCATTTTTTTTAATATGACATTTATTGGTGGGCTTTTTTCTACTAATCGTTTTGTTTTTTCTTTTCAAGATTTTTTATTTATTTCTCTCCCCTTTCCCCTCTCCCCCCAGTTGTCTGCTCTCTGTGTCCATTTGCTGCGTGTTCTTCTGTGTTCACTTGTATTCTTGTCAGCAGCACCTGGAATCTGTGTCTCGTTTTTTTTTGTTGTTGTTGCATCATCTTGCTGCATCAGCTCTCCATGTGTGCGGCACCATTCCTGGGCAGGCTGTACTTTTTTCCCACTGGGTGGCTCTCCTTATGGGGCACACTTCTGCGAGTGGGGCTCCCCTACGCGGGGGACACCCCTGCATGGCACGGCACTCCTTGGGCACATCAGCACTGTGCGTGGGCCAGCTTACCACACCGGTCAGGAGGCCCTGGGTTTGATCTTGGACCTCCCATGTGATAGGCAGACACCCTATCCATTGGGCCAAATTCGCTTCCCTGCCTCATATTTTTTTTAATAGATTTTATTTTTTGAGGCAGTTTTTGATTTACAGAAAAACTGCCCAGAAAATATGGGAGTTCCCACATACTCACCGTTTCTTCTATTATTGATACCTTGGCATTAGTGTGGTGCATGTTTCATTTGATTAACCAATACTGATTTACTATTAACTAAAATCCATTGTTTATATTAGGGTTCACTCTTTGTAATGTACAGTTCTATGGGAGTTGACAAATCCATAATGTCATGTATCCACCATTACAGTATCATACAGAATAGTGTCATTACGCTAAAAAATGCTCTGGGCTCCACCTCCTAACCCCAGACAACCACTGATCTTTCTATTATCTCTATAGTTTTGCCCTTCTAAAATGTCATATAGTTGGAACCAACTGTATTTTGACACTGGCTTTTTTCTCTTAACAGTACGCATTTAAGATTCCTCCCAATATTTTTGTAACTTGACTGTTAATTCCTCAATAATACTTTCTTTTTCCCTCAATAATACTTCATTGTATGGATGTAACAGTATATCAACTCACATTCTGAAGGACATCTGGTTGCTTCCATTTTGGGCAATTATAAGTAAAGCTATTATAAACATTCATATGCAGATTTTTGTGTGGTCAACAGTTTTCAACTCATTTGGTTAACTCCCTAGGAATATGAGTACTACATTGTAAGGTAAGCCTATGTTTGGCTCTGTAAGAAACTGCCAGGCTGCCTTCCAAAGTACCTGTACTGTTTTGCTTTCACACCAGCAATGAGTAAGAGTTCCTGTTGCTCCACATTTGCCCAGTGTGTGGTGCTTTAAGTGTTTTTTATTTAAGTCATTCTAAGAGGTATGTAGTGATATGTTGTTTTAATTTGCAGTTTCCTAATGACATGATGTTGAGCATCCTTTCATATACTCATTTGCCATCTGTGTGAGGTATCTGTTCAGATCTTTTGCCATTTGGTAATTGGGTTCTTTGTTTCTTAATGTGGAGTTTTAAGCGTTCTCAGTATATTTTGGATACAAGTCCTCTACCAGATATGTATTTTGCAAATAATTTCTCAGTCTGTGGTATGTCTTTTCATTCTCTTAATAGCATCTTTTGTTTTCCATTTTAATTAAGTCCAATTTATTAATTTTATTTTTCTTTACTGAACATGCTTATGGTGGTACAGGTAAGAAGCCATCACCACCCCAAGCTCACCTAGATTTTCTCCTACTATCTTCTAGAAATTGTATACTTTGTGATTTACTTTTAGGTAAAAGGTGTAAGATCTGGGTCTAGATTCATTATTTTGAACATCGATGTCCAGTTGTTCCAGCACTTTTCTCCATTGAACTGCCACTGCTCCTTTATAAGGATTAGGCAAATAGATTTGTGTGGGTCTCCGTCTGGAATGTCTCCTCTATTTTAATGATCTGCTTTGTCTATTCTATAGCCAATACTACACTGTCTTGATTGACTTAACTTTACAGGAGGATTGAATTTGGGTAAAGAATGATGCCTAATTCTTTTTTAACAGTTTACATAATATCACAATGTATGTGCCATAATTAAACTAGTTCCCTGCTCACAGACATTTAGGCCATTTTCAGACTCTTTCTATTATCAACACTGACAGTACATAATTGTGCACATTTCACATGAGTATAAACATGTTTATATAATAAATTCTAAAAATGGAACACCTGACTCAAAAGGCAGAGACCATTTCAAATTTAGTTATATATTTGCAAATTGCCTTCCATTGCTATACCAATTTACCCTCTTACCAGCAATATGTAAGGATGTACACCGAAAATGTATTATCAAAGTTCTTGGTCTTTGCTAATGCTTTAGGGTGGAGAATATTTCATTTCAGTTTTGTTTTTTTTTTTCTATTGGTGAAGATGAGCAGTTTTCATAGCTTTAAGAGCCACATATACTGCTCTTGCTGTGAAAGTCCTGTGCATTTTCTTTATTCATGTCTCTTGTGTCACTGGTTTTGCTCATTGATTATTAGGCACTATTTATTCATTTTAAATACTAGCCTTCAATCTGTGGAAGCAAATGCAAATACTTTTCCGCAAGGGTATTATTTATCTTTCAATTTTATTGATGATATTTTGTTACTAATGCAAGCCTTCAAAAAATTTATATATTCAGTCTTTTCTTTCATAGTTAGACCTTCCCTATTCTGATATTATATAAAATATTATCCCATGATTTCTTCTGATACATTCACAATGTCATTTTTCTCGTTTAATTCTTTGATCTAGAAGAAACCTAACTTGATGTAAGGTGAATAAATATTAGAAGACAACAGACAACTCTTTATTATATCATTTACTCAAATTAATGTACATCTTTTTATGTTTCAAAACAACTTTAAAGAGCAGGATTGTGGGAACATGGCAGAGTAGGAAGCTGCAAGCATTTAGTCCCTCTACCAGAACAACTATTAAACAAGCAAGAACTGTCTGAATCAACTACTTCTAAACACCAGAGTCGAGTAGAACACTGTACAGCATGCAAGGAAAGGGGGAGTAAGAGGAAGTTAAATTAAATGCCAATAAATTGCTCTCTCTGCCTGGTGGTTACTGGTGCTCATCCCCCACTCCTGCTGTAGACAACAGTGAGGTCTGGACAGTGGGACAGCTTGCTGATGACAAGAGAGACATAAAAGTCCATTTCCCCAAGAGTTGGGGTAGACATGGACCAGCTGCTGATCAAAGCTTTAGATAAGCACCTAAGGATCACTGCAGGCCCAACTCTGAGAGCGGCCATTACTCCAACCTGCCCCAGACCAAGGCAGCAGAGAAGACTTAAAGAACAGTATGCTTCCTCAGAGCTGCAGAAGACAGCTGAAGGGCTATATTTCCTAGGTGAGGCAAAAAATAGCAGCTTGGGGAGCCTTGGAATAGGCTCCTAGAGTCCTTCCTGATCCCCCCCTTACTCCCTCTCCAGGGTAGTTTGGAGGAAGTCAGCACTTTACGGGTCCCTGGGCTTATTCAGGCTGGAAAAGACTTTCTTGGGAAGATCCTCTCCAGTGTGCCCCTGCACGCCACCTTGCCACCTTGCAAGATCTTCTGTACAGGGAAAAGCAACCTGAGACAACAAAAGCAGCATAACAAACTACTGAGGGGGAAAGTCTAGGTCAAAGACTTATCTGCTTTAAGTCAGTGGAATATCTGAGAGGAGAAGACCTGTCTCCTGGGAAGCAGAGGGGGCATTCAAACTCCTATGAACAGGGAACTCCTAAGCCACTAATAATCACAAGCCCAAGAAAAGACACAGGACCAGAAAAGACAGGGAAGATCCTGTACTTTGCATTCGTCAAGGGATGACATTCCTGATAAGAGAGCTGACAAGAAAATCTCTGTCATAACACCAAGTAGTTACAGGCTCAAGAAACAGATATCCCAGAGTTACATTTCAGAATATTAAAACGTACAGTATGTGACAAAAGATTACAAGACCAAAAAGGAAACAGGAAATGATGACCAATTCAAAATAAAGGATAAAAATCCAGAAAACAAAAAGAAGGCTAAACTGTTGACATGCTGGAAAAAGACTAGAAAAAAATGACTTCCACTATGTTCAAAGAGATGAAGAAAAATATGGAAAAAAAAAAATTAAAGGATGGTAGGAATATAATGAGCAATATAAGAATGGTAATAAAGAAATTGAAATTCAAAAATGGAACAAAAAGAAATACTGGAGTTGAAGACCACAAGTATTGAAATTAAAAACTCCTTGGGGGTTTCAACAAAAGATTAGAGCTACCAGAGGAAAGAATAAGTGAGTTCAAAGACAAGACTATTGAAATAAGTCAGGATAAGGAGCAGGGAAAAAAAAATTTTTTTTTAATGAAAATAGGCATCATTCTTAAGCATATCAATCTATACATTACAGGAATCTCACAAGGAGGAAAAAGAAAAAAGAAGTAGAAAGAATATTCAAAGAAAGAATGACAAAAAACACCCCATACTTAGCAAAGGACATGACTATGCAAAGAAAGGAAGCCCAAAGGACTTCCTAAACTTGAAGAGAAATATGCCCCATGACATATTCATCAAATAGTAAGATGCAAAGAATGAAGAGAGAGTGCTGAAAGCTGCAAGAGAAAAGCAACACGCTATTAACAAGGGAGTTGCAATTAAATTGAGTGCCAATTTCTCATCAGAAACAATGAAGGTAAGAAGACAGGGAATTGAAATAGTTAAAGTCATGGAAGGAAACCTTTCGTGCCAAACCTTGAGCTAGACCAACAAAGAAATTGGGAACACACAAGTAAATAAAGCCAGAACTTAAAGTTAAGACTAGAGAGAAATTGACCATCACAGTAAACTATCATAACCATATGCCTAGACATCAGCAAAAAACTACAAGCCATACTAAGAAAATGGAAGAAATGGCCCAAGGAAAGGAATATATCAAAGCCCAGATGAGACATAGGATTTGAGACAACTAACCAATGAGATTCATACAAATTTCCAAAATCAATGAAAGAGTTGAAAGACAACATGGATAAAGAGATAAAGGACATCAAGAAGATACTGAGAGAGCAAAAAAATTTTGAAAACCTGAATAAAAAATAACAGAGTTCATAGGAATGAAAGATACAATAGGTGACATCAAAAAACATTAGAGGCATACAAAAGCAAACCTGAAATGATAGAAGAAAGAATAAGTAATACGGAAGACAGAAGAGCTGAAATTGAACACAGAAGAATAGAGAGAGAAAAGAATGGAAAAACTTGAGCAGGGGCTCAAGGAGTGGAATGATAACATGAAACACAACAACATACGTGTCATGGGAGTTCCAGGAAGAGAAGAGAATGGGACAGAAAGATTTGAGAAAATAATGGCTGAAAATTTCCCAATTCTAATGATAAAAATGAATTTACATGTACAAGAAGTGCAGCGTACCTCAATCAGAATAAATCTGAATAGACCTACTCTAAAACACATACTAATCAGAATGTCAAATGTCAAAAATAAAGAGAAAATTGTGAGAGCAGTAAGGGAAAAACAAACCATCAAATACAAGGGACACCCAGTAAGACTTAGCGTGCATTTCTCATCAGAAACCCTGGAGGCAAGAAGACAGCGGTATGATATAATTGGAACACTGAAAAACTGCCAGCTGAGAATTCTTTATCCATCAAAAATGTCCTTCACAAATAAACAGAAACTAAGAGAGTTTGTAAAAACAAGTCCACTTTTGCAGGAAATATTAAAAGGAGACTTACAGCCCAAAAGAAAAAGGAGAGACTTGAAGGAGACTGTAGAAGGCAAGAATAGCAGAAAGGATAATCAAAAGAGTAAAATGACAGATAAAATAAGATATGGTATATGAAAACCAAAGAATAATAGTGGAACTAAGGAATCCATTTACAGTAATATCATTGAATGTGAATGGATTAAACTCCGCAATCAAAAGATATAGGCTGACAGAATGGATTGAAAAACATGAGCCATCCATATGCTGTCTAGAAGAGATTACCTTAGATTCAAGGATACAAACTGGCTGAAAGTTTCCTGAAAAGCCGGAAAAAAGCTACTCCATGCAAACAATAACCAAAAAAGAACAGGGGCAGCTATACTAATATGGGAAAAAACGGCCTTTAAAAGCAAAAAAGTTATAAAAGATACAAGGGCATTAAGTATTTTAAAAAGGGACAATCCACCAGGAAGAAATAACAGCTTGTCTTTGCAGACTAAATTCTATCAAACATTGTAAAGACATTCTCAGATTAGCAGGTATCTCTTACCTGATCAAAAAGAAGCCTAAGTTGCCGTTCAGATTCACCAACCCACTTGCTCAAACAATCTGCTCCTTTTCGCATAAAGAAAGCTACTTTTTTGTCTCCTTGACTGCATTCATTAGCTAATGCTCTGGCAACCAAAGTTTTGCCTGTGCCAGGAGGACCATAAAACAAGCAGCCCCTAGTAGAAGGAACAATCAAGAAAAATAAATTAATGTCAACACTACCACTGATACCAATATAAAATAATGTCCTTCCCATATAATAGTATATTCATATAAATTATAATTATTAGATGTTAGTAAAGCTTTTTCCAGTATATGGAAAGAAGGTTCACTTGGCTGAGTCCCCAAAGGATATTCTCAAAGCACCAAGATTTGTTTGATAAGAAATGGTTAGAACAGAGTTTTACACAAGATCTACCAAAATTATAAATGTGTATTTCCTATAACCCAGACATTTCACACCTTAGAATGTATCATATAGAAATACTTGAAAAAAAGTGCAAAAATATATCAGTCCTTAAAGGATATTCAAAACAGCATAGATTTCAATTGTGAAAAACATAAATACTATCTATTAATAAAGGATAGTTATATATACCATGTTACAACTATACAATACAGCATTTGTAAGGGATCAAAAAGAATAAAGAATAATACACATATATTGACATTTGAATACCCCTAAAATACAATGTAGAGTGAAAACCAAAAAGGTACATAAGGATATTATATATATAATCTCATTTATAGTAAATGTTCATAAATGTACAATATAGGCAAAATATAAGCATACTACATATATATCTGCTAATATAAATCTATAAAGAAAATACAAAATTGTTGATCCCTAAGGAGTAGGATTACCTTGGTTGGGTGGGGGGAGGTGCCATAATACTTCCTGCTTATAACTATTTTAAGTTATTTGTAATGTTATGTACTATTTTTATAGCTTTGAAAAAAGTGATGATTTCTTAAATATAAGTTATATCATTTAAAAAATAAGTTGATATTTTGAGTTTTAGAATCCACTACAGAACTATAGACCAACTGCTAAACCTACTAGCCAAAAAAAGGCTAATTAATAAATATAAGGGGAAAAATTAAGACCAAATCTGAATAAAAAGTGCCTCCTCAATTAACAAGAACATTCAACAGTCTAAATCTACTAATACTCTATAGGTACATTTTTAGAATATTTGATTCTGCCCAATTTTCTTTAACATAATTTCTCAGTGTGTTCTAAGAGTTCACTAGATAACCATCTCATGATCAGACATAATTAACTTGTTCATAAAAATAAATTAGTAAGCTACCCCATTTAAAAAATATTCTATGGTCAATTCAAAGAAGCACTACAATGAAAATACACTTCCAAGACCAAACAATATATAGCATTAAGCATGATGCTATTTATAGGCCAAATTCAGGAAAATCCTTTTGGGTAATCCAGTTATACATTCAAAGCCTGCATAAAGAATTTTTTCTGCCTGATTCCTAAATCCTGAAACATAACTTAGTTTCAGAACCTCTGAGCCCCAAATAATAAATTTTCATTCCTAATATTCACTGCTAGATCATATCAAATAAATATATACCAAATACTTATAAAATAATTATAATTAATTGAAATTTGACAAATTCACAGTAACAAAATTATAAATATCTAAGACTTTAATTACCTTGGAGGCTGAATTTTAAATTTTTCAAAAATTTCTGGATATAAAAGTGGGAATACTACCATTTCCTTCAGTGCATGAATATGATGGCTCAATCCACCTATGCTATCAAACCGCACCTTGGAAAGAAGAGGAAAAGTTTAATACAAAATGATTTTAAAGTTTTAGAGACTTTTAAAAAATTTAGGAGCTAGCCTTATGTTCAAAAATAAATGCCTTGAGCAGGAGCTTTTGAACATAATTAAAATAACATTAAAGCAATAAAATTCAAGTTTAAATTTTAGTTCAGGCAAATAAAGCCGTTAATCTTTAATCTATTAACTAAGGACTGGGACTGAAGCCTAAACTAAAACTTTAATGGAATCTACAGCAGATCTTATATTTACACTCTTTAATAGTTTAAATGCCTTTTCTCAAAAGATCATCTATCACATGCATCCTTAGAGGGGGTAATGAAGCAGCTAGTAAGATATGGAATCAATAGATGGATCTGGAACCTGGCAGAGAGTCCACGTGGACATCAATAACCCCCAAGATGGCTGCTGGAAGACTCTCACCCCCAAGATTTTGCCATTCAGAACAAAAACTTCTTCTGGAAGCGAGGAGATGCCCTGGATATTCCCCAAGGACTTTATCATTGGGTCCTCACTGGGGAATTGATAGGTGGGTAATCAATCAAAACAGCAAACAGCCGAAACTCTTCCCCTGCCATTAGCAAAGGGGTGGAATAATTAGCAGTTTAAAAAGGCAGGCATTGAGCCTAAGCCCACTCTCGCTCTCCGCTCTCTTGCCTCTGGACCCATTCCTGCCCTCTGCACATCGCTCTCGCCATTTTCCTCTGCCACATGGCCACACAAGTAAACCTGGGCATTTATAATCTATAATGGGAAATTGTAGCTTGCAAATAAGCCCTCTTTATCACTTTTTACCCCCTTCCTCTCTACCTGGGACCCCTGATTTGTTATTTTCTCCCATTTCTTGTCCCTCCCTGCCTCAATAAACTACTGGTCTAACTCACCTCACATGCTCTTGAAATTCATTTCTGCAGCATAGCCAAGAGCCTAAATAAAATCTGGTAACAACAATATTATCCCAAAGGAGATAAAAACTTTTTTTGGGTGTTGGTTGGTAAAAGAAAATCTTCACAATTACAATGGTTTGTGTTCTTCCAGAGCTCAACCTTATCTCACAAAGTCTTATTCCTTAAATATTAAATTTCTCTAGTTAGGGAGAAATTTAATTTTTCTCTTTGTAGGGGCAATAATGAAAAATGTTTGAGAAACTGACCAATTCCAAGAAGCAACAGCAAGTGTACCTCCCACCCAGAAAAGTTTAAAATAGCTATGGTTGTTTGGAGCTGTTTGCACCCCAGAAAAACGTTCTTAAATTTAGTCCATTCTTGTGAGTGTGAACCATTGTTAACTGTGATGAGGTTTCTTCGGTTAAGACGTGGTCCACCTCAATCAAAATGGGTCTTAATCCTATTACTGGAGTCCTTTATAGCAGAATGAAATTCGGACAAACAGAGAGCCACAGGAAGCAAGAGGCTAGACATCGACAGAACCCAGAAGGGAAGGGAAAAACCAGGCAATGCCACCATGTGCCTTTCCATGTGACAGAGGAGTCGAGGATCCCTGGCAGCCAGTCCCAGAATGCCAAGTTTCAGGAAAAAAGCATTGCCTTAATGATACCTTGATTTGGACTTTCTTTTAGTCACAAAACCATAAGTGAAGAAATTCCCATTGTTTAAGGTAACCCATTTCATGCTATTTGCTTAAGCATCCTAGGAAACTAAAACAATAGCAAAATGATTTTGCAAAGAAAAATAAAACTCAAGGAAAAAGATGCCTGAAGGAAATTTTACCAAAGCATTAAGTAATTGCCTCTGAATACTGGAGTATGGGATATTTCTTTCTTTGCCCCTTTATTCTGTTAGGGTACTTGAAATGGTTTACAACAAATATTTTACTGTGGTTAAAAAAAAAATACTAAGTAAACTACAAAAATAAAAACGTTCTAAGAGAAGCTACATTTTCTTATATATAATATGAAATTATAAAGAAACAAGTTATTCTAATTGATTGGCAGAGTTAACTAGATTCAAGAGAGTATGGTAAAATGAAGTACACAAGGTCCTCTGAGAAAATGAAATACTAAACATGATATTCTAGGTATAGTCAATACTCTGAAATTTCCTTAGGACCTTCTCTGATAAAATAGAAAAATATTTTTCCCAATGACTTTAGATAGCAGACTGCTATCTATACACACACACACACACACACACACACACACACAGGGATTTCCTGGAAGATGGCAGATTGAAAGGTCACAGGACTCTCTCACAGAAAAACGGCTAGAGGACAGGCAGAAATGGCCTAGGAAAAATGAATTCCAGGGTCCAGGACCCTGGGAGAAGGCTGGATGCCACCCAGAAGACAGAGAGACACAAGAAAGGAACGGCAACATTAAGATCTTGAGGAGACTGCCGCGTAGCTGCCCGTGCCCCACCCCTACCCTAAAGAGAGAAAGCACTGAATTCTCTGGCCTCAGGCCTGCAGCTACAGACAGAGGGGGCCACAGGGGCCTCCTCCCCAGGGAATGCAGAGAGAGGGACTCAGCTAAGGCTGATTCAGCTGGTGAACCAGGAGCACTTTCAGGTCCAGTGGGGCCTCATCACTGTTTGCCCTGGGAGCCAACACAGGACTAAAGAGATCTAAGCCTCTCAAACGCTCTGCCAACTAATGGGACTACAGGAAAAGGCTGGAGAACTGTCTCTGAAAAAGTGTGATTTGCTAGGCTCTTAGCCCACAGGCAAGGACCCTGTCGTTGATATCGCAGAGGTCTGTTGAAGAGCTCCCTCTGCTGGCCTACTAAGGAACTGCACGTAAGAGAATTTAAAAAGTAGCAGAGGCTTTTTCTAGCCTTTACAGCCTCCCTCCCCAAGGCCCTTGGGAACCAGGTCTGCAACAAATTACTGAGTCCAGGGCCCAGATTTGAGAAACTAACAGGGACTATCCTAAAGACCTAAAACAGGTTGAACCAAGAATCAAAGAACGGAAGAATACAGTCTCCTGCCATTAAACTCTACAAAAGAGAGAGAAATTGAACAGAGTAAACTCACCATCAAAATCAGATGACTAGACATCAACAAAAAATTACAAGCTATAGTAAGAAATTGGAAGTAATGGACCAAGAAAAGGAATTTATCAAAGACTCAGATTAGACACAGGACTTGAGACAACTAATCAACAAGATTGAAACAAATTTCGAAAATCAAATTAATCAGCTGAAAGACAATATGCCTAAAGAGATAAAGGACATCAAGAAGACACTGAAAGTGGACAAGGAAGAATATAACTACCTGAACAGAAAAGTAACTGAGCTCATGGGAATGAAAGAGACAACAGGTGAGATCAAAAACACATTAGAGGCATACAACAGCAGACTCAAAATGATACAATAAAGGATATCAAAGACAGAACAGCTGAAATTGAAAAAAGAAAAGAACACAGAGAGAAAGAAATGGAAAAACTGAGCAGGGGCTCAAGGAGTTGAATGATAAAATGAAAAGCAACAACATACACACAACATGGGAGTTCCAGAAGGAGAAGAGGAGGAAGAAGGGGCAGAAAGAGTATTTGAGGAACTAATAGATGAACATTTCCCAACAATCATGAAAAAAATGAACTTATATGTCCCAGAAGCACAATGTACCCCAATCACAATGAATCCAAACAGACCTACTCTAAGACATATACTAATCAGAACATCAAACGTCAGAGAAAAAGGAAAATTTCTCAGAGGAGAAAAGGAGAAACCAGCAATCACATACAAAAGATGCCCAGTAAGACTTAAGTGTGGATTTCTTATCAGAAACCAAGGAGTCCAGATGACAGTGGTATGATACAATTAGGATACTGCAAGAGAAAAACTGCCAGCCAAGAATTCTTTAATCGGCAAAATTGTCCTTCAAATATGAAGGTGAGTATAAAATATTCACAAATAAACAGAAACTAGGAGATTTCATAAAAAAGAATCCAACTTTGCAGAAAATATTAAAGGGAGTCTTACAGCCTGGAAAAAAAAAAAAAACAACAGAGGAGAGAGGCTTGGAGGAGAATGTAGAAGGCAAGAATACCAGAAAGGATAGCCAAAAGAGTAAAAGAAAGACAAAAATAAGACAGGATATATGTAAACCAAAGAATAAAATGGTGGAAGTAAATAACACATTTACAATAAGATCATTGAATGTGAATGGATTAAACAACCCAATCAAAAGATACAGGCTGACAGAATGGATTAAAAAAACATGATTTGTCCATATGCTCACCTTAGACCCTGAAATACAAATAGACAAAGTGAAAGGTTGGGGGAAAAATGCTCCACGCAAATAGTAACCAAACAAGAGCAGGGGTAGCTATACTAGTATTGGACAAAACAGACGTTAAATGCAAAAAAGTTATGAGAGATACAGGGGGCCATTATATATTAACAAAAGGGACAATACACCAGGAAGAAGTAAGTAATAAATGTCTACGCACCTAATCAGGGTGCCACAAAATACATAAGGCAAACTGGCAATACTGAAGGGAGAAACAGACATGTCTACAATAATCGCTGGAGACTTCAACACCGCACTCACATCACTAGGACAACTACCCAGAGGAGCAACAAGAAAAAGAGAGAACTTTAAAAAAATGATAAACAAGTTAGACCAACTGACATATACAGAACACTGCATCCAAACTCAGCAGGTTATACAGTCTTTTAAGTGCCCATGGATCTTTCTCCAGGATGGACCACATGTTAGGGCACAATGCAGCTCTCAATAAATATAAAAAAGATTGTAATTATACAAAGCACCTTCTCAGATCATAATGGTATGAAATTGGAAGTCAATGATAGACAGAAAAAAGAAAATCTGCAAATGAGTAGAGGCTGAATAACATTCCTAAATAACCAGTGGATCACAAAAGAAACTGTAAGTGAAAATAGTAAATATATTGAAAGGAACAAATATGAGAACACAACATATCAAAACTTATGGGATACAGCAAAGGCAGTGCTGAGAGGAACATTTATACCCCTAAACACCTATATTAAAAGAGAACAAAGAGCTAAACTCAAAGATCTAACTGAACAACTAGAGAAACTAGAAAAAGATCACCAATCTATTACAAAAGCAAGCAGAAGGGAAGAAATAATAAAGATTAGAACAGAAATAAAGGAAACTAAAAAAAAGAGAAATCAACAAAACCAAAAGGTGATTCTTTGAGAAGATCAAAAAAATTGACAAACCCCTAGCTAAACTAACAAGAAAAAAAAAGAGAAGATGCAAATAAATACAATCAGGAATTAAAGGGGGGAGGTTACAACTGACCACACAGAAATAAACAGGACCATAAGAGGATGTTATGAGAAACCATATGCCAACAAACTAAACAAACTAGATGAAAAGGACAAATTCCCATAAATGCACAAACAACCTACACTGGCACTACAAGAAATACAATAACTTAACAAACCAATCACACTTAAAGAGATTGCATCTGTCATCAAAAATCTCCCAATGATGAAAAGTCCAGAACCAGAGTCTTCACAAGTGAAATCTACCAAGCATTTTGGGAAGAATTAACACCAATCCTTTTTTTTTTTTTTTTTAGGTAAAGTACCAGGGGCTGAGAAATGAACCGGGGACCTCTCAGTTGGGAAGCAGTCACTCAACCGCTTAAGCCACATCCGCTCACAACACCAAACCTGTTTAAACTCTTCCAAAAAACTGAAGAGGAGGGAAAATTACCCAAAACATTTTGAAGCCAACATCACCATAATACCAAAGCCAGATAAAGATACAAGAAAAAAATTACAGACCAATCTCTCTAATGAACATAGATGCAAAAATTCTCAACAAAATCCTTGCAATTAAAATCCAACAGCATATCAAAAGAACTATATATCATAACCAAGTGAAATTTATTCCTGGTATGCAAGGGTGGGGGAGTTCAAACATAAGAAAATCAATTAACATAATATACCATATTTTAAAATTGGAGGGAAAAAACCCTATAATCATCTCAATCAATGCAGAAAAGCCATTCAACAAAACACAGTATTCTTTCTTGACAAAAACACTTTGAAAGATAGGAATAGAAGGAAACTTCTTCAATATGATAAAGGGTATATATGAAAAACCCACAGCCAATATCATACTCTACAGGGAAAGGATGAGAGCTTTCCCTCTAAGATCAGGAACAAGACAAGGATGCTCACTGTCACCAATGTTATTCAACACTGTGCTGGAAGTTCCACCTGGAGGAATTAGATGGGGGAGGTGAGGGAAGTAACCAGATAGAAAAAGAAGTAAAACTCTCACTTTTGCAGATGACATTATCCTATATTTAGAAAATTCTGAAATGTTTACCACAAAGCTATTTGAGCTAATAAGTGAGTTCAGCAAAGTGGCAGGATACAAGACCAATGCACAAAAATCAATAATGTTTCTGTATACTAGTACTGAAAAATCAGAGGAGTAAATCAGGGAAAATTCCATTTACAATAGCAACAAAAAGACTCAAAAGCCTAGGAATAATTTAGCCAAGGAAGTGCAGGACCTACATATAGAAAACTACAAAACAAAGTTAAAAGAAACTAAAGAAGACCTAAACAAATGGAAAGACATTGCATGTTCATGGATTGGAAGATTAAATATCATGAAGATGTCAACCCAACCTGAAATGATTTATAGATTGAATGCAGTTCCGATCAAAATTCCAACAGCCTACTTTACAGAAATAGAAAAGGCAATTACCAAATTTTTATCAAAGGTAAAGTGTACCTGAATAATTAACAACATTCTT
Source organism: Dasypus novemcinctus (assembly GCF_030445035.2). Lineage (NCBI taxonomy): Eukaryota > Metazoa > Chordata > Mammalia > Cingulata > Dasypodidae > Dasypus > Dasypus novemcinctus. Next base: position 14,141,624 of record NC_080697.1, read on the forward strand.
AAAAAGAGAGCAACATGGGAGAAATTTCACTGACTAACCTTGAAACACACTTCAAAGCTAGGATGGTCAAGCAGCATAGTATTGGCATAAAGCGAGACACATCAATCAATGAAATAGAATGGAGTGTTCAGAAATAAACCCTCAACTCTATGGCCAGCTGATTTCCAACAAACCTACCAAGTCTATGTGTTTTTTTTGTGTTTTTTTTTTTTTTTCTATTTATTTCTCTCCCCTTCCCCACCCACCCCGCTGCCCTCTGTTCTCTGTGTCCATTCGCTGTGTGTTCTTCTGTGTCTGCCTGAACTCTTGTCAGTGGCACTGGGAATCCGTCTTTTCGTTGTGTCATCTTGCTGAGTCAGCTCTCTGTATGTGCAGCGCCACTTCTGGGCAGGTTGCGCTTTTTTCTTTTTTTTTGCATGGGGAGGCTCTCGTTGAGGGGTGCACTCCTTGCACATGGGGCTTCCCTAGGTGGGGGACACCCCCGCATGACACGGTACTCCATGAGCGCATCAGCACTGCGCGTGGGCCAGCTCACCACATGGGTCAGGAAGTCCTGGGTTTGAACCCTGGACCTCCCATATGCTCTATCTGTTGAGCCAAATTCGCTTCCCCCATGTCTATGTTAGGAGCAAAACAGTCTCTTCCAACAAATGATGCCAGGAGAACTGGATATCCATGAACAAAAGAATGAAAAAGGACACCTATCTGCACTCCCTACAAAGCAATCAACTGAAAATGGATCAAAGACCTTAATATAAAAGCCAGGGCCATAAAACTACTATTAACAGAAGAAAATGTAGGCGAACATCTTCAAGATCTTCTGGTAGGCAATGATTTCTTGGATCTTACATCCAAAGCACAAGCAACAAAAGAAAAAATAAATGGGAACTCCTCAAAACTAAAACACTTTTGCACCTCACAGAACTTTGTAAAAAGGGTGAAAAGGCAGCTGACTGAATGCAAGAAAATATTTGGAAATCACATATCCAATAAGTTTAATATTCATAATATACAAAGAGATGCTACAGTTCAACAATAAAGACAAATGACCTGAATTTAAAAATGGGCAAAAGACATGAATAGACATCTGTCCAAAGAAGAAATACAAATGGCAAAAAAAACCACATGAAAAAATATTCAACATCATTAGCAATTAGGGAAATACAAATCAAAGCTACAATGAGATATCATTTCACACCTATTAGAGAGGCCACTATTAACAAGATTATTAAGTGTTGGAGAGGATGTGAAGATATAGGAACACTTATTCACTGTTAGTGGGAATGTACAATGGTACAGCACTGTGGAGGACTGTTTGGCAGTCCCTAAAGAAACTGAATACAGAATTGCCACATAAGCCGGCAATACCACTACTGGGTATACACACAGAAGAACTGAGAGCAGTGACATGAATAGACATCTGCACACTGGTGAGTTTAAGTAGTGCAGAATTGGTAAAAAGGATGTGTGTTAAACTTTGGAAATGAATAGAAAAGGTGAAAGCACATCACAGTGTTTGTAACTAACTGTGCTATTATATGGGTACAACAGTGGTTGAAAGGGAAAATCTAAGGTCATGTAAATTACTGAAAGGAAAGCTAAAAAATGTAACATCAGACTATATAACATAGTAACACATCATGAAATATGAACATGGGTAATATGTAAATATTACATATATAAGACTGTATTCTTCTGAAACTGAACAAAGGTATGTTAATGTTACAAACTGTATCAGACAAAAAAAAAAATTAAGCTAAGGGAAAGAAACCAGACACAAAAGTACTATGTACTGTATGATTCCATTTATTTAATATGTAAATATAAGTCAATTTATAAAGATTAAATAAGATTACTTGTTATGTGGGGTTGTGGAAGGACAAAGGAATTGAGGTAACTGCTAAGGGGTGTCAAGTTTTCCTTTTTGGAGTAATGAAATTGTTCCAAAATTGTTTTTGGTGATATATGCACAACATTTTTTTTCCTAAGTGGCAGAGAGAAACAGGGTTTGAACTCAGTCTAGTTCAAAACTGTAAACTCAAAATGGTAGAGTCTCACTATACTGCCTCTCTGAAGAACTTGCAATTTGGCTTCTTACTTTAGATAGTTAAGAGCCTGAATTAGCCTTCTGAAAGCACACTTCTGGTAACCGAGGCTACAAATGGACTGGATGACATAAACATGGTCCTACTACACTGCACCCCTGCCACACAATCTGAGCTAGGTGAGGCATGTTCACCCTTGAGAAGTATGCTCTGAACATAACTGTTAAAAGTGAACATGCCTAGAACAGAACTTTCTGGTTACATTATCCTTATCCAAAAGTTACTACTGGAATGATTACTCTGTCACAGAACATTTAAAAAGAAATACAGGGGAGCAGATGTAGCTCAGTGGTTTGAGTGCTTCCTTCCCATGTACTAAAATCCTGGGTTCAATCCCCAGTACCTTTTATGTAAGAAGCTGGCACTCAATCACTGAGCCACATCCGCTCCTCTAAGCAGGTTTTTTCTTTTGTTTTTTAGGAGGCACCAGGAACCAAACCCAGGACCTCCCGCATGGGAAGTATGTGCTCAACCATTCAAGCCACATTCCCCCCTCCCACTCCCTATACTTCTTGAAAGAGAAATACATTCTCTGAGCCCAAAAAGCAATTGACTCATGAGATCAAGAATTTTATTCTTTCTCATCTAGGAGCCAGGGAGAAAGTACAAGTCCAACTCTAAGGACAGTATGTGCTCTAGGCATGAAACAGCTCTGGCCACCGAGCAGGTATCAAGCTAGAGATGAACAAAGGACTGTAAATGCTGTGCCCTGGCTGATGTAAGATCACCACCACCAATCGGGTGTCTCTTTGCCCATTGCCACAGAGTTCACAACACTTTGATTATACTAAAAGATACTGATTATATGTTTTTTGGATAGATTGTATAGTATGTGAATATATCTCAATAAAATTGCTTAATAAAATATACATATACAAATTCATTTGATATCTTTTAAGTCTCTCACAAGAATGAGTTAGATTACATGTAAAAAGACATTGATGGGAACAAAAGAAAAAACTATGAAATAAGTTCTTGGTAATAAAGCAAATTTATTCCCAAGTAACACCTACCCCCTCCCCGCCCCAATAAAGAAACTAAAAGGGAAAATCTAAAAAAGAAAAGAAAAGAAAAGAGAGAATCTACAGCTGAAGACTGTCGGAAGATGGCAGAGTAGGAAGCTCCAGGAATCATCCCTTCCACCAAAACAATTACTGCACTGGCAAGAACTGTCTGAATCAACTATTTTGAAACTCTGGAGTCCAGCAGAAAACTGTGCAGCATTGAGGGAGGAAGAGGAGGAGGAAGCTGATAAATTGTGATAAATACTCGTGAGGAGTTTGACCCTCGATGCAGAGTTGGGCAGCAGAGGAGACTGGAGCTCAGTCAGACTCCAGCCCAGTAGTCTGCTGGTACCAGGGTGAGAAATAAATATCTAGTCCTCCAAATTCTGAGAGTAGGTGGCCTGATCAATAATAACTACTTGATGAGCAATTTAACATGGCTAGGGGCCAGCACTGAAGGCAGTCATTGTTCCAAGGTCACTCATACAAAGGCAGCAGAGTAGCCTTAAAGAAAGCACCCATCATCATCAGAAACGATGGCTACAGGGCTGTATGAGATAGGGAAGTGCTGAATCAAGAAACAGCAGCTTCAAAAGCAATAGAAGATACTTGCTGCCCCTCTCCCAACCCTCCACTAATCTGAGTAGAATCAGCTCCTGCTCCCACTGTGGGAGCAGAGCGACCCTGTGCACATACTGAGGTGCACATACTTGAGTGCATGTGGCAGTTTGCGATTATATATGAATTCCGAAAAGAGATATTGATTATGTCTGTCTGATCCTCTGGGCATGATACCCTTTGACTGATTTAAACTCAAAGGCTTTATGTTTACTTGATTAAATTAAGGTAAGGGCTTTGATTTGGTGGGCTCTATAAATAGACACTCAATTAAGAACACAAAGAAAAAAGGAAGGGAGCTCCATAGACACAGAAGAGGATCCTGAACCCATCCCTGGGAGAGAGACATGCTATTTGCATGACAGTTTACAGCTCTCCTTGTAAAGAGAAAATAACAGCTAGCCCCAGAAAGAAACCAGCCCTCCAGCCTACAGGTGAGATCAGAAGAAGCTGGGTCCATGGGGCCTTAAGCAAGGGAGGAAGGCTGAACCCTCACAAGACCGCCTGCCATCTTGTTTTAACACGTGGCAACAGAATTCGGATGAGAAGAGCAATCATGAGTTGGACTCTTCAGGGCCTTGTAACTGTTTGCTTTTACCCCCAAATAAATACCCTTTATAAAAACAAGATTCCTGGTACTTTGCATCAGCACCCCTTTGGCTGACTAACTCACTGCCAATCTGCCAGGTAGAAATCTGAGCGACAAAGCCAGACTTGTCTAGCTTGCCCTCCTACAGTTTTTCCAGAGGGCAGAAAAGGGACTTGCAGACAGCTGGGATGGTATTAAAAAGAAAAAAAAGTGGCCAGGGCAACAGACTACCTGCATAGATTCACTGAAGAGAGTACCCAGAAGGGATAAAATTCTATTACAGGGAGAGTAGAGGATGCATTCAAACAAACTCCCAAAAACTGCCAATGGAGAATTCCTAGACCTTCTAGCAGGTCCAGGCTAGGATAGGGGGTCAGGCTCCATGTTGGCTCAGATAAGACAGGGAGGACAATGTACTCACATTTGCCTCTGGCTGATCTGCTTGACAGGAGACTAAACACTGAAGGAGACCCAAGCCAAAACAATGCCAATTTACAAAGACACTGGAAGGTGTATTTTTATTTGGTTTGTTTTCTTTAGCTCCTGGCAGTTAAGAAAATCTTTGTCATATCACTAGCTTAATACTATTCAAGGAACAAACAGCTCAAGGACTAAATCCCAAAGGTAACACTTCAAAATATTAAAATGTGCAACAAGAGATTACAAGAAAAAGAAAGAGGAAATGAAGACAATACAAGGCAACAAGACAAAAAGCTGGAAACCATCAATGAAGAAGAAGAGACTTTGGATTTACCAGGCAGACATCAAAAAAATTATCTTCAATATGCTCAAGGAGATAAAGGAATATAAGAAGAAAGAACTAAAGGACATGAGGAAGATAATGAATGAAAAATACAGGAATCTCTTTGGGATTTGCAATAGGAAGGAAAACAGAAATACTAGACTTGAACAAAAAATAACTGAAATGAAATATTCCCCAGATGATTCCAACACCATACTGGAGGTGTTAGAAGAAAGAATCAGTGATCTGGAAGACAACACAATTGAAGTGATTCAGGCTGAGGAACAGAAACAAAAAGAAGACAAAGAACGGAACTTAAGGGACCTGTTAGAAACCATCAAATGCATCAATATACGTGTTATGAGAGGCCAAGAAGGAGAAGAAAAAGAGAAAGGAGCATGAATATTCAAAGAGAAAAGGGCAGAAAACTTCCTAAACTGAAAAACAGACATGAATATGCACATTCAAGAACACCAAGGAACTTCTAACAGGATAAACTCATAAAGAACCACTCCTAGACACACAGTAATTAAACTGCCCAATGGCAAAAAGGAGAGACTTCTGAAAGCTGCAAGAGAAAATCAATTTGTTATGTGGGAATATCAGTAAGTTAATTTCTCATTAGAAGTCATGAAGAAAAAAGGTAGAGATATGAAATATTTAAAGTACTGAAAGAAAACAATTCCCAACTGAGATCCCTACCTCTCACCCCATCCATCCCCCAGGGAAGACTTTCAAAAACGAAGGCAATCTCACAACTTCTGTAATAAAAATATATTAAAAAAAAAAAAAAAATGAAGACAATGTTATAGTGACATACATTTTTTCTGGTTCATGGAAGAACATTCTTGTATTTCTAATATATTAACCACATTCCTCATTCAACACTAATTTCACTATGTTTTACACTCTGAAGTTTAGCCTCTAGCTTTCATTCTATTGGCAATTACAACCTTAGACTATCCTGTTAAGCCACTATCACATCCATAAATAAGGGGTATTGATAATACTCAATATAATGTATTATCATCATCTCCAACCATTTCCAAACATTTATAATCAACTTAATTAAAATTTCTGCAGACATTAAGCATCAGCTCTCCCTTGTCAACCCTTGTTCAAGTTCCTAGGAACCATGAGTTTACTCACTGCATTTAGTTCGTATTAGTAAGAAAATACAACATTTGCCCTTTTCTGTTGGGCTTATTTCACACAACCTAAGTCCTGAAGGTTTATCCATGTTGTTATATGCATCCCGACTTCATTTCTTCTTATAGCTGAGTAGTTTCTTTTGTATGTATATATCACATTTTGTTTATCCATTCATCAGTAGAGGGACATGGGTTGTTTTCATCTATTGACAATTGTGAACAAAACCACTATGAACATCAGTGTGCAAATGTCAGTTCAAGTCCCTGCTTTCAGTTCTTCTGAATATATTTCTAGTAGGAGGACTGCCACATCATATGGCAATTCTATATTTAGCTTCCAGAGAAACGACCAATCCGACTTCCACAGAGGCTATACCTTTCTACATTCCCACCAACAGTGGAGTGTTCCTATGTCTCCACATTCTCTCCAAAACTTGTAGTTTTCTGTTTTTTTAATAGTGGCCATTCTGCAAGGTGGAAAATGATATATTTGCATTTCCCTAATACCTAGTGATAATGAACATCTTTTCATGAGCTTTTTAGCAACCTGTGTTACCTCTTTGGAAAAATGTCTATTCAATTCTTACGCTCATTTTTTAATTGCACTGCTTGACCCTTTATTACTGAGTCACATGATCTCTTTATATATCATGGAAATCAGATCCTTATCAGATATGTGGTTTCCAAATATTTCTTCCCATTAAGTAGGCTGTCTGTTCACCTTTGTGACATCACTGGAAGCACAAAAATATTTAATTTTGAGAGGTATCAATTATCAATTTTTTCTTTCAATGAATGTGCTTTGGTTGTAAAGTTTAAGAAACCACCTCCTACCCATAATCTTGAAGATGTTTCCCTACATTTTCTTCTAGGAGTTATATGGCTCTAGCTTTTTATATTTAGGCCTATGAAACGTTTTGAGTTAACTGTAGGTGTGAGACAGGGGTCATCTTTTTTTCTTTTGGATATGGACAGTCAGTTCTCCTAGTACTATTTGTTGAACAAACTGTTCCACCCGTTTTGAGTTAACTGTAGGTGTGAGACAGGGGTCATCTTTTTTTCTTTTGGATATGGACAGTCAGTTCTCCTAGTACTATTTGTTGAACAAACTGTTCCACCCCAACTGTTCCACCCCAGCCTTGTCAAAAATCAGTTTACCATGGGAAGCGGATATAATTCAAGTGGTTGAGCACCTGTTTCCCATATACGAGGTCCCAGGTCAAGTTCAATCCCTGGAACCTCCTAAAATGAACAAATGAAAAAAAAACTATCATTGGGGAGCAGATGTAGCTTGATAGTTGAGCACCTCCTTCCCATGTACGTGGTCCTTGGTTCAACCCCTGGTACCTCCTTAAAAATAAAAAAAAATAAAAAATCAATTGACCACAGATGTAAGGGTCTATTTCTGAACTCTCAATTTGCTTCCATTGGTCAATATGTCAATTTTTATATCACTACTATTCTGTTTTTACCACTGTAGCTTTGGAATAAGCTTTAAAGTCAGGTAGTGAGGGTCCTCATTCTTCCTTCTCAAGTTGTTTTTGGGTATTTGGAGACCTTACCCTTCCAAATAAATGTGATAATTGATTTTTCCATATCTGGGGGAAAAAATAAAGGCTGTTGGAGTATTTATTGGGACTGTGTTGAATCTGTAAATCAGTTCGGGTAGAACTGACATCTCAATGGTATTTATTCTTCCAATCCATGAACATGGAATGTCCCTCCATTTATTCAAGTCTTCTTTGATTTATTTTAGCAATGTTTTGTAGTTTTCTGAATACAGATCATTTTCATCCCCGGTTAAGTTTATTCCTAAATATCTGATTCTTTTAGTTGCTACTGTAAATGGAAATTTTTTCCTGATTCCTTCCTCATACTGCTCTTTACTAACTTATAAAAACACTACAGATTTTTATGTAATAATCTTGTATCCTGCCACTTTGCTGAACTCATTTTTTAGCTCTAGTAGTTCTTTTGTCGAGTTTTTGAGACATTCTAGATAGAGGAACATATCATCTGCAAAAAGCAAACATTAAACTTCTTCTTTTCCAATTTGGATGTCTTTTATTTCTTTTTCTTGCCTAACTATTCTAGCTAGAACTTCTAGCACAATACTGAATAACATGGTGACAATGGGCATCCATGTCTTGTTTCCCATCTCAGCAGGAAAGGTTTCATCACTCTTTGACCTTTTGAGTACAATGTTAGCTGTAGGTTTTTCATACATCCCTTTTACCAAGTTGAGAATGCTTCCTTCTATTCCCATCTTTTGGAGTGTTTTTATCTATAAAGGATGCTGAATTTTGTCAAATGTCTTTTCTGCATCAATTGAGATGCTCATGTGATTTTCTTCCTTCAATTTGCTAAAGTGATATATTATATTGATTAATTTTCTTATGCTGAATCACTCTTACTTACCTGGGATACAGTCCACTTGAACATGGTGCATAACTCATTTAATGTGCTTTTGGATTGATTCAGCAAGTATTCTGGTGAAGATTTGCATCTATATTCATTACAGAAATTGGTCTGTAATTTTCCTTTTTCATATTATCTTTATCTGGCTTTGGTATTACAGTAACATTAGCTTCACAGAATGAACTTGGTAGCTTTCCCTACCATTTAATTTTCTGGAAGACTTTGAATAGGACTCATACTAAATTATGTTGGAATAATGGGTAGAATTCACCTATAAAGCCATCTGGTCTTGGGATTTTCTTTTTTGGGGAGGTTTTTGATGACTGATTCAATCTCTTTACTTGTGACTGGTTTGTTGAAGTCTTTTATTACTTCTAGGGCCAGTGTAGGTTGTTCGTGTTTTTCTAGGAATTCATCCATTTCATCTATGTTGTCTACTTCATTAGCGTACAGTTATTCAAAGTATCCTCTTATGAACATTTTTTATTTCTGTGGGGTCAACCATAATGTTCCCCTCTCATTTCCAATTTATTTATTTGCATCGTCTCTCTTTTTTTCTTTGACAGTCTAGCTAAGTGTTTGTCAATTTTGTTAATCTTTTAAAAAAACCTACTTTTGGTTTTGTTGATTCTATTGTTTTTGTTCTCAATTTCATTTATTTCTGCTCCAAACTTTATTTCCTTCCTTCTGCTAGCTTTGGGATTAGTTTGCTCTTCTTTTTCTAGTTCCTCCAGTTGCATACTTAGATCTTTAATTTTACCTCCTTCTTCCTTTTTAATGTAGGCATTTAGAGCTATAAACTTCCCTCTGCCTCTGCCTCAGTACTGCCTTTGATGTATCCCATACGTTTTTAAGTGTTGTGTTCTCATTTTAATTTGTCTCAAGATACTTACTGATCCCTCTTTCAACTTCTTCTTTAACCCATTGAGTGTTTAAGCATGTGTTGTTCAACCTCCATACATTCATTCATTTACCAGTTCTCCACCTTTTATTGGTCTATAGTTAACAGTAAAAACTATAATATTTTTCCATCAATTGCAACAAAGGGGCTATAATATTTTAATATTCTTTCCTCGACGGTAACAAAAGTACCACACTGGTGCAAAGTGTCAATAATAGCAGGGTATATGAGAATGTATTTACTGCTTAAATTTTCTGTAAACCTACACCTTTTTTATTTAAAAAACAAAAAGTGGGTCTGTATAACACAGAGAACACTGTTGGGGATGATGACTGCTTAATAGCACTAATATAAGAATGTTCTTCATGGAGTAAAACAACTGTACCTCACTATTATGAAGTGTTAACAATAGCATGGTATATGGAAAAAAATACAAATAATGCAAACTATGGACTGTAGCTAAAAGTAGTATTTTAATATTCTTTTATCAATTATAAAAAAGTGCAAGCTGGGTGTAGCTAGTGGTTGAGCACCTGCTTTGCATGTACAAGGTGCCAGGTTCAATCCCCAGTACTTTATTAAAAAAAAAAGTTACAACTTCAATGCTAAAAGTCAGTAATAGGGAGGAAAAAGGGGTATGGGATTTTCTTATTGGGATAACAAATATGTTCTGAAGTGGTTTGCGGTGATGAATGTATAACTATGTGACTATAATCAGAGTCACTGTAAACTCTGGATGGATTATGTGGTGTACAAATATATTTCAATAAAACTACTTAATAAAATATGAAGGTGATGAACTATAGGGGATAGTAATATATTAATATTCATACTTCGAAGGTAAAAAAATGGAAGTAGGCTAAGTGAAAGAAACTAGACACAAAGTCTATGTATGGTTTGACTCCATCTATACAAAAGGTAAAACAAATAAAAGGATGGAGATGGAAAGAGATGAACAGTTATGGATGACACAGGAAGGATAGAGGGATTGAAAGGTGACTACTTAGGGATACAGCGTTTTTCTTTTTGGAGTAATAAAAATGCTCTAACATTGACTGTAGTAATGAATGCACAACTCTGTGATTATATCCAAAGCCAATGACTGTACACTTCAGGTGGACTGTATGCTTTATGAATACATTTCAAAAAAACTTTTTTTTTTAATGAGGGAGAAATTAAGACATCCTCAGAAAACGAAAGCTCAGAGAATTACAGTAGACCTGCTCTAGGAGCAATGGTAGAGCGAGTTTTTCAGACTGAAAGGAAAGGACAACAGGCAGTGGATCAAAGACGCATAAAGAAATAAATATGTCCAATAAAGGTAACCAGATGGGTAATTAAAAATACCAGGACTGAAGAAGCAGATGTGGCTCAGTGTTTGAATGCCTACTTCCCATGTACAAGGTCCCCAGTACCTCTGGAAAAATAAATAAATCAATCAATAGCCAGTACTATAATACTGTATTTTTTTGGTATTTAACCTCACTTCTTACTTCTTACAGGTGCTAAAATGCAAATGAATAAAAAGTAAGGATAAATCTATGGTTTAGGACATACAATTTACAAAGATAATTGGAAGCAAATACAAAAAACAAAAGGTGGGGGATGGAGAGGTATAAAATACTGTACCTGCATGCTACTGGAAATAGATGATATCGAATCAACAATGACTGTCATAGGTTTAGGGTGCTAAACTTTAACCCTGTGGTAACCACAAAGAAAATAAATGAAAAATATATACAGGAAGAAATGAGAAGGGTCCCAGAAGGGTACAATGCAAATAAACCAAGTAAGTATGAAAGTAGGCAGTAATGGAAGAATTGAGGGACAAAAAAGGTGTAAGACATAAACACAAAACAGCAAAGTGCCAGAAGAAATCTGCATTATGAATAGCTACTTTAAATTAAAATAAGCTGTTTGTAAGAAACTCACCTTAAACTGAAAGACATAAGCTGGGTGAAAGTGAAGGGACAGAAAAAATATATATAACATGGAAGTAGTAACCAAAAGAGTACTGGGGTAGCTATATTAATAACAGATAAAAAATGAGTCAAAAATTGTAATGAGGGACAAAAAAGAGGCCAATTCAACAAGAAGAGGCAACAATTATAAATATGTATTCACCTAACAGAACCCCAAAATACACAAAGCAAATAATGACAGATTTAAAGGAAGAAAAGACAATTCCATATTAATATTGGGAGAGTTCAATACACTGCTTTCAATTATGGCTAGACTATCTAGACAGAAGATCAATAAGAAAAGAGAAGACCTGAAACAAACTCTAAACCAGCTAGACCTAAAAAAAAAAACGTTTTTTATACATATATATAAAAAATATGTTCCCCAAAAGCAGCACAATACAAATTTTTTTCTATTGCACATGGATCATTCTCCAGGATAGACCATATGATAGGTCACAAAACAAATCTTAATAAATTAAAAATTCCAGGGAGCCAAGAGTGCCTACAACTGCAAACAGGAGAATTGCATCCATCAGCCAAGTGGAATCGAAGCACCCTCTCAACACAGAGGTGGAGTGAACATAACCATGCCAGGGTCCACAGAATGGAGGAATAGAGTATAAATTAGAGTGGGCTTACTGACACTCTATTCTGGACCTAAAGTGATTAGTAATGGAAGTAAATGTAGCACTGAGATGGAGAAAGTGGCCATGGTGGCTGCTGAGGGCGGAATGGGAAGAAGAGATGTGATGTGGGGGCATTTTCAGGACTTGGAGGTGTCCTGGATGGTACTGCAGGGACAGTTTCTGGACATTGTGTGTCCTCCCATGGCCCACTGGGTGGACTGGGGGAGAGTGTAAACTGTAATGTGGACCACTGACCATGTGGTGTAGCAGTGCTCAGAGATGTATTCACCAAATGCAATGACTGTCCCATGATGATGGAGGAGGTTGAGGTTGTGGTTGTGGGAGGAGTGGGGTGAGGGAGGTGGGGGGGTATATGGGGACCTCATATTTTTTAATGTAATATTTAAAATTAATTAATTTTTAAAACTCCAATCAAAAAAATTAATTAAAAATTACTGAAATCACACAAAGTTATCTTCTCCAACCACAATAGAATGAAGCTAGAAATCAACAACAGAGGGGAAAATTCACAAATATATGGAAATTAACTAAGATGTTCTTAAACAAGAACACACCAAAAGAACAAGTGAAACAGGGAAGTATCTTGAGGCAAAAGAAAATGAAAACATAATGTACAAAAATTTATGGGATATAGCAAAGGCAGTGCTGAGAGGGACATTTATAGCTCTAAAAACTTGTAATATAAAAAAAGAAAGACCTCAAACCAGAAACCTAACCTGAAAAACTGGAAAATCTACAAAAAGAAGAGCAAACTAAACCCAAAGTGAGCTGAGGGAAGGAATTAAGAAAGACTAGAATAGAGAAAATGAAACAGAATAAAAGACAACAGGAACATTAATAAAACCAAAAGTTGGCTCTGTGAGAAGATCAATAAAATTGCCAAACCTCAGCTAGACTAACAAAGAAATAGAGAATGCACAAATAAAGTCAGAAGTGAGAGGAGGGACATTACTACCAACTTCACTGAAATAAAAAGGACTATAAAAGGATACTAGGATACTATGAACAACCGTACACCAACAAATTAGATAACAGATGAAATGCACAAATTCCTAGGAACACACAAACTATACACAATGACTCAAGAAGAAATAGATTATCTCAACAAACCAATAACTAGTAAAGAGATTGAATCAGTAATCAAAAACCTCCTGACAAAGAAAACCCCAGAACCAGATGGCTTCACAGATGAATTTTACCAAACATGTCAAGAAGAATTAACACCAATTCTACTCAAACTTATCCAAAAAAACGGAAGAGGAGGGAACACTCCCTATTTCTTTCTATGATGCCAGCATTACCCCAACACTATAGTCAGATGAAGATACCACAAAAAAAAAACTACAGATCAAAATCTTTAATGAATATAGATGCAAAAATCCTCAACAAATATTAGCAAATCAAATCCAACAGCACAGTAAAAGAATTATAAACCATAATCAGGTAGGATTTATCCCGACTATACGTATAAAGGGTGGTTAAACATCAGAAAATCAATTAATGTAATATACCACATTAACAGATTGGGAAAAAATCATGAAATCAAACAATCACTTCAATCAACACAAAAAAGGCATTTGACAAAATCCAACACCACTTCTTAATAAAAACTCTTAGAAAACTAGCAGTGGAAGGAAACTTTCTCAACCTGATAAAGGACACATATGAAAAACCCAGAACTAACATCATACTCAATGGTGAAAGACTGAAAACTTTCCCTCCAAGATAAGGATTAACATAAAGATGCCCACTGTCACCACTGTTATTCAACACTGTATTGGAAGTATTAGCCAGAGGAATTAGGCAAGAAAAAGAAATAGGTCATCAAAAATTGGAAAGAAGAAAAATTTTCCCTACTTCAAGATGACATGATCCTATGCACAGAAAATCCTTATGAGTCTACAACAAAGCTCCTAGAGCTAATAAATGAATTCAGCAAAGTGGCAGTTTATAAGAGCAGCACCCAAAAATTAGTATTGTTTCTATACACTAACAATGAACAATGGAAAGGAAAAAATCAAAACAAAAATTCCATTTACAACAGCAACTAGAAGAAACATAACTAAAAATAAATGTAAATAAGGATGTAAAGAACTTATACAAGGAAAACTACAAACTATAAAATATTATGAAAAGAAATCAAAGAATAACTGCAATACCTCCCAGGTTCATAGACTGGAAGACTAAATGTTGTTAAGATGTCAATCCCACCCACAGTGATTTACAGATTCAAGCAATCCCAATCAAAAGTCAACAGCCTTCTTTGCAGAAATGTAGAAGCCAATCATTAAATATATATGGAAGGGTAAGCATCCTGAAAAAGAATAAGGTTGGAAGACTCACACTTTCCAACCTTAAAACTTATTACAAAGCCAAAGTATTACAAGCAGCCTGGTATTGGCACAAGGACATATGGATATAAGATATATATACATGCCCATGGAACTGAATTCAGAGTTCAGAAATCAAACCTCACTTCTATAGCCAACTGATTTTACACCAAATGCACAAACAACAACAACAAAATGGGACTTAATCAAAATTTAAAACTTTTGTTCATCAAAGGATTTTACCATGAAAGTAAAACAACAACGTACACAATGGGAAAAAATATTTGGAAACCATGTATGTGATAAGGGTTTAATATCCAGAACATATAAAGAAATCCTTCGACTCAACAATAAAAAGACAAAACAATCCAATTGAAAAATGGGCAAAAGACTTAGTAGACATTTCTTCAAAGAAAATATACAAATGGCCAAAAAGCATAAGCAAAGATGCTCAACATCATTAGTCATTAGGGAAATGCAAATCAAAACCACAATAAGAGGGAAACGGACTTGGCCCAGTGGTTAGGGCGTCCATCTACCACATGGGAGGTCCGTGGTTCAAACCCCGGGCCCCCTTGACCCGTGTGGAGCTGGCCCATGCGCAGTGCTGATGCGCGCAAGGAGTGCCGTGCCACGCACAAGGAGTGCCATGCCATGCAGGGGTGTCCCCGCATGGGGAGCCCCACGCGCAAGGAGTGCACCCCGTAAGGAGAGCCGCCCAGCGTGAAAGAAAGTGCAGCCTGCCCAGGAATGGCGCCGCCCACACTTCCCGTGCCGCTGATGACAACAGAAGCGGACAAAGAAAAAAGACGCAGCAAACAGACACAGAGAACAGACAACCGGGGGAGGAGGGGGAATTAAATAAATAAATAAATCTTAAAAAAAAAAACCACAATAAGATACCTTTCACACGCACTACAATAATTAATATTTAAAAGAGCAGTAATTACAAGTTTTAGAGAGGATGTGGAAAAATAGGAACACTCTTTTATTGCTGATGGGAATATAAAATGGTTATAGCCGCTGTGGAAGACAGTTTGGCAGTTCCTCAGAAAGTTAAGCACCGAATTACCATATGACCCTGCTATCCCTCTACTACATATATACTCAAAAGATTTGAAAGGAGCGACTCCAATAGATACTTGCACACCAGTGTTCATCATGGCATTATTCACAAATCCAAAAGATGGAAGCAACCCAAGAGTCCATCAACTAATGAGTGGACAAATAAAATGTGGTATATTCACACAATGGAATATTATTCAGCCATAAGAAGGAATGAAGTTCTGATACATGTGACAACATGGATGAACCTTGAAGATATCATGTTGACTGAAATAAGCCACACACAAATAAGGGACAAATACTGCATGATCTCACTGATATGAAGTAATTAGAATAAGCAAATTGATAGAGACAGAATCTAGAATATAGATTAACTAGAAGGAGTATGGAAGGAGGAATTAATGGTTAAATTCAGCAGTTTTTATTTGTGGTGCTGGAAAAGTTTAGTTAATTGATGATGGTTATGGGAGGACAACATTGCGAATGTAATTAACAGCACTGATTTATGTATTAGAATATGGTTAAATGGGGAAATTTTAGGCAGTAAAGAAGAAAAATTCAAAAACAAAACAAAACAAAAAAAAACATACAACACAGAGAGCGAACCCTAACATAAACCATGGACTATAGTTAATAGTAAAATTATAAAAATGCTCTTTCATTAAATGTAACAAATGCACCACACTAATTCAAGGTGTTAAAAATAGGGTTGTTTATGAGAACTCTGTGTTTTATTCATGATTTTTCTGTAAGTCTACAACATCTCTAATAAGAAATTTTTTAAAGAATCTACCCCATGTCTTTAAATCTGATATCTCTTTTCTTGCCAAATACTTTCCCTGGGTACTATCATCTATTTTCCACAGTGACCTTTATATTGGTAATTCATACCTGAATTTCTTGCCCAGATATTTCTCCTTAATACCATACCTAAGTAACCAATTACTTACCAATTACTTCCATTTTTGATGTTATCACAGGTATCTAAAACATGTCTGCAACTAATTAAAGCTTCTCACCCCAAATTTACTCATCTCTTAAGTTCCCTACCTGAAAGGAATAGAGCTACCTATTATTCACCCAGTTGCTTAAGCCAGAAACCAGGATAATATGTTCAATTTCATTTTCTCCCTCATTCCCCAAAAACAACTAATTCTGTCATATCTACCTCCTAATTCTCTTAAAATCTAACTATTTCTGTACATTATCCTACTTTCTACCATGATTATTACTCTAGATTACCTAATTACAACCATGTTCAAACTAGTCTCCCTAAAGTCAGCTTTCCTTCCCTGAAATTCATTACCTACATTGTCGTAGTAAGTGTGATATAATACAAATCTCACCACG
The DNA here is from genome assembly GCF_030445035.2 of Dasypus novemcinctus. Classification (NCBI taxonomy): domain Eukaryota; kingdom Metazoa; phylum Chordata; class Mammalia; order Cingulata; family Dasypodidae; genus Dasypus; species Dasypus novemcinctus. The sequence continues at coordinate 14,158,508 of NC_080697.1, forward strand.
ACACTAAGTAGCTTTGCTCACAGCCTATCATGGTTTATGAGGTCTTGCCCTTGACCCACCTCTCAGCTCCATTACATGCCATGCCCATTTTTCATTCTCTACTCCACTAACAATGAAATGGAAAAAATGGAAAACTTGACTGAAAATCACATGACCAGGGTTCTACGCACCAAAATATATACATTAGAACATAATAATGGTTATATACAAATTTTGTGCTTTTTTCATGTGTAGCTTTAGAGATAAGGAAAACATTAAAAAAAAAAAAAAGCTACTTCTAGAAAAGCATTTCTAAAACTTACTGATTTATCAATGTTCATTGGATCAACATCGGCCAGGCTTGCACCTACTTTCACTCGTTCTCGGAGAATGCCACTAGCTAAGTCTTCTGCTCTGAAGTTCATAGGCAAACAACTGAAATTCATGAAATCCCAAGAAAATAACATTTAAAGCTTCACATTTTAATATCTAAATAAGTTTATGTCTTTGACACATTTTCATCTTTTTCTTATTCTCAAAATCCAGAAAATAACACTGAAGAATTTATTTTTAAACTTTTTCTAAATTTTTTTCATCAAAAAAAAGTTATCCTCTATATAAAGCAAATAATATAATTAATCTATTTGCCCAAAGAGCTCAATTTACTCCAATTTAGGAAAACTTAACACACCTGAAACCTCATAGTATAAAAGAATAAAATAAAAGTAGATCTACTATATACTTATATTTATGGCATTAAAATGAAATTAAGCTTTATTATAAAATTAAAATTTAGTAAATTTATCCACAGATATTCTATGTCTACTTAGTTCCCATAACTGAAAATTTCTTTATCTTTTTTCAAAGAAGGCCATTTCTAGATCACATCTTGAGAACTAAGCTTTATCTTTTGTGTAGCTATTATAAAATAGATCTCCAGGTATCTAAAATCCTATATTATTTAATTTTATTAATTCCTTAAGTAAATATAATCTATTACCTCTTTTAACCTTATATAAATATCAAAAGACAACATAAATAGCTTCATTTTTTGAAATGTACATTCTATAATGAATATACCTCCACTGACATTTCTGAATTAAAATATATTTTCCTGTATCAGATACCAGAATAGTTCAGATTAAATAATCATTATTTTATTTCATATTGGATTTTTGCCTTCCATTATCCACGCTAAAATCTTATTTAAAATACAATCTATACCAATTGAAACTTATTTCTAAGACCTAACTGAAAGGCTGGTAGTTTTACAATATTTATATATCACCAAAGTATAGAAATGCTTTGCTAAATATAATCTGTCTTTATTATTATAAACTATTATTCAGATTTTCATTTTTCATTCTCATAAATGTTTGCCAAAACGAGTGAGTGAGTGAATGAATGAATGAGTAAAATAAAAATACATCACAGTGTAAAAAGGGTTAGTTGGCTAAGGAAAAAAAATTGGTTATTCTTATTTCAAAGCTCAGCTTATGGCTCTAGGACACAGCAAATGACTATTAATCTACCATTAATTATGTCAAATTTCATCTCTAAGTGAAAACTATGTACTTTGTTGGAGAAACATAGACATAAAAATAATACTTTATTTAAAAAGTAATTCCTAGTCTCACTTTTTTTTTTTTTTTGAACAAATTCTGTTACTGGTTCTATGAGAATTTTAATTTTAATAAGGGGTCCAGGCTATCGATTCACACTCCTGTGCTTTGATATCAGAGCTTGTGATAGATGGAAAAACACAGAGATGTAGTGAAGGTACAGAGGGCCCCAGTACAATGGGGCAGCCATGAGTAGCATTTGGATGACAATCTCAAGGCTTACAGGTTATGGGTATGTGTTAAAATTAGTTTCCAAAGTTTTAGAAAAGAAGATTTTTTTTTTACGTTTTTATTATTTCCTTCTGTACTTTGTGTCCCTCATTTTATTTCCCTCACAATGTCCTTGTCAGTTTATCTATTTGACTGTCACTGAAATTCATGACTTATTGAAATTCATGACTTATTTCCTGACTTTGTAGGTCTTTGCCTCTGTTCACTCCAATTACCTCTATTTAGCAGCATTAAATTCTCCTTATGCTCCTCACAGAGCAACACTTTTTGTTTTAATCACTACATCTATTTCAAACCCACTATTTTCAGAATATTATAACTCTCAGCTTCAGAAGAGTCAGGAAAACCTAATCATGGCCAGGGTGGCTTTCCATTTTTGAAATGGGAGAAGTAAATCCACAATGACTGGTAGATTTAATCAGCGTATGGATTTCATAGTTTGGGAGGGACAAGAGAAATTCTCATATGTAATCTTGTAAAATCTACAAGGGCATGGATCTTTGTTTCATTGATGTATCCATCCTTAAAGCCTAGAACAATGCCCAGCAATAGTAGATAAAATGAATATGATCATATAATAGCTATGTTTTCTTTATGTATCATTTAGTTAAAGCATTGACTTTCAAAGGACAACTCCAAATATAATTTATCAATGCTTTGAATTATAAAACAAAGGGGCTTTTTTATACTTTCATCTTAAACCATTGTTTCTAAAATTGGATTCCCAAATTTCATACATGAAAGTCAGTAACTTTTATCTTGTAAAAATGACCACTCTGTTCCACCCAAGAATCCATAGAACATGCTAATTTTTATTAAATAATGGCCAAGGCCATAGACTTTTGAGAGCACAGAAGGATCAATCCTCAAGAAATAATGTAGAGGTTTTTTTTCTTTTCCATAGTCTCCTAGGAGCTAGATATCCTCTAGTATATTAGGTGCATGTTTGCTCTTTTTTTTATTTTTTATTTTTTATTTCTTTTAAAGATTTATTTTATTTGTTTCCTGGTTGTCTACTCTTTGTGTCCATTCACTGTGTGTTCTTGTACGTCCGCTTGCATTATCAGGCGGCACCGGGAATCTGCGTCTCTTTTTTGTTGCGCGATCTTCCTGCATCAGTTCTCCATGGGTGTGGCACCACTCCTGGTTAGGCAGTACTTTTTTCACGTGAGGCGACTCTCCTTGCGGAGTGCACACCTTGCGTGCGGGACACCCCTACACAGGGATGCCCCTGCGTGGCACGGCAGTCCTTGCAAGCGGCAGCACTGAGTGTGAGCCAGCTCACCACGCGGGCCAGGAAGCCCTCGGGACTGAACCCTGGACCTTCCACATGGTAGACAGACGCTCTACCAGTTGAGCCACGTCTGCTTCCCTGTGTTTGCTCTTTATAAAATTAACAATTCTTGTAATTTCATTTTGTATATGGTTTTTATTGTACCAAAGGGTTTTTTTTCTTTCAGCTCCCATTACATGTAAAACAGAGGTTCCAGGATTGCACATCACAGAAGGTACCACAAGCAAAAGTTATTAAAAAGTTGGAGTATGCTTTGATTTATTTTTTACTGTTCTTATTTGCTGTATCATTTATTAGTTCTATATCTGGCAAATGGCCACAGTAACTGCAACTTGTGGGAAAATACTTTCAAGTATAAGGTCAAAATATATATGCTAAAGTAAATGATACTAATTACATATTCACTGTTAAGAATTTTTAAATTGCTGGTTGGAAATGAATTTAGATTGCTTTTCCCTCTTGCCAAGTTACTAACACTACAGTGCATTATACCAAAGAGAAAAGTCTCAGTATCATTGAAAACACAGAATTCATTCATTTTAAATCTGATTGCATTTATATTTCAAGATAACTCTTCTCAAAAATACTGTAAACATAAAATTGTGGGAGTATGTTTTGAAGTGTATTATATACTTTAAATTGTGTAACCTCTCAACAGTTTTATAGAAATTTTTAAATTTTGATATAACTACCTAATCAGTAATATGATCCCAAGCTTCTGGATCAAATTATATAGCATGATGACCTTCTACGCTTCCATATGCCTTATTGTTGTTGATGGATTGGTGTGACAAAACAAAAATATGATTAAAAGTAAAATCATCCAGGTTTATAAACCCCTCTTGCTAGTGATAAGTACCTTTGAAACTGGGTGTATCCTATTTTCATTAGGATGCATTACCTACTTGTTGCTTAAAACTCTGTCTTCCAAGGAAAAAAATAAGATGGTAGAGCCATTTTATTAAAAGATGGTTTTTGAAAAGAAAATGAAAATGAACATCTGAATATTAAAGATGTAAGAAATTCAGATAATTTATATCTCAAAGAATATTTGAAATTCAAGGTGTATTAGTAACATTCTCGGAACAATTTAGTGGTTTCAACCTTTTCTTAAGAATCTTAGATACATAATTTTTCATTTTTGTACTTGGGTATTTCTAAATAAAACTCACATTTTACTCTTGAGGGAAGAAAAACTGCTAACTGAAAACTTGGTAGTTTTACAATATTTATATATCACCAAAGTAAAGAAATGCTTCCCTAAATATAATTTACTTTTATTATAAATGTAAACTAAAATATTAACTCAGATTTCCATTTGACACTTTATTTACTACACCAATACAATTCTCTCCCAAAGTGAAAACTTTTTTGATGTTTAGTGAGCCATGTAGTAAAAGAATCCGACCACCAGAGGCACTCAGTCAACCAAAAACAAGTTTTCCAGGAAAATTCCAAGGGATCCAGAGACAATTCTATTAGAAACAATATGTTACTCTGAGTACTGTAATCATTATAAGCATCTAAAATCAGCCTCATTAAAAGGATTTGGATTAGGGGGGAAATACAGATAAAGAGAAGGCAGATGCTGTCCTAACAGGTTGGCCTCTTTTCCTCTGCTCTCCTTTCTTTACCTTCCTAGACACTATTTTCTTCTGAGAGCTTACAGAGTAATTAATTTAGGGGAAATTTCCAAAGGTTACATTTCTATTATAAGAATTATTAAGTAGAAACAAGTTAGTTCTTTCACTCTAGTCTAAAGAATAAATGTGTGTTTTAACAATGTTAGTAAATGCCAGTATAGATAAGCACCTCATTCAAAAGAACTGCTCTTCCTTTTTTCAAGCATGAAAATAACACTAAAAAATTTACTAACCGATTTCTTGCTCTTGCCATACTTTTAGATTTCCTTCTTTCAAAACGTTCTTCATCAGATGAAGTTGTGTCACTACTATGAATGGCATGCTTCTTTCTCCTATTTAAACAGAATAAAATCCTTAAAACCTTTATGGTAGTTAATTTTTTGTTGTTTTTTAGAGAATTTTTGAAATTTAGAGTGCTTTTTGAAACGCACTATAAGCATCATATCTCCCACGGTACAGTAAAAAATACATTCATCTATTCAGGAAGCATTTATTGAGTGCCTACCATATGCCACACATTGTTTTATGTGCTGTTGCTATAACAGCAAAGCAGACAAATATCCTTGCCCTCATGCAGTTTACATCTAGTGAAGTTTAAGGATTAGAAGGGAATAAGAAGCCTACAATTTTTTAAATCAGATGGCTGCAGAAGGCAGGCAACAGATTTAATTTGTATCCAAATTTAGGAATTTTCTGTCATTGTTTTAAAAATAACTTTAGGATCTTGTTAGGAAAAAAAGTCTTTTTCTTTTATTATTCCCTCTTTCCCAAATAATCAGAAACAGTTCAGACATTTAAAAAACTAAAGAATTTTTCCACTTTTATTTAAAAATCAAAACTGTAAAATCTTCCAAAAATTAACCACCCATAGACACACCAAATTATTAATAATTGTATAAATAAAAATTAAACACTGATATCCTCTACCTCTCCAATCCCACCACCTTAAAAATAAAAGTTACTGAATAAATACTGTATTTTGGTAACATCTCTCACAACCCAACCACTCCCAGAAACCCTACAGGGAAGTTAGAAGTGTTATATGAAAAGTGCGATCATTTATTATACCAATCACCAAATCGTAAAAACTCATGTGAATCAGCATAATTCCTAAACTCCATGACTCTGTGCAAAGAAGGGAAGAGAGTCTCAAGAGAAGACTAAAAATTTAACTAGATAAGTAACATGGAAGCGGAGAGTAGACTGATATAAAAAGCTAGGCAGAAGAAAGAACAAATGACACAACAGCATAAGGAGCTCTGTGGACCCATTCTCCAGTAAAACAAATGAAAATTATTTCAAAAATAAAAACAACCATTTACAGTTTCTTGAAATGGTCCTACGGATATACAACAAATGAAAAAACATATTCAAAAAAATCTACTAAAATGTGGGAAGCAAAAGTCTTTGTATTTAAACAAAGTCTGCTCCTTCTCTACCCCCTCCAAACTCAGTGAATAGAATTCCATTCCAGGCAGGTACAGCCAAGAAAAGAGGTTTCCGTTTCCCCCCAGCTCTCAATCAGAGAGTGATCTCTGAGAGACAGGGCATCAGCATTTCTCATCCTTCCTGCAACTACCTGGTATTGACACCAAAGTTCCAGCCAGATGAGGGCAGCTGAGGTAGGGCTCCCTTCTTTAGCAGAGTCTCCACTTTTGCAACAGGAGGCCTACATTGGGCATAGAGCAGCTGAGAATTCTGGAACTCCAATCACATTTGCCTCAGCTCAAACCGAGAAGACCTGGAGCCACTGTCCACAATACTTGACCCAGGGCTCAGGTGCTAAAGCAGGGAGGGGTGCCACTCACATAAGTCTGCCAGTGTTTCCATCCCCAGCACTAGAGCACTGGCTCAAGATTTTGCCTGGGCTAAATAGAACACAGGAAAAACAGAGACATCCTGACCTCTTCTCAAAGAACTCACATAATTTGCAATTGAGTGTTAATAAGTTCAAACCTAAAGGCACTCTCAAACAATGGAGGTTGTGATACAAGGCAAGAGAAAGGAAACAATTCAACTCATTAGACATATTGACTAAACTGCAGGCCAGCTAGTTTGCAGGAGAGAACCATTAAAGAAACAGCTGGGATGAACCCACTCAGGGTCAGAACAAATTTCAAACACTAACCTCATGAACTATTCTTTCCAAGAAGCCTAAAATAGACTTAGTCTATGGAGTAATTTGGCACAAAATCAGTGTTGAAAACAATACAGCAATCAGTCGGCAATAATGGTGCTAGGAAAAAAAAATAAGTCAAAGTGAACTTTCATCCCGAAGTTGTTTCCATCCCAGGGTGACTGTGGATATACCCAAATGCTCCCCTTGAAGAGGAACTCCAGAAGCTTAACACAGTGGGAATGGTGGGAAGGTGGGACTAGTACCAGACTTGTTTCAATGTAACATCTGAAATATCTAGTTTCCATATATATAGGAATGGAAATAAACAGGAACATATGGATCATACACCAGAAAAGAAATCAGGCAACAGAAACTGCCTATGAGGACAACCAGGTATCAAATTTAACAACTTCAAAGTAGCCACTACAAATTTCTTCATAGAACTAAATGAAAACATGATTCAGAAGTAAAGGTGGGAAAACCAGCAAAATGATGGCAGAGTAAGGAGTTCCTAGAGTCAGCTCCAGCTACAAGGCAGTTAATAATCACCCAGAGCTATCTAAAGCACCTGTTAAGAGGGCTCCAGGAGACCAGAAGAGCATCCTGCAACATCCTTGAAGGAATGGAAGGAGAAACCTGCCCATCTGCAGAGAAGATTCTTAAGTAGAGCCCTCCTGCCACAGAGGCCAGTGATCCTCCACTGGAGGCTGAAGCAGCCTCGGGAGTTGTTCATGGCTGGAACTGGAAGCTCCACTTCCCAAAAACAGGGGAGGAAGAGAAAGTTGGGCACCACCTTCAGCTACTACTTAGTAAATTCAAACCACTAAACTCTGAACCTGTCCAGGTCAGAAAGAGGCTGGTAGTTGCCATCTTGTGGTCCAAGGGGAAGCAGCAGACTGAAAATCACAGTGCTGGTAGGGACCAGCTTCTTTCCATCAGATTGCACTGCAGATCTAGCCTAAGTCCCAGCCCAATCTCCAGCAGGGAGGAAGCAAAGGAGATCTGCACCAGCCTCTCTGGGAAAATACAGGCCACGCAGCAGAGGCAGGTTATCATTCTACTGGTGGGGAGCTGTTCTGTGGCTGGAATTGGAAGCCCCATTTCCTAAGCAGGAGAAGAAGAGACAATTGGTCACTGATTTTCAGCTACTGATTGTAAATTCAGCTGGCTAAACTATAACCCTAAGAACAGCTAAAGTTTGAACGTGTTCAAGTTGGAAAGAGGCCAGTAGCTGCTATTGTGACTCTGCCCCCAGCACAAGGGAAAGCTGGGCTGACAATTACAGTGGTGGTAGAGACCCATTTCTTTCACCCAGATCAGCCTGCAGCCCTAGCCTAGGTGTCAGCCCCACCTCTGACAGGGAGGAAGCTGGTGAGCCCTGTACCAGCCTCTCTGGGTAACTGCAGGAACATTCGGCTGACACAGACTGAACAGTCATAAATGGACTGGGGCAACTGCAGTCATTATGGACCTGCACAGCATAGACTGCTGCCCACACTTGTAGCTCCATCCCCACCCCACAGAGGAGAAAGGGGTGTGAAGCTTCATCAGTCTCTGTGGGCAACTACTGTCTAGGCCTGCACGTGGATTATTCCAGACAGCTGTGACTCTGTCCCTACCCCTGGCAAAGGAGAAAGTTGGGAAACGCTTTATCAGTCCCTGGGGCAAGGAGGGCAGCTTGAGTCTCCACAGCTTATAACAACAACAACATCCTTGGCTCCTACTACACAACCAGCAAGGGAGAATGGGCAAGAAAGCCCTAACCTAAAGAGAGAAACTGCACACAGAATAAATACATCTAGTAAGCAAGACGACAAGAACCAACAAAAAATTACAATCCATAACAAGAAAGAGGAAGATGTGGCCCAGTTAAAGGAACAAGATAAACTTCCAGATGACATAAAGGAGTTGAGACAACTAAACCAAGATGTTCAAACAAATCTCCTTAATAAATTCAGTGAGATGGCTAAAGAGATTAGGATATTAAGAAGACATTGGATAAGCACAAAGAAGAATTTGGAAGCATACTGAGAAAAATAGCAGACCTTACAAGAATGAAATTATGAAATAAATGAAATTAAAAATACACTGAAACCATATAATAGCAGATTTGAGAAGGCAGAAAAAAAGATCAGTGAGCCTGAAGAAATGGCCTCTGAAAATGAACATACAAAAGAAGAGATGAAGGAAAGAATGGAAAAAGTTGAACAAATTCTCAGGGAACTAAACGACAGCAAGAGACATGCAAGATACATATCATGGGTATCCCAGAAGGAGAAGGGAAAGGGGCAAAAGGAATATTTGAATAAACCATGGTAGAAAATTTCCCAAATCCTACTGGAGGGTATAGATATCCATGTCCAAGAAGCACAATGTAATCGTATCCAAATAAACCTTAAAAGACCAACTCCAAGACACATACTAATATCAGAATGTAAAATGCCAAAGAGAGAATTCTGAGAGCAAGAGAAAAGCAATGCATAACATATAAGAGACCAAAAAAAAAAAAAAAAGAAGAGATAATAAAACAAACAAAACATATAAAGGATATCCAATAAGATTAAGTGCTGATTTCTCATTGGAAACCATGGAGGCAAGAAGACAGTGGTCTGATATATGTAAGATACTGCAAGAGAAAAACTTCTAGCCAAGAATCTTATATCGAGCAAGACTCTTTTTCAAAAATGAGGGCAAGTTTAGAATATTCACAGATAAACAGAAACAGAGTTTGTAACCAAGAGATAAGCTTTGTAGGAAATACTAAAGGGTGTGCTACAGTCTGAAAAGAAAAGACGGGAGAAAGAGAGAAGCTTGGAAGAGAGTCTAGAAATGAAGATTACATCAGAAAAAGTAACTAAAAGTGTCAAAAAGAGTGGTGAAAATAAAACATGACAGATAAAACACAAATACTTAGGAATAAACTTAACAATGTAAAGGACTTGTACTCAGAAAACTACAACTCATTGTTAAAAGAAATCAAAAAAAGATCTAAACAATTGGAAAAACATTCCATGCTCACGGAATAGAAGACTAAATATCATTAAGATGTCAATTCCACTCAAATTGATATACAGATTCAATGTAATCAGGATAAAAATTCCACCAGCATTTTTTAAATAAATGGAAATCATGATTACCAAATTTATTTGGAAGGGTAAGGTATCCTGAATAGCCAGAAACATCTTAAAAAGGAAAAGCAAAGTTGGAGGACTCTCACTTCTGGACTCCTTATCATATTACCTACCTACAGTGGTAAAAACAGTATATATTGGCATAAAGACAGACACACAGATTGATGGAACCAAGTTAATGGTCAAGTGATTTTTTTTTAAAGATTTTATTTATTCCTCTTCCCTTCCCCCCCCACCCCCACCCCGGTTATCTGTTCTCTGTGTCTATTTGCTGTGTCTTCTTTGTCCGCTTCTTTGTTGTCAGTGGCACGGGAATCTGTGTTTCTTTTTGTTGCATCATCTTGTTGTGTCAGCTCTCCATGTGTGCGGCACCATTCCTGGGCAGCCTGTACTTTCTTTCGCGCTGAGCGGCTCTCCTTATGGGGTGCACTCCTTGCGCATGGGACTCCCCTACACAGGGGACACCCATGCGTGGCACGGCGCTCCTTGTGCACATCAGCACTGCACATGGGCCAGCTCCATACGGGTCAAGGAGGCCCAGGGTTAGAACTGCGGACCTCCCATGTGGTAGACAGACGCCCTAACCGCTGGGCCAAGTCCGCCACCAGTCAAGTGATTTTTGACAAGCCTGTCAAACCCACCAAGCTGGGGCAGTACAGTCCATTCCATAAATGGTGCTGAGAGAACTGAATATCCATAGCCAAAAGAAGAGAAAAAGGATCCCTATCTCACACCTTATACAAAAATTAACTCAAAAACCTAAATATAAAAGCAAGAACCATAAAGCTTCTAGAAGAAAATGAAGGAAAATATCTTCAAGACCTGGTGATAGATGGATTCTTAAAGGAGATAAGAAGAGGACTGAGATGGACTACTGATGTTTAATATATGTAGAAGTTTTCATCAATTTTACTGTAAAAGTGTGGACATGTACAGAGTTGATGGTAACACATTAGTGAGTAACAGCTGGTTTATAAATGAGAATGTGGCTGAAAAGGGTAGTCTAGGGATAAAAATGCCAATTGAAAGAAAGCCAGAGAATAAACTAGGGACTGACTAAAACAGTAAACCCAGAGGTGGATGAGAATTGTGGTTGATGGTATGGATAAAAGAGTGCCCTTTGTGAGCTAGAGTAGATGTACATCACTACTGCAGGGTAATGTAAATGTGGAGAAGCATGGGAAAAATACAACTAGAATGACTGTATTAGTCAGCCAAAGGGGTACTGATGCAAAAATACCAGAAATTGGTTGGTTTTTATAAATGGTATTTATTTGCTGTAGTAGCTTACATATACCAGGCCATAAAGCATAAGTTACTTCCCTCACCAAAGCCTATTTTCACTTGTTGGAGCAAGATGGTTGCATCCGTGAGGGTTCAGGCTTCCTGGGTTCCTCTGGGCTCAGCTCCTCTGTTTTCTCCACAAGGTCAGCTGTAGACTATGAGGCTCTCTAGACTTTGCCTCTCTCCACAAGGCCAGCTGTAGGGAAGCGGACTTGGCACAGTAGTTAGGGCATCCGCCTACCACATGGGAGGTCTGCGGTTCAAACCCCGTGTGCAGCTGGGCCACACACAGTGCTGATGTGCGCAAGGAGTGCCCTGCCACGCAGGGGTGTCCCCGCGCAGGGGAGCCCCACGCATAAGGAGTGCGCCCTGTAAGGAGAGCCGCCCAGTGCAAAAGAAAAGTGCAGCCTGCCCAAGAATGGCACCACAGATATGGAGAGCTAACACAACAGAAGACGCAACAAAAGAAACACAGATTCCCATGCCACTGACAACAACAGAAGTGGACAAAGAAGAACACACAGCAAATAGACACAGAGAACAGACAACTGGGGCGGGATGGGAAGAGAAAGAAAGAAAGAAATCTTAAAAAAAAAAAAAAAAAAGGTCAGCTGTAGACTATCAGGTGAACGGCTCTGTCTCTCCCTGGGGTTTCTGCCATGACTACGGAGCCGTCTCTAGTCCTCTGTGTTCTTCTCCTGGCTCAGGTCCTCTCTTCCTGGGTCTTGCTTCTCTTTCCTCTGCATGCTGACTCCCTGGAGCTCCAGCTTAAGACTCCAGCATCAAACTCCAACATCGGAAACCCCTAACTCTGTCCTTTGCCATGCCTTTTATCTGTGCCCTAATGATGTAACCCAATCAAAGCCCTAATCATAACTCAATCATGCCCAGGTTCAAAGCAGTTTACAAACATAATCCAGTATCTATTTTTGGAATTCGTAACTATGTCAAACTGCTACAGTGACTAAGGGCTGTGGTTAACAGTAATATTGTAATATCCATGCATCCATGCCAAAGATGTACTGTGTTGATAATGGGAGAATATGGAAAAAGTTGCCAAATGTAAGCTATGGACCTGGTCATAGTCTGATATTATCTCATAATCTACAACAAATGTTCTACTACAGTGTGGTGTGTTGATAGAGGGATGTTCTATGGGAATTTGCACATGTACATGCTTGTTTTTTAAGTTTACAACTTTCGTCATAAAAATATATTTTAAAAATAATAATAGGGTGTGTTGGAGGAAAAATACACCAAATGTAAGATAAGGATTATAGCTAGTAGTTACATTTTTACAATATTCTTTCATAATTTGTAACAAATATTGTCTCCCACCAATACAAGGTATTGATGGTGGGTTGATGTATGGGGCCTCTGTATGATGTCATGCAAGTTTGCTTTTAAGTTCACAACTTTTACTATACACTTACTGTTCAAGTATGCTCATTTACAAACGATATAGTAACAACAATAATGATAATAATAATAGCAGCCTGGGTTGGGAGGAGAATACATCAAATGTAGGATCCTTTCATTAGGAGAATATTTTGAGGATGCTCTTTAATCATTAGTTAAAAATGTTTCACAACAATGCAAACTATCAGTGGTAGGATGAGGTGAGGTATGAGAGCCTTGTATGATCTTATGTATGTTTGTTTTATAAGTTCACACCTATTACTATACACTTGTTGTTTATGTATGAGTGATACACTTCAATAAATCTAAAAAAAAAAAGAAGTAAAGGAGGGGAAAGTGGATGTGGTTCAGGCAACTGAGCTCCCGCCTACCACACAGGAGGCCCAAGTTCAGTTCCCAGGGCCTCCTGGAGAAGAAGAGCAAGATAGCAAGCTTGCATGGTGGCTGCACAGCAAGCTAAGGCAGTGGGATGACATATTGAAGAGACACAGCGAGGAAACACAACGAGAGGCTCAACAAAGCAGGGAGTGAAGGTACCTCAGGCGATGAGGTGCCTCCCTTCCACATAGGAGGTCCTGGTTTGGTTCCTGGTGTCTCCTAGAAAGAGAAGACCAGCACACAATAGACAGACACAGCAAATACAAACAACAAGGGGGTGGGGAGAAATAAATAAACAAATCTTTTTTAAAAAGGAAGTAAAGGAGGATGGGAGGAGATGTAACTCAAGAAGTTAAACACATGCTTCCCACATGGGAAATACCTATTTGGCTCCCAGTGCCTCCTAAAAACAAAGACAAACAAGCAAATAAACATAAAAACCAAGTCAGGGAAGGCAATGTGGTTCAGTGGTTAAGCACTGGTTTCCCACTTAAGAAGGCCCAAGTTCAATCCCCAGCTGGTATCTCAAAAAAAAACAGAAGGGGGGAGAATGAAGATGACTGAGTGAGGGACCAAAGGAGTCCATAGCCCCAAGGAAATTTAGAAAGAAAATAAAAAGAACTTGAAGAAACATCTTTCTCAAAGCCCCAGAATATACTTAAAGGGCCTCATTCACATCCTGGGATCGTGACTATCTGACCAAATCTGGTGGCATCCCGAAAGAACGAGCCAGGACATTGGTCCCAAGATTGCCATATAAGGACTTGACCTGCATATAGATGCCTCAAAGAAGTCTCCTACAAAACTCTATGGGAATGGAGCGGGTGTAGCTCAGGGGCTGTGCACCTGCTTCACATATATGAGGTTCTGGGTTCAAACTCCAGTATCACCTTAAAAAACAAACAAAACTCTATGGGAGAGAAATCATGCTTTCATTGCCTAAGGCAAGGGGATGGTAGCTGTGGGACACACAGTGCAGAGTCCAGGATACTGAGGAGATGCTGTTGCCTAGGGAAGAAGGGACTCTTTTTTTTTTTAAAGATTTATTTATTTATTTCTCTCCCCTCCCCCCCCACCTTGGTTGTCTGTTCTCTGTGTCCATTCGCTGCGTCTTCTTTGTCCACTTCTGTTGTTGTCAGCGGCACAGGAATCTGTTTCTTTTTATTGTGTCATCTTGTTGTGTCAGCTCTCCGTGTGTGTGGCACCATTCCTGGGGAGGCTGCACTTTCTTTCGCACTGGGCGACTCTCCTTACGGGGTGCACTCCTTGCACGTGGGGCTTCCCTACATGGGGGACACCCCTGCGTGGCACGGCACTCCTTGCACGCATCAGCACTGCGCATGGGCCAGCTGCACATGGGTCAAGGAGGCCCGGGGTTTGAACCGCGGACCTCCCATGTGATAGACGGACGCCCTAACCACTGGGCCAAGTCCACCACCAGGAAGAGGGGACTCTTGAATCCATGTAAAAAGGCATCCCTATGATCAGTGCACATGCCCAAGACAGGATCACATGCAGAAAGAACCCAGGAAAACCATTTTGCCCAGAGCCATTCTCCAAATTCACTGTATGGCTCAGCTGTGAAGGAGCACATTCCCAACTAATCTGCAAAGTCTGGGAAAGGTGTTTTCTTTTTTTTTTTTCATTGTTAAGTCCTGGCATTCAAGGGAATATCTACCACAAAATTAGATGGATAAAAGCCTAAGGAACAATGGTCCCAAAGTCTAAAGTCCAGCAACAGCATATTAAAATATCAAAATGTCCAACTTTCAAAAAAAGATTACAAAACATACAAAGAAACAAGAAGCAATGGGCTATTCAAAGGAGACAATGAAAGCATTATAATCCAGCAACAAAGAAGACAAGACCTGGGACACACCAGGAAAAAAATTTTTTACTTGATCTTAAATATGCTCTAAGAATGAAAGGAAAACACAGACAAAGAAATAAAGTGCACTAGGAAAACAATGAAAACAAAAGAATATCAATAAAAAGAAACTATAAAAAGGAACCAGAACTGAAGACCACAGCAAAAGACGTAAAAAAAAAAAAAAAAAAAAAAAAATTCCCTACAGGGGTTTAACAGTTGAGTAGAGCTGGCAGAAGAAAGAATCAGTGAACTTAAAGATAAAACAAATGATACTATTCCATCTTTAGAACAGAAAGAAGGAAGAATGAAGAAAAGTGAAGACAGTCTGAGAAACACAAAGGACACAATCAAGTGTACAAATATATGCACTGTGGCAGTCCCAGAAGGGGACAGATAAAAAGTATTAGACAGATAAAAAGGATTAAGAAGGAAAACTGAACAATTAAATGTCAACAATTAGATACCTTAAAGGAAATGGAAAATTCTAGACAGATGAAAAATATCAAATTGACTCAAAAAAGAAAGAGATAGTCCAAATCATGGGTTCTTAACTTTTTTTGTTCCATGGACCCTTTGCCAGTCAGGCTAAAACTGTATGCCTTTCACTCAAGATTACAAACAGAACAAGGATATCTACTTTCACACTTCTATTCAACAATGTGGTAGAGGTTCTAGTCATGGCAATTAAGCAAAAAACTAAAAATAAAAATAAATTAAAATAGATTTAAAAAAAAAAAATTTATAAATGGATGATGCTCTTCTATAAAAATAATCCTAAAGAATCTTCCAAAAAAATTAAGAACTGGGAAGCGGATGTGGCTCAAGCGATTCGGCTCCCGTCTACCATATGGGAGGTCCAGGGTTCGAGTCCAGAGCCTCCTGGTGAAGGTAAGCTGGTCCAGGCAGTGAGCTGGGCCACCAGAGTGCTGGCCCACATGGCAAGCTAGTCCGTGCAGTAAGCTGGCACAGCAAGATGACGCAACAAAAAGAGACACAGAAGCGATAATAAGAGATAGAGCACACCAGGAAGCTGAGGTGGCACAAGAGATTGAGCACTTCTCTCCCACTCCAGAAGGTCCAGGGATCCATTCCCAATGCCGCCTAAAGAGAAGACAAGCAGACACAGAAGAACATATAGCGAATGGACACAGAGAGCAGACAACAGGGGGATGGGGGGAGATAAAGAAATAAATCTTAAAAAAAAAAAAGATGTAGTATCAAGATTAACATACAAAAATCAAGTATACATCTATATGGTAACAATGAATATTTCAGAAACAAACTTAAAAGAATAATTACATTTATCATAGCATCACAAAGAATAAAAAACTTAGGAATAAACTTAACAATAGAAACACAAAAGTTATACTCTGGAAATTACAAAACATCATAGAAATAAATTAAAGACCTATATAAATGGATAGGAATACCATGTTCATGAATTAGAAGATTCAAAATTCTTAAGTTGGCTCTCCAATCTAGTCTACAAATTCAACGAAATCCCTAGTAGAATATCAGGTGATTTCTTCATAGAAATGGGCAAGCTGAGTCTAAAATTCATATAGAATCACAAATGACACAGAAAAGCCCAACAATCTTGGACAACTTTTCTAAAATTTTGAAATCAAGACAATAGATCAAAGGAATAGAATTGAGAGTCCAGAAATAAAACCACACATGTATGCTACACAGATTTTCAACAAGTTTGCCAAGACAATCCAATGGGGAAAGAATAGACACATCAAAAGAATGAAGTTTTATGCTTACTACATACCATAGACAAAAATTAATGTCAAACCAATCAACACAGCTCATGCTCCAAGAGGCTCACCTGTAAAGAAGAACAAACTTCTGGGAAGATGGAAGATTAGAGAGACTCAGGACTCACTTATTTCCCAGTAAAATAATGAGAGGAGAGGCAAAAAATGGCCTGAAATAAATGTTTAGGGTTTAGGGCACCAGGGGATGGTTGGACATCACCCAGAAGATAGAGGGGCAAAGGAAAAGAATCTCAAAGGGTAAACTCAGTGTGTAAAAGCTGCAGCTGCCAGAGTCCATAACCCTACCCATGGAGCAAACAGCTTTGAATTCTCCAGCCTCTGACCAGAGGCTACAGAGGGGCTGCAGGAGTCCACCTCCCCAAGAAAGGGGAGAGAGAGAGGGACGCAGTCTAAGGCTGATTCAGCTTTTCGCAAACAAATTTCATCTGCTATGTCCAAGAGCCCTTTCTGGCCAGACAGGGATGCACCACTGTTTGCCCTGGGACAAAGAGGAGGATGAAAGAGATCCAAATCTCACAAATACCCTGCTACTGACTGGGACTGGTTGTTGAAGACACAGAAGGAAGTGGAATTATTTCCTACCCAGGAAAAGTGAAGGAGCTGCTGACAAAAGTTGGGGAACAGCCTCTGAGAAAGTTTGATTTGCCAGGCTCTGAACAGCCTTGAGGCAGGATTCTCTGTCACACTGTTGCAGGCAGTGTTGCAGCAAATACAATCCAACCAGGATTTGAACTGATATGGCTGCCGAAGAGCACCATCTGCAGGCAGATAAAGGAACTGCATGCAAGGAAATTGAAATAAATGAGAGGATTTTTCCAGTCTTTACAGTCTCCCTCCCCAAGGCACTTAGAAGTAGGTCTGCAAACAGTAACTGGGTCCTTGTCACATATGTGAACAACTGAGAGAGACAATCTTAAAGACCTAGAACAGACTGAAACAAGAATCAAAGAAGAGCAATAACACATGGTCTCCTACCACTACATTTCTACAGAAGAGAGAGAAATTAAGCATCAGAGTAAACTCGCCATCATAATCAGATATATGAACAAAAATTAAAAACATACTAAGAATCTGAAAGAAATGGTCCAAGCAAAGGAATGTATTCAAGTCCCAAAGTGAGATAAAGGACATCAAGAAGACAATGGAAGAGCACGAAGAAGAATTCACAGAGATTATATGAATGAAAGACAAAATGGGTGAAATCAAAAACATGTTCAGGGCAGCTGATTTGGCCCAGTGCTTAGGGCATCCATCTACCACATGGGAGGTCCACGGTTCAAACCCCAGGCCTCCTTGGCCCGTGTGGAGCTGGCCCATGTGCAGTGCTGATGCGCACAAGGAGTGCCGTGCCACGCAGGGGTGTCCCCTGCATAGGGAGCCCCATGCACAAGGACTGCCGTGCCACGCGTAGGGGACCCCACACTCAAGGAGTGCACCGCATAAGGAGAGCCGCCCAGCGCAAAACAAAGTGCAGCCTGCCCAGGAATGATGCCGCACACACAGAGAACTGACACAACAAGATGACACAACAAAAGAAACACAGATTCCCATGCCACTGACAACAACAGAAGAGGACAAAGACAACACAGCAAATTGACACAGAGAACAGACAACAGGGGTGGGGGGGAGGAGAGAGAAATAAAGAAATAAATCGTTTAAAAAAAATAAAACATGTTCAGGGGACCTGATGTGGCTTACTTGGTTGAGTGCCCCCACCCACATGAGAGGTCCCAGGCTTGGTTCCCAGTGCTTCCTGAGCAAACAAAAAGCAAACAACAAGCAAAACAAATGAAAAAACCTCTCAGGGAAGCCAGTGTGGCTCAGTGGGTTGGCCTCTGACATACAAGCACCCAGGTTCAATCCCTGATGCCCAGTACCTCAAAAAAACAAAAACAAAAAACAAAAAAACAAAACACCACATTAGACAAGAGTGGTGGTGTTCAATATTTGAGATGTTTCCCATGTACAAGGTCCAGGTTCAATCCCTGCTACCTGCCTTAAAAAAAAAAAAAAAAAAAAAAAACCTTAGAGGCATACAAAAACAAACTCAAAATGAGAGAAGAAAGAATAAGTGATACCAAAGACAGAACAGATGAAATTGAATAAAGAGAACAGAGAGAAAAAAAGTAAAAAACTGAGCAGGGGATCAGAGAGTTGGATGATAAAATGAAATGCAACAACATACATATTATGGGAATTCCAAATGGAGAAAAGATGGAAAAGAGGCAGGGAGAATATTTGAGGAAATAATGGATGAAAATTTCCCAACACTCATTAAAGAAATGAACTTACACATCTAAGAAGTGCAGCATATCCAATGAGAATAAATCCAAACAGATGTACTCTAAGATATATGCTACTCAGAATGTCAAACATCAAAGATAAAGAGAAAATTAGAGCAGCAACAGACAAGCAAATCACCACAAACAAGGGAAGCCCACTAAGACTCAGTATGGATTTCACATCAAAACCATGGAGGAGGAGGGGCAAGATGGCGCTGGAGTAAGTGCACCCACATCATCTCTCCTACAAGAAACGGCTGAGTGGAAGCAAAATCTTGCCTGAGTGAGTTGTTTGGGGAACCTACAAAGTAGGAGGCTTCAGGGCATCAATCTGGAGAGCTTGACAGAAAGAGTGATTGCTGAAGATGCTGCCAGCTTTTTCTTTTTTTAAGATTTATTTATTTATTTCCCCTCTTCCCCTCCTCCCACCCTGCTGCTTTTGCTGTCTGTGTTGTCATCTGTTCTCATTTTCTCTCCTCTAGGATTCACCAGAATTCGATCCTGGAGACCTCTGATGGGGAGAGAGGTTCCTTGTTAATTGTACCACCTCAGTTCCTGGTTTCTACTGTGCTTCACCTTGACTCTCCCCTTGTCTCTCTTCTGATGCATCCTCATCTTGCTACATGACTGACTTGTGTGAGACAGTGGCTCACCATGCAAACACTTGTGCAGGCACTGGCACACCATGCGGGCACTCGCACAGGCACTGGCTTGCAATGCGGGCACACTTTCTCTTCTTCTTTTTCACCAGGAGGCCACAGGGATCGAACCCAGGTTCTCCCATATGGTAGGTGGAAGCTCTATCACCTGAGCCACATCACCTTCCCCCAGGTTGTTTCTTGTTTGCTGAGTTTCCTCTTCTTATTTCCTTTTCTGTGTATACTGATTTTTAACTACCAACGCTACCTCTTTTCCCTCCTACATCTTTCTACCTTCAGCCTTCTGTTGTTGCTCTTAATTCTACCTCTCTTTATTTAGCCCCCAATTTTTCTGGCTTTTTCTTTCTAACACTTCTATTCTGTTTTCTATATTTTACTAACTGATTCTGTTTTTGTCAGAAACAGTTAACACACAGGATAACATGGATGATAACATGGATGAATCTTGAAGACCCTATGCTGAGTGAAGCAAACCAGGCATTGGAAGACAAATACTACATGACTTCACTGATATGAATTAAGCAAATCAAGCTGTCTCAGAGAGATATAGAATGGAAGCTAGGATTACAAGAAATAAGAAAGGTTGTAAGCCAATGCGCACACAGGCAAAATCTATAATAAAGTAGAGGTAAGTAGTTGTACAGTGAAGGGATAAAATGGGGGTATAGGGATACTATTAGGTTAGGCTTTGCAGGTTTGAAGGGGACCAGGGTTGGGAGGATGGGTCAGACGGTCCATGGAGTTGGGGGCAGGGGTGGTGGGAGGCAGACGAACATGGGAGATCGTTGGGTAGTGGCTGAAACTATAATGTTGAGAAAACTCTTCAGAAAATACAATAATGAAGGGTTATAGGTTCAAGGTATTTGACGGGGGACACCTGGCACAGGGTGCACCTGGGGCAGGCTTCTAGGAAGTGTGAGAGTGCTCATCTTGTCATACTGTGTTGTATCAGTGGGTGGAGACCCATATAATGAGCAGGAAGGTATTGTACCCACATCCGGGGAGGCCTGATGTTCTCAAACAGAGGGGAAGGTGTCTCTCAAGAGCATAGGTGGTCCCCATTGGGGGAGGACAGATTAGTATGTCAAGCCCTCAGCACTGTTGCAGATATCTATGGATCTTGTCCTTCAGGCAGTGAAGCTTGGTTGTCACTGTGGGCCCCGGTGGGGGATAGGAGAGGAATAGAATAAATGGAAGAGGGGGTAACTGGTAGGCAATGGAGGTACTCTGCAGGACTGTATGGTAATAGATGCAGGCCATGTTAAATTTCACCAAAAATTTGTAGAGGTGTATGGTCTAAAATGTAAACCATAATGTACCCAAAAATTTATAAAAGTGTACAGTCTAAAATGTAAACCATAATGTAAACCATAATGTAACCATGCTTGGTAGCTATGTTTCAATATTTGTACATTAATTGTAGCAAATGTAATAGCCACATGTAAAAAGATCATTGCTGGGGAGGGGGTGAAATGGGAGAATGTTGGGTATGTGGGAGACCCTGTATTCTATATGTGACTACTATGACCTAAAAATTTTTTTGAAGACATTGGAAAAAAAAAAGTAAGACACTGAGGAAATGGAATAGACTGCCCTGCCACTGTACTTACAGGGAAACACGTATTACAGTGACAAAAGGCAGAAGGTCAAAAAAAATTTTATGATATTTTTCATTTTTAATACCCAATTTTTTAATTTAGCTTTTCTAAATTATTATGTATTTTATTTCTAATCTTTAAACCTTATCATTATTATTTCATTTTCTTATTAATCGAATTTGGCAATATATTAGCCTTCATTTTTTAAGAAGTTTTAGATCACAGAGGGGTTCAACTGTGGCAGGGAAGGACCATTGGTGGGGGATGTCATTAATGGGTAGAAGGGAGTTCTCCAGGGCAAGCATATAGGGTATATAGATGTGTTCAGATGTTCACTGGGTATTGACATAATGGGAAAAGTTTCAAATGGCAACTGAGGGAGTGCTAAATTCCCATCCTGTGGAGCTCTGTCGCATTCCCAATGGAACAGCAACAATTCCCCAAGTGCAAGGGCAAAGACCAATGAAGAAGGATGGTCCAATGATGGGCCCTTGATACTGATGACTATACTTATGAGCCTGTGTGCTTAAAATTTCAACTAGGCCTAGAGGTGCGGGGTGCCTAAGAGTTACCTCCTGAGAGCCTTCATGTTCCTCAAATGTGGCCACTCTAAGCCAGACTCAGCATATAAATGCATTACCTTGCCCCCAGTGTGGGACATGACTCCTGGCACAGAGGTATTACAACTAATCACTGGCTGGTGATGCAACTAGAAAAAGATCTTGACTAAAGGGGGAAAAGGTAAAGACAAATGAGTTTATATGGCTAAGAGACTTTAAAGTGAGTCAGGAGTTCATCAGAGGGGTCACGCTTATGCACTTCTCAGCAAGAACTCAGAGATAGCCAAAGTAGATACAACCCTAGGTAGTGGTGCTCCTAAGGGCCACAGAGACACCCAAGTCCTACAGTCATGGCAGATAGCTCTGGAGTTCAGTGCCTTGCCAGTGAGCCCTACTTTGAAATATGTGCTCCTGAGTGTGATGGAACTGGAGTCAGATGTAACTTCTCTACACATGCCTCTTCTGTCACTTTTACTGAACCTGTGTTTGGTGCTAGGGTTGGTGTATGCCCAAGAGACTTGAAATCTCTGGATTCTCATGTGCCAGTTGGGCTGTGAACCTCAGCAGAGTTGCAACATTTACTCTCCAGTTCGTTGGCCTTACCCAGATACACTAACAAGGAGGTGAGGATGGTCATTCACCACACCAAGAATCCAAGAGGGGGAAGCGGACTTGGCCCAGTGGTTAGGGCATCCGTCTACCACATGGGAGGTCCGCGGGTCAAACCCCGGGCCTCCTTGACCTGTGTGGAGCTGGCCCACGCGCAGCGCTGATGCATGCAAGGAGTGCCCTGCCACACAGGGGTGTCCCCTGAGTAGGGGAGCCCCACGCACAGGGAGTGCACCCTGTAAGGAGAGCCACCCAGCACGAAAGAAAGTGCAGCCTGCCCAGGAATGGCGCTGCACACACAGAGGGCTGACACAACAAGATGATGTAACAAGATGACGCAACAAAAAGAAATACAGATTCCTGTGCCTCTGACAACAACAGAAGCGGACAAAGAAAAACACTCAGCAAATAGACACAGAGAACAGACAACTGGCACGGGGTGGGGAGAAGGGGAGAGAAATAAGTAAATAAATAAATAAATAAATCTTAAAAAAAAAAAAAAAGAATCCAAGAGAGTCTACAACTGCAAGCAGGAGAATCCCACGCATTAGCCATGTGGGATTCAAGCCCCCTCTCAATTTAGAGTTAGAGTGGGCATTGCCATCCCAGGATCTCCAGTATGGAGGACTAAAATATGGATTAGAGTGGACTTACTGGTATTCTACTATAGAATTATTATGACTCTAGCAATGGAAGATTGATGTGGAGACAGTGGCCACGGGAGTTGCTGAAGGCCAGGAGAGGGAAAAAGAGGTGTGATAAGGGGGCATTTTTGGGATTTGGAGTTGTCCTGAATGATACTGCAGGGACAGATACAGGACATTATATATCCTGCATGGACTGGGAGAGCGTGAATGGATTGGGAGAGAGTGTAAACTACAACACGAACTATAATCCATGCTGTGCAGCAGTGCTCCAAAATGTATTCATCAAACTCGATAAATGTACCACACTAACGAAAGAAGTTACTGATATGGGAGAAGTGGGGGGTGTGGGGAACGGGGTATATGGAAACCTCGTATATTTTTTACTGTAACATTTTGTGTGATCTATGTTTTTTTTTTTAAGATTTCTTTCCCCTTGCCCCCTGTTGTCTTCTCTCTGTCCATTTGCTATGTGTTCTTCTGCTGATCTATGTATCTTTAAAAAAAAAAAAAAAGGAAAGGAACCATGGAAATAAGAATACTACTAGAGAAAAACTGCCAGCCAAGAATTCTTTATCTGGAAAAACTGTCTTTCAAATGTGAAGATGAGTTTTAAATATTCACAAATAAACAGAAACTAAGAGAGTTGGTTAAAAAGAATCCACCTTTGTAGGAAATACTAAAGGAAGCCGTACAGCCTTAAAGGAAAAAAACAGGAGAAAGAAGCCTGGAGGAGAGTATAAAAGGCAAGACTTAGCAAAAAGGATAACCAAAAGGTAAAATGACAGTGAAAGTAAGATATGAAACATGAAAGCCAACGAATAAAAAGGTGGCATTAAATAATGCATTTACAATAGTATCACTGAATGTGAAGGGATTAAATCAAAAGAGATAGGCTGGGGGAAGCAGATGTGGCTAGACCAGTTAGGCGCCCACCTACCACATGGGAGGTCCCAGGTTTGGGTCCCAGTGCCCCCTAAAGAAGATGAGCAGACACTGTACCCATCACAAGGAGCTAGACACAACACCTGCCACAACAAGTTAGACCACACCCGCCACAACAAGCAGATGCCCAAATGAGCAGGTAACACAAGTCAGCAGATGTCACAGCCCGCACGGAGTGGATGTGGCTCAGGCCACTGGGCACTCGCCTCCCATGTGGGAGGTCCTGGGTTTGGTTCCCAATGCCTCCTGGAGAAGGTGAGCAAACAATGAGCAGAAAGGCAAGAAAACCATCTGTGGGGGAGGGAAGCATACAAATTTTTAAAATAAAATATAAATAAATCTTTAAAAAAATAAAAGATACAGGCCAAAAGAATGGATTAAAAAATATGTATCATCCATATATAATACCAAGGATACAAACTGGATGAAAGTCAAAGGTGGGAAAAAGACAGTCCATGCAAACAATAACTAAATAAGAGCTGGAATAGCTATACTAATATCGGACAAAATAAACTTTAAATGTGGAAAAGTTATGAGAGACAGAAGGCCATTATTTATTAATAAAAGGAACAATCACAAGGGAAAAAATAAGATATAAAAATAATATCTACGCACCTAACCACGGTACACAACTGAGATGAAATGGACAAATTCTTAGAAACGCACAATGACATACATGGACTCTACAAAAAATACAAGAACTCAACAAACCAGTCATGTTTAAAGAGATTGAATTTGTCATCAAAAATTTCCCAACAAAGAAAAGTCCAGGATCAGATCACTTTACAGGTGAATTCTACCAAGCATTTCAAGAAGAATTAACACCAATCCTGTTTAACTCTTCCAAAAATATCTTAAAAGAAATTAAGACAACCAAAAATATTGAAGAGACGGTAAAATTACTTTTTTTTTAAGGATTTATTTATTTATTTATTTCTCTCCCCTTCCCCCCACCCCGGTTTTCTGTTCTCTATGTCTATTTGTTGCGTCGTCTTTGTCCACTTCTGTTGTTGTCAGTGGCACAGGAATCTGTGTTTCTTTTCATTGCGTCATCTTGTTGTGTCAGCTCTCCATGTATGCGGCACCATTCCTGGGCAGCTGCACTTTCTTTTGCGCTGGGCGGCTCTCCTTACAGGTGCGCGCGCACTCTTGCGCGTAGGGCTCTCCTACACGGGGGACACCCCTGCGTGGCAGGGCACTCCTTGCGTTCATCAGCACTGCGCCTGGGCCAGCTCTACACGGGTCAAGGAGGCCCAGGGTTTGAACTGCGGACCTCCCATGTGGTAGACAGACGCCCTAACCACTGGGCCGAGTCCGCAGCTGGTAAAATTACTTGACAGATTTTATGAAGCCAATACCACCTTCATATCAAAGCCAGATTTTTGTCTATGACAAAGCTACTTAAGCTAATAAACAAGTTCACCAAAGTGGCAGGTTATAAAATCAGCACACAAAAATCAATAATGTGTCTGTACACTAGTATTGAACAATCTGAAGAGGAACTCAGAAAAAAAAAATTCATTCAAATTTGCATAAAAAAGACTCAAATATCTAAGAATCAATGTAACCAAAGATGAACAGGACATACATTCAGAAAACTACTAAACACTGGTAAAAGAAATCAAGGAAGACAAACAAATGGAAAGATAATCCATGTTCATGAATTAGAAAGACAATATCATGAAGTTATCAATCCTACCCAAGCTGATTTATAGATTCAATACAATATCAATCAAAATTCCGAAAGCCTACTTTAGAGAAAAAAGAAAAGGCAATTACTAAATTTTTAAGAATGGAAAGAGCTCCAAAATAGCCAAAAACATCCTAAAAAAGAAGAGCAATGTAAGAGGACTCTCACTGCCTGACACTGAAACATATTACAAAGCTACAGTGGTCAAAACAGCATAGTATTTGCATAAAGATAGATGCATTGATCACATTTATTTATTTCTCCCCTCCCCTCTCCCTCTCCCCCTTGTTGTCTGCTCTCTGTCTCCATTCACTGTGCGTTCTTCTATGCCTGCTTGTCTTCTCTTTAGGCAGCATCGGGAACACATCCTGGGACCTTCTGGAATAGGAGAAAGGTGTTCAATCCCTTGCACCACCTCAGTCCCTGGTCTACTGCAGCTCTTATTGTCTCTTCTCTGTGTCTCATTTTGTTGCATCATCTTGCTGTGCCAGCTCTTCACTCAGGCCAGCTCGCCAAGCAGGCCAGCCTGCCTTCACCAGAGGTCCCGGGAATCAAACCTGGACCTCCCATATTGTAGATGGGAGCCCAATCACTTGCGCCGTATCTGCTTCCACCAAATGGTTTCTGACAAACCACAAACCTACCAAGTCCAGGTCACTAGGACAAAAAAGTCATGTCAACAAATGGTGCTAGGAGAACTGGATATCCATAAGCAAAAGAATGAAAGAGAACCCTAATCGCACTCCTTGTATTAGAATCAACTCAAAATGGATCAAAGACCTAAATAAAAAAGCCAGGACCATAAAACTACTAGAAGAAAATGTAGGAAAACGTCTTCAAGATCTTGTGGTAGGCAGTAGTTTCTTGGATAATACATCCAAAGCACAAGGATTAAAAGAAAAATTAGAACTAAAAAGAAATTTAAAAAAAGAAAAAGAAAAAACAGATAAATGGGACCTCCTCAAAATGAAACACTTTTGCACCTCAAAGGACTTTGTCAAAAGGGCAAGAAGGAAGCCAATTTGACGGGAGAAAATATTGGCACATATCTGATAAAGGTTTAATATCCATCATATAAAGAGACGCTACAACTCAACAATAAAAAGACAAAAAATGAGCAAAAGATTTAAATAGACATTTATCCAAAAAAGAAAATCAAATGGCAAAAAAACACATGAAAAAATGTTCATCACCACTAGCGATTAGGGAAATACAAATCAAAACTACAATGAGGGAAAAAGACTTGGCCCAGTGGTTAAGGCATCCAACTGCCACATGGGAGGTCCACGGTTCAAACCCCGGGCCTCCTTTTTTTTTTTTTTAAGGTTTTATTTATTTATTTACTTCTCTCCATTCCCCCCCCCCGCCCCCACGCCCACCCCGGTTGTCTGTTCTCTGTGTCTATTTGCTGCGTCTTCTTTTGTTCGCTTCTGTTGTTGTCAGCAGCACGGGAATCTGTGTTTCTTTTTGTTGTGTCAGCTCTCCATGTGGGTAGCGCCATTTCTGGGCAGGCTGCACTTTCTTTCGCACTGGGCAGCTCTCCTTACAGGGCATGCTCCATGCGCGTGGGGCTCCCGTACGCGGGGGACACCCCTGCATGGCACGGCAGTCCTTGCACGCATCAGCACTGCGCATGGGCCAGCACCACATGGGTCAAGGATGTCCAGGGTTTGAACTGCGGACCTCCATGTGGTAGACGGAAGCCCTAACCACTGGGTCCTGGGCCTCCTTGACCCGTGTGGAGCTGGCCCACGCCACGCAGGGGTATCCCCTGCATAGGGGAGCACCACGCGCAAGGAGTGAGCCCCATAAGGAGATCAGCCCAGCACGAAAGGAATGCAGCCCGCCCAAGAATAGCGCCGCACACACGGAAAGCTGACGCAGCAAAATGACGCAACAAAAAGAAACACAGATTCCCGGGCCGCTGAAAACAGAAGCGGACAAAAGAACACGCAGCAAACAGACACAGAGAACAGACAACTGGGGCGGGAAGTGGGGGGAGGGGAGAGAAACAAATAAAAAATAAATCTTTAAAAAAAACAACAACGCTACAATGAGATATCATTTCACATCCATTAAAATGGCCAGTATGAAAAATCAGAAAACTACAAGCACTGGAAAGGATGTGCAGAGATAAGAACACTTACTCACTGTTGGTGGGAATGCAGAATGGTATAGCCACTATGGAGGACTGTTTGGCAGGTCTAAGGAAGTTGAATACAGACTTGCCATGTGACCCGGCAATACCATTACCAGATACATACCCAGAAGAACTGAGAGCAGTGACATGAACAGATGTCTGCACACCTACGTTCATAGCAGCATTATTCATGATTGCCAAAAGATGGAAACAACCCAGGTGTCCATCAAGTAATGAATGCATAAAAAACTGTGGTGTATGTACATGACGGAATATTATGCAGCTGTAAGAAGAAATGAAGTCATGAAGCATGTGACAGCATGGATTAACCTGCACAACATTATATAGATTGAAGCAAGCTAGACACAAAAGGACAAATACTTATTGTATGACTGTGCTACTAGGCACTAAATATATTGTGTAAACTCAGAGTTAATACCTAGAAGAGAAATCACCATAAAATATGAGGGGAAGCAGATGTAGCTCAAACGACTGAGCTCCTGCCTATCACATGGGAGGTTCCAGGTTCAGTTCCTGGTGCCTCCTAAAGAGAAACTGAGCAGACAGAGAGAGCACACAGAAAATGGACACAGAGAGCAAACACTGAGCACAAACAAAGGGGAGGTAGGGGTATAAACAAAATAAATTTTTAAATATGTATATAAAATGAAGTTAGAGAATGGAAATTTGAGGGTTAATCTGTGCACAATTGGTTAAAAGGTTGTTCATAAATCTTTGGAAATGAATAGAAACGGTGAAAGCACATCACAGTATTTCTAACAAACAGCCCTAATATAAGGGTATGACAGTGGTTGAAAGGGAAAGTCTATCGTCATGTATATTAGTAAAAGGAAAGCTAGGGAAGCAGACATGGCTCAACTGATAGACCGTCTGCCTACCATATGGAGGGTCCAGGGTTCAATTCCCAGGGCCTCCTGACCCATGTGGTAAGCTGGCCCACACACAGTGCTGCAGCGCACAAGGAGTGCTGTGCCACACAGGGGTATCCCTGCGTAGGGGAGTTCCATGCGTAAAGACTGCACCCCACAAGAAGAGCCATCCTGCATGAAAAAAGCGCAGCCCACCCAGGAGTTGTACCTCAGACAAGATGCACAGACAAGTTGCACAGCAAGATGACGCAACAAAAAGGAGATGCAACTAAAAAGAGACACAGAGGAGCAGCTGTGACTCAACCAATAGAGCATCCGTCTACCATATGGAGGGTCCAAGATTCTATCTCCAGGGCCTCCTGACCCATGCGATAAGCTGGCCCACGCACAGTGCTACCACACACAAGAAGTGCTGTGCCACGCAGGGGTGCCCCCATGTAGGGATGCCCCACATGCAAGGTGTGCACCCCACGTGAAAAAAGTGCAGCCCACCCAGCCACACACACAGAGAACTGACGCAGCAAAATGATGCAACAAAAAAAGGAGATGCAGTTTCCCAGTGCCGACTGATAATGCAAGCGGACGCAGAACACACAGCGAATGGACACAGAGCAGACAATGGGAGTGAAGGGGAGAGAAATAAATAAAATAAAATAAAACTTAAAAAAAAAAGAGAGAGAGATGTAATTTCCCAGTACCACCAGATAATGCAAGCAGATGCAGAAGAACACACAGCGAATGGACACAGAGAGCAGACAACAAAGGGAAAGGGGAGAGAAATTTTTTTAAAAAAAAGGAAAGCTAAAAAAATATAAGACTGTATATCATAGCAAAACCCCATGTGAAATATGAATATAGGTAATACTGCATATATAAAACTGCTTTTCTTTGAAACTGAACAAATGTACGGTAATGTTACAAGATGTTAATATCAGGCAAAAACACAACCAAAGCAAACAATGAACAGTAGTGTATAGTAATGTATTAATAATTTTCCACTAAGGTTAAAAAAAAATCAGGAAATATACTAAGTGAAAGAAACTAGACAAAAGGTACTACATGTTATTTGACTCCATCCATATAAAATATAAAAACAAATAAATTAGAAACAGAATAGCAGCTATGAAGGCAAGGGAAGTGTAAACTGATTGTGAGGTAATTATTAAAGGGCTAAATTTTTTCTGGTTTATTATTATTATTTTTAGAATAATGAAAATGCTCTAATAATGACTGAAATAATGAAATGAACCACTATGTGACTATACCAAGTACCACTGACCATGTAATTTGGATGGTCTGTATGCTTTATTAGTATGTATAAAATGGACAAAAGAAAAATTTTTAAGTAAAAAAAAAATGTGAGAAATGTACCACACTAACATAAGGTATTAATAAGAGGGTGGTCAGGTGCGGAGGTGACTCAAGTGATTGAACGCCTCTCCCCCACATGGGAGGTCCCATGTTCAGCTCCTGAAGAGAGGAGGAGCAAACAAAGAGAGCACATGGCAAGTGGAAAGAAAGCGCAGATGGGACACAAATGAATGAGTAATAAATTTTTTAAAAATAACAGAGTGGTACGTTGGAACTCTGTACTTTAAGCATAATTTTTCTGTAAACCTACAAATGCACTATAAATAAATAAATAAAATATTGTGCTTCATATATGAAAAATACCATATTCAATGGTGAAACAGTGAAAACTTTCACTTAAGATCAGGAACAAGACCACTATGCCCACTTTCACCACTGGTACTTAGTTTTGTTTTGTTTCTTTAAGTTTTTTATTGTGGTAATATATATGCAACTCAAAATTACCACTTACAAGTGGACATTTCAGTATTTTAATATTATTATATTCAAAATAGTGTAGCTACCATTGCTTACACAGCCATTGGCACACTTTTTCATCACCTCATAAACTCTGTATCATTAAGCAATAACTCCCTCCATTTTTAAAATTAAGGAATAATTTACATATAGTAAAATTCATCCTTTTTAGTGTATACTTTTGAGAGTTTTGACAAAGGTAAACAATGTGTAACCACAACCACAATCAAAATATAGAATAGTTTCATCACCATCCAAAATTCTGAGCCTCATGAAAATCAATTCTTCCCCTGACTTTAGCTCCTGGCAACCCATAATTTTTTCATTTATTCCCCTTTAGTTTTGCCCTGGAAAATGTCATACAAGTGGAATACAGTAGTAGGATCTTGAGTCTGGATTCTTTCACTTAACATAAAGCATTTGAGATTGTTGTGTATATCACTGATTCACTCTTTTCTACTGCTGAGCAGTATTATATTACATGGGCATACCACAGTTTGTTTATCCATTCCCCAGTTTAAAGGCATATGAATTGCTTCTGGATTATGGCGTTTATGAATACAGCTGCTATAAATATTCATGTACAGGTTTTCTTGTGAACATAGGTTTTCATTTCATTTGGGTAAATACCTAGGAGTAGGACTGCTAGGTTGTATGACAAGAGTATGTTTAACTTATAGGAAAATGTCAAATCATTGTTCGAAGTGGCTAAACTATTTTTTTTTTAAGATTGATTGATTGATTGATTGATTTCTCTCCCCTCCCCCCCAACCCCAGTTGTCTGTTCTCTGTGTCTATTTGCCACGTCTAGTATCTTTGTCTGCTTCTGTTGTTGTCAGCGGCACAGGTATCTGTGTCTCTTTTTGTTGCGTCATCTTGTTGTGTCAGCTCTCCATGTGGGCGGCACCATTCCTGGGAAGGCTGCACTTTCTTTCACACTGGGCGGTTCTCCTTACGGGGCACACTCATTGCGCATGGGGCTCCCCTACCTGGGGACACCCCTGCGTGGCACGGCACTCCTTGCGCGCATCAGCACCACACGTGGGCCAGCTCCACACGGGTCAAGGAGGCCCGGGGTTTGAACCGTGGACCTCCCATGTAGTAGATGGACGCCTTAAGCACTGCGCCAAGTCCATTTCCCCAAAGCGGCTAAACTATTTTGAGCTCCCACCAACAACGTATAAGAATTCAAGTTTTCCTGCATCCTTATAAGCACTAAATACGGTCAGATTTTATTTTTTGCCTTTGTAATAGGTGTGCAGTGATACTGATCATTTTAATTTGCATTTCCTTAGTTACTAATGATATTGAGTATCTTTTCATTTGCTAAATTGCAAGCTATATAACTTTTTTGGTAAATTGTTTAAATCTTTCACTCACTTTTAAAATTTCAGTTATTTGCTTATTGCTGAATTTTAAAAGTTCTTTATATATTCTAGATATAAGTTCTTTATCAAGTATGTGATTTGCAAATATTTTCTTCTAGTCTGTAGTTTGTATTTTTTAATCTCTTTGAAAAAGCTAATAAGAAGAATTAGACTAATATGTTTAATTACTTGCTAACCGCAAGTTTCAAAGACTGGAGGACTGAGTATCATTAAGATGTCAATGCTAGACAAAGTGATTTATAGATTCAATGTAATCCCAATCAAAATTCTAACAGTCAGGAAGCGGACTTGGCCCAGCGGTTAGGGTGTCCGTCTACCACATGGGAGGTCCACAGTTCAAACCCCAGGCCTCCTTGACCCGTGTGGAGCTGGCCCATGCACAGTGCTGATGTGCGCAAGGAGTGCCCTGCCACGCAGGAGTGTCCCCCACGTACGGGAGCCCCACACGTGAGGAGTGTGCCCCGTAAGGAGAGCCGCCCAGCACGAAAGAAAGTGCAGCCTGCCTAAGAAAGGCGCCGCACACACAGAGAGCTGACACAACAAGATGATGCAACAAAAAAAAAAGAAACACAGATTCCTGTGCCACTGACAACAGAAGCGGACAAAGAAGGCAACGCAGCAAATAGACACAGAGAACAGACAACCAGGAAGGGGGGGGAAGGGGAGAGAAATAAATATATTTTTTTTTTAATGCCAACAGTCATCTTTACAGAAAAGGTAACCATCAAATTCATGCTGAAGGGCAAGGATTCCCAAACAGCCAAAGCCATCTTGAAAACAAAGAATAAAGTTAGAGGACTCACATTTCCTAATTAGAAGTATTACATTATACCAATACCACTGATTGTACACTTTAAGATTTCTATGCTTTATCAATATGTATCAAGAAAATTGATGCTTCTTTTTAAAAAAGCATTACAAAGCTACAATAATCAAAATAATACGGTATTTACAGAAGAACATACAGACAAGTGGAATAGATCTAAGCACATAAATAAACCCACACATCTATGGTCAATTGATTTTTGACAAAGGAACCAAGTCCACTCAACGGAAAGAATAGTCTCTTCAACAAATGGTGCTGAGAAAACTGAATATCCACATGCAAAAGAAAGTTAAATGAGCCACCATATATAAAAATTAACTCAAAATGGATCAAGACTTAAACAAAACTAAAATTATAAAATTCCTAGCAGAAAACATATGGGAATACCTTCATGATTTTATATTAGACACTGGACTCTTAAGATATTTCACAAAAAGCCCCAGCAACCAAAGGAAAAATGGGTAAATTGGACCTCAAAAATATTAAAATATTTTGTTCATTAAATGACATTATCAAGAAAGTGAAAAGATGGGAAACGGATTTGGCCCAGTGGTTAGGGCATCCATCTACCACATGAGAGGGCCGCGGTTCAAACCCCAGGCCTCCTTGACCCGTGTGGAGCTGGCCCATGCGCAGTGCTGATGCACGCAAGGAGTGCCGTGCCATGCAGGGGTGTCCCCTGCATAGGGGAGTCCCACTCACAAGGAGTGTACCCCATAAGGAGAGCCGCCCAGCGCGAAAGAAAGTGCAGCCTGCCTAAGAATGGCGCCGCACACACACAAAGATGACACAACAAGATGATGCAACAACAAAAAAAAGAAACACAGATTCCTGTGCCGCTGACAACAACAGAAGCGGACAAAGAAGACACGGCAAATAGACACAGAGAGCAGACAACTTGAGCGGGGGAGGGGAGAGAAATAAAATAAATAAATCTTTAAAAAAAAAAAGAAAGTGAAAAGAAAAACAGAATAGGAAAAACCATTACCTGATATTGGTTGAATATCCAGAATAAAGAACTCCTACAATTTAACAACAATTAAAAAAACAATCCAATCAAAAAATGAGCCACAGATTTGAATAGCCATTTCTCAAAAGAAAAAATGGCCAATAAGCACATGAAAAGATGCTCAAAATTATCAGCTATTAGGGAAATACAAATCAAAACCACAATGAGATACCACTTCATACCATTTAAAATGGCTAATATTAAAAACAAAAATAACAAGTGCTGGTAAGGATGTTAAGAACTAGGAATTCTTGTATACTGCTGATAGGAACTTAAAATGGTGCAGCCACTGTGGAAAATGGTTTGGCAGTTCCTGAGAAAATACAGCATTAGCATATGACCCGGCTACCAAAGCCAGATAGAGATACTGCAAGAAAAGAAAAGTACAGACCAATCCTTCTAATGAACAAGGATGCAAAAATTCTCAACAAAATACTTGCAAATTGAATTCAACTGCAAATCAAAAGACCCATACATCACAACCAAGTGGATTTATTCCTGGTATGCAAGGCTAGTTCAACATAAGAAAATCAATCAATGTAATAAACCACATTAACAAACTGAAGGGAAAAAAACACATGATCATCTCAACCAATGCAAAAAAGGCATTTGACAAAATCCAGAATTCTTTCTTGATAAAAAACACTACAAATAGGAATAGGAGGAAAATTCCTCAATGTGATAAAAGGCATATATGAAAAACCCACAGCCAACATTGTACTTAATGGGGAAAGGATGAACGCTTTCCCTCTAAGATTGGAAACAAGACAAGGATATCCACTGTCACCAATATTATTCAACATTCTACTAGAAGTTCTAGCTAGAGCAATTAAACAAGAAATAAAAATTAAAAGCATCAAAATGGGAAAAGAGGAAGCAAAACTTTCACTTTTGCAGATGACAAAATCTTATATTTAGAAAATTCTGAAATGTCTACCACAAAGCTACTTGAGCTAATAAATGAGTTCAGCAAAGTGGCAGGATGCAAAGTCAACTCGCAAAAATCAGGAATGTTTTTGGACACTAATACTGAACTATATGAGGTGGAAATCAGGGGGGAAATTCCATTTATAATAGAAAAAAAAAGACTCAAATACAAAAATTTAACCAAAGAAGTACAGTACCTACATGCAGGAAACTACAAAACAACGCTAAAAAGAAATCAGTGAAGACCTAAACAAATGGAAAGACATTCGCATTCATGGATTGGAAGACTAAATATCATGAAGATGTCAATCCTAATTATGCTGATTAATAAATTCAATGCAATACCAACCAAAATGCCAACAATCTTATTTGTAAAAATAGAAAAGGCAATTACCAAATTCATGAGGAAGAGAAAGTGCACCCAAAGAGCCAAAAGCATTCTAAAAATGAAGAGCAACATGGCAGGAATTTCACTTCCTGACCTTGAAACATACTAAAATAAAATCTACAGTGGTCAAAACAGCATGGTACTGGATTAACGAGAGACACATTGATCAGTGGAATACAATAGAGAGTCCAGAAAAAAACCCTCACCTCTATGGTCAACAGGTTTTTGACAAACCTACCAAGTCCATGTTAATGGGACAAAACAGGCTCTTCAACAAAAGGTGCTGGGAGAAATGGATACCTATAACTAAAAGAATCAAAAAGGACTCCTATCTCACTCCCTATATTAGAATCAACTCAAAATGGACCTAACACCTAAATATGATAGCCAGGACCATAAAACTACTAGAAGAAAATGTAGGAAAACATCTTAAAGATTGTTTCTTGGACCTTATATCCAAATCAAGTGCAATTAAAGAAAAAATAGATAAATAGAACCTCCTCAAAATTAAACACTTTTGCATCTCACAGAACTTTGTCAAAAGGGTGAAAAGGCAGCCAACTCAATGGGAGAAAACATTTGGAAATCAAATGACCGATAAGAGTTTAATAATCCAGGCTACAGAAAGAAAAGTTACAACTCAACAATGAAAAGACAAATGACCTGATTAAAAATGGGCGAAAGACTTGAATAGATATTTGTCCAAAGAAGACATACAAATGGCAAAAAAAAAAACACACAAAAACTGTTCACCATCACTAGTGATTCAGGAAATGTAAATCAATCCTACAATGTGATATCATTTCACGCCTATGAGGATGGCCACTACTAAAAAGATAGAGAATTGAAAGTGTAGGAGAGGATGTGGAGAGATAGGAAAACTTATTCACTGTTGGTGGGAATGTTGAGTGGTACAGCTACCGTGGAGGACTGTTTTGCAGTCCCTAAAGAAGTTGAATATAGATTTGCCACGTGACCCTACAATACCACTACTGGGTATATACCCAGAAAAACTGAGATCAGTGACTTGAACAGATATCTGCACACTGATGTTTATAGTGGCATTATTCACAAATGCCAAAAGTTGCAAACAACCCAAGTGTCCATCACACAATAATGGATAAACAAACTATAGTATATATATTCACATGATGAAATATTATGCAATGTAAGAAGAAATGAAGTTATAAAGCATATGACAACATAGATGAAGCTGGAGGACATTATGTTGAGTGAAGCAAGTCAGACACAAAAGGAAAACTACTGTATGATTGCAGTACTATGTACTAAATATATTGTATAACATATTGTATGATTCCATTTATAAAATATAGATATAAATCAATTTATAAAGATGAAATTAGATCAGTGGTTATGTAGGGCTGGGGAAGTAATGCTAAGGGGTGTGAAATTTTTCTTTTTGGAGTAATGAAATGGTTCTAAACTTTTCTGTGATGATGGATGCACAACCTTGTGATTATACTAAAAGCTACTAATTATACACTTTGGATAGATCACACAGTATTTGCATATATCTCAATAAAGCTGTTTAATAAATAAATAAACAAATGTGCAATAGCCACAAATAGCAGCTATATACAGCAGGGGAAACAGAGAGATTGAGATGTGAAGAATTTTCTTGTCTGTTTTTCCTTTGTTATTATTACTGCTAAAATAATTAAAATGCCCTAATAATGACTTATATGATGAATGCACAACTCTGTGATCATAAGAAATATCACTGATTGTACAATTCTGATGAACTGTATGCTTTATTAATATGTACTAATACAACTGATTTGTTAAAACAGAAAAAAGGAGTGGTGTAAACAGAAAAAAGGAGTGATATGCCAAATTAATATACAGATATCAACTGTTCTCATACATATAAACCACAACCAGATAGAAAATACAATGGAAGAAAGAAAAAAGGGTGGGAGCAGCAAGGGAGGGAATCTATTACAAAACAACAGAAAAGTAAGTTACCTAAAGAAAAAGTTAACAATATATGTGCAAAAATCAGAGAGAGAGAGCTTTAAAACGCAACTCAATGACATTTAAAATAAAGTACTTTAATGGAAAGTCATATCAACAGAAAACTCTGAAAAAGCTGTTAAGGGGACCAGACCTTACAAACATTAAAACAGATTGCAACATAATATTACAATGTAAAGCCCCAATAATTGAAGTTCTAATGGACAGATGAATGGAACAAACATCCAGAAGCACATCAATATGAGGTTAGGAGAACTCATTTTTCATCTGGGAAAAAAATTGGATTTATACCACAAACCTTAGATCAGAATAAAATTCAAAATCATTCCAAAATATAAGAATTTAAAAAGAAAACGAAGGAAGCAGAGGTGGCTCAAGCCATTGGGGGTGCCTCCCATGTGTCTCCTAAAAAGATGAGCACACAATGAACAGACAAAGAGAGCAGCCAGCAAGCACAAAACAACGAGGAGATAAAAAATAATTTTTTTTTAAATTAAGTTAAAGAAATAAAGACATGCAAATTCCTTTATAACTTTAGATTTGGGAAGGCTTTTCTAGGATTCAAAATCTGAAAGCCAGAAAAGAAAGGAGTAATCAATTTAACTATATAAAAATGAAAGCCTTCTGCATGGCAAAGGAAACCAAAAGCAAAGTCAAAAGATGAATTACAAACTGGGGGAAAACTTTATATCAAAAAGGACTAATCTCCTTACTATATAAAGAACTGTTAAAAATAGACAAAAAGGGAAGCAGAGGTGGCTCAAGCAATTGGACTCCCATCTACCATATAAGAGGTCCAGGGTTCAATGCCCAGGGCCTCCGGGTGAGGGCAAGCTGGCCCGTGTAGGGAGCTGGCCCACGCAGAGTTCTGGCCTGTGCAGAGTACTGCCCCGCGCAAGAGTACTGCCCAGCGCAGAGAGCTGGTGCAGCAAGATGATACAACCAAAACAGACACTGAGAAGAGATAATAAGAGACGCAGAAGATCAGGGAGCTGAGGTGGCGCAAGAGAACGATCTCCTCTCACTCACCGGTCCCAGGATCGGTTCCTGGGGCTACCTAATGAGAATACAAGCAGACACAGAAGAACACAGAGCGAATGGATAGAAAGAGCAGGGAATGGGGGGAGGGGGGCAAAAATAAAATAAATCTTAAAAAAAAAAAAGCTAATAACAATGTCAATGTTACTGAGGGAGGATGGAAGACTAGAGCGTAAAGCTAGAGCAAAGCATTTCATGCTCATAATTGTGGACCCAAGGATAATGTATTATCTTTTCCTTATCTTTTATACCTAAAGAGAAGACAAGCAGACACAGAAGAACGTACAGCAAATGGTCACAGAGAGCAGATAATGAGGGGGAAGGAAACAAAGAAATCTTAAAAAAAAAAAAAAAAAAGACTAAAGCACATATCCAAACGACAGATGTAAATATTTACTCCATTCAAAAACAAACAAAATTTACCTGATATGGCTTCTTCTTGCTGGAGATCTGTGAATATCAAACAGTGTGTTTTCCCTCTTTTTTTGATGAGCTGGTACTAAAAGGAAATAAATAAATAACTGTAATTAATGAATCAATGTATTAAAACTGCAGAAATTATTTCTGTTAACTTGTTGAATAAAACCTAGAGGTGTCATGTGTCTGTAAATTCCAAATGCTGTCTGGAAAGAGCACAAAAAAAATATAAACCTTGAGGTAATAATGTTAGTTACAAATAAACATTCTAAAAACAGGTTAAATTAGATCTTTGTAACCATACATGAAGCAAAGATTTCATAGGTAAGATACCATAAGTACAATCCATTTAGAAAATTGATAAACCGGAGTGCATCAAAATATAAAAAGTTGCTCTTTCAAAGATACAAAGAGAATAAAAAGACAACCCATAGAATGGAAGAAAATAGTCGCAAATTACTTATGGATAAAGGACTGAGGGCCAGAATAAATCAGAAATCTCAAAAATCATTAAGAAAATAAGCACCCAACTTTTAAAATGGGCAAAAGATTTGTACAGGCGCTTCACAAAAGATATATCATTAACAAATAAGCACACAAAAGGCTGTTTAGCATCATTAGTTGTTAGGAAAATGCAAATTAAAACTGCCACTATTCATCTATTAAAATTAAATTTAAAAGACTGACCATACCAAGTTGGCAAGAATATGGAACAAGTATAACTTTCACACACTCTTTATTAACTTTTTTAATTTTTTTACTTTTTTTTTAATTTTAATACACTGTTAGTGAAAATGTAATGGTACAATCTCTTTGTAAAATAGTTTGGCAATTTCTTATAAAGATAAGACACATCTAATCATAAAACCTGACAATTGCACTCCTAGGTTATACGGTTATACATCCATGAAAAATGAAAGTGTACGTTCACATAAAGACGTGTACATGAATGGTCATAATACTTTTATTTCTTAACACCCAAAAAGTGAAAATAATCCAAATGTCCATCAACAAATGAATAAACAAATTGTGGTATAGCCGTATAATGAAATTCTCTTCAGCGATAAAACGGAGCACATTACTGTTTACATTCAACAATACTGGTGAGTCTTATGTTGAGTGAAACAGTTCACACACAAAAAAGGGTTTATGACTTAATTTATATAAAATTTGAGAAAATGCAAAATAATCTATGGTGACCGAAAGCAGACCAGTGACTGCTTTGGAAAAGGAGGGAGTAAGCACAAGAAGGAGTAGAGTAGCTTACAAATGAAGAAATCGATCATTATATTGATTGTGGTGATGGTTTGAGTGTGTGTGTGTCTGTGTGTACCAATACAATACATACACATGTGTACATTTCGAAACTTGTCAAACTATACACTTCAAACATTCAATTCACTGGATTTCAATTATACCTCAATAAAGCTTTGATTTACAAATCTAAAACAATGGAACACAATCCTTTTCCTTTCCTAACACCCTCCCCACATTAGTAACAGGGCTAGCTGTGACAGTGACTCCTAACCGGCATAGAGAGGCGTCTGTATCCATGGACAGCAAAGACTCTACTGAGATAACCCTGATACATCCCCATACTTGAGAATAAATCACTGCTTTAGACTTTGAGTCAAAAGACCTTGGTTCTTCACTGAAAACATTCTTCTAAGTGAAAGAAGTAAAACACAAAAGGTCACATGTTCTATCATCCCATCTGTATAAACTGACCAAAATAGGCAAATACATAGAGACAAAAAGTAGATTAGTGGTTGCCAAGGTCTAGAGAGAAGGAGGAACTGAAGTGACAAAAACCTTCTGTAAATATATATTAAAAAACAATGAATTGTACACTTAAAATGGTGAACTTTATGGTATCTGAATTATATCTCAATTTTTAAAAATTTAGAAAGGATAAATTTCCCAAGAACTGGAAAAAGGTCAACAAAACAATACCTCTAGAAAAGACTACTTATCAGATTTAGCAACTTTAAATTAACTTTTTCCTTCTTTTAAAAAAAAAAGACTGGCCAAGCTACAGCCCTGTATATGCCACTTCTGTAATTTTTTAATTTTTTTAGAAGGGTTGGAGCAGAATAAGCTAATTAACTACAAAAAGGAAAAAAATTATTTAGGGTTCGCTACCTATTGGAGGTGCTTGGTATCGATCCACTGTTTTTCTTTGTCTCAAATTGTATGGTCTATCATTTTCTTCTCCTTCTGCCTCTTCAACTTCTATATCTCCATCCTCTTCTTGAGATTCTAGTTTTCCACACACGAAAAGAAAAGAAAAAAGTACTGTTTTAATCCACAAAGACTGATTCACTTAGGAACTAAACATTTATATTTTATCATTTACTCTCTCTGCACAGGTGACATTTAAAAGTGCCAACATTTCATGATACAGCATAAATTAATATAATTAAAATCCAACCTAGATAGCTATTTTAAAAAACAAGGCTTTCCTATCAATGATCAGTATAGGACCTTTCAATTTCTTTGGTCATAAAACTAGAAAAGGTGACTTAAAATTTTACCAAACTGGGGAAGGAGACTTGCCCCAGTGGTTAGGGCATCCATCTACCACATGGAAGGTCCGCGGTTCAAACCCTGGGCCTCCTTGACCTGTGTGGAGCTGGCCTACGCGCAGTGCTGATGCGCTCAAGGATTGCCATGCCACACAGGGGTGTCCCCCACATAGAGGAGCCCCACGCGCAAGGAGTGCTCCCTGTAAGGAGAGCCGCCCAGCACGAAAGAAAGTGCAGCCTGCCCAGGAATAGCACTGACACATGGAGAGCTGACACAACAAGATGACACAACAAAAAGAAACACAGATTCCCGTGCTGCTGACAACAACAGAAGTGGACAAAGAACACAAAGCAAATAGACACAGAGAACAGACAACTGGGGCAGGGGGGAGAAGGGGAAAGAAATACATAAAATAAATGAAAATCTTTAAAAAAAAAAAATTTTTACCGAACTGGGAAGTGGATATGGCTCAGGCTCAAGCATTTGAGTGCCCGCCTACCACATGGGAGGTCCTGGATTTGGTTCCCGGGGCCTTCTAGAAAAGACTAGTAAGACAGCAAGCTGACCCAACAGGCTGGCACAGCAAGCGCCAACACAACAGGATGATACAACAAGGAGACACAAGGAGGAAACACAATGAGAGACACAATAAAGCAAGGAGTGGAAGTCACTCAAGTAATTGAGCACCTCTCTCCACGTGGGAGGTCCCAGGTTCAGTTCCTGGTGCCTCCTAAAAAGAAGACAAGCAAACACAGAGAGCACACAATGAATGGACCCAGAGAGCAGAAAGCTAGCACAAACAATGATGGGGGAGAAATAAAATAAATGTTTGAAAGAATTTTACCAAACTACAGCAAATCTCAATCGGTGACCAATTAACCACTGAATAAGATTACTACTCAAATTCAACTTGGTAGTTAGATAAATATATATGCTTATAAAGCAAATTATTAATGTTACAGCAAGAAAAAATTTTGTTGGCAATATAATGGTTGCAGGCCTGCTGACAAAAGTTAAGCATGATATTAGTTACATTTGCATAGAAAAATGTGGTTAGGAATGAGAGGGAACATAATGCAGACGTCTGGGGTGTTGATAGTACTTTATTTCTTGACATAAATGATTGCTTTATGATAATTCACCTAGCTGTACTCTTGGGTTTCATGTACACTGTAATGCAGTATTTAAAGTCTATTTTTAAAAAGTGGTTTCACTCTGCTATTATTGCTGGTTAGAGGTTTAAATAAAATATTTTGATGAAAACTTAGAGGAACATGTTTCCCAAATGCAATACATTTTATGATTAACTGTGTATCACAAGAATTGTTGATGTAATAATATCAAAGCATAGGAGAAATTTTAAAACTGCCAGTGAAGCTGAGTGAAGGAGAAGACCAAAAATGCACGCAAAGGCCTTCACATTTTACTCATGACATCTGAAAGCTTACACCAACTTTTGAAAATGTATTAGGTTGCAGAGAAAATCAGCAAATTCAATTATTATTCATCTAAATAATACCATAAATTACTTGCCCCAAAAGAAGCTTCCTAAATCTTCAAAAATTACTTTTTGAAAGTGCCTGCACAATAAAAGGCTATTTACCATGGGAAGAAATTCTGCACAAGGCACATCTACTCTGGAATCTCTACCAAGATGGCCAGTTAATGAAAAGGCAAAAATCACATTATGACGCTGTCTCACCTATACTAATTTTCTCCAAAGGAAGCAATGTGTTCTAGTTGTAACAACAATAATAGTTGCTCAATAAAGTACCTTCATTAGAAATACCAGCTGACCTGAGAAATAAACCCATTCTTCTCCATCTAACCTATACAAATAGTGCGAACTAGTAAGATTTCCTGGTAAAAATATCACTATTTACAATATACCAAATCTTTTGAAAATCTGTATCCGTAGAGAAGATTAACATCTACAGAATTAAATCCTTTATGTATACTAATTATGAGTTTGTAATTCTTGGGGTCAATGTGCTTTCCTCATATTCCCAGTTCCTGTCCTACATATTCACTATGGGTTCTCTTTGTTTTTCTTTCAATGGTTCAAGTGGCAATTTTATGTTATATACATATTGCCATAATCAAATTTGAAAGAAAAAAAGTAAACTACTACTAAGAACAGTTCTGCCCAGGTGCTTAAGGAATACTGTGTTGTCTAAAGACCTCTGTTTGTTTTTTTCCCCACCTCAACACCACATTTACTTTCATCACTAATCACAACAATTCCAGAATAGAGCATTAGCAAGTACACTCCAATCCATACACCACTCCTCCATTCTGTGGACCCTGGGATGGCTATGTCCACTCCTCCTCTGTATCAAGAGGGCGCTTAGATTCCACTTGGATCACTATGGGTTCTTCATTCAGAATTCAAACAGACCTTGGAAAGGACAGCACACCCCCTTCCACCAGTGTAAGCGTCCTCTCTCTAAACTTCACCATTTGCTCCTCGGTCAATAAGTAAATCAGCGATTTCAAGGCTATGAACAGCAAAACAACCTACTAGAGGATGCCTAAATATAAAAAGAGGCTTCACCTAATAAGCTAACTAGCCCACAGCAAATGCCACACCATACTGGGTGAGTCAAGTACTGTCAATAGCTACTAATGAGATACATTATATAACAATGTATAATATACACTTAAAAGCATTTTATCAATAGAAAGAAATGAAAGCTCAGAATGCCTAACTGAATAAAAATTATCCCAAATTATGTAATATAGACCTCAAAAAGTTAAAATCACCACCCAACATTACACATATATTATTTGTATATATTTTTCTTCCTGCCCACCAGAACTTTCTAATATTTATTTAGTACAGTGCTTTACAAACCTTCTTCTTCACCTTCAGTAGAAACTTCATGATGATTCTGTATCCCATAGCTATTTCTTCTCAGGGACTTTCTTCGCCTCTTTACTCTTGAATACATATCCATGTTTTCCTTTTTAAAGAAAGGAAATCTGTCAAATATTAATATGGCATTTATACCCCACCACTAATATATTAACCTAACTGGTCAGACCCACACTCAATAAAACTTATTAAGCAACTATTTGCAAGGCACATATTCGTAAGAACTGAGTTTCCTGAATTCAATAAATTTAAGATCCAAAAAGAAATAAAATTAAACTTATGAAATACTTAAAGATTAAAAATAAACAATGCCACTGACATACTCCCGCAAATTACAACCTAGTAGGAAGGAATAAGACAAGTCACAGACAATTACAATAGAAACTAAAACAAGTTAAATGCCAAAAAGAGAACTTCTCTCCCCATCAGAGGTCTCCAGGATTGAATTCCAGTGAATCCTAGAGGAGAGAAAATGAGAAGAGAAGACAACAGAGATGGCAAAAAAGCCAGGTGGGAGGAGGGGAAGGGGAGAAAATAAATAAATCGGTTTTTTTTTAAAAGAAATACTTATTTTTTTTAAAATATCAAAAAGAAAAGTACAAATTACTCTAGAATTTGAAGAGATGACCCTCCTCTTGTTAAGGGGTAAAAAAGGCGACAGCATCTTAAACGAACTTGTAAAAAAGGCAGGACTACATCAATCACTAACCAGAAGTATTAATAAGAACAAATGTTATGGGGACAAGAATGTTTTTTATATTTGGTAAGTGGTGTATGAGAAGATTAAGTTGAAGCCAGATTATGAGAGTCAAGCTATTTTTAAGTA
Source organism: Dasypus novemcinctus (assembly GCF_030445035.2). NCBI lineage: Eukaryota > Metazoa > Chordata > Mammalia > Cingulata > Dasypodidae > Dasypus > Dasypus novemcinctus. Next base: position 14,203,318 of record NC_080697.1, read on the forward strand.
ATAACAGGTACATAATTTAAAAACACTAAAGGTGAGGCTCAGAAGAGTGACAGAATCAGAGCTGCACTTTAAGATAACTCATCTGGCAAAATCGTAGCAGGTTTCTTTGGAGCCAGGTTGGCATAGGTAGGCTATGTTCAAAAAAAAAAAGAAAAGAAAAGAACCTCAAATTAAGTGGAATTAAAGAACAAGGAACAAGCATATTAATTCTATAAAATCCAAGTGTGGTCTGTTCTCCCTTTGAATTCTTTAATCAAGAAAAATACTTGCAAATGCTGTTAGAGTTAATTCACTCACAAATTCTGTATCAGTCCACATTCGAAGTCGTTCTACTTCTCCTGATCGACGATTCCGTCTGATGTTAATGTTGTCCATTTCCTGTAGTACAGCTTCAGCAGTACTACAATTATAATAAAACTAGGGTTTAGACCATGGTAGGACCATATACTGCATCATACATGTGAAAGAACTCTTCATCAAAGCCTAACTACTTCATCTCTGATATGTAACTGTCCATAACATTCCAATTTACTGACTCCTTTATAATCAGTATCCATCAAAAGACAATGCCCAATAAAAAACGTCAACAACAGTTTATAAATCCTGAGGACTTAATTTACAAAAAGGAAAGAAAACCTTATTGGAGTAGATTTATTTGATAGTAATTTTTAACACTGTCTACCTTAACATATTTAAAAAAGCCTTTGAAATATAGGCTTTTGTAAGCCTCCACATAAATAAAACCACAATGCCACCACAAATAACTGACTACAGATCCATGATGCTAACAAAAAATAATAACCAATTTAATCTTTTTCCTTGAAGAAGGTATTAAAAACTATACAAAATAAAAGGATTTGTAAAAAGTTTAAAGCTGATGAGGTTAACAGATATTTTTAGAAATTAGACATCCACGAAATACATGCTAACATCTTAATAAATTCCATTTATTTTTAACAAACACAACATAGCATTTGCTGTGTGCCAAGATACTGACCTAAGAGCTAAACAAATAGCTAATCCCCAAATTTGACATTACCTCTATAACATAATGTCCTCTCCTGTCAAATAAGGATTATACTAACCTACCTCTCCCAAGCTGTTTTAAGGATAAAGTAGGATAATATAGTATCTGAGAAGAATAAAGTTTCATTGGATATAAATGCTTAGCAGTCTGCTAGACTGCTAGACTCACTCACTAGCTAAATAACTCAATCCCACATACTCAGCCTCAAAATACCTTCAATTCAAAATCTTGATTAAACATAACTACCACTCACTACATTATCAGTAAATGAACTATAATAATAGACAGAATAAAATTACTTTTTATATTATCTATGTTCCGGAGCTTAAAAGGGATGGGAAAAATTTAGCTATTACTCGAATTCTATTTAAACCTAGTTAAATGACTCAAAGTAGACAAACACTGCTAACCACTGTTAATTCAAATTAAGTTTTAAAAAATTGTGAATACTGTTAAGATAGTGCTTAAGTTATTTTGTAAAATATTATTGGTTTTAAAAGCAAATAATTAAATGATACTGCTTACTGCATAAAGCATTCATACCTATTTACTAGTTGATCAAATAACAAACTCTGGTTCACACTTTCAAATCTGTTTTTCCTGGAACGACAACTTTTTCTGACTTCCATTTCACCATTTATACAAGAAAGGTCCCCATCTCCCTTCTTTTCCCCTCGAAGGGGATGGCTTCGAAGGGCTATAAGAAGAGAGATATTTCCATTTCAAAGTACAAAGTACAAAAAAAATCAAGAAAAGAAAAAAAATCAAGAAATTATTTAAATGACTATAAAATTGAATATAACCTCTTAAATGGCTTTAATATTCAATAATCTAAAACTTCTATAACTGTTTTACAATATGCCATAATAATTTAAATTACTTCAGTTGTGACCTATCTCTCAAAATTTAATAATTACATTTGTTTTTATTATGTCAGAAATTCAGCCATCTCCAAGTGTATGCTGAGCATACTATTAAAATCTCTCTATTTTCCCCACTTTATCGCTTACTCTAACACCCTTACAAGAATTTCAATACTAACCAGTTTCATAATAGAATACTCACATAAGCTACTATGTCCGTTTGGTAATGTAGCACCAGGCTGAGAAGTTAACCTAGAACACAATTATATTTAATATGCAAATACATCAACATTCATTTAAAGAAGCAAGAAAAGCAATACTGCTGGAATCATTTTAATCTTAAAATGTTAACAATATTATTTTTTCAAGAGTAAAGATATTATTTTACTCTAAAATTGGTGTAAGATACCAATTAGTAAAAAATGCTACTAGTAAAAGTCATTTCATCACTTTAAGAAAATCTTTCATAACATTATAAACAGAACTTTGTCTTCAGCTCTATAATTAAAATTACAATGAAAAGGCTTAAACTGATGTCATAAACAGCAATCATCACAGACATTAACTATCAGTTTTGACTGACAAAATGAAATTGAAACCACAACAAATTTATCCAAATAATAAACTGTAAGAAGGAAAAGCACATTAACACTGATATTAATTAACAAATTCTTCAAAATATTTTACTACACATTTAAACTAATAAATGAAAACTTAGCTGATTTCTCAAAACAGTCATTTTATAATTCTCCCTGTTGGGGAGCAGAAGAGACACTAAGTCACTAGAAGATACTAAATGGTCACCAACATGAAGACTTAAGAAAAAAAAGTCAGGGTTCTCCACAGTATAATGAGAATGTTCAAAAAAGAAAACTAAATTGCTATATAATGAAAGTGTTGTCAATATAAACTTACTAAGATATTTCTGAAATACCCAACAATCACTATTTTCAAAGACAGAAGAAAAAAACAAAGGGAAGGACATTCAGAAAATAGAATATATGGTTATCTTCTGTTCTGCTATTCTTTGTGGTTTGCACAAATTTTTAACTAAAATATTTTAACATTCTTGGTTATTCCAGGACTCATCATGTTAAAATATAAATAACTATCTATCACAATGCTCCTGCACAATGAAGGTCACAGCCAGGATGACTAAGAGGGACAAAGAAAATCTCAAAGTACCAAGTGTCTTCAGCCTGTCAAAAACAAAAAACAAGAATACTTCAGTCCCTTTCCCTAACCCCCAAAAAAACAACAACCAAAAATTTACCTTGTCCTAATACCTATCAGATTGGAGAGCATTTCATTTTTAGCACTCTTGTATATAATGTGAATGATTCTGAGTACAAGTATGACTATAAGGTAATAAAGAGTATGTATGAATAGATCATACCTTAGAGGAATATACATACATTTATTTTATCAGTGCTGCCACTGCACAATGCATTGTGGAATTCTTTAGAATCCATCTCAAAATCCACTCAAAACTACACAAAAAAATCAATTTTATTACTACATACTTACACTCTGGCTTTTACACAATAAAGTATTATCAGTTCGAATAATTTTTTTTTTAGGTATCAGGACCAGGGATTGAACCTGGAACCTCATATATGAGAGTCTGGTGCTCAACTACTGGGCCACATCAGCTCCCTTGAGTTGGTTTTCTCATTTGCTTGCTTGTTGTTTGTTTTTGTTTCTATGAGGCATGGGGAACTGAATCCGGGATCTCCCAGGTGGGAGGGAGGTGCCCAACTGCTTGAGCCATATTTGCTCCCCAATTTGAACAATTTTTTCACAAGTCTTGGCTCCCAATGAATTTTGGCTATTTGCAAAAAGTGGTTAAAATTTTACATCATTTGGTGCCTCAGAGGTAATCACCGGACATTGTAAATCCTCACAGGGCCCACTGGATGGAATGGAGGAGAGTATGGGCCATGATGTGGACCATTGTCAATGAGGTGCAGAGGTGCCCAAAGATGTACTTACCAAATCCAATGGATGTGTCATGATGATGGGAACGAGTGTTGTTGGGGGGGAAAGGGGGGGTGGGGGGGTGGGGTTGAATGGGACCTCACATATATATATATATTTAATGTAATATTATTACAAAGTCAATAAAAAAAAAAAATTTTGCATCATTTAAATTATTCAAAAGAGTAAGACTGCAGACCTGAAAATCATTTCACGAAAGAAATATAAAACTTTTCTGAATAATGACAACATCGCAGGGGAAAAAGCACAATAGCTTTTTGTTCACGCTGAAGAAAATAATGCTTTCTTGACTTTCATTTGGTTACTAAAAAAAGATATGTTTAAAAATTTTAAGAAGTGTTAGAGTCATAGATTATTGCCATCATTGCACTTCTTCAAAAAAAGGAGAGAGCTAAAAAAAATGGAGTGAGAACATGAAATACTTGGGTACATAAAGAAAGAATACTGGAATTTTAAGAATTGGCTTGCCTACATAATAACATGTCTAAAAAGTTTCTGTAAATCAATGTTCCCAAAAGATGATCACAGAAGACATAACTAGTTTGGTTTACTGCTTAAATAACCCTCCAATATCTTCTCCTGTATCTCTTATTTCCTGATTTTTTTTTTTTTTTTTTTTTTTTTGGGTACTGGGGATGGGATTGAACTGGAACTTTGCACATAGGGAAGCCAGCACTCAACAACTAAACCACATTGGCTTCCCTAAATTGTTTTTTTCCATTTGTTTGCTTGTTGTTTTTGTTTTTAGGAAGCACCGAGGAACAAATCTAGGACCTCCCGTGTGGGAAACAGGCACTCAACTGCTTGAGCCACATCAGCTCCCCTTCCCGAATTTTTTAAATGAGTCAAGTATCACTTTATATTACATGAGTGCTAGATTAGCATTTGCTATGGCTTTAGTTATCAAAGGCACATTATCAATGTAATATTAAACTTGAAAAGCAATACTTATTCTCCCTTTCCCATATAAGCCCAAAGCATTTAATGATTTAAGAGAGTTCTAAAACTCAATTTAGAAAACGCCCTAGTTCTGAAAGACTTCACCCAGTCACCAGCACCCCTCAATTCTAATATGCCTCAGCAATCAAATATAGCTCATACTTCTGTCTAACCTTACTACTCCCTCATCATATAACCACAAAAGTAAATTTTTAGGAATGCTACTTTTAAGTGAATTTTAATCTTGTCAAAGATCAAAATAAATGGTTAATTAATGGATGTCAGCTGACAAAAACCAAAGAAATGGGGTTCTGTCTTGAGTACAGGACCCTATTAGTATATATATATATTTGTGAATTTCTACATAACATAAAGAACGTGTATTTTAAAACACCTCATTAAAAAATTATTAATCATTAAAATACGTGGATATATATGTGTGCCTTGAAATACATAAACAAAGATTTCCCCTCAAATGAAAACTCATCATCTATCTCAAATCACTTATGAAAACTAAGAAGTTCTAGTTCCACTTTTACTTCTATCTTCATCCAATTACCTGTCTCTAAAAAGAAAAGTTATTACATCAATTGGTAGTAAATTCTTTCAAGAATTTTGTGGTATTTGTGAAGTCCATTAGGATTCATTATTTTTCATAGTAAATACTTATTCTTGTCTATATTCAATTTTCCTTCATATGAATTGTTTCTAACTATCTTTTAAAGAATTCCATTAATTTTACCACAGATGCTCAAAAGAATTTAGATTTTTAAAATTAAAGGAGTCAGGATTGTCAGGTTCATGACATAAAAACAAATATAAGCTTTCAATTAAAATCTGATTTTTATAGTTACACTAACTCAAAATCTGAAAATATTTAAACTACATGTTTTACCTAAAATTTAATTCTTTTGACTCTAATAGGTCAAATAGCATTATCTTTTCAGGCTACTGAGACACCAAAAGATTCTAATACTAACAATGTAGCACTTATTTATATGCCTAAATAAAATAAACTCAAAAAACTTTTAAAGTTGTGTGAACTGCTAAAAATTATTCTTCCGACAAAACCAAAGTCATAATGTTTTGGTGGTTATTTAAGCTTTTTATTTCATATGTACTTAGTATTTTTATAACACCGAGTAGTGTACTGGAAGCAAAACTAACTCCCAGGTTCCCCCAAATTTTTTTTGTTACTTTTCACATGAAAGACATGATCAAGATTCCATCTGCACAAAATACCCTCTGGGTAGATAAGATAGGACTCTAGTCTATTATATACTCACACTTGAATATTCATTAAAATTATCTTTTAGTTAAAAGTCAAACTTAACACTGAAAGATAATTTTTTAAAGCCATGTATCTAGGAAAAGCAATGTGATTCACTCTCTTAATAAATAAAGGATATAGATTACAACAGGAAGAGTAAGTCTAGAAGTATAATTAAATGGCAGTATTCATTTTAAGTAACATCATAATGATATAGATCTGTTTCTTCTCACAGATGAATGTGTGGGAAGGGGAGGGAAAAAATCAGCAGACTATGACTCCTGTATTTTCTATTTAACTGACAAAGCAAAATAAACACATAATAAAATGGTATTTCTTATGGAATATATTGAAGCAGGTACAGATCCTTCAGGAACCAGTAAATTTACAGGATCTGTCAAAGTCTAGGAAATAACAAAAACCTGAGAATTCAAATAATTCCCTATTCCTTGTTTTGTTTTGTGCTTTCTGATAGAAGAGGGTGGCACGGGGGTGAGGAGACTGAATTAATAACAATAAAAGGAATGATTTTAAAACATTTAATTCTGAACATTTTCACCTTTGTTTTATTAAGAGTAAAGACAGTTTCTCTCAAGTTGGTAAGTACAACTTAAATAAGAATTGGCTGGCACTTCCTTCAAGTATTTAGTTATCTCATTAGTTTAATGGCAGCCATTGAAAAGTATACCAAGTGTTAATCTTCAAGGTTATCCAGACATAACCCAATTTTTTCCACTGAAATGTAACAGTATCCAGATTTTACCTACACAAAACTAAAATCAAAATATTTTTAAATACTTCAAATAGGTAAGAAGACAAAATTTTTCTTTTACTTTTGTTTGCAGTTGGCTTGTCATCAGTACTTCTACATCAAAGAATGGGGAGAAGAGAAGCTAAAGACTCTGATTCCAATGTTTAAATCTTTTGTTTCCGTGCCTACCCTATCCATATTAAATTATCACCATATACCTTGAAACTGAGTAAAATAGGTTGTCCCAAAACATACCAAATCAAGGAAAAATTTTAAGTTGAAAACAAGTTAATGGATGAAAAGATTTCATTACATTTTAGTATATAAATTCAAGTGAATATTAAATAATTTTAGAAAGGGGAGATTTTATTTTCAAATGAAAAAATATAATTCTGACCATTTGAATCTTCAGGACTATACAAATGTGTGCAAATTCAAGATCTTACTGTTTCATTAACAATAGTTTCTATTACTATACAACGTACCTTTGTAAAAACAAATATATTTTATTTTTTACCATAGTTGGAAGAAAAAACAAAATTACATACAAAAATTATAAAATAAATTTAATGTAATTTATTTAGAAGTATTTGCAGGCACTAATGATTTTACAAGTTTAGAAATCAGCATTAATTAAGCAGCCCTGAATCATATAAAAAACATGAAAAAACAGTTATTGAGTTCTCTCTTCTCACCTGGCCTGTCCAGTTGATATGTTCCATTCCTCTCGCTGACTAGTATTTCTTGATTTTGATTTGTCTTTGCAAACAGAATCAGGTTGCTTCAAAGTGCGTTTGGCTGGAGGTGACACATGGCTATCACTCAAACTACCATCAATTTCAGCTTTCTGAAAGACAAAGTTAAAATGTAATTACTATTTTAGTAAAACACATGGAATTCTTAATATTCTTGGGTAATCTAAAATAATTTTTACTCAACCAACAAATAACTACTGAATGAATCATACTACAAACAGCAAAATGTAATAATCTGTGAATAAAGAAACAAAAAAGAAAATTAGGAAGATTAAATTTATAATGATAAAAATATTTAATAGAACTGCTGTGACTCTAGCAATGGAAGTAGTAGCATCACTGATGTGGCACGGTGGCCACAGGAGTTGCTGAGGGCAGGGAAAGGGAGGAAGAGGTGTGTTATGGGGCATTTTTGGGACTTGGAGTTGTCCTGAATGATACTGCAGGGACAGATGCGGGACACTGTTTATCCTGCCATATCCCACTGGATGGACTGGGGGAGAGTGTGAACTACAATGTAAACTATGGTCCATGTGGTAAGGCAGTGCTCCAGGATGCATTTACTAAATGCAGTGAATGTACTGTACTGATGAAAAGGGGATGTTGATGGGGGGGGGCGGTTTTGGGAACCTCATGTTTTTTAACCTAACTTTTTGTGTGATCTATTTATCTATATTTAAAAAGACAATAAAAAATAATTTAAAAAAATAAACTTAAGATCTGAAAAAAAAATTTTATTTTCTCTCTGTTCCAAAATAGTTTCAAGCCTACAGAAAAGTTGCAGGTGTGTATACCTTTTTATGATAATACTTGGTTCCCTCCTAAAGGCTCCACCAGGGTCTATATCCCAAAACAAGAAAACTTTCCTATATTACCACCGTACACCCCTTCCCATCAGGAAACCAACACTGATACAACACAGATCCAAATCACAAAGACATTTAAATTTGACAAATGTTCCAACAATATCTCTGTATCCTTTCTGGTTCTATCCAGGAACACACACTGCATTTAGTTGTCAGATCTCCTCAGTCTCCTTCAAGCTAAAACAGTTCAGACTTTACCTTCATGCCTTTGACTTTCCTAAAGAGTACAGCCTTTCAGTAGAGGATGACTCTCAATCTGGATCTGAAATTCTTCTAACCAGATTCCAGACATACATTCTTGGGAAGAATATATAAATATGATGCTGTGCTATTCGCAGGGCAATATAGCAACTCTCCCCACTACAGATGCTAACCTTGATCACCTTGTCAAGTTGGGGCCTTCCAGGTTTCTCCACTATAAAATCATGATTTTTCCTTTTGTATTTGATTACTCTTTTATTAGGGAGTCCTGTGATAACTCACCAATATCCAGTTCCTCCTTAAACTTCCACCCACCAGACTTAGCATTCATTGACTACTCCTACTCCTGCAGTTACCCTATATCACTATGAGGGTGATTATTTAATGCCATCATTTCTTCGACATTTTAAGCTAGCATTCCGCTTTAAAAAAAAGAGCTTTCCCTTTCCCCCCATTCATTTATCCATTTATATATATCAATATGGACTCAAAGAACCTTGTTTTACTCTATGGGTTATTCACTATTTGGCTTATCTTCTTTTTCTTTTTTAAGATTTATTTTATTTATTTCTCTCCCCTCATCCCCGCTTCCCACTGTCTGCTCTCTTGTGTCCATTCGCTGTGTGTTCTTCTGTGTCCACCTGAATTCTTGGCGGCACTTGGAATCTGTGTCTCTTTTTGTTGCGTCATCTTGCTGCATCAGCTCTCCGTGTGTGCAGCGCCACTCCTGGGCGGGCTGCACTTTTTTTGCACAGGGTGGCTCTCCTTGCGTGTGGGGTTCCCCTACGCGTGGGACAACCCTGTGTGGCATGGTATGACTTTCACGCGGCAGCACTGTGCATGGGCCAGCTCACCACATGGGCCAGGAAGCCCTGGGTTCGAACCCTGAACCTCCTATATGGTAGGCACGCTATCAGTTAAGCCATATCCACTTCCCTCAGCTTATTTTATTGCTCAAAGTATACAGGATTTGGTATGGTAAGACATGGACTACAGCTAGGAGTAATACTTTTAAGATGCTCTTTCATAATTTGTTACAAATGTTTCACAACAATGCAAGGTACAGGTGGTAAGGTGGTGTATGGACGCCCCATATTATGTTATGCATGTTTGTTTTGGAAGTTCATAACTCATACTATACATTTATTGTTTATGTTGATGTATGAATGAGAGCCTTCAATAAATTTTTTAATGGAAAAAAACGATACAAGATTTGGCCAGCAGGGGCCCCTTCAAGGTGGTATCTGTATCCTTTTGACATGTACCCACCATTTCTTGACTACTTCCTTACTTTCCTACAAAACAGAATGCTCTAAGCTCATCTTGTACTTTCTCTGCCACAGCCCTAGAATTAGCCATTTCTCCAAGTAGCTTTGATTCCTTTAAGTCAAGGAAATTATTTAGAAACCAAGGAAATTATTTAGACCCTGTGCTCACTATTATTGGAATTTCACTACTGTTAAGCCCTATCAGCAGACAGAACTAGGAGATAAATGAATGCATACCATATATAGACATACAGTTTATATAAACACACACATTTATACTTATTTCTATATCTGTGCATAAGTAATAAAAACACCAATACTTCTAATTCCAACCATATACCTTAAGTTTCTTTCTGGTCTTCACCATTTCTGTTTGTAAACATGTCTCAGACAGTAAGAAACCCGGCTTCCAATCTCTTCAGCATGTTTATTCATTTGCTCAATTAATTCATTTACTTAATATAACCAATCTCTCAACAACTCCAGAGTCCTTCTCCATCCTTCACACCTCCATCATCCCCTATCCAGTCCTATGTTCTCAGACTAGAGGCAGATCTCTGCACAGCAGCCTTCCTCCTCACCTCCCTACAATGCTAGCAAGGGAAGAGTGGAGAGGGGTAGAGAGGGATGGACAGGGAAGCGGAAGAGAGGGAAAATTAACCTTTTCTTTAGAGAAGACTTAATTTATATGCTAATTCTTTATATCAATTTATGTCAACGGTGGTATGTATGATCATTTTCAATTTGCTACCATATGAACAAATTTAAGGAAATCTAGCTGTTTCCTTTTATACTACACATCTTTTAAACATATAAAAACTATCCATTTCATAAATTCACATTTCTATACCATGTTGTCCCAAAGCAAGAAACATTTCACAAATAATTTCAAGATTATTTGAAAAATAATGTTGTCCCAAAGCAAGACAAGTACATTTCACAAAGTGTAGTTACTAACAAGCAAGCATAGAAAATAATTTGAATATGTTTAAAAGGTATCCAAGTAGAGCCTATACAATTAGCCTTCACTTGCTAACATTTTTTCCCAAAAAAGACCAATATCTAATTTTGTATTGTAATACAATTTACCATAATCTAGTTTGTAAAGCCATAAAACTACACTGGTACTAAAAAGCATAAAGAGAAAAACAATTAGAAATTCAAACATCAGAGTGTCTATAAACATGTTAGTGATGTAATATACATCATGACTTATTAAGTTAGTTTCCCAAATGCTTAGTAGCTACTTCCAAACTATCCTCAGTAGAGGGAGTAAAACCACTTAATATGAAATTCAATCATAGAGTAATACTTTATCAATATGCAATATTATGGTACTTAACAAATGTGTGACTTTTTTTTTCTTTTTTTTTATTTCTTCTTTTACATTGTGCAACCCGCTTCAATACTGAGGCCTCTGAACAAGACCAGGTTACTGTTTGCGGCAACAGTTTGCTCTTGCATGGGACACTAAGAGAAGTCCAGGGGGACGGACCTGCCATAAATCCAAACCCATGCATCTAATGCGTGATTTTTAAATTGTACTATTTCAGTTTCCCAGGCCCTCACCTTATCCAACCCTTGAACAGAGAAAAGAACTGCAGCTCAGAGATAAGTTAACTAACTAGCCCAAGGTCACAAGGCTAGCAAGTGACCGAATTAGAGTAAAAAACTAGAATTTGGGTCCTTCTATTTCAACAGTTCTCTTAGAATGGCAATATTAAAGTGTGTCGTAAAGGTCATCTAACTCAACCACTTACCCAAGACTAGATTATTGTTACTTCAAATGTGGTGTGTGGATGCACAGGCATTCATCGGTGAGCTTGTTAGAAATGCAGCACCTAAGGCTTCACCCCAGACACACTAAATCACAAACCATTTTAACAAGATCCCCGGATGATTCATACGCAGACAACTATATATTTAACAAGTAGACTGAGGAAGCTATTCTCTGTGTACTAAGCTATAGTATATTTGTGAACATAGAAACTAATACTTGTCAACTACTTCCCACTTTAGCTAGCACAGGCCAGCCATAATTCCTTTAATCAAATCCCACCATCCACCCTTTAAGACCCATTTTTCTCTTCCATGAATTCTTACCTGAATAATCTAACCTAAATTGGCCACAACCCTACTACACATTTTGGCACTTGATTACAATCAACTTAATATTTATGCATTTACCATCTTTAAAATATGATGTCAAAGTTTCAAAATTCTAGCAAGATATTAAGCTCTCTACAAAAACATACCCTATTTCTTTTTAATTCCACACAACACCAAGCAAAAGTAACAAACAAGATTTTTCCAAGTTTGTTCAATAAATTATTATTAGGAATTAGTAGGGGAAACAAAGATGGGCTCATATTCAAATAAGATTGGGTCTCAAGGACTGAATTAATTAAAGGAAATAACATTTTTATGTTCCTTGATATAAACTGCTAAACTGCTTTCTAGATCTTTAGTATTAAAGAGAAATAAATGTGCATGGCCATCTCTTCACACTATCCTCAGTACATGAATACTATTATTATAATATTGTGTGTACGTGTGCACCATCTACCTGCTCTCAACTAGCAAAGTAAGAAAGAGTAAAAATAAATATTTTGTGATCTATTTATTGTTTAAAAAAAAAGAGGGAGGAAGGGAGGGAGGAAAGGAGGAAGAAAAGAAGGGAGGAAGGAAGGGAAAGTTGGAGAAACAATGAGGTCTAAGTTTCTTTGCTACAGGACTTCTAAGAGTCTTTAATACCGTCACATGCAGTGTAAATCTCTAAGTATGGAATACAGTATATAACATTTCACAAACTAATTTGACCAAGCTCTCTTTTTACACAGAGCACCTGTAAATGCAGAAGTTCCAAAAATATTCTGGCAAAAAGTACTATGTACCTATTGAGTTAATGACAAAAAAAAAATAAAATATTTGCAATCTAGTAATTTTTTAAATGATCTGGGTATATAACTTGTTGACTATCAACCTAAATTAGTTTGTACGTTTACATATTGGTCATTTTCATATTTTACTGGCTTTTTTCAGTTCCATTCAGGAGTGTCTCACAAAGAATTATACACATATTACCTGAATCAAAAATAACCAAGATTTCTCATTAAAGATCATACCCTTGCTAAACCAGACTCTCTGGAGGTGAGACATTTTTAACATGGTTCTCCAAATGAATCTTAATACACTTCAGTTTGAGGAACTCTAGCATATAATAATAGTTTAAAAATAATGAGGCACATCATCCTAACTCCTGTACCCTTATCATAGGATGGTTTAACCATGACTGGGCTCTGTGATGAGCCCTCAGAAAAAATAGCATTACAAAAGGTTCCTTCCCTCCAAAGACATAAGGGATTTAAGAAACCAAGATGTAAATAAGTATAAAATAATTACTTCAGCACCATTTAATTAACTTCAAGCTTTGGGAAAGCTTTTACTCACACACCTGATACTAATAGTTCACCTTTAACAGGACGATCATAATGCTTAACCTTAAAAGTTTTCATCTTCAAAGAATTTTACTAGCTCATTATGACCTAACGCTTCGAGGGAAGGCGTAACCAGTTTCCTGACGAAGATGTTTAAAAGAGATTGTGCAATCTAAATACAGTCATTTTGCAATCTGTCAGAACACAATCCAGAGCAGGAAAGACATCTCAGACTAAGGAAATAATTTCATTTACCAAATACTTATTGAGGACTTATTATGTACATAAGATATGGGGGTGTATAAAAAAGAATAAGACTTTCTTGAACTCAATACACAATCAGCTGGGTTGGCAACACTCACAACTATGAAACATGTTATATCATAAACATAGTAAGTACTATAAAAGAAGTAATTCTCTGAAAGCCAAAAATGAGCAGTGATTAGTGCTAGTAGAGGGTAAGGAAGACACCACAAATATAAGGACTTTAAAGAATCACTGAGCGTTCTGTAAGAGTGAAAAGATATTCTGTAACATAATAATGGAGCACACAGAAAGAGCAGAGGATCATGATTCAAGTATAAGATAATTTCCAAGAAAAGTATAATAGTAACAGTGTTAAATGCTACAGAAAGGAAAAGTATAATGAAAGGATAAAGTCATTCCCACTTAGATGTTATTTTTCTCTAAATTCTAGCTTTCTAAAATAGTTATATAATGTTTTCAAATTCACAAAATCATTCCCCCCAATAGAGTCTCTTAAACCATAAATCACCAGTTTCCACCAATACTGACAATTATTCGGCCACAAATCTCCTAAAATCAGGCAAAAGAACTTGAGATTAATGAAGGAGAGAATTCATGCTGCTCTGGTTGTCAATTAGTTGATAAATTTATATTCAATGAATATTAAGACAATTAATGCTCTAAGACACTGCCTCAGAGAAGGCGTGCTGACCTTCTGAGATCAAATTTCTCAGGTACCCTGAATAGCAATATTTTAGCTACCTGTACTTCTCTGTAGCACTGATCTTCTGTCTCTCCAAACAGAAAATATGCTTCATGACAGCAGGGACTACATCTGTCTTGTTTGCTACAGGATACCTGAAACCTACGATTGAGCATGCCTTGCGCATAGTAGGGGTGCATATTTAGTGAATAAAAGAATGGCAAGGTCACAAGCTCAAAAAATATCCATACGATTTTAACAGATAAAATAAGCACCATTTAAAAAAAAATTAAAAGCTCTACATACTTCATGGTAAAAAAATAATTTCAACTTCTGGGGGAGTCAAAGAAAGCATCACAGATGTAGTAAAATTTACTTGAGCAAGTGTTCAGTTCTCTGAAGGCAGAGCAAAATATTAAAAGATAAGAGAACTTTTTTAATAAAACAATGGCATATGACACAAAAACAAAATGTTAAGGGAAGAACACAGGAGAGCTGGATATGGCAAATACAGTTATAAAGATTACAAGAGGAACATCATTTGAGGGTCTAGAGCCTAGACTTTTTTTTAGGGGGTCCTGGGGATTGAACCCAGGAGCTCGTACGTGGGAAACAGGCAGGCAAACACTGAGCTACATCTGCTGCCCAATAAGAGGTGATTTTCTCATTTTTTTGTTTTTAGGAGGTACCAGGAGTCAAATCTGGGACCTTGTACATAGGAAACAGGCACTCAACCACTTGAGCTACATCCACTCTCCTAGAGTCTAGGCTATAATCTAAAGACAGAAAGAATGTATACAGGGAACAGATGTGGCTTAAGTGGCTGAGCACCTGCTTCCCACATAGGAGGTCCTGGGTTCAGGTCCCAGTGCCTTCTAAAAACAAACAAGAAAAAAAAAAAAAAAAAAAACAAGCGCACAAATGAAAAAATCAACTCAGGGGAGTCAATCTGGCTCAGTGGTTGAATACCAGCTTCCCACATAAGAGGTCCTGGGTACAATTCCCTGGCCCTGGTACCTAAAAAAGAATGTATCCAAGTATAGCATTAAAAAATGAGAGCTTCAAGGAAATAAGCAGACCATGAGAGTAACTCAACAGTTGATGGCATCATCTAGAATTGTGATAAGAGAAAATAAGAAACCAATCTTGGAAAGAATAATAACTAGGAGTCTGATAACAATATTCAAAAATAAAGAAATGAGGGTAGGTACGTTTAAAAGGTTATTGTTTGGAAGCAGATGTGGCTCAAGCAGTTGGGCTTCTATCTCCCACATATGAGGTCCCAGGTTCAGTTCCTGGCACCTTCTAAAGAAAGGAGCAGATGTGACAAGCTGACACCATAAGCAAAGGAGCAGGTGTGGCTCAAGCGGTTGGGCACCCACCTCCCAGGTTCAGTTGTGGTGCCTACTAAAGAAGACAAGCAGACAATGAGCAGACACAATGAAGGAGCCATCTGGGGTGGGGGAAAGGTTATTGTTGGGAAGCAGATGTAGCTCAAGAGATTGAGCACCTGCCCCAGTACCTCCTAAAAACAAATGAAAAAACCAACTCTCATTGGGGAGCACATGTAGATTAGTGGTTGAGCACCTGCTTCCCATGTATGAGGTCCTGGGTTCAATCCCTGGTACTTCCTAAAAAAAAAAAGGTATTGCTGGGAGGAGTGGAAGGGGGTGACACAGGTGTTGAGAGGGGAGAAATGTAATGATGAGTTTTGATTTTGCAAGTTGGGTCTGGAATTCTGGCCAGAAATCTAGGAAGATGTCCAGCCGGCTGTGGACAATGCAGCTCTGAGATGGAGTGAAATAAGGACTAGAGATAGAGATACAAAGAACTGCTAAGAGGAAAGGATCATGATCTATAAACAGGCTAATATACAGAATGAAAAAACAAGAGGGCAGAAAACAGAAATTAAAAATGCCTACATTACTATGACCTACATGAACAAAGCTCCTTGGGGTCCTGCATAAGAATTTTGTCCCATTTATTACTTTAATACCTAACATATCATACGTGCTACTTTTTTTTTAAGGAGGTATTGGGGATTGAACCCAGGACCTCATACATGTGAAACAGGCGCTCAACAACTTGAGCTACATCTGCTCCCCCTCCATAAAGTTTTAAGATTGTAAAGGGGTCCCTGAGACCAAAAAGTTTGAGAACTGCCATTCTGAGAGCCATAAAATACATCATGGTGCAGCCACTCAGCTGACACTGGTGAAGAACTAGAGAGGTGCCCACAGGAGTGCTCACATGTTTTAACACTATGGGGAAGAGCCACTGTCTTTAGATTGTTTTCTTTATGCTTTGCAGCGATACAGTGAACTTCTATACGCAGAGAAGGAAGGGAGAAAAATCTGATGAAATTAAGTAACACATACCTTGTTTTCCTTAGAGTGGACATTATGAAGGAAAAACACTTTAAAGTGCTTTGTGGGGGGAAAAATGCCTACATTAAAGGAGCAAGCAAAATGGAGGAAGTTGAACTTTGCTCCAAAAAGACTAAACAAAACAAAAGCTGATAAGCCTGTGGATTTTGTAATTAGGAAATTTGTAATTTCTGTTAGGGTACCTAGGGGAAATCACTAGGTAAAAAACTGAAAGTGGAGAGAAAGTACAGGTAATGACTACAGAGCTATTCTTAGAAGAAATGTACTAATTAATAAGACAGGGAAGCAGATGCTGCTCATGTAACTGGGCTCCCGTTTACCATACGGGAGGCCCTGGGTTCAATTCCAGGGTCCCTTGGTGAAGACAAACTGGTCATGCCGTGGAGAGCTGGCGGCCCACACCACGGAAAGCTGGCACAGGAAGATTATGCAACAAAGGGAGACAAGGAGACACAGAAGAATGTGCAGTGAATGGACACAGAGAACAGACAGCAAGTGCAAGCAGCGGGGGCGGGGGGGGGCGTGAATAAAGAGTTAATAAGACAGTCTGAAGAGGTTATAAAATCAGAGAAGGAAAATGTTTTCTTTAAAATAAGCTGACCTGGTTTGCTTATAAATAAAAGGAACCATAAAAGAAAATGATTTTTTTTTTTAATTTAAAAAGAGCATAGAGAGATTGAGCAGTGATGAGCTTTGATTGGTTGGTTGGTTTTTGTTTTTTTTATTATTATTACTTAAATAATGCAAATGCTCTAAAAATGTTTAAAGTGATGAATGCATACCTATGTGATAATACCAAATTCCACTGATTATACACTTTGGCTGGGTTTATACTTTATTAATATTTATCGAAATTTATTTGTTAAAAAAAAGAAAAAATAGGGTAAGATAACTGATGAGAGAAAGATCCTCTAAGAGACAAGCAAGAGAAAACGAGAAACATTTTTCCTCAAGTTAGATGACAAAGTGAAAGGGGAGCAATCATTTCCAATTAATTTTATAAGATTGTCGTTTTTGCCTATCTTTTACTTTTACAAGTACTCCTTTTTTTACGAGAAAGCTTAGGAGTGCTGTGTATTTATTTGTAAAAAGAATGCACAGTGGTTACCACAACTGCAGAAAACGAAATCACACTTCCATTTGTTTACGTGGAACCAACGCTACTCCACAAAATCCTGAAACTGCAGGCACTCAAAATGTCCTAAATTTGCCCTCAAATATCCCAAAAGCGACTATGTTACTGGCTTAGTATTTATAAACAATCATCATTAAAGAATAAAGAAAGGTAAAAAATAATTAGAAATGAGGAAATGATTTGAGGAATTGTAAAAAGTCTGTAACAACTTAAAACGCATTTTTCTTTGTGGAAAATAATATTTTTCTTTTTTTTTCTTTAAGGAGGTACTAGAGATTGAACCCAGGACCTCATGCATGGGAAGCAGGAGCTCAACCACTGAGTTACATCCACACCCCAAAGATAATCTTTTTGAAAATTTCACATTACTTAAAATGAGAAAGAAACAACATGTGGTACAGAAAAATGTACAGACTAGGAAGTTAGAACCAGTTTTACATGGCAGCACTACCACTGTAATTCTGAAACTATTATTTACCACTTAAATTGTTAGAAGAATCAGATCAGCCAGTAGAAATAACAAATATTACATGTATAGTCTGAAAGAGGAAACAAATTTCAAGTAAGGATAATAACTGGTTTTGTTGGATTAATATAACTTCGTAAGATTAATTACCTTCAATAATTAATTTCCCATACAAACAAAAGTATCAAGTGTCAAATACAAGGCATATTTACTAAGACAGTCCCCTACTCTTTTTTTAATAATTTCATTTCAAATTCAAAAAAATAACAGAAAAAGGTAGCTTAACAAGTTATGTAAACATTACTCCTAAAAAGTTCTTTCCAGGCACTTTTTTTTTAAAGGAGGTACTGAAGATTGAACACAGAACCTCATAAACAGGAAGTAGGCGCTCAACCACGGAGCTACATCTGCTCCCCAATAAGAGTTGGTTTCTTCATTTGTTTGATTTTAGGAGGTTTTGGGGATTGAACCCAAGATCTCATACATGGGAAGCAGGCACTCAATCACTTGAGCTATATTTACTCCTTCCAGGCACTTTTAACTCAGCTAATTCCAACTACTAACTCAGTTGTTCCTCTAATGTTCAGAAAGATACAGAGATCAACAGAGATTAGTTAAATGACATGGTCAAGGTCTTTTGTATTAACAAAAAAAATGAAGAGAAAAAAATGCTTAATCATATTTATATCTCAACAAAACCAACTCCATATTGTTTTTTTTTTTTACCTTTAAGCATGAACATAGTACCAATGCTGCTTTTGCTACAAAAATATTACAATGTTGTTAACTAAAGTCTATAAGTTACATTAGTTATATTTTCCCATATACCACCACATTCTTAACACCTTATAGAACATTCCTGTTTTTATATCATTAACTACAAAAATTATCTACTAAAAAAATTCATTGTTTTACATTCCCTATATTATTCTCCATTCCCTATATTATCCTCCATTCCTTATATTATCCTCCAGTTGTCCTCCAACTAACACTTATCTCCTAGACTAACTCCTTTCAGACTCAATCAGGTCCATAAATCAATAGTTTGTTACATTCATTATAATGTGTTACTTTCTAGTCCAATCATTATCACATAATTACATTTGATCTTATTAAACACTCTATATACACCCAGTGTCATCTCCCCTTTCTCATCCCACATTCTATCTCCCACCTACCTACACTTCATAGTCCAACTCCAGAAGTCTACTCATTTGTATTTAGTAGACTAAATACTCATCTACTAAAAGGAAGGTATTCGTCCTTTTCTATCTGGCTTATTTCACTAACATAATATCCTCACAAAAACATTAACTACCAGAAACAACATATAGGATATGATTCCAATTGCTTAAAAAAATATATATAGGCAGCAAACTTGGCCCAGTGATTACGGCGTCCATCTACCACATGGGAGTTCACAGTTCAAACCCCGGGCCTCTTTGACCCATGTGGACCTGGCCCATGCGCAGTGCTGATGCGTACAAGGAGTGCTGCACCACGTAGGTGTGTCCCCGCGTAGGGGAGCCCCACGCGCAAGGAGTGCGCCCCGTAAGGAGAGCCGCCTAGCGCGAAAGAAAGTGCAGCCTGCCCAGGAATGGTGCTGCACACACGGAGAGCTGACACAACAAGATGACACAACAAAAAGAAACACAGATTCCCGTGCCACTGACAACAGAAGCAGACAAAGAAGACGCAACAAATACACACAGAGAACAGACAACGGGGGGGGGAAGGGGAAGATAAATAAATCTTTAAAATATATATATATATACATATAAACTACCTACATATACATGTACACTTGTGCAATGGTCTGGAAGAACATACAACAGCTTTAACAGTGGTTTTAGTTGTGTATTTGCTTATATACGTTTAGTAAAGGAATGTACTTTCAAAAAACAAAATAACACCCCAGTGCAGTGTAAATAATTACATGAAGTGGGTTGAACATAAAAGTGTAGAAAAAGAGTCCATGCAAATAGTAATCAAGAGAAGCAAAGTATCTATATCATTATCAGACAAAATACAGTTTAATCCAAAAAAGATTACAGAGACAAAGATAACTATTACATATTGCTAAAAGGGTCAAACTAGCAAGAATATATAATGATTATAAACATACATCCACCTCACAAAAGAACACCAAAATCGTCAGAATTGAAACAAGAAACAGTTCTCAATAAATAATTGGAAACTTCAATACACCATTTCCAATAATGGGTAAAACAAATGAACAGTAAATCAATAAGAAAACAGAGGACTTGAACACACTATTAACCAATTAGACCTCAGAAAGATAAGTACAGAATTACTATATGACTCCTAATCTCACTTCTAGATAAATACCTCCAAACAATATAAAGTAGGGACTTAAACTGATATTTGCACACAAATGTTCATAAGCAGCATTATTCACAATTGCCAAATGGCCCAAAGATTTGAATAGACATTTCTCCAAAGGAGATAGTCAAATGGCCAATAAGTATATGGAAAGATGCTCAACATTATTAGCCATTACAGAAATGTGAAGTAAAACTACAATAAGATACCTCAATAAGGATGGCTATTATTAAAATAACTGAAAATAACAAGTGTTGGCAAGGATGTGGAGAAATAGGAACCCTTATACATTGTTGGTGAGATTATGAAATGGTGCAGCCACTGTGGAAAAGTTTGGCAATTCCTAAGAAAAGTAAATATAGAATTATCATATAACCCAGCATATAACCTCAGTCTCTGTCTGAGGTCCCACTTTCAGTTCCTTTGGGTATATGATATATGGTTATATGATAACCCAGTTTTATGTATATGATACATGGTTATGTGATAACCCAGTTTTAGGCATATACCCAACAGAACTGAAAGAACTGAAAGCGGGACCTCAGACAGATACTTGTACACCAAAGTTCATAGCAGTGTTAGTCACAATAGCCAAAAAACGGAAGCAGCCCAAGTGTCCATCAGCAGATAAAGGGATAAATAAAATGTGGTATATCCATAACAATGGAATATTATTCAGCCATAAAATGGTATATGCTACAAGGATGGGTGAACCTTGAAGACATCATTGAGTGAAATAAGCCAGACAAATAATATATGATTTCTTCCCCGGGCCTCCTTGACCCGTGTGGAGCTGACCCAAGCGCAGTGCTGATGTGTGCAAGGAGTGCCCTGCCACGCAGGGGTGTACCCCGCGTAGGGGAGCCCCACGCGCAAGGAGTGCGCCCCATAAGGAAAGCCGCCCAGTGCGAAAAAAAGTGCAGCCTGCCTATGAATGGCGCCGCCCACATGGAGAAATGACACAAGATGACGCAGCAAAAAGAAACACAGATTCCCGTGCCACTGACAACAACAGAAGCGGACAAAGAAGACGACGCAGCAAATAGACACAGAGAACAGACAACTGGGGCGGGGAATGAATAAATAAATGAATGAATGATGCAAATAGATTAGGACCTCGTTTCACATAACCAATATATCCCAAGACCCTTTGCGTAAGTTGAAAATGGTACATAATAGTTGAACCCCATTACTTATTACTTCTCATGCAACCATACCTATCACTTTTTTATAAGTAAGGCAAATAAACAGTGTAGTAACAATAAGTAAACAAAATTAATCAAATAAGTTTTTAAGCTTTTAAAATTCATACAGACCTGTAACAGTTTGATATTATGGATGAATTCCAAAAAGAAATATTGGATTATGCTTGTAATATTATCTGTACCTGGGCATGACTAAGTTATGATTAGGGCATTGAATTCCCACCCCTTGGTGGGTGGAGACTCACAGATAAAAGGCACGGCAAAGAACAGAATTGAGGGTTTTCTGATTTGGAGTTCTGATGTTGGAGTTTGATGCTGAAGACTTAAGCTGGAGCCCCGGGAAGTCAGAACACAAAGGAAAGAGAAGCCAGCCCCAGGAAGAAAGGAACCTTGAACTCAGATAAAAGCAAGCCCCAGAAACATAGGAACCCAGAAAGACTGAACCCTCACAGACGTTGGCAGCCACCTTGCTCCAAATAGACTTTGGTGAGGGAAGTAACTTATGCTTTATGGCCTGGTATCTGTAAGCTCCTACTCCAAATAAATACCCTTTATAAAAGCCAACCAATTTCTGGCATTTTGCATCAGTCGTTTGGCTGATTAATACAACACCCTACCAGCCTACCTTGCCCCAAATTCTCTCCACCCGTCCCCCAGAGGGAAAAAATTAGTGGCCATCAATGAGAGGCTGGCAAAGTGCCTGACATCAGCAAGCCAGTGGGTGGCATTGTGATACCTGAAGACGGGGGCTGGTCAGCGTTCTGCCTCCTCCCCCAGCATGTCACCCTACCACTCCCAATTCCCCAACTCTACACAGCATATGCATATTAGTGAACCCCATTATTTAATAAGTATTTCTTATACAAAATACCTATCACATATTATTATAAGGCAAATAAACATTCTAGTAGCAATAAATAAAATTAATCAAAATTTTTAAATTTTAATTCTCATTGCCTTTATTTTTTCTATTGTCAAGCATATATATCTAAATTTGCAAGTGTTATGTTTGCATAAAACGAGGTCTGACACAAAAGGACAAATACTCTGTGACTGCATTTTTATGAACCAAATATACTGTGTAACATATTGTATGATTCCAAAAAAAAATGTATAGGTCTCCAGTACATTTAATTGAGAGAAGTATGTTTTTATTCAACTGTATTTTCTTTTTTTAGTTTATAATTGTTTAAATTTTCAAATATTAAATACACCAAATAAAGTTTAAAAAAAAAAAAAGAGGTCTGACTATATTCTGGAAGTAAATAGTGACAAAAGTAACCTTGGTGTTCGTATCAGGAGCTTGTATGTCTGGCCCAAATCTGTCCGGTGGTGGCCTGAGGGACTCACTGTCCCAGAACTTGCCCTGCATGTACAAGGGAGCTCACAAAACTGTCCTACAGAATGCTATGGGAGAGCAGTCAAGTCATGCTGCCTGGGGCAAGGGATAACCAGTTCTAGAACATACACTGTAGTGCTTGAGACCACCGAGGATACTATTTCCTAGAGAGAAGGGGACATTTGTATATGTGTAAATGGGGAAATTCCTAGGGCCACATGTGCATGCCCAAGACAAGACACAGCCACAGAAAGGATTAATGAGGCCCTCTGCTTTGGCCTGGAACTATCCTCCCAACTCATTGTATAGATAAGCCCTGTAGGATAAGACAAGCATAGGTTAATGAGCAAAGGTTGGGAAACTTGCTTTCTTTATTTTCTTTTTTTCCTTTTTTGTTTTTTATTTTTGGTTAGCTCTTAGCATTTAAGGAAAGCTGTGTCAAAACACTAGCTGAGGGAAGTGGACTTGGCCCAATGGATAGGGCATCCACCTACCACGTGGCAGGTCCGCGGTTCAAACCCTGGGCCTCCTTGACCCGTATGGAGCTGGCCCATGCGCAGTGCTGATGCGCGCAAGGAGTGCCGTGCCACACAGGGGTGTCCCCCGTGTAGGGGAGCCCCACGCACAAGGAGTGCGCCCCGTAAGGAGAACTGCCCAGCGTAAAAGAAAGTGCAGCCTGCCCAAGAATGGCGCACAACACAGAGAGAGCTAACACAACAAGATGACGCAACAAAAAAAGAAAAACAGATTCCTGGTGCCGCTGATAAGGATAGAAGCAGTCACAGAAGAACACACAGCGAATGGACACAGAAAGCAGCCAACTGGGGGGGGGTAGGGGGGAAAGGGAGAGAAATTTTTAAAAAAAGAAAACTAGCTGGAGGGAAGCACCTGTGGCTCAATCAGTTGAGCTCCTGTCTACCTTGAGTTCACGTCCAGGGGCCTCCTTGTGAAGGCAGGCTCCCCCACACACTGAGGAGAGCCGCTCAGCCCACAAGCACCGTGGAGTACCACCTGGCCTGCAAGTGCCACAGAGAGCCAACCAGCAAGGTGACGCAACAAAAAGGGAGACAAGTAAAAACACAGAAGAGCACACAGCAAATGGACAGAGAGAGCAGACAACAAGCAAGCCACAAGGGGAGGGGAATAAATACAGACACATAGAAGAACACACAGCAAATGGACACAGAGAGTAGACAGCAAGCAAGCCGGAAGGCGGAGGAATTAAAAATAAAACCGTAGCTGGACACAAGCTTAAGGAACAGAGTCTAAATTCTAATGATAACACATTAAAATATCAAAATGTTCAGGTTTTGGGGAGCAGATGTAGCTCAGTGGTTGAGTGCCAGCTTCCCACATATGAAGTCCTGGGTTCAATCCCCTATAACTCCTAAAAAAAAAATGTTCAGGTTTAAACAAAAGGTTACACAACATACAAGGAAACAGGAAGTGAGGCCCAGACAAAGGAGAAAAATAAAGAATTAGATACCATCAAAGAGGAGGATGACACCTGAACATACCAGACAAAGACTTTTTAAAAATGGTCCTAAATATATTCTAAGAACTAAAGGAAAACAAGGACAAAGAACTAAAGAAAATCAGGGAAAAAAATAGAATACAAAGAAAATATCATCAGAGAGAAGTAAATTATGAAAAGGAACCAAATAGAGCTGAAGACCAGATTAACAGAAATTTTATATACCCTAGACAAAATAAATAAATAATTAAAATAAAATAAAATAAAATTCCCTAGAGAGGTTCAACCACAGATTGGAGGTAGAAGAAGAAAGAATCGAAGGACTTGAAGATTAAAAAAATTGGCATAATTCACACTGAAGAGCAGGGAAAAAAGTAAAGAAAAGTGAAGAGAGCTGAGGAACTTGTAGGATACCACCAAACATACCAATATACAGACTGCAGGAGTCTTAGAAGGAAAGAGAAAAGGGGACTGAGAGAATATCCAAAGAAATATTGGCTAAAAACTTCCCAAATTTAATGAAATACATGAATATACACATCTAAGATGCTCAACAGATCCCAAACAGTATAAACCCAAATACACCCATGCCGCAGCATATTATCTCAAACTGTTGAACATCAAAGAGAGACTTCTAAAAGCCACAAAAGAAACACAATGTGTCACACACAAAGGAGCTTTAATAAAACTAAGTGCTGACAAAGCAAGCAGTCACTGGGATGGCATCTAGAAAGTGCTCAGAGCAGAAAACTGCCAACAAGAATTCCATACCCAGCAAAACTGTCTTTAAAAAAATGAGGGACAGATAAAGATTCTGAGACAAACGAAAGCCAAGGGAGTTCATCACCACTAGACCAGCCCTGTAAGACATGCTAAAAAGAAAGACAATAGAGCTCAGTGGTTAGGTGCCAGCTTCCCACATATGAAGTCCTAGGTTCAATCCCGGGCCCCAGTACCTCAAAAAAAAAAAAAAAAAATTAAGTCCTCCTCAGCTATGTCTAAAGCAGTGCTGTGGAGTTTTGATTTTGGAGTTTGATGCTGAAGACTTAAACTGGAGCCCTGGGAAGTCAGCACGCAAAGGAAAGAGAAGCCAGCCCCTGGAAGGAAGGAACCTTGAAGCCAGAGTAAAGCAAGCCCCAGGAACACAGGAATCCAGGAAGCCTGACCCCTCACAGACGTTGGCAGCCATCTTGTTTCAAATAGACTTTCGCGAGGGATGCAACTTATGCTTTATGGCCTGGTATCTATAAGCTCCTACTCCAAATAAATACCCTTTATTAAAAAAATAAAATAGTGTTGTGGTCAGTAATCTGCCCAGATACCCAGGAACAAGAGGAATATGATGACAGCAAGAAGCACCTCCATGTCTACTACTGTTCGTGAGGCCAAAAGGTCCTGGTGCAGGACTGTCAGAGAAATTAACCATGAGGTCCCAGGATCAGTCCCCTGTGACAGATGCTGCCAAACATGCCCACAAGTTTTGTTACACAGAAGACCAGGAGACTGAAGGCACTGAACGACAGTACAGGAAGAAGTATGCAAAGTGTGGACTGCCACTCTTCTACAAGTCCCTGCTGAAGACTGCTCCCGTGGCCTTCACCGTGAATAGAGCAGTCATTAAGTGTGGCCAGGGTTTTGGGAAAACAAATATATATACTCAGAAACAAGAACCTCCTAAGAAGGTTGTAGCAGTTTGATATGGTTATGAATTCCAAAAATAGATATTGGATTAAGTTTGTAATCTGATCTGAAACTGGACCTGATTTATGATTAGGGCTTTAATTGGGCCACATCATTAGGTTATTGAGTCCCTGCCCCTTGGTGGGTGGGGACCCACAGATAAAAAGCATGGCAAAGGACAGAGTCAGAGGTTATTATGCTCAAGTCTTCTGCTTTTTTATTTTATTTTATTTTTGTTTTTGATGCTGAAGTCTTAAGCTGGAGCCCTGGGAAAAGAGAGCCATTTGCCTGATAGTCTACAGTTGACCTTGTGGAAAGAGGCAAAGCCTAGAGTGTCTCATAGTCTACAGCTAACATTGTGGAGAAAACAGGAGCTGAGCCCAGAGGAACCCAGGAAGCCTGAACCTTTGCAGACATCAGCAGCCATCTTGCTGCAACACATGAAAATAGACTTTGGTGAGGGAAGTAACTTATGCTTTACGGCCTGGTAACTGTAAGCTCCTACCCCAAATAAATACCCTTTATAAAAGCCAACCAATTTCTGGTATTTTGCATCAGCAACCCTTTGGCTAACACAAAGGTGGTGATGACCAAATGGAGTAAAGACATTGGTCAATTCAGCTCTGTCACTGTATCTATCATTGATGAAGAGGAAAAAGATTGAGGATAGAGAAGTTGCTGACTCGTATGCACAGAACATCAAAGTGACTGAAAATCAGCTGGAACACAAAGGCACGAGCAGGGAAGCAGACTTGGCCCAATGGATAGGGCATCCGCCTACCACATGGCAGGTCCATGGTTCAAACCCCAGGCCTCCTTGACCCGTGTGCAGCTGGCCCATGAGCAGTGCTGATGCGCGCAAGGAGTGCCGTGCCACACGGGTGTCCGCTGCATAGGGGAGCCCCACACGAAAGGACTGTGCCCTGTAAGGAGAGCTGCCCAGCGCAAAACAAAGTGCAGCCTGCCCAGAAATGGCGCCGCACACACAGAGAGCTGACACAGCAAGATGACACACCACAAAGAAACACAGATTCCCAGTGCCGCTGATAAGGATAGAAGCAGTCACAGAAGAACACACACAGCGAATGGACACAAAGAGCAGACAACTGGGGGGGGGGGGAGCAGAGAAGGGGAGAGAAATAAATAAAAAATAAAAATAAAAACAAAGGCACGAGCAAGAAGCCCTGCAAAGGCTGGCTGAATTGGAAGCCAAGGAAGCTAAAATGAAGGGTATGTACTACTCAGCCAAAGGGGTGCTGATGCAAAGTACCAGAAATCTGTTGGCTTTTATAAAGGGTATTTACTTGGGGTAAAAGCTTACAGTTACAAGATCTAAAGAGTCCAACTCAAGGTTACTTCCTCACCAAAGTCTGCTGCCACATGCTGAAGGAAGATAGCAAGTGACCTCTGCCTGGTCTCTCCTTCCTTCTTTTTCTTAAGGCCCCATGGGCCCAGCTTCTTCTGATCTCAGCTGTAGGCCGGCATAAGGCTCATCTCTCTTCCTAGGGCTTTCTATCATATGGCAGGACCAAAATGACCAAGTTCTCTCCTCCTCTGTGTCTATGGAGCTCTCTTTCTTCCTGTGCCTTCCACTGTGTATCTTCTTGAGCAAGTGTCCATTTAGATAGAGCCCACCAAGGGAGTGGGGACTTAACCTGAGTTAAACCCTACTGAGGTGGTTGAATCAAAGCCTTAATCGTAACATAATCAAAGACATCTCAGCTGAATCTAATATAATCAAAGGGTATCACACGCAGAGGAACAGACCAATTTACAAATATAATCTCTCTTTTTGTAATTCATAATACACTCAAACAGCCACAGGAGACCATGATTGACAACTAGCTCAAATGACCTGGTCCCTTCCCCATGCCCAGTCTGGAAGCAAGCACTTAGAGCAGAGGAAAAAGACCTTTTTCCTGACTACATGGGGACTGGTTACTACCTTTGTGCCTTAGCAGAGGGCTTCATGTTGCTTCCTGTTATTTCCTGTTGATTCTCCTATATTAAGTGAGGCCTTTAACTGAGTACATTTGCCCTATTTCCAGCTGGAGAGGGTGGGCAAAAGTAATATTTCAGGAGATGGATTTTTCTCAATTTTTCTGCATATAGGTTTTCTGTACTATTTTTGTCCACTAAGGCATTTGATTTAAACTTCTTCGGATGTGTAAAAACTATATGAAGGAGGGGGAAGGGAAGAAAGAAAGAAAGAAAGAAAGAAAACTACATGAAGGGATTGGATGTGGCTCAAGCAATTGGGTGCCCGCCTCCCACATGGGAGGTCCCAGGTTCAGTTCCTGGTACCTCTTAAAGAAGACGAGCAAACACTGCAACAAACAGATGCCACAACGAGCAGACACCACAACCAGCAAGGGCCGCAACCACAAGAAGCAGACATTGCAACGAACAGACAAGGCAGCCAGCAGACAACGCAGCCATCCAGGAGCAGATGTGGTTCAGGAAGCTGAGCACTCGCCTCCCACATGGGAGGTCCCAAGTTTGGTTCCTGGTGCCTCCTAAAGAAGACAAGCAGACAGACAAAGGAGCTATCTGGGTAGGGATGGGCATGCGGGGGCAGAGGGGGATAAGTAAAGAAATAAATCTTTTAAAAACATGCACACTCTATATGAATAGCAGGGCTCCTGAGGGCTCTAGAGACATTCAGCAACTATAAGCAGGGCAGACAGATCAGGAATTCAGCACCCTGCCAGTTGGCCTCAGTTTGGAATTTATGTTCCCCAGTGTAATAAAGTTAGACCCATTTATAGTTTCCCTACATTTGGCTCTTCTGCCCTCTTCATTTGAACCTATAATTAGCACTATACTTGATAAATATGTTTCTAAGACTTAAATCTTTGGTCTGTCCATGTGCCAGTTGAGCTCTGATTTTCAGCAGAGTTGCAAAACCTACTCTAATTCATAGGACTCACCCAGGACAACAAGGAGATAGTGATGGACAATGCCCATTCCAAGAAACAGAGAGTGTCTATAACTGCAAGCAAGATATTTCCATCCATGTGCCCCATGGGATCTAAGCTCCCTCTCAATTATTATAGAAGCAGAGTGGGTATCACATCCCAAAATCCTCCAGACTGAGGAATGAACAATGGACTAAGGCAGACATTATTATTCTACTATAGATTTATTATTATTCTAGCAGTGGAAGAACTCTTATCATTGATATAAAGGCCAGGTCCATCAGAGGTTCTGAGGAATGGGAGAGGGAAGAATAGGTGTACTATCAGGGCATTTTCAGAACATTGGAGTTGTCCTGCATGACACTGCAGTAATAGATACAGGCCATTGTATATTTTGTCATAACCTACAAAATTGTGTGGGGCAGAGTATAAACTATAATGTAAACTGTAGTCCATGGTCAGTAGCAACACTTTAATATATGTTCATCAATTATAACAAATGTACCATACTAACAAAGGATGTTGTTAGAGTGGGAAAGTGTGGGAGGGGGGAGGAGTGGGACATATGGGAAAGCTTTATATTTTTTATGGAGCATTTATGTAATCTAAAGCTTCTTTAAAAATAAAAAAAAATTTAAAAATAAAAATAAACTGTGAATAAAACTTTTAAAAAACTTTATGAATAGATCACTATCACTATTTTCTAAAGTGGGTATTTTTCTTCCTTCTTCAAAGTTCATAAAATAAAGGTTTTTGAGGGAAAAAAATATGCTGTATTAGCATTCTCTAGGTAAACAGAATCAACAAGAGATATCTGTGGACAGTGAGAAATTTTATCAGAGTCTCTCATGGGACTGTGGGGATGCACAAGTCCAGGTTCCGCAGGCAGGCTGCAACCAGCAGTTCCAATGAAAGTCCAGGGAAGGTCCTTGATGAGTTCTGGGAAACACTGGCTGTCCAAAGATAAGCTGGGAAATTCTCACTCAATGCTGGAATCACTTCCCCTTTTAAGGTGTTCAACTGATTGGATAAAGCGTCACTCATTGCTGATGGCAATCTCCCTGATTGATGTAACTGTAATCAGCTATCTATGATTTACCACTGCAGTGAAGTCAATGTTGACTGAAGTCCATAAATGCCCTTGTGTTACAGTTAGCCCAGTGCTTGCTTGACCAAACAACTGGGCACAATTACCTGGCTGAGTTGACACATTAGCCTGACCATCACACATGCTACAGGGAATTCTGCAGGTTGAAAGGAAAGGACAATAGACAATATATCAAAGCTGCGTGAAGAAAAAAGATCTCCAGTGAGGGTAATGACATTGGTAAAAATAAATGCCAGTACTATTGCATTTTGGTTTGTATTCCACTTGCCACTTCTTATGGAATCTAAAAGGTAAATGCATAAAATGTAATGATAAATCAGTGGTTTTCTACTCATAATGTATAAACATGTATATTGTGAAAAAAACTACATGGCAGTGGGGTGTTGTATAAGAACAGAGTTTGTGCATACCACTGAGTTAAGTCAATATCAAAATAAATGAGACTGTCACAGATTTAGAATGTTAAATTAAAGCCCATGGTAAAACAAAATATTGGAGAATATGCAAGCAATTAGAGACAGAAAAAAGTACAGGCTGCCAAGGGCAAGAAACAGGAAATGGGGAGTTACTCCTTAATGAATAAAGGTTTCTGTTTGGGGGGATAGGAAAGTTTTACTAATGGAAGGTGGTAAGGGTGCCACAATATTGTGAATGTAATTAATCACATCGAATGATATGTTTGGGAGTGGTCAAGATAGGAAAGTTTATGCTGTATATATGTTGCCACAATTTACAAAAAGAAAAATGAGCAACTAAAGAAAATAAAGAGAGAATGGCAATTAAATGCTATACATAATCCTAGATGGCACCTAGCAAGGGAGAAAAAAAGGCTTGAAGGGTCATTATTGGAACAGATAAAAGAATGAAATATAAACTGTAAACTTTATGCCAATGTTAAATTTCTTGAACGTGATACTACAGTTAACGAAGTTACATAAGTGAATACTCTCGTTTTTCGGAAATGTGCGTGGCAGTATTAAGTGTTCAAGGAACATGATGCATACAACCTACATTCAAGTGTTCAAAAACTGGATTGATAAATAGAACTGACAGACATATAGACAGATGAACAGATAGATGGATAGATACATAGACTAATACTGCAAATGTGGCCAAATGTTAAAATTGGTGGATCTGCGTGTGGAGCTGGCCATGCGCAGTACTGATGCGCGCAAGGAGTGCCGTGCCACACAAGGGTGTCCCCCGCGTGGGGAGCCCCACGCGCAAGGAGTGCGCCCGTGAGGAAAGCCGCCCAGCGTGAAAAGAAAGTGCAGCCTGCCCAGGAATGGCGCCGCCCACACTTCCTGTGCCGCTGACAACAGAAGCGGACAAAGAAACAAAAGCAGACAAAGAAACAAGACGCAACAAATAGACACCAAGAACAGACAACCAGGGGAGGGGGGGGAATTAAATAAATAAATCTTTTAAAATAAAAAATAAAAAAAATAAATAAATAAAATAAAATTGGTGGATCTGGGGGTAGGAGTATGCTGGAGTTCTCTGTATGGGGTTTGTATTAATTTTGAAACTACTAAGTGTGAAAGTAGTCCCCAAAAAAAATTTTTTTAAGTTTGCCTTAGGCCATATCCTATCCTATTAATACAGTGACCAGATAATTTATCATCCAAAGCTGTTAAATAGACTGCTGTGGTCATTAATAATCATGTTGGGACAAGAATAAATTGTGATTGGGACAAGAAAACCAGGACTGTCAGAGGTAATCCAAGACATAGGGTTACCTCACCTATTAACAACTATTCTCCGTTACCTAGGAACATGCTGATTTTTAAAAAAAAAAATTTTTTAATCATTACTTTGCTTTTTTAACTGTTAATTTCCTAGACTTCAGATGATTGGTGATAAGTAAACTACAAAACATGCTAAAACACGTACATAAATTATTTAGGCATTATGATCGCTCATCAACATGGATACTTACAGATTAATTTCACTAGATTAACATGTAAAAATTTGTAGCATAATTCTGTAACTTCTGTTCATCTCAATCTGAGATTTCTTACTGAAAAGTGCTTCCAAAAGTACATAATGCTCAAACTTTAAGAGTTAAAATTAACAGAGTAAATACTTCACAGAATTGTAAAACAGGGAAAAGTTTAGGGAGAGGGTTCATTGACTAAACTCTACTTTTCACAGATCAAATTTATTCCTAACTGGCTCATCTTCACCACTTGGGGAGAAAAAATATTTGCTAACACCAAAGTGTACTTTAAATAAATAATGTAATATGAAAATATTAATCAAAGAAGTTTAAGTTTACTCCATTTCTCTAAAATTAGATTTCTACTATAAAACAAAAAGTACCATGGTTGACAAGTTGTTTATGTAACTTCTAACTTTAAGTCCAAGACTAAGTACCAAACATTAGAATTCCTCAATTGTTCTCTCTCAAATACTCTAAATCCTGATTACAAAACCAGGTCTTAGTAAAGTAACTAACTGTATAACATGCATAATTGTCTGATACATTAAAAAATTCCCTTCTAAAGTCTAAGGACATATATTACTAGAAGGAAAGCTAAAAAAAATGTAACATGGGAATGTATAACATAGTGAAACCTCATGTAAAAAAACAAATATGGGTGACATTGCATATATGACTGTTTTTACAAAATATAAATACAAATAAACTAGAGAAAAGGAGACCGAATAGCTGCTATGTACGGCAGGGGATGCACAGCGAGATTGAGAGGTGATGACTTTTGTTTGGTTAGTTTTTTTTATTATTATTATTAATACTGGCTTAATGAAAATCCCCTGGGAATGATTGGGGTGATAAAAGCACAACTATTCGACTACACCAAATACCATTGATTGCACTTTGGATGAATTGTATGCTTTATGACATGTACCAATAAAATTGATTTGTTAAAAAAAAAATCAACTAGACAAAAAAGTTAATTATGCATTCTTGAAAATGAAGAATAATCACAGAGAACCAGTTCCATAAAAGGAAAAAGGGCACAGGATTGGAGTCTGACGCAATGCTGCTAAATCATCTCAATAAACACAGATGAGGTGGCACTAGAACTGAGAGAAGGGCTAAATATTTTTTATATATTACTACAGCATGTTACTACCTAATATTATATATATGTGTGTTTATTTCTGTCTCCTTCACTAGATGTTAAGTGCCACAAGGTAGAAATTTTTTTGTTCCCCACCTACTTCATCCCAAGCACTGTGTTCAATGCTGGGGTTGCAGGCAGGCAATAGCATATGATGTACAAGGACTATACTGCACAACTCCAGGGAATGCCATTCAGACCACAGTGTCAATGGTGCAATGTGGTCATTTTAGTGTAGTAGCTGCTCAATTTTTTCTTGAATAAATGAACAAAGGAACAAGGTAGCCTCTCCAACAAAAGCTTTAATCTCAATTACCTCCAACTTCCTGTTGAGCAAATTCAGAGAACATTTTGTTTTTGCTTTTTAGAAGGTACCAGGGACTGAACCTGGGACCTCGTACATGGGAAGCAGGTACTCAACCACCGAGCTACACCCTTATTTTTTAAAGCATTGAAGCACCACTGCTTAAGGGCTCCTAGTTTGGGTCCTAGAACAGATATAAACTAATAATGCTAAATATGTTTAATTCAACAGTATGTATATTCATGTGTAAATATGTTATATAATATCTTTTGTTTTTAGAAGTTGTAGGTTTACAGAAAAAGAATGCATAAGATAGTTTTCATATACCACCCTATCATTAACATTTTGCATTAGCGTGGTACACTTGTTGCAATTAACATAATGTCTTTTTGAGATGTTTAATCTAAATTTTTTTTTCAAATGGAAAACACTTATCTCTCTTTTGAGACAGTTAACTTTCCAGAGCAAAAAGAAAATGTACACTCTGATAAATTAAAATCACCAAGCAGAGGCAAAGATGGCAGCACAAGAACACCTTTGTTGGATACCACAAGGTACGAAACTTAGTCTCCTTACATGGATTTTCCCCCAAGTGCCATCTTTAAAATACTGGGAAGCAAAATTTTGCAATAATGATCTCTGCACAATATGCCTGCTCCTCTCCCTAGACCCTCTCCCTTAAATAACACAGCAAGTAATACTGAAAACCACCGTCCTGTATTTCATATCCCTACAGGCTACTATTCCCATTTTTAATCCCAGTACAATCTTAGACACCACAATTCAAGACAGATAAAAATCTGTCTATTCACTTACTGTATAACAGCTGTTTTGTACTGACTATATGCCAGTTACTTTCTTCACTTTTTCAGATATTGGTGGAAACAACTGATTGAATAGCATCAAAGAGTACTGATAAGCAAAATAAAGAAATAAAGTTGAGACAAAACGATATACAACTGGAGAAGACAGCCCCTACTACTTAGTATCTATTTGGTCTTCTATAAAACATTTAACCCCTCTGGCAACTCAATTTCCTCAGTCGTAAAATGGGGAATACTATCACCTGCCTTATAGGACTATAGTAGGATTTAAATGAGACACATTAAACAACACCTGACTCATATGACAAATTAAACAAACCTTAATTTACTCCTCTCCTTATTAATCTACCATCAAATGGGCAGAAGGGCAAAATGCATAATTTAAAATAAGTTATTAAAGCCTTTCAAATCAACCAAGCTGATGTGCCCTAAGAGTGCAAATATCTCTTAGATGAAATAGTTACATTTCCTTAACTGTTTGTGATTAAAGGAGGCTCAAGTGATGAAACTAAATACAATGCATGGTCCTGTATTGGATCCTGGCTCAAGAAAAAAACTGCTATGAAAGACATTATTGAGACAATTTGTAAATTTAGAATTCAGGCTTATATTTGAGAGTAATATTATATCAAGGTTAAATTTCCTGAATTTTATATTAATGCTCTAAAAGGTAAGAGAATTTCCTTTAAAAACATATACACACTTTTTTCATGGTAGGATAAAAAATATAAAAATAAATATAAAATAAAAGAAGGCATATTTTCCATCAATTCATTCAAAAAGATTGAGCACTACGTCTGGCAGTCACTATTATGAGCACTCAGAAAGCTGCTGTGTACACAACAGTTGCTGTATTTTAAAAAAGGAGTTACACCAAAACATTAAATGACTAAAGTATTAGATATCCTTATCACCCTGAATAGCTATGTCATTCATTTGGTATCTACTTGAACTGACTGGTTTTGTTCATAATTTTTCATATGCACACTATTCAGTCCTCAAGGTAGGGTCTGTGTTTTATTTATACTCTATTCTAAAGATGGTACACAGTGATTTCAAAAAACAGGCTATTCAATATGCTATTCATACATTCATTTAACAGATATTCCCTGAGCATCTTCTACGTGGCTGACACACTAGGCACTGGGGTAGAGCTGTTTGCAGGGGAGAAGAGGGAGTGCCTGCACTCATGGAGCTTATTGCCTACTCTAACTGAAGAGCCTACGGGAGAAGAACTTTAATCAAAGGTATATACCTTGGGAAGAGGATTTGGCTCAATGGATAGAGCATCCGCCTACCACATGGGAGGTCCAAGGTTCAAACCCAGGGCCTCCTGACTCGTGTGGTGAAGCTGGCCCACACGCAGTGCTGATGCATGCAAGGAGTGCCCTGCCATACAGGGGTGTCCCCCGCACAGGGGAGCCCCACACGCAAGGAGTGCGCCCCGTAAGGAGAGCCGCCCTGAGCAAAAATCTTGCAGCCTGCCCAAGGAGTGGGGGCGCACACGTGGAGAGCTGATGCAGCAAGATGACGCAACAAAAAGAGACACTGATTCCCGGTGCCACTGACAAGAATGCAAACAAACACAGAAGAACACACAGCGAATTGACACAGTGGGCAGACACCTCGGGGGCGGGGGGGGGGGGGGGGGGGGGAGGGGAGAAAAATAAAATAAAATAAAATAAAATAAATCTTTGAAAAAAAAAGTATATACCTACCTCCAGATAAAATTACAGTAACAGTCTAAAAATGAAAAAATAATCTAATAGCAAAATACTGATAATTCAAAAGCATCAGAAGTGGATGTGGCTTAAGTGACAGAGCTTCCACCTACCACATGGGAGGGCTTGGGTTCAATCCCTAGGGCTTCCTGGTGAAAAAATAAGACAAATAAGCATGCCCGCACAGTGAGCCAGTGCCCACACGAGTGCCCACATGGTCAGTGCAAGTCCTCACGCACGGTGATCCAGTGCCCACGTAAGTGCCCACAACAGGTGCCTGCACGGTGAACCAGTGCCTGCGCAAGTGAGTCATGCAGCAAGATAATGACTCAAGAAAAGGGAGACAAGAGGAGAGTCAAGGTGAAACACAACAGAAACCAGGAACTGAGGTGGTACAATTGACAGGGGACCTCCCTCCACATCAGGAGTTTCCAAGATTGAGTCCTGGTGAATCCTAGAGGAAATAAAATAAGAAAACAACACCACAAAAACTGCAGGACAGGAGGGGAAGGGAGGAAAATTAATACTTTTTTTTTTTTTTAAAACATCGTAAGTTTAGGATCTGAGAGCAGCACATACTCAAAGTACCTCAAAAAGCCAATATACATTATAACCCATTAACTTTAATGTAGATGTTTTTTCCATCTTTGATGTAACCCATTTCGCTCTCTAAAAATATCTAGGTTATATTTAAATAAAGTTAATACATTTTATGTATTGTTTTGTTTTGTTTTTTATTTATTTCTCTCCCCTTCCCCCCCATTGTCTGCTCTCTGTGTCCATTTGCTGTGTGTTCTTCTGTGTCCACCTGCATTCTTTTTTTTTTTAAGATTTATTTTTTTATTTACTTCTCTCTCCTCCCCCCGCCCCCCGCCCCAGTTACCTGTTCTCTGTGTTCATTTGCTGTGTGTTCTTTTTTTGTCCACTTCTATTGTTGTCAGCAGCATGGGAATCTTGTCTTTTTTTTTTTTTTTAAGATTTATTTATTTCTCTCCCCTTCCCCCCGCCCACCCCGGTTGTCTGTTCTATGTGTCTATTTGCTGCATCTTCTTTGTCCACTTCTGTTGTTGTCAGCAGCACGGGAATCTGCTTCTTTTTGTTGCGTCATCTTGTTGCATCAACTCTCTGTGTGTGTGGCGCCATTCCTGGGCAGGCTGCACTTTGTTTCATGCTGGGCGGCTCTCCTTACGGGGTGCACTCCTTGTGCGTGGGGCTCCCCTACGCGAGGGCACGCCTGCATTCCAGGGCACTCCTTGCACACATCAGCACTGTGCGTGGGCCAGCTCCACATGGGTCAAGGAGGCCCGGGGTTTGAACCGCGGACCTCCCATGTGGTAGACGGACGCCCTAGCCACTGGGCCAAGTCTGCTTCCCTCTGCTTACATTCTTGTCAGCAGCACTGGGAATCTGTCTCTTTTTTGCTGCATCATCTTGCTGCATCAGCTCCCCATGTGCGACGCCACTCATGGGCAGGCTGCACTTTTTCACACGGGGTGGCTCTCCTTGAGGGGCATACTCCTTGCACGTGGGGCTCCCCTATGCAGGGGATGCCTCTGCGTGGCATGGCACTCCTTATGTGTGACAGCACTGCATGTGGGCCAGCTCACCACATGGGTCAAGAGGCCCTGGGTTTGAATCCTGGACCTCCCATGTGGTAGGCGGATGCTCTATCAGTTGAGCCACATCTGCTTCCCTTATGTCTTGTTTTTCCCCCCAACCCTGTACTTCCATAGAACTTTTTACCCAAAACCCAAAATGCTTTTTACTCTGTAACTCAGTTTTACAAAATGCCCCTGGGGAGTATGAGAAAAATAAAATATTCCAATTACAAGATAAAAAATGCAAATATCAGGGGGAGGAGGTAGAGAATATGGGAATCTCCTATATTTTCAATTAACATTTAGGTAATCTAAAGCGCCTTTAAAAATAAAGGAAAATTTAAAATAAAAAATTTCAGAAAATCAGCTCAGTAATGTACAGAAATGAAGCTTCACTAATTGTCCAAAAGAAATGCAAAATATACAATTCAAAGTAAGATAGCACTTTTCTGAGGTGGATCCTGAAGGATATGGTCACTTTTGTTCTGTTCCTTAGTTTCCACAACAAGTGGTAATCCTATCACCTATTCAGCTGGTTTCCAGATTTATAGTCTTTACATAATTAGGTATTTGGGAAACATGCAATAAGTACCTATTAAAGAACTTGTTTAAGGAATTCGTATGTATTCACTTCTACAGATGTTGTAGGTTTTAATCCATGAGCTAAACTGAAAGTCCATATATTTGGACTACAGAAATGGCCAGTATCAGAATTTTTTAAAGGTGCATTTTCAGTTGGCTACCAGAGATAATCCTATGAACTCTACACCACCACTTTTGGTTCAAAATGGCGACAACATTGTTTTCCACATTACTTAATATCTCCTACATTGCACTTCACATAAGAACTATCCCTTAATTTGATATAAGGAAAAATTTGCTCTACTCTAAGGAACTCATATTTTCCCCTAATCATCCAAGAGTCAAATACATTATTACATTTCCCTCTGACTTTTTTCCCATATTTGACCCTCCACTTCAATCACTGTGATTGCATTATGATGGTTAATATTACATGAATAGAAGTACAGAGTGATAAAAAAAAAAAAGCACATTACAGAAGAACTCAGGAATTTAATTAAAATTAAAATTAAATAATACAGCACTTTACATTTACTCAAAATACTTATTTTGAGCCTCACAAATAAGACATGGACTCTGAGAGATTCAATGACCACTTCAAAAAGCCCAAAAACTAGTGACAAAGCCAAAGGTACCAGCAGACAGACCTAAAACAGAGCAGTAGGAAGAGTTTGACATATTTTCCAAAGATTCCTGTCAGGTTCTGAGTACAATATCAGTGTGTTTGCTAAGGGTGACACACTGGTGGAGCAAAGAAATGCTAATTCTTGGTTTTCAGATTAACAGAGAGCTTAATATGACATTACAACAGCAAATACATCACACTGCAATTCAACTGGACACTCAAAGCATATCAAAAGAAAATCATTCTATAACATGCAGAATATATCATAAGTTCATCCCCCTACCTACACACACACTACCTGGGGGAAAGGCAAAACTAGAGAAACACCTGTTGGTGGTATGGCTTTTTGGAGCAAGTTAAATGTCTCTAGACACAGTGAAGGAAATAATCTAAAAAGAGTCAGAAGGAAAGGAAGGGAAAAATCAGCATGATCAAGGGCAGTTAAGTAAACAACAAAGTACAAAAGTAGCAACAGGGAACCCCTCAATTACATATCAAATAAAGAGGAATAAATTTCTCTCTACCAAAAAAAAAAAGGTCTTCTGCAGTTTAAATCCTTAGTGGGAAAACACTGCTTAGACTCAGAGCACAGAAAACTTTTTACCGAAGAGTCCCTCTGAGTCCTTTAACACAACTAAAAAATACTGAATGGGCTGCATGAGAGCCTGACTCCTTCAAAACAAACATGAAAATGTTATGATGATTATGGCTTCTCTGGTAATAGCCAGCTAGGTAAATCAAAGATTATTCTAATAATGACAGTAACAACAGCAACAACAAAATAGTTGAGTGAAATATAAATCTCTACTGTTAAATTCAGGAGAAAGCAAAGGATAGTGAGGAACTGCCTGACATTTTAAACATTTACCTGGCTAGGAAAGCTATGACCCAAAGAAATAACCAACATCCAAGGCCACTATTTCCATGAAATCACCTACTGAACCAAAAGAAATAGTTGAGAATCTGAGCTGTAGTCGTGACAGCTATTAGGATAAGGGAGCAAAAGAACAAACTATTACTGGATGAATCATGCAGTTGGAAAGGAGAATCAAAGAAGACAGGCATTATGGAGCATGTGCTACAGGATCCCATTTAAAAGAAATTTAAAAACAGGAAAAATAAATAATATTGGCTAATGCAAAGTGTTAATAGGGGGTAGGGTATTCTGAATACTATTTTTTACATGCTTTTTCTGAAAGCCTACATACAAGCTCTCTAACTAAAAAATCTTATGAGGGAAAAAATATTGGCTATAGAGGCAATGGTAGTAGCCACCTTTAAAGCTGGTTATTAACTAGGAGGAAACATAAGGGAGCCTTCTGAGGTGCTAGAAATGTCCTATACATTTAACTGAATGGTAATTATATAGGTGTATAACATGTAAAAGAAAAACTTGCCATTTTTGAAATTTTTAGCAAGTAGCAATTATGTATTTTTTTAAAGTTTGCAAGGAGGAAAACACTAAAATGTATCCCTACCAAAAGATGGGAAGGACTGAATAAATCAAACTCACAACACAAAGGGTGTACAAGATTTAGTTTTAAAACTCCGTAACTGTGTTTTGTAACATGTTAAATTGTGGAAATATTTTCATGATACTTCTATTTTTAATTAATTTTTATTCTGCTCCACCATGGAATGAAATTAGAACAAGTACCTAAATTTGGTAAACCATTTGAAAGAATAAAAATTTTTGATGGGGAAAAAAAGGTCTTCTCAATCTACAGCTTGAGCAATCCATTTTCCATGGACTAAAACTTTAGACACTAGCAAATGTCTATCGAAGAGCCCATAGAAACAGAGGAACCTTATGCATACCAGTAACATAAAACCTATTGAAA
Source organism: Dasypus novemcinctus (assembly GCF_030445035.2). Lineage (NCBI taxonomy): Eukaryota > Metazoa > Chordata > Mammalia > Cingulata > Dasypodidae > Dasypus > Dasypus novemcinctus. Next base: position 14,244,278 of record NC_080697.1, read on the forward strand.
GGAAGAGCTTACCAGACTCAAATCAACCCACTTCAGAAACACAGAGCATAGAAATATACAACCTGCTTCATAAATGCATAGTTCATAAACTTAATTCAGAATTAAAACTTATCCTCTTCTAAAGGACCAAACACAAATCAGAGAAAGCCATCAGATTAGTCCATCATCTACCACAGCAATGACACAAATCTTCTTAAAAGTGAAAAAACAAATATTTCAAAGTAAATCCTCCCTAGCCTGATATTTATGTATTTATGGTCTTCAAATATTTTTAAAGGGTCCTTAAAACAGTTTCATTAGCATCCTTCTAGAAAGAATTCTATTATCTTTCATTCTTCCAGCAATTTAAAAGCTACCAAATGTTCATTTCTACGTTAGATTATTGATTTCTTGCCTTTTAACAGCTGCTTGACAAATTACCTCACCTCATTCCTCAGGGGGTAAGGACAGCATGATATCCATGAATTCAAAAATGGGACCACAAACTGATCAGTGACAGATGAGCTAATTGCTGCAGATGAGTTAGATACTGCTCTAATAAAGTAGGCATTCATAGCAGACTACAATTAAATGCTTACACTCTAAACATTTTACAGACCTTTTCTTAAACTTACTTTTATTTTAAAAATATAAGATAGGTTCAGGAAGTCAAGAAGTTTATACATCTTTAGAAGAGCTTCTACAGAAAGCCTTGTCTTCAGAGTATTTATCCTGAATAGTATGCACAACTTTCTTTAGCTTTATTTCAACCTAAGAGATCTGTGAGCCACAAAATAGTCCATTAAGACTAAGTTTTTAAAATACTTTCCAGATTTTTAGCAAAATAAAAGCCATAAATTTTCAAAGATACAATAAATACATTAAATAGTATGGTAAAAAAAAAAAAAAAAAAAAAAACCTGTTTCTGTTGTATTAGCCTACATTCATTCTCTGATTCATGTCAGAATATGACACAAAGAGAAAAAGTAAACAACAATCTTGCAAACCTCCAGAACATAAAAAGAACTGTTTTCCCCCCATAAGAATAATGAAATTCTGTGGCTATAAAGGAGTATTTTAAATATAACATATTCCAGCCAAGTTACTCTTGCTCAGTTAGCTTCTTTTGGACAGAAGCAACAGACATTTCTCTGATTTCAAGATTAATACAAACTTGTTAATTCCTTTAAAGTGATCATCTGTGGTAGTTTAGAGTTTTTTACATTGTGGGTAATACAATTTCAACATCTTTCAACCACTTGAAGGAAGAAAAAAAAAAAAACTAACAACGGCATCTTCAAATGTCACTTTTGCATCTGACAATGGTGGTGCTAATTCACGCTATTCCCATAACAAAACTGGAGAGAGCCAAGCAAGCATACAATTTAGGGATGGTAACTCCTACCATTCAAAACATTATACGTCTCTCTCTTCCACCTTTGTGACCTGAAAGCTCTGGGTCCCTACCCGAACCCCCTGGTTAGCTGGCTGATTTTCGAGCAGGTTTGATCTCTCCTGCCTTGCGAGGCAACAGAGTTAATTTTGTTTTTAAAGTTGATGTCATAGCGGCTACAAACTTTTTTTCAGCGTCCCTGCCTGGCTGCCAACTGGAGTTCTCTGTTCACTTCCTCACCAACTTGAACCACCCCCAAACAGTTTGAAAGTAAGCTGGAGTTCAGACACCGGCAGGAGCTGACACACTTTCAAGAAGGGGTTTGACACCGCAGAAAACTTTCACTTCTCTTCTCCAGCCCCTTCCACTGAGGGAACCCGACCCTTCGCTCTCGCTTCCCGAGAAGCCCCCTCGCAGACTGGACAAGGACACGGAGAGCAGACCCTTCCCTTCTACTGCCCCCCAAAAGACACCCCCCCCCCAAATCCCTCTCCCCCCCCGGACTCAGGTCCAGTTCTTGACACAAAAGAGCCGGGCCAGCAGGGCTGTCGCGGCCCTCCCGAGCCCGGTGCCACCCTCCACCGCACACGCAGACCCTGTCTCCAGGCCCCCGAGCCTGGAGGCTTCCTGCCCCGACCCGGCCAGACAAAGCCCCGGCGGCTGGGCCGGGGCTGCCAAGCCTCCGGCCCCGGGCCGCCGCGCTCTTACCCGGGCCTCGTCCACAGCGACGCCGGCGCCGCCGCTTCCCCCGGCCTTGGCGGCGGGGCAGCTGGCAGCGCGCGTCTTGGAGGAGCGGGTCCGAGAGGAGATGAAATGGCTGCTGCCTCCGGGCGCCCCAGGCTCGGCTCCGGCCCCGGGCCCAGGCCCGGGCCCAGGCGACTTGGACCCGAGAAGGCGCAGAGAGCTCTTCCGCGTGTTCACCATGGTCCGGCCGGAGGACGCGGTCCACGCCGCGCCCGCCGCGCCCAGGAGAGAGACGAGGAAGGTCGCCGCCGGCCGGGCAAGCAGGGCCACTGGAGCCGAACCGGCCCGGGAGAGACGAACCGGTCCGGACGCGGCGGAGCAGGGACAAGGGCAGGTGAGAGGAGGACCGAGGAAAGGAAGTCGGCGTGAGAAGGCAAGTCGCGGGAGGCGGGCACGAGGCTCCGGGCCGACAGCGCAGCCCCTCCGCCGGTTTCGCCTTCCTCAGCGGGAGCCGGGCGGAGCCGCCATTTCTGCCTCTTTCTCTCTCGGTCTCGCTGTCGCTCCGTGCGTCAGGGCTCAAGCGCCGCAGGGCCGACGCGAGCGCTTCCGGCCGTGGCCGCTGTGGGGCGCTGCCGGCCCGGCCAGCCCCTCCTTTCCCGGCTTCTCCCTCCGCTCCTCCCTCGCCGCCCAGTAGGCCCCGCCCAGCGGCGCGGCGGCGGCTCGGCGGCCAGGGGAGGGACGCTCTGGGCCGCGTCAGCTCTATGGTTTCCTGGGCCAGCCGGCCGGGCGAGAGCCGGCCAGACCCCGCGCGGGCCGAGCTCGCGTGCTGGAGTTGGCCCGGGAACCCCTCACCCAGGCCGAGGACCTCAGACACCCCACCACCACCACCATCACCGTCGCTCGCCTGGATGGAGCAGAACATCCAAGCAAAGGCGGGAGGTCGAGGGGGCGCTGGTGACGAGGACGCGGTGCGCGGAGGTGGAATTCCGCAGCTACCCGAGGCAGAACACTGAACAGAAATCGAACTTTTCATGTCGATAAAAATGAGAATACCTGATCAAACACATAGGCAAAAAGAACATTTTTATACTACGATTATCAAAACCGCTGCTCTAAAGTAGAAATTATGTTTATAGCAAAACCTCACGATATGGGAGCATGTGTAGCTCGGTTGGGCGCCTGCCTTCCATATAAGAGGTCCCGGGTTCAATCCCAGGTACCTTCTAAAAAGAAAAAGAAAAAAAATTCACGATGCATAGAAGAGAGCCTACTAATAGGCAGAAGTTTTTCCAGTGTACTGCACAAAAAAATTGAAGATTGGAAAAAAGTCCTACCAAAATCAATGGCGTCATCAAATTTATGGCTTTCTGGACATCCAAACTCTCATTCAACAAAACTGACGTAGCTCAGAGAGTGGGGATACAGTTTTTCACTTTGGGAAGCTGTATGGATTCCAAAAAAGCCAACAAATCCTTCTAACGCTAATTTGCATACCACGCTCCTCCCAGGACGCTTCATCCTCCAACAAAAACCAGCCTTTTAATGGATGTGGAGACCGCAGATTAGAACCAGACCTAAGTGTTCCTCGGTCAATTAGCTATAAGATGACTCAAGGAAATGATCGTTTTCATTGCCTGCAGGAAGAGAATGGTTTTAGTTACAGTATGGTGCCTCCTGGGGAGGTCTGTGATATGCAAATTAGTATACAAAGAACCTGTTTCCTTTCCTCTATTGTTTGTTTTTGTTTTCATTGTCCTAACCTGGGGAGGCAAAGATAAGATTCAGATTAGCATGACCTAAACCATTTACTACCAACAAATGTTTACTATCAACAAGATTCAGATTAGCATGACCTAAATCATTTACTATCAACAAATGTGGAAACCCAAGTCGTGTTAAGGTACTCCCCAGCCCCAGAAATCTGTAGTTTTTCAAAAACAACAACATAGTTCTAGCCCTCAAACGGTTCATAGACAAGGACTGAGTGAGGGAGACAGAAAAGAACCAGTTAAACCGCAACACAATTGGGGAATAGGCAGAAACCCCTAATTGAAGCATGGGTGTTAAGGAAAGCCTCTGAGAGGTAATGATCCCCAATGTTCATCTTGAACCACAAACCAAAGGGAGAAAGGAAACATCATGGACAAAGAGGAAGGGAGGCTTTGAAAGGATATGGGAGAGTTGTCTGTTTCCCACAGTATAAACAGGTGAAAATAACTAAAAATTCTTTAGTAAAATATTTCTTTCAGTGTTATTTGAAACTGTATCCATGATCTGGCAAGATACTAAAGAGCAGTCAAAGATGAAAAAGCTCAGTGACAGCAGAAACTCAGACAAGTAAACAAAATTCTAAAAGCAGTTTTCATTTTCAACGCATTGACTCAACCCTGGTGAACTTGACTTTCTATTTCCTCTACCTCAGGAGATGTAAAGGAGAGGGTACAAAGTCCATGACTGTTCAAGCCATGGAATCTAATGGAATCACCAGCAAAATCCTGGTACTACAAGGAAAACCCTAAATATATGAGTGAATTAGACTGTCCCATAAGATCTAAGCCCCTCTCAATCTGAAGCAGAGCAGCCATCACCATCCCAAAATCCTCAAGACTGAAGAATAAACAAACAAGGGAAGAATGTATTCATGGACCAAAATAGACATTATTGTTATAGTAACAGAAGAACTTGTAGCATTGATATAAAGATAGTGATTACCAGAGATTCTGAGGGGAGAGGGAGGGAAAAATAGGTGGAACATAGGGCATTGTAGGGCATTGAAATCATTCTGCATGATTTTGCAATGACGGATACCGGCCGTTACACATTTTGTCAAAAACAAATAAAATTGTGTGGTGCAAAGTGTAAACCATAATGTAAACTATAGACCATGATTAGTAGCAATACTTCAATATTTGTTCATCAATTGTGACAAATGTACTACACTAATGAAAATGTTATTAACGGGGGAAAATGTGAGAGGGACGTGGTGTATATGGGAATCCCCTTTATTTTCGATGTAACATTTCTGTAATCTAAAACTTCTTTTAAAATAAAGTTTTTAAAAAAGGAGTGATTTAGAAATAAACCCACCAACCTTGCCATCACTCACCCTTAGGGGACAGCAAAGGAAACTGCCTTTCCCAACATTAACACTAAAAATGAGAGGAAGAATAATACAAAAAATAATAAATAAAAAGAAGGGAACAATATAAAAATAAACACACAAAAAGGAAAATTTAAAAATACAATTAAAAAAAAGAATGAGGGGAAAAAACATATCTTTTGAGAATTCAAAACAAACTGGTCCTCATGTTTACACCCTGAATTCACTAAACCTGTTAGGTATGAAAAACCCCAGGACATAATTTAGATTAAATAGACTTGAGTCAAATTGACCCTAAGCACAAAGCAGAAGCAAACATAAAGCATCTCAGAAAAAATGAACTTCGACAGCGGACACAAAAATATAATCTTTCATGAATGTGACTTCACAATAAAAAATTTAAAAAAACATACAAGGAAATATAATGTAATACAAAAGCAAATAAACAAAATAAAGACAATCCTAGAACCAAAGTCAGATAAAGACAGCCCAAGAAAAGAAAATTACAGATCAATATCCCTTGTGAATATAGATACAAAATCTCACAATAAACCAGCAAATCAAATCCAATAGCACATAATGATCACATGGGATTTATCACAGGAATGCAAGGGTAGTTGAACTTAAGAAAAATTGTTCTTTATAATATATCACATTAATATAGTGAAGGGAAAAACCACATGATCATCAAAATTGAAGACAAATATACATTTGACAAATTCAGCACACTTTCTTGATAAAAATGCTCAGAAAACTAAAACTAGAAGGGAACTTCATCAACATATAAAAGGGCATTTTGAAAACCCATGACTAACAACATACTCAACAGTGAAAAAGGCAAGGACGTCCATTTTCAACACTGCTCTTCAACCTTGTATTAGAAGTGGTAGCCAGAGCGATGAGGCAAGGGAAAGAAATAAATGGCAAGCAAATTAGAAAATAAGAAGTGAAACTATATTCGGAGATGACATATCCTAATATAAACAATGCAAAGAATCCACAAGAAAACCACCACAGCCAGGGAGTGGATGGGGCTCAAGTGGTTGGGTGCCTACCTACTACATCAGAGGTCCAGGGTTTGATTCCTAGTGCCTCTGTTTTTTTTTTTTTTTTTTGGTCTTTTTTTTTAAAGATACATACATCACAAAAAAATGTTACAATCAAAAATATAAGAGGTTCCCATAAACCCACACCCCACTCCACCCTCACTCCTCCCACATCAACAACCTCTTTCATCATTGTGGCACATTCGTTGCATCTGGTGAATACATTTTGCAGCACTGCTGCACTGCATGGATTATAGTTTACATTGTAGTTTACACTCTCCCCCAGTCCATTCAGTGGGTTATGGCAAGATATATAATGTCCAGCATCTGTCTCTCCAATATCATTTAGGACAACTCCAAGTCCCAAAAATGCCCCCTCATCACATCTCTTTTTCCTTCTCCCTACCTTCAGCAATTACCATGGCCTCTGTCTCCTCATCAATGATACAATTTCTTCCATTGCTAGAGTCAGTAGTTCTATAGTAGAATATCAGTAAGCCCACTCTAATCCATATTTTATTCCTCCATCCTATGGACCCTGGGATGGTGATGTCCACTCCACCTCTAAATCGAGAGGGGGCTTAGATCCCACCTAGTTGATGGATGTGATTCTCCTGCTTGCAGTAAGATGTTGAGTCCCTGCCCACCAAGGGAGAGGGAACTCAGAGAAAAAAGACACGGCAGAGGAGAAAGTTAAGAGTTCTGATCCTGGAGTAAGCACACAGGAAAGCAGATACGTGAGGAAGGAAAGAAATCTCCATTGAACACGGCAGAGGCTTCGAGGAGACAAGCCGTTCACCTCACAGTTTACAGCTGACCTTGTGGAGAGAGCAGAGCAGCTGAGCCTGGAGGGAAACAAGCCCCGGGAAAGAGACAAGACTTGTCCCAGCCTACAGCTGAGATTGGAATAAGCTGGACCATGGAGCCTTGGGAGTAGAAGGAAGAATGAACCCTCACAGACATCACCCGTCATCTTGTGTCAACACAAGGCAACAGACTCTGGGTTAGAAATACCTCTTATGGTCCTTGCGTTGGACTCTTTAGGGCCTTGTGACTGTAAGCTTCTACCCCAAATAAATACCCTTTATAAAAAACCAACTGATTTCTGCTATTTTGCATCAGCACCCTTTTGGCTGACTAATACAGGTGTCAATATTATCCGAGGAATCTATAAGTTCAGAGCATCCCTATCATAATTAAACAGACTTTTTTTGAGCAATGGAAAAGCCCATCCTTAAAGTCATATAGAATCACACAGGGTGCAAATAGCCAAAACAATCTTGAAAAAGAAAGAAAAGTTGGAGAATTCAGGCTTCCTGAATTCAAAACTTACTACAAAGCTAGAGTAATCAAAAGTGTGGTATTGGCACAAAGACAGACATCCAGTTCAATGGAATAGAAAGTACAGAAATAAACCCTTTCAGCTATGATCAACTGATTTTGGATAAGGGTGCCAAGAACATTAAAGAGGGCAAGTATAGTCTTCAACAAATGGTGCTAAGGAAACTGGTTCTCCACATACATAAAAGTGAAGATGAAACACTACCTCATGACATATAGAAAAATTAGTCAAAAACAGATAAAAGCCCTAAATACAAGGGCTAAAATCATAAAACTTGCAGAAGAAAACGTGACAGGCAACAGTGGGGCCTGCAGCTCTGGTTCCTGGCATAGCATGCTGGTGCCAGGGTAGACTATAAGTACCTAGTTATCCAAAATCTAGAAGTGTGTGACAGACCACCACTTTTGACCAGCTCTTATAGATCCCTGGGGCTGGCTAGGAGGAAACCCATTGCTCCAACCCTCCTCAGGTAAAACTGGCAGAGAAAAAAAAAAACTGGCAGAGAAATCTTAAAAGAGAACACAGTATCTTCTTTTCTTTTATCTCTTTCCATTCTATGATTGGAAGTAAAAATAGTTTGGAAAAATCACAAATGGATGACTCCCCCCCTCAAAAAAGGAAAAAAAAATAACAATCCCAGAAGAGTAAGAGAATTAGATTTCCAGAGTTAAAGCAACATAATACTCAAGTTCTCAAAAAAAATTATAAAACACACAGAGAAACAGGAATGTATGGCCCATCCACAGATAAAAGAATTTACCAGAGACCATACTTGAGGAAACGCATATATTAAAGTATTAGATAAGACTTTAAATCAACTGTCTTAAATATGTTCAATGAACTAAAGGAATCCATATACAAAAAACTTCAGGAAATTAGGAAAACATTGTCTGAAAAAAAAAAACAAATGAAAAATAAAAAAAGACCCACCTGAAATTGTGGAGCTGCGAAATACAGTAATTGAAATGAAAAACCAGCTAGAGAAATTCAAAAGCAGATTTGAACAGACAGAAGAAAGGATCAGCAAACTTCAAGCTATGAGAATTGTAATTATCCAGTGTGAGAAGCAGATGGAAAAAAATAATGAAGAAAAATAAACAGAGCCTGAGAGATCTGTGAGATACCATCAAGCACACCAATACATACCTCATTAAGGTGTAATGAAGACGAGAGAGAGAAAGTGGCAGAAAAAGTATTTGAAGAAATAATGGCAGAAAACTTCCCAAATCTCATGAAAGAGGAAGCTCAAAGCAGAATAGACTGAGAAACCTACACCAAGACAAATTATAAGGAAATGGTCCAAATCTAAGAGCCAGAGAGGATTTTGAAAGCATCAACAGAGAAGCAACTTGTCACACACAAGTTCCTCTCAAAAAGAAGAACAGCCTATTTCTTGTCAGAAACCATGGAACACAGAAGAGTGTGGGATGACATATTTAAAGTCCTTAAAAATTGTCAAAAAAGAATTCTATGTCTGGCAAATTTTCCTTCAAAAATGAAGGAGAAATTAAGACATTAACAGAAAACAAAGGCTGAAAGAGTTCATTACCAGAATATGTGCCCTAAAGGCTAAAGCTAAAGGGAGTCCTTCAGACTGAAATAAAAAGACACTAGGTAGTAACTTGAAGCCATATGAAGAATGATAAAGATAATTGGTAAAGGTAACTAAATAGGTAAATATAAAATCCTGTATCGTACTTTTTCCCCCCATATATGGCTTAACAGGCAAATATGTAAAATAATAGTTAAAATCTGTGTTAATAGGCACACAATATACAGAGATATAATCTGAGACTATAACGCTATAAAAGGGGAGGGACAGATATATATAGGAGTACAGTCTTTGTACACTATGGAAATAAGTTTGGTATTAGTTTAAGATATTAATTGTAATTGCAAAGGTAACCACTAAGAAAATAACTAAGAAATATATAGGAAAAGGAAAAAGAAAGACATCAAAAGGATATACTACCAAAAAGCAACTAGATACAAAAAAAAAAAAAAAAGCAGTAATGGAGTAAGTCAGAAACAAAAAAAATATATATGACATGCAGAAAAACAATAACCAAGTGGCAGAGGTAAATCCTTCCTTCTCAGGTGTTATGTTAGTGTCAATGAATTAAAAAACCTCTATTAAAAGGCAGAGATTGGCAAATTAGATGAAAAAGCATGCTCAATCTATATGCTGTCTGAAAGAAATTCACTTTAGGTACAAAGTCACTAAGAAGTTGTAAGTAAAAGGGTGGAAAAATATATTCCATGCAAACAATAATCAAAAGAGACCCAGAGTGGCTATATGTTTGACATACAAAATAGTCTTTAAGTCAAAGAAGATTACAAGAGACAAACAAGGATATTATATATTGATGAAAGTTTCAGTCTAGCAAGAAGATGTAACAATTATAAACACTTATTGCACCTAACAATAGAGCCCCTGTATTAGTTAGCCAAAGGAGTGCTGATGCAAAATACCAGAAAATAGTTGGTTTTTATAAAGGGTATTTATTTGGGGTAGGACTTACAGATACTAAGCCATAAAGCATGTTATTTCCCTTACCAAAGTTTATTGTCATGTATTGAAACAAGATGGCTGCCAACATCTGTGAGGTTTCAGGCTTCCTGGGTTCCTACGTTCCTGGGGCTTGCTTTTCTCTGGGTTCAAGATTCCTTTCTTCCTGGGGCTGTCTTCTCTTTCCTCTGTGAGGTTATTTCCTGGGGCTCCTGCTTAAGTCTTCAGCATCAAACTCCAACATCACAACTCCAACATCAGAAAACGACCTCAGCTCTGTTCTTTGCCATGCCTTTTATGCCCCTTGGTGGGTGGGGACTCAACGCCCTAATCATAACTCAATCATGCCCAGGTACAGATCAGATTACAAGCATAATCCAGTATTTCTTTTTGGAATTCATCAATAATATCAAACTGCTACAGCCCCAAAATATATGAAGCAAAAACTGACAGAAATTGAAGTGAGAAATAGATAGTTCTCAATAATAGAGATTTCAGTACACCATTTTCAATGGATAGAATATCTAAACAGAAAATCAGTAAGGAATTAGAAACCTTGAACAACACTATGAACCAATTATACCTAATGGAAATACGTAGAACACTGCTCCAACAATAGCTGAATATACATTCCTTCTCAAGTGCACATGGATCATTTTTCAGAATAGACCATAAGTTATACAACTAATCTAAGCTGAATACATTTTTAGTAGTGAAATCATATAAAGTATTTTCTCCGACTATAATGAATTAAAGATAGAAAACAATATCACAAAGAAAATGGGAAAATTACAAATATCTGGAATTTGAACAACACACTCTTAAACAACCAATGTGTCAAAGAAGATATTATAAGGGAAATTAGAAAATACTTAGAGGGAAGCAAATTTGGCTCAACTGATAGAGCATCCACCTACCACATGGGAGGTCCAGGGTTCAAACCCAGGTCCTCCTGATCAGTGTGGTGAGGTGGCCCATGTGCAGTGCTGATGTGCACAAGGAGTGCCATGCCATGCAGGGGTGTCACCCATGTAGGAGAGCCCTATACACAAGGAGTGCACCCCATAAGGAGAGCCGCCCTGCTCCAAAAAAAAAAAAAAAAAAAAGTGTAACCTGCCCAGGAGTGACGTTCCACACGTGGAGAGCTGGCACAGCAAGATGATGCAACAAAAAGAGACACAGATTCCAGGTGCCACTCACAAGAATACAAGCAGACACAGAAGAACACACAGCAAATGGACACAGAGAGCAGACAACAGGTGGGGGCGAGGAGGGGAAGGGGAGAGAAATAAATAAAAAAGAAAGAAAAGAAAATACTTAGAGATGAATTAAAGCAAAAACACAACATATCTCAAACTCTTTAATATTCATCTTTCAATCCCTCTATCCTTCCCCAAGCCCTATATAACTACTAACCAAATTCCATCTTTATAAATTGATTTATATTTACATTTTATATAAATTGAATCATACACTATGTAGTGCTTTGTGTCTGGTTTCTTTCGCTTAGCATAATGTGGTTTGTTTGGGGTTGTTTTTTTTTTTTGCCTGATTTATCATCTTGCAACGTTGACATGCATTTGTTCAGTTTCAAAGAAAAATAATAATATATGCAATATTGAGTGTTATTTAATTGGAAGAAATTTCAAAAGAAAATTAGCAAGTTGAGCAAAGGAAGGGTTATTCTCTGCCACAGTCATCCCCACCTCAGGAAATAAAAATCTGCCTCCCAATTTATTATTTATGCAATGTTACCCATATTCATGTTTCACGTGAGAGTTCACTATGGTAAAAAAAAAAAAAGACACAAAAGGACAAATACTGTATGATTTGCACTACTATAAACTATATCGTGTAACATATCGTATGATTCCATTTATATAAAATGTAAATATAAATCAATTTATAAAGATGAAATTAGATTGGTTTTGTAGGACTGGGCTAAGGTGTGTGGAGTTTTTCTCTTTGGATTAATGAAATGTTTCTAGTGTCTTTTGTGGTGATGAACGCACAACACTGTGATTATACTAAAAGCCATTGTACAATTTGGATGGATTGTATGGTATGTGAATATATTTCAATAAAACAGATTTTTAAAAAAATACCAAAACTTACAGGATGCAATCAAATGAGGAGATTGCCTTCAATGATAAGAGGCCTCTCATCCAATCAGTTGTAGGTTTTAAAAGGAGAACTGATGATTCCAGCAGTAAGAAGAGAGAAATTTCCATCTCTAATTCACTCAGCCAGCTTCTATTGGAGAATTCATCGAAAACCTTCATTGGATTTCCCAGCTTGCCACCTGCCCTATGAAACTTAGACTCGCGCATTCCCATGGTCACGGGACACTTTTATAAAATCTCATAATATTTACAGATATCTGCTGTAATTTCTGTTTCCCTAGAGAACCCTGATTAATACAGTACCCTAGAAAAACATGTTCTTAATCTTACTCCATTCCTGTAGGTGAGAACATGTTGTGAATAGGATCCTTTGTTGAGGTTACTTCAGTTAAGGTGTGGATTGCTCAGTTAAATCAAAATGGGTCTTCAGCCTATTACTGGAGGCCTTATAGAGAAGGCCACAGAGAGAGAGGCCATGGGAAGAGGAAGAAACCAGAAATCAATGGAACCTGGAGGAGAAAGGAGAAGACATCACCATTTGCATTGCCATGTGACAGAAAAGTCAAGGACCAAGGATCACTGGCAGGCAGCCCTAGAACACCACCATCTTTAGGGAGAAAGCATTTTCTGGCTGATGCCTTGATTGGGAACTTCCAGCCTCAAAACAGTGAACTAATAAATTCCCATTGTATAAGCCAACTCATTATATGGTATTTGTTTTAGCAGCTGGGAAACTCAAACGGTTTTTGGTTCCACAAAGTAGGGTGCTATTATATATATATATAATTTATATGTATATATATTTATGTGGAAAGAGCTTGGGATTGGGTAATGGGTAGAAACTGGAAGAATTGTGAGGCACTTGATAGGAAAAGCTTAGATTGCTTTGAAGAAACTGTCAGTAGAAATATGAACATTAAAGGTACCTTCAGTGAGACCTGAGAAGGAAATGATGAATGTATTATTGGAAATCGGAAGAAAGGTGATCTTTGTTATAAAGTGGCAGAGAACTTGCACATTGTTTTTACTCATTGTCTGCTTGGTGTCTTTTCTTTCAAGAGGCTGCAGGAATCGAATCCAGGACCTCCCATGTGGGATGTGGGCACTCAACTACTTGAGCCACATCTGCTTCCCACAAGAAATCTATTAAAACTAATAAAGGAATTCAGCAAAGTGGCGGGGCACAAGATAGATATGGAAAGGTAAGTGGGGTTTCTGTAGTGAACAATCTGAAAAGGAAATCAGGAAAACAATCCATTTGCAATAGCATCTAAAAGAATAAAATACCTAGGAATACAGTCAACAAAGGAAGTAAAAGACTTCTACAAAACTACAATACATTGCAAGAAATTAACGACGACCTAAATAAATGCAAAGATCACCTATATTTACAGATTGGAAGACTTAAAATTGTTAAGATGTCTTGAATAAAAGGGTCAACTCAGACCAGCAGAATATCTCAGCCTATATGTAATATCAGGAGTTAAAAATGCTTTTTGACCTTGAATAAAAGGGAGAAATGGAAAGGACAAATGAGTTTATATGGCTATGAGTCTCCAAAAAGAGCCGGGAGGTTATCAGAGGGGTTGCCCTTATGCACACCTCAGCAGAGTCCCAGAGACAGATAAAGTAGATACAACCCCAGGTATTGGTTCTTCTGAGGGCTACAGAGACCCACGGGTTCTATGGTCATGGCAGATGGAGTTCAGTGCCATGTCAGTTGGCCCTATTTTGGAGTTTGTGTTCCTGAGTGTGATGGAGCTGGACTCAGATGTGATCTTTGTTCACAAGCCTCTCCTGTTACTTTTACCGGACCTGTGGTTGGCACTGGGGTTTAGTGTATACTCAGGGGACCTGACTCTCTGGACTGTCCATGTGATAGCCAGGCCCTGAGCCTCAGCAGACTTGCAACTCCTACCCTCTGGTTTATTGGACTTACCCCAGCAAGCTAACAGGGAGGTGAAGATGGTCAACCGCCACACCAGGGAGTCAAGAGTGCCTACAACTGAAAGCAGGAGAATTGCATCCATCATCTAAGTGGAATCTAAGCACCCTCTCGATACAGAGGTGGAGCGGATATAACCATCCCAGGGGTCACAGAATGGAGGAATAGAGAGAGTGGACTTACTGATATTCTACTATGAAACTATTGTGATTAGTAATGAAAGAAAATATAGCACTGATGTGGAGAAAGTGACCATGGTAGCTGCTGAGGGTAGGAAGTGGGAAGAGGAGATGTGATGTGGGGGCATTTTCAGGACTTGGGGTTGTCCTGGGTGGTACTGCAAGGACAATTACTGGACATTGTATGTCCTGCCATGGCCCACTGGGTGGACTAGGGGAGAGTGTAAGGTATAATGTGGACCATTGACCATGTGGTGCAGCAGTGCTCAGAGATTCACCAAGTACAATGAATGTCCCATGATGATGGAGGAGGTTGTTTTTATGGGAGGAGTGGGGTGAGAGGGGTGGGGAATATATGGGGACCTCATTTTTTTTAATGTAACATTTAAAAAAATAAAGACAAAAAATTGTTAAGATGTCAGTACTACCTTAAGCAATCTATTAATGCAATGCAATGCAATCCATAGGATAATTCTAGGAGTCATTTTTTTTTTTTTTTTTTGCAGAAATGGAAAGCCTGATCCTCAAACTTATGTACAATTGCAAGAGGCCTTAAATAGCAAAACATTCTTGGAAAAGAAGAACAAAGTTGAAGGATTCACACTTCCTGATTTCAAAACTTACTATAAATCTACAGTAATTAAAACAGTTTGGTTCTGACATAAGGATAGATATAAACCAATGAGGTAGAACTAAGCACAGAAATAACCCCACATCTATAGCCAGTTGATTTTCAACAAGAGTACCAAGTTGATGGTAGAACAACATCACTGATGTAATTAATGCCACTGAATTGTATGCTTGCAAGTGGTAAAAGGGAAATTTTGTGTTAGTTATATGTTACCATAATAATAAAATAATAATTCATTAAAAAATCATTATTTTGTCATATACCTTGTGACTTAAACATAATCATTTTATAATGAGTTAAAGTTTTATTTCAGTAAAATATCAACAAAGAATTGTTATATTAATAATATAATTACAGTGATGTATAGAAACAAACTAAAATTTATAAAAATTGGAAATTTTTATTTGCTTTATTTGGAAATCTTATACATATTCAATATTAACTATTTCCCCAAATACTTCATATTTTTGTCACGATTATGATATAAAATTAATGATTTTTTAAAACCAAACCCCACTGACCCTTTCCCAAATCCTAAAAAATAAAAAGAAAGAAAAAGAGAAAAAAGAGTACTAAGTCCATTCAATGGAGAAAAGTCTTTTTAAATTTTTTATTTTACTTTATTTTGTACTTTTAATAATTGAAAAGATAAACAATTAAAAACAAAAAAGAAAACACAATTGAATAAAACATGTATTTCTCAATTAAATGTGATAGATACATATAAATTTTTTTTTAAATCATACAATATGTTACACAATTTATTTGGTTCTTAGTAATGCAATCCTACAGTATTTGTCCTTTTATGTATCTGGCTTACTTTGCTCAACATAATGTCCTCCAGTTTCGTCCATGTTGTCGTATGCTTTACAACTTCATTTCTTCTTACAGCTGCATAATATTCCATCGTGTGAATACACCTCAGTTTGTTTATCTATTCATTGGTTGATGGACACCTGGGTTGTTTTCTTCTGCTGGCAATCGTGAATAATTCCGCTATGAACATTGGTGTGCAGATGACTGTGTCACTCTTTTAGTTCTTCTGGTTATATACCCAAGTGTAGCACTTTGATATGATTATGAATTTAAAAAATAGATATTGGATTATGTTTGTAATCTGGTCTGCACCTGGGTGTGACTGAATTATGATTAGGGCTTTGATTGGGCCACATCATTAGGGCATTGAATCCCTGCCCCTTGGCGGTAGGGACTCACAGATGAAAGGCATGGCAAAGGAAAGAGTTGAGGTTTCTTAATGTTGGAGTTTTGATGTTGGAGTTTGATGCTGAAGGCTTAAGCTGGAGCCCCAGGGGAAGAGACAGAGCCATTCGCCTGCAAGTCTACAGCTGACCTTGTGGAGAAAACAGAAGCTGAGCCCAGAGGAACCCAGGAAGCCTGAACCCTCTCAGCCGTCGGCAGCCATCTTGCTCCAACTCATGAAAATAGACTTTAGTGAGGGAAGTAACTTATGCCTTATGGCCTGGTATCTGTAAGCTCCTACCCCAAATAAATACCCTTTATAAAAGCCAACCAATTTCTGGTATTTGCATCAGCACCCCTTTGGCTGCCTAATACACCAAGGGAATAGTTTCATCAACAATTGGTCTGAAACAACTGGAAGCCTACATGCAAAAGCCTGAGTTATTTGGGCCCCTACCTCTCATCATGTAGGAAAAGTAATTCAAAATGAACCAATAACTTAAATGTAGAAGATCTAATACTATAAAAACTCATAATAAAATATAGCAAATTATCTTCAGGACCATCTATGAGGCTATGGATTTTTAGGTTTTACACCAAAAGCACAAACAGCAAAAAAAAAAAAAAAAAGAAGAAGAAGAAGAAGAAATAAAATTGACTTGTTCAAAATTAAGAACTTGGGGAGGGGATGTGGCTCAAGCAGTTGGGTGCCTGCCTCCCACATGGGAGTTCCTGGGTTCAGTTCCTGGTGCCTTCCAAAGAAGACGAACAAGACAGTGAGCTGATATGAAGGGTTGGCATGGTGAACTGACTCAATGAGATGACACAAGATGTCACAACAAGATGATGCAATGAGGAGACACAACGAGAGATACAACAAGCAGGGAGCAGACGTGGCTCAAGTGATTGGAAGCTTCCCTCCCACATGGGAGGTCCCAGTGCCTTCTAAAGGAAGACAAGCAGGCACAGAGAGCACACAACAAGCACAAACAATGAGGGGGATAGAAATAAATAAATCAATCCTTAAAAAAAATTAAAGACTTTTGTGCATCAAAGGACATTATGGGAAGTGGATGTGGCTCAAGCGATTATGCTCCCGTCTACAATATAGGAGGTCCAGGGTTCAATTCCTGGGGCCTCCTGGTGAAGGCAAGCTGGCCCACACAGAGTGCTGGCACAGCAAGATGATACAAGAAAAAGAGACACAGAGGAGAGACAATAAGAGACATAGCAGGCACAAGAGACTGAGCACCTCTCTCCTGCTCTGGAAGGTCCCAGGATCAGTTTCTGGTGCTGCCTAAAGAGAAGACAAGCAGACACAGAAGAACACATAGTGAAAGGACACAGAGAGCAGACAGTGAGTGAAAAAAACGGGGGTGGGTGGTGGGGAGAAATAAATATGTATTTTTAAAAAAGGACATTTTAGAAAATGAAAATACAACATACAGAATGGGAGAAGATAATTGGTAACCATGTACATGATAAGGGTTTAATATACAGAATATATTAAAAATTCCTACAGCTCAACAACAAAAAGACCAAAAAAAAAAAAAAAAAGAATAAAAAATGGCCAAGGATTTGGAGACATATTTCTCCGACTAAGGTATACAAATGACCAATAAGCACATGAAAACATGTTCAACGTCATTAGCCATTAGAAAAATACGTATTAAAACTACAATGAGATACCACTTCCTATCCACTAGGATGGCTATATAAAAACAGAAAATCACAAGTGCTGGAGAGGATGTGAAGAAATAGGAAGCTTAATACATTGTTGATGAGAATGTAAAATGGTGCAGCTGCTGTGGAAATCAGTCTGGTGGTTCCTTAGGAAGTTAAACAGAATTACCATAGACCTGACAATTCCACTCCTATGTATATATCCAAAAGAGTTGAAAGCAAGGACTTGAACTGATATTTCTATACTGATGCTCACAGCAGCATTATTCACAAGAGCCAAAAAGTGGAAGCAATGCAGGCGTCCATCCACTGATGAATGGATAAACAAAGCGTGGTATATCCATACAATGGAATATTATTCAGCCATAAAAAGAAGTGAAGTGCTGGCACATGCTACAGCAGAATGAATCTTGAAGACATTATGTTAAGTGAAATAAACTAGGCACAAAAAGGACAGATATTGTATGATTTCTCTAATATGAAATACTATGAATAAGCAAATTCAGAGATAACAGAGTAGTAGTTACTAGCATTAGGGGTTGGGAAATGGGAAGTTATTGCTTCCTAGGAATGAGTTCCTGTTTGGGATGATGATAATATTCTGGAAATAGAGAGTGGTAGAAGTTACACAATATTTTCAATGTACTTAGTGTCACAAAATTGTTCACTTAAAATGATTTAAATTATTTTTATCATGTATATTTTACCACAATTAAAATAAAAAATACTGAAAGAAGTACATTTGAATGATGCTTTATTCTTTAGTTCCACTTCAAAATATCTTGCCAAATTCCCTTGTGTCCCTTTGTTTTTTAATTAATTAATTAATTTTTTTCTTTTAAATGTTACATTAAAAAATATGAGGTCCCCATATACCCCCATCTTGTGTCCCTTTGTAATCAACCTCTCTCCCCACCTGCATCCCAACAATCACTAAACTGTTGTATGTTTCTGTAGTTTTGCCTTTTCCAGAGTGTCACATTGATGTGGGCTATGGGTGGCAGGCTCTTTGTCTCTTCAGAGATAATCTAAACTATCTGTGACTTGTGGGTGTGGGATGATGAAAGGCTGCAGTCCTGCCCTTGGGGAGCAGGAAACAGTTTAACAATGCAAGGTCTATAAACTTTAAGTATTCAGGAGAAATGCAAACCAAATATGCTAAAGGCTTATCTAGAATGTCTGGAGTCCAGGCTAAAAGCTTACCTAAGATGTGGAAGATATATATGCTAATTGAAGCCTATTGAGAACTGAAACAAAGCGACCATTTGGCCTTTCCTCGTGGTATAAAAGACATTTGAGGGAAACGGACTTTGGCCCAGTGGTTAGGGCGTCCGTCTACCATATGGGAGGTCCATATGGGAGGTCCGCGGTTCAAACCCCGGGCCTCCTTGACCCGTGTGGAGCTGGCCATGCGCAGCGCTGATGCGCGCAAGGAGTGCCGTGCCACGCAAGGGTGTCCCCCGCGCACGCGCAAGGAGTGCGCCCGTGAGGAAAGCCGCCCAGCGTGAAAGAAAGTGCAGCCTGCCCAGGAATGGCGCCGCCCACACTTCCCATGCCGCTGACGACAACAGAAGCGGACAAAGAAACAAGACGCAGTAAATAGACACCAAGAACAGACAACCAGGGGAGGGGTGGGGGGGAATAAATAAATAAATCTTTAAAAAAAAAAAAAAAAAAAAAAAGACATTTGAAAATCTTGTTCAGGGCTCGGGATTCAAACAGAAAGCTCCCGAGTCCGGCCGGCCGTCAATAAACCATTTTTCCTCCTCAAAATCATTCCTGAGTCCTGGCCTCTCTATACTCAAATAACTGAACTTCTCTCAAATTCTACAACAATATAAACAAAAACATACAAAAAAAATATGGAATCACACAGGATCGTGAATACCCAAAACAATCTTAAACAAGAACAAAGTTGGAGGCCTCACATTTCCCAATTCCAAAGCTATGACAAAGTTACAGTAATGAAAACTGTCTGTTATTGGCATAAGGACAGACATATACATAAATAGGATAGAATTGAGAGTCCAGAATTAAATCTATACATTTATGGCCAATTTAATTTTGACAAGGCTGCCACAACCGTTCAATGGGACACATGATTCTGGGATGAAAAACAAAAGGGGTCTCAAAGAAGTGCCAAAAGAAAGTCTCTTTACCCAAATGAATCAAAGTAACTCCTTCCTGTGCTTCAGCAGACTAGAGAAGTTCAAAGGTCCTATAGGGTGGGGTTACTTGGGCAGGGATGGTGGGGGTTGTAAGTGAGGCCCAGGCTCTTATCAGTGGAGCTGCACCAAAAACTGTCATATGAAAAATAAATCTGGATTTAGGTAAGCAGAGACTTTATTTGAAAGGATTATTGTAAGAGGAGGGAAAGGACTATTGTAATAAGGGGAGGGAAACTTGCAATAGGGAGAATACTCAACTGTCAAATAAACAAAAACAAAACAAAATTGGATTTAGGTAGGAGAGACTTTATTCAAAAGGATTATTGCAAACAGGGAAAGGGACTCTTGCAGTAAAGGGAGGGAGGCTATTGCACTAGAGAGAACACTCCAACCATGAGATCTGCAAACTTCAGGCAAAATTTTGGTCTTCAATCAGGCAGAAAGGGGCTTTTCTTTGCCAGGCGAGTAAACAAGGCTAGAAGAATCTGGTGTGGGAAAATGGGGATGATCAGGTGGCGGTGGCAGAGAAGGGACAGTGATTACAGAACGCTGTACCCTGAGGTCAGCCTATTTTTAGGGGCTACTTACTGTTGAGGGGCTAAATGCTGGCTCAGGCTGAGTAAAAATTTACAGGCCTGCTGTAGTTTGTTTTTAATTTTTACCACGTTTATTGGACATCATGATTTTTTAGTCCTTACTAAATTGATACAATTTGGGGAAATACTCCCTTTTTTTGTTGCTTGTGCATTAGTAGGGGTGGGAAGAACGGAATATGAGAGAATAGGGGTCTAAGAAATGGAAAGATGGAGAAAGGAAATGAGGTTGAAGATAGAGTGAGTGTTAATATGAACGCCTTCTCTAAATAAGCAGTATCAAGCAACAAAGTGCAAAGTTGACAGCATGAGTGTCGTCTTCTCACATCGATTTCTGAAAGCATGGAACAATGAGACCACACTGAAGATACATTAATTATAAAGCCATCATGGTACAAGTTTCCTCTTAGGCATATGTATATTCTTTTTGTTCCCCTTCACTTTTTAAGTTTCTAAGGGGAGAAGTTTAACTGAAGTTTGCCGAAGTCAAGGTAGACCTTATTTTGTCCAGATTGGTTGGGGGTGCAAAGAGGTAGGCTAATCATTTATGAAGGAAAAAATGGGAATTTGGAGGTCTGTATCGGACGTTGTCCTAGGAAACAAGGGCATCCGCGAGTCTTATCTAAATCATACGGGGAAGGGTGCTTTCTTGCAATGTGTCCTTTCCAGAACGCTAAGGGGTGAGGGAATATCTTTAACGGTCGCTTTCCAGGCTCACAGGGCTCAGGTAAAGTTCAACATGGTCAGAATGCAGGGAAATCTCTCCACAGAGTCAATGTGAGGCCGAAGAGGTACAGAGAGAGGCCAGCAGACCCCGGGTGCTCAAATGGGCCCAGTGATGAGGCCTCAAGCAGGCGCGCCAGCGTCAGGAAGCCGGCGGCCGCCATTAGCCCGGGGAACGCCGCGACCCGCCGCGACCGACCGGGCAAGCCCCGCCCCCGCGCGCGCCCCCGCGCAGGGCCGGCCTAGCGCGCGCCCGGCGGACGGAACCGAGGGAGGCGGCGTCACCCGCGCCGGCCGAGCCAAAGGCGGTCCGCGGGGCGGCGGGGCTCCCGGTCTGAGGGGCTCCAGCCGAACGGCGGCGGCGGGCGCCCGCGGCCCCTGAGGGGACCGAGGACTAAGCCGTGAGGCGACATCGCGGCGCGGCCCCCTCCCGCAGCCGCGCCCCGAGGTGAGTTTCCGGCGCCGGCGGCCGGCGGGGCGCGGGGCCCGGGCGGGCGGGCGTGGCTCCGGCGGCGCCGGGAGGCTGCTGCGGCCTGGGTGCTGTCCAGGCCCTCCAGCGTCCCGAGGGCTGCGCACCCTGCGGCTGCGGCCCCGAGGCCGGGGCGAAGCTCCCGCCGCGCCCAGGTGAGCCGGGGGTCGCGGTCTCCCGACGGTGCTTCCGCCTGTCGCGGTGGAGGCGGGAAGGGTCAGCCGAGAGCGCGCAGTGTGGTTTCTCTCTCGGAAACTGAAGAGTTTTGGGCGGTCAAAATGCCTCCGTTTCCAAGGACGCGCACTGCCGAGACACCTTTCGAAAACACGACGTCTGTTTTCGAGCCTCTAAAAAGGCTTTAGGCGGTCATTTCGTAGCTGGTTCCCTTCTTCACTAGTCTCTCCATTTCTTCCATTTCTTTTCAGGTCTGATGAGCTCTGGTTTTCAGAGTTCGTTAATGTTTTTTTCTATCTTTCCACGCCTGGTCATCAGCTCTTTTTCAGAGCAGGGGTGGCGTCTGGCGTGGATTCCTTAGTGCGTAATTTGAAGTCTAAAAATAAAGATGGGAAATTTATGTAGAGAACAGCGATGTGGCACCGCAGAGAATGAGGGATTGTAGAAGCGAGCGAAAATCACCTTTTATTTCATAGTCGTGGCTAACGTGTGAGTTTATCATTTTTTGAATTATGAGCTAGTGTTCGTGGGGGCGGTTTGATTAGAAGTTGATTTTGGGGGTCTTTGTCTCAATATGCCAAAGGTCAAATTGATTTAAAAGGCAATTAGGGTCAACGAATTTCGAGCACCCGTGTATACTAAAGTTAGTGCTTGGCACTGGTGGAAGGCAAAATGTGTAAGAATTGTGTGCAGGGAGGAGGAAGTGGTTCAGCGTGCAAATAATGATATAAAGCAGAATATGGTATTAACAGAAACTATTCTGAGTCCTTGGCATGCATACTTTAATCACTTAATGCATACTTACTATTCATTTCTCTCTACTTAAATTACTAAATTTTTCTTTCAAAATTCTTTAGTGACTTATTTGCTGTGTGGTGAGGATATGCTGTTGACCACTATCGACTCTGACTTAAAGGAATTTATAGTCTCATTGGAGGAAACATTTTAAACAAATAACCACACAAGTGTGTGATAGAAGCGAACAAGGAAGAATGTCAGGTGTTGTGAGAGCTTTCAGTGGGGACGTTTCCCAGCTAGGGAAATCGGGTAAGTGTTTTCCTAGGAAAGTAACCTGTGAGTTTAGATTATGGATAAATAGAAATTAGCTGATGGTGATGTCACTCAAGAGGTGAAAAGAAAGCTCCCGGCAAAGGAAATAGATCCCACAAAGGCTTAGTGAAGATGGCACATTTTAGGGGACTTCAAGGTCAAAGCAGTTGGAGTGTAATGATGCTTCTGAATTTTACCTGAACCCTATGGTCCTAGAACTTCTCCTTTGCTTGTCTACATTTTAGACAAGCTTTTTCCTGACTCTAGGCCCTTGACCTCCCTCACCTGAGCCCTTAATTGGGAGTGAAGCCTTTCCAGCTGGACTGAGATGACATGTAAATGAAGTCATTGCTTCACCTCCCCCTCCATTACTTTTCCATTAGCTCATCTCAGTCCTTAAAAACTCCCCCACGCTCTGCTTCAGCAGGGTTGACCCCTCACTTTCCTCTAGTCTAGGCATCTAGTCTCTCTTTCTCTGTTACTGTAGCCTTTCGGTCTCTCTCTATCTTTTGGGTATTACTTTGAACAAAAAGTCCTCCTATCCTGTTTCATTTGGTCTGGTGCAGATTTTTTTCTTTGACAGTGAAAAAGCTAAAGGATGGTTTGGTTATTAAGTAGATTAGGGCCGGATAATTAAGAATTTGGGAACCACTTTTTCTTTTTTTTTTTTTTTTAATACCTTTTAAGTGGAAAATTTCAAGCATATTCAATATAGTGAAAAAAAAGACAACCCCATGTAACAACCCAAAGGATTTGAACTTATTCTATTTTCAGTTGGAAGTCATTGAAGAGGTTTAAGCAGAGAAGTCTGCAGTCAGATTTCTGTCTCCAAAGGGTCACCCTGACTGCTCTGTAGAAACTGGATTGAATGGGGGCAAGAATGGATTCGAGGAGACCAACTAGAGATAATCGTAGTTGGGACCAGAGTGGTTGCTGTGAAGACATTGTGACTATTAAGGATACCTAACTAAGCTCCCCTAACCTTGTAGTATTTCTGTATTCACATGAACTGGAGGAATACTTGATGGTTCTCTAAAGGAGAATGTTTTTGAGGTGGCCTGTGCCAGGTAGATGACATTTCAGGATGGGACCCTGGAAATTTCTTGGTATGGAAGGGTAACCTTGACAGTCTGCCTAAATATCACCGTTCCCTTAGAATTTTCACATTTATTTTTCCTTTTTTAGGAGGTACTGGAGATTGAACCCAGGACCTCATACTTGTGTAGCATGCACTCAGTCACTGAGCTATACCTGCTCCACAGGATTTTCTCATCTAAATTACTGTTGTCAATACCACTTTGGTCTTTGGAAGTAGATAACTCCCTCATTAACAGTTTTTCTTAGAGGACAAATATGTATTTTCATTACCTCGAGCATAACTAAGATAGGCTGAAACTTTTAAAAAAGATTTCATTTTCTATCATTTGGTATTTAATAAGCCAGAATTCACAAAATATACAAATGAACTTTTTTAAAAACAGATCAATTTTATTGATACAGATTAATAAGGCATAAATCCATCAAAAGTATATAATCGTGGGAAGCAGACTTGGCGCAATGGATAGGGCATCCACCTACCACATGGGAGGTCTGCAGTTCAAACCCCGGGCCTCCTTGACCCATGTGGAGCTGGCCCATGCGCAGTGCTGATGCATGCAAGGAGTGCTGTGCCACACAGGGGTGTCCCCCGTGTAGGGGAGCTCCACTCTCAAGGAGTGCACCCTGTAAGGAGAGCCGCCCAGCGCGAAAGAAAGTGCAGCCTGCCCAAGAATGGTGCCACACACACGGTGTGCTGACGCAACAAGATGATGCAACAAAAAGAAACACAGATTCCTGGTGCCGCTGATAAGGATAGAAGCTGTCACAGAAGAATACACAGCAAATGGACACAGAGAACAGACAACTGGTGGGGGGAGGGGGAGAGAAATAAATAAAAAATAAATCTCAAAAAAAGTATATAATCAATGCTATTGGGTATAATCGCATAGTTATGCATTCATCACTTCAGTCATTTTTAGAGCATTTTCATTATTCCAATAACACTACTAATAAAAACAAAAAACAAAAATTCATCACCTTGCAGTTTCTAGCTGTTATGGTTTCTTTTTTTTTTTTAAAGACTTATTTATTTCTCTCCCCTTCCCCCCCCCCACCCCTGTTGTCTGTTCTCTGTGTCTCTTTGCTGCGTCGTCCTCTTTGTCTGCTTCTGTTGTTGTCAGCGGCACGGGAATCTGTGTTTCTTTTTGTTGCATCATCTTGTTGTGTCAGCTCTCCGTGTGTGTGGCGCCATTCCTGGGCAGGCTGCACTTTCTTTCGTGCTGGGCAGCTCTCCTTATGGGGCGCACTCCTTGCCCATGGGGCTCCCCTATGTGGGCGCACCCCTGCGTGGCAGGGCACTCCTTGCGTGCATCAGCACTTTGAGCATGGCCCAGCTCCACACGGGTCACGGAAGCTGGGGGTTTGAACCGCGGACCTCCCATGTGGTAGACGGACACCCTAACCACTGGGCCAAGTCCGCTTCCCATGCTATTGTTTCTGTCTCTAGTTTATTTGTATTTATGTTTTGTAAAAACAGTCTTATATATGCAATATCATCCATATTTGTATTTTATATGGGGTTTCACTATGCTACCCAGTCCCATGTTATATTTTTTTAGCTTACCTTCTATTTTTTTTTAAGATTTATTTTTATTTTTCTCCCCTTCTCCTTCCCACTCCCCCCTCCCCCAGTTGTCTGCTTTCTGTGTCCTTTCGCTGTGTGTTCTTCTGTGTCCACATGCATTCTTGTCAGCGGCACCGGCAATCTGTGTCTCTCTTTGTTGCGTCGTCTTACTGCATCAGCTCTCCCTGTGTGTGGTACCACTCCTGGGCAGGCTGCACTTTTCTTTCGCACTGGGCGGCTCTCCTTACGGGGCTCACTCCTTGTGCATGGGGCTCCCTTATGCGGGGGACACCCCTGCACGGCTCGGCATTCCTTGCGTGCATCAGCACTGTGATGCAAGCACAACTCATCACATGGGTCAGGAGGCCCTAGGTTTGAACCCTGGACCTCCCATGTGGTAGGCGGACACTCTATCCATTGAGCCAAATCCACTTCCCTACCTTCTATTAATAGATATGACTTACCCTTTCAACTACTGTCATACCTGTATAATAGCTCTACTAGTTAAAACATGATGATGTGCTTTCCCAATTTCTCTTCATTTCTAAACAATGTTCTTTCCAGTTCTGCACAGATTAACCCTCAAATTTCCATTCTCATTCGATTTCTGGTGACCTAAATTCTAATTATTAACTCCCTGAGTTTACACAGTATATTTAGTTCATTACAGCACAATCATACAGTATTTGTCCTTTTGTGTCTGGCTTACTTCACTCAGCATAATGCCCACCAGATTCACCCATGTTGTCAAATGCTTCACAACTTAATTTTGTCTTACGCTGCATAATATTCCATCATGTCCGTACACCACAATTTGATTATCCATTGATCAGTTATTGGACACCTGTGTTGCTTCCACCTTTGACAATCGTGAATAACATCTCTGTGAATATCATGTACAGATGTCTGTTAGTGTCACTGCTCTCATAAACTTTTTTAAAGTGTGTATTTTTGATGCTACTGTAGTGAGGTTGCTCCTGGAGCCTTGTAGGAGAGATTTATTTCCATAGGGATCTAAGCGAAAGGGGTCCTATGTAGCAATGTGATCTGTAAGTTTCTTTTTCCTAATGATCAATACCATGAATTACCTTATGAGAAGGAGAAACTTCAGCATGCCTATTTGTGTAGAAATATCTTAATATAAATCTGTACCTTAAAAAAATGGCCTGTTTATAAAAATTAGTAAAATGCAGATCTTTTCTACTCAAATTCTAGTGTTTACATTAAAAAGACTACATTTCTTAGCAGTCAGTCTATTTTGAGCATATTTTCCTTTTAGTGGCTGTGTTCTACAAAACTCAGTCTACTCTGTTAGCTGACTGATTTTATCACTATAGTTGTTGGGAGTTAATGGAATAAATTTGGGAAGGAGTTCAGTAAACTGTGATATACTATACAAATCTGAGATGGTGGTACTAATTGAAAGTAGACTGAAGCAAAGTAAAAGAAATTCTGTTGATCTGCCCATTCTGATGCCCAACTTCTTGTTGATCAGTTATCTGTCAAATGGATTTTTTTATTCTCCATAGTTGAGTACAGGTCTTAGATTCAGTCATATCATATAACTTTGATACATTTGTAGAAACCTCAGATGACATAAATAAAGTTTACATGGTTCATTTGCATATTACTAATTATGATGGCAAGTACCTAAAATAATGGTTACTTCATGTCCATGTTAGAATTAATTTTTACTTTATAACTTGATGCCAGATTTGCAGTTACTAATTCAGTATATTTTTTCCTTGTTAGCCTGTAAACTCCATGGTAATAGAGATTATGTCTGTAATATTTAAACTTCTATCCTTAGTTCTAAACCAGTGCCTTGTACACAATGCAGGAAATTCATTAAATAAATTAATGCTTTGAAAAGTTTAGTGAAATTGAAAGTAAAAATTCATGACAGTCAAGGTTGTCTGAAATTGTTCCTTACCAATTCCTATTATAGAACTTATTGTGGAGAGAAGGGAAACAAGAATGCAGCCTAATATTGTATTTTTCAGTATCTCCTTTCTCAGAACAACTTTTTGAGGAGGATAATTGACTCCGTTTTACAGAATAGGCATTTCGGGTTACAGAATAGGCATTTCGGGCTTAGAGAAGTTAAATAGCATGCACAGAGTCACCCAGCTCAAAATTGATGTAGCCAAGATTTTAGTACAAGTCAACTTGATTTAAAGTTCTGTTCTTTCTTAGCCATTGTGCTGTCTTAAATATCAAGAAAAAAATTATCAGAAACTTAAACTTATAAAAGTATGAAGAAAATTAAATAATGATTTGCTAGAGAACGATAACCTGTTAATGGGAAATATAGAATACTACATTAAGGGTGTATACTCATTGCTTTGCACGTGTTGGACACTGTGGAAGAAATAGGAAATGTCTAAGTCACTCTACCTGTCCTCAAGGATCTTGGATTTAGTAGAAAGAACTAAGACACAAAAGAAACAAAGTAAACAATATCAGGTAGTATTATTTAAGTGCCCAGACTCTAAAGCCTATGGGAGAGATATAAATAAGGGTCGGGTTGGAGTATTTGTTTCACTTTTGTGGTAGAAGTTTTGTGTTTTGTTTTGATAGTTTTTTTTTTTTTTTTTTTTTAAAGATTTATTTATTTAATTTCCCCCCCTCCCTGGTTGTCTGTTCTTGGTGTCTATTTGCTGCGTCTTGTCCGCTTCTGTTGTCAGCGGCAAGGGAAGTGTGGGCGGCGCCATTCCTGGGCAGGCTGCACTTTCTTTTCACGCTGGGCGGCTTCCTCACGGGCGCACTCCTTGCGCGTGGGGCTGCCCCACGCAGGGGACACCCTTGCGTGGCACTGCACTCCTTGCGCGCATCAGCACTGCGCATGGCCAGCTCCACACGGGTCAAGGAGGCCCGGGGTTTGAACTGCGGACCTCCCATATGGTAGACGGACGCCCTAACCACTGGGCCAAAGTCCGTTTCCCTGTTTTGATAGTTTTGTGACTGGTTTATTTCTCTTAGCATAATGTTTGCAAAGTTCATCCACGTTGTAACCTGTATCAGTACTTCATGATTTTTATTTATCCATTCATTACTTGATGGACTTTTCCACCTTTTGGCTTTTATGAATAATGCTGTTGTAAGCATTCACATACAAATTTTTGCATAGGCATACCTTTTCATTTCTCTTGGTGAAAGTCCTGGGCTACATAGTAAATCTTATGTTTAGCATTTTGAGGAAAGGCTAAAGTGTTTTCCAAAGCAGGTCTACCATTTTA
The DNA here is from genome assembly GCF_030445035.2 of Dasypus novemcinctus. Classification (NCBI taxonomy): domain Eukaryota; kingdom Metazoa; phylum Chordata; class Mammalia; order Cingulata; family Dasypodidae; genus Dasypus; species Dasypus novemcinctus. Next base: position 14,273,170 of record NC_080697.1, read on the forward strand.
CATCCTCACTACCAACGAATGCAGGTTCCAGTTTCTCCACATCCTTGCCAACACTTCTTATTGCCTGTCCTTTAGAGTAATGCCATTTTAGAAGATGTGTGAAGTGGTATCTCATTGTGATACCATTCATGACTAATGATGTTAAGCATCTTTTCATGTGCTTAGTAGCTATTTCTAGATCATCTCTGCAGAAATGTGTATTCCTATCCTTTGGTCATTTTTCAATTAGGTTGTCTTTTGTTGAGCTATGAGAGTTCTTTTTTTTAAATTTTAAATTAATTTTATTGATACATATTAATAAAGCATACAATTCATCCAGGGTGTACAACTAGAGAGTTCCTGGATTCAAGTCCTTTATCAGATATATCATTTGCAAGTATTTTCTCCCTTTCTGTGAGTTATCTTTTAACTTTCTTGATGGTGTCCCTTAGTACACAAAAGTTTTTAATTTCAGTTAAGTGTAAATTATCTATTTTTTTAAAAATTTATTACTTGTGCGTTCGGTGTCATATCTAAGAAACCTAATCCCAGATCAAAAAGATTTACTCCTATGTTTTCTTCAAGGGGTTTTCTGTGTTAGCACTTACATTTTGAGTTAATTTTTGTTTTTGGTGTAAGGTGTGTGTGTGTGTGTGTGTGTGTGTGTGTATTTTTTTTTTTTGGGTGTAAAGTATAGGTTCACATTCCGTGACATGGGGATATTAGTTGTCCCTTTTTTGTTGAAAAGACTATTGTTTCCCCTATTGAATTATCTTGGCAACTTGTGTCAAAATTCAATTGAGGGAAGCAGATGTGGCTCAGGCAATTGGGCTCCCATATGAAGGTCCAGGGTTTGACTCCCGGGACCTCCTGGTTAAGGCAAGCTGGCCCAAGTAGAGAACTAGCTGGTAAGGTGAGCTGGCCTGAGTGGGGTGCTGGTGGAGCAAGAAAGAGGCACAGAGGAGAGACAATAAGAGACACAGCAGACCAGGGATCTGAGGCGGTGCAGGAGATTGGGCACCCCTCTCTCACTCCGAAGTGTAACAGGGTCAGTTCCTGGTGCCCCCTAAAGAGAAGACAAGCAGACACAGAAGAACACACAGCAAGTGGACACAGAGAGCAGACAACGGTGGTGGGGGGCAGGGGGGTTGGGAGGAGAGAAATAAATAAAATCTTAAAAAAAAAAAAAGTATAGTCATATTAAAAATAAAAACCTCAATTGACCATAAATGTAAAGGCTTATTTCTAAACTCTCAGTTCTGTTTCACTGATCTACATGTCTAGATTACTATAGCATTTAGTAAATTTTGAAATTAGGAAGTGTGAGTCTTCCAAATTTGTTCCACTTTTTCAACATTGGGAAATTTTGAGTCCTTTATATTTCCACAGGAAATTTTAGGATCCATTGTAGATTTCTGAACAGTTATCTCCAGAGTATGAGCCATTGAGAACTGGGGTAACAAAGATAATAGGGATCCTCACAATTAACAGATCAGCAATTCCCACTGATGTTAGGCCAGTGCTGTGCTTATCTTATTCCAAGGATAGCAGGAAGATTTACATGAGATGTCAAGGTTAAATGTCTCTCTGCCTCCAGGGAGCTTCCCACAGGAGTGATTAAAAGAAATCAACACCTTTGGAAACACAGCTTTCTGTACAGACTTCTCAATGAATTTCCCTTCTTTGCTGAGCTTCAAAGCTTCCAGGGATCTTGACTGCTGGGAAGTGTAAAGCAGAGGGAGGGAGCGTGCCCTGGGCTTGTGCCCACTGGGGTGGCTGCCTGAGAGAGACCGGGAGCAGAAGGCAAAAACTCCCGTGTTGGGATGGGATGGCATGCATCGGAATGGGATGGCATGCATCGGAATGGGATGGAGCGGCACCCAACTACCTAGAAGTTGTTATTGATCTCCGACTTGAAGGATGGTTAGGATTGAATGCCTAGAATGTGAATGCTTACCACACGAACATAGAAACACATGTGGAATTAATGTTATATTTATTTTTATTTTTACTTTTTTAAAGATTTTTTTAATTTTTAATTTTCTTTTTCTCCCCTTCCCCCCCTCCCCCCCCATTGTCTGCTCTCTGTATCAGTTCACTGTCTGTCCTTCTTTGTCCGCTTGCATTCTTGTCAGCAGCACTGGGAATCTGTGTGTCTCTTTGTTGTGTCATCTTGCGTCAGCTCTCTGCATGTGCAGTGCTACTCCTGGGCAGGTTGTGCTTTTTTCATGCAGGGCAGCTCTCCTTACAGGGTGCACTAGCGTGTGGGGCTACCCTTGCGTGGCACAGCACTCCTTACACACATCAGTATTGTGCATGGGCCAGCTCACCCCACTGGTCAGGAGGCCTTGGGTTTGAATCCTGGACCTCCCTTGTGGTAGGCAGAGGCTCTATCAGTTGAGCCAAATCCGCTTCCCAACATGTTATATTTATGAGACAATAAAAATCAGATCTAAACTAAAGGATTCTTTTGGACTGGTTGAAAATAATGGATAACTGTCAAGTGAAAAGCAAACAAGCCTACCAGAATATAATGTTTGTAAGGGCTGGGAATTTTTTCTGTTTCAGTAATGTATCTAAGCACCTAGAACCATGATTGTTACATAGTAGACACTGAATAAATATACATTTTAAATATTTTAACAGCCTTAGGTATACTTGATATACTATAAGCTGTATATATTTAAAATGTACCATTTAGCAAATATTTTTAAATGAAATAATATTCACCTGTATCTGTAATGCTTTATTTCTTAAAAAAGCACCTAAGTTGAAATGTGAACAATTGTTAAATTTGAGTGATTGGGACGGATGTTTATATTTTTCTTTATCCTTTTATGTGTTTGAAATATTTCAACAATTTTTAAAGGGAGACAAATAGTTTAAAAATGAGATTGAAGGAAGAAATCTTAAGAGAAAACATTAATGGGCATGGAATTCTGATTTTCTGAATATATTTTTTAATTATTCTCTTTTCTTTTAAAGTATTTTATCAAAATAATACCTGCTTATAACTTAAAAGACAACTAATGCTAGAAAGTGTAAAACTAAAAAGTCTTTCCACTCCCTTTCTTTAGAGATAACTACTTTGAACTCATAGCTGTTTCTTCTGTTATGTACAGCCATATTTTTAAACAGTATATATTTTCCTGTCTCTTGAGTTATTAATTTTGGACATTGTCTTCTGTATTAGGATAGATAAGGTTTTTATCTGTGTTATGCTTACCCCTTTTTCTTCTCAAAACCTCTTCATGGTTTTTTTTCCTCCTTTATTAGAGAGGTTGTCAGTTTACAAAACAATCATGCATAAAATACAGGATTTCCATCTACCACACTTATCATCAACACCTTGCACTGGTGTGGAACATTTGTTAAAATTGACGATAGAACATTCTTATAATTGTACAATTAATTAAAGTCTGTGGTTTAACTTAGGATTCACTGTGTAGTATAGTTCTTTGGATTAAATTTTTAAAAAAATTCTATTACCATATATACAATCTAACATTTTCCCTTTTAATTGTATTCAAATATATATTTCAGTACTGTTAAATTCATTTACAATATTGTATAACCATCACCATCATCCATTACCAAAACATTTCCATCATTCCAAATAGCAACGCTGTACGTTTTAAACCTTAACTTCTCATTTTCTAGCCTCACCCCATCTCCTGGTAATCTGTGTTTTAGAATATGTTTAGATTCTATGAGTTTGCTTATACTAATTGTTTCAAATCAGTGAGATCATAGAATATTTGTCCTTTTGTGTCTGGCTTATTTTACTCAGCATAATGTCCTAAAGGTTTGTACATGTTGCATGAATCAGGAGTTTGTTCCTTTTTACAGCTGAATAACGTTTCATTGTATGTGTATACCACGTTTTATTCATTCTTCTGGTGATAGGCACTTGGATTGCTTCTATCTTTTGGCAATTGTGACTAAAGCTGCTATGAACATAGGTGTGCAAATATTGAGTCCCTGCTTTCAGTGCTTTGGGGTTTATATGTAGAAGAGGGATTACTGGATTGGCTTTCAAAGAACCACCAAACTGTCTTCCACAGTATCTGTACCATTTGCATTGCCACCAGCAATGAATAAGTGTTCATCTTTCTCTGCATCCTCTCCAACCCTTGTTATTTTCTGGTTTTTTAATAGCAGCCATTCTCATGGGTATGAAATGGTATCATTGTGGTTTTGATTTACATTTCCGTGATCACTAATGATGTTGAGCATCTTTTCATGTCCCTTTTGGCCATTTGTATATCTTCTTTGGAAAGATGTCTGTTCAAGTCTTTTACATTTTTAAATTAGATTGTCTTTGAGATGATTCCCTATGTTTTCTTCTAGGAGTTTGATAGTTCTAGCTCTTTAGGTCTTTGATCCATTTCTCCTAATGGTTGTAGCTCAAGTTTGTTTGTTTGTTTTTCCTTTTTTCTATTTCCCTGTAGACATCCCATTCATCATTGATCTATGGATGGGCCGATTGTTATTAAAAGTATAAGCAGCCAGAATGCACTACTGAAGCTGGGAGGAAGCAAGCCTTCTATGCTCTGAAACTCATCTAGGAAAATGTTGGGCATAAGACTAAAGAGGGTAGTTGAAAACATGACAAGAACATCCTTCTAATTTGCTTTATTTGTTGTGGTTACATAAGGATGCACTGTCATGATTCTGCTAAGGACAGTTTGCATTTTGGCCAGCTGATTTTTTTTCCCCCAGGGAAAAGGAGATTTATTACAAGCGCAGAAGGGAAGAACTGGGGGACTCTTTCCAAAACCAGTTCAAAATGAGAATGGAGGGAAGTAGATGTGGCTCAGGTGACTGGGCTCCTGCCTACCCCATGGGAGGTCCTAGTTTAGATCCCCGTGCCTCCTAAAGAAGATCGCAAGCTGGCATGACAGGCAGGCATGGCGAGCTGATGCAACAAGAGAAGCAGGAAGGAAAAACAATGAGACACACAACAAAGCAGGGAGTGGAGGTGGCTCAAGCATTTAGGTACCTCCCTTCCACATCAGAGGTCCCAGGTTCGGCTCCTGGTGCCTCCTAAAAAGAAACAAGACAGACGCAGCAAATGCAATCAACAGGGGAAGGGGGAGAAATAAATTAATTAATCTTTTTTAAAAAATTAGAATGGAAGCTAGAAAGTTTTTATAGGCAAAGGAGAGGGGTAGGGGAGAAGAAAAATAAGTGATGCTGGGGTCTTATGAGGAGGGTACATGCAGTTTCTCAGTCCCGCATTGTCTCAAGCACATCAAATTTGTCCTTGGTTTCAGTGGCTGTTAACCACAGTTTAGCAAGGTCTTCATAACTCCTTTTTCAGCCAGTCCCTCAAGCTTTTTGTTTCTGAGAAAAGCTACAGATGTACTGGGCCCTGTACTGGGCCCTAAGGTGCTCCTGACACCCTTCTGTCTGGTTTTGCTTTGAGAAACATTTTCTTATTCCTGGAAGCAAAAATGAGAAGGTCTGTCCAACTGATTTTTGACAAGGGGCAAAGACCATTCTATTGGGAAAGAATGGTCTCTTCAACAAATGGTGCTAGATAAACAGAATCTCCATTTACAAAAGAAAGAAGGACCCCATCTTATACCTTATGCAAAAGTCAACTGAAGGGAAGCGGACTTGGCTCTGTTAACTGACAGAGTGTTTGTCTACCATATGGAGGGTCCAGGGTTTGATCCCCAGGGCCTCCTGACCAATGTGGTAAGCTGGTCCACGTGTAGTGCTGCTGCACGCAAGGAGTGCCGTGCCACACAGGGGCGACCCTGCGTAGGGGGGGCTCCGTGCACAAGGAGTGTGCCCCACAAGGAGAGCCGCCCCACGTGAAGAAAGCGCAGCCTGCCCACGAGTGGCGCCGCGCCACGCACACAACGCTGACGCAGGATGCAACAAAAGAGACGTAGTTTCCCAGTGCTGCCGGATAATGCAAATGAACGCAGAAGAACAGAGTGAGTGGACACACAGAGAGCAGACAATGGGAGGGAAAGGAGAGGAATAAGTAAAAATAATTTTTAAAGAAAGTGGTAAACTGAGTTAAAAAAAAAAAGTCAACTGAAAATGAATCAAAATCCTAAATGTAAAAGCCAGAACTATTAAACTCCTACAAGAAGATGTAGGGAAGCATCTTCAGGACCTTGTGTTAGGAAATGATTTCTTAAACTTAACACCCAAAGCACAAGTAACAAAAGAAAAAAATAGATAAATGGAACCTCATCAAAATTAAAATCTTTTGCACCTCAAAGGATGTTATCATGAAAGATAAACTATACAGTGGGACAACATATTTAGAAACCACATATCTGATAAAGGTTTAGTATCCAGAATATACAAAGAAATCCTTCAGCTTGATGAGGAAAAGACAATGCAGTTAAAAAATGGGCAAAATACTTGAATAGACATTTCTCCTAAGAAGATATACAAATGGCCAGAAAAGACATGAAAATATATTCAACATCATTAGCCATCAAGGAAATGCAAACCAAAACCACAGGAAGCAGATGTGTCTGAATCACTTGAGCCACCACCTGCAACATGGGAGGTCCCGGGTTCGGTTCCCAGTGCCTCCTGGAGAAGGTAAGCAAAACCGTGAGCTGGCATGACAGGCAGGCGTGGGGAGCTGATGCAACAAAATGACGCAACAAAGAGGAAAAGAAAAACAATGAGACAAAAAAACAGGGAGCTGAGGTGGCTCAAACAATTGAATGTTCCCGGTGCTTCCTAAAGAGATGAACAGACACAGAGAGTGGAATGAAGTTAACAGCACTGAAATATATATCTGAATGTGGCTAAAAGGGGAAATGTTAGGTTTTATATATGGTAATAGAGTTTAAAATTTTTTTTTAATCCATGAAACTGCACTGCACAAACAGGGAACCATAAGTTAAATTGTGGATTATAGTTAATAGTACAATTAAACTAATGTGCTTGCTTCATCAGTTATACCAAGTGTGCCACAATAATGCAAGGTGTTAATAATAGGATGGAAGGTAGGAATCCTATATTTTATGATACTTATGCATGATGATTCTGTAAATGTACTTCTCTAATAAAAAATTATAAACTTATAAACACCTATAAACTTAAAAGAACATTGATAATAACTTATACCTAACCATCACTTTGTAATCTAATCACTAGTCTAGTGCCTTATACATTTAATAAATATTAATGTACTAGACAAATGACTAATATTCTTTGAATGAAATAATCTATTTTCATTTAAGTCTAGGGAATAATTTTTCAGAGAGGTACCAAAAGGATTAAGAAGTCTTTATAATATACTTGAGACAATAATTATCCAGTTTGCCTTGGTTATATTATTTATCAATTTTATTGATACATGTTAATAAGACCTGTAATCCAACCAAATTGTACAGTCATTGGCATTTGGTTCATCATAAAGTTGTTCATTCATCACTTCAATCATTATTAGAGCATTTTCATTATTCCAGTAATAAAAACAAACAAAACTTATCACCTTTCAATCTCTCTATGCTTCCCTTGCTATACATAGCTGGTAAAGAAAAGCAGTCTAATTATATAATATGACTCATAATCATGATTCACATGAGATTTCACTATGCTATATAGTCCATGTTACATTTTTTTAGCTTTCCTTCTAGTAATATACATGACCTTAGACTTTCAACCACTGTCAAAATATATCGTAGCACTGCTAGTTACAAACACTATGATATGCTTTCTCCATTTCTATTCATTTCCAAAGATTTACAATCTTTCATCAGTTCTACACAGATTAACCATCAGCTTTCCATTCTCAAACTCATTGTATTTTATGGTGATCTATATTCTAGATATTAACTCTCTAAGTTTACACATATATTTATTTCATAATAGTGCAGACATACAGTATTTGTCCTTTTGTGTCTGACTTGCTTCACTCAACATAATGTCCTCCAGGTTCATCCATGTTGTCATATGCTTCACAATGTCATCTTTTCTTAGAACTGCATAATACTCCATCATGTGAATACACCACAATTTGTTCATCCATTCATCAGTCGATGGACACCTGGGTTGTTTTTAACTTTTGGCAATTGTGAATTGCTGCTATGAACGTTGGTGTGCAGATATCTGTGTCTCTGCTCTCAGTTCTTCTGTGTATATTACCTAATAATGGTATTGCCGGGTCACATGGCTAGTCTATATTCAATTTCCTTGGGAAATGCCAAATAGTCCTCAGCAGTGGCTATACCATTCTACATTCCCACCAACAGTGAATAAGCATTCCTATCTCTCTTCATCCTCTCCAGCATTTACAGTTTTCTGACTTTTTGAAAGCAGCCAGTCTAGTTAGGTATGAAATTGTATTTCACTGTAATTTTAAAAATTTATTCCCCCCCATACAGCTTGCTTGCTGTTCTCTGTGTTCATTCTCTGCGTGTTCTTCTGTGTTTGCTTGTCTCCCTTTGTTGGCATCATCTTACTGTGCCAGCTCTCCACGGTGCGCGGGCCATCAGTTCTCCACGATATGCGGCGCGGGCCAGCTTGCCTTCACAAGGAGGCCCCAGGACGTAAACCCAGGGCCTCCCATATCGTGGACGGGAGCCCAATTGATTGAGCCACAGCCGCTTCCCTCAGTGTAGTTTTGATTTGCATTTCCCTCATCGCTAGTGATGGTGAACATTTTTTCATGTATTTCTTCTTTGGACAGTTGTCTTTTCAAACTTGGTGCCCATTTTAAAATCAGGTCATTTGTCTTTTTACTGTTGAACTGTAGGATCTCTGTATATTATAGATATTAAACCCTTATTGGATATGTGATTTCCAAACATTTTCTTGCATTGAATCATCTGCCTTTTCACTCTTTCGACAGAGTTCTGTGAGGTGCAAAAGTGTTTGATTTTGAAGGAGTCCCATTTATCTATTTTTCCTTTTGTTGCTTGTGCTTTGGGTATAAGATCCAAGAAACCGTCACCTACCAAAAGATCTTGAAGATGTTTCCCTACATTT